>NW_026138059.1:6036500-7354500 GCF_025592945.1 Manacus candei
TAAATTTCTAGTAATACAAAAGATAGTCAGTATTACAGGTGAAGAGCACAACAGACAGTCTGTTCCAAAAAGGTTCTTTGAAGACCCAGTAGGTCTGCATCAAACCTATTGATATCTGTGAAAGTTTTTTTCACTTACTTCAAAGTGCTTGGAATCAGACTACCAGTTTGAGAAGTCAGATTAAAGCCTTCACAGATGCATATGGGTCTTTGGGCTTCCCAAGTGAGTTCAGTCTACATTTCAAGGCATTTTACAGTTGAATAAAATGTAAAAGTAGAAGGAAATACTTACAAATACTTGGTGTCTGCCTTAAGATGATTCAGGATGTAAATCTGTTTAAAAATCCTAAATCAACTTTGACTTTATTTTTTTAGAATTTTTGAAGTGTCCAGTGAAGGCTTTAGATCACAAGTAAAATTCCTAAAGTAGAAATAGGTGAACTCTGAGAAGTGCAGAAATACTGTCCTCAGCAGTGTGAAAGACTGCTCCCCAACACTAGCTCTTGTGGATTTTAGTCATATGCTTTAGATAGTATATTAGTAATAAACTCTAAGAAATTAAAATGTACTTTCAAAGAACATATTTATATGATCAATTCTCCTTGTTATCAGAAGAAAGTTTATCTGGATGACTTCTTGAAAGGCAAGACCAAACATAAAAAATGTCTATTTTTGATGAAAAGGTTACCATACAATTCATCGTTTCTTTGACGAAAATACAGAAACTTCTTCGTTATGGAAGACAGTACAATCTGTTACAGACACTGATATATTTTAGAGTTTTTAAAAGTGCTTCCTAATTGAGTCAGTACTGCTTGGGCCCCAGTTCAATAAAGTACTTCATAGTGTGTCAACTTTTAAGTCTGGCAGGATTTATGTTCCAGCGACTTGATCTTAATCAAGCATTAGCCATTAAATAAGTGCTTAAATGCTTTGCTGAACAGTGCTGTTTTTAAAGCACTCTATGCTGAAACAAGCCCCAACAATACTTCCCTTTCATATTGGCCTTCTCCCCTCTTGCTGTTGCTGAAAAACTCCTCTGGTTTTCTTTTCTTAGTCTCTCTTCTTTTTAAATTGGCTGCATTCATCAGTTCTCAGAAACCCCAAAAGATTTTGGGGGACTCTGCACTGAAAAAGTCAGGCTTCCACTTTCTTCCTTGGGCTACAGTGCTGTGACCTTTACTCTCTCCAGCAGTTTCACTGGCTTCTAAGCCAGCTCACACAGGTAACTAAATCACATTTTTATGCTATATCTAATTAAGTGTATACAGGTGGCTCTTCTCCTTTTGTCTATGCTACAAGTTGTAAATTTGAGTTTAGAAGAGCTAAGCTGACCAGGAATATGCAATGTAAAATATAACTGTGACAGTTGTTTTAGTAATAATTTTAGCCTATTAATTCTATGTATATGGTACTGAAGATGAAATTCACTCTATTAAATCTCTAGCAAATTCTGAATTGGCAGCCAGCATTGTTTGAAGTTTCTCAAAAACTACATTATGGTTGAGTAATGTTAAATTCTGTTTAAACGAATTGTTCTGAGCAGAGTCTCTTGGGGAAACTGAAGAGGACAGTTTAAGAGACATTTCAGAAACACAGATAAATCTGTCAATTCAAAAGTAATTTTTGAGAGGACTAGAGACCTGAGAAAGGTTGGTATGTTACAGTTGAGAGTACAGAAGGGCAGAGCCCAGGTAGGCGCAAACAGGTGCAGCACTTTTGAAGTCAGGGAAAATATGATTCAAACCAGACGAGATCTTGCTATCTGTAGTGTGGCTTAGGAGACACAATTTGTTCTGGCCCAGAGGCTCAACTCTGACTTTGAAATAACTTTTTTTGGGTAGAAACCAGGTGTTATTTCCAAGAGAGATTTGGATTTCATCTATATTTAGTCATACTGTATTGTAGAATATCTCTCCGCCCTTTTCTTGAATAGGTCTAATAATTCATACTCTGAAATAAGAAGTGGTTTTTAATTCCTCTGTTTGTTTAGCTGCACAGGTATGGTATATGTCTGTCTTTTATTTGTAGGTCTGTTTCAGGAGGAGGGAGAAATGAAGAGAAGAATAAACATGGGGTAAGAGTAACAAAATAAAAGAATATTTAAATGATTTCAAATGGATTGTGAAGTGTTGCATCATAAAGGATTGGCAAAAAAGCCCTCTCCTCATGAGGTCTGGCTAATATTAGGAATTATTGCCTCAAACACTGCAGGTGTAGATCCATTTCTTTCATTGCTAGCAAATGGGGCTGCAACTGCCTTTGACAATGTAAAAGCTGCACAATCCCGATGCCCCAGGGCAGACAATGATGTTGGTGAGATGCTGATTTTCGGATAGAAAATTACAATGGTTATATAGTAAACAGCACCTGGAAGTTTAGTAATGATTTTTTCAATTAACAGCAGCACTATGGTCTGATTATTCATGCATGCTTTCTATGAAAGGAAAGAAAAGAGGCAGATGTTGAAAAGAATCATCAGTTGAGGGATATTTTTAATTTTTTATTTTTTTTTTGTAACTGGAGGTAGAGCCTCCTTCCTGTTATAACTGCTTCTGGTAATGTTACAACAAAACTAGTGAATTAAAAGTTTTTTAAAAAATTAAAAATGGTTTGACTTTTCTACTCTCCCATTAACTCCAGAGACTTGCATGAATTGTGCATGAAACAGGACAAGAATGTGTATATGTGTGTATGAATTCTTACACAGACTTTATTCTCTGCCTGTGGTTTGATATGAAGTTTTGGCATGCAAATAAGAAAAAAAAAACACCGCACTTAAAACTGCACGGCCATGCAGTTCTTCAGCTTTAACTACTGGATTGTCTGTGATAATAATGGCTGGATCTCTCCCCTTAGAAGTCCAGCAGGTGTGCACCTGCCAGGTTAGTTATTTTAGAGTGCTGAGATTTGAAAACACTCCACCATCTGCAGCATAAATTTAAAAGTACAGTAAGGCATACTGGTACCTCATATATTTTCTCTCACTCTCTAGTCATCATTTATTTTCGCAGCTGTTCTCGACCCACTGCCAAGCAAAGACCTCTTCAGTTTCTTTTCTATCATATTGAGGCTTAGTCAGTATCTTAACAAAGAATGGGTGAGGCAATGCTCATAAAATACAAACTCACTTTTCCTTTAACCCTTTGTAAATTGCCACAACTAAATCTTTTGGAAGTCTCTGAAATGGTTCCATCTTTTCTTAGCAATAGGCTGTTGCACATTATTCTTACAGGACTTCAAGCCTAATTTTGCAGATCCAAGAAATTATAGCGAGAAATTAGGAAACTTCAGATACTCATGCCAGCGTGCTGAGGTTATCTGAAACAGTCTTAGATCTTCTGGGGTTTGTTGATCACTGAATGGTCACCGAACTTGCGTACAGAAGGGCAGGTAAAAACATGCATGTTTTGTTCCTATCTCCTCTGGTCAGCCAGCTTGTACAAAAGTTATAAAAGACTTTGATGTAGGGTGAAGTCGACTGTATGGTGAATGTGCACTTGGGTATATCCCTTCTCTGAACCAAGGCTAGGGCTGGACATGCTATGTGCTGCTGCTTGTACAGAGTCCTGGTTTACCATGGATTAAAAGCTCCTTGTCGCTTTTCTAGTTAGTGTCCAGGAGAAGCAAGTGAGACTGAAGTTAGTTTTTTATTTTTGTACTAGCTAAGTGATTGCTGGATATTTCAAACATCTTTGATATTTTCTGGCATGTTTTCAGTGATGGGTTACTGCCTCTAGTCTTGGAAACTAACTTGTGTCGGACCTATCCAAAACCTAATTGAGAAAGATGTTAGGCAGACGCCAAGGAATCTTGGCAAACACTTGACCAGAGCAGGTTCATGAGCTGCAATGCAGGATTCATCCTCATCACCCTGCTGAAATAGCAGTTGGGGGAATGGGCAGTGATGAAGTGTTGTCCTGCTGAGCATGGGCGTGGGTCTGGCATGACAAACCTTTGCTGTGAACATTCTTGGTTGGGCAGTTACCTGTAACTGCTGTACCAGGGAAAGGGGTGATCTCACTGAGGTATCACTATGCTTTTTCTTCATCTCTATGCATATAATATGTAGGAATCTCTCTTTTTAGATTCCTTCATCTCCTTACTTTAGTGGACATTTTGGCTCCTTGATTTCTCTTGACTCCCTTGGGCTTTTCATTGCTTATTTAAAGTAGGACACTTCACATTTTCAAGTTCAGCTTTCACCTGTGTTTGGAAAGCACAAATATGTAATCTATTATCTGTCTATCTAAACCTACTCAGGGCCAAGCTGAGAATATAAATGCCTGTCCGAGAGATGTTGTCTTGCAAATGAGAACGTCTGACACTGATAACGAAGTCAGCTGTAATAGTTCAGGTATGCAAGTACTTGTCCAGTCACTGACAGTTTCTTTCTCAGTTAAATTTGGGTGCTGTTCTGACCAAGAGTTTCATGCTTTTACGAGTTGAATATATTATACATTGTGTCTGTCCAAGTACACAGTGCGGCATGAAAAAAAGTTGAATAATATGAACATGGAGACATTGAAACATCTACTTAGACTTTCATTTACATAATCCAATTAAACTGGAGATATGCATACACATGTATATACTGTGGATGAAAAGAGGAAATAGCAAAGTTTATTAGCTCAAAATTCAGATAAGACAAATGAAGTCATGCAGATTTCAAGGCAGTTGTCTGAGTTCAGTGAACTGCTTCCTGAACTTTGGACAAAGGACCTTGTTCATGCTGGGGCAGAGGTACACGGGGAGAAGGTGATTAAGGGAAGCTGGACTCCATCCCACTTCAGACATCCACATGATGTGGCTGGTATCTTTTGCAGTCAGGTGAAAAGAAGGTAACTATGTGGCTGACTGATGTTTCCCATGTCCAACTTTTCTCACGTCGAGTGCCAGTTCCTTGCCAAAATATACGCTTTCTGTGTCTTGAGAATCTCACTTGAACACCTTCATTTTAAAACCTTTGAAATGCTGAATTTTCAAATTTGTAATTCCTATTTACCAGGTAGGATAAGGTATGTCATTGTTATCAAGATGTCAGATAAAAGATAATAATTGCAAATATCATAGCAAATGAGACCTATGAGACAAATTATTCTGTCTCTCAGGTTCCTATGTCAAACCAAGTGTTCAGCAAGAGACCATACACACTGCACAAATTATTTTATATTCCTGATGAGCATTACTCAGAATCATCCTGTTATGCCAAGAAAGCTGAGGCTGACTTGTGTTTCCTGACTTGTCATTGCTTTGTATTTTTTTCTCAAGGGAAGATCCTGAAGTCAAAGAAGCCTGTCTGAAGGAAGATAGTGTGTAATTTAAATAATGCAGAAATAGTATCTTTAAGATCCACTAGACATGGAGAGACATCAAAGCTGAAGTAAGCTATTATGCTATTATACTACAGTGCATTAAGTGTATCAATGTATTGATTAAATGGTGGGCTCCACAGAGGGTGTAGACAGTATGGCTTGTCCAGCTGGGAAAAGCTGTCTTTATGCTTGGTGCAGAAATGTCAGGGGTACTTTTTGGTGCTATTTTGAGGATCAACTCACAGTCTTGTAGCTGGTGAACAGAAAGGAATATAAAAAAAGATATTTTAATAAGTTCAATTAAGCCTTTCTTATGGTGGTACATGTAGTATTTGGAGTGTAAGAACATACTTTGCCACCTATAACACTGGATTTTTTTGTATCTTGATCAATCAAACCAGGACAGTGTTCTCTGGCTGTGCAAGCCACGGACCATCTGGGACCAGCTGTGCTTATTGTTGACCTAGTAGGAATAAATGGAAGACAAATAAGAGTGCAACTGCCTGTGATTATATTTGCTGCCCTTGTGACTACTACTGAAGTGTCTTTAGATTAGTTTGTTTCGGCTTGGGGCCTAATCCTGCCAAGCACATTTTTAGCATGTGATCATGTGCCATCAGTGGGAATAAACTAAAATAAACAGAATCTGAATGTGTTCAGTGTCTCTGAAAACTGGACTATTTATTATCATGCAGAGTTTTACTTCAGTAGCATTTGAAAATTATGCTCACTATTTCATCTCCTTTGGGTTTTTTGTCGTTCTTTTGGAAATTACTATATCACAATATGCAAACAGACTATAATATGTCATAACTGAACCACGGAAAGTTACCAGTAATAGCCAAATTTTCACTTTTATAAATGAAAGAACTGGAGAGGTCAAATAGTATTTGGACTTAAAAAATAGATGTTAAAATGTTACACTAAAGAGAAAAGACTCTTCTGACTATCTAAAACTGTAATTGCAAAACTATTTTAAGGTCTTTTACTAACAAATGCAAATGATTAAAATTACTAGAATGATATACTTTCTGCTTTTGTGTTTCTGGTCATAATTATGTTCTCTCATATCAAGAGTAGACTCCACTTTACTGTCCTTGGTTAGCTCACCATTCATAGTTAGCCAGTACCCATTGACAGATTTACCCAACAGAAAATACCAAATGGGAACAATACAGCTGAGCCAAATACATTTAAAAGGAAATAGTAATTTTCCTACGTTCTGCTATACCTGACAAACAGTTTTCTACTAAGCTGTGGAGTGAGAGAAAACCATGGAGAGCAAGGTACAAAAGAAGAAGGCTGTAGTGATGCTGTTGGTGTCACTCTTCTTCTGAGTCAGATCTGAACTTATGCCCCAGCCTTGTGTTAGGTAGCACAGTGCTGCTGAGATTGCTGTGTTTCAGCAGAGATATCAAATGAAGGTCCTGACCTTGTTCTCATTAGAGATCCCTGGGTACTTGTTCTCATTAAAGATCTCCTGGCACTTTTCAAAAGGGAAAAAGTGTTAGCCCCAGTGTCTTGGCCAAATTCCAACTTGGGTAATTGCGTTTCTGCCTACCTAAATTCCCTTGGCTGTTTCAATTCAATGTTATTTTTAATTTCTCTCCTAAACCTGTGTGTAGTATTATTATGTGCTGGGAGACAACTGCCTCTGGCACCCTAGATTTGTTTGCATTTTTGAGGTAGAATGGATATTTGTATATAATATTAGCAGTTTGTTAAGTCTACAAAGCACTCAAGTCTTGCCATTTAATGCAAAATCATCTTAGAATATAATCTAAATCTTTCATGTTTAGCAATGATCAGTTTTTACACTAAGAAAATACTTCTGCAGATTGATAGTTTGAATTTTAGTTGATACTTTTTTAATCAAATGATGTAGTGTATATTGAATGTCAACATCCACAGAATATTGGAAGACATGTTCAGCTGAGAAGCCATTTGTTTATTCATTTTTTTATGAGCATGAAGAAACAGCATATGGAAGATGGGAGTGGAGAGAAAGGGACTGACATAGTGTGCTTTGAATTACCTCTTTGCAGAAACCATACTGCAGAAAGAACATGAGTCCATCAAATACAGAAGATGTTAGTCTCATTACCTACAATCTTAATGGAAGATTCTCTAGTGGTAAAGGCAACGGAACAAGAACCCATAGAGAATAAAACAATTATCATTGATCAAATGTTAAAGGTGAAAGCCCTCTTTGAGATTCGAGCCATTTAAGATATTAGAGATAAACCCAAGCTAGCCTATTGAATTGAATGTATACTTTCAGGTACATGCTCACACATCTCCTAAGGTTTGAAAAAGTAATTGGTTTGGTACAGCCTTCCACAGACATAACTCAAAGTTCAAAGTTAAACTTAGTCAGTGGTCCATCTTGCGCTAACACAATCCCCAAAGGCTGGTGGAGTTGTATCTGTAGCTGGATGATGCAGTGACTTTTGTCCTATACAGTCCAGCTGTGGTCAGATGTGGGAGTGATTTGTCCCACTGTTCAGGACTGGTAAATTTTGGCTCTCTACAATTAATGGAAACAGATGGCTTCAGGCAGCCTGTTGCAAGTGTAACTCGAGTCTCCTGAACTGAGCAAACACTTGTGACAAAGTACACAAACACAAGCGCTCATGCACATCTTTTCTGAATGGAGGTTGCAGTGTATGTGCAGGAGTTGTTAAGCTTTTGAAGGATTTCCCATGTTACCTACTTTTTTCGGGGAAGCACTTGCTATTCCACTGGTATCACTGAGTTGCCATTCCTCAAAGAACGGGATCCTGGAAGGATGAGAAAAAGGGATTGTGGGCCTGGTCCCACCTGGTGCTGTCCAGTGTTTTAGTTTCATGAGTTGCCTGTTTGCACGCATGCAGACATCCTCTTCTGCCCAAATGTTAAAATCTTTGGTGGGAAGAAATTGATATTTTTTTCCAGTCTGGAGAGTTTATTCAATACCTGACTGCCCTGTTAGCTGTGCCATTAACCTGATGTTTTACTGATCTTTTTGCACAGATTCCTCTAAATTACACATTATTTTCATTATAATTTATATCTGTTTTTTAAAAAAGAAAACATCACCAGAGCTGTTGCCATGAAAATAAATTAAAATTAAGAAGTCTATAATTACAACATCAGTCTGTAATTATTACAATGAACTACAATACAGTAGAGAGCAACAAAACAGGAGCAAGAGTCTAACAATTCACACACAAACTTTGTTGAGTTACACTAAGTAGTTAACTGTAAATTAAGAACTAACAGGTAATCCTGAGCCAAGGCTTCCATTCAGACTGAAGTCCCTGTTCTGGATAGTCCTGTTACATGAGATCAGAGCCTTTTCTGAGAACCTTACAAATAAGCAGGCCCTGGGAGAGTTGTGGGTGGAATGAGACAATCTTGCTCTGAAACTCTCTGGTGAGTGTTAGTACCTAAAAATAAACACCATGACATGGACTGGAAGGACACAGCTCCACCCAGGGCTGCTTAGGGAGGCCCCTCTTTGCCTCCTGGTTGTGCAGAGGTAGGGATAGCAGCGTTGCATTTGAAGGGGCAGCTTTTTCTTCCCTATTAAAGGGGCACCCTGTAATCCTACGAGGTGGGAAGAGATCTGACTAGGAACAAGATCCCACACCAGATACAGTGTTTAGGGTACCGACTACCATGTGACATTTATGGTGATGGGTGATACCCACTGGGGTAGCAAATGAACATGTGACAATCTTGACTTCATCTACCCTTAGAGCACTCTTCTGAAGTATAATTGAAGACAATGGGAACATAGGGACTAATTTAAAACCTGTTTTAGTACCTACCTATTCATACTTCCCTAGATGCTTTTTGAAGTCCCACTCAGCATCTTATAAATCACTGAAGTTATAAGTGATTTATCTAAAGTCTGCTCTTGGTAGAAAATAGCAAAGAGAAAACAAGGCTAAAGTTGTAACACAAAGGCAGTTTTGATTTCTGGCCAATACTTCTAGCTGCTGAAAAGGGGCATTATTTTTGCTGAAATGAGAGAATTTTGTTTGAAATATTCTGTGGATTTTTACTAATTTTACAAAGAAATTTATTTGAAACATAAATAGTCTTATACACTCCTTTTAAAGCTGGAAGAAGGGAAGAAGACCGTGAGGTTCAAACTTCAATTTCACCTCTTAAATTTTATTTTCAGTTCATTTTCTGCAGTTTCAACACTATTGTTATTATTTGTGCTTCCGTTTTAAAAATCCCTTTCAGGGATTTAGAAAACAAAGTTTATAAAGAACTTTTCCTGTCAATTTTTACAGCTACAGGACATACTTATGCTAGGGCTGCTTCTTGCATCCTGAATATGGCCTGGTTTTTGGATGGCTTTGCCAATATGGGCTGAGTCCTGTCCCACTCCATCTCGACAGCCAACAAGATCTGAGACATGTAGCTTAAAGCTTCCTTGAGTTTGTTTAAATTGCAGGCTCTGTTTTACATCCACTTAACCTAACTTAGAATGAGAACATAATTTCTAGAGCCACAAATGATGCTACTTCTGGTGCCCCTGTTCAATACTTGGCAATAAAAGTCAAGGTCTTCCAACCATCCTAGTTCCTGAGGAAAATACAGTCTCTATAGGACTAGTAAGAAAGCCTGCTCCATGGGGCAGTAGTAGTTGATATCTGGGAGAAATCTTCAAAAAGATGTTGTCACACTCTTACCACAGTAACCAAATCTGACCATATCTAAAAGAGATGCAAATGGAACTTGCAAGGGATATAAACCCCTGTTTTTTCCATCAGCTATCCTTCTATGGAGATCAAAGACTTGTCCTTAGTTCTCCAGTGTGCAGGGACTCAATTTATACAATGATCCAAAATTAATGAATTGGTATCCCTTTCTTGCAGAGTGGTCTTAGTTCAGGATCCTGAATGGAAATATTATTAGCCTTGTCAGCTTCCCTTATTCCAGAAGTCTCATCTTCCATTTTCCACAAAGTAGAAGACTTATTTGATAGAAGTGTCCACCTGGAACAGCTAAACCAGAATATATGGTTAAAATATATGAGTTTCCAGGATCACAATCCCAATTGGTTTATTTTCAGTACATGTCAGTTGATTCTTTACTTTCATAAAAGAGTAATTATTATGGAAGATATTATTATTTGAGTCTATACTATCAGAAAAATGAATACAATTGGCATAATTATAGTAGAACAGCATCCCTGACCAGATGAACCCTCAGTGTCACAGCAAATTCTTTGACCTACTGTGAGAACACCGTAGCCACAAGCTTTTCCCTTCAAGACAGAAAGTTGAATCACAGTTATTTCCCAAAATTCTTTAAGGAGCAAGAATTTCAAATTAAATTAAAAAAAATTGTAAGGAGAGTATATCCCAAAAATACAAGTCACCATAGGCTTCTTTAACCAACTGTGTTTTATTTCAAATAATTATAGTAATTAAAAATACATATTTAAGAAGCCTGAGCAGATTAGTTAAAGAGCATTTTAGGATTATAAAAGCACTTTCCATTGCATCAACCAGATGCCATTTCAAATGCTACTGTTTGGATTAATTAACTGAGTTCAGGACATCCCATATATTACAACTGCTAGTTGTACTACTCCATCCTCTCCCATATCCTTTTGTAATTTGTTATTAAAATCTTGGCCAATTACAAAAATACAATCTATTAAGTAAAACAGCACACTGAACCAATCAACAGTAATTACTCAGACTAAGATCCATTTAAAGGATTTATAGTAGAAATTAAATTATTTATGGCAGAAATGAAATGATTTTAAAATGCTTCATAAAGGTGTGGTATGTTTCACACATCCACATATACAGTATGCAGTATGGAGTCTGTGTTAAAATGCTCCTGTTAATTGCCCTTACAGAAATGCCACAAATAGCGTACTTTTGCAAAAAAATCGTTATAACAGGATATAATTGATTTAAAGCACTATTCTGTTTAAGGAATACAGCTATAAAGTGCTTCAGACTTTAGTGTAAGAGCAATTCTGTCTCTCTTATAGAGATACTTAATTACTTTAATAAGTCTGTAAAACTATTTTATAAAGCAGTAGCTTTTAAATTACTTTCACCCTAGCAGAGATTGAGATCACTTTATGGAATATAATGCAAATACATTTCTCAGCATATTAATAGAATCCTAACATTTGCTGCATTGAAAGCTAGAGGAAAAGTGCTATCTTTATTCAAATATGGGTGGCCATCCTGTAGAGTTTTCCCCAGGTTAAAATAAATTAAGTGTAGATTAACTACTGTATGATAATACATCCTTATCTAAACCAAAAAGCCCAATGTAAGCTTGGTCACTTTAAGGTGGGTCAGTTCTCCTGCTGGGTTCCAGTGTCCAGTATCCAGCGCTGGCCCATGACAGGTGCTTGGTTTAGAATTTAAGAGCAGGGTATTAACAAATATTTTAATTCTTTTGTCATCAGTGTTCGCACATGGTGAGTCTTAACTTTCTTCCCTTTCCTGCTCTGGTAGGTGCCAGACCTTCAAATGGAAGACCTGCCCATTAAAGAACCAAATCCAAAATCAATGATGAAGAAATTTCTCCGTCATATCAGTACCTTGGTGACTGTCAGAAGAGAAAATTATTTTTAGATGTAGGATCTCGTTACCATAATGCTGAAGATAGCATTTAGTAAAAGATATCAGTGTGTCTGCATAAGGCTCTGGTTCCTTTGTTGTTACAAAAAATGACCTAAGAAGAGAAAGGCTCTTGAATACTTTGAAGGCTCTTTAACAATTTACAGTGAAGCTGGGTGAAAAACCAGACATGAAATAGCTGATAAAAATCAAACCTCTTGTAGAAACAACACAGAGTAATCATAGGTTTATGACAGATAACTTTTGTCATTCAGTTTAAAAATGAGTTATATCTTCAATAAAGGAATTTTTATTTATATTTATATATTCCATTTCTATTGAACTTCTAGTGTGGTCTTTAGTGCATTCACTTTATCTGTGACAGAGTTTCTAGATGATGACAAAAAATGACAAAAGGATTCAGGAATATTTTATTTCAGTGTTCAGCAACTTTCAGAAGTGATATTATTTCTTGAAAATAGTAATGTGAGGTATAATGGCACTGGAACATTTATTTTATGGGCATGCCAACATAACATAGTTGAGCATGTTCCAAAGGTGCTACAGAGATGGTGTGACAGAACATCTGTTTTGTAAATGTACAGAAATACTACTCCAAGCTTAATCCTAAAGTTTGCAAAAGAAAGAGCATCTTTTTTTTCTTTTTTTCCTTTTTTTTTTTTTTTCCCCTAATAAAAGTCTGGCTGGGAGGAGAAAAACAATTTATCTGAGGTAAAATAAATGCTTTTTTTCTACTTCTGTATCCTCTGCCTACTTTCAGGTTAAAGATGGGGGAAGATGTTTTTTAAAGAGTTAATGAAATACACTTTCTCTGTAGTTCTTTTTTACCTCTCTTTGCAGCAAATCTTTCATATAATACTGATCAAAAAATAAGATGAAGTTGATTGGATTGCTGGATCAGGATAGTTCCCTAAGTTAAATGAACCATGCAATTTCTGTGGTCACTGGAATCAAGGTTATAGAAAACACATTTTCTGCTGAGTTGCAGACAAGTAGTTTGAGAGCAAAGAACATGGAAATCATATCCCTATATCGGCAGAGAATCTGGGATGAACAAAAGACAGTCCACGTTAAAAGACAAGGAAATCCATTTCTGCTTTCATTCAACCAATTCATACACAAACTGCAGATGTAGATAGACAGCAAGTATGTTATCAGACATGAAAATGTGCTGTTTAAGAGAAATTTTTTTAACATATTTAGTTCTAACAAAATTTTAATGATTAATTAAGAAAATGTGAATAAATTTGAATATATTATTTTTTGAGTGTTCAGCTCTTTATTATCTTCATAGTCTTACTTTAAGGAATTTCATGGCTGTACAGCAATCCTATTTGGTGGGTTGTCTTTGCAGAAGAAGATACAGTAGAGGAATTGGGAAAGGAATATACTCAATTAATTAGTAGGGTAGATCTTGCTCCTACTTAAAATCTAACTAAAATAGGAATTTGGCACGTGTTTGGCCAGAAAGAAAACATTAGGCACTCTTAACCTTTGGGGAAGTGAGTAGAAAAGACAGAGCTTGAAAGGCATTTTTAAATACTTTTAGCTCATTATTTGATAAATTCTCTTTGATAACAATTCTAAAACAGTTTTTTTGATTTTTTTAACATTTTCATTTTTAATATTAAATCACAGTGTTGTTTTTCTTTGGGTACAGTAAATCAGGTGTGAGTCTTTTTTTTCATTTCTTTTTGGTTTTTTTGCTTAAATTTTTCTTTTTATTGTGTTCTTCTCTTATTATTTTTTATTCCCCACTGATTACTCTCTAAGAAATCAAAAGTCTAGAACATGCACCATCTCACCTTACTCTACAAAACTTTGTGAAAGCCTTTTTGAGGAATGATATCCCTTGAAAGTTCTCTTTACAAATACCCCTCCATTTCCTCCTGTCTGGACAGGAAAGATGAATTCTGCTACAGAAAGAGCTGCAAGCTTCTTTGCAGTTAGATGCTAGAATGTGTTTTATAAATACCCAACCAATTGAATAATCAAAATATTTTAGTAGCAATTTACCAGGGTCTATATACAGGAATAGTAGCTTTGTTTATAATTTAAATTATTCTTCTAATACATAATATCTGTTCTGAGCATGTGAAGAAAACATTAGAGCTTGACTGAAGTGAGATTTTTTTATATATATTTGACAGGAATTCTCTTTGGGGCTTCCTAAGAGCTTAACTATAGCTTAATTCTTATTGCAGGTTTGGACATAGACTGTTATGTGTTACTCACAGACGTGCCTCAACAGCAAGTGGAAACTTCCCTGGGAGGCCACTTGTGACCAGATACCTTTCTGGTGGGCAGGTTATTTGGCTATACAGCCTGTCCCAGCTATGGGCCTGCCTCTAGCCTTGTGGGCAAGTGGACTGCTCAGTTCTGTGCCAGTTCCTTGGCTGCATGCACTATCACAGGGTGAAAATAAGGACCACATTTTGTTTTGAAAACACTAATCCATCCCTGCAGCACTGATATTGTGGTGTTTCCTATACCAGATATTGTGAAATTAGAGCTTTATAAAAATCAGTTGGGTGTATAGGGTGTGCATGTATCTTATTGCCTTGATTTACAAAAGTTTCTTTTTCAAAACCTTTTCCCATTTCTGGGCCAGAACTGTTTGGAAAACAATGGCAAAGAAAAAAAAAATCACTGTTGGAAACCAGAGTTATTCTAAATGAACAGAAAGCCTCATGAGTCCTGCAGCTTACTTCATCTGACCAGCCCAGAGACATTTTATCTGAAAATTATGCAATGAAGCTTCAAGGGAGCAGCTGAAGAAATTGTACTGTTATGGAACCAAGGTGATTATTACATGGTTTGGTGGATTGACCCTTGCTAGATCCCAGATACCACCAAAGCTGCTCCATCACTCCCCACTACAACAAGACAGGGGAAAGAAAAAGTATAACAAAAGGCTCATAGGTTGAGATAAGGACTGGGAGCGATCACTCCTCATTTATTGATGCAGGCAAAACAGACTGGACTCAGGGAAATGAACCGACTTTATTATCAGTCAAAATCAGAGCAGGATAATAAGAAGTAAAACAAATCTTAAAAACACCTGCCCTCCTTCCTAGGTTCTACCTCCTTCTGCCCATAAGCGCAGGGAGACGGAATGGAGGTTACGGTCAGTTCATCACATGTTGTTTCTGTTGCTGCTCAGGGAGAGGAATCTTTCCCCTGCTCCTGTGTGGGGTCCCTCCTGCAGGAGACAGTTCTCCACTAACTTCTCCAACGTGAGTCCTTCCCACAGGCTACAGTTCTTCATGAACTGCTCCAGTATGGGTCCCTTCCCACATGGTGCAGTCCTTCAGGCACAGGCTGCTCCAGAGTGGGTCCTCCAAGTCCTACCAGGAAACCTGTTCTATTGTGGGTTTCCCATGGGGTCACAGCCTTCTTTCAGGCATCCACCTGTTCCAGTGTGGGTCTCCTCCATGGGCTGCAGGTGGATCTCTGCACCACTGTTGACCTCTTTGTGCTGCAGGGGCACAGCTACTTCACCATGGTCTGCATCACAGGCTGCAGGGCAATCTCAGCTGCAGCACCTGGAGCACTCCTCTCCCTCCTTCTTCACTGACCTTGGTGTCTGCAGGGCTGTTGCTCTCACATTCTCACTCCTCTCTTTTCTGAATACAATCACATCTGTGCAAGAACTTTTTTTCCTTGTTAAATATGCTATCACAGAGGTGTTGCTACCATCTTTGATTGGCTTGGCCTTGGCTAGTGGCAGGTCCATATTGAAGCCAGCTGGTATTGGTTCTGCCAGACAGGGGGCAAGCTTCTGGCAGGTTCTCATAGAAGCCACCCTTATAGTCATCTCCACTGCCAAAACCTGGTTATGCAAACCCAATACATATGGTCCAGAATAATTAGACATTATTCCACCAAGATGCATCTTTTGGATGACTAAAGTTATAAAAATAATACTATGTTCCTACCTAAGAATACATGTTTACAGTATGTGTACATTAAAAGTTTGCATTTAGAGAAGATACACTCAAGCTAATTTTGTGACTATTTTCTCTAGGGAGAACCCTATGCTATTCAACACCGTGCTATAAAACATACGTATATTTTGTAAAATTAATATCAGACTTTGAGTGTTGTGTTCAGTATACTCAAACCTGTGAAATCTGTGACTACTGAGTTCTCAAGGTATGCCAGGAACACAATCAGCTGGAATGACCTTTGTTTACAGTTCAAAAGCAGGTAACCAATATGTAATCTTCAAGGGTCTCTCAAGTATCAGGGGACACATCTGTCCCCTGATATTGACCAAAAACTGCTTAAAAACCTCAACAGTTTTGAAAAATAAAACTTTTTAAAAAGAAATAAGCACATATATTTTTAAGATAAAACTCAAAAATTAAATACATTAAATTAAAATAATGTGGGTATGGGTTACCACCTGGCACCCCACACCATCACTATAGGTAACTAAAGTATCTACTGCATATGTCATAAATCTTGCTTCCATAGAATTGCTATACTTGGTCAGATTTCCATTTACTAGTTAAAAAAATGCGCCAATACCAGATGATTCAGAAGAATATATTAGAAATCTCATGAAATGCTAATAATTTCCATGAGGAGGTTTCATTCTAATCCCCTGCCATAAAGTAATTTCGAACTGTAAAGCATAAAGTTTTCTAGTTGTTACATTTTTCTCTTCTTAGCAGTAATCATTATAATGTTGAACATCGTAATTCTGTAAATCCTTATTTGAATTGGCCTAGCTGGTATCCCACCTTTGTGAGTTTCACAGTCAAATTGTGCTTTCAGTGAGGAAATTTCATCAGTTGTGAAAGAAGCTGAAAGAGTATTTTCATTATTTCTTTGCCTAAGGCCTTACCTAGAGAAGCAAGTAGTCCTTTCCAGTTTGTTGAACCAGGAACCCAGCTAAATTAAATTCAGGGTTTTGGTGAAATGTAATCCACAGACTAAAAAGCAGAATTAAAACTAATCCTGTGAAGAAAACAATGGAACTGAAATTGGTTAAAATTCTTTGTTCGATCATAAGATGCTAAAATAAGAGGACTGCATGAGATGCTAGAATTTAAGTCCATTTAATGGTGCCCTAAGTAGGGTAAAATTATTAGAGTTTTATGAAGTTTGATTAATGTCTGAAGGATTTCAAATAAGAGGTTTTGATATTGCCATCTCAATTAGAAACAAATTGCTGGCATTGATGTGCTTTTTACAGCACACAGCTGGAAAATCATAAAAAAAGACCATAGAGGGCATTGAAGAAGCAAGTGGAAGCTTTTCCTTCACTTAAACTTTTCTCTGGTCAACTCAACAAACAGGAGTACAGTGAGACTCACTCTGTGATGCTTGATGCAAAGGTAGGAAAGCACCAGCTCTAGATGGTTGAATGTGTTTGTTCTGGGCTGCACTGTCACTCACCCAAGTCAGTTCACATTATCTTTGCATCTACATGTCAGGGAAATAGCTGATCATGATATGTCAGAAATGTTTAGCAGGAAGAAAATATCTTAAAACCGAGCTTCCTAATTTTTATTGTACTCATCCTACTGTTCTGCTTAGATCACCTTCTGAAAAAAATATTTCTGTGGGAAACAGAAGACTCTGGGTTTTGTTGTTATTGTTGTTGCCTTACACACACACAAAAGTGATAAAAGAAAAACTTTCACAGCTTTCCCATTATTAGTTCTGGGAAAACACAATAAAGCCACAGCTGGCAGGCACTTATTTTTTTTCTTAGCATTTGTTAATAGAACTAACTGGTAAGTGGAAAGCTTACAACCCTTTTTCTGCTGCAAGTTGCCCTCTACTATCATTATGAATAGATGTTAAAATCCAAGCTAATTGTAATTCACTTGATAATGAAGAAATATGTTTGTATCATCAATAATCAAGGTGCTTTTTTTTTGACAAGTAATTTTAGTGTATAAAGTCAATAAACCATGGACAAAGAGATGGTCAGGTCAACATGAGTAGTTCAGGTTGCTGGCATAAATTCTAATGCAGCACTATAGTGTGTGTATATATATGTATAGTGTATGTATATAAATATATACATATATATATATATATGTCAGCCTTGGCTGGTCTACTCTGGCCTCCAATCGGGAAGTCTGGAGACACACCATCTATAACGCTGCTGTTTCCTTTGAGAACACACACAGGATCACTCTTGAGGAGAAAAGGCAACGCAGAAAGAATCGTGCCTTGCAGAATGTACCACCTAAGGAGTCTTTCTGTTGTGCCTTTTGCAATCGGACATGTCTGTCTCATATTGGCCTCCTTAGCCACCAGCGTGCCTGTAACAAATGTGGATAGAGCCTTCCCAAATCTTCGTTCGCCTAGCCATGATGATATATATATATATATATGTATATATATATATACCAGCCTGTGTGATTCCTTTTTTAATGACAACATTTCCTTTAACAGCATTTCAGCAAGCATGAGGTGGAGGTGGGGTGGGAGAAGAATGTCTGTCTTACCAGTAAACTACAAAGCAGAAGTTAGCAGTACTGTGAGTGATGAACAGCAGTTCCAGCAGAGTTGTCTAGAGTAGTTCAAGCCCATTTCTCCAATCCCATTAGAGACATTTATCATTTGGTCACTATGCTTATGCAACAGTATTCTAAAGCTGAAAAAATACCTTGCCAGCTCTGTATTAGGGATGGGTGAATTTATTCTGATAAAATGAGAACTGCTCTTAATTTTTCCCAGACCTGTAACTGAACCAAAACTTAATGTTCATCCATCATTTTTCAGACCTGAAAGCTTATGCTTTGCAAGCAGGGCCACAATATATCAGCTCAGCAAGGTCCCTGATGCAATAGTGGTGGGCATGGTATAAGAACCTGACCAGAATGGAACAGATTATTTGGGAATTTCTCCATCCCTTTCCATCTGCAAACTTCTCTCCTAGGCTTCTTGCCAGTGGTGAAACCATGGTGAGGATATAATCTGCTTGCGGGCCAAAAGAAACCTAGTGTCAGCAATATGGATTGATATTTAGGAATAGCTGGATCTGAAATAAAATATAAACTTACAGTCAGATTAATTCTGGTAAACTCTAACCACTAAAATACTGCATAATTTTTTAAAAAAACCTGTTTCTACTATTTTGATTCCCTTGTAATTTTTCTCACATTCTGTTATTTCTGGTTCGTTATAATACATATGACATTTATAACGATCGTTCAGCAAGTTCTTCTTGTGCAGGTACAGAGAAGAGAATGTATCTGTAATTATAACAAAATTAATGTCTTTCCATGCAAGGTTACACTGAATCTTTTTGATTTATCACTCCTACCTGAGTACAGATTTGTACATATTAAGATTCTATTTCTTAAGTAAACACTTTCCACATATTGACTATGTTGGAGAACAGGTCTTCCTAGTATTTGCTAGGAGGTAAAAGAAGAAATATGTGTTACAGCAGTGACATGGATCACAAAAAAAATTTCATTCCTTAAAAATCTTGTTGAATTTCGGGTTTTTTTTTTGTTGTTGTTGTTTTTGTTTTGTTTTTTTACAAAAGTGTCCTAACTCTAGGCAAAAAACAGTCTCAGTGATTGAAACTAAATTATTTTCAGTATCTAAACTGAAACTGTGACTTTTCAGCGCTTTACCTCCGAAAATAATTTAAGTAATATGTCTTCATCCTTCAGTGAATGTATATATTTCTGCCTGTTAATGTTCACAATTTACATTTAATCATCTGCAGGCAAGGAGCAAAAAACGTTACAATAAGTTTTAAAGAGTTAAAGCTCTTAAAACAACTAATGTAAGGATGATCTATTGGAATGTTATTTGATGACCATGGTCATGGACTCAGTACTGCAGGCTCCCAGGGTGACAAGGCCATGGGATTATTTAAGAATTCCATCTGAATCCTCTGTAAGATTTTTTTTCTATTTTTAACAGAAGAAAGAGTTTTCGTTACCACCAAAAAGGCATTGAATCTGTTCCATCCTCTCCAAGATAGAGCTGTTGGAAAGAACTTTCCTATGGGTGAGTCTGTTTTGTGCAACCAGGAATATTTCATACAGCTTCCTACACAGTCAGGTGGCATTACTGGACAGGTAGGTGTGATTTTTGACTAACTTGAAGATTTTTCAATTTTCTGCTCCTGGCTCTACAGGTTTTTTGGATGTTTTCTTCAGAAGACTGACTATAGCTTTGCCAGCAGTGCTAGTCCAACTAGCTGAATGCTATTCTGGGTGCTGTCTAACATGATTCTGTTGGAAAAAGAAGAACTTAGGAACACAGCATCTATAGAGCCCAGGAATGGGCCATCTATTGTAGTTTGTAATCAGGGTTATAGCAAGTGTATATGTATGTAGGCACTAAAGAGAATTTGAAGAGTCTTCTGGGCAATAATCTTACATGCTTTGCCAATTAAAGTGTTAGAGAAACTGGGATACTGTCTTAACTTGTTTATTAATCAATGCCACACAGATGGAGAGTTCTGCATGTTAATAGGAGTCCTGTTAGGGCTATTCTTGATTTACAAAATAATTGAGAAGAATTCATTGATACATTAGTGAAAGCCTGGAGAAAAGGATAATGTCAAAAAACCCCAAAAGACCAAAAAAGCCTTTGGTGATCAGTACCGGTCTTTAACAATAGAGGAAGATGTTGGATCTCAGATCTCTAATGTGTTACATGCTCTTTTCTGCTATTTCAGAGAAAGCTGATATGGCAGATATATCACACAAGATCATGTCACCAATGGGGTACATCTAATGTACTCAAGAAGTTAGATTCAGCTTTCCAGATTTGAGAACTGTGTCTTTAATTAGCTTAAGCAGAGAGTGATGGGGGAAGGAAATAAGTTCTGTAGTATTTCAGTACCTGTTTCCAACTATGCAGTAAATTAACATATTTTGTACGTGGACTATTAAGTCAACAAGAAACACAACAAGTATCATAGTTGTTGGCTAAAATTTGCTAAAAATAAATTGGATTCTCTATAGTGTACCCCACAACATTAATAAATTTTTAAACTCAAAGCTCATGTGCTTTCAGTAACCACTGACATTTTTTCTTAAATAAGGATGAGAAATTTCACTTAATACAAAGCAAAGCATTAAAAAGGTTCCTTATCTGCGGGACCAGAATAGGGCTATTAGTAACACTGTCTGCTTCTTTTTAAAACCCTATTAATGTCAGGTAATATGTTTCTCCAATGGTGCTTGATATTCGCTTGGTTAAAAAAACCCTGAAAATGAACTTTTCAAGGGAATATTTTAAGCAATAATAGCTGGCTAAAGAAAATGTAACCTTTGGTATCAGTAAAACATATACTAACTCTGTTTCTAAAACTGATATCACAGGCATTAGCAATGCATTCTGTTATTGCTATTTCTGTACATGTGTTTCTGTTTGATCTATATGTGTATACATACTAACCAAATATTCAGCTTGTGCTCTCTCTTGGAATTCAGTAAGATGCAAAGCTGAAAGATGGGACTATTCTGACAACCAAAACGTAATATTTATTCTTCTCTGTGTATATAACGCAAGAAAAGAGTTGGGGATCCCAAGCTGCTGTGTTAGCATTGATCAACCTTTTTCATGTCCCAGTTCTTTACTTTAAATAACATTTCAAGTCTGTAAAACACCTATGGTTGTCAAGGTATGCTTCACAGGTTATGCCTCCAGAGCTAAGAGGCCCAAGGCTGTTCAAGTAGCATGGACACTGTCTGCTCATGGCTGGAATGCTTGGGGATATAGCTCAAACTGCACTTCTGTGATTGGAAGCATGACGATGGAAAACACCATACCACATGCAATAAACATCATATGAGAGACAGACTATATCTCTGCTGCTGAATGAAGCAGGGACAGAGCATAAACACAAACACCAAACTACTGCTTGTTTATACTGGTTATTTCCTGTCATGTTTGCAGGCAGAGCAGCGGTTTAGTGATCTCCTAGACATTGTCTGGGCACAGTTTGGTGAATAATGTGTACTGTAGACTATATCCCAAAGGCCGTATGAATAGAACAGGTTTTTTCTCTCTCTATTCTATACATGTCTCTATCAATAACTGCGCAGGCTGTATGTGTGTGTGCATGTACCTGTGTGTGTATTCAAACTCCATGTCTTGCAACACGTCTCATATTTCTTCTGTTTTGTCCCATGAAACTGTCACACTGTGATGTATTATGATGCGGTCCTTGTTTTGTTTCAGACCCTTAAACTGAGGAATGTACAACACACAGTAACTCTGTCCTAAACAAACCCACATGAAGTCTCAAGGTTTTCGGACTAAGCACGGTGTGGTGTAGTTGACATTTGTGTGTCCTCAGGATCAGAAAACAGTTGTTGGCAAACATTTATTTTGCAGGGCCAGTATAGATATACCCAACAAGAACAGGCAGAAAACAACTCAAAAGTAGAATGTGGTAAATATTAGACATCAAATTGAAGCCTACTGTGCTGGAGACTTTCTGAAATTGTCACCACTTGCTTTGATGTTAAATGCAAGTAGAGTCTCTACAGTTCTTGGTTTGACCAGTACTGAGCTGCTTTTCAGAACTATCCCTTAATTTCCTGAAGTAAAGCTTAAAGCAAAAGAAATTAAATACTTGGGTGAATGTAAAATGAAAACATCCCCTAATATTCAAATTTTCATTAATGAAAAGATTGATTCTGATCAATGGTGGCATAAAGTTTCTACCGAAAAGTCCTCCTGGACCTCTGCAGTGAATTTCAGACAAGTGTGAGAGAAGTGGTTCCAGGTGATGGATCATTGCTGCGTGGCTCAGAGTAACTTTCCCCAGCATTCATTCACTGGATAAATGTTCCTTTTGAGAGTGCTTCAGAGGTCAAAAGTGTTTCTGGCCATGGAGGCTGTGAAAAAGAGGAAGTCTTTCACCAAAGCACTGTTTGCCACCAAACTGCCTGGACTGTGAAGCTTTTTTTCATTGTTTCATGCTAGTTCTGATTAACTGGTTTGACAGCTGCAGTTTTAGAAACTAATAAATAAAACTAAAAAAAAAAAGAGTTGGGAAAAATTTTCACTGAGAACACATGGGGCAGGAAACCAGTGTAGAGACTTCTTATCTACTGATTGGCTAGAGAACAAAAACATCTATGGGTTTAGGAGATTTAAAGCAAGATTCTGATTTGCTCACCCATTCTGGGTAATAACTCACTGTCTAAATTCCCCCTTTCATTGAAGCTATGGGAGAGCTTATGCACTGTGAGCATGCAAGACAAAGCCTCATGCTGTTTCACATGCTGCAGTTAATCATGACTGATAAACATTTGTCTCCTGAACAAGACTGTGTGTCATGCTCTCACATTCTCTATATGAAATGTGATGTTGCAAGTTATTGATACAGACCTCAAACTTGCCATTTTATGTGGTGTGTCTTTTCCACAGCTTCTTTCTCCCTCAACAAAGGTTTCAGGCTCCTCACCAGCTGTCAGTGCAGTATTTAACACTGTCAGTGTAATCTGAGTTTAAAGTCAGTATACTCTTTAGTAGAGGATCCTTTGTGAGAAATTCTAGAGCCAGCATGATGTCAGTGTGCTCTTCTACCTTCTTGCCTCCAAGGTTATGGCCGGTATGTCCAGTTCATGTTGTCCTTCTGTCATATCAACTTCTGGGTCATTTTCAGTTCTCTGGCCATTTTGCATCTGGCATAAATGAAAGCAAACCTGTACCCTTGTTATTATACCAGACTTTAACATTGCATATGCTTCTTTACTTGCCACTTCCTACCTTCACTTAAACAGTAAGAGAGAGTCTGTCTCATGCAAAAGGGGAGAGGGGCAGGCCAGCTACCAGGCCTGCAATCCCAGGCCTGCAATCCCAGTAATTTGTGCAGTAGGAAAACACTGCACTGAAAGCTGCCTGTATATGATCCCATGAATCCATGTAGAACTACAAGCTTTACAAATGAAGAAATTAAGTGCTCTCTCTGTCTCTCTATACTGTTCTTTATTGAGGCAGATCACTCTCTTTTTTTTTTTCCTTTTTTTTTTCAGTTTCCCAGGTTAAGTACATCGTCACCATTTTGAGCCTAAGCAGAAAAGAACATCCTTTCCCTTCAGACTTGCCACACAAAAATATAGCACTTTACACAATGTGTCATGCTCACAACTTCTTTTGTCCTCAATAAGTCTCTGAAGTGCAAATTAGAGGGATGTGTATATAATTGGCAATGAATTTTTAAGGCATTGATACACTTGGTGTCACCTGTGTTTGTGACAACAGCAATGCAGCATTCTTTCCCTTGCCACACAAAGACTTTTTTCTTGCATAGCTATCTCTAATCATGGTTTTCTTCTTTCAATCACCTAAAGCCAGAGACATAATGCTGCCTGTCTGATTCCAAGACAAGTTAAATAACTGTCATACATCATATGGGCTCCCCTTTGTTATCAGTGCTCTGTGGTTGGTTCTAATTAGAACAGTGAATTACTTAAGAAAGCAGAAGGAGTGAGGTGGTTCCCAGGAATGTAATTATCTACCTACTGCCTGATCCTCTGAAAACTCCTGTGGCTAGGGATCTCCCAAGCCTTCCTCCCTCCCTTCCAAAAGAGCTTGTTTTGTCTGTACCTTATCTCCCTTACTAGTATTTACGGAATCAGAATTTCCATGATCTTTTAAGCTTTGTGTAAAAGCTGATATGGAGCAATTTCAGCACTGTGTCATTCTGAGAACAAACAATACATTGCCCTTTTTGAATTTCCACTCACATGGAATTAGCACTGACAAAGTTCTTAGGATGTCTGTGAGATGGAAAAATACAATTCTTTCCCTTTTTACAGCTAGAGAATTAACGGCACTTTGCAATTTAAAAAAGTCAGCAAAGAAAGTGGTGCAGAGAGGTTTATGTGTTTATATTGATGGAGGCAGACACACTGGCATCACTTTCAGCCTTGCCTATTTCTAGATGTAGTTAATGTCCTAGTATAGCACTAGTATAACTTAGATTTATTGTATAGTTATATTATTATATAACTAATATAATAATACAGTTACATAGTTATATTATGATATAACTAGTCTAACCTGCCTTTAACAACGCTTACTGTTATTCAGTGCTAAGATTTTTATGTAATTACCGGACTAGAACAGTTAAATCAGCTGGGCTGTAGTCAGAGTGAACTTGCTGGTTCTACACCTGCTCGTGCAGAAAGGTGTCCTGTGACATCTGGAGTCCAGACTGCAGTTAGTGGGTATCACATCCTCCACCTGTAAGGGTTTGTGTACTTGTTTTTTCTCAAGGTGTTCAATAGGAATTTGTATCAGGGTCCTCCAAAATGCTATCTGAAGATTTTCCAATTTACATCATAAATGTAGCTTACTGAGAAACATAATTGAAATAACATCAATGCTTTTCTATTTACTCTATGCTACTGCTGATCACGTTTCATAAGGAATTCTGTGGTTTGTGTTCTTAATTCTCCAAAGTGAAAGTGCTGTTGATGTATCCCCTGTAACATATGTCGTCTTCATCCTATGTATAATGTTGATAAGTTGCAACAGAACAACTTACCTAACTTATTACTCTGTTCAATATAATCATGCTTCTAAGACCACCTAGTATAATACCAATCTTAGAATCATAGAAGGGCTTGGGTTGGAAGGAACCTTAAAGAATCTAGTTCCAACACCCCTGCCATGGACAGGGACACCTTCCACTAGACCAGGTTGCTCAGAGCCCCATCCAACCTGCCCTTGAACACCTCCAGGGATGGGGCATTCAACGCCCCTCTGGACAACCTGTTCCAGTGCCTCCCTAACCTCACAGTAAAGTAATTCTTCCAAATACCTAATCTAAATTATTTCATTTTGAAGCTATTTCCCCTTGGCCTGTCACTACATGCCCTTGTAAAATGTTTTCTCCATCTTTCTTGTGGGCTCCATTCAGGTACTAGAAGGCTGCAATTAGGTCACCTTGAAGCCTTCTGTTTGCCAGGCTGAACAATCTTAATTCTCTCAGCCTTTCCTCAAAGGAGAGGTGTTCCATCCCTCTGATCAACTTTGTGGCCTCCTCTGGACAGTATCCAAGAGGTTGATGTTCCTCCAGAGCTGGACTCAGTACTCCAGCTGGCGTGACAGGAGAGCGCAATGGAGGCACAAAATCCCCTCCCTGGGGGTCCTGATGCAGTCTGGGATGTGATTGGCTTTCCGGGCTGCAAGTGCACATTGCTCATTAACCTTTGAACATGCTTACTTGAGAAGAGGAAACATTCAAACTCTGACAGCTGTACCTAGAAGCAGAAGCTGTAGAATAGCAATACATCACTCTCCCATAGCTCTGCAGCTGTATTGTTTTTCCCTTGAAGTTGCAATAGGTCTTCCTTTCAAAATCTTCTCCTTTAGGTACTAGAAAGAATCCATCAGTATAATGCTGATAGGCTATACTCTGTCTATGTAACACATCAGGTCATCCATCAGCACAGCCATTATTATGCCAGGTGCTTCAAAGCTTGGGAAGCTACTGTGTCTCAAAACCAATTGTATTGCAAGCTGCTCTTGATGCACAGACTGTCTTCACTACACATATCAGTGGGAAATAGTTAAAAGAAAAATGCTTCTACTAGGGGATGAATCTCAAAAGGTTTGGTTCAGGCAGCACAAAAAAAGTTTCTCACACACTTCTTTGTTATGAAAATCAGCTCAGAAATCTCATGAGAATAGATCTCCTTATGAGAACTGCAGTATTGTCCCAGTTTTGGCCCAAGTGAAAACAGCAGTAGAATGATCTTTCCTTAAAATACGTCAATAAATCAATGACCGATTCTTATCGAAACTAGGGAGAGTAAGAAGTCTGTGAAAACTCAAAATGCTAAACAGGGAAAGAAAATGTTTGAAAATGGATAACATCACTCTGGAGCTGACTTCACAAACCAGGAAAAATCCCCCACAGGCCTGTCTACAGGAAGGTTAGAACCATATGTTTCTGTGTATTTGCTCTTTATCTTTTCAGCAAAGCCAGAAAACAAAGAAAAAAAATAATAAAGCCCTCCAGCTCTGCTACAGCTTTTATCAGTTCAGATCTTTCCCTTAATAATTCAAAGTAAACTTATTATCTAATTAAGTTAACAGGTGTCAGTCATTCAAACATAAAGAGCTACTAGATAGATCTGAACTGGGGAATTCTTTTCCTTAAGTGTCTGCACTTAAAATTCGAAACATAATGGCATTAAAACAACTGATTGAGTTCCTTTAAAGACATTGCAGCTTACATCCATACTGGAGGCATTCACCTGTGAGGCAATTAAGCTTTTACCTCCCATTACAGTACTTTGGCAAGCTTCCTGATGAATCCTTTATGTGTGGCCCCTCATCTAGAAGCCTACAGTAAAGAGTTGTACTGTTTGAAAGAAAGATGAGGAGCTGCTTGTCAAAGAAGGGGGAGAACGCTGGCCTTGCTGTGAGTGTAATTGTGTTGCTAATTATCATGTGTCCATTATCTTCCTTAAGAGCATTATGTTATGCTGTAACAACAGCCAATGGTACTGTTGGGGCCACTGTTTATAGGGATGAGTGTTGTAAAATTATTGGATGCTCTAAAAGTACATAATATCAATTTTTTTAATAAAAATTTAAGATAGTTTTATCTTCTCTGTAATATGTTTTGTGAATCCAAATTTTTTGCCCCCCATGCCTCACCCCACCTCAATAAATGCAAGTGACTGCCTGCGAGTTCTCTTCAGTTCCATAATTTTTTGAAACATCTGACAACATTGTGACTCAGTAGTGAGCAGAAAGTCATTAAAATGACAAAAAATGAGACCCACAAATACAAGTAAAACTTATTCTGTGAGATAAAGGAGGCAAAGATTTTATAAGTGCCAATACTGACTTGAGACCTTCCTTTATAGTCAAAATACTTCAGGTTTTGAATGTCCAGCGTGTTACTTGTTTGAAATACTTAGAGGAATGCTAATTTTTCTGACAAAGGCAAAGTCTAATGATGACAGTCAATATAAATATTGCTCAGGTGACCTGTAGTTAATTTTTCCAGTCTGGTACGTACAGGCACTGAGCCCATGTATTAGTGCTCTCCTCAGAGTATGCAGACACATGCCTGTGTATGGATATTGTGTCTGCTGCCTTTATTTCTTACTACTGCATTTCATTCAGTGGCACAAGCACTGTATGCATTTGTTGTGGTGGTGAAAAACCATGATCCAAACCTAGTTCATGATATTTCATAGGGATTTGATCTAGCATGACATTACAAAAGAAGTAAGTGTGATAAAGTCAGGGGGTGGGGGAAGAAAGTTTGACTGGAATTTGGGAGCCCCATTTCTTTATGACTGCCCACAAAACAGTGCTGTGGATAAGGAATGGTACAGAAACAGGAGTTAAGCCACAGTGTAGGCATGTGATGGTGATCCAGAACAGGGAACTGAATTCTAGTTAGTTATCTTCTTTCAGTGTGCATATGCCTCAAACTTGTCAGCTGAGGACTTCCTAGACTTCCTAAAAAGTTGCACTGATTCTGTTACTCTGAACACCTTTGAAATACGTAATAAATGGAAGTTAATATGAAGTGTGAGTTCACATAATAATTAGACAAGTTCATGGGATAAGTGCTCATCAGAACAGTTAAACACAAAAACATCAACTCCTACTTTGTCTTTCAATGCCTTGCTAGACATTGAAAGGTGTAAAATTAAGTGCAAGGTGTAAAATTAAGCTAAGAACACACGAGCTCACTCACATTTACCGTCTTCAGTTCTTTCTCAGACTCCATTAGCTGCTGATGGTGACAAATTATTATGCCCCTACAGACTGAACTGGAATAGCCATTTATATCTTCTTACATTAGCGTATCTTTGTGTTTGGTATTACTTTTCACAGTGTGCAGTAATGATGCCATGGCTAGAAAAAGCATGGACACCAATGAACAGACTGAAAGCTAAGATTGCTCTTCCTTCTTCTAATCTGCAATGAGAAATTTTACTTGTAGTCCAAAAGATACCTGGAAAATTGAATGAAAATCAAGCTGCTTCTCACCACACTACACCCTGCTGCCAAATATTAAAGATCAAGTTAAAATGAAAAAAAATCTTGGTAATGCGCAGGTGTTAGGCAGTACATGGTTCATTCCTCTTAGTAAAATCATTCAGCATGCAAAGTGCTTGTGTGCATGGAAAGAGAGTTACAGAGAGTGGATGGGTCTCTGAATAAAGAGTAAAGAGAAAACAGATGCTGTTTGATGGTTTTTTTTGCTGTGGACATCTATAGATAAACTTCCCAAAAACTCTGCTACCCAAAGAGCTGCTTTAACAGATGAGACATTATGTTTATTGTTTGTCTATTTATTTATTTATTTATTTATTTTTAAGGAAGGTTGAAATGCACACCATCCAAACAGTCCTGTAATTGGAACTGTACCCTCTCCCTTTGCTTTTAGACAACAAAACTGTTTCTCTGGCAAGAGAAATTTATTTAAAGTTAGTAAAACTATCAAAGACTGGAGAATGAAGAGCTTGGGACAACATTTCCTTGTGTTATACAAACCACTCAGCAATGTGGTATGGTACTGCCCTATTTTTATCACTAGTTCAGGCACAGACAGAAGAGCACAGGTCTAAGGTGCTCTAGGAATTTAAACCACTGCTCAGTCTTAGAGGGCTTGAAACACAACATCTTTGGAACTGTGGATCAGGAATAAAGAACAATGCAGAGGAGAGATGAAAATACTTCCTCCCCAAAATGGCCCTTAGCTTGATTCTAGGAGATCTCTTTTGGCACTGCAAGAACCAGGTAATTGGCATGAAGACTGATGGCAGTGACAAAGATAAAAAAAATAATCCTCTTATTTTAAGACAGACTGTAGGATAAGGACTGTGGTAGCTGGACTCTGCAAAGGCAACAGAAAGCTCTGTACGTGGCATACCCACTCATACAGGAAGTTCTTAGTTTCTTCTGAAAGACTTTATAACTTGGCCATGCAGCTGAACTACCAGATTTTTCCACAGAGAGAAGACATGTGCCTTCTCAGAAGATAAAAACCATATAGGTAATTCTGGTTATGTCTCTGAGTTATGCTTGCAAGTAACAAGTTTACAGTTTGTGTGGTATGACTTGACTGATGAAGACCTCTCAAAGGTGGAATAGCTAACTTGTCTGCTAATATGTATTTTTGTAGGGGGCTTATTTATGCATCAGTATGCAGGCACCATTTAGGTTAATATTAGTGAACCATGTACTATTTATTTATTAATTTACTTAAATCTTTGAATAGGATATCTATAATTCCTTGGAGTATTTTCACTCACTACTTACTCTGTCATCTATATGCTCTGTAGATTTACAGAGTAGCAACAGTAACAGTCCTGAATGTTTCCTTTAGGTATGTTCTATGAACTACTTTTTTCTTTTTTTTTTAAGAAATACATAACTCTTTTCCCCAAAAAATTAATTTTAACCTTGAAAAAGAAGAAACACATCTGTACCTGAAAATGTAGCAAACTAAACCCATTTTATTTTATGTTTGTATGCAATACGATCCTATTAGCTAACTGATAAGTGAACAGTTCCAAATATAATAGAGCATGGAAAAATATTTAACTATGTTTAGGATCTAGAAATACAGCTAACTTTACCTGAACAAAATAAATGCAGTTTTCCAGTAAGTGCTGCAAACACCAGGCATTTTTCAACAGAACAAAACCAGAAATGCAGATTCAGATAGGGGTGGTTTGCAGTATATTTATGGTGGATGTCAGTTTTTCATTTCTGGTATGCAAGTTAAACTGTATTTCACTGTAAAATGTCACTATCCTGGCCGCTCAGGGAATCCAGCAATATTATAAAGGTAGTAAATAAGAACCAAGAGAGAATCCTGCATATGTACTATGTCAACACAAGCAGAAGGTGGTGTGGTTGGGACTAGTGAAAATGTGTCTTTCTTATGTAAGGCTAGAAAATTGTTTGGCTCTGTAATATTTTTTTCTCTTCTGAAAGTGAAGAAAAAGAAGACAGTAAGTCTCTGGAAACTCTCTGGAAATAAAATTCTGAATATGTAATTCACAGTTGACCAACTCACTTTTAAAAAGTAATTTGGAAGTAAAAATTGAATTTTCCTACAAAAAATGCTAATTTTGCTTCCAGAATCATATTTCTCAGAATTGGTATGAATCACTGAAATGCCATTGAATAACCAGTGTTATGTAGTATCTTCATTAATGACACAGACAGAGAGATCGAGTGCACCCTCAGCAAATTTGCAGATGACACCAAGATGAGTGGTGCTGTTGACACGCCTGAAGGATGGGCTGACACCCAGAGTGACCTGGACAAACCTGAGAAGTGGGCACATGGAAATTTCATGTGATTTAACGAGACCAAGTACAGGGTGCTGCACCTGGGTTGGGACAGCCCCCGGTATCAATGGAGGCTGGGGGATGAACAGATTGAGAGCAGCCCAGCCGAGAAGGACTTGGGGGTGCTGGTGATGGGAGGCTGGACATGAGCTGGCAATGTGCACTCAACCCAGAAAGCCAAACGTGTCCTGGGCTGCATCAAGAGCAGCGTGGCCATAAGGTCCAGGGAGGGGATTTTCTCCCTCAACTCTGCTCTCATGAGACCAAACATGGAATTCTGCATCCAGCTCCAGGGTCCCCAGCACAGGAAGAACACCAACCTCTTGGATCAAGTTCAGGGGAGGGCATAAAGTTTTTCAGAGGGGTGGAACAACTCTCCTATGAGGAAAGGCTAAGAGAATTGGGTTTGTGACCTAATTGCATCCCTCCAGTACCTGAAGGGAACTTACAGGAAAGATGGGGATTTACAAGAGCATGTGGTGACAGGACAAGAGGGAATGGCTTCAAACTGTAAAGAGAGTAGATTAAAATTAAGTATTTGAAAAAATTCTTTACTGTGAGGGTGATGAGACACTGGAAAAGGTTGCCCAGAGAGGTTGTGGATGCTCCATCCCTGGAGGTGTTCAAGGCCAGGTTGGATGGTATCCTGAGCAACCTGGGTCAAGTGGAAGGTAATCCTGCCCATGGTAGGAGTGTTGGAACTATAATTCTAAACCATTCTAAACCATTCTATGATTCTATGATTGAATTGTTTGACTTAGGAAAAATCTGTAATTTGTTGATGGGCCATAGATTCTTGGAGGATTTTTATCTAGAGGTAACTCAAACTATTACTTCAGAACAAAATGTTTTCCTTGTGATTAGAAACACAATGATATTACTGCACTCTCCAAAAGCACTTGTACCTAATAAAACTAGTTTGAAATCAATGGCAAAATTCTCACCGAATTTAGTGAGTGTTTAAGTGTTTCCTTGCAAAACACACCTTGCTGGAATCTGGTCAGCATTTTTGTAGCCATCTCTTTTTTTCCCCTCTATTTTTTCCTCTCTTTTTTTCCCTCCACTCTTCCTCCCCACCTCTTTTTTTTGCCCTCTTTCCTCGCACCTGTTTCCCTGCTGCCAGCCGCACAGTGCCCTGGCAGCTTCCTTTCACCTCACAGTTTTTGGACACCTTAAATGATGTGTTTACTTCCTGTGCTGCTGTAAACTACTTTTGCAAATATCCCTGCATTTTGAAGAGACTTTTTATTTTTTGTGAATTGCAACACTGAAAGCCCAGATAATGATGTTATCCGAAAGAAAACAGAACCGAAATGAGATGGAATCCTTCTTTGTGCATTAACTTGTGTTAGAGCTATGTTATTATTACATGAAAGAAATATGATCTAATGTATTGGGACCCTTATTGGATACAAGGGGATCCAGCTGCCATTTTTGACTGCCCAGCTGCTATGTGAGATGGCTGCTGGCAGGCACTTCACTTTCTTGCAGCTTAGTCCCCTCTCCAGTGACAACAAGGATATTATTTCCATGCCCTTTCTACCTTTCTGAGTTCTGTGGATGTAAAATATTAAACTTGTGAAACAAAGCAAGTGTGTATTAAGAACAGTGCAACTTCTCTATAAATCACTGAAATAGATCAGTAACTATGACCTTCTGGTACATTTAGACCAAAGTAGTTTGCAAAACAAAGAAACCCCTTATTTTACAGATAGAACTGAGACAGACACGAAATACCATTTCTCATTCCACACTAAATAGACAATAAAGCCAAGAATATAACCTGTATTTTCTAACTTCTGAACTAGTCCTTTTCATCAACAGTTCTTTAAACTGCTTTTAATATGTGCTGTATTTCTCTACCTTTCACTCGTGCCACTCAGAGTCCCAGGTGGGTGGCATATCATCCTTGAATTCTTTCATTAAGAAAATAAAGCTCTCAGTATCTTGTTTTCTCAATTCAGAAGAATAAAGAAATCTTTGCAGCACACTACAGACACACATTGTTCTTCCCAAATTGATCTTTTCTTAAAAAAGCTCTGGTTGCTACTATGCTGCATTTCACATGCAAATACATTGTATTCCCTTTTACTTGTTCTGAGTTTAATTGGAGAACAGCAGGTGATCAAAATCACAGAATTAAGAAAGGTGTATTTAGTAGAACAGATGAGACTGCCATTTAAATCCTTACAGGGGCGCTTTTAGCTTTCTCTATTTAACAGCCTTGCAACTTGCAAATCCCACTGTTATAAAACTGAAGCAGATTCTTACCTGCCTTGCAAGTTCCCTCAATCACACACACAAAGAGAAATCTTAGGCCTGTTTGTTCTCTTGCTTCTTTGTACTTGGTGTGACTTTTTCCCTACCAAAGCCATATCAGAAGACATCTAAATTTAAAAAGAAAAAAATCTGTTTTCCTTTCATTATGTACATATACGTATCTATATATATACCCTCTTTTAATTCATTATCAGCAATGGCACACAATTGTTGTCCAGGTTTAAAGAAACAGATAAAAATGCAATATAAGTAGAATAATCAAGTAACAGACACAAATTGGTAAGACATTTAAGCATAGAAATGCTTTTTAATTAAATAAATCTATTTTTTACTATCTGGTTGTGTTTTAGACATTTCTTTATAACTGTTTAATAGTTCCATCTGAATAATTGACTGTGATTTTGTCTTTCTGGAGTCTAAATTTCATCTTTTTAAGTCATTGTAAGCACACAACTAGTGATATCTCTTTGTGGCAAAGCATGAACCAGGTAAATCAAAATGAAGTAGGAATGAGTGAAGATTGAAAAAAGTAGAGAACACAGTAAAATATGCCATTTTCTTTGTTCTGCTTTTTTTCGTACATTTCTCACTTTGCTAGGATTTTTCACTCCTTTTTTAAACATATATCCACACATCTATGAAATGCACACCAATTGCATGACTTTTCAACCTTTAAAATATATATTAATACCAAAAATTCCTAACAAACTGCCGGAGACTGTCAGGAAGCAGGTGATCCCAGTATTAATTGCTACTAACAAACAGCATAAGTTGGAAGTTCTGCAGCATGTGATTGTTTAAATATGAGACATCTTTCATTTAATACCTTTACAGGCAGAAGTCTGGATAAACATGCATATCTTTCTTGCCTTGTAGGTCAGCTCATCTATATACTCACTGAGCAGAAGGGGAATGAATACTAGTCGTAGCCACAGATATTTTTGTTTTTCTTAAAAATCAGTAACCAAGGAAAGCTCTATCTTCAACCATTCTAAATAAACCTTAGCCTGGAACAAGGCTTATATTTATATCATCACTGCCCAGATTCTTTGTTAGCATAATTAAATAAATGTGCTGGCTTTCCTCAAGTTACCTGTAGTGCTATGAAACACAAATACTTACAGCTAAAGCGTGTTTAGTGTTGCTTGGCTTACACAATTGCTGCTGCAGATTACAGAGAGAACCGGTTTTTGTAGTGTCAGCTTGAATTAGTAAGCAAGAGTGGTTTTTTTACCTTTGTAGTATGTTCTGGGAAAACCTTATACACACGATTTCTCTGGAGTGTTGATTTAAGGAAATGTCATTCAGACCACCTTTAGTTCACTACTCTCTGCTTATTAATGTGTTTTGACTATGTATCATGCATTAACAGGACTGCAACTGGGAAGGGGAAGCCCCATGCACCAGTATGTGCTAAGGATCAACTGTCTTGAATGCAGCACAGGAGAAAAGGATCTGGGTGCCCTGGTGGACATGAAGTTGAACATGACATAGAACTGAGCAAGCTTTTGCAGTTTCATGCCAGCGTTCGTGTCCCGTGTTGCATTAGGAGGAGTGTGGTTAGCAGGTTGAGAGGAGTGATCCTTCCCCCTTATACAGTGCTGGTGAGGCCACACTTGGAGTACTCTGTTGAGATCTTAGTTGTGCTCTACAAGGGGAGGAAATGTGGAAATACCAGAGAGAGTCTGATTAAGAGTGACAAAGATGATGAAGAGACAAGTTCATCTCTCCTACAGGGAAAAGTTGAGAGCGCTGGGACTGGTTTAGCTTGGAAAAGAGAAGGCTTGGTGGATCTCATCATTGTGTGGGAATACTTGAAAGAAGGTGCAAAGAAGAAGGAGCTAGGCTCTTTTCAGTGGTGCCCAGAGACAGGACCAGAGGCAGTGGGCACAAACTAAAACACAGAAGGTATCATCTGAACATCAATAAATGCTTTATTACTATGAGGGTGACTGAGCACTGTTGCAAGCTGGTTAGGGAATTTCTCACATTTCTGTTTGTGCTGATTTCCTCTTTCACTGCTCATCAATGAGACTTCTTGGCCTCTTTCTTCTTTGCTACCCACCTGTCAGATATATACATTGACAAGATTCCCGAGGCTTTTTTTCTCCAAGATGAACTGACTCAGTCAGATGGTCCAGTCATCAGTTCATTGTCCCTCATTGGGGGTGCAAAATAAGACAGTTCACATTACACAATTACTTCAGAAAATATCACGCTGTTACAGACTAAATCTTAGATGTTTTAAATTGCAGATTATAGTTTAAGACAGCAGGTGTATCAATAAAAGATACTGCAACTCTCTGTGGGATTTCTGAAAAGTATACTGGCATTTCTATTCTTCGAGTAATAATTTATGAAAAATCCTTGAGGAAAGAGCATGGGCTAAATAAGATCTTTCTACATCCCTTTTTTTCTTACTTTTTAAAAAAGAAATCAAGGCAGCTTCTTTTAGAGGCTTCTTGTTAATTTTTGAAACAATTGAAGAAAGATATTTCAGCCCTCATTACAGGGTACTGATTAGCTTGATGTCTCTAGATGTTTCCATATTTCAGCTTTATTTCATACTTCAAACATATTAGGGATCAGAAAGTAACAAGGAACAGATATTTTGGAGATTATGAATCAAAAGACTAGCCCAACCTTGAATAACAAGGAGAGAAAGATAAATATCTTCATATCTTTCTGGACATTCATGCGGTTAGAAAAACTGTTGCAGAATTGTAGGACTTGATTCCGCTTGGTTATTTTCCTATTAAGTAGCACTTTCCTTCCAAATTACACAGTCCCGTCCCCCCCCAGTTTTCCTTATACATCTTCAGAATCAAAATATTAGTGCAGGATTTCCCTGTTACTTTGTAGTCACACATTTATCTGAGGTTAAAACTGCAGGGAAAGAAGCTATATAAGAGCACAATCATGTTTTGAACACTTATGTGCAATATGAAATATTTCCTATGTTGAACATAAACTTTAGTTTGATCTTATTGTTCCTGAGGAAGTACACCATAAACATAGCTTGAATTATAGAAATTGAAATGGCAAAGCATGCTAAGTTTAACACAGCATTGCCACGCAAGTGTTATGGAGTGAGGGGAGCCAGCTTTACGCTGTCTTCTTGGTACCTTCAGTGCTGTTAGCATTCCTATCTAAAGAGAATTATTTCATTTACTTTAGTGGGTGTTGGTTTGGGCCATGAAAGAGATAAAGTCAAGGCTTCTGGAATACAACCACTAGCAGGATGTTCATAAACAGTTTGATTAGAGTAATAATATTGGATCCTACAAAGTGAAAAAAGGGCAGGAGGCTTCTGGAAAACTCAGTCATCTGCACCATCTCACAGAGTCAATGGGACTCAAAATTTGCTTGTGCAAATGCAGGTTGCTATATGTGTGAAGAGAGGAAGTCACTTTTCCTTCCTTTCCCGTATCTTGGATTGTAGAAAACACTTTCCTGCAGCTGAGACATGCTATGGAATTTCTTTGGACACTAAAGCCAGAGTTTATTGAAATCTTATGCTGGAACTTCATTTTCTATTTCTCTTCTACTGAGAGAAGTGACAAAAATCAGGGCCTGCTGTGGAGGTCACTGAGGAAGTGGTGCTCAGAATTCACTCCCTGGACAGACAAAGGTAAGACTTGCCTGTCACCACAAAGTTGTTAAGAGTATGAAAGGTATGTTCAATGTGGTGGTGGAAAGACAGGGAGAAATGCTATTCACAGTTTTAATCTTTCATGAAAAAAGGATTTTCCTTTTCTTTCAACTTTTACTCAGGGCCAAGGACATTTGTCTACCATACCTTCTTTTTTTTTCCCTGCAGAAAAAAGTAAAAGAGAACTTTCATTGTAATCAATTTTTTTTCTTTACTGTTCTCAGTGAGGTATTATTATCTTGCAGGTGCAGAACTGGAGAGTGGAAGGCCTGAGTGACTTTTTTCTGGCCACCTACTTGTTCATGAAGCAATAATAGTGCTGAAGGGCTATGACCCTTGTCAGACAGTGAATGGCTGCTAGGCAATAGGCTTTATGGACATTCCTGGTCGTGCCATTTACCTTATTCGCTTGGCAGCTAGATTCTGAAAGATTTCTTTGAAAACCTGAAAAAATATTTTATGCAAAATTCAAAACTCTCAGTGTGGGGTAGAGGAATGTAAGAACGTTATCTTTTACTGCTTTCCTCTTTCTGCTGACTTCCTCCATCACCTGGTAGTATCTCCTATACATTCCCACTTACTATCTACATGGTCCACACTAAACCAAAAACTGTCAGCAGTGGCTGCAAAGTCATATTGAAATGAAGGAGCCTGGAGAGCAGGTTAAGTAGCCCAGGTCTTGGTAAATACTATGCTTTTTCTGCAACTTCCCCTTGATTTATCTTCCTTAATTTCTTGCACAATCCTCTTTTACGCTGTTTCTCAATTCCTTCCCAATCTGAATAATTTATGGTAGAGAATGGAACTGTGGGTGGAAACAAATCTGCAAATTAGGTGTGGCCTAATCCTCTCAACTCTTAATGGTCAGTGAAGGCCTGTCTCTTGCATGCCTACATAGAGAATAGGCTGATAGGATATGCATATCATTGCTTTCATTTTTTGTGTGGTTTCTCTAATAAGCAGATGTGCAAAATGCATGTTTTGGATTGACATGTGCGAAGCTGAAATATTGTAGGAAGGGTAGGATCTCTTTATTTCACTTGCACATATTTACTCTTGAAACAGAAGTAATTTATATGGATTTCCAGGAGGACTGTGTAGATTATCCAAAGACCATCTTTCAAAGGCAACTCTCATAAAATATGTATGCAAAACATGCCTATGTTGTTACAAGCAGGTAATTTCACATGCAAAAATATACTGTTGTAGATTATAAAAATAAGCCATCATTCATGCAACTAGTGGTTTACTTGTGCAGTTAATATTTGCAGATTCAGCTAGGAAGAGAGACCTGCAGGAGACCATCTGAGTCATCAGATCCAGTTACCGTAAGTGCAGTCATTACATATATAGTCCAAATGACTTCATAAAACCTCTGTTTGGTGCACTCGGCCACAGAATGGGTAACCTTTAGGTTAAAATATCACATGACATGACAGACTGTGATGGGCCACATGAAAAGTAAAAGGTGAGATATTACCAGTGTCCTAGATTCTTCCACTGTAGTTCTGTGAATGTGGTGCTAGAAAGCCCACTTTCCATGGGAAGGCTATCTGATTGCTTTCCTTGGAGATTCAAAGCTGGACTAAACAAGACCCTGGTCAGTTTGGTCTGGCTGGCCCTGCTGTGAGTGACAGGTTGGACTCGATGACCTCGAGAGGTCCCTCCCAACCTAAACTGCTTTTATTATACTAAGGTTCTTTTATTGTTCTCAACTGCAGAACTTCTGTATGAATTGAAGTGCTCACATGCTTTTCTATTAATTTACTGTGGGCCAAGAATTATTTCAACTGTTGACATCCTTAGTTCGGGATACCCATTGTCTCTGGTTTTTGAGCCTTACTGTAAAACACACAATTGGGAGCGAGACAAATGAGCACAGAACAAAATTAAATGTTAATGTTTTCATTAGGTCATGAAAAAAAAAAGCAGTTCTGAATAACTATGTATTAAATTAATCACATCAGCCTAGATCTGGGGTAATACAAGAAAAATGCAAAGATGAGTGTCCTGATGGAGGGATGAGTTCTCTGTACCTTACATAGTGCAACACTGTAACATTGTATGTTGCCTAAATTTTGGCAAACACCTTCAGAATTTTGAACTTGACATCTGTTCTGTTTGCTTGAAGGAAAATGTACACACACTAGATGGGAAATGTGGTGAGGGGAGTTTGAAATCAGTTTCAACTTTCAACTGAAATCAGTGGTAATATTTAGAACTTAAAATTGCTTGAATTTAGTAGAGTTGGATTAGGCACTTAGCTGTGGAATTCATAAGGGAAGTTTTCTTGCCCTGGTGTAAGCCTGGAAGAGATATGGTCAGCTAAACGCAACACAATGCTCTAAGAATGATCCCATTTGTCATAAGAGCGTACAGGTCCTCTCCATCAGTGAACATTTGTGCTGATAGTGTAATTTCAACTGAGCTCAGCAGAAAAGCAAACACCCACATCTAGCTGATTTAATTTTTTAGAGCATAATTAATTAAAGTAGTATCTGTGATCTGTTAATTAAAATAATGAAATCTGAAATTAGATTTTTGGTAAAACAGAAAATGTGGACTTGGCAAAAGTTTTGAAACTCACATAAGGCTTCTGATAAATTCACATTGGATATGCAGTTATTTGGGGGGTGGGGTAGAGGTTAAAAGAGGGTCTTTTATCTCCCCCACAAAACCATCTGTGAGCCTTTTTTTATCTGACAGGCAGTAGAAGAGGAGGAGATGTGTAGGAAAAATTAAACATTCACATTGTTCAGAACAAGAAAGGCATGTGTCTTAGAAGCTCTCTTATCCAAACTTCTGCCTTCCTAAAAGTCCTATAAGCCATATTTAGGTCGTGTCCCCTGAAGTACATCTTTTGCCTTAAGAAACGTTTTTTAGCAGAGATTTCAGCGTGTCCAATTACAGTTGGAGGGCCTGATCCAAATATTACTGAAGTCAGTATCTCCACATTCCATCTCAGTGATTGTAAATGAGGGGGTGGAGGTCTACTGTGCAAAGCCATAAAAATATTCTCCTCTTTCAGGCACATGTAACTAACAAAAAAATCCCTTATATGTATACAAACATTAGCAACCTATAGAGAAGATAATGTTGTAACACATAACACTGTTCAATACACTAAATCCCGCATTTATTCAGAGAATTTGTCACATCACCCAGTTTAATTTATAGATCTTTTCTAGAAGTCCTTAGACATCTATTTGTTTTGTATATCCAGTTGAGAATCCTTGGATTCGTGATTTTCCAAAGTAAAACCCCATGAAAAGTTAAATCTATGCCATATGATGTGGTAATAGATGGCCTAAAATTATACATGCATACATATATGCAAACATTGTGTATAGCTGTAACATATGGATATATGTATGTAGGAAAATGAAAGGGATAAAAAAGTGGGAACAATTATCAGTGGCTATTTAACAAGAATATCTTTAGAAGAATTATACCACTGAGTCTCAGAATATTTTTATAATTTTGTCATATATCTCTATCGGGGGACACTAAAGAAAAAGTATATTGAATGTTTTTCACAAATGCTTTAAAATATTTGAAAATGTCCTGTTGACTTCATTGCCCAAGCTGTTGTCTCCCTTGCAGCCAGTCAAGCAGGGCTTTGATCCGGATCCAAATAACTCAGCACTTGAACAGCAAAACAAGTGAAGAAGAAAACAATGTCTGAATTCAACACAAGCATTCATAAACACAGACACACAATATATTTCTTTATCATAACAAGTATTTTCACAAGTGTCATATATAAGACAAACAGATATATTCTCATTGTGTTTGTGTACCTGATCACAAACACAGCAGACTATAAGGACAATGTGTAGAAAAGCTGGAACTATTTCTACATACTATTCCTGTAGAAACAAAAATATTTTCTTTGGTGTCTTAGAGTTCAGGTATATTCAAATAAAGAGGCACTTTAAGGAAACTGATAAAGACATGGCGTTTGAAGTACAATTCCAACAACCAATCTAGTAGTCTTTATTTTACATTTTAAGGAAATAATATTTTTCATCATTTGTTGAAGATAAACGGATGTGGGAAAATCTCATGTTTTGTCTTTATATTTAAATCTGATGACAAATGATCTATAAATTGGTAATTATTGATACCAATAAATAATTGATCCTTGTTAATTAGTAGGTTTGGGTTTTTCTTGTTAAGAATTATATTAATCAGCTATTTCCAACCTGAGGTGTGGGTCATCTTGGTATGAGATATACTATTACATAGCAATGAAGAAATTTGCTTTTAGGTTTTATAGTATCGAAATGTTCTGAATACATAAAATAAAATTATTTTTCTCTAAGTGTTAAAAAAAATCACACTTTTAAATTGATTTCCATAAATTCAATTTTATGATTAAGAAAATCGTTATCTCTAATTAAAGTAGATGAAAGCTGCTTAGCATTATCCAATTCCTGATTTAAATCCTTGTGTTTTCCACCTACTGTTTGAAGAGTCTCTCTAGTTAAAATTTGTTCTTTCAGTCTGAAAATATGTGGCGTATGACACAAAGCCTTAGTTTATCAACAGTCATGTTTTCTAGTGCCTTAATAATCCACAAATATTATGTAGTGACACTTGTCATGATGAGATGAATTGCAATGTCTCCTCAGCTGAATGACATCATGTTCTGGGGGGAGAGAAGGCCAGAGGCCTGGCAGAGCCAAGTTTGTCTCTGTTACCTGCACCTTGTGCACTGGAAGCATGAGGAACACACCTTAGACACAAATTCAGGTATGCTCAGGTACCCTCACATCAATAGCTACATCAGTACCAGCAAATAAACAAGGCCAGGGCCTGTCATCGACTGGTGTGGTAACCCCATGGCTGAAGTGTCTACCCCATAGTAGGGTGGCCTCGCCCTGACTGCCAACAGACCCTTGCACAGACTCTTTCCTCAGGTGTGCCTGATCTTTGCCAGAGAGTAGACAAAAATAAAAGAGATGACCACGTCAGGGTTTGTCTACATTATCCAGATCTAGTCTACCAGTATAGGCAAATCTTTTTTTATACAATGTATTTCTTTCCTGAGATCAAGGACTTTGACACACTAAAGGTCCAGGGAAATGTGGGATGAGATGTGACCAGTGATGTCTGATGACTGTCACCCGAGTTTGATGCTGTAAGAAAGGAATTAATTTGGCTTATAAGACACAGATATAAGGGTCTGCTAACCCCTATGCCTCTGCTTTTGATGGAACTGCTTCCAAAGATAATAAACCCAGTAATATGCCACCTCATTTTATTCAAACATTGAGCATCTTTGTATGTACCTGTGCAGATGGGAGGGTAGGTCCAAAGTCCAAGTACATTCCCTGGCAAGTCTCCCTTCAACTCCTTCAGGTTTGAGTCATCCTCAAGTGAGTGGCATAAAGGTATTTATTGTTCTGTTTCCAGCCAGGACAGTGTTAATTTTTGCAGTAAGCAGGAGGGGGCATGGCTAGGAGCCAGAGGTTATTCTATACCACCTCATGTCATTGGGGGAGGGGTGTGCAGGGGGGGCGAGGGAGGGGGGCGGTGTGGGGAAGGGACTTTCTTACTTCTGGGGAGAAGGTGTTCCCACCAGATGAGAAAACGTTGTGGAGGGAGCTGCCCAGTATTGTCTATTATCAGGGATGTTTGTCCATGTGAATAATTTCTTTTGTTATACCTTTTCTTAGTAATATTGTTGCTGTTACTGTTCATTTTCTTATCTCATTTCCAATAAATTTTTCTTATTCAATCCACAGTCTTTGCCCATTGTCCCTCCAGCTGGAGCAGGGAGGGGGAGTGGCATGTGGTTTGAAGAGTCTTGGTGGGTGCAGTGAACTGGGCACCACCATTCCTAAACCACGACAATGGTCCAGACAGCAAAACTGTGTTCACCCATGGAACAGTGTGGCTCTTTACACTGCTCACTGAGCTGAGTCCATGGTTTGTGCTAGACCCCTAAAGTGAGCTTGGACATCCTTGCAGACTTTACTATTACAAGGACAGCTGAAGCAGTTATCACCAGGAGCAGAAAGGGAAGAAGCAGGGGAATGTGTTCTCTGTTTAATTCTAATGATTCCTGGATATTTTTACATACAGTGGTTAGTTTTTAGACTGATGAGAAGGAGTCTCATTTGTGCAGATGGGAAATGCTTATTATGCTAATAGTGTTCTGCATTGTTAGTGGAGATTATTAGACAGAGATGTTAGAAATGCCTCTAGTGGAATTAAGTAGGTGACAAGGTAAAACGAAAAGATAAATGACAACAGTGATTAGGAAATGGATTGTGCTGAATACATCAGTGTAAAGGAAGAGGGGAAAGGAGCTACTTTTACAACAAATTGTTTAATCAGTGATGTATCTATGAAAAACATACATAAAAGATAGTTTACCTAATTGGTACCAAACACTGCTTGTGACAGTGCATGTGGAGAAAGCTGAGAGAAATGTCGAAATGGTCCGGAAGGAGGAAAAACAGAACACCTGAAAGTAAGGAAACCATAGACAGGCTTGTGTTTTATAATGAATATATTCTGCCAAATAGTTGTATTATGTATGGGCAACTATATATTTTATCAAGAAATATAGTGAAATGTGCTATTCATCTTCTCTGAACTTGTAATAAATCAAGAAAATCCAACTTTAGAGGCAGGCATACAAGCTGCCTAGTCACATCAGTCTCCTGTACTGCCTTAAAAACTGGTGCTCTTTGGCATATTGCTTCTATACCTACTTCCATTGTTCCAGTTGGAAGATGGGATCTGTGACTGGGGCCTGAAAAATAGGCATTTGGCTTTGTTTCTGAAGCAACACATGTCAGCAGCCTAACTGTGCTGTAAACTTTTACTAAATGCTTGATGGAAATCAATGCTCATTTATAAAGTGCTATTGCAGCATTGCAGTTTGATATGACAGATCTAGTCATGGCAAATAAATGATTCAAGGAATATGGCTTTTCCCTTGTTTGTGGATCAGCAGTGAATCAGTCCTGCCAATATATTGATTATTCTCAATTATTCAGTATGGGTAAAACTTTCCTTGTTGTGTCAATTACCATCACACGGCATGTTCAAACATTGATCATTTTGACTGTTCACACTTGCAGTATGTGACAGATCGCTAAAGTTTCTGGAGCCGTTTTGACTCTCTCATCATATGCCTGAAACTTCCATGAGAGGCAGAAGAGTGATGCGCAGCAAATAGTTACAGTCATTAACTGATAACAAATGTTCTTGTTTGCATTCAAATTTTCCTGTTTTTGTACCTGGTAAGACATATAAGGACTGCATTTTATGTTAAATAGAGAATTCTGGTGGGACAAACATTGCTTCTTTACGATTAATTTGGTATAATATCTGTGGCTTACTAGTAGGAATAATCACGAACGCAAAGGTTTATTGACCAGCTAATTTGCCTTGGCTGGCATTAAAATAGGTACCTGAAGTTTGTCTGGAATGGGCATATGTGAAGTAGTTTTTTGTGATTTCCAGAACCACTGAAGAACCTCATACATCATCCAGCTTTGTCTTCTCCTGTTCTGATTGTGTTGATGGGCGGCCAGATTCTCTGGTCTACCTAGCTAAAATGGGGGACCATCTATCTCCCTAAATGCATGGGTTAGGGGTTAATATGCGCTCTGTTACTGTAGTACATCAGTGCCTCAAAATCTTTAAATTCTCTGAGAGGAGCAAGTACAAATATTTCCTTTCATAGGTGGTAAACCAGAGCTAAGAAAGCTTCTATGGCTTGTCTAATGCCACATAAGAAGACTGCAGTTGAATAGGGACCAAAATAAATCTTCTGGGTTCTGGACCTTAAACATACAGAACTTAAACATCCTTTCAGGTTGATAATGCACTAAATACTTGAGCTTCAAAGTGCAACAATACAGATCATCTTCCATGAAGAGGTGCCCAGGACACAGAATGTGTGCTCAGCTATTTAGGTTCTTGATATGAGGGGAAGAGGAGAGGGAAAGGTCATTTCATTGCTACTGAAATGCAACTCAGAACAGATTGTGGATGTATATGATTTTACATGATGGTACAGATGTGAACTGGTGTAAGCAAGGAGGAACCCCCTGTGTCCTGTTATGAAAAATTCTTTACCCCTCTCTCAGGCAACGAAAGTTCATTGGGTGTCCTGGAAGGAAGGTATAGACTCTTTATCTGATGGGAAGATAGTAGGAGGTATTTCTTTTGGAGTGGAAAGCTGTTGTTTCAAACATTATCAGTTTTTATGAGACTGCTTAGTGAAGTTGGACTGTTTCTCTCTGAAAGAAGAAAAAACAGGTAACAGGCGGGCCTACACAGCCTAGGTGTGGGCCTACGCAGACACAGCCTGCGTCTCCCAAAAGAAAGATGGAAGCAAGGCGATCTTTACTTTGGGTTGTCACAGCTATAAGGAGGAGCAAAGTTACACTGTGGAGAGTATTTCTGTATCTGAAGTGTCTTCATGAATTCAAGTTGCCTCTGATAATGCATAATTTTTTCCAAAACAATCAATGAATGTCTTATTTTACAAACATCTGAAACAGCCCTACAAGACACCTTTTTTTTTTTTTTAAAGTTAAGAATAGACAAAGACACAATGTCCTCTTTTTGCTAGTCAGCCCATTCCCACACCGTCACAAAAGCATTGTCAGAGCTAATGTCTAAGCCTCCAACTGTGACTCTGACCTCTGTCCTTCCTGGACAGCAACATCATCAGTCAATACTTGAGACCTCTGAAAACAATAGGCTTTGATGAGAGTACCCTAAAGCCTCTAAAGCTCCAAACCTCTGATCACTGGGGAAAAAAAGAAGGCAACACTGGGTGAATCCCTACACAATATGAGTCTCAAAACTGACCACTCAGTCTTTTATTTAGCAAATAAGGTGACTTGAGAGGTAAGTAAAACGCTGTCCTCGTCACTTCAGTTTCTCCTTGGATCTCTCACTGGCTTCAGGTTTACATACAGCACAGACAGAAAATCTTTTGGGAAATTTCAGACTTTGCAAAGATTTTGGGATTTTTATCAGGGAAAACTAACAAAACATTTTGGGATTAAGCAATCTGAATTGGAACTGCAAGATTTAATTCTGGCCAGGTTTTACTTTGTTTATGTTCAATTGACCTGCAAAGTTACCTCCTCAAAGTTTTGTTTCAGATATCTTGGAATATCTAGACATTCACTTCATAAAATAGAACATGAAGAATACCGGATAATGCAATAACTAGTCCAGCTAATGCAAATTCTTAAATGGAGCCAAAACGTAACATGATGATTCAGTTCAATAAACTGAACTTAAACATCTCAGTAAAGCAATATTGTTACACTGTATTTTCAATTTTTAAAGGATGCCATTTCCATTCCATTAAAGAGCAATTTTTGTAATTTGTATCCATCACATGAAGATAAATGTTCCACAGAAGAAAAAGTCCCATTTCTATTTGTCGGTTGCAGACCTGGCAACAATTATATGTACCTTGTGATTTTTCAAGATTAATTTATTGCATTTAAAAATGAAACAGTCAGCCCGATTAAACTCTACTTAATAGAATAAACCAGCCCACATAAAAAACATCTGAAAATATTTACCTGAATTATTGCATTTTTTAATAGAGCTTGACATCGGCTGGCAAAGAGTAAATGTGTTGTGTTTACTTGGCTAGCCAAGTGCTTACTTTCCCACTAGATAAACAGTAGATGACATTGGTTCTCTAGAGAGAATGACAAACTAGAGTGAGGGCTGAGTTGTCCTGAGAGGGAGACCACAGGATACCTTAATGAAAGTACAAACCTAATTGCATGATCTCCTCCCTATGTTCAATCAATGTAAGCATGGAAGAGGTATAGGCACTTGCAAGTATTCTGTTCTGCTGGTGACTTTTTCATTGCCTCCAGAAAAGCTCAAAGTAACTACACTCCTAATCCAGATGTTTCAGATAGGAACCTTCACATAGATGAACAATTCCAGATTGCCATCTGCCTAAAATTGAATTTAGAGCTGCTGTTCTGTTCGTTAAACTCTGCAGACATATTTGTGTATTTTTCAGTCCCCTCTGGGATGATCAGGGACCTTATAAAGTCCTTTGGTGGAGAAGAGAAGGGAAAGAAAATGAAACAAGAGGTAAGGGATTTTTGTTCAAATCCCTGCTCTGAAATGCACATTGCAACTAAAAAACCCTTCGATTTGGGAATTAGTGAAAGGTAATTCATGTGCCAGCGTGAACATGTTGCTTTCCTGCTTCATTCTATGCCAGTTCCCTAGGACTTCAAAATTTGAATCAAAGTTTCTGCCTTCTGTTGTCAAAATTTCCTGAGAGGGAAATTTTTTGTGAGGGTTTACATCTCCCCCAGGGTGATCAACGAACTTGATGGGTACTTTCCACCGAAGAAGCTGCTCCTGCCTAAGAACAAGCTGGTGAACTCAAAAGTTTTCACAGAGCTGGATTTAGGCTATTGAGTTCACAAGGGATTAGGAAACCTATAAAAGTGAGCATTTTTAATCTAAGCAACAATATTTTTTCTTTTTATTTTCATTTCAAGCAAAATCTCAGAAGGCATACCATATCATCAGTCTTTTACAAAACACCTTTGAATCCACACAAAAATCAGAAACAGTATGCAGATTGCTCTGCTACATGCAAGTAAGGAAGAAGGTAACCTGACAAAGATTGCAATCTCTTTTTAAACATTTAGTAATTTTTCAAGTATAAAATCAGGAAGGCTGTAATGTAGATTATTATTTCACTTTGCAGTAATATATAGCTCTAATTAACGAGTAATATATAATTCTAATTAAATAGTGCTTCTCTAAATGTAAGAAATTCATAGATTCATAGATTTTTATATTGCAAACTGAAGAAATTGCTGTAATAGTCTAGAGTATCTTATTTCCTAACTTTGGACATAGGACATCCCTGAATTAATTTCTCCTTCAACCAGAGTACAGCTTGTAAAAAAGGAATCTAATATCAACTAACATATTTAGCAAAATTTAAATAACAGGATTATGACTAAATTATGCTAAGAAATGAAGGCAAATTCAGAAATAATGAGCTATGCTACATGTGCTGTCACAAGTAAACTAACCTCTATCCAACTCTTTAAATGCTATTGTAGACAAAAAAATTTAAAAGAGTATATATGTAATATATTTATTCCATGTTATCAATACATCTTTTTAAATATTTTTTAAGAAATAAGAACAATTTCTTCTCCCCAGATATTAGTTCCTGTCCTCTAAAAAATCATACCTTGATCCAGGAGACTTCCACAACAAAGCAATTTTGTAGGGTACTTTGCTGAAAGCAACTTGCATACGCAGAACTCTTCACAAAGTTGAAAAAAAAATAATTAAAAGTTAAAGGCTGAGCATACATCCTAAGTTTTTGATTGCTCTCAGCAAATTAAGTTCCTAGGGTTAGGAAAGATTTATTACTGGATTTAGTGTGTATATTTAAAGTCAGTCTGGTATGTGTGTTTAAAGTAATAAGGTAGACATCGGAAAGCTAACAATTTAATAACAGGTTGCCTAAGAATGCCAGGGCCCTTTCCATGATCTGAATGTAATTGACAGTTATTATTCTTCACTTAGGAGCAATGGCCCACCCCAGGAGCAATGAACAGACAAATCACAAAATATCATCTTCCTTCTTGATTGAACAATTTCAGGTGGCCATGGCTAACTGCGTGGCCTTTTGGTTCGGCTGCAAGAGTGTCTTTTTATTTGTTTGAGGAAATGCTCAATTGAATATGGAGGTGAAAAAGAGGCCATTTCTCTTTTCTTTTTTTTTCCCCTTTTCCCCCTCAGCCTCAGAAAGGTCAGAAGTCTGCTTCATCTGTCATGCTTAATCAGCTGATGAAAACTGCCGATGCACGGGGTTGCGGCTCCTCTATTTTAAGCATAAATCTTAATGGAAGAATCATTCTGTAATCTGTTACTTCCTGAAATGCTCTTTCAGGAGTGTGCTGCAGGCTTCTGGTAGCATGGCTGTACAGTGTTTCTGGAGCTCTCCCAGGGGCACCATGCTTTTGTTGGGTGATATATGTGACAGCTTCCCAATTGCATATGACGAGGCATGTGGTCTCAGACTCCAGCAAAAGGCTGTAACGAAGGGACTAGACATCCCAACTGGAATGTGAAACAAGTCATCATGACTACAGTTAACAGGATGTTGCTGACTGAGGAACAAAGATGGGAGTACATTTCAATTGCCAAAATTCAATTGCTCATTCCCCTCCAACCCAGCATCTTTCTGATTCAAAGTATTTGTGGAACAGTTGAAAAATGTTGTGTATCTAGTTAAGGTTGGCAAGAGAAATGCAAGCATTGATCTAGAGAGGAAGATAGAATTATTCCATGCTGGCACAAGCCAGCATGTCCTGGCTGGTGGGTCTGACTGAACATGCTGACGGACAGATACTGTGTCACATTGTGTCAGAAGGATGTGTCACTTTTCAAACCCTTTTGAAATCTTTGCAGTAAAAGATATCTTTTCACTAAAAATTATTTATCTATCTACCTGACATGTTCCAGTTATTAGTCTTCAGATATGAAATATTTTGTATATACATACATTCCTGGAAGGCCCAGGAATTTCTCTCAGGAAGAAGGCCTTATGAAGAAAAGCTGCAGCACCACAAGATGCAGTACTTTTTCCACTGTCATAGAAGACACTCAGAAAGCAAAAGGGGAATGAATTGCAACATAGAAATATGCAGTCCAAGATGGTCATGGTTACTGCATTTTACCACAGGACGGAAGAACAGGAAACAATACCCAGTTTTACACAAAATGAAAGTAGTCTACAGCACTTCTCCTTTTAATGGGCTTAATCTCCCAGAAACACAGGGTTGAAAAAAAAAAAGAAAAGAAAATGAAAAATAGGGACTTTGTGTGGGTTCAGAATTGGAGAGGTCTTGATGTGGCCTGTGTCAGTTATTCTGACAGGAAAATGTTTGCTACTTCAAAAAAAGTAAACAGAACTAGATGGATTTCAAGACAGTTTTCTCCCATAGGTTATTGTGCAATTAAATTGTTCATCATTGTATTCACGTATGTATTGAACTTATGAAGTCCAGCCCTAAGAAAGAGAGGGCTTCAACAAAGAGCCCTCACATCTGCCCTCTACCACAGTTTTATTTCATGAAATTGGGAAGTATTTCTCACTATATCATGATATAACAGAAAATGCAAAAGAATGTGCAAAGATGTATTAGATGCATGGAGCATTCGTCAGCTCTCCTCCTTTTCCTGTCTTGAACTTGGGCATAACATACATGGTGTACCTTCAGAGAAGCTGAAGAACACTTACATATACAACCACTGCAGATGGGCATTAGCATGAGTGGAGGCTACATCATGGCTCTAACACAGCTTTTGTAAACATACAAGCTACAGTTTCATGAAGAGTCATCATGGCACTTGGTGATGTTTCTGTTGCAACTGGAAAGAACTATGGGATTGGTATCCTAGTGACAAAATGCAACTCTGCATGTTACAGCAACGTGCCAAGATCGAGTGCATGTGTGCTCATGTGTGCATGATTCATGTCACTTGTTCTCCACCTACTGGTGGCATTTTTAAGGCCTGTAAGCCGTAATGCCCCTCCTGTAAGTGCTGTGGAGGTTGCCACTACTTAACCCCATAAAAATGTTCAATCAGCTAATTGAAAAATTCCAATTAAGCCTGTGCTCATGGTGCAGACATCCATATATGAAAGGCACTCAGCTTGTCTGTATGACTGGCCTGCTTGCCACCAGGAGAGCAACAATGGGTTTGGACAAGCTTTCCTTTCCCAATCACTGGAGCATGATGGCCCCGGATGACTGTATTGATGGCTGGATTGCTAAGGGCTGATTTTTCTCCTGCAGATACCCATAATTCCTTAGTTCCAGCTACCTATTCATCCATGTCCCCTGTTCTCACTAATCGCCATTTCAGAAACAAAAATGAACAGGGGTGAACACAACTATCATTAGGAAAACGATGACAATTAAATATAATTAATAAACACTCCTATTACAGGGCATATGCATGCTGTGTGTCTAAACTAGATTGAGTCTAAAAATTAGTACACCTCATTACCCAAATGAATTGGAATTACACAGCACAACTTCCAATATTAATACAGCTTAAAGAAATCCTCCATTTTTTTCCTCATGTATATCTGTTTCCAGAAAACTCTGTGCTTTTTAGTCAAAGAATATTAGAATGAACATTGCTAATCACATCAGTCCAGATGGTTGGCTCTCTTCTTGCCAAGTGGAAGTATTGTAACCTATTTAATGTGCAATTTACATAAGCTCCATGTTAATAAAGATCCATGGGCTTGTGGACTTTTTCACTAGTCTTTTCCATGTCACAGGTTCAGTCCACAGAGGCAGAGCACAGTGCTTGTGACTGCCATTGATGCTGGCTGCTGAAGCCAGGACTGCTCAGTACATTGTCCCCAACCCTTTGTCCCTGCCTCCCCACAGCAGTATGGGATTCTATAATTGATCATTATCCACTTTTGAAGTTAAAAGTACAGTTAGGAACATATATGCCAAACCCACATAAATCTGTGGTAAAGGCTGGAGTGAAATTTATCTCAAAATAAAATTATCCTGTTATTGCGTGCATTCAGCCTGCATTCTCAGACCAGCTGGAATGTATTAGTACTGTTTTGTGTTTATGGGCTCTTCATCTAAACCTTACACAATTTAATTTTCTCTGCAAATTTACTAACTTTGAGGCTACTGTGCACCCTGTCCTTAAGCATTTTCTGTGTGGCAGGTCACACTATGCTGGCAATCCCAACATATACTTCTGATGGGTGGAATTATGTGCTTATAAATTCCTGTTGGTATCTCTGTAACTCATATGAGAAAAGTTTTTCTTGCGGAGAGTACATCTCCAGCAGGTTTGGCATGTCATATACTTTTCTGCTATCCAACTGTAATGTGGCAAGAAATCATAAAACCAAAGATCATCTAACATTAAATTATGGGCTTGGCTATCCATCCTTCACTTTTCCTGGATCTATGAGATACTTATATCTTATAGGCAGAGACTACTTTTTTCGAGTCACTGTAAGAGTACTTGTACTTTGAAGAGCTTGTTGTGTGTACAAATGAGACAGACACCAACTGAAGATGGGAAACAGGCAAATTTGTTTCCAATACCATATAGGAGTTTAAAGGCAGAATTGCATGGCTCATTCTTCAAGGCCATTCTACCTCGATTAACAGTGAAATCTAACAAAAATCTGTAAAGGAGACCACCTGTGTCTGAATATTTTCTAGTTTGGTATGCTGTTTGTCTATATGGGCTTGTTCTGTTAAAAGCACTAGAACCTATTTAATTATTCATTTCATGTTTAATACTTTGATATTTAATTTGAGAATTAACATTTGAAAATGTATTAAAGCCTATTGAGAGTATTCCCACTGGTATGGGTGTAATGGTGCAGGGTGCATATCTCTAAGTCTCTTCTGTGTAGTAGAGCACAATAAGACGCTGAGGGCCTGATGCTTTTTGTTGTTGAATTCAGTCCTCTTTGATGCAGCTGGAGAAAGGCTGGAGTTAATGAGATTAAAGATCAGATACTCCAGAATGGGTTTGGCTCACCCAGGGATTTCTCCTACAAAAAAGACAAATAAAACGAGTCCCTGGAAAAACATCACACATTCCAAAGTTGTCTGAATCTGCTGTTCTTATGGGTTTCTTTACCATTTCAGAGAATCACAGCATATAGGATCCCTCAAACCTCAGTGCCCTTGTCCTATTCCTCCATCTTTCACTAACAGGACACCAACTTTTCTGGGGATATGAGCATGCAAACCTGTGTTTTTTGTGACCAAGGCAGAAGTATGCTCCTCTCCTTCTTCTTTAAGAGAAGTCCCAACCCCAAAGATGGTGCAGCCCATTTACTACCCATGTCTTGGCTCTGGAAAAAGAAAAAAAGGCATCTGTGAGTGAAGGAGGAGAATATGCACTCCAATGCAGTTGTACTAGTAGCAGATTTGTTGCATAGGGTATCGCACAATCTCTTACCACATGATACAGCAATTACAGGGAGAGCTGGACTGTACCCTCAATTGGTGCTTCCTTTGCATGGGCCCAAATTTGCACTAATATAATTTTCAATGTCCAAATGACACAATGTATCTGTAATAAGCAGGTAACGGGATTTTGATCCCAGAATAGGAAAACAGAAAGAAAAACAGGTAAACTAAAGAAAGAGAAATAAAAACTCAATTGACTGTCAGGGCTATGTGATCTTTAAAACTGGTGGGTTTTAAGAAGAGCTTGCACATGAATTCACTGGTCTTTTTAATGCTTTTTGGTTGCTGGGGATCTCAGCTGAAATTTTTGTAGTAACTTATGTGTGTGTAGTAACTCATGTATATGTATGCACAAAATGGAGGTTTAAGAGAACGAATTCTTATAAAGCAAGAACATCCTAGATTATTCATTACCAAGACAATACTAATTATTAGAATATTTAGTGGTTACATGACTGAAAACATTAAAATCAAACAAATACTTAGTAAAGGACCTTATGAATTTGTCCTGTGTGCAGCTTCTCACACAGAGCTCAAGGTGACACTTGACTGTCTTTGCAAGCCTGAGGACAACCACTAAAATCTACCCCGAGGGCTGTCCCAAAGGCACATTGAGGAGAATAAGAAATCCGATTGGGAAAGATTTCAAGCATGGAGAGACATTTATGGAGCTTGAATGGACTGATATCTTACTGGACTGACTGTTATTCCCCAGTTTATCATTGATTCCATACTAAGTTTAATGTACCCTAATGTTATTCCCCTTTGTCCCTCAGATTTTCCCTCCAAAAGTTGTTTACTCCTCTGTTCTCCCCTGCTTTCCCGCTCCTCTGTCACTGACTGGCTGAGAGCTGCCGCAGTGCAGAGGGAGCCCCCATTGGTCCCTTCCCCTGGATACCCACAAGTCACACCCACCTTTTCCCTGTCTCCCAATCCTGTCTCACCCTTGGTTGTCAGTCCCATGCACCTCCCTAGTTATGAATCCTCCCCTCAGACCTACCCTATATAAGTCCCTGTGTTCTCTTAATGAATTCGCATTGCACCCAGACCCTCAGCTGCATCTGAATCCTTTGTGTGGTGCCGCGTCCCTGTCCCTTTCCCCTCGGGCCGTGGCAGCATGATGCTCACTGCTCTGTGCTCTCGTGGTGTGACAGGGCTGGAGTAAACACGTGTTCTACTTGTGCTCACCACAGCGGGTGAGGCTCAGTTGGTTTTACTGAGAGCTGCAAAGTTCTGGTTGGGACTCTCCTACCTCAGTGTAGCAGTTGCTCCTGCAAGTCCCTGTCAGGGCTGATGTAGCTACAGTAGCTCTTTGTTTTTGACAGGGAAAGGAGAATTGATGACTCTACCATGTCCTTTTCTACCTGGTTTTCTATGACTGCTTGAAAAGAATCAACTGAACCTCTGAGTGAGACTATTTTCAAACATCACCAGTCTCAAAGTCTCCAAGCATGAAAATTCAGATAATGTTTTGTTGACAGGAAATTGTCACTTGCATTTCTGACAGATGTAGTCTTGTTTGGTTGTTGTTTTGTTTTTTGCCTGTTTCAACTGAAATGTTAAAATATCAAAATATCCTTTCCATGTGTATAGGGAAGATGGAGTTACACAGGAGTGATTTCTTCTAACCTTTAGAAAACACCCCCATAGTTTTCTGTTGGCTGCTTCTAATGCCTCCTGCTGCTCTAACCTCTGTTTTCCTACAGAACTGTGTGTTTATGGCATTTTAATCAAGTCTCCTTATTAAATGTGTGAGCACCATTTTATGTGAGGTGAAGGCTTGAGATAATCTACATCAACACCTCACAGAGCCTGGTGATTATACATAACCTACATAACAGCTTTTCTGTTACACTTTTGACAAAGTTCTCACTCATTTCCTAAACCTTGACAAGACCAGGCAATCTGCCTTCCCATTAGACTCTCATGCCCACTGCCCACCATTATAGTCAGCTATTAATGAATGAGGTGACTGTAAACTAAGCTACATTTACTGGTACCTGCTGGTACCAGCTAAGTCTTCTTTATCTCTTAATATAAAAAAAAAGTCCTGGTGAGTACATGTGCTTACAAGATTTACAGTAGGGATTAGAAACTGGAAGATAAATTTTCCTTCCCATTTCACATATGCAACCTATTGCCATGTCAGGATGCATTCTGTCACTTAATACAAGGGAAAACTCTGGCATGAAAACCAGGATGTGTTTTAATCTATTAATCAAAACTGGTGTAAACCTACCTTTAGACCTTGTCCAGACAAGAAAGAAAAATCATGTCCGAACAGAAATAACTAAAATGAGTTCTTACCTGCTTTATTTCTGTGGGGTTTTTTTTCCCTTCTTTTTCCTTCTTTTTTTCTTTTTTTTTTTTTTCCCCCTAAGTGTTTGAGACTGTTAAAGTTTTACTCCTGAAGGGTGAATGGGGATCCCTCAAGGGTCTTATTTCCAGTCTGTATTGTTTATGAGTATTTGTATTAATGATAAAATGGCCACAAGAGTCTTCAAAAAAATTTTCATTTGTATTAGATATTATGCCAACATCTAGAAAGACTTTTGCAAAGACTTTAGAAAAGTTTAAGAACAACCTAAAGGTATTAAAACTTTACCAAAGCAAATTTTCACTGCTGGACATGGCTGCTGAACTGTAGCAAAAACCTTACATGAATGACTGAATTGTCACTTCAGTAACTACTGATCCCTATTTTGGACATTCAGATTACTTTTTTTACCTGTTTCTGAGTTTGATCCTGATTTTACAATTAGTTCTGCTTCAGTGAGCCAAATCATGTTGCTACAGTGATGGTAGTCCTTTTGTATCTTCTGTATATTGTTGTTCTCATGAGGCAGTCTTACTATTAAAAATGATTTCTCTAAACAAAGTAGAATCTCGTTGCAACCATGTCTCATTAGGTTATTTTCCTATTGAAAAATCAGGTGAATAGAAACATATTTCTGTTCCATTTGCTCCACCTGTTCTATCAGGTTCTCTCCTAGTAAAGAACATTGCAACACAGGGATTTATCAGCCGCCTCTCAAATTCAAAAATGCTAATTTTTAACCTGCTCATTTGTAGTTGGCTCCAGGCTTTAAATCTCCCCATATGACCCCAAGTAATAATTAGAACAATTAGTCCCTGCCCCTCCGGGATAATTGCTAGCATAAATTGCACTAGCTTTCCTAAAAGTTCTTCTAAAAAGTCTGAAAGAAAGAAGGAAGAAAAGAAAGAAAAAAACTCCAAACCCTACTAAAGAACTGAGGGAAGGAAAGGGCTGTAGACACAGGCAGGCAAAAGTAAATGGGAAAAGGAAAAGCAAGACAAGACAATTTTCCACATTCCATTCCTGTGTGCTGCCTCTCTCACAAGCACCACATATATAACATTCTTTCTTGCAGGCAACAGGCCTCCCTACCCCAGGTGCCATCAAAAATTATGGGAGTGGAAAAAAAGAAAAACTCATATCTTAAAAGCAACCCTGTTTTTCATCAAAACAGATTGCTTTAAGGCAGCCATCTGACTGGAGAGAGGAAAAAGGAATTAAAACAGTCTTGTTCTCTAAGTTCTATGTAATGCTCAGCCAAAAGAATAACTGAACAGTAATGAGCAGGAACTTGAATTTACAAAGTTAAAGAGAAAAATATTGCAGTGGAAGAATTTGCTAAAGGGGATTAGGTTGAGGTCAACACGGCCCTCTGTGGTCAGCAGCAATAAAAGCAGAATCAAGCTGAAATTCATGACAAATCCAGTACCAGGAGTAGGAATGCTCTATTTAATGATTTCAAAACTTGACTATGTTAAGAATCAGCATAAACCCTGACAATTTCATTTATTTTTGAAAGAAATAGTACAAGCTGTTTTATTTCTTTCAAAGCCTTCTGTTTAAACAACATTAAAATAGTTCTATTTTATCTTAGCTTTTTTTTTATAATGTGTAACATACAAAAATATTTAAAGTAAACAAACAAGAAACCTTCATGGAAGGACATAGGAATGGGACTCTTTAAATAGGCATAATTTTTGCCACCTCCTTTTTCTTAATGAAAATGAAATACTGGTGAATTTCAAGAAGTACTTGAGTAGACCCACATGGACATATTGTCCCAAGAATACTAAAGTCAGCTCTGCTTCAGAACTCAATTGTCTACTGTTGTTTTACTTCAAATCTTTAAGTAAAGTCAATCTGGCAGGAAATACAATGAAAGTAGTTAACACAAAACAATTATTTTCCCTTTGAAGGAGAGAAAACAAATTGATAAAAGAATTTTGAAATTATTTCATGTTACTCGTCTACTTGTATAATGCCCAAATTCCTTCTGGTTTTCTTCTCTCTGTGGGGACACCCTCGTATTTCCTATTTCTGTCCCCGTTTTTTGAGAGGTAGGTTGAGTCTGTGTTCTGAGACATGGATGTCAGTACAGGCATTGACCAATTATTCAGCTTTCCACATCTGCATGAATTTGGAACAAGCACGGTGCAGGAGAGAAACTAGTGATATAAAATATTGGATTACTCCACTGCTAAAAAAAAGAAGGATAAGCAACACCTAAATCCTCACATAATGCATTCCTCACATATGGTTAATGCAGTGTGAATTCAAATGAAATACAGAAATCTAAATCAGGGAGAGCAGATCATGGCTGACATCAGACACCGCAGGCATATTTACATTTTATTCAGTATTTCCTCAGAGATCAGGGAGCACAGCTGACATACATTCAATGAGGTAATTTCCATATCCTTGAAGTCAGTGTAACATGCACTTGGTCACTTCAGCTAGATGAAGTGATATACATAGGAACTTCCAGAGTGAGGTATAAAACCTCCATGCACCTTTGAGAATTTACACCTTTCTCACTACTAGTACAAAATATAAATGGTAGGACATGCAGTTGGTGAGCTAGTTAAATGTTAGGGTACAAATACTCATCAGTCAAGGACCACAGAGGCATCAGGTGTTATAAGGAGTCTGCTTTTATTGAGAGGATTATGGAAAAACTCATACAGTCTTGTGATCCACCACTCTGAACTTTAAAGCTTTAGAGAAACATAAATGAACAGGTTAAATCTTTCCAGAGTAGAAGTACCAATGACACAGCTCTAGAAAAGACAACAAAAAACCAAGCAGGAGTTGAGAAACATTTTCATCAGATAACATCCAGCCAAGTTTATACAATTCTGCTTCACAAATAAAAATTCTTCCATTTTATTTATTTCAATAATGTTTCTTTAGTATCTGGGTCTGCAGAAAGTGCCATGCATTGCAGTTGAATCCTAATGAGAATGCACACTAAACCACCACTTTAAAGCTATTTTGGTGTTTGAAAAACAGTCAAATCCTTCTGTGAAGGTGCAAAAAAATGTTAAAAATGTAGAAATTGAAGGAGGTAATAGGGTGCATGTTGGCACTGCTAAGCTGAGTGAGTGTGGGTACATGTCACATACCCGTGTGGGTGTGAAGACTATTTGTGGGAGGACATGGGAAGAATTTGACTTCTGTAAGAGGATATCAAACTTAACATCCCATCTAGGAAAGATTTTTTTAGCTTCAAATCTAAAAATGTGGTCTTGCAATAAAGTACAACATCACCTCTGTAAATTTTCTTATTTTGAAGCATCAACAGAAGGATCTTCCACTCTTAGTTTTCATTGTCAAAAGAACTCAGCATTAATGTTAAGAGAAGTAATGTGTAAAATCTCACAAAGATGCTGATTTCTCAAACTTAAACCTCCCTACAAAACACCAGTATGGTCAGTGGCGGCACAGAACTTCAAGAGGGATGATTTCTAGAACAAGTTTGATGGCAAAGGTATACATTTTGTTACCTGTTTCCAAGTGCATTTCTTAACTTTTACACTAAAAAAGTGTGGTTTTGATCAGTCCTGAAGACTAAAAGCCTGACTATACAAGCAAGTAAATCTACGTACTCATGACAGTTCAAAGGAGGATTCTGCCTAGTAAACACCCTTTCTCTAGACGGTACTTTCACTCGAGGTTGTGAAGTTGGGAATATGATTGTATTTCTCATCTATACTTCCCTATGTTTGGAAGCAGTTTGGATTTTAAGATTCCTTGGGAAGAGCGTGGGTAAGTGGAGAAATTCTGAGAGGGAATGTGTCAGATCTATAGCTACAAACAGTGATAACACATGCTTGGGCTCCCACTCTCTTCATTCTCTCCTCTACATCACCTGCCTTCTGAGTTGAACATCTTGAAGGTGGTGAGACAACAGGACAAGGAAGGACTGTTTTCCCAGCTCTGGGAGAAAACAGGAAAATTGTAAATGGGGCAGCTGATACAACAAATGTTAGGATGTTAGGCTAGGGTATAACTTCTGTGTTTGATTTTCAGCATTCAGCAACAGTATACTGCAGATGCAGCATACGGCCAACTCTTCTTCCAAGCACAAGGAAGTTTTAAAACATATTGGAATACAGATAACCCACTGAAGATCTTTCCCAGTTGAATGGAACTTTTGTTGCCTACACAGTGAAGTACATTCCTGGGTTTTGCATGTATAATTTTGTTTCTTAGCTGTGGTTTAGTTTGATATGGTGTGGACTCTCCAAACGCTGAATCTTCTGACTTTAGTGGTAATTGCCAGGGCTCAGCCCCTTTTAAGACGTGGGTAAAAATACCATAGGTGATTAGATCCCTAAAATTGTAATACTGGATCAGGTATTGAGTCATTTGACCAAAACTCCTGTCTTTGAAAGCAATTGCATCTAAGCATACTCCAAGACAGTGACAGACAGAATATATTATGTGCTGTATTAACGCCTTCTAATCAATGTTAGAGATTAGTAAGGCTCTGAAGAAGTAATTTGCTATGATTTCAATAACTGCATTAGCTGTCCTGACTCTAGATTCTTGCCATCCATGTAAACATACATTTTCCTTTTGAGTCTTACCACTCACAAACCTCAACTATTTACAAACAGTGAGAAGTAGGTCACTCCCACTTCTTCAGATCCTCAAGCTGTAATGAAGTGTAAACATAAATGCATTCCTGTTGAGTCAACTTTTATTCTCACATCTATCTGTGGGACTGAAGCCTAAATAGGGAATGTATGCAAAACTATATACAGAAATGGTTGGAGAGGAATGTACTACAAGACCGCTATTAATCTATCCTTCTTTTTAATTTTCCTCTCACTTTGTAAACTTTCTTTAAGCCATTGTTAATTTTATATTTATTTCCCCTTCCATATTACTGCTCTTGCTTAGCAGATTTCGTTCCTGTTCAGTAGCTAATTTTTGCTCGGTAACTAATAATTCCTGTCTTCAGTAATATAATATTCCCAAATAATCACCTTTAAATGGGACTTTTATCCTGACTTGCCTCTCCTGGGTCATTATTTTCTTTGGGCATTTGAAAATTACCAAAAAACTATAGTTATTTTTGAGTATGTCGCTGTAACATTTTTTATGGCAGTAAAACATAAGGATTAGAGCTCAGAGCTGGTATCTGAAGTGGTAAGAGCCCTTAGTCTCATATGAGACACATTTGACCATTTTAAATGCTGATAATAATCTGACAAAACATATGGATCTACAACAGAAGCAATCTCTTTGAGCTCCCTTTGTAATCAAAACAGTGAGAAATACTTTGCAGTACAAGTTTTTGAGTTTATTTTGGATACTCTCTTTAGGATGAGAAGTGCTATACATTTAAAAACTTACAATATATACAATTCCTTTAATCAGATACATCTGACTTTTGTCCCTGATTCTCCTCAGTTCATGGACTGCCACACCAATGCAATGTGGAACGTTTCATGATTAAGAGTTAATGCAACGATGACTCAAGCTGCAGAGGAAATCTCATGGAATGTGTGTCCTAGGTGTCTGTGCTCATGAGGGAGGCCTGTGGTCACTCTTGTATCCCTCTGATAAATTTTCACCTGTGCACAGTTTAAAAGCTCCTAATGAATTGGTGGCAGCCCTCTAGACAGATAGGATCAGCCTCACATTCACAAGCCCTGGTCCGCATGGCGGACTTCAACTATCCTGATGTCTGTTGGAGGGACAGCACAGGGGGGAATAAGCCATCCAGGAGATTCCTGGAATGTGTTGATGAAAACATCCTTCTCCAAGTGACAGAGAAGTCAGCAAGGAGGGGTGCTATGCTGGACCGTGTTCTCACCAACAAGGAAGGGCTAGTGGGCAATGTGAAGCTTGAGGGCAGCCTTGGCTGCAGTGACCATGAAATGGTGGAGTTTGAGATCCTTATGGCAGCAAGGGGAGTGTGAAGCAAGCTCCTACTACCCTGGACTTCAGGGGAGCAGACTTTGGCCTCTTCAGGAAACTGCCATGGGATAAGCCCTGGAGGGAAGAGGGACCCAAAAAGGATGGTAAGATTCAAGTATCACTTCCTCCAAGCACAAAGTTCATCTTTTATAAGTAAGAAATCAAGTAAAGGGAACAGGAGACCTGCATGTATGCACAAGGAGCTTCTGGCAAAACTCAGAAGGAGGAAGTTTATGGAACATGGGAAAAAGGAAAGGCCACTTGGGAGGAATATAGGAATGTTGTCAGAGTATGGAAGGTTGCAACAAGAAGGATTAAGGTCTATTAAGAATTAAATCTAGCAGGGGAAGTCAAGGACAAGAAGATGGGCTTCTCAAGTACATCACTATTAATCACTAGCAAAAGGAAGACTGGGGTCTACTTCTGAATGAGGTGGATAACCTGGTGACAAAGGATACACAGAAGGTGGCATTACTGAATGCCTTCTTTGCTTCAGTCTCCACTGCTAAGAACATCCTTCTGGAATCCCAGACTCTGGAGGTAAGAGAGAAAGTGGAGAAAGGGAAGACTTTCCCTTGGTCTAGGAGGATCAAGGTAGAAATCGTTTAGGCAAAAATGATGCCTACAAATCCATGGGCCCTGATGGGTTGCACCCATGCATGATGAAGGAGCTGGCAGATGTTATTTTTGAACCACTCTCCATTGTCTTTGAAATATCATGGAGATCAGGGGAAGTGCCTGAGGAGTGGAGGAAAACCAATGTCACTCCAGTATTCGAAAGCAGAAAAAGGAGGACCAGGAAACTACAGACCAGTCAGCCTCACCTTCATTCCCGGAAAGATAATGGAACAGCTCGTCCTGGATGTCATCTTTAAGCATGTGGAGGAAAAGGTTATCAGTAGTCGTCAACATGGATTCACAAAGGGCAAATCATACTTGACCAACCTGATAGCCTTCTATGACGGATTGACTGGCTGGGTAGAAGAGGGAAGAGCAGTGAAGGTTGTTCACCTTTGCCGCGACCCGCTGGGGTAAAGGATAGGGTCACAGCACTGCGAATGAGGGTTCAGACACGATCAAAGGTCTGGTGAAGCAATGCCACTTTATTAAGCAACTCAGGGACTTAAATAGGGTTGGTCTAGGGAAGGTTCCAGAACTGGGAGGAGCATGGGATTGACAACTTCAAGAGAGAGGGTGACTGGATGATTGGGTAAGGAGGGGAGGAGTCTGGGTGTGACCATGGGAAGGGACCAATGGGAGCTACCTCTGCACTGCACCAAAACCTAGCCAATGGCAGGCAGAGGAGCGGGAAAACAGGGGAAAAGGCGGGAAAACTGAGGGAAGAAGAAAGGGACAATATGGTGGACAAATTTTAAAACAACAACCGGGGTACACAGGACTGTATAACATCATAACAACAAACTGGGGAACAACTGGGGTACAACAGACGTATCTAGTGAGTGTCATTATTGGTATTAAAGGTCAAGTCCGGTATTATAAAGTCCATTTAAGGGTTGTAAATGCGCCTCCATACTTCATATTTTTCTCTTTCCTCCTTATCGCCTCCAACACACCTTGTCTACAGCAAGGCTTTTTACACCGTTTACCATAAAATCCTCATAGGTAAGCTCAGGAAATACACATTAGATGAGTGGACAATGAGGTGGATTGAGTGGTAGAGCTCAAAGGCTTGTGACCAGAGGTGCAGGGCACAGTTGGAGGCCTGAAGCTAGTGGTGTTCCCCAGGTATCAGTACTGGGTCAAGTTGGAAGAGGGGACACAGTGTGCCCTCAGTAAATTTGCTAATGATAGAAAACTGGGGGGAGTGACCGATACACCAGAAGGCTGTGTTACCATTCAGCAAGACCTGGACAGGCTGGGGATTTGGGCAGAGAAGAACCTAATGAAGTTCAGCAAAGGCAAATGTAGGATCCTGCACCTGGGGAAGAATAACCCCAGGCACCAGTACAGGCTGTGGACTGACCAGCTGGAAAGCAGATCTGCAGACAAGGACTGCGGAGTCCTAGCAGACAACAAGCTGTCCATAAGCCAGCAGTGTGCCCTTGTGTCCAAGAAGGCCAAAGGTATCCTGGAGTGCTTTAAGAAGAGCACTGCAGCAGGTCACAGGTGATCCTGCCCCTCTACTCAGCCCCGTGAGGCAATATATGGAGTATTGTGTCCAGTTCTGGGCTCCCCAGTTCAAGAAAGATAAGAAGCTACTAGAGAGGGTCCAGAGAAGGGCTACGAAGATAATGTGGGCACTGGAGCATCTCTCTTATGAGGAAGGGCTGAGAGTACCTGTTTAGCCTGGAGAAGAGACAACTGAGAGGGGATCTTATCGATACATACAAATATTTAACGACAGGTGTCAAGAAGGTGGACTAGACTCCTTTCAGTGATACTGAGTCAGGACAAAGGGTAATGGATGCAAACTGATGCACAGGAAATTCCATCTGAATATGAGGAAAAATACTGAGTCTGATAGCAGTGGAACAGGCTGCCCAGAGATGCTGTGAAGTCTCCTTCTCTGGAGGTATTCAAAACACACCTGAACGCTATCCTGTGCAACCTGCTCTGAGATTCTCCAGAGATACCTTCCAACCCCAGCAATTCTGTAATTCTGCGTAATGAGGCCTGGAAACATTTTGCACCTTAATTCATGGACATATATACTCATGCATCTCCCATGAATGTCAATAGGAGTAACCATTTTCACCAAAGAGAAAATACACACCATTACCGATCTTATTTCACCTTGATTTTCTCATTTTCTACCCATTTCCTTCAGGCTTAGATGGCTGACAGTTTCCCTTCACTGTTGGTCTAGTAGAAAGTCATTTCAAGCACCACAGGTCTGCCTGCAGTAATGACCACGCTAAATGCCATTGTGTGGTTTGGATCTTCACAAATCAATGCTGCTCTGTTACCTTCTTTCCTGCTGAAAGGTTATAGGTCTAATAATTTGAGTGACCCCCTGATGAGCACATTGAGACCCAATTTGCATGCTTTAATGGCAGCGATAAGAATAAAATTATGGCTCTTCGCAGCAGTCTTTTTTTGATATGGTGTTAACTCTGCATTGTGTAAAGTTAAAGTGTGGCTATTATACCCTTATATGCCAGAAGAATTTCACTCATGAGCGAAATGAGGAAGATTTTGCCTCTTGAGACATTCTAAAGCTCTGTTGAAAGAAGAAAACTTAGATGCATAAGCCACCTGGACAAAAGACCTCTTTATTTTCAGTCAGCACTAGGATTATTAACTGAGGCTACTAGACCAGTAGGACAACCTTCCCTTAGCCAGTGACCCATATCAGGCCAACATCTGAACACATCCCACTTCAGTGGGATTTTTTTAGTGTACTTAAACACATATGTAACTGCCATTCTGGAGTAGTTACATTTTGCTGAATTAGGACCTAATTCTGGCGGTGCAGTGCAGTCAAAGCAATTGCTGTAGGAATAAATGTAAATAATACCAGCTTTAATACTGTAATTATGCATACACACATATCTACAAGCAAGAATGGAAAATGGTGGTGACTGATCTATGGGTAGCCAAAAGTAATCGTGTTGGATCATCTGTGTTGAGTTCTTAAATCACAGAAGGGCAGGTCATTCTCATTTTGAAAAGGCTGAATTCCTGTGCAGTTGGGATCTCAGGAGTTTCTGTGAGGAGAGGTCAGGTGTGCCACATGCCAGACACAGCTAGTTCCAGCTGGCTACAACCAGCTCCAATGGTTCCACCAGAGAACACAGCTGATTCCATCAGACACTTCTGAAAAAACAGAATCATAGAATCATTTAGGTCAGGAAAACTTCTAAGATCATCCCATCCAGGCATTGACACAGCATTGCCACTAATTTTCCTCAAGTCAAGTCTGTTTTACCACAACAGTAACCACTAAGGAATCTCCCTGTCTTTATCTCAACCCATGTGCTTCCACTTCTTTCTGTTTTTTCCCTGGTCCTGATGTGAGGGATGAGGTGGGGAGTGGGTGAGTGGCTGATTGGGAGTTTAACTCTTAGCCAAGGTTAACCCACCACACTGGGTGTAGTTTTTAATACTGTGCCCTTTGTGGTTCAAAAAACTTCTCTAATTTTAGTCTACAATTTTTCACTTGTATGTACTGTGAAATCAAATTATGAATTTGCAAAGCATTAATTGATGCATATTCAAAGGTTTTCTCTGACTTATGGAAAAGCATTGTATATTAGTCCTTAATCTCAGAAATTTAAGGAGCAATTAAAAAAAAAAATAATAATAATAATAATAATAATAAACCCTAAATACCCCCCAAACAAACCAAAAAGGAATGAGACAATTAGCAATGACAAAGAGTGGTTGAGACATGATTACTCTTCTTTTTAAACTATTCCATCTAAAAATGAAACAATATCTCCTGCATAACAGAAACTGTCTCCAGAAATAACTATAAATGACTTGAGGATTTGAGGGGATTGTTCTGTCCAGAATAAAGTGAAATATGAATAATCTTAATTTATCTTTGGGCATTTCTTGATATATGACTTAAAATTCTTTGAAGTGCTTAAAGAAGTTTAAACATTAAAAAAGTAGTCTCCAAACAGACTTTTTTTCGCAACAATTATAATTCCACAGATTCAAATTCCTCCTTTTTTACAAGTTAAAACAATAAAATGGAGCATATGTAAGCTTTTTAAATGACATCTTTTGGATATAAAATCTGTCCTTTACGTCAATTTCATATATTTTTCATGAGTTCTGAACCTTCTAAATGGAATATCTTCCAAAATTATATTAAATGAAACCTTGGGTTGCAAAAAAATTCCCATGAATGTTGGTTTTCTGTTACTGCTAAATTGCTTCCAGTACATTAGATTAGTTTCTTGCATAGCATTGCATTATTCAGTGCTTGTGCTTCTTCTTCACTGCTATTTTTACCCTTTATTCATTTTTTTTTTCACCTCTGGGAACAGGGAATTATCTGAAAGATACTACCACCTGTTGAGATAGAAGCTCAGGAGACCTGCCTAAAATAAGACAACTTACAGAACTAAAAGTTCTGGTTGGGTCATCTTTCGGGATTGAACATGATACCTCAGAGACTGGGTACCTACTGGTTGGAGCTAAAGGATCTGCTCCACACAGAGATATAGCAGCAAAGTTGTACCCCATTGAGTATGGACTAGGAAATGAAGGACTCTAGCTCACACTAGCTTTGTAGACCCCTTTCCTCTGTGTCCAGAAAAGATTGCTATCGTCATCTGGGCTGGGGTCCTGCTTGTACAGTCTGTAGAGTTTCTCATAAAACTAGATTAAATCTGAGTAATGGGAAGAGTCTCTGGTGATTGTATTCCTGGATGTGAAAAAAAATTTTTAATTGTGAACAGAAAAAATTTGCAATGTTGGCCTTTTATGATATATATAGATGTACACACTAAAGTAGTTGATATCAATTGTGATGAACTTCACCCTACTGAAAGCCCCTCCATGCAAAATCAGTATTTGAAACAAAGTCTTTTCTATTAAAAAAAAAAAGTTCCAAATAGGGGTACATTTTTGTGGTGTTTTCAGTTTTTTAAGCAGCCTAATTTGAAGGTACTCCTCTACTTGTTGTAGGTTTTAATTTGACAGCCAACTTCTTTCCCTTTTCGTCAGATCTGTTTCCTGTGAAGGCCAAAAACTAAACGATCCCAGATTGGGGGTAGAAGCTGGAATTCTTTATTTAACACTTGCTTTGCAGTATGAAGTCTTGGAGGCAGGCATGTGAATGAAGAGGATGGGTTATGCTAATCAGGGGACAAATTATGCTAACTTGATGATTACACAATTCTCTGCTACAATCACACAAAGTGGTTAATATTTTCCTGTAGTGAGGACTACGTGGAGGGAAGAGAACAAAGGGGTTTCTACATCATCTGACAACATCATCACAAAGTCTTTCCATATCTTGCTGAAGGAGACAGGACAATCAAACATAGTTGAATGCTAACAAGTCTTGTAACGAGGCTCCTCAGAATAAGGAGTTTCTCCCAGCTCCTGATGTCCATGGCCTGCTACATAATCCTATCAGTTCCTTTTCTGCTGATAGTAGAATTTCAGATCCCAACAGTTTCCCCTTTGCAAATATCACAGGTTAAATCACTTTGTCTTTACTGTGGCAAAAAGAGAGTTCCTTATCTCTGCCTTTGGAGTCTTTCTTGTATTTCCATGTCTTGTTTGTTAACTTTTGCAGCAGCCAGCAGAGGCACAAACAGGACCCTGGGGTTATTTGATACCATCCCATGTCATGGGCAGTGAGATGGAGGGTGGTAGTGTTTTTTCTGGTTTGATGGAGTTTGTGGCTGGGTGGTGCTGGGTTTCACACGGTGAGAAATTGCATGTGAATCATTCACCTGTCTTGTACATTCTGTTATTAGTGGTGTTGTTGTTAACTGTTTGTTTTCTTATTTCATTGCTGTTTCCAGTAAATTGTTCTTACCTCGACCTGTGATCTTCACCTTTTTGTACAAATTCTGCTCTCCATTCTGTCACAGGGGGAGATGAGAGGGGAAATGGCAAAGTAGCGTTTGATCTGGGGTGTTTCAGTGGGAGCACTAAATTGGTGAATACAATTCCTAAACCAAGACAGCATCATAAAAGGAGAAGTTCATAAGTGAAGCACAATTAGGCCCGAAAGACTGCTGGTCATTCCTCTCTCTTATTGCTCATGCAGCTGCATCCTTTGAGTAAGGTTCTGCAACTTTGGCAGTGAAAAGACACCTTTGAAAAAAGAAGTGAAAAAAGAAGGAGGAAAGGCAGGAAGGCAGGCAGGCAGGAAGAAAGGAAATTTCTAGAACCATTCTGCCATTTTTGTGATATTTTTTTCAACTATCCACAGGCTTAGTGTAACTGTGTGGAGGAAACCCAAATCTTCTCAAATTCATACTCAAATGCATATTTATGAGAGACAGATAAATTATGTCCAGTCAGAGACATAACCATTGTTCAGTGCTGAGGAATGAGCTTCTGGGAGGTTAACATAGAAAACACAGAGGCAACACTTCTTACCTTCCAAAAGGTATTCTTACCTTCCAAAAGGTAAGAATTAGTAAGGTCTACATTACTAATGACACAATATAATTGAAATGAGGGCAAGTTTTTGATAGCTTGAACTAAGGAAGCATTTATTGAGTTTATTTGTCTAATAGGTTTAGATAACATTCACAGTATTGACCTGACATAGATGACAAATCATGAAAGTACTGGATTAGATTGCCAGTATCTCAAGGGTTAGATTGCCACTTACTCTGTGATCACTCATGAAAATAAATAAAAAAGAGAAGTATTGGAGAAGAAAAAAGGATTTACTGCATGATGTCATCCAAAAGTGAATGAGAAGAAACACTGCGAATCTTATTTGTTTCTTGATGTATGGAGATGTCTAAATTGAAGAATTTCACATTTTCCATCGTCACCGGGGCTTTCTGTTACTGACCACTGAATCAGTGTCTGCACCCTGAAAGATTATTAAAATCAACCAAACTGCATGTTCATGGAAGTAGTCTTGTTATACACTCAGCATGTAAGAAGGCTTCTTATGATAGAAATATGCCTGTTTCAGTACACATTCCCACCACAGGTGGGGAATTTGGTAGCAAAACATCACTACAAAGGAAGAAGGCCAGTTTTCTGCATGTTTGTATATGCATGTTGGTAATGATGAATGACTCTCAAATGGCGTGCTGCTGTGCTGCATTTGGCAATGCAGGAGTTGCTTTGCTCCCTGTTCCTACTGTATGTATTTTTTGGCATGTCGATTTAGTTCATATTTCTAAATAGTATGTAGATTTGTAAAGCTGGGCCTCTTTGCATGTTCTATTCTTTCATAGTGCTAGGTAAGACAAGAATAATTGAAATGGAAATGGGATATTATTTTGTTAGTTTAATAATATCAGAAGTGAGGAGGGAAACTAGGAAAGTGTAAAAAACGTTTGTATTACTATAGACTGAGAGCTGCAAAACCAAACTGGATTTGATTTAAGTTGTGTAGTTGAAAAAACAAACCAAAATGCCTGAAATTTTGCCAAAAACCCCTCCAGAAATGTCAACCCCTTCTCATCTCTCAAAGGCACGGAATCCCTACAAATGAGGTGTAAGGGTAGTTTATAGTGACTTTAAAAGTTTATTTGAAATATCCTTATCCTAACTGTGTCTGATTCTTCTATTAGCTGCATCAGGATGAATTAAGGATAACTTCTAGAAGTAAGTGGCTTTAGACTGACTAGAGAGGGAATCTGGCCCATTAAAAAAACCATTTCTGCTTTACTCCCTGCCACAGGCCTTGACTGCTGAATTAAGCAGCGAGAAACATTGCCTGCTGTTTTGGCCACTCAGTACATGTAAGAGTCAACATGTGGCTAAAGTGAAGTGCTGGCTGTTGAGAGGTCTGGTTTATATTCCAAGCTCTACCACTAAGTCCTAGTTTCTGACCTGGTACGAGTATTTTAACCCCTGTGTTCACACCTTTTTCCTCATTACAGCTTTAGACTGATATCATCTCACAGACATGACAGAAATCCAAATATTTTAATTAATGCAAATTTTGTTTTGAAATCCTTTAATAAAAGTTCCTATTATCAAATACTAATTATGAAGCAAGTTTTCTGGAGGCTTAGGATAAGTGCAGGAAAAACTTTCTGAAATCCAGTCTGTAATCTTCTTTACAGATCTCTGAATTTTTGTGAGGTCCTAAAAGCTGACCTCCCCCAGGAGTGGTCAGGGGACATCTCCATCTCTCCTGTCTCCTTGAGCAGAGATCCAGTTTCAAAAATTACTATGCTGGAAGTTCAGTCTGTGTCTCAGTGCAGATATGCTGAAACATTCTGAAAAACTGTATCTGTGAGAACTTAATTTAGATTTTGAAGGCCCAGATGAGCCAGATAGTTTGAAATAAGCAAAAAAAATCCTTTCTCCCCCCCTTCTAAACATTTATTCTTTGCATTGCTTGGAAAAACACAAGGAAATGAGTGTATTATGCAACTTGCTGATAAAAGTATGGAAGTTTGGTGTGGGAGTAGTGTCCTCATCCTCTTGCCATAATAAAAGGGCTATGCTATTCTCTTTTAAGAATAAGTAAGAAGAAATTAATGGCCCATTGCCTACTAATGCTTATTACAAAACTCCGTTATCTTCAACAATAGGCAAAGTCTTTCATTCTCTTCCATATTTATGTACAATAAGAGCTCAGAAAAACCTGACAACTTCAGGAAGTTGTCAGTAGGTGCTTGTGGTAGAGATGTCCTTCAGCCTGTTTACAATTAAATTATTTCCTTCAGTCTATTTAAAATTAAATAATATTTCAAAAGAATATGACATTTTGTAGTGTTTCAAAGCATTGTTAGTTGAAAATACATATAGGAGAAGGTGTCTGGAGAGAAAGTGGATGGTAGTGTAGTCAGACAAAACCAATTACCTGTCTATACTACTTCTTAAAGTCTCCTTTTGTTTAGGACATCTGTATCTTGGCACAAGTTCTCATAATACCACTAATTCCATCTCTTCTCCCTGACAAGGGTATCCCCATGATAGATTTGGCACCCTAGCAAGATCAGTCACAAATCCTAGCACTGAGATAAAGCAGCAGGAACAGTTCCAGAAAGAAGGCAGTGGGTGTCTCTGGAGATTTGTAACACTCTGATGTTTTATTCTGCAAAAGGTTCTCTATTTTTCATAAATGTCTCAAAAGATATTATTGTTTAGGTCAGATATTTTATGAGCTATTTTATAACACTCTTGAAAAAAACCGAACAAACTACCTACGTGCACGATATTTTCCTTTCATTGTCTTGACTCAGTTGCACTGACTTATATTCAGAGCAGCTCATTTGGTATCAGTAAACTCAGTTTTACACCATATAAGAAAGAAATAGGATTCATATATCTTTGTCATATTTGCTAGTGAAACACTAAGTGGACAATAAAGCCCCCCACAGAAGATCAGCATTTCAAGACTCTGCAGCCAGCTGCCTGCAGCATCCAGGTGGAAGGTGGGAATGTGCTGCTCTGAGGCTGCCTTCCATTATTCTGTGTCAAGCATCACAGCCTCATAGTCCTCTCTCCCAGACCAGTTAATCTGTTCCTTTTCCAGCCTTTTGCTCCTATTTGCTATGACAAGAAAATACATATGAATTGTAGTGGGGGTCTATTTTGCAATCATAAAAGGTCCAGACCCACAAGCCATATCTGGACATGAAGATCTGTGCGTGCTGCTAACAACAACTCTACTGTATGAAACAGATGCTAAGGATATATGAGAGTGGGGAAAAGGGGAGAAGAAATCAGAAGAGGGTCAGTGGCTAAAGAGAGGCTTTGAATTTCTAAGACCCATTATCTTCTGTCTAAATCAGAGAGGGTGAAATTGTACATCTGTGATTTCCTAGTTGGCAGCTAAGTCTTCTCTAAGATTCTTTGCCAAGGCTAGGGCTTTTACAGAAAACACAGCTCCCCACTCTCAGCGTTACAGATAGGGTTTGAATATAAGTCTTCACAGTTTGAAGACTTAATCCTAATTGTAAGTATAAAGACTGAGACCTAATACAGGGAGAAGATTATCCTGTGCTGGCCTACAACAGGTATTTTATATCATGCTGAAGGAGAGGAGTCTGAGTCTGTGACTGTTTCTACGTTGTTGCAAAAGTGTTCAATGAAGACGAGGTGAGGGCAAATCTTCCGAATCTGTCTCGTAAAACTTAAGATGTTAAGTTGAAGCCATAGTTAACTAGAATGTGGGAGAATGAAGATGTGGTGAAGAAATAAAGACTCAACATGGAGACAAATAACTGGGATGTAATTCTGAATTAATTTTAGTTTAGTTAGTTTAAACATAAACTAAGAAATATTCGCTAGTAACACTAGTCATTTGAAGCTGTACTTTTTCTTTTCTAGTCATACGGATGGCTTTGTATGCTCTGAAAGCAAATATTACGAAAACAGCATTCAAAGATGGCCAGTGCTATTTTTTTCTATGATCTCCTTCAAACAATATTGTATATATGAAATGTATAATAAACCATGCTTTTATGTATGTGTTCCAGACAAGTTTATTTTCTGCAATGGTTGAAGTGCAGAAGAATAAGAAACTCCTGAGTCGTAACACACTTTGTTCATCAAGCAACAAAGGTAGGGCTTCAGCACTTTACAGAAATCTCCTCATCGGGAAATGTATGTCTTCTGTCTGGGCTGTGTCACTGTATTTGCTTTTGCAGTTGTGCCCTTTGGACCAGGTTCTGCCACTGGTTACACTCAGCAGTGCTTATAGAAGAGTACAACAGAGGGACAAATTTGGTTCTCTGTTTGTAAGCAAGTGCCCAGGGAATGACATAAGTTACCTTATTAGGCAGCACAAAAGGAAATACTGCCGCTTGGCAATCCTCACGTGTTCCAGCCGCCGGCGGCATCTGTAGTTCCTCAGCCCTCCTGGGCCTGTACTGTTTCACTGCAAAACAGCAAGCCCTTGAAAATACAGCACTGGCTTGGCAACTGACCGCTGCCAGATAACAATTGACACCAGGACTAATTTAGTAATGTGCAGCTTTAGGGAGTGACATTTACTGTATCTCCTGCCGTAACTGATACAAAGCATGCAGCCGTGGCAAGCCCTGCATGGTATTTGCAAAGTGTCAACTTGAAAGAGTCAGGCTGCTCTTATGTCTGCTCTCAGAGGCGATTGCTTCAGCCCATCAAATCAACCTTTGTGTAATATAAACAGGGAGACGTTCTCCCGCCATTCAGTGTTGCTATTCTGTGTGGTTGCTGGTTATATCGTATGTCAGCACATTGTACAGATAATGAAAATGGGGAGCCTGAACTTGTACAGGAGATAAAGGTTTCCCCAGAGAAGCAAAATTACAGTGAACCTGTCAGGCACAGATTAAGGATTTTGCAAAAATAATCAGAGACACAGAAGTTAGACCTTTTGATATGACTGTTAGCTTTGGTATGACTTACTGTGCAGAATAATTCTATTAAATTAGTTCATTAATATGTAAGTTATAATGATCTCTATAAAAGGGACTTTCAGCATAAAATACTGGTAGTTCTTTCAGGAATCCCAGGTGGGCGGGCTGAAAGCTATTGTGATAATGATTGTGGAACTAAAAATCTCACAAAAGAAATTTTCACCTGGATTTTTGCAATAGATTTTTTGGAGCTGAGGTTTAAATGAGTGTTATCAAATCCTCAGATAGGGATACTATTTCATAATTTCTCACCTTTTATTGAAAAGAGTTGTTAAGCAATGGAAGGTTTCCAAACAGAACAATAGAATGGTGTATGAGTGCAGTTTTACTTTCACTCCTTGATTTTTTGCCAGAACAAGCAAAATACTTAGTTTTCATCAATTCAGCAGTGTTCTTTAATAAGAGCTGCAGTTGTGACCTATTGTTACTCTCAAAATAGGATATCTCATCCTGACGTCCAGCCTCTTTCCCAGCCAGGATCATTGGGAAGCTGCTCTGGACCTGCCTCAGTCCAACCCTCTGATAACCACATGCACTACACAATTCTTTCTGCTGCAGAGGCCCACATGAAACCATGCAGACAGACAAATGGCATCCCAGTTTCTCCTCAGCAACTGCTTCCTGGTTAACTCTAACCCTCAGGAAGCTGATTGATCTGAATATTAAAACTTGTCAGAACTTCCTAGTCTGTCTCATACAGAAGAAAAACCTCTGTCTGGAAAAAGATGCCAAAGTTGTTACCATTACTCCTGATTGTTTTCCATGTCATGTATTTTTGTATTTTCTGCTATGTTGTAACAAGTTCTTTTCAAACATGTGGACTGATAAAGAAATCACTGATCAATAACCCCAGGGATAGTAAGTTTCCACACAAGGATATTGAAGAAATGAATTAAAATTGATGCCTACAATTTCTGTTAAAATTTCATTTCTGAAAAAAGAAGTATTTGTAACTAGATAAATGTCTAGGTAAATTTTGTTTGATCAAAATATGCTTATGGTATATTTCTATACAAGTTGTATTATTTCTAAAAGTACCTTGATGTTTGACTGAAGCACTGTGCCAACTTCAGTGATGTTTCTGTTGTATCTGTGACCCTGTACTTAATGTTGGAACATTAAGAACACAAAACATTAAAATGTAATGATTTAATTTTTCACTCCTCTGCATAAGCCTGTAATGAGAAGTCACAAAATTCACTGTGGGAAAATCATGATGTCTCCATGGTTTTATTACTCACTTCTTTCTTCATTCTTTTCATAATAGCATTGCTGTAGTCTTAAAGCAACAATTCCATGTACAGGTCAATGATTAAGCTCCTGTATTTATATCATAGCCCATGGATCAAAACTGTCCCAATTTCTAGAAGCCCTAACTGGCTGAATTTATTATCTGCTAGAGTGAAAACAAACTCAAGTTACCCTGGCTTAGGGATGTTGTTCCTAATCGGTCTGCAAGAACTAATTACATGGATAATACAAGGGCTTTGAGGGGGCAGCAGCCACTGCTCTATGGCACCCAAGGAACAACCTGCCCCACAGCAGCCTGGCCTGCGAACAGCGAGTCGGCAGACACAAAGGGAAGCGTAAAACGACAGAGCCTACATGTGAAGACAGCTCTGCAGAACTCTGTAGGGAACAATTCAAGGCATTCCTTAATCAGTTTTATATTCTCATTGCATTGCACTTATATTCCAGGAGCGGAATAATGTATGAGTTCGGAAGGAAATTGTGGGAACATTAGATATGATATTTGGTAGAGAAAATATTTCTGTTTCAGTGCTGTCCGCAAGTGACAGACACAATTTTGCTTCAAACTATTTCATGCGTTGTGGTTAATAATTTATTAGCAATCAAACCCTATATGTTCTGTCTTAGTAATATAATAAATTAACTGAAAAGAGCAAAGGAAGTAAAAAGGAAGTTCACCATGAAAAGACTCGGTATCTGTGTGAGGTTTCACTGAAAATGAACATGATATAACAATGGGAGTCCAGTGGATGATGGCAGTCAGAGCTCTACTTTGTAGAAATGCTGTGACTGTTACATAGCTGCATTAAACAAAGTGCTACATTTGCCAAGAATGACGTGACAGGTTTTTCTGTAGGTCATGGAGGAGAAAAAATCTGTCCAATATTAAGGTATGCATCAAAGCAACGTATGAAAAGTTTTATTTTAACCCTCCTGATCTTTTTAGTTTAGGCTGGGAAAACATACTTTGTTTGCAAATTGCTGGGTTTACTCTAGGTAAAATCTAAAGATAAATGTTTTATGGTGTTTGAAAGCAATTCACCAAATGGTTCTTAAGTTAGAGATTGCTAAAAGTTCCAAGGGAAATTGTGGAAAATATAAAAAAAGCTTTTCCATTAACTCCAGTGAGACATTTGAACTTTTTAACAAAATTGTTTTCTTGTTTAAAATATGATTATTATTAGCTGTTGACAATTGTCTGTATATGCCAAACTTTTGGAAAACTTCTGTTTGAAGACAATGCACTTTATGTTGTTACAATTGTTTGAGGCCAAATTGGCTGTGATTAGGAAGATTTTTTCTTGGTTTTTTTTTTTTTTTTTTTGAAGTGTAGAGTGGATTGTTTCTGCAGAAATTGAGCACCATAAATAAAGTTCAGATCAACATTAAAACCCATATTTTGTGTAAATGATCAGATTTTTTCCCTTCTTCTTCTTTGTGTCATTTCATCAGGTGGCTAAAAATTAGCTAAATAGCTAAAAATTTTAAATCAGATTGCATTCTTCAGTTTTTCTGATAAAAATTTGTTTTAGCAATGTAAAATGTATTGCATCCTTAAGTAGTATTTTTTTGTTTGATCTAGAATTCAGAAAAAATTACATGTTCTTCCTTAGAGAAGATATGAAATTGCCAATTTGACAAGAAGCTGTAAATTACTCAACTTTTCTGAGGCAATTTTGGGAAACCGTTACTTCACTTGACTTTCAGTGACTTACAGAAATGTGAGTACTCCAAAACAAATCCCTGTTTTGTCCTGTTGCAGGAATCTTTCTTTGCATTCACCTTTACCGGATTGATATAACCCTAACCTGAGGACTTGGAGATCCTATTATTCTGCTGAAATAATAGCTTCACAGACATCACAATAATCATGGTGCTTCCCTGTGACTATTTGTTCAAGATGTTTGTATTTAGAAGACCAAATGTTGGGAATTGGTGCAACATTTTAAGCAATAACTTGGCATCTTTTAAGACTTTACATCATTGTTGGTTGGAAGCATATTTGTACAGAGCTGTAACAATGTGTGCAAGAAAAACGGGATGTAAATATCCCATGAGATAAATGTTGGCTGTAGCTGTCTGAATCAAATCATATAACTTCCCATATTATATAAAGACCTCCAATTCATAAGACTTTTTCCTAAAGCTGTTAGCAGAAGGTTCCAGTGTGTTATTATGTGATCAGGAATACAACAACTTTTGTTTACAAGATCTTTTAATCCAGACATTAAATCACTAAAATACAATGGAAGAATGATATTTTGGATGAGAACTCAAGAAATTTGGTGAAATCCCATCTATGCTGTAGATATTCTGCTTGAACTTTGAGAACTGATTTAATCTGTACTTGCCTTAAATCCCTCTTTATGAATTGAAGGTGATGATATTCAATTTGTCCTCCTTGGGGAACATCCTACGAAACACCTATGTGACTTGAAGCTCACCTCTCTCATTTCCCATAAAAGTACAGAAAGGAACTTAAAAAGTGAATAGATGACTGGATGAGTACTTAACAAGTTGGTAATTTTAACATTATTGTACAAAAATGGTATTGTATGCTAATGGCATGACAACAAATAAAGCATTTTGAACCGGTATATTCTCTAAGTATTAGGTCATCATTTAAATTTAGTTATTTAAGCTGACATATGGAAAAAGATCTTCATTATTCTGACTCAGATGCTCTTGAAAATGATTTCTATTTAGATCACTGTATCACAAAATCAGTGGAACAAAGGCTTTCTTTCTATGTTACTGAGACAACAGGATCCTCATTGTGATCAGACCATGTTGCTAGAGTATGGGTAGCACACAGGGACAAGTAGGTTAGCATTATGAGAGCTGTTATATCAAACTGTTTTCTGGAGTGAAAATTTACCTTCCTAAGTGCTACCACCAAGAAAAAGTTGGAGAGCAACCTTTTGTCACAACATTTGCATCACATCACAAGCCTCATAACATGGATGATTATTGAATGGAACCAGGAGACCTTCAGCACCTAACCAGTTTATTATTCTCACTCTTCTGTCTAAACTGAAATTGTTTCCTGTAAAGAAATAAAACAAAAAAAAATTTGAAATTCACAACAGAAAATAAGGCCAGAGATGCTGGCAATCATTTTTCATTTGACCTGAACAAGATAATTCACCTATGTTTCAAGTCTATCCTGAAAAGTGTTGTTGTTTTCAAAGATAAGTCCAAAGCTGGAAGCTCAAATCAAGACCAGATCTCAGTGCTGTGACAAATACCACTGCACAACCAGATTCATTATTACTTGTTTTCAGTCTTTATAGTAGTTGAATTTGTGGAGCTACTTGCACTCTACAAAGGGGTTTGAATGGTTTTAATTAAATGTTGATAAAACAGAAAAGGAATCTTGGGATGTGAAAACAAATTAATTCTGGTCATTAGTCACCTGACAAGCATATTACAGTACAAATTTTTTATAGCTCCATGGATGCTTGTGAAACTGGAAAGATGGTATTCTAAATGGATTCCTTGTTAGCTGCAGTCACTGTGGATCTCACTTTAGTTACCTACAGTCATTACTGAAACAGTTATGTAATGTGCTTTCAAGGCAATACATTGCCTGTATCTGACTTTGAAAATGAATTCTGAAAGATAAATTGTAAAAAATATGGGATCAGCTTAGTACAGTTCAGAAACTGCTGTAAAATCTTGAAATGCATGAGCTGCCAGCTGCTCTCATGGACGTTGCAGAAGTATGTCACATATCCTCACTCCTGCCCCACTCTGTTATTTTCTGTTTGTTACGTCGCATGAAGTTAACATTTGTCCTCTGCTCTTTGCATCCAATATAGTACCCCTGTTAGCAGAGAAAAAAAAAAACTTGATTAATAAAATAAGCAGGCACTGCCTTACCTAAACCATGAGGAATTAGGATACAGATCACTCTGATTTCACACATTGATCAAGCCTGTTGTTTGATAAGGAAACTGGTCTATGTAAATGGAAAAGAGTATGATGTATATGGAACAAACTCCTCCACGTTCCCTAGAAATCTGCTACTGAGGTGTGTATTACTGGGATTATGAGGGACACATAATGCCTTCTATTTCTATGCAAATTGTGTTGGCAGTTCCTGCAACGAGTGGTACCAGATCTGAGAATTACTTTTACAAATGTACTGCTGCTTGAAGTTGCTTTATTTTAGCTGTTATGCAGAAAGAAGCTTCTTATGTCTCAGTTTATCAGCATAGACTATTACAGAGACTGAAGGATGTTTGGATACTCCTATTATATATTAATTTGCAGTAAAGTAGCAAATTGGAAGAGAGTATAAAGTAAATGAACTAAACTAGGCCAACAAGACTAATTTCTTTATCAAAATATAGCACGTTGTGATCATTAGATTTTCCACCAAGAATGAATCTCGCTTGTTTTTTGTCTGTAATAGAGCTGACAAAGTAAAAAGGAGAAGGGAAAAGAATGAAACATTTGCATTTTCCTGGCTGACACAGATTTAGAAACTCCTGAAGAGTGACTCTGCCTAGAGAACAGGTAAGAGGTTGGTGTAATTGGCACCAAAGCACCTTTGTTGGCTGACTTAAGACTTTGGACCTCATGTGAGCACCAGGCCTACCGAACGTTGGGAAGCCCTGAACAACTGGTGTTAAAGGTAGCTTGTCTGGATGTTTGCCCTGGGATTCAGGGGAGATTTGGACTTGTTTGTTAATAGAATAAATCTGCATATGAGGTACAAATGATGCAGGTGTCTGGGTGATGCAGGGCAAGCAGAATTTTATTGAAGGCCACTATTTACAGGAGATGTTGAAAACTTAAAAGTAAAAATGTTTGATCATAATTTTTTGGCCAACTGAACCTTCCACCCTTCCTTGGATTGAAGTAACCTCTTGGATATGTGGGAATTTACAGTTGTAAGGTGAGTGCATTCTAGCTATCCTCAAAATACTACACTTGTCTGTAATATGGCAATGCTGCATGCCCACCAGGATATCAGGATGACCTCTGCATCTACAACTGCTGGGATACCCACTTGCACTGAACCACAAAAATCCAGTACAGAACACAGAGTGATAAATTTGCCAGTGCAACACTGTGCTCCTGAAGTACATTTCATAGGAGATCTGCATGGCAAAAGTGTGAGGGAAGGGCAGAAGAGTAATAATACCAGAAGCTAGTAATGGGAAGGCTCTTTTTACTCCAAATCCCTGTGCATCTGTAGTTAATAGCTGTCACCTACAAAATGGCATTATCTCTGGCAGAGGAGCATTAAGCGGAGCTAAATAAGGGGAAGAATTAGATTCACTATCTTTAATTGGTTTATCTTAGAACTATCTTGGAATATAATATAATTTTTAAATAGTGCATTAAGGAAATAAAATACAAATTAACGATTCCTTTAATGTGATTGACCAAGAAACTATAGTGGGTTCACCCTGGCTGGACTCCAGGTACCCACCAAAGCTGCTTTATCACTGCCCTCGGGTGGATGGGGGAGAGAAAGTATAAGGAAAGGCTCGTGGGTCAAGATAAGGGCAGGGAGAGATCACCAATTACCATCATGGGCAAAATAGACTCCACTTGGGGAAATTAATTTAATTTATTACCAATCATATCAGAGTAATGAGAAATAAAACCAAATCTTAAAACACCTTCCCTCCACACCTTCCTGGGCTCAACTTCACTCCCGTTTGCTCTCCTTCCTCTTCCCAAAGGGCACAAGGAGATGGGGAATGGGGGCTGTGGTCAGTTCATCACACATCTGTACTGCTCCTTCCTGGAAGGGACAGCACTCCACACACTCTTCCACTGCTCCCGCCTCAGATCCCTTCCAGAAGAGAGAGTCCTTCATGAATTTATCCAATGTGAGTCCTTCCTATGGCTTCTAATCGTTCATGAATTGCTCCAAAGTGGGTCCCTTTCCACAGAGTGCAGCCCTTCAGGAACAGGTTAGTCCAGTGTGGGTCCCCTGTGCGGTCGTAAATCCTTTCAGCAAACCTGCTTGAGCCTGGGCTCCTCTCTCCATCGGGCTACAGATGTTGCCAAGAGCAGACTGTTCCGGCGTGGGCTTCCCATGGTATCTCAGTCTCCGTTGTGCATCCTCTTGCTCCGTTGTGGAGTCCTCCATGGGCTGCAGGTGGATCTCTGCTCCATTATGGACCTCCATGGGCTGCAGGGGCAAAGGTGCCTCACAATGGTCTGCACCACAGGCTGCAGGAAAATCTTAGGTCCTCCTCCTGGACCACCTCCTCCTGGACCACCCCTCCTCCTTCCCTGACCTTGGGATCTGCAGATTTGTTCTTCCCACATATTCTCACTTCTCCCTTCTGACTGTTACTGCACAGCTTTTTCCTCTTCTTAACTACATTATCCCTGAGGAGCTACCACCATTGCTGATGGGCTCAGCCTTGGACAGCAGTGGGTCTGCCTTGGAGCTGTCTGGCACTGGCTCTGTCAGACATGGAGGAAGCTTCTAGCAGCTTTTTGGAGAAGACTGTATGCCCCGTGCTACTAAAACCTTGCCATGCAAGTAAAAAATATTGAAATAAATAGTGTTCACCTATTTAAACACCAGGACTAATCCTTTGAGCCTTTGCTACCAGATGTAATCCTTACATGTAATGCTATATGTTAAAATCAATGGAATTGCATCCAACAATAAGCACATGGTGCTGCTTTGTAAGAGTTTGAAGAAAACCAGAACCCTGGGAAGTTACCACTGAGAATGTAAAAGTATTCAGCTTCTGTTTCTTTGTTAAAATGAGAGTTTTATCTAACAAAATGGCAGTTGGTTTGGCTGATTGTAGTTCTAAAAGATTAATATTTTTAAAATTGAAATGTACTTCCTCACTGTGAAAGACATATTGTGAAAATATAGACTGTCACCCCAAAACTAAAAGGAATAAAATTACAATATTGGAAAAAGAGCATCAATGTTTCAGAACACATAGTGTGGAATAATCTTTCAAGATCAATGCTCATTTATTTTCCTCCACATCTAAACTCCTTGTGTCCTCCAGGCTCAAACTTCAGGCTTAGGAGATAGGAGAGATTTGGGAGAAGAATGAGAAAAATGTTTCTTTCATGACATGAAATTGCACTGTTAGTTTGTAATGAAGATCCAGTCATCGAGCACTGAACTCAGATCTGACTTGTTCTTCAAAACCCAAAAAAATCACCTTAAAAAGCAGAGTTGCAATTTTCTAAAATCACGGTTAATAAATTCCCTGGCTGCCTTCTTGTACTATAATACATTCAAAGCCTCTTTACAAAGACCTGAGGTGTTATGATGCATTGTGTTTTCTTCTACCTCAGAACTGCTCATCTCGCACCTCTTGCCCCGGAGAGCCTGTCACCTGTGACAAGGCAACTCACAGCAAACCCAATGCTTGCTGAAGCAGTAAGACAGGGCAGAAAGGTGGCTGCCAGGATGAGGAAACTGCAGATCTTTTCCCCACAACTGAGCTGAAACAGCATGTTAGTCCCATTGTTTTTATGTACATATTTTTGGCAGTAAGTGAATTGGAATATGTGTTTTCTGCTACCACAGAGAGTCATCCAGTGCTTCTGTTAGTGAACCCATTATTTTATTCTGAGGTTTTACTATTACTGCTCCAGATTCTGGTCTGCTTGTACAGTCTACAAGGATATATAGTAAACATGGTCGATTTAATTCCACTCTGTGAAAAAGAAAATAAGTATTATTTTTTCACACAGAGAAGACTTAAGATTCTCAGCAAAACTAACTTTGACTTGGGGGTTAACCATGTTCTTTACCAGGAGACAAAAGGGTGAAAATCCTTTTTTTTCCCTAATCATTCCACAATATTTTTCTCAGTTTAGAGTGACTCTGAAGAAATTTACATGAAAGACATTTATGTAGGTAGCAGTTTGATTACACAGCAGGCACAACAAGCGGTGCCGTTTGCAGGGTTAACACTTGCAACAGTTGTGGGACTCTGAGGCACAAAGCCAGAGCCCAAGTGACATTAGCTTCTCAAGAAATGCACTAATCGCCTTAGAAATGCAATGCCTGGAGAGTCTTTTAGGTATTATGTAATGGAAATTGTAAGGGAAAGGATAAAAGTCAAACTTTGTATATTTACAGAATATTATTGACGTAGATGTGACATCATTGGTGGACAGTCACAAGACACCTTTTGTGTACATAGTCCAACATCCAGCTGGCAATTAGCACAATGCCACCCAGGCAGCTGGAAACGTGGTACTGTGCCTACAAACATGCTCCATGAGGCGTTTCTTTTACAGCCAACTGCCTTTCATACTGCACATACAGAATGTGCTATAGGACTGACTACTGGTCTTATAGTAACCATGGCAGTGTCATCTGAACAGCTGACTTTTCCCTCTCACATCAAAAAGGACATTGAGGTGCTGGAGTGTGTTCAAAGAAGGGCAATGAAGCTGATAACGATTCTAGAAAACATGTACTATGAGAAGTGGCTGAGGGAACTGGGGTGGTTTAGCCTGGAGAAGAGGAGGCTCAGGGGGAACCTTATTGCTCTCTACATCTACCTGAAAGGAGCTTGTATCCAGGTAAGTTGTTGGTGTCTTCTGCTGTGTCTCAAGTGACAGGATGAAAGGAAATGGCCTTAAGTTGCAACAGGGAAGATTCAGATTAGATATTAGAGAAAAAAAACAAACCAAAACACTGAAAGGATTTTCAGACACTGGAATAAGTTGCCCGAGGAGGTAGTGGAGTCACAGTCTCTGGAAGTGTTCAAGGTGTCTAGATGAGGCACTTGGGATTATAGTTTAGAGGTGATTATGGTGGTGCTGGTTTGATGGTTGGACCAGATGATCTTAAAAGTCTCTTCCAACCTTGATGATTCTGTGACTCTGTGATTCCCCCAATCCTCTTTAGGACTGCTCAGCTTGAAACAGAAATGATGATTTGAGCCTATAGAGTGATTTTGCAGTGGGAAGGAGACTGCAAAATGCCAGTAGGCTTTTGAGTTGTTTGGGGTATTCAGCCATCTCTTTAATAGGTAAAGGCTAGGCAAGCATAGGGGAAATATGTCAGTGAGATAATTAAGGTTGTGATGGATCATGACTCTTCCAGAGTAGCATAAATCCCCAAGTTAAAGAAATCAACCCTGAACTGCATGGAGACAACTGGCATACAAAGAAGTTCCTTGAGTGAAACAGTTTAGTTGCATGATGTTCTGATGAATTCACAACTCCCAGAGGCCAGAAAGTGGCTGTCAGAAGCCTAAACTTGCGAACAGAGGAATTTGGATATCTAAACATATGATACCTAACTCCCTGATGTTTGAGATTTCCACCATAAATCAATTGAATTTTCTAGACTGGATTTTGTAGATGCTCCTTCTATGGTCAAGCAAACTGCTCTGTAGAATGACTTTTAAATTGTCCCATGGAAATCTTATGATGGGTGCGTGAGGAACGAATGTAGCCCGTGAGTTCTTCTTATCTGCTCATATTAAGAGCTGAGCAAAGTAAGGAATTAAAAAAGGAATGCAGTAATTTTCCTAGTACTGAGCAGTTCAGGTCAGGTATTAGGGCTCTGTGCAAATCTGCTAATTTAATTGAAACTCTACAGCTGCCTCTTTGCCAGAATTCACATGCCTGGTAAACAAGTCCCACAAAGCTTGTAGGCTTCATCTATCAAGTCCACTGCTGTTCAGCTGAGGATCCCATTCTGATACAATTGTAAAAGCCGCAGAATTTAAATAAAAAAGGAAGAAAACGAGCTATAAAATTCTCTATAAAGAAGTACAGATTCTATTGGCAAGTCAAATGCTGTTATTAAGATTTTTATTTTTATCACAGAAGAAAATGATATTGTGGTGGTAAAAGATAACTTTAACTAGATACAAGATAGAATAAGTATTTAGGAATTGCTGAAGTGAATCAGCTTCAGTGGTTTATGTGGTATGGCATCTGTTCTTTGACCATGGTGAGTACTGTAGGAGTGAGAAATGGGGTGGTAAACAACCTGGAGCAGTGTGTCCTAGGAGATGCTCCTGGAGCGAGTACTACAGCCCTCTCTTCATGACTCCAAACAGGTCTTCCTGAGGCACCCAGTCTTGGAAAGGAGCAACCTGGCCTTAGAAGATGCCCTTCTGGTTTATTTTATTGTCAAACCCATCTTCTCTGTGCTACTGCCAGGCAGGCTCGGAATTAATTCAGGAATAATTTGGTATAGCAAGATGGAGACAGAATCATCCAAAAGTTTATTTCTTTCTACATGTCATGTTTTGCTTCCCCTGCTTTTTTCATCAATTTTATTTGCTGAAGCCAGGGCTGACATTACCTTGAAACACCTCATTGTGAACAAAGGACACTACTCTTTTCATATCAGTGACTACTGCATTTGGCAAGCACAAGGGTTTGAGACCTGGAAGGAGAGGCTTGGGAGCAGATACTCAGATGCCTTTCCCATACCAAAGGATCAAAAGATCTTTATCTCCTGGGTACCAAACTAATTCACCTGAGATTTCATGTTCTGAGCAGGGATTGTGCCCTTTATTTGCAGAACCTAAATACAGCTTCTCTTCATTCATGGCATCAGTGAATGATGAGCTGTGTCTCTACCCTCATTGAAGCTAGCTTCGTATTTCAAGTACCTCCATCAAAGCAGAAAACACTATCAAATAATTATAAAACAATGTGATTTGATGGGCCTTATCTTGTATCTTGAAAGAAACAATTCAGCTGAAATTGACAACTTTATTCTCCCAAAGTAAGAAACTCTTAACAGCAAAGAAAATAACACACTGGTTTCAGTCCAATAACTTGGTGTTTGTAAGAGCAGTATTAAATTCTACTTCAGAAAAGTTTAAGACAATATGATGACTCAGATCACTTGTCTATTTTAAACTCATAAAGAGCTCAGGGAGAGTTTGCTTCTCAACTGTGAGCCATGGTGTGCAACCACAGTGATGCAATTTGCTATGAAAAAGGGATTAAAAGCAGTATATCTGTTTACAAGATAATCTGCAAAGGTTTGGCTGATACTTGCTTCCCTCTGGTTCTGCATTCGTAATACCCTTGAAAAGGTTGTCATACAATCCACTTGGCTGTCTGGTAAGTAAGTGTCTGTCAGATGAAGGTAGACTCCTGTCTCTTATTCAGCACTTACACAAGTGCCCATGGACAGCAATACAACCATGCATTGGACCAACAGATGAAGAGCAGAATTGTGTTTAGTTGTCCACTAGGAGAGACAAGCAGTCTTAAATTTAAGCATCAAGACTGAAAAAAATTGCATTAGTGGTTTTACATCTTCTGAGTCTGCAACAAACCATCATCACCCTAACAGGCGCTGATCACTGAGTACTCTTAGTTCTTTGTCTCTAAGAATAAAGTGCAAATGGTAGAATACTTTAAAAATGAATAACATATATTTTGCATTACTAATGTAATTTATTTAAATCACTCTCACTTTACTGTTGTTTTTGCAGATGTCATATAACATAATACCCCACCTTTCCTATTAGAATCTTTCTGACTAGTACTTGTGAATGAGCTAAAGGGTAATGGAAGCTTTATCACCTTTTATGCTTTCAGTTGAGAGTCACAAAGGCATTTAGGGTGCAATGAATACAGTGGCTACCCTTGGCCAGATTATTCTGAACTGATCTACTTTTCTTATACCTCTGTATATCAGGAGTGGGATTTGTTGGCAGACATGTAAAAAAGTATTACCATTTTTGGGAGTAACAATCAGATCTTACTCTCTTTTGACATCTGTCTAAATGATGAAGGCTGATCTGTAAAGTAGTTGACATGTAAAGCAGAAAGAAAGTTACATCATAAGGTTCAAAACATAGAATGGAAAGAAAAACATAAAATAATGCAAACATGAAAGAAAAATTAGTTTGTGTTTCCAGAGTATGAAATCATGGAGTTTTCTGGGATTTTCCCTGTACTCCTAGAATCCCTAGCTTTACAATTCAAAGTCAAGACTTAAAAGAAACCAATGATAATGATTCCATTGATTTCAACATTTCCTTTTTAGCAAGAGACATGTAATAAATAGCATCAGTTTTATCATGGAGCAGAACATTTGTTTCCTCATGGAGGGTAGTATTACAAAAACAAGAGTTAATGTATCAGCTGTGAAAGATTTTCCTTGCAGAACTCTGGAGAGACATTGACAATAGCAATGTGATTTCCTACCTGCTTCAGCACAGCAAATGGTTTTGGCCATCAAGTGATGTTTAGAAAAGCTGGAGTCAGAAACGGAATAAAGGGGAATAGAGTGTTTGGCAGCAGTTATATGTGGTGGGACCTGACCTGTCACGGTATCGTTTCGTAGCAAGAATGAGAAATAAACATGAGTTTAGAACAAGAGTCACCATGTGTGACTTTCACAGCACAGCACGGGCCTTCTACATCTCCACAGCTGCCAGGTCTAAATGTTTAGAGCAAGAGCTTGGTGGGAAAAAGGGTTACAGAAGTCATTGGCAACTTGAACTGCCTAGTTTGATAGAGTTGGATGGGGCAAATGCAGTATAACGTTTGTAGCCTGCTGAACACTTTCAGACATTGAAGTAACAACTGGCAATTTTGCCAAATGGTTTTCAATTAAAAGAGTATATCTAAGGAAAAAAAAATAAAAAAGGTACAGTAGAACAGTGATCTTGCACAAAACCTTGAATGACGTTTCACAGTGAGCTCTTACAGGGGATACAACATCCCTTAGCCCATGCTGCACACTTCTGTGAGTGTTTGCCCAGGGAGGAGCAGCAGCCAGGGCTCTGCCACTGACAGCACGTCAAAAGGCAGATGAGCACACAGGTGTGTGCGTGGGTAGGGAGTGTATAACCAAGAAAGAAGAATAGCAAATGAAGAGATAAACCACACAAAGGGACTATGTTTGAGCTTTGTTCTGAAAACTCAGAAACAGCAAGAACTGTAAAAGTTACTTGTTCCATGTAATGAGCAAACTGGTACAAGATTCTGCAAAGGCCCAGGATTTCTCCATGTTTCTTAAGGACAAATGAATGCATTTCATTTTGCTAGGAGCAAAGTTCTTGTCTGCATAGATATGAATGACTTTTCTTCCCTGACATTTCTTATGTGAAATTCTGTATTATGCTAAAATCTTTGATGCAAGAATTTCAGTCACAGGTCATTCTGTATGTATGGTTATATTCCCTTGGTTATTTAGATCTATATATTATACATTTCGAAGCTTTTTACAAGCTCATTTGTGTATCTCATGATTAAAAATTCTGTTTATGTTTTTTCGCTTGTCAAGACATAATCAGCTTTCATGCTGTGACTATGTGATATCTTCAATAATCAGTCAGGTTTATGGGGAAAGCAGGAGCAGCAATGCTATACAAAGTGCTTCTCAGGGATGCATCTGAAGCTGTGAACTCCGTTTTCATTCTGCTTCACTTAAAATCTGAAAGCTGTGGACTGCTGCCAAGGGAAGTTTCCCTAACAACCTGGACTCTGTTAGCTAACTAGCTCCCCCTCTTGAAACTTCAGAAACTTTGACAGGTAGTCACAGGATGTAAAGAAATCTATCAGTGTTGGAGTTCACTCACTTTTATAATGGTTGTGGTTTTTTTGTTTGTTTGTTTGTTTGTTTGTTTGTTTGTTTGTTTTTGTTTTTGTTTTTTGTTTTTTTTTGTTTTTTGTTTTTTGGTTTTTGGTTTTTTTTTATGTAACCCTGACAGCTGGGGAATGTCCTTGTCTTGCTACTGCTGGTTTCCGAACTGACCTTGTAAGAATGTAGAAAGGGGTTTTGGTATCTGTTGCAAAGGAGTTCAAGGCTGCGGAGATCACCCTAGTGCCAGTGTCCAGTGGAGAAAGGTAGCAGAACTCCCCAGCTGAAGGGCACTGGAGAGGGATGGTGGAGGACAAGGATGGCTGGGGGACATGGGACATGATGGTTCAGTTCCACCCTGCAGCAGCCCCTACTCGGGGACTCCAGCAAACACCAGGGCAGGGAGGGAAGCGCCCATCTGTGCAGGACACAAACATCAGCTGTGCCTCCTGGGGCATTCCCGCCCGACAATGAGCCCAGCTGACGTGGGGAGGTGGCAGCTGTGCTGCTGTGCTGCATGGTTTGCTGGGAACAGGGTTATCAACACAGGAGGTAACAACAGTCTGTATTTCCTGGTTTTCTTCTAGAACATATATTAGATATACAGAGAGATTCTGTTATTGGGCATCAAATGGAGAGATATATGAGTCTGCAGCTGAGAAAAAGGCGTTGTTGGTGTACAACAGGCCTCATTACATGGAGCTCTTTCCACATGGTTTTTACAAAGAGCTGTCCTTGCCCTGGAAAGTCTCATCCTGAAAAGGTTAATGTAATGTCAGGATGAGTAAAAGGCAGAAGGGAAGTCTTCGTGCTTTGTAGAGATGGGGAGCTGCACTCAGACTTCATACTACACTGTTCATACATCGCCTTATTAACCAAAAAAACATTTGCCATCCCTAAAGCAGGGAACAGAACTTAGGACACCTCATTTCCAGGGTTTTGCTGGCAGCGAGCTATAAATTCAGACTTTTTTCATTTCTTCTTCCTCTCTCCGGTGCCATGAGTCTTTTATTCCTTTGGAGAGTGGCCCACTTTCAAGAGGAAGGACAGAGTAAGACCAATATATAATCAAGTGAGATTTCTTTTGGGTAGGGACAGAAGTAATTCGTAAGTCTGTAGTTTGAATATAGTGTGACCAATTTTCTGGATAAAAGTCGATTGTTTAAAATGAAGAAGACTGCCACTAGCTTGATTTTGGACTGAATTTGATGGTTTGTGTCATTTTCAAGGGTATGGAAGGATCAGCTAAAAGAGCTGTGTATAGCTGTTGCCTTTCAGTGAACCACAGTGGAGCAGTCATCACAGCTAGAGATAGAAGTGAGAGTTTATACCCTTCTCATGCAAATGATGTGGCATTTAATCACTTTTCATATAATCCAAATGGTTGAAGTTTTACAGTTCTTAAAATCATGGTTAAACCTTTCTGAGCAGCCTAAATACATCCTTGGAGATACAGCTTAGTTGTTTAGGTCTCTTGAATCCTATGTAAATCCACTGTAAATCTTAGTCATGAAAATATCTTTCAATATTTTATGACACCTGTCCCAAGTCATCCTGGAAATCTATAAGAACTAGAATGAAATTATACATATTCTTCCCAAGAGTTTTAACCATAAAATTATATTTCACCTAAATTCAGTGAATAGCACTTTTAAAATAATGGGCAAACACAAGGATGTCAACTTTTGGGTATCCATTCTAGGCCACTTTAAGTGTCATCTAATTGTTCCGATGGATGTCACCTTCTGGACATCTGCAGCATCTCTCTGGTACATCTGCTGTGTCAATTGTAAACACTGACCCAGTTACAACTATTTTTCTTTTAAAAAAATCTCTCATTTCAAGCATGAAGAAAAACATGCATAAATACTTACAGAAATAAAGTATTTTGAGGGTACCCTCTCAAATCTGCTAAAATATTGAAATGCTCAGATGAACTGTAAAATCAGAGGAAAACAAAGAAAAATATTTCAGAGTTTTAGTCTCCAAATTTTGTTTCTACTTCACCTACATACAAAGAAAACTATTAGGGGAACAGGTTGAGGTAAATTTTGTTTTAATTCCTTCCCAAATTTTCTAACAATGTGTTATTTGCCCAAAACATAATATATATTTTAATTTCAAATAGTAATGATCTAAAAATCAAAAATAGACCAGGTCCTGTTTAAAATACAGTCTTTTCATATTCATTCTTACAGCCCTTTGAAAGCTCGCTCTCTGCATATTTTTTAAAGTAGAGCTTTAAGATTCAGCTCTTCAGCTGATAATCTTAGAGAAACCCTGCCCATTTTTATCTCTTGAAGATCTGAACTTCAAATGGTTTCACAAAAAAACAAAGCAAAACAAAAACCCCCTTTCTATACCCAAATTATGCACGTAGGAATACAGCATATTATTCCTGATGTACATTTTATAAACTGCATAAATTCCAGCACAAATTAAATGCCTGGTCTGCATGCAGTAGTGTTCTTTAATGCTCATCATATTTAAAGCTGGGGGTCCTCTAGGCAAAAAGCGACTGTCTGGTTTGGAGGTGATGCAAAGAAGGTCATCTACATTAAATGAACTAGACTGGGCTTGGTAATAGTGAGCCATTCTCAAATACTAATGACCATCTGGATTACAGATGCAGTAGCCAGATTGTCTGTTGTGTCCACCAAGTGAGTTGTCTTACCCTGGGAAAAAACTGTCATCTGTCTGTCTTGCCCTGTAGACATGAGCTTTCTTCCAACCTGTCCACATGGATTTACTGGTGGCAAGGTCATCCCGTTCTCTGGAACGTCACTCACTTGTATTTGCTGGCTGCTTAGCAGCTGCCAAAATTTTTGGAACAGAACAGAATGGCAAGGGGCTGGAAATAAGGCAGTAAAACTGAAATATTTTTGATTTCTTTCTGGTGTGCATTCACCAGTAGTTAAAAAAAAACAAACCTATTTATTAGCTGAATAAAAACTGTTTTCTAGCTCTGTTTGTTAAATAGATGATGTCGGTTTTAGGGTGTTTCTCTTCTCAGCTCCCATGCTGTGAAACTCCCTTCCTTTTGTTAAGCAAAATAAGCAAATCATTGCAAAACCTAAAATCTTGTTAAAAATTGCACTAGTTTGATTTGGCATTTAATTAACACATTTTTGTTTGGTTTTACTGTGTGAATCCTGACTCTACTTTCAAGTTCCCTTTTTATTTTATTAATGTAATTAAGCTTTGCTTTTAAGGGTGCCCAGAGAATCCATAATCTATAAATTTCTTCTCTGTTTTTGTGGTTTTAGGATCATGCTATCGTTTATTCAGTAGAGGATTATAAATATTTTTCTGACTACAAAATTTAGAAGTTAATCGTTCCTGAAGATTTTATAGTGCTGAACATTATCCTTGTGTTTGAAATGCACAGTTCTGAGGAAGATCTGCAAAGTGTTGCAGACAGTGAACACACTAAGCCCTTGCAATTGTTTTCAGAGCTTCCTTATATCCTCATGAACACACAGAAAATTAAAGCCTTAAAGGTGCTAGTGCTTGAGTTAACTTCAGATTCTGGAGAAAGTAGTCCTTCCAGAAAAGGTTTCATCCCAAAATCTACAGATAGGTAGCCTGGGGATTCATTTGTGATTGTCACGGTGAAGTGTTTTTGTTAATTAATTTTGCTAATGAGGTGATAAATAAACTAAGGGAGTCCTCTCCTTTTTGACACTAGCTCAGGTTTCATTAGTAGTAGCTTGTCCGTGACAGTTGCAAGTAAATACCAGACACTATTCATTACGAAGAGTAAATGCAAGGCACTGTGATGCTCTGACACCACTTTAAGCCCAAAGCCTCAGATGATTCTTGTAACTGGCAAGCTGAATGTTCAGCAAGCTGCAGTGTGAGCAGGGAAGGGCATACTTTCACATTACTGCACCCACATCACAGGGCTTTGATGGGAATATGCTGTGAAGGACAGCGTAGACGATGTGAAAAGAGGAAGGGCAGAGGGCTGCTGTTCCTTATCCTGCCCTGGAGAATGTGAAATGCTGTGTGTGTTTAGGAACCTGCAGTCATGCCTAAGTATGTGCTCTCTATGTATGCTAAATAGGTTTATCTTGTTAAGCACGTACTTAAGTACTTTGTTACACCGGGGTTGCAGGAAACTTGGCTCAGAAAGCAGGAAGGAAAGGGATGGTGAAAAAGAAATAAAAAAAGGGAAACAAAAGAAAAAAAGGATGAAAACCATATATTTTTTACTTACTTTCTTCATGGACTGCTAATATAGCCCATATATACGTGTCTTTGTGTATATATAGATGTAGACAAGTGCATATGGTTAGATATTCAGAAAACCTGTGTGCAGACAGAGCTTTTATCTTCATTATATGTAAAAGAGAACCGAGTATATGTGCCTGAAAAAAACGTTATGTATGTATCATCAGAAAAGGTGTTTTCCAAGCAGATCAGAAACAGTCTGTAGATCACTGTAGCAATTCTGTTTGGAGTAAACAAGCTATTAATTAGGTGAGGGCTGATTTGTTGGCATCTGAGACTCTTTGAACCTCTCAGACTGCTCTTCACATAAAAAACCTCAAAAAGCTGCTCTTCGTAAAACTTCTTAGCAAGTGGGAACATAGTATGTAGGAAAACAGAACTCAAAGACACACAACATTGCAAAGGGAATGATGCAAAGGTGAATCAGATTCCATTTTGTACTTGACTAATTCCACTGAGAAAATATTTGGCAAATACTAACGAGTAAGGTAGAAGTAGTATCTGATGGAACTATAGGTGCTTCATGGAGAAGGACACGATAGCTTGGACCCAGGCTAAAAATCATCCATTGCTTTGGGAGGCATCACAAAACACATCAGTTTCTTTTTGAAGCTGGTTCATTTCTCATCCTCGCATCAGCAATGGGAAAACTCTTTCTTGGCTTCATTCCTGTGGTGGTTAGAAACAATCTAATTTCCATCATGAGTCTCTTCATGTCCTTGCTATGGTATAGTATGGTCCTGGTAAACCCATCTGTTTTTAACACCAGCTACAGCGACATTGCTAAGCACACCCACCTCGTAGAATGATCTCTGGTTCCCTGGCCCAAGTAGCATAGACTGGCTGATATTCAAGGCTAGTCCTTTGTAGAGCGGAGGAGCAGATGAACCCAATCCACACCATATTGCCCACATGGTACTCACGTACATCTAAAACATGACTGTTTTTTTCATATTTAAAAGTGTCAGGACTGTGTTGCAGCCCACAGAGTGGCGTTTCCATGGCATGAAATAGAGAGTGGATGTTGCATGCTCTGGACTATAGCATGTATGTGCTGGGAGTGCTTGAGGGTTCCTGCATTCTGTTTTGGTGTGAACTGGTTGATTTCTTCCCAATGAGGTCCTGGAAGTGAATAAGCAGATGAGGATGCAACGAGCATAAAGGAAGAAAGGCGCAGACTCGGATATCCATCAAATATCAGATACTTGTACCCACAGACTTTAGCTTTGGCAGCATCATTTCCTTTGCTGGTTTTTGCCATTACCATTTTTTTGTAGAGAGCGATCATATTTCATCCTAGGCTGTGGTTTGCTAAACAAACGATACAAGCTCCTTTAGTCTCATCTCATATAGTATTCTTCCCTTTCCCCAGACCATCCCGTTATCCCTTCTTTATGAAAAGCTTTAATGTATCTTCCTGGAATGTGAATTACTAAGCTTTTATGTAGTATTCCAGACAAAGTTTTTCATAGTGCTTAGTAGATGAAGAAAAATTGTTTGCTTCAGAGAAAGATCTTGAGTAACATATCAGAAAATTGCATTTGTCTTTTCCATATTGGCTTTACTTACCTAGTTCATTTCAAGCATATTGACAATGTAGACATCCCAAACTCATGCACTTGTCTAGACTTCTCTCATAATCAATAGAGAGAAATAACTGATTCATCTAATTCTGAAGTAAAGATCTGAAAAAGGTCAGATCAATAATGTCTAGAAGTGCCTGTTTGTCTTCTTTGACTGCAAAAGCAGTCTGGATGGAGCAGTGAGGGGAAATATATCTACAATGTAGACATCTGAAGTTAGGTTAGAAGAATCCCTGATCAATCAATACTGAAACGATCACACTGACCTTCCTCTTTGCTATCACTAACACCTAAGAGCTCCTGACTTATGGGAACTATACTTATTATGAACCTGCAATAACAGGAGCTTCCATATGTCGTATTAATTAACTAATTCATGAATTTCTATTAGCTCAGTCCTCAGGGTCAATATAACATATCTAATGTGTGGTGTTCCAGTTCTCTTCCATACTGATGGTGTCTCTTTTATGTCAGCACCCAAACTGAACTTGTAGGTTCCCACATTTTTGTGCTGTTATTTGTGAAAGTTTTCAATCATTTGTTCTCTCACAAGTTTTTAAGAATCTTTAAGAATATTGTACCTCAAATCACCCTCAGTACAAACCGTTGCCTTCTCCTAGTTAGCTCCATTTTTTCTTTGCTATACATTTTTTACTTAAAACTCAGCTTCTCTGTTAACTAACTGCTGATATAAAAGAAGATTAAATGACTTGGCAAAGCTTAGGGAGATGGGCTAAATCAGCTATATCGTAGATTAACTCTGAATTTTCTGTTAAAAAAATTAAGGAAGAAATATGCCATTATTTTTAAAAATATTTCTTGGTAAACTGTTACTGCATTTATACCATTTTCAATATAATTCTGTGGAAAATTATTATTTCTTTCTAATTACAATATAAACAATACACATTTCCGAGGCCCCACTGATGGAATTCTAGTTTTTTCTTCTTAAATATTACTGGTTTATTTTCTGGTCTTCCCTTATGTATTACCTGATTTGAACAATTCTATAAAAATCCCAGACATTAAACTGACACAAGACCTTCTTGAGTCAGGTCTTTGGATATTTCGTATTGTTTCTCCTCCCTTCCATACCGTCTTCAGGTTGAACTCTGAGTTCTGTGTTATCTTGAATATAATTCTAATTGCAATGCTTTCATTTTTCTTTGCCTTCTTTTCTTAGAACCTCTTCCCATTCCGGATTAATTTCATTGAAAACTGGGGCAAAATATTCATTTACTACCTGGACTTTATCTAGATTGTTTAATTTCTCTTCTGCTCTCAGCGACAAGGAACTCTTTTTTTTCTTTATCTCTTCTTGCTTATATGGTATTTGTCTTAATTTTTGCTGTTATGTGTAACTCAGCTACACTATGACAGTTCTCACTTTGTCCCTTCACTTTCTCACTTTCTCTCTCTCTCTCTATATATATATGTATATGTCTCAAGATATGTATCTTCAGTCTTTTTTTTTAGTTGACTGTAGAATCTTTGCTTTCCTCCAATATCCCTTTTCAGGTATTTATCCATTTATATGTAACATGTTTGTCTCCTTGTTTGGATAATGAATGACAGGAAAATTCATGAATTTGACAAAGAAATTCCAAGCCTCACACATGAGGCTTTGAGCTCTTCAGTCCACTTGACATCACTCACTAATTACCTTAATTTTCTACAGTCTTCTTCTTGAATTAAAATTGGGTCCATAGATTTGTTCCATTTAAACTGAGTCATCCTTAATGCAAGCTTTCTTCTGTGATTAGTTCTTCTATAGAGCCTTTGCTGCTTACCAGAAATAAGGCAAAAATTATGCATGAGATGATAGGCTCCCTCTGCAGTCAATGAGGAGGGACAGACAACCTCAGAAGATAAGTCGGCCCATGAAAGTCTGACTCTTGCTCTGGAAAGGCCAGTCTTGACCTCTTGGCTTAGAGGCACCATAGCTCAAACAGGTTGGGTATCTTCCCTTGGTCTTCCCTTTGGGGGTTGCATCTGGTGAGCTGTCACTCCCACATATAGGAGAGCTCTTGTGTTATTATTGGCATTTGTTTCCTATTCTGCATGCGGCCAGTTGGCCTCCCATGGCCATGTAATTCTCAGCAGTGTGTCACCTGTGTTATATATATATGCATGTGTGTCTAAAGTGATCTACAAATCTTGAACCATATTCAGATTAAAATGATTAAACCAAAACTGCAGGCCTCTAACACTGTTTCAGAATGAACAATGGAAGCATTATATTTGCAACCCAAGGGAATCCTGTTTTACTTGTCCTATTTCTTTGCATTATCTTGCAGAACTGATGTATTGATATGATGATATTATTATGATATGATTCTAATGACTATGCATCAGAGCTCAGTGCCTTTATTGTATTTCTGCCATGTTTGGATTTAGCAGGGAGTCAAAGGAGACTGCAGCTATCCCATTAGCTTCACTTGGGAAGTGCATGATCCCTTACAGATGCTACTGCAGAGTCTCCTCTTGACCTTTCCCTCCTCTATACATATGCTGTAGTATACTGAATCCTTATTTTTACTTCTCTTTAGCCACCTATATCCTTCATTCATTTCGGCCCCTAGAGCGATTAACTTTATGAAGCCCAACTCCATTTTCTAAAACTAAGGCATCATCTGCAAGAATAGATGTGACTATCCTGTCTAATAGGGAGTCACAGGCATTATAGGGAGTCATTGGCATTATAACAGTGCTATTTTATTGTGTCACTGGGATCTGTTTTCTATTCCTCCTACTCTTTTTCTCTCACTTTTTTTTCTTCTGTTGTTCCATGGCTTCACTTTTTTCTTGCTGTTGCTTTCTTTTAATTTTCACTTATCCCCAGCCTAATGTCTTTCTAAGAAAAAAATCACTATATCAGTTGTCAAATTAAGTCTTATGGGTTTTGAGTAGATATAAGCTGAAGGTGATTAGTTCTGTTGTGAATCCTACCAGCTGCAACAGTAGCTCTAAGAGCTGATGTCATGATGGCACAGGAGACCTCCAGGTCTGTCAGTGTATGAGTATCTTTAGCAGTCCCTCAAAAGAAAGGAAACAAGTAAAAGTAACTCCAGCTACTACTGGTCTCAGTGCTGAAAGATAGGTCACTGCCTTAAAAGTTGTAAGTCCCAGGAGTTTGCAGATTCCTCTTATTCTGATAGACAAAAAAACCCCCAACAACAACAACAACAACAACAACAACAACAACAACAAAAGTTCTTTTGCTACAGGAAGTGTCTTGACTTTATAATGTAGCTTATAGTACTGCTTTAGTGTAGTGAACTGTGTAATCTAGCAAACTTTGTAGCTCCCCGGGTACAGTCTGAGGGATTTTAGTAACATTTTTGGTTTCATTTTAAGGCCTTCCAATCAAAAAATGTATCTTTTCCTGGCCTAGAGGTAGAGGTCTTCCAAACAAAGAATTTTCATTACTGAAGCAGAGAATGAGGTCCCAAGCCTACTATACTTCCAGGAAAAAAAAAAGAAAGCTACATTTTCACAGATTTTCAAGAAACAGAATTTTTTTTTTTAATTTGACATGAGCTTTTGGTCCCTAAGCTCCAGCACGCTCTTTGGGTGAAAGAGAGAAAGGTGGGGCTTCTAGGATGCAAATTCTTAGTTCTGTATGAAAGTTCCCTGGAAGCCTTGACATTCCTGAACTTAAAGTAGTGCACATGATAGAGCTGCCTTAAAACCGTAGTCTCTGAAATTCCAGGCCAAATTCCCTTGTGCTTCAGTTTAAATTCATGGGAAGAAATATGTATCTTCAATCCAATGCCTTTTCAAAGAATAAACATCCTTTCTGATGAAAACCTATTTCAGTGAGAAATTTTGCACTGGCGGTAAGTAAAATACTAGAAATAACGAATATCCCACTGAGGCAATATTTGGTAAGTATGCAAATCTGAAAGTGAACTGAATAATAGGGTGCAGCTGGTTCTTAGTCTTATATTTGACTGTTGCTGTTCACATACAGTACAACAGCCGTGCGAGGGGGAGGAGTGTTAACATGATATTCAGTGAAGGCTGCATGGCGTGGGTGTATCACAGTTCCAGGAAGAGCCTGAGGTTATGGTTTACAGAGTTCACGCCAACTCTTCATTTTAAAATGTAGTGGCACACTCTAAGTCTACTGCTGACAGAATGAAGTTTTACTGATGCTTGACATGGTGACTAAACTATTAGGCCCATCCAAGCTCAAAATATAAAGCTGTTTTCTGACAGCTTATCAGAAAACAAGACTAACTGCTCTTCAGCTGAATATTTCTAAATCTCTCATTCCTCAACCAATATCAATTCTTCTGACACACATTTTGAAAATCCACTTATGTATTTCACTTTGTTTGGGAATTCAGGCCTGCTTTCCATACAGAGGAAGCCTGAACTATCTTATTATTTTATCAGATATCTCAAGCAATTTGCTATTGGCTATTTTAGTTTTTTAAAAATTTTTTTAAACTTATAAGTTTCAGGCAATCTCTATTAATGCTGCTTGTAAAATTTAAAACTGATGCATGAAAAATATACTTCTAGCAAAGAATACCCTGCCCTGTCAGGAGATAGGTTTTTCTCATATCCTGCATCTTTCATGGCTAGATTTGATGGTTTTTTTCTGTTAAATGAATATAATCAGTCTTGAAGCTCTTAGGCAAAGCAATCACAAGACTCTTCTTTTTGTTATAGTGAATACAATATGAAAAAAGTCTTACCTCTAAAATTTTCATTTCTCTGCAGCTGACTTAGAATGTGTTTCTCATTCACTCAACAAGTTTGGTGTCTTGCTAGGTTTTAACACCTTTAAAACTGTCTCTTTATTTAAATTATCCACTATACTAAAACATATAGTAAGACATGAAAACAATAAATATTTTACTGCATGAACAAGTCTCCTTATATATCCAGGCATTGTTCTGGATAAACAATGTGTCAGCATCTATTTTGTATGGAAATACAATATTTAGAAATGTTTTGGGCGTGGCGGGGGAGGAAATTGTGATCTTTAAATACTAAAAATGAAATTCTTTACCTTTATGCAACAACCATAAAATATATTTCTCCTTAGGTGCTTTTTTCAGGAAAATTAATCTCAGTTATTCACACCAAAATACATTTGAACAAAAAAATAACTTTTAATGCATGACATGGAAACTTATACTAATAACTTGAGAACCTCTCTCCCTTCTACTTTGTATAAATTGTAGATTGTTGACTGTATTTACAAAATTAAATCATATCTGTGGAAAAAGAGTATTTTTACAATAAATTATTTTTGTAATATTCAAATATTTAAGCATTGTCTGGCATTTTATTACCTCTCCCTCTTCCTAAAGCCATATTTGTGAGCTCTACACCTCTGTCAGAATACTTATTCTTTCATTATCCTATATTTGAGAAAGCTGTTTATCTTGAAACATACATTTTTAATTAAAAATTTCACTTATGCTCAGAAGGCTTAGGTATGAGTCACCATGTACAAGCCTATTTTTTTAATCATAAAAGTCAAATTGAAAAGCAGGTTTGGTATAGAGAAGAGTGTGGATTTAATCAGTTAATTGTGTGGTTACAGTGATCATAATCACTTCATTTGTTTTTAATGGCAATGAGATGGATATTTCCAAAGGAGTCTTATTGTCCTCTGTGCAAATAACTAATTGCTTTGTTATTAAATACTTAAGTACTCAACATGCCCTGTAAATGCAATCTGCCTGTGAAACCAAATCCCCACACTCTACCCAATTCTCATTTCATAGAGTGACATATAGTTGCATCTAAATAGTGCCCTGGATCACCTTTGGGTAAATCTGAAGTAATTTCTTTTCCTCAAGAGGTGAATACTCTGATTTTCAGTAATTAATTATTGCAATGTTTGCTGATTACTTTAATTGATTTCATCTATTTTTCCATTCACACAGTTGGACAGTTGGCTTATCTAAGAGGGTGCCAGTACTGAATCTAGGTGGGATATAAATGTTGCTACTTGTTGCTTCATCTGAAAACAGTAAAAAGTAAGCTTGAGCTGTTCCTTCTTTAATCTGAATCAAGAAAAAGAAGTTAACACAAACATCACCTAGAATATACATCACTTGGAAATGAATCCACCCATTCTCCTACTACAGAAAACATGTTCAGAAACTGATTCCTCAGGGTCTAAGTCTCCTCTTTCCCCAGAAAAGCATGTAATTGAGTTCCCTTGTTTTATCTACTTTCATCCAGATTGCCAGGCTTTTGCTGTCACTCTATTAAATGAAAAACAAGCTGGAAAAGATAGAAGACAACCTGGAAAACTAGCGATCTTAGATGGCTGCAGTGTGGAGATCTAAATCTGATCTAGTCACATCAAGATTCCTTTGGACTCAATAAGGAGAAGAAGGTACTTTAGAGACAGGATTCATCTGACCCATATTCAGTGTCTACTGTAGGTTAAGATGCATCATACCCTAAAATGCCTATTTCTTTCTATTAACTATAAGGAGAGCCTTGACAATGGGCCAGTTGTAGACAGCTACATTCACTTTGCTAGTAAAGAATGTGCTGGGTAACTGTTAATGTATTAAATTACTAAAATGGAAGGATTCTTGGTTGGAAAAATATAAAAGAGTGCTATTACAGGAAAAGTAACATCAAGGGAGCTGCATGCTAGATTGAAGCAATAGAAGAAAAGCAGAAGTAGTTAAATGATAGGTGGGGGCAAGAAAGTCTGAGTTCAGTTAGCAGAAAGATATTTCTATATTTGCAAATAATTTAAATCAGCAGAACATATAGATTAAAGCAATCAATATGAGATCTTTATATCTGTACTGTACATACTTTTGGCATCTTATCTCACTTAGATTTAGTGTAGTGTCCTGAACTAAACACCCAACAATGAATATGTTTCCAAGTTCACTAGAGAACCAATTGTTGGTTGAGATTCTTATATTCCCCCCGAAGTACCACAGCCCATTTGGTGTGCATCTATAGCACAGCCCTAGAAGGGGGGTTTGTAAACACCAAAACCTCTCTGTGAACTCAACCAGTGTGCAATAAATGGGGATGACTGAGAGAGTTATTTCAAGATTGCACAACTGCTCTGAACCAATATGTTAATGTAAATGCAGCTTAAGACAGACAGTTTGCATATAAAATTTAACATTGTAACAAAACAGTCCTCTTGACATAACTGCCTAAAATCCTGATGGAATTCGTGAAAAGCACATATCTCTCAGATCTGCCAGATCATCAATTCACTAGACAAACTGAGGAGGACAAGATTTTCCTCCGAAAGTCTTTGCTGGCACTTCTCACTCTATGTTGATTATATGGGGCACATGAATAAAAATGTAGCAGCCTGCCACCTGCTCTGGAAGTACAAAGTGGTGTGTGGCAGGTCTGATGGGAGAAAAAGCAGTGGTAGGGTTTTCTGGTAGGGAAATAGGTTTGAGTTCAGGTCCTGGTTTCGAGATTGAAGAGCATCTCATCACTAAATATTGACCGAAACCAGAAGGGGGGAAGGAAACACGTGCGAGGAATGAAGAGATGACATGGCAAGTGCAAGCAAAATAATTTAAATTTTAAATACTCTGGAGCTAAAGTAGAATTTTACATTAGGTAGAGGACAAAACAATATATATGGAGAGTTCTGCTTGCATTTGTACCCCATTGTCCAGGCATTCTGTTGCTATGGTTTTGCACCTCCTGTCTGCTCTCAAGAATTGTTTACCTTGTTCAATAATGCATGGGATTGTTTAGACATTTGTCTCAGCATGATAGATTGAGTTACCTCTCTGGCTTCATATGCTGAGAACCTGAATTCTGTAAAATGTGCTTGTTGAACCATTATGCTACTCTTTTATATCTGATTTTTTTATCATTAAAAATTTTTCTATTTTTCAGAAAATTAGAATTAGAAAATTAAATTTAGAGTGTAAGGAAGCCCATTACCATGCAAAAAGACCCCAACAAGAAGATGAAGGCAGTTTTATTTTCAACTTCACAAAATAATTTTTTGTATCAATTGTAACACACAAACAACTTGTGGTTGCATTTAGTGAAAACTGTGATCCGACTGTGGTGTAGAGCAATTTATTTTTATCAGCTTGAGTTGACCAGCTTTTATCTTCTAAATTCACTTATAGGATGACATATACTTTTCAAACAGTGTACCATAATCTTAGTCTTGACAAGACAATATGCTTAAGAAAGACGGAGATGGATTCTTGTGCAACAGCGTAGCTGAACTGTTTGCTAATTCCATTCAATTATATCTGCAGAAATCTATGGCAAGCAGAGGAAAATCTCTTCTCAGTCAAAACCAACTTGATTGTATCCAAGCTCATGGATACAATGGAGCTCTGAAGCCCTCGTTAATATTGTCAGGGAACAAATGGCAATGATCTTCTAAGTCCTGCTGGAGTTTGTAGACATAATAATTTGAATTAATGTTTCTTTACATGTAAACTGAATGCATTTAGACAGCAATTATTGACAGACAACAAGTGAGAAAAGATTCTGGTTTTATACAGTTCTTAAAAAAAAAGTATTTTCAGCCCTAAAACTTTATTCCTCTCAGGTATTACAAATTGATTTAACAAAGGAAGTAAGCGTGAGGAACAGGAAGCTTAGGTAGGGCTTAGTCAGAGAAAGAGCTCCTGACTCCGAGAATTCAAAACAAATAGTATGTCATCTCCAGCTCTGTATGACAGAGCCTGTGAGCAATTGAACATATGCTGTTTATCTGATCCTCCATTCTTCTGTGTTATGAACATCACTATTTATACCTCTCCACTTCAAAGAATCTCTACCTGGCCTTGAGATAGTGGATCTATCACAGAGCTGAGCCGCTTCATCCTGCCAAAAGTGCATCAGGATGCAAATCTTAGTAAGAAGAGACACGCAATGAACGGACATCAAACAGAAGAGTTGTAGATGCCATCTACAGCAGTTAGGCTCTAACCTACATGAGGCAGAAATTGTGCACAACTGGGGTGAAGGTAATCCCATCTCAATTCTCCTGGAGAGAGACAATGTACTGAATAAACAGCTCCTCTTTCAGCAAACAAATAAGAAGACTTTCTTTTGTTTCTCCTTTGCAGATAACTTCATTATTTCTAAGGAGTATCTTGCCTACAGATTCCTGTTAGAATTTTCAGAGTGCTTCACAAGACAGTGGAAGGAAGTATTTTGTGTGAAAAAGGGGTTAAACAGGGCTTTGAGAATAAACACCCCTCCTTGTCAGAAAGGAGTGGTCAGTCTGTTCTTAAGACTCATCCTATCTGAAAAGGAGCAAAACCACAGATGAAGGTAAACCACAGGATAAGTCCTCTCATTCTTGCTGTTTAGTATGGCTGAATGGTTTCTGCAAACAGAGGTAGCAAACTGCAGCTGGTACTGTGAAACTAAAATGACAAGACTCCCTAATTATTTGCCCTAACACAGGGTCACAAGAGAAGGGTTTCTTTGTACTGCTTTATGGTGAGTGACAGAACTTCCTCATAATTTCTTGAAAGAGAACTTTGGAAAACAAATTCCAAATTTAGTGTTTGAAACTGCACGGTGCAGCTGCCTGTCCTACAGTTTTATGGCAAAAAAGGACAGATAAGCCCCACTGAGCTCTTGCTAGCATTGAGCTACATGGAAACTTATGGTCTGAACGAACTCTGATTGAGCATGAAAAGCACAAATCCATGAACTTTTTATGCAAACCTTCTTGGTTTTAGCCCAGTTCCTTAGAATGTGTAATATCTTATACTATTTAATGGTTCAGAGTCACTAGATCCTTGGGAACTTAATTTATTATTTCTTTCAGAAGGAAGCGGGATATCATTAAAAATAATTATTGCCATGAAGAATAATTTTGACATTTAAATACTCTGTAGGTCTTTAAACAAAATATGTACAGTCAAAGAGCATTTCCCTCGCAGCAGAAATTTTATATTTTTTTGTCCTGTTTTGTATAAGTTAAACTACAGGATCAAAACAGTCCTTTCTGGCCCTAAATTCACCTTATCTATGCTGATAAATACCATTTTCCATGAACTAAACAAGAGTTTACACCTTGTTCTTTTTGTGGCACTAATACATATGGAATACAAGAATTATCTGAAACTAATCCCTGGACTTTAATAATTTTTAATAATTCTCAATCAGTTAATTTTTTCCTTGGGACTGAATCACAGATTTGTTTTCACCAGTTCAGATTAGTATTAGTGACTCTTCCAGAAGAATTTCAGTCCTCCCTTCTTGAATGCAGCCAATGAAATTCTCAACTTTGCTTTTTGAAAATAATCTGCTTCAATTATCTCAGTTTATTCTTTAAAATCTAATTCTGAAATGATTTTTTAAAAAATATTTCTATTTCTACAGTTTTCTTGGCAACAAGTCATGTGCAAAAGTGACCTCAACAGGTTCTAGGATCACTACTGCTGTTTCTATTAAGCAGTTATTTTGCTATACAGCCCCCTGCTGGAATGTTCAGATGACAGTTCTTTGAGAAAAAGAATTTGAGATATAGAAAATAGAATACCATCTTTCTTATCGTTTTAGTTCTCAACATCCTATGAATCTCTGAGGATGGTCTCTTTCATTCAGTTTTGTTCAGTTTTTCCGTATAATATGAATGTACTGGAAGTATTTGTGGGATTTCAGGTTCAGTTTATTTCAGGTTTTTTTTATAGACTAACTTTTGTACTGAAGTTCTACTAGGTTCTCAGTTTTTTAGCACCATCTAACAAGGCTTTATCATTGCAATTTTTCAAAATCTTACTTCTGCAAAAGAAGCAGGCACTTCAGCAGCCAGTATTTCCCATTACAATAGTGTAGGAGCACTTTGTTGCTATGCTCCAGCAATGGAACAGGTAGCAGATAAACATTTTTGCATTGTCAAGACCTATCTGTCATCTAGAAGCTGTGGGATAACACCATCCAAATCACGAAAGACAAGGATGAGAGGAGTGACAGACATCAATTCCATGAGGAATATCCAGTCTTTTTCTAGGATTCCAACTAGGTATGGAGAGAGGTACACCAGTGATAAAACTCATCTCTGATGGTGAACAACTCTTTGGGTAAGACTTTGCCAGATTTTCATGACTCTGCAATGTTACCACAGCTCCCCTTTTTTGGTGGCAAGTATTTCTGCAGTGATGGGCATCTAGGGAGCTAGTTCAGCAGGGATTTTATTGTATGTCCAAGCCAAGGTAGACTGGACCTGCTGAAGGTAGACCAGAAGTATTAACACACTACTCTCAATGTCACCAATAGGTACCCATCTGCAGCTGGTCTAGTACTAAAGCAGACATGTAAAAGAGTTTCTGGAAATTATTCTAGTAGGTGGGACTGAAAATTTATAACATTTTCTTCAGTTTGGGATACTTTTGTGAGAAAAGTTAGAAGGAATAAGGGATCTTTTTTCCTGAACCTCGATCAAATTGGGAATCCTAGGTGGGTTTTGTTTTGTTTGTTTATTTGTTTTCCTTTTTGTCTCTTCAGACATTTCTTCAAGCACGTGGAAAGGCAGCCTGAAATTTAGAGATTCCCTTGCTTGTTCTTCTTTTATGGATATGCATTAGTACTAGATTGTTTGTCAGATGCCTATCTTCCTTTGAGTAATCTGTCTCCATCTGTGGCCTTGAAGGGGCTTCTGTGTGCACTTAATCTGTTCTAAATGACCCAAATAAATTACAGCTGTGCTGATAGGACCCCAGTAAAGCAGGTTAGCTTCAGACTGTGACTGAAGTGCTCCTCTCCTCAATTCCTTTCAGTAGGACAGATTGGTCTGTAAGCTTGTCCTTCAGTAAGAGGTGGTGCAGCTGGGCAATCTCCAGTACAAGCTGCTAAGATCTTCCTGCCCAGCAGTCCCTCCATGGGACCAGTATATTTCACTTGTTAAATAGCAAGCAATGTATTTACTTGACAACTTAAAAATAATTTTTCTTTGGATGGTAACAAGAAAATTCTGCATTTATTAACACTTGGCAGTTCTCTTGACTGTGTCAGGTAGCAAAAATGAGTTTACTCTCTACCATACATAAATGTCAGTGTTCCTTTGTGGAGAAAAGCTTTTCACACAGTACTGATCCTATTTTTCACTCCAACCAGGAAAAGAGATGTAGCTCAGTGAATAGAGAACACCTGGCCAGGGGTAGAAAAATGTAGCAGGACATTAGAAAGTATTCTCTCTCATTTCTCCAGGACTCTCAAATTGTGAATGTTGGTATATGTTTCTTGGTTGATATATGATGTACTGTGTTCTATGAAAGTGGAGGAAAAAGAGTGCAAGGAGAGGAAACAGGACGTCTGAGTTCCTTTTCTTTACTGCTGTTTGTGAAGAAATTGAGAGAGAATAAATGCAAATTCACATTATGTATTTTAAGTGTCAGGTGATAGGGCAATCCAGAAATTATGTCCTTCTATATGAATAGAGAGAAAGGAATCTATTGTTTGTGAGGAAAAAAGGGTGAGGCTAAAGTCTATAGGAGAACTTGCTAAAGTAGGAAGAAGGATTTGGACTAAACAGGAAAAAGGGTAATCCAGAATCTTAGTACTACTCTTTCATAAGTCATGATGTTGAAGGGTAGGTGAAGAACACACGGTGAATCCACAGATGTAACTTATATGACATTCTTCTATATCAAGTGTGTAGAAAGCATCTTGATGGTGTTTTCCACACAAGTGGTGAACTATTCTCACTGATCAGGTCCTAGGACAGCCAAATGTACCATGATGAATGTCTGCCAGAACCTCAAAATATTGGTGTATGCTCTCCAAGAGTGAAATATTCAAGAGGGAAAAGCAGCAGGCAAAAATTCTTGTCTTGGGTTAAGTTGGCTGGAGATGCAGATATTGATATTTTCCTTCACATAAGTTGTGTTGATCCTTGTTAGTTACATAAGGACGAAAGTACCATAAATTTAAAATAGATTGGCAATATGAACATGAGTGGTAAAGACAATGTATGCAACTGGCCTACAATGCTGAAGCATCACTATATGATTATTATAAACCCAGATAGATTCAACTAAGATTGCAGGGGAAGTCTGTTCTTTTCATAGTCTTGGAGTGGCTGAATATGGTATTCTTATGGAACATTGCAATGATGCCTGAGTTGTCATAAATCTTGTCAAGGATAAAGCAGATGGAAAACAGCCTTTGCAGAAGCTGCTTGATAATGAAAGCAGTAAAAGATTTGCTAATCTGGAACTGTAAACCTCATCTCTATAATTGTCTGATATAGCTGCATTAGTGAAGCTAATGACCCTCTTAAGAAGGGGTGCAGAAAATAGTCTGCTGCTTCTCCAGAGCTGTCACCATTTCTTGGCAAAGGGATGTCCACATAGCCTTTTGCAGCCTGAAACCAGCAGCCCCCTGTCTATGTGCATATATGCCTATGTGTCCATGGGAAGATGTGGTTTCACTTGTGAGTTCTCATGATATATGTCCCATACAAGTTTTAAAAAGATGGCGTGATCTTGGTACTGTTGTCCTGTAGTGTTTAGAATATGCTTCTGTACTGCAGAGGAGCTGACAAGTATCTCACAGTCATTCTGATGACTTAGGGGGAAGGCTACATATTGCCATGAATTCAATCCTGCTCCCCCTCTCTTCATCCACATCCTCCCAAGATGCAACTAATTGTTTTTTGTTACCACAACAAGATTAGAATAAATGTTGAGATCCCAGACTGCTTATTAGTGCAGGTGGTCCATGTGGTGTGGATGAGTCCAGGGTGGTGATTTCTGGCAGGGCTGTGGGGTGGTGGCGGTGCTCTGCCTGCAGGTGGCCCATGCTCTGTGAAATGTGGACACACTGGAACACAATGGAGGTTCTCTAAAGGTCTGCAGTACAGAGGTAAACAGAGAAGCCTGGAAAGTGGTGTCCTTGTTGGGATGGCATGTTAAGAGAGTTGTATCTCTCTTTAAATGTTTAAATCAAAGCAAAATTAATTGCATAAATGTATGCATTAACTGCATAAATTGTTCTTTCTCAGGTTGACCTGACTTATTTGTGGAGAAAACTTCCTAGCTGTGAACTGCAGAATTAAAGTGGTTGCCAACAGGATAATGCAGCTCCTGAAAGTGCCCACTTTGGTTTAGGTGAAAAATTAAGCACCAGACATAAAGTTAAAACCTAGATGAATATGTGGGTACTAAATATCTGCCACATCTTGCTACTTCTTTAATATTCATATAACAGCAAAGTATCTCTCAATTTCCAGTGATCCTTGAATTCTGACAAAAAAATTTTCCGAGTCTAGGTCATGAATTCCTGCAAAATAATATTTATTTCAATGCATGGCATGACACTTTTTTACCACATCAGAGTCTTAACCCTCATTGTCTTTAGAACCTTTCCAATATAATATCCAAAATGGAGAGTCGCCTAATAAAGCAGCCTATTTATTGTTACATTTTCTTTACTACCGATCAGATTCAGTTTATATGCAGCACAGAAAACAGACCGCTACTGAAAGAAAGAACAAAAGGCAAATCATTGTAAAATCTGAACTGCCAGAATTAGGCCGTCATGTTACAAAGTGGTAATTCTTTCTGACAGCCTCAGCTGTACCAATCATGACATTCGGCAAATTAGCCAGGCCAAGAACAAATAAAAAGAAGAAACAGGTGTGAAACCAACTTCCTGCCTCCCAGGATAAATACATTGTTCACTGAAGGGCAATGCACCTGCACTATTGTTTCTAGTTGGCGAGGGGGGTAGGGAGAAGCTTTTAAGTGCAAATACACTTGAGACTTGATAAAGACAAGAGACTTCTCTATAATTTCAGTATAAATGGGCATTTTCTTTCATGATCGTTTATAATAAGTTAACTCTTTGAGGAGATATTTAAACTGTAGTTTGAATAAATGATTGCTCTGCAATGGAAGATGAAGTAAAGCTGAACATAAGCCTTTTCTGGGCTTTTCAGATAAATAGGTGGAACCTCACTGTTTCCTTTCTGAGTATAACCTTACTTTTTAAAGTCACCCTTGTGACTGAAAAGCACGTCAGTAGGGTTAGGCAAAGGAGCCCACTGCCATCATCCTGCTGAGCCTTTGAAGGAATCCCTTCCCAACCAGGTATACCGCACAGCCTGTGTTTATTTGCAGAAGCCAGTGGAGATGTAGAAGATAGGAGAAAAGAAGAACAGAAAAAGGGCTGTAGCCTGCATACCTTAACTGAATCGTTGTGTTGCTATGTTCCTAAATTCTGCTCCTGCCTTGGTGTTTGGGAAGATTTGATTCATGATTATAGGAATGGGCAGGCAAATTAATAGGACGGGAAGCAACTCTGATTTAAATGCAAGAGCAGCTCATTTCTACAAGCCAAGTCTAATGCACTAGTGAAACTGCCTTCTTGGATGTTTTTTCCACTGATACAGATGTGATTCTCATAGACATATTCAATAAATTATTCTCTGTGCATATGTAGATGCAGACCAATACCATTACTGGAGGGTTGGTATCCCTGGATATTCATTGCTGCAGGGAAGGGCAAGAAAAAAGAGAGTTCAGCCTCAACTGATGATTAGGGATGTTTTTTGTCCCTAGTATGCATGGTTTAGCACCTCCACATTTACCTCTGCATTAGGGGAGATGGAGTGGACATGGAGTAACACAATGAATGGATATTTTTTAGGGGCAGTTGCAGGATAGCTGTGAAACAGTTCCTAGTTTTCCTAGGACAGCTGCTGAACAAACATATACCACTGCCTTGTGGGGCAACAGCCCCTCTGGTGCTCTGGGACAGACTGACACCTGCAACAAGTGCCGTTTTACAGCAGCACCTGCGTCTGGGGAAGTGCAATGGGTTAAATTTCTGTCATTCTCATGAATCCCTGGGAAAAGGACAGGAAACAATGGTTTCACAGTTATGAGAATGGGAGAGGGTCCAAGAGAGGTAGATAAAGAGGCTTCTTTTGTTGACTTCAGATTGTTCCCAAATTTACTGGTAACATCATATACAGTAAGTTCTGCCTGGCTTTGTTCGGTGCCTGGTTCCTGACGATGTTATTCTGAGAGCTGGCAAGATCTGAGCAAGCCCTCTCACACTCTGAACAAAGACCAGGGAAACTGGGGAATGAAACTATTTCACAGAAATATTTTTGTTCCTGCACTGTAGGTTTGCTAAGTAAGCATTTCTGTGCAGGCTCTCAGGACGTTTTTTTAAAGTAAATGATGCCTCCTGGCAGATGAGTACCTCCTCCACCTTCTACTGCAGACCTGTTATCTTTAACTACAAGGTTATTCCTGTGACAAAATGCTCAGGGAAATGGGTACCTGTGCACTCCTTATGTCACATGAACCTACCATTAACCTGATGCAAGTTATTGCCAGAGAAAGAAAGCTGTTTCCACATCGATGTAAAAGAAATCCATGATGCTTTAGGCAACTAATCATTAGGTATCACTAGTAATCAGTGCTACTATTTGATTATTTCATAGATTGATGTAGAGGTAGGGAATTGAGAGCTAGAGGACACTAGTACTATTGTGGCAGTTTTCCATAGCTAAGGAGCAGAATTGCAAAGGGGGAGATTCTAGAGCTTTACTTGAATATTATTCAAAATGAGTTGTACACTTGTAGTGAAGATTAGTGTTTGTTTGCACAAGAATTTTTACTTATATATGAATATTTCTGGGAGGAATGTGACAAAAAAGACTTACTGAAGTTTTTCAAGTGAGCACAAGCACTTGCATCGTTTTAACATCTGTCACCAAGCTCAGTTGATAATGGTGACTGCTATTACGGCATCTTCCTCCCCTCCACACAAGGCCATCTGGGATTTGTGTTATGTAAGAGGATTAGCATTTTTGCTTTCCTCTGTTATTTAAAGTATTTCTCAGAACTAGTTTTTGAATAATAATAACAACAATGATAATAACTGATCTGTTTTCTGTGGGGCTTTCTGAAAGGAAAAGTTGGGAATTTTAAAGCTGCTGCTCTTAAGTCGAGCACCTGGCCTCACCATTTGGGTTTGAATGGGATTCACTTGAAACAGGATTTTTCAAGCTGTGGTGGATAGGACTGATGGAAGGCTGATATCATTGGATGAAATGAAGGGTAAAGCATAAATTATCATGAGTGGATCAGTTCCAGCAAGGAAACAATTGTGATTTCCCTTTCCTCTTCTCAGACCTGATTATTCATCATGTTGTTTTTAGGGAAAACCTCAGCCTCAAATCCTATCTCATAAAATTTTAGTAGTGGCTGGTAATATTGTCTGTTAAGAGACCCTGACGTATAACTTTCTGACCCCAACTTGGGTTGTTTATAGGTTTGCAAATATTGAATTATTTGGGCTGAAATTTCTAATATTGAGGGCCTTCTTAAGACCAAAAATTTTGAGAAATTCTAATAAAAACGTCTGCTTAGTTTTCAGAACTTGTTAAAATAAAAATAAATAATTTTACCATGAAAAAATGTAGTGCTTCAGGCTTGTCAGTCACACAAACTGGAGCTAGGAGTATTGGAAGGCAGGATTAGGGAAAGAGAGATGGTGAGAAAAGAGATGATTTTAGGTCTGTGACAATTTGTGTGTTTTCAATAGCTCTTCAAATTTAGACATAAATGTATATTTGAAAAATATCACTGTGATGGAACTCTAATGTGACCATAGCTTTAAGGTTTGGGTCTTCATCTTTTCCTTAGAGTAAATACGTTAGATTTAAATAGACAGACAAAAAAAAAGGGATAAATTGTAATGGTAGACTTTTTTTAAACAAACAATGTAATAATTAGCTTTTCTGACTAGAGGTGGAATAAAAGTAAGAAGGATGGTATAGAAATCCCACTATACACAGTAGGTTCATAGACTCCCACTAGAGAAGTCTTGGACTGCAGATAAAGGGCAACTGGAACTTTTAGCTGTCCTTGGTCTGTTCAGCCTAGAGAAGGACTAAGGACTCCATGGACATTATCTGTGCTCCACATATTCTGAAAACCCATAGATAAGAAACCTCTGCAGGACGGTTTACTATACTCCTGTATAAGGAATACAGGATTGTTATTGTTTAGTTTGGGTTTTTTGTAAATGCTGCTCTCCTGCTGGTGTGGGAGCAGTCTGGTAAAAGTGGAAAGAAAGCAGTCATGGCCTTTGGATGCTGGAATTGCAACTGAGAAAATAAGAATGGTGGAGTGAAGACAGTGATTTGGGCCTGGGACCTCAGTACTGGCATTAGCATGCTAGTGCTGGAGCTTGGATGGGAAACCTGTGGCAGAAACAGTGATTGACTGGAGCAGGAGATGGTGACTGAGACTGGTGAGGTTGGCTAATGCTGAACAAGACCCTTGGGCAGGGAGACAGAGGAGAGTGAGCAGTGACTAGCAGCTTTTTGTGTGTCAACATTTACTTTCTTCAAGTCTGCAGAAAGCCAGAGAGTCCTGAGCTTTATAATTTCTCTGCTGCCAGCAATCGCCATGAAACCTCTACAGATCTGCTGCCGGTAATATTAAGTACATCACACTGACTGTGCTTGGTTCAACCACCTAACCCAATATCTTGTCTCCTCAGCAGTAATTGCCTGGGGAACAGTACGAGAACAGACCCACAAATTGTAAGTCAATGCATTCTCAGTTATCAGTTTTTTCACTTAGAAGAGTTCTCTGCAGTAGATATGAAGTTTTTCAGTAGCCGCTGACTCACAGAAAAGTCAAAACAGTGTCACACAATGGCATTGCTTTCTTTTCAGCTAGCTTTGTTGAAGAGCATTAAGGAAGCACACAGGAAAGCAGATGTGCTGATGGTATGTGATGAAGAACAGGAGAAAGGACTCCTTTCTTGCTGCTTCTCCCCAGGCTTCCCCCCCACTCGTAGTTGTACAATCACACACTTGTATTCCAGGAGGACTTGGTCCCAGTCAGTGCTGAAAGCAGACCTGAGACAAACTGGTGCACTGGGCAGGCCTGCCATCTGCTGCAGCAGTCACCAAAGTTAGAAACTTGGAATAGAGAAAGAAGGTCATGGGGTGAATCAATGGCATTTTCCCTGAGTGATTGGAACTGTCACTACCCTAAAGATCTGCAAGGCTAGGAAAATCATTTAAAAGTAGCCTTTTGAGCATGGCCACTGTCAGTGAGATTAATCTCACCTCACTTTAGAGCTCCAAGCATCTAGATGTCTAAATGTATGATAGTCATTATTGGCACCTGCTTTAATTAATGAACACCAATACCTTCAGTGGATCTTTGTCTCTAATCTATCTCTATGTAACCTTTGTTGATCTCATCAAGGCTTTTGATACTGTGAGCAGAAAAGGTCTCTGGCAGATTTTGGAATATTTAGGATGTCCCCCCAAGTTCCTTAAAATGATCATTTCAAGGATCCTTCATGAGGATCAGCGTGGCCAAGTCAGATATAGCGATGCACTTTCTGAGCCCTTTCTAATTACCAATGGTGTGAAGCAAGGCTGCGTTCTTGTACCAACTCTATTCACAGTCCTTTTCAGCATGATGCTCCAAAGGGCCACGGCAGACCTTGATGATCAGGATGGTATCTACATTCAATACCATACTGATGGAAACCTTTTCAACCTAAGGCGACTGAAGGCCCACACCAAGACCTTAAATCATCTTGTCTGGGAATCTGCTTTATGCTGATGACGCCTTGTCGCCCACACAGAAGCAGCTCTGGAGCTTTTAACATCTTGCTTTGCTGAGGCTGCTGAGTTCTTTGGGCTGGAAGTCAGCTTAAAGAAGACAGAAGTTCTCTATCAACCTGCACCTCAGGAAGTCTTCCATCATCCCCATATCACCATTGGTGAATCAGAGATCAAATCAGTCCAGCAGTTTAATTACCTAGGCAGCCTCATCTCCTCGATAGTAAGATTGACAGAGAGATAGACAACAGGTTAGCAAAGGCATATAGTGCTTTTGGAAAACTCCATAGAAGAGTATGGCGTAATAAACACTTGAAGAAAAGTATAAAGATTAGTGTTTACAAAGCCATAGTGCTGTCTACTCTTTTATATGGATCTGAATCATGGGTCATCTACCGCCACCATCTGCGTCTCTTAGAACGCTTCCATCAACACTGTCTCCGTACAATCCTAAACATCCACTGGTCAGATTATGTGACCAATACATCTGTTCTAGAACAAGCAGCAGTCACAAGCATTGAGGCCATGTTGCTGAGAACACAGCTGGGTTGGGCAGGACACGTCTCAAGGATGAAGGACCACCGCCTCCCCAAGATCTTACTTTATGGTGAACTTGCCACTGGCTGCCAAAAGAGAGGAACCCCAAAGAAAAGATACAAGGACTCCCTGAAACAACATCTCAGCCTTGGCCATATTGATCATCATAACTGGTCTACTCTGGCCTCCAATTGGGAGGCCTGGAGACACACCATCTATAACGCTGCTGCTTCCTTTGAGAACACACACAGGATCACTCTTGAGGAGAAAAGACAATGCAGAAAGAACCGTGTCTTGCAGAATGTACCTCCTAAGGAGTCTTTCTGATGTGCCTTTTGCAATCGGACATATCTATCTTGCATTGGCCTCATAAGCCACCAACGTTCTTGTAACAAATGTGGATAGAGCCTTTCCCAAATCTTCGTTCGCGAAGCCTAGCCGTGATGATCTCACAATGAAACTTATGGGGATGCTTGTTTCTCTCTAGTGATTGTAACAAGGACCTCAGATTAGGGCATGTGAATCTGACCTTACTCACCTTGCTTGAGACTATTATGTGCAAAAAATATTGAAATGTTATATCTTGTGCCCTCAGAAAAAGATGGACAAAGGGATTGAAATAAGGAGGCTAAAAGAACAAGGGTAAGGAAGCAAGAAATAAAAATATTTATCAAACAGTTGTACATCAAATTATTCCTGTCTATTCCATGTGCTGAGAAATTAACGTTTGCAACTGTAATCCTCTTTGATTTAGTACTATATAAATAAACCTGTATAAAGTAAATATAAAACTGTCTGGACAAAATTAGTCATACTTTTTCCCTTTTTTCAATCCTTCCAGTGTTGCAAAAATAATCTACAAGCAACATGCCAGCACACTGTACAAAGTGAATTGGTTTGTTTATGATTCAAAACTATTTATACAGTCATCTTTTTTTCTGACATAGCTCTTATCTCATGAAGAATACTCCAGTGGTCCAGCTTTGCTTATTTCATGGTAAGTCTCCATAGTACATGAAAAGAATTAGGACTATTTAATCTCCTTTTCCTCTTATCAGTGGTCTCAAATGTCACTTTGAGAGGGTAAGTGTGCTAAAAATTAGGATATTTTCTGTCTTATAGGATGTAGTTTTCATAAATGATAAAATAGAAGAAGGAAATTGGAAACAAGGGAGAAGGTAGGACGCAGCAAATTAGGTAATTACAGAACTCAGTACATGCGAGGTATAGGCTCATATATCTGCTTTGAATCTGTTAGAGCAGAAATCTGAACCTAGAACTGCTGAGTGCAATTTTACTGAGTGCAAAGGTGTGCCTTCTCTCATTTGGAAACTTGAATCTATTTTCTTCAGATGCAGTTTGAAAAACAGTTGTTAAAAAGTAATTTACACTAGGAAGACATTCCTGATTGGCAGCTACATGAGAAAGTCATTGCTCATGAAGTACAGGTTCTGATCACCGCCTTGTAGGTACCATAGGTTTTAAGAAAAAATGTCCTGGTTAAACTTGTCAATTTTTTTCCAGTCTTCATGTCAACCAGCCAGGGTGTGGGGTTTTTTTTCACTAGACAATCTCCTGATTATGTTTTGCCAGTACAGCAACCTACATTTTAAACAGAACCAGTAACAGAATCTGATAGAAGCGAACAGAAAAAAAAAAGAAAAAGAGAAATTTGTGTTAACAGCACAGCAGATATCAAAGGAATATTATCCTTACTGCATTGTTTAGTCAGATATGAAGTTCAGTAATGCCTTCCTGTTCCCACCCGCACTTTCTTGGAACCAAGTCACAATTCCTAGTGGGCCTCAGATTTCAATTCTCTGCACTACAGACTTACATGGTTTTTCTGCACAGTGTGTTTTCAATATGAAACAGAGTATATTTTTGCTCTGTGAAACTTCCAAATTCTGTCTCCATGCTGGAGGAGTCATTTTGCATTGTGTTCCTGGTTGAATGCCTGAGAAAAACCGTATTCCTAGCTGAGAACTAGATTGCAAGGAAGCTAATCCTTTTATGTATGTATGTTCCTGCTTTCTCATTCGGACATAGTATTGTTAAGATCTTGGCATTGCTCTTTGCCTTGACTTTTCATGCATATCCATGTGCCAGATGTCATCAGAGAGTTTTTTTCCAGCTATGTATTTTTTCTGATATACTGATAGGCCATAGTAACAATGTGATCATAATGTGGGGTAGTGGAGTTTGGGCATTACAGCTCCGGAAGCCCATTGTGGCATTTTTCAGTATGGATTTGAAAGAAGCTTTTATTGCCTCTCCCCATCCTCAACTGGCCTCTTTTCCTTATAATCACCCCACAAAGACTAAGGTCAGCAAAAAGATATAAGGGAGGTTTAACAAGCAGATTCTTTGAGAATATATACCAGACTATAAATATGTGAAACTTTACATTTCTTGCTGTGAATGTGCTGCAGGGCTGGAACCCAACGGCTTTTGCTGAGGTCTGGACATAAATGCTAATATTTTTCTTAACATTTTGCAAGAGACCATTGTCCAAATGCATTGTCCAAATAAGCCACAGGAGATATTAGTGTGCAATCTGGTGAATTTTAACATATATCTAACATGCTAATATAGTATTTTAACATTCATACTCATAAGTTTTTGGAAACTAGACTTCCTTCTGTAACAGAAGAAAAGAAAATTATGTAGTATTATGGGTAAAAGATTTCTTTTAAAACAGAAAGATATACTTGGAAACTTAGCCAGATGTAAAACAATGACTGGGGCTGAAAATTTTTCAGATTTTTTTCCCTTAATGATCACACATAGACTGCTTACTGACCCCTCTACAGCTGGTCAGGGTTGTGATTTTCAGCCTGTGAAAACCATTACAGCAAGATTTTAGCTTTTTCTCATAAGACCTGGCTCTCAGCTAAAATTTATGTGATATGTTTGTGTGAGGAGTGAGAAGTGCAGGAACTAAATGAATGAAAATAAAAAAGTTTTTCTTTTTATCAGTTTGTAAATATGTCAAAATAACCTTGAAATTTGAACTTGGTTATGGTCAAAAAAGATCTATTCTACTAATACCAGAAACAAAGCTTTTCCCTGTTTGTGTTTTTTTTTCTTATATCACTAATACGAAATGTTATTCTGAAATTTTATTCTGAAATCTTTCTTCTTCTGGTCTTGAAATGCTAACACTTACTGATGAGAGATGTTTAAACATTTTTTAATGAAAAAAAGCATAACTTGCAACACCTTGCTATCAGACAAGCAATGAAATATCTTGCAAGCCTGTAAATAAACTTAAAGTTGTAAGATACATGAATATACTACTATCTAAAACCTCATTTTTAGTGAAAATAACAATGAACTAATTAATTTTTTTTTGATGTTTTAAAGCTCCATTTTGTATTATGTCTGGCAGTATGGCTTAATCAAACTGTAACATTTCAGCTATTGCTGTAGAGAAACAAATTATTGAAATATAACTTAGGTGTAGTTTTGATTTCAAGATATTGACATATGGTTAATTATTCAGTTGGTATTTTATTTGCATGTTTATTTTTTTCTCCCCTTAAAAAATTGTATGTCATTTCAAACTGGAAATTGTCTGCTCTGAAGTTTCAGCTATTGGTTCTTTTTCCACCTTTCTTCTCTAGATAAATAGAACTGGATTTTCAAATTTAAAGAACACCTGAAATTTAAAGAATAATGAAATTAGGATTATCAAAGAATCACAGAATATTCTGGAAGGGACCCATCAAATTCCAACTCCTGGTCCTGCACAGAGCAGACCCAAGAATCACACCATGTGCCCAAGAGTGTTGCCAAAATTTTTCTTTAACTCTGTCAGGCTTCGTGCTGTGACCACTTCCCTGAGGAGTGCCAGTTCCAGTGTTCCAGTCCCCAGACACCCTTTATGTGAAGAACATTTCCTAGTATCTAACCTAAACTTCCCCTGACATAACTTCAGGCCATTCCTATGCATCCTATCACTGGTCACCACATAGAAAAGATCGGCTCCTGCCCCTCCTCTTCCCCTCATGAGAAAGCTGTAGATTGCTGTGAGGTCTCCCCTCACTCTCCTCTTCTCCAGGCTGAACAGAGCAAGTGACCACAGCCACTCCTCATACTGCTTCCCCTCAATGCCCTTCACCATCTTCATTGCCCTCCTTTGGACGCTCTCTAAGACCTTAATATCTTTCTTGTATTGCAATACCCAAAACTGTATTCAGTATTCAAGGTGAGCCTGCACCATCTCAGAGTAGAGCAGATCATTGCTCCTTCCTTCTGAGAAATGTAAGAGAATAAACTCTTGAATGAATCCTCTGCAGACTTATCTAAAACCTCCTACTGTTACCTTATAATCCTATAGATAATATGAAGCCCAGAAATTGATAGTATTGGTTCATAAGTTTTGGGTTGTTCTGCAAGGTAAAATAAATCCTCTAATTTACTCATGACATCACTTTCATGCACTAAATCATTTCACTGTCTTTTGGTGTATTGGTTCCCAATATACATAATGTATGCCTTTTTTTTAAATATCAGAAACTTAAATCAGAAATTCTAAATATATTAGGGAACTATATTGCATTTATGCAATTGTCTGTATCAACCAAACTATAACGTCTCTAAAATAATGGAATCCCTTTTGTTCTCATATATTGTTTTCCATAAAAATATGTTGATGTAAAATCATAGATATTGTATACCTATGAATTAATTCCTGATCAATTCTATCCACATAAGTTTTCATTATTTAGCCCAGAATTAGATTCAGGCCAGCTAGCTTATGCTTATCCAGATCATTTCATTTGCCCTTTTAAATATTGCCCTAACCTTTTCACTTATAATTTCTCTGCTATTCAGAAATGTAACAAAAACTAGTAAGGGCAGAAGTTGTTTTCCTGCCTCTTTCAGGATTCTTGGTTGCAGGAATAAATTGATAGACCTAGATTTAATCCAGTAACCAAGTATTTCTTCAGTCACATGCTCTATATGTGCTTCCAACTTTGGTCCAAAAAAACCCCAAATTTATTTATTGCCCTTTTGTTTTTTTCTGCGTTACTAACAGCTAGTGGACAACATTTTTGAACAGCTACCAATCTAACTGAGAAAAAGTAGCAGGTGGACGCAGGCGTGAAAACAGAGGCAGTGCACAAGGAAAACACATTAGGTCACCAGGGAAGATGGTGATCTCGGCACATTGGGCTACTGAACCACTGCCAATCTCTGGCAGGCATCACAGTAAAGGAGAATTTTAAGAAGGATTTGAAGGATAATAAGTAATTTACTTAGTCCCTGACTAAGCATTTGCTGCCTGATATACTGGGGCAGATGGTACCTACCTAAAGCAACAAAGAAATAGAAACTGGGACATGGAAGGGGCAGGGCGGAACCAGTCCTCGTCACCTCTTCACCAAGTTGTGGGTACTATCATTTCTGTTGAATTACTTAGCAACTTGCTGCCTGATAAAGTCTTTGTTTGTTTCTTTATTTTGTTGTGTGGTTGGTTTGTTGGGGTTTTTTTGTTTTTTGTTTGTTTTTTTTTTTGGTTGGTTGATTTTTCTTTTTTTATTTAAATAAGTTTAAACCTCCTCCTCTTGTACAATTAACATTTTTCAAGTGGAGCTGAGTTAGTTGAAGCAGATGGTTTATCTTTTTTGGTAGTGCTTCTAGTTGGACAAATGAGACTTATTTCTACATCTTCCTTTCTCTTGCAGTGCCTACAAAGTCATTCCACATTTTATACACCATGTTTTGACTTATTTAATGCAGACGTACTTTCCCCGCAGTAAACATGATTACCCAAATACTTTAACTAGAGAGCTTCTGCTTTCCTCTCTGGTATAATTAGTCACACTGCACTCACACTGCATTTAAAGGGGGGGAAAAACCCACACGTGGAGCATCTTGCAAATGTGCCTATAATCCCATACAGCTGCTTTTTTCGCTTTATTCTGTTTTGACTGCTTATAGAACAAAATTGCTGCAGCTGGGCAGAAAACTGAGCAAAGTTGCAAAGGCACCTCTCTTTTCTTTTCTTTGTGGAATCCACCCATTCAGGTGTCGAGGGATAGCTCTTGATTAGCAATAGCTTAACATGGGGCTAAGTTTTCTTGGATTCTAGCATTGAATAACTTGGCAGGATTTCTATTAGGTTTGAATTTCAAAGCCAAAAGAGTGATCTGAGATCGCATACTGGCAGTTCCACAGTGGTAATTTCCATGTTAAAAGAATACTTATCACCAGCACCACAGCGAAAGAGGCAGCTTTACACAGAAAGGGCCTCTTGTGAAATTAATTTGGTGTTTAGTTTATTAAGAAGCCGTTTCCAAATGTGCTTTTTTTAGTTTCTTATAAAGAAAACTCTTTCTAATTCTGCTGATATTTTGAAGGCAAAGATTTGGTTGTTTAAAAAATGTTTACAAAAATTCTGCTGAATGGGTTTTCCGTTTATGTGGCCAGCATGCTTTCTAACTCCTGCTTGCTGGAAATGGAACAGGAAATGGAAAAGTAGTCTACTGATCTCTGTAGATTCAGCAAGATACCAGTTTGATCAGTTTGGCTATTCAAGTTCAGTAAGTGCCTTGCTTGAAAGCTTACTGATGGATTGACCATTAGTAAGCTTAGAAGAATAACTTGGTTGGCAAAAGAAGTTATAGATAAGGAGGGAAAGGTGCCTTTGTTAAGAAAAAAAACCTCCAAAAGTATATCCAAGTCTGTTTCATGTGATCTAAAAGTATAAATCAAATATAGGTCAGCTAAACATTGTCCTATTCTCTGCTTATTTCTGTCTATTAACTGTAAATGAACTTCAGGAAACTTGTTCAGATGTAGGCGTCTAAAGTCAACTGAGATTAATTCCACCATTTGGTTTTTCCTTTCCTCTAACACTAACTTATTATGTTGCCTCCAACAAGTCACACCCACTTAATGTCTTGTCTGTTTGGACAGAGACCTCTTCTGACACAAGGCAATCTTTTCCCGTGTGCTGGTATGGAGCACAGTCCCCACAGAAAAAATAGGAGACTTCAACTTTCTTGGAATAGTTAATGCACCCTAAGGAAGCAGCAATCAACAGACATTAACTTGTGATCAGAAGCACAGGAGCAGTATCTTCAATGGACATGTTAGAAGAAGGGTAAAAGCTTCATGGAGAGCTCTCCATCTGTTACGAGAATTGGCAAGGGAACAGAATGAAAACCAGACTAACACAGAACATTTATCCTATATTTAAAGCAACATTTATCTTATATTTAAAAAAGGAAAGAGCTAAAAAGAATCAAACCTGGCTTATATCAGGCCTTCTTCTAGCTCTGGGAGAAAAAAAAGCATGTATCCGACTACTTTTGCCTATGTATACCTAATTCCTGATGGCACATTTAAAAACAAACCACCTTTTAGACTAATCAAGATTATTGCAACACATGTATTAAAGACTTTTTGCCTCTGAAGTGAATGTTAATACAATAAAGCAATATGCTGGACAAAATATGCAGGGAGCTAAATCACTCTCTGGTTGTTGCAGGAGATCATTTCAAGCTCTGAGAAAGGAGCACATGAAATAGCAAAGGCAAAAATGAAAGTGTAAAAGGAAGACGGGAGTGGAATTGGGATTGTCGGTTCAAGAAAGTACCGCTCTGAGAAGCGGGATCTAAGAAATGGTCTTGGTCTGAATCCTTTGTATTAATAAAGAAGAAAACCTGTCACATGATAGACAAATAAATGAGCTTAAGAGTTTCTGACTGACGAAGGAGATTGCAAAGTTTCTGAAGTATTCTCTTGTCATTTAAACAAAGGATATTTTTCATATATTCTATTATTTTTAGAAGATTGTGCAGCTAGAAGATATACATAGATATTTTCATATTATACAGTATTCAAAGAGATAATTGCTAATATGTTTAGAAGATAAAAATTTTATTCATTTAAAAAAATAGCATTCAGAAGATGGCAAATGATTATTTGGTAAGTACAATTTTATTGGTAGAGTTTTATTATTAGAATTATTATTTTCCTCTCCTGCCTGGTTCATTCTTATAATCTTTCTCTGTTTGTCTATTTTGGAATTTTTTTCTTTTAGTTTAAAAAGGTATCTCCGTATTCTCCACATTGTCTTCAAAGCAGAACACAAATCCAATAAACAATAGGATTGAACTCTCAACTGAACTCTGTAAAAGTAGAATCATAATTAGGCAAAGTTAGTTTGTCTGTTGCTGTGTGTAAACAAGTTGAATAACTTCATTATTTTCAAGCTTTGCCCCTCCATTAGAATAATTCACACTACTTCAAGGAAATGACACCTGCTAATTAACCACAAGCAGAGAAAGCACTTTAGCAGTCATAATCAGTCATTTTCTCCTGCAGTTTTAAAAAGATTTAAAAAAAACCCAACAAAACAACAAAAAACAAACCAAACAAAAAAAACCCCTAAACCCAAGAAGAAAAGATCAAAACATTTGTGTCAAGATGCTTCCATGAATCATCCTTTTGCGGAAACCTTACTGCTTGAAGTAGATTCAACTATAAGTCACACATGTTCAGAATAGGAATTAAGAGAAGCTGCACATATACCCCATTGTATTTTATACAGACACATGTTTGGGACAGTGAAGTGACTTAGCTTCAATTGCAAATAGATATCTAAAGTGGTCAGTATATATAGTCAATATGTATTATTTGGCTTACTCATTCCTAACAGAGGTTTCTATCATAATGAGCTGATAACTTATCAGAGTTTTCTCCCTGTCTATTGAAAAACCTTGTCCTTACCGTACATGTCAACAATGCAGATGAGCGGAGTTAAGTGGTATGAATCACAACACGACAATCCTGTACTCAAATAATTTACATTCAATATGCAAAAGAAAAATAAAATATTTGAAAAAGGAAATATTATCCCTATTTTGCAGTGAAAAGATGAAGCATGAAAAATGAATCTCTTAAACAAGGTTTCACTGAAGAAATGGAATGGAATGAGAAGCTAATTCTGTAATGGAATGAGAAGCTAATCCCAAACTGCTGGTGTCTTCCTTCAGGAATCTAGTCATACTTTTTTCCTCTCTGCTATCACCCTGCATAAATGTTGTTTCAATTGTATTTATAAGAGTTCCTGTAAATCCTGATTTTTCAATTAATTTGCAATAATTTAGAAAGTACTTTACATGACCTGGTGAACTAAGGTATTAACCAAAATTGTGCTGATACTCTCCAGAACTAAGTGAAAAGGTTAAAACTATATCAATAATCCTTGCTAGAAACAGCAAAGCCTTCTTATTGTTCTCTCATTCACTCAATACCTGTTTTGTGTTGGAAAGAGCTACTTTCTGGGGCATCCTAGGAAGAAAAGCCTTAATACTAAAAGTGGAAGACATATAAGAAAATGGTTTTGCAGTAATTAGTAGTTGGAAAGCTAAGTATAAAATCACAAAACCCAGATATTGCAGTGTCAGTTCTACGGTAGTATGGAGAGTAAAATGAGTCCTTGGCAAAAGTGCTGAAACAACAAAAGACCTTATGGAAATCCATTTAAGCAATAGAGATTGTGAATATTGTTCACAAAGTAGAAGGGGACTCCAAGGACAAAGAAAAAGTCACAGCCTTTCTGGACATAGAGAAGTAGAGCAAATTTGGTATTTTCATTGTGTTGCCTAAAAGACCGAGGAGAAAAAAAGACTCCAGGCCAGTTTAGGAGGAGATAAGGGAGCAGAAGCTTTAATGAGCCTCCAGGCCCCAGGAATACAAACCACTGTGCTTCTGTTCTGACACAGGTGCTACAATTTTATAATGATGTCCATCCAATCCCCATTCGACCACCTCCCGGTTCTACCCTGTTCTGCCCTTCAACACACCCCCTTGGAATTGAGTCTGGGGGAGTTTGGGACTCCTCTTTCATCATCTTCATCCTCCTCTCATCACTGAGTACTTGGAGGCCCTCCAAAGTTCCGTGCTTTGCCCATGTTTACATCTTCTGGTGCAAATGTTAAGGTGTTTTCTGCAATTGCACCTTGAAAAGAAGACAAACAGCTAATGGAATTTTGAGGGATTGATATGGGACGGGGTTTGGTATGTGCAACCGTTAAGCTACTCTTGTTACTTTTACTGGAAAATACTTGTAAGAGATATAATACAGTGAGACAGTAAAAGAATGCATATTAATTATGCTGGTAGAGACCTCAATGTGGAAATGATACCTGAGTTATTTGCTGCTGTAGTTACTTCTACTGAAAATACTGACACATTAAAATCTACATCCTTTACACATCTACTTCTAAAGTGTATAAAAATCAAAAAATCAAAAATAAAAAAAAACTCTGAGGCATCGATTGTATGAGTAAGAACCAGGTAGACACTAATATAAGGAGATACTGAACAGGTTGCAGGGCTACATGGTCTTTCTCCCATCACATGTTTTGGAGCATGTTATGGAATTCTAATGTTAGACCTTTTGTCCTTTGTCCCCGCTGGCCATCTCCAGAGATGCCTTAATTATTTTTCTAGGTGTCTGCATAGCTTTTAACAATCCTTGAGCCAAAGAGCAGTTTTTATCAAAAAATTGCAATTCCCTCAGCCACATCTTCAGCTATTGCCTCAAAATAATTATACATCTTGACCAGCTTCTGGGAGAGTTTATATAGTGTGCTTGCTTGAGATGGCAGGAGACTGGAAGTTTTCACTAGTCATTAAGAAAGGAGCTGCTAGGAAATCTCACTCTTCAGATTACGTTAAAGATTCTTTGTGGCTTTTGCTGTGAGATATTCCTATATTTTCACTGCAAGGCTTTGTAATTTGGCATGTGAAACCCTTACAGGGGAGAGTAGTACATTTCCTTTCCATGATGAAATTTCACACAGATTGGCTGAGCTGTGTAGTGTTGAGTATTGCTGTGTTCTTAGCTTTTCCAGGATAATGTTATCTATTGCTGCAATCCTGGAATACTCCAGAGAAACTCATGCAAGATATTACCAAAAAAGCAGCACGAGAACTGAAGGCAACAGCACTGTTTCAGGAACACTGAATGGGGTGGCTGGATACCATTTGTGATGGATAGTGACCCAGACTTTCTTATCTTTATGTCTTGCAAGCACCATATAGTGACAAGATGACCACTTCTTCCTTGGACAACTTTCTGTGAAAGAAGCCCTGTTGCTGAGGGAAAGCGAGCTGATCTCCTGGACAGACATAAGACACTGATAGTCTGTTCTGTGATGCTGTGGATAATCAGGATTTTCTGATGTATAACTGTTGAATTCTACCTTTTCTCTACCAATATGTATGCAAAAATATTCTTAACATTGCTTAGGCTACAAAGTCCAAGTTCTGTGAATTAGGGGATCTCCAGCCTGACTTAATTTGGCCCTATCTGTAAATGTGTTGAAAGTTGCCATGAAAATCTGACCTTCCCCAATATCTTAAAGATATATCAAAATCAGAATTAGGGATAAATACTCATGTATTTGCCATTTCCTAACATTTAATTAATTTAACAATCCAATCCAATGAAAGTAACTTTTTTTTTTTTTTTTTTTTTTAATTACAGATGTCTGTGCTCATATAAAGTTTTAATACTGAGATAAAGGAATCTGTGCTTTCCATTCAGTATGAGGAAATCTTGTCTTGCTTCTCTGTAATGATTATTGAAGAAGATAAATAAAATAAAAAGGGCTAAGGACCTCACAAACTCTATGCTACACCTCTACAGTACTTAAGGGTTCCTAACCACACTGCAGAAGAACAAAAGTGAATTATCTTAACACAAGCACTCTTGGATATATGCTAAATCTGTTCACTTTTTTCTTAGAGCACTGCGCCCCATCAGCTGACCCAGTGAGCAAGTCCTTTCTGACTTAAGAAGAATCTATACTTTAGCCATTCCAGCTGGGAATGAGCAAGGTTGTATGTTGCCATGGCAGCAGTTACACTGAGAATGGGATAAGTAGAAAAGGTGGCAAAGGCAGCCAAAAATAACAAGTTATAAAGAAGTGGAATTCTGTTTATCTGTGATTGGGTGCATGGGGTTAAGCCATCCACCAAAGTCCTGATACCTAGGAGCCCTGGTTATGAAAGTGTTTTAAACCCCAAATGTTAGTATGGGGTCTGTGGGCACGGGTGACGTTAACCTAAGGGGATCCCAGGCATTTGACAAGATCTCACTTATCCAGCTCACAGAGGATAGTGATGTGCTCTGTTTCAGTGCACACACCGATTCTCCACTTATTACCCAGCACCATATAATGCAAGCTGTGTTTACTCTGTGATTCTCCTTGAGCAGTATAAGCTCATTCAATTCCTACAGAATAGGCAGCCTCAAGTAACAAGTGAGTAACTATGTAACAACAGTTCAGGGAGTTACTAATTTTCCGTTTGATTTCTATGAGAGTTCATCACAAAATTGTTCCTTGTCTGCTTTGATGAAAAGAATTAAGACCTTGCAGACAAACTCCTGGCAGCAGAGACAATATTCACAGTTTCCATTTTTAATTCTTTACTTCCTGTTGCATGTATTTGCTCTTGAACCATTTTGTTTAGATAATGAAATGCAGCACATTTAAACAAAAAAGAGAAAGATCTACAGACTTGCAAACCTACATGAGTAATTGCCGCCAAACAAACAATGCAACTCAAAAACCACCAAAGATATTTTGTGAAGCTGGAATCACTGAGGGCTGTAAAAAAGTTTAAAGAATTGGAGAAAATGTTTGTGACATTTTGATATAGCCCAGCTATTTGACACATAACCAATGGAGGATCCAAAGTGTGATTGATAGGTTAGATTCAATAAGGAAGTACAATTAATTGTCTGTATGAACTGTTGTAAAACTGTTGAAATGGACGTGTGTTGCAATGCATCACTTGTGCGTTTTTTCATATAATCAGAAATGAAATAATCAAGATTTATCACTCTTTTGGTCAAGTTGAGGGAGGTTGATATATACAGTCCTTGAGTACTTCCATGTGAGGCTGTGTATTCCCTCTTTGCTAAAATGCAGCTCACTGCTAAAGGTGATTGAACAGTGGTCACAACTTAAATTATTTAAGGCTTGATAAGTGAGATGGCATTTGAAATGTGTCATTGTTAATTTCAAAAATTACAATTGCTTTGATGTTATTCCCACCTACACATGTCTAACTTTGTCCATCTTTTTTTTTTTTTTTTTAATTTTTATTTTTTACCCTAGAGGAACTTCATCATACTCCTCAGCTGCCATCTTAATTTAATGATGAAAGGAAAATTAGAATATGCAGGCCCAAGAAATTATGAAAATATAAGCCAAATTCTACTGCAATAAAGAAATAACAGGGAATAATATGGAATAGTTTCTGAACACTCATTTCTCTGAATAGCCCAGTTATATCTATCAGACTACTATAGTGTTTAGAAGAATAAAAATAAGAGCAATATTGCTTTAAAATTCACATAATAATTTGTCTTTTAGATCTGTATTGTGTTAATCTGACCAAACAATCAGCAATGAGTTCCTTGGATTGCTATGAAACTTGCTGACTTGATCAGTTAAACTCTTATAGTGCTTCCAATGCTCACAGCAGGGACAATGATTTTCTTGGTGACTGTGGAGTCTGCTCTCACCAGAGCTTTATCACCCATGGTAAAATCTTTCTTATCCTGCTGGGCAGTGCATTTGTTGTCAGTAAAATGATCAGGATGTTACTGTACCTGTATGTTGATATCCCACCCACTAAACAGCAACAGAGCTGCCACTGCCCCACAGTTCTCTGAGACAGTAACATAAATTACCTTAGCACATTGCTTTGAAAGTCATTGCAAATATATTATCCGTATCTTTCATAAAATATCCACTCCACTCCTTGTGCCCTGGTCCCTGTGAAATGAACACGGGCACAAGGAAGGCACTGGGAGCCGGGGTGCTCCCAGACAGTCGTAGCAGAGTGCACCTGTCCTGCAGTGCATCTGCAGCCAGAGCTGCTGCAGCTTTGGAGAATATTTGCTTCACCTAAATCAAGGTTTCAGCTGTTTAAATCTCAGTAAGTCATATCTGACACTTCTAAGAAAACAAAAAGACCTAACTGTAATCAGAATTAAGTAAGTACTTCTAGACAGCAAGATGAGAAAGTCTGAGAAAAGTAATTTGGGAGGAAATCACTTTCCACCAGGAATAAATTTGGCTATATAGAAGCTGATGAATAGCCAAGAGCCAGCCAAGTGTTGGGTATGGAACTGTATACTGCCCTTTGCATTATATTATGCAATATTATCAAATTTGTATAGAATATAAGACTATATATTATCATTATATATTATGAATGAGTGCATAAGCCTTAATAGATATGTAGTTGCCTCTCATAAGACCTGAGCTTTGGCTACTGGAAAATCATGTCCTCTCATGTTGTGGTTTTTTTTGGAAGAACAATAATTACTTTACAGCATAGAGAGTCAAATGATGTGTGTGTGTAGATTACATAATGATTTGAATAGTGCTTTACAAACTCAAGATTCAGGTTTATGAGCCCATAAGATAATCACCAAACTTTTGCAGCCTTTTTATACCCTTTTTGAACCCTTTGGTGTTTTACCATTTCAGTTTCCCAGTGCACCTAACAGTAATTTGGTAATAATATATTTTGAAGTTTCATTTTGGAAGCCTAAAGTTAAATATATTTGAGAAACTAATAGGTTATAGCATTACATTTAATTATTTACTGTTGAAATTGTACGATATTGTAGGACCTAGAAACTGAAATAGACTTTGTTGAATGCCTTACATTGCTTTCTGGGATTCACTGTAATGAAAATAAAAGTAAAATCAGAATATATTTCTGTGACAAAAAGCCCCAGATATAATAGACCAACAAATATGACAGCTTTTAGGCTCCCTAGGGTTATAGAAAGGACTTCAGCTTCTTAAAAACTACCAGCCCTCAGCAGTTAACAATTTATAAGTGAATACAGTCCAAATCACTAGAACAATATAAGCAAAGCAAGAGAGAGAAATTTCAGCAGTCGCTGTCAACTCTTGTATGGAGATAAAAGAGCGGGAAAGAAGCAGTGCTTTAAAAGTATATTTGATTGATTTGTAAGAACTTTTTTTTGGTCAGGCTTGCAATTCTTTCAAAGAAACAGCATGTGTCTTTCTCAGGTATTTCTGGGTGCTCTGCTCTGTTGCTGAAGCATTAGGAGACTGACAAGAATCAGTCCAGAGTGGATTCAAAATGCTTTTGTTTAAACATTCTGCATGCTGGAAATGGAATACAATTCTTTTCTTGAAAAGTCTGTTCTTAACATAAACTAGATGCCTGCTTTTCTGATTTGGAACATCTAAACTCTCACTTCACGAACAGTCGTGAGTCAAAAACTGAAGAATATTATTGGCACGTTCTGAGTCATATTGCTATTTTAATATCTACACATTATACTTGCACAGATTCTCGCAAGAGAATGAATTACCTCCAGACAAAAAAAGAAAAATGAAAAAAAAAGAAGAAAAAGAAGACAGAAAGAAAAAGGAAAAAAAGCATAGCAGCTTTTTTTTAATCTTCTAACTCAAACTTTGTATAAAATCTTACTGAAAATGTATTTTTGATTACTAGTAGTCTTTTAATGGCCATTAAAATAAGAGTGTCTAATGAATTTATAAAGGTTACACAGAATTTCAGTTATCTGGATTTCCTGTGCTTAGATACCAGGAAAGATCAAATAATTCATATTGGTTACTTATAATGAGGTAATTAGGCTTTAATGAAAATCAACAGTTATTAGATAATCAGTTCAGCCTGGTGACTATTGGTCTGTTATTGCAAGAGAAGAATAATTAAAGGGCACTTAAGGTATGGAAAAAAATGGCAGCCAGGAACTGATGTGCCTATAGAAGTCTCCAAACGACAGGCATTTAATAGCCCTTTATATGTTACTATAGCAACATACTTTGATAACTCATCTGCCCACACCATAGTAAAACAAGGGGCACAGGGCTCCTCGGAAAGTGCAATCTCCTTTAAGCAGATCCATAAGCATTGCAGATGAACAGAACTCTAAACATTCCTCCATGAATATTCATGAACTAAGTTGTTTTTTGTTGCCTGCCTAGTCAGCAGTCACAAAACACATGGTGTGTGTTGGCAGCATCTTGCCTAGGTAGAGGGCTATGGACTGAGGCAATGGCAGGAACCAGGACCTGTGAGGCTGACTGACATTTCCATCTGTAGCGAAGGCTGGTAATTAACAGGAAGGAGTGTGCCTGCAGCATTGCACCATCTGCTAGGGAAACGGCTCAATAAGAAAGGAGCTGGATATCATCTCAGTGGTGGCTCGATCTGGTTCCGACATGAGGCTGGGCATCTGTTAGCTGAGGAGATAGGCTATTAGGAAATTCGACTGGGAATGAACAACATGGAAAGAGCACTCTGACCTAGCCCATAAAAGCATCTCTTCAGAAATGGTGTCTTTTTATCTTACTTACACAAGTCTTCTGAAAATGGTTTGCTGAGGGACCATTATGGATCTGTTTGAAGTAACACGATGGTTTCAAAAATGCTGCTTAATTCCAACATGAAATTCTTGAAATCAGGATACAGCTGTCATCTTTTGACAATAGAGCTAATTTCAGAATGAGGATATGAGGTTAAATTCCTTCTTCTGTTGTTTGTTTTTTGGGAGCAGGAAAGAAAATTAACTTCTAACTATTGTACAGTTTAACTCCCAGGATACAGTAAGTCTGAGATACTTGAATAGAAAACATACAGAGATGAAAACACAAAATCTTGCTACATTTTAAATGCAGGATTGTGCAAAATGCAACAGTTAGAAAGAACATCAATATATGTTCTTGGTGTGTATATATACATGTGGAAATATATATATGTACATAAGTTTCATAATAAACTCTTTTCTCTGACAGGAATTTAAGCAGCTTGTGGTTTGCAGAAAGAGACTTTCAAGGATGAGATTCAGGGCATTAAAATAGGTTAGTTCTTTGTGCTGAAAGACTGATTTATACACCCAGTTATGTAATTTAAAATATTCTGAATGTAAATAATATTATTAAAGGCTTTTAAAGCATAATCAACTATAGTTTTTGTGGAAATGACAGTTTGATGTTCCACAGGCCTTCGATAATATATGGATTCATCAAAATTTGGGTAGATATCTCTGGTTTTGTCTGCTGACATTCTCAAAATTCTCTTGATGAGGAACAATCTTTAATCCTTTTCCTCTTTCACCCATGCCCAGGTTTTATTTTTAGCAACATACTCTGTTGACATCGTCATTGGCTACATTACATCAGTGCCTATGGACACAAATCGGTTTTGGGCTGTGTTTGTGCACCCAGGAAGTGCTCAGACAACTATTGAAATGCTGTAACTTAGCAAGTTGAACAGATACAGCCATCAGTGTGTGCTTTATTTGCTATCTATAGAAAGTGCCACACGGTGTGTTTTAAAGTAACTCTCACTAACTGCAGGATAAAGAAAATGCAATTCCACTGCACTTGCAGACTCTTAAAGCCTGTATAGGTACTACAGCTTGGCTGCTCTTTGCTTGGACTGTGGTAACTTAGTTGTATGTCTGAATCATAAGGATGACTGTAGTCATCTGTGTGAGTTTTCCAGTTTTTGTCTACAGTCAGGGCATAGATACTCTCAATAGACAATTCTGGTGTTTCAAGGGGCTGATGTGACTTCATGTTGAGCTTAAGCTTGACGCCTACCTTTTAAATTTGTATCCTAAGTGCCATTCCCTTCCCACGGAGGTCATAGAAATGTTGACATGCACAAATAACTGCTGAGAAAATGAGCTCATACCAAGAATCTAGACAAATAAACTGAATATCCAGTAGAGACAAACTATTTTTTATTATGTGAGATTAGAACGTGGAAAAAAAAGATGCCACGTCTCAGAAAGTGACAGAGGTGTTTTCATAATTTTAGAGAAGTATCTGACAAAAAAGAAGAAAGCTTGACTTTCAGGCATAGATTTTAAACTCTTCCCTTTGCAAAAGTAGTTTTGTATTGATTTCTGGAAACATGGATGAATATTTGGCTTTTGCCCATAATAGGAACTGACTTTCCCCCACAGCAATTATGCAGCTGTATTTACATATCAACTCCATTCCTTTCAAGGGGAAACAGAAACCCTGTAGGGTCTACTCTCCGAGGGACTCAGAAACCAGTTAATTGTAATGCAATTTTAACAAAAAGTATTAGCACCATATATACCTTCGTCAAAGTGTGTGGTGTGAAAGATTGGAAGGCCGCAGTCTAGGCAGTGAATATGGTCAGAACAAGCAGGCTTTCTGCTATTTCTGTCAATGCCTTTCACAGGGAGCTGTGTAAATTAAAGCGCTCATGAGTTACAGTTACTCTGCTCTTACAGAGCTTCCTGCTCACAAAACTATAAGGCAGCAATGTCCTTGTAGTAAAATCAACAGGCAACCGGAAAAGCAATTTTTGTGAACTCAGGGGATAATCATGCAGAAATCACCATTGTCTGTCCTCAGCAATTGAAGGCTGACAATTGAAGGTTGATCTACAGCCAGTAAAATGGGCAAAGCTCTTTTTTTTTTTTTTGGTTTCCAAAATATCTATTTTCTTGACAGCAAGTTCCTCACTATTCAATCAAGGGCAATATGTCTTCAGTCAACAATTTTCCCTTTTTTTCGTTTCTTTGTGTGTATGTGTATAACACTGTTCTTAAAGCTCTTTGCAGCTGGTTGTCATCTGAACGACTGCCAATAGCCTCTGAGAGCACTACCCCCTCCAGAACACATCATTTGGCTCCCTGAGATTATTTACTAGTGAAAGCTCTGCATGCACGGAGTCAGTCAGATATGACTCTTGGAGGGAAGAGCTGGGTGTGGTTGTGGCATTTTGGGGAATGAGCTGGGAGAGGAGACAGAAATACCATTTGGCAAGAGAGATGATGTGTCCTGCTGTTGTCTGAAGCCACGTGCCAAGGCAGGGTAGCCCAAGAAGGCCCAGAGGAACATGAATTTCTTATCAGCAGAGTCCTAAGACAGTGGGTAGTTTATCTAAAACACAGCATAGCCTTTAAGGCAGATGATTTTCTTGGAGATGGGGGAGTTGAGAGAACGGTGGTAGTGGAAAGGGAAAGATACAAATCCTTTTTAAATCCACAGAAGAGTTAATTGATTTCAGTGGGCTTTCTCCTAGGTCTGAAATATTTACCTCACATTGAAAATGATTTTAAATATACAGCTATAAATGTTTAGTTTGATATTAATTGAGAGTAAGTGGATTCAGTCCCAGAAGATTTCAACAATACACTAAAGTTAGAATTCATTTAGGTATCATTGCTAAGAGGCTGAGATTCAGCTCTGAGCTATTAAGCCCATGCACATGCTCACACATAGTCCCAGCATCCAGCTCCCATCTGCAAACATGGTGTTTTACACTGTCCAGTGAGATGAACCCACAACTTGTGGGTCCTGACATCCTCTATACTGCAAAGCTTGAAAGCATTCTTCAAGGGAACGATACATAGGTAACTTTGGAAGGCCAGAATACCAGTTTGCACTTCTCTGAACTGAAATAGGAGTCACCTGAACACAGCAGCTAGTAGTGCATGGTGCTGGTATAAAAGAAGAAAAATAAATATTATTATTCATTATTTGAATTGCATTCACATGTAAAAATTCTTTCAAACTTATTTAAGGATGCTGAGTCAACAAACAAAACACTACAGGTCAGGACAAATGAGAATTTTGCTGCCTCATTAATTTTATGTGATAAATAGTAAGAACTGGGTCAGTTATCAGATGGCACTTGAAAGAGAATAATTCCAGCTACACTGCCTGAAAGGGTTAAACACCTCTGCTTACCCTGTAAGCGAGCTCTCTTTTTCTAAATGCTTTCAGAAAATGATGAGTTTAACCCAAAGGAAGAGACGGGAGAAAACTTTGGGAAGTACAGATTTGAACTCAACATGAAGACTCATGCAAAATGACAGACAGGTATGATTTCCCTAGGTTTGAACAGCACAGACAGGATGGGCACACATCCAAGACCAGAGGCTTTTCTTAAAACTCCAAAATCTGAATTCTTCTTAGATTAATAAAACCTTCTGAACTCTCCTTCCAAAAGCCTCCATGCAGTTTGGCAGGGTGCTGTGGACCCAGGCTCTGCTGGAGAGAAGAGCTGTGGGGGCACGGGGGAGGAGGGAGGCAGGAGGCGTGGAGGATGCTGCGCGTCTGTGGTGCATTGGCAGAGCTGCATGGGAGAGTTTGCACAGCACCTGCCCGTATGCTAGCTGGCTCTAGCCAGTGTCATTAGCCACTCATCCCATAAGCATTAAAGACAACTATAAAATGATAAATAAAATAAAAAAAAAGAAGCAAACCACAACATAACAGAACAGTGAAGGGAAAGGGTTGGTATTGTGCAAAACTTTAAAACACTTTAACTTCAGTGTTGAAGTCCAGCCCCTGCAGATGCAGAGAAACAGTTTGTGTTCATAAAGGCATTTAACCAGTACAGACAAGGTATCCATATTTGTACAAAGGTTCCGATGCTACAGAGGATGAAAAGGGGAGGAAATAAAAGCTTAAGGTTTACTTTATAGTGGGGACAAAATGCTCAAAGGCCGCAGCATTTGGAACATGTTGAAGTTAGTGTGATTCTCAATTTTCTTCATAATGAGGAAGAGAGGGGTGTTTTTTTTGATTTTGTTTTGGTTTTGGATTTTGTTTGTGTTTTTTTGTTTTTTTTTTTACTTGCCTCAGTCATACTACTAATTATTTAGTGGTCTTTCAAACCTTTTGTAATCTCAACTTGAGAAAGCACTGAAAGATATTAATTCTTAGCCATGTGTCTCATAAATGAAGGCCATTCTGCTATACTTAATGACAAGGCTGAGGCAGCAAGATGTCATTTGCTTTTTTCTCGGTTTTTAAATTGCTTTCTAAATGAACTACAGCTGTGAGGGCCAGGTGCTGTGATCCCTTTAGAAAGATCAGGAAATGATGAAATCCAAAATTTCAAAGTGTGATGGATGTCAGCTCCCGATTTGGTGTGTGTGTGAGGTCACCCCCATGCACCTGGTGCTATCTCCACAGCAGAATCACTTTATTGTGGAAAAAAAAAAAAGATGCACATGTCGAGTGTGAGAGTAACAATATGAGATGCAGTTTATAATTATCCCTTTGTTTTCTCCTCATCGAGATGGAAATGACGGATATACAGTGTGTGTGTTCCTTGTTCTAGGTGCTGCAGAGTGTATTAAAGCAAGTTTTGAGTAAAATAAGCAACATGGCTGGGTGGTGAGATGAGCAGCCACCACACAGGGAATGAGATGTTAGAAATATAAGAGCTCACTGACTAACTTTACTTAATTAGAAATTGTAGCTGCTAGGTCAAGAACTCTATTAGCTAAATTTTATTTTACAGAACATGGCTTGGGAGGTAACTGAGATGCACTATAGCAAACAAAGCTTTTGTTGCAGCTACTCCAGGCTTTTTATCTGACTCTGCAATAATTCAGGAAGATTGGATGAAGCCTTTTAAAGTGCACTGTTGAAATATTATTACTGTCTTAATTGAAGATATAGCTTAATCCTAGAAAATCAGCCCCAACTAGAGGGATGTGCTGTCAGCAAAGTGCACACAAAGCACAGGCATTGAAAGCCAGAGTCCTGCTTTCTGATACCCTCATTTCACGTTGCTCTGTTGCACCAGCCGCTGCAGATTCTGAGGCATTTGCAGACACTGCCAACTGCTTCCCCCATTGTCCTTCTTTTTGTGCATTGGCCAAATTTCTCCTCTGAAGCAGCACAAAGACTTATTCACTCTGGCAGTGCACCAAAAAGATCCAGTCCACAATACACAAGATGTGTCAAATTCAGCCTCTGAACTGTCCAACTCCAGAACAAATTAAACCATTCAGAGGCGGTATTCTCTGCTGTGTAAGGATACCTGACATCTTCTGCTGAGTTTTAGTAGCAGAGAATTAAAAAATAAAATAACTCGCTCCCAAGTTTTCCAGGGATCATGGTGGTTTTGTTGCTGAATAATCCTTCAAAAAATGCAGTGTTACATTAAACACATCTAATTGCTGGACTTTATTAGGAGCTCATCCTCCATTCTCAAAGCTCCTGCATTGTCAAGCTGGATTTGAGACTTTTTGTGAGCAGGATTTTAACTTCCAGTACATTGTCTTTCCTAGGTAAAGCATAGTCAAAGCAATGTGCAGAAACGTGAATAAAAAATAAAATACTGAGCATAGATGAAAATTTCTGAGCATGGTCACCAGATGAATGAGGGGGATGTTTTCTTCACAAAATGCTGTACTTATTACCAATGATGAAAATTCTTTGTTTGCTAGGAATTTTACTATGTTAATTACAGTAACATCATAATGTGTCAAAGAGCTGTCTACAAAATTGCCAACTCAGATAGTTTTAGGATTCTTGTAATAAGCCTAAGTGAAGTACATTGAGTTACTTCTTGTCTGCATTTTGAAAAGAGGAAGAGCTTTGAAACATTTACATTGGAAGTCATGCTTGTATTTTATTTGTTGAAAAAGCAGAACACTTTAATTTTGCCTAATTCCGTAAGTTTTTATGGGGTGTCAAATTGAGTGACATTCAAAAGAAGTTTGCATCACCTATCTACTAACAGACTTTGAAGGATCCATTGCCATGAACAAAGAACTGTAAGGAGCTCTTCAGTCTAAAGGACAGAAAAGAGATTTTTCCTAAGAAGCAGTGAATTATAGGTACAAATGTCTGAATTCCTGATACAGAAGTTAAGAATTTATGAGTTTTATTTTTTTTTAATCCACAAAATGTTTAGACCCAGACTAGCTTCAAGACTTTCAGATTTACAAAGAGATCATTTAGCTATTGAGATGGATGACATGCCTTGATCTGAGATGCCAGCTCAGTTTGGGAGAAAGTTTTCTTTGATAGTTTTCTTAGTATTTGGATCAGAGATACAAAGAGTGTATGAGCTTTTATGTAAGAGCAGTTCAACTATGGCACCACCCAGCTGATTTTTTTCAGGTATTTTTTTTTCCAGGAATAAGGATCTTTTACCTAGATTTAATTGTTTAAATACTCAAAGAAGGAGATCCCACTGCCTCATTTCATGGCAAAACACACTTTTAAAAGACATTTGTTCTATTCATACGAATGTCTGAACAGAGTCCCATATCCTGAATTTAACACTACCCATAAATAAATGAGAAAAAGAATAGTAAAAAAATTCAACCATACTTCCTCTAAAATTTTCACAATATATTTTGTGGAGAGCACCCTTTGGCCATGAGCTGTAACTCCTTGCTAATGCAGAGAGCATTATTAAATATTGTCAGTTTCTAGACTGCTATTCACTAGGTTCTGATCTTTATAAAGTGTTTTGAAAGAAAAGACAAAGATGGGCAGAAACAGACAGTAAACAAAATCCCTGTATTGAGATGCTCTTGGGTTATGGGGCTCTCAGTGTTACAAAACTAACTGCTCTGAAGATCAGTTTTGGAAATGTTTTTTTTACCTTTATTAAAGTCTATATCAAAATGTCAGTCTGAGATTTCACATGTCGGAAATCTAGATCCTAAGTCTGTGATTTGAACCTATTTCTGGCTTTCTGTTGGTTCAGTTTGCAGGAGACATTGTGAGAAATGAAATTCACAGATACTTTGTATAATGATAAACTAATTAAAATTTTAAAAAAGGAAAGAGAAACTAGAACTGCACCACCCTTCAGTCTGACTAGAGCAAATCAATTGTTACCCCTGGGGAACATTAATTTTTCCAACACAGCTGCAACAAAGCAGCTTTATCCATTCTCGTGCTTCTATTCTATAACAGCTTTATTGTAGACAAAATGAAGGAGATTTGTAATGGTAAAAATGTCTTTAACGTTACTTGTTTTAAATAGTTCCAGGTATTTACATTACATTGTTAAAGTATTTTTTTTTCATATTCCATTATAATACAGCTTGATGTAATAGGAGACGGGGGGCAGAAGAATCTTTTGTAGACAGGTTTGAATATATGGTTCCACAGATCAGCTATTTTTTAATTTTATGCAGGCTGTCTCTAGTTTCTGCATCTCACAGTTTGGGCACAACAGGAGGTGACACTGTTAACTGTTACTCTTTTCACTTACTTTTTTTCCCCGAGTTGAACATAAACATATCATTACACAGTTACACTACACTATATTTAGAGTTGATTTTTAACTATCTATTAGATAAAAAGACTCGAGCTGAGCTAAAATACCTGGAATGAACCAGGAAGGTCTAACAGAATGGCACTACCCACAGAAAATCTGATGTGAGTAAGGTATTTCAACACTGTGATGATGCTGTCTATTTTGTTTTCTCCTGAGACTTCTCTGATGTGGCTGGACAAACTGGTATGGAGTCATTGCTGTGGGCACCCTACACGGCAAAGGAACTTAGTCATGAACAGCAAGTTCCTTACAGTGTTTCTTTGTCCCTGTGGGTACAGAGTGAAATCTGTAAATGTTTTCTGGCTTGGCAACCTGGCAGCATCAGAAGGGCACCTGAGTCTGCTTCTTGCATATGTCTCTCCAACATCTGGCTCCTTGCAGAGAAAATACATGATTCAGACCAGGAGGGAACCTTTTGATATTCCAGCAGATCCCCCAACTTGGATATTCATGGGATGAGACTTAGGTCCATGCTGTGGAGCACATTGGTTCCACTGCGTAACTCAACCTGCATGCCTAAGTTTCTGCCAATGTGTATATATATATATATGATCATTAAAATCTTGAAGAGATTAAGTTATCGCCACTTTAACCTTAGCAAAAGACTTGCCAGGCATCATATCCCACAGAACAGGGTGCAGCAAACACTAAGATTTCCTCACAGCATCTTTATCGGCTGGTATGACAGAAAAAGGCATGAGGAAGATGTGTTCATCCATCCCTCATTTGACAAAAAAGTTAAAGAATTCACGTAAAAAATGAAATTTTTTTTCACATCTCATCTGAGCGTCTGAAAAACAGATTCAAGTGTCAGTTATCATCATCTGAGCTGCATGTTTATGAACCAGAACAGCCTATTCTTCATATGGATCTGTATCTTTGTATCCTGCAGGGACTCTTTTGTTTTGTAAAATTATAGGATATACTGAACTTGAGACCTGAACCCTTCCACGTACCAATTAGTTGCTGTAACTTCTGGTATAAAGATCTCTTATTTTCTGTTTCTTTTTTTTTTTTTTCATGAGGAAAAGATGTACCTGGTAAGGCATCTAGCTCTGAATGGCTGAAAGTGTTGAAATACATTCCATGTGTTCACACAGCTCTCTATGCTCTTCCACATTTGGATGCAATATTTATAATAAGGAACGTGCATGCGCCACTTAAAAATGTAACATTTGCCAGCAGTTCCCATATATCTGAGAATACTGTCTCTTTCCCCTGTATTCTAAATGAGAAGTATTACAGACTCACTATCATTGGGTGATAGCTGGTAAGTGACTGATTATTCAATGACTTGTCCTTGGCTGCAATTCTCTGTTTATCCCTTGGGAAGGGAAAACAACTTTTTAATATATTTAGAGAATTTATTTCATTTGTGGCCTGTTTCATACAGTACAGAGGTTTTCTACATAAAACCTGACAGCTATAAATAACTACATGGACCAAAGTAATCTCAAAAGTAATTGCATTAATTCAAATGAGGTCAATTGAAACATTAATTGGACTCTGTGATGATTCAGTAATGCATCTGACTAGTTCAAAAGGTGAGTCAAATACCCAAGACTGAATATCTTTCTCTGGGAAACAACGACTAAATGAGGGAGCACCTATACTGATGGTAACTCTTTTGCTTATGTATCTGAGTTGTTATATACTGTGTTTTCTGCATATTCGGTCTTAAACACAGCATGGAAAGGAAGTGCTACAAACATTGCCTGTGTTAGACATCTGTGCTCCACTCAGAGTCAAAGTATCTGAGCATCTTTACATTGATCCTTAGACATGCTGAGAAAAAAAAAAGAAATTCAGGAATTTCCTTCTTATGTATAGATAAGAATGAGTTTAAGAATTGTTCCATTTGTGGAAATGAACATCAAATTTCAAGTCATTACTTGCATTTTAATTTTAATGCGGAGTGCTGCTTCACCAGTATACTACCTTCAGTGAATCATGCTGTCCCCAACCTAACATAATAATAAGATATATCTCTGAACTGGATCTGTGTTATGGCATTGTTTGTTTTTTTTAGAGGCAGAACTCTTCCCTGATTTGGCTGTAGGTCTGCAAATAAAGGACTGGTGTGCTGTGCACAGGGCCAAATCTTTGTACTGTGAACCCAGGTTGCTGACACAAACAACATGCCATCAAACCATTGACTGATCATTGTAGGAGAAGAAAAGGATAGCTGAATCCACTCATCGATGATGGATGGGGTAGAAATGGATTAACAGATCACTGATTCTCATACTATACTGAAAAGGAAATCAGTACTCAAAGGTTATATGGTCTTTCAGACCATTTTTCTTCTTATTTCCCTCTTCTCTTGAATCAAAGCAATGGAAAACTCTTGAAAGAAGCAAAGAACAAAAATTTGTATGAGATTTAGCTGCCATAAGGGATGAACATGCAAGTGAAAAGGTACTGAACCATAAGGTCTGACCTAACCCTGTCAGGATTCCTCCCTGCTACACTGAAAGGAGGCCTGTTTGACATTTAAAGTCTACAGCATAGACCTAGTTAGTTCCCATTAGTAGTGAGGACTCTGAACAGTGGACTACAGATAGAAACTTAAACCATCATTTCATTGTAATAGTTGCAGGTTACATGGGTAGCAGATTTCAGAAGTCAGGGTAAAATTTCTATCACTGTTTTATTTATTACTGGAGGAAACCCACAAACTTTGAAAATTTTTTTAAGTGTATTTCTACCTTGAATATTGGCATATCATGTTCAGGCAATTCTGGACTGCCATAAAGGCTCTCCCATTTTTGCAAAACATCTAACAGGAAAGAATTCTTCTTCATGTGAAAAAAAACATCCCCGGAGAACGTACATCTAATCTGTAGGACTTTTTTGCATGATCATGAAGTTCGATAAGAAAGATGAATATGTTTCATTTTGGCACAGATACATTGCTGAGCAGAGGATGGGAGGTATATCCTACTGTATATTGGCATAACACCTGCTATCTTGCAATATATCCCATAATATCTCACTATGAACAGAGGTAGTAGAATCCATAGATGTAGCAATAATTGAGGTATGACTTCTGTTTCTGAGTCTGGATTTTTTTTAAACATCTCACATTTTTTGGAAGTAAAAAAGAACCTGGCAGGGGAGGAGAATGTAAGATTTATCAGCTCAGGTTTCAAATAAACAAGTCATTTTAGTCACTCTGAATACTTTAGTATCAATGGGGGCTCTATTGTTTCTCATTGCAGATTTTGGAAGCACCACTTCCAGAAACTTTCAAGAGTCTCTTGTGCTTTTTGTGTGCTGAAGCAATTGTGCAAACACCACGCACACTTCTGTTTTGCTGCAACAATTATTTGCTCTAAATCCCCAGCCCCAATAACATTGGTGTTGTTGTTACCTCGTGTCCACTTATTGAAGACTGTATGTATAACTATGAAATACAACATCAAATAATGAGCAGGACTCAGTGTAACAAAAGTTATGACAGAAATGACAGTGGAGACAATGTTGCAGGACAAATGGAAATGTTATGGTAGTGCACAATTCATCGTTCAACTGTCTTTAACAATTATGCCACTAGGGGAAAAAAACCAAAACCAAATAAACAAAAAAACTCACCCCAATACACTCACTAAAATAGTCCAAGATATTACAGATGTTATTGTAGTTGCCATAGTGTGTACACTGCTGAAACTTCCTGTTCAGTGATTGCCTTCTTTATAATGGAGTTTTTAAATGGAGAGAGGTATGGAATAAAAAAAAAAAATCTGCAGCCAATTTAGCCACTCAAGCAGTGCTAGAAATCCCCTATTTCAGGCTACAGTGGGAGATAACTTGCCATGAGATGTGCTGATTGGAACTCTGTGAAGTCTCTGCTTCAGTGACTCCTGGAAGAGACAAAAGCTCTGTGCAAATTCAGAGGGGAGCACGAAGCAGGCAAAGGCTCTCACCAGCAGTAACAGACTTTGGATTTAATAGGAGATTCTTCTCTTCTCCTGTTCAAAATGAACTCTTGGAATTTGTGTTAATTGCTTTAAAACCCAGCTACTGTCTCAGGGTATAGGAGGAGCAGTACTGAAGTGGTGGAAGACTAGCAGCCCCTGTATGCTTTTTGTCTGACTGGAGACTTCGGAAACAATGAAATACCTATCCATACAAATAGTCAAATCACCATATGCTGCCTTGGAACATGGCAAGACTGTTTTCATGGGTTTCATCACCAAAGAAGAGTTCATACTAGGCATTTGATGCTTAAACAAATACTCAGAAAACTGATTTGAAGTGCAGTATTTTATGAAACAAATAAGCAGACAACTCAATGCAAACCCTGTGCTGCATTCTGATCCTGAACAAATCAGGGTAGCCCTTGACCAAAATGCAAGCTTTGCTTCCTGCCTCCTAGTACCTTGCAACAAGTACAGGCAAGTGTGAGCTGAGAAGAAAACAAACTCTAAACAGAAATTGTTTTCTGTCAGAACAGAAAATTCTAGGATGCAGCTGACACTGGGGTGTGATTATGAGCTGTCCCAGTCCCCAGCCTGAGAATGGTATGCACGTGTGTGCATGTGTATCCTACATGTGAAATCTTTACTTCTGGACTGCCATAATGACTCTCCCATTTTCTCAAAACATCTAACAGCTGCCCACTTTTTGGAGCTATAACTCTTTCCATCAGGAAATGGCTAAACCAAACTCATGCAAATGAAAATAACAGGTACCTGAGTACACGAATAAGTCAGAATTGGGGAGAGAAGAGAAAGATAGCACATGACAACTACTTTACATTTTTCCCCTGGTTTTGTATGATACTTCAAGTAGGCTCAAGTTGCTTGCTATGAATATATAAGGAAATTACTGATCTAAAAGCTGAATGTTACCATGGTGAAAAAAAAGACCCCAAAACCCAAAAAGTGAGGGTTTGTCATCTCAAAGATGGTTTGGGTTTTTTATGGCAATATAGATTGATTGTGCTTTTTGTAGTACTCTCCTGTAAAGACTGAAAGTTTTTAGCAGATCTGTAACTCTGATAATAAAATTACTATTCAGTGTGTATGGAGAAATATATATGTTGCAACTTTATATATACATTTTTGTATATACAACAAAAATAGCCTTTAAATTTTCCCCTATTTTTTTCTTGACCTGGTTACATTAATTTCTAAATGGTTCTTTTATTTTTTTCAGAAATGATAAAAATTCAGAAAAATATACCAATTTAAAATCTGGAAGATGAAATTCATTTATCATTATAGAAAATAGCAATCGGCTCAACTGAACAAAAATAACTCAGGCAGTTAGCTCTCACCAGCTTGCACACTCTATGGATATATTCCATTTACTACTTTACATCCATCTGCCAAACCCACCTGGGTTTCAGATGGGACATATTCTAGCTCTGTTAATGATAAGCTTCACTCTATTCCCCATGTCATCCCCTCAACACTTCCTAAAAAAAAAAAAGACAAAAATTACAACAGTGTGTGTTGTGCCATGGTGTGTTAATCTAAATGTTACATTAAGTGGAGAGAATATTAAGAAGTATTTCAGAGAGTGTTTCCTTCTTGTTATGACCCCCACAATGAGTCAGGTAGAAGTTGTATAATCTACAGTCAAAAGCCAAAAGTAGGGGAGCTCTGGTAAGGCAGTCATATTTGTTTTTAAGAGGTACCTTTCACAATGAGATTATCTCTAAGCACTTACAGAAATACTGCAAATGCTTCTATTTTAATGGCTTAGTTTTAGAAATATGTAAGGCCTGCTTAAATTGGAAATAACAATTACCAGTTTTACAGGCTCCTTTAGGGGGCTCTCAGGGAGCTGCAGGTCTGCACAGAGGAGATATAGAGACAGTGACATCTCATGATGTGAAGGATTTGTCCTCCTCTTTCTTCAAGGCCCTAATGATCCAGGAGTCTGTACCCAATGAGATGACATTACTGTACACTCCAGAGAGGTACCCTGATGAGCAGACTGCACAGTCAGTACTTGCCAGACAGTGGACAGGAGAAATGCACCTTCACTGGCCTGGAGAAAAAAAGATTTGTATAATCTTCCTACTCTCTGTGGCATGTTGTGTTTCCAGTCTTTTTGCTGGAAACCAAACTTGATGAGTTACTGATATGCCTGTCACAAGCTACAGCAGAACAGAGATAACCAGCTGGTGGCACTACATTCAGGACCTGGATAAAGTGGCAAGGAACTGACCAGCTCCTTAGTCATGGCTACAGAAGCACAGACAATAAGGTATTGTTTTGTTTAAGAGAAACCCTGCCCTGTGTGATGAAAGACTTTCTTGCATTTTTGAACACTGTGGCACAAGGGTTGGACATGGAAAAAACGTCCTCTAAAAACACCAGCCCTGACCAGGAGATAATGAGTCAGTCTAAAGACAGCAGGGTAATAAAACTAATGTTTTAACTGAGTCATCCCCATTATGCAAGAAATAGGGTTGTACCAAGCCTTCCTGATGCAACCTTCACAAACATAGGTGGCTTTCTGTCAGGCTTCAATGACTGAAGCCTCTCTTAACCTTGCCAACCTAAGTCCAGCAGTTTTCCATAGCTAACAGTCAGACTTGCTTCACAAACTCAAGGGCTGAAATGGAATTGTTTTTAGACATTTCAAGTAGTTGACTTTTGTCCTTTTTACTTTGCATTTCAACATTGGCCTGAGCATTAAGTAGTGCTAGAAACCATTTCTGTGTTAGATTGAGGGTGAAAGAAGACAATGGTATTTTTACTGGACCCCAAATCAGTCTCAGTTCATAAAAGATGGTTCTATCAGCTGAAGATGAGTAGTAGTATCAACTGCAAAGTTCTCTATAAGAGCTAATTTTCCAGTCTTCCTGGAGAAGATCAGTTGTATATGCATCCCTCTCCAGACACCTGCACAGGATGTGGGCACACTCAAGGACAGGAAGTCTTTCTGTTCCTCGAATATGCAGGTGTGTGTGCAATGTCAAGCGTCAGCTCTACTTTTTCAGGATCATTTCATAATGCACACACAGTGCAGTTTTGCTGGATGTCAGCAGTCTGAAACTGTTTTCTCACTGACAGAGCTGGTGGAAAAACAAAAGTATACGGACAGCTCTGATGGGTGGTTACTCTGCAGCTCTTTCAAGAGAGGGATTATTTATATTCTTTTTGGAGTCTCTGAACCACATTCACAAAGTCTTGTGCAAAGAAAAGAGGGTTAGGTGAGAAAACTGTATATTGCACTCAAACATGGCTGAGGAAGAAGTTATTTTTATTTCTTTTACAGAAACTTGAACCAAATAATGGGAATTAAGGCAACAGTTGATTGCTCACCATTTTCCAGGTCATTGTTTATTTTGGTATCTATTTCATAGCATAATGGTGGACTTCCCCCCATGAACAAAATGAAGTGAGTTGCAGAGAGAGGCAAGATCAGGTTAAAACTCAAATAAATATAGGTAAATGTAACAGTGAAAAATATAAAGCAGAGAAGTTAAGCACATTTAAAGTCATATGCAATTAGTAATTATAAGATACAATAAAACAGAAGTTAGGACTTTACCATATAATGTTTATGTGGTTCTACATAATTGCTTCTAAGCTTGTTGCTAGTGTTTGGCGTCTACTTCTTTTCTTAATTCTGCAAAAATGAAATTTCATTCTCTCCAATAGCTCATATCCAATCTTCTACACGTAAGGACCTTAAGAAAATATAGCTGTATATCATAAAAATAATGCATTTAGAAATGAATTAGAATACTATTTAGACATTTATGTATTGCTACATTTATGATGCATCTCTATTTGTTTACTTATATCTTAATTATGTAAGTCGGGGGTGGTCTAATCCTAGCAACAATGAGGGCCAGATGGAGACTTTTTGCCCTCCAACTGAGCATGTGACATTCCTCCCCTCACAGCTGCAGCCTGACACAGACGTTGGGCTGTGCTGCTGCTGCCAGAGAAAGGAGATACTTTCAAGGAGGTGGGGGAAAGTGTCCACACTCCCTCCCACAGGTGACATCGCCAGTTTTGCTCCATGTGTTGAGTGTGTTGGGAGAAGGAGATGACTTTCAGCTGTTTACACTGCTTTTGATGAATAAATAGCTATTCTTCCTCCTTTCAAGGGGAAATACTCTGCCCTGGATGGGGTTGTTCAGTGGTCCACCATCTAACCAAGACAATAAGACCAGAAGTCCTTCCTAAAAATACTGCAATGAAGACAGTGAGTTGAGTGTATTGTGCTGAGAGATATACTGAAACTGAAGAAGTCCTCTTAAAACAGAGCAAAGCAAACAAAACCAAAACAAAATCACTATTCTTTGGGAAGTTTCATCTGACAAGGTATAACATATCAAGGCCGTGATATGCTACTGATGTTTTAATATAGGAATTTTCAACACAAACCCCCATATTCTTTCAGGATTTAATACTATGTTAAGCAGAAGAAATTTCTATACCTGCATCAAGAAAGAGGAAATGCTCTTAATTTTTTGTCTCTTTTCCCAGTTCAACAAAACTGCTTTGTCCTAACAAAGGGTGAACAGCAGTTGTCAGAGATGCTTGAGGGTTTTCAGTCCATACTTGAAGAGAAGTCTGCTTTAGATGCACCATTTATATATTTCAATATACATTTATGGAATAGCTCAATCTCTGTGACTGTAAAGCTTGAACAGAGATGAGAATCAAACCAGATGAAGGCTTCCAGACATAACTCCCTACAAAACACTTTGAAAATACCTGCCAAAAATGTGAAACAATCAATTCTGAAGTCCTGAGAAGGCTCTTCAGCATCATTTTGTGTTTCTGACAGGTGACTCATCTCTGGCAGAGATTAGTTACTACTACCTAGGCAAAGGTAAAATTTTATCAGAATTGAGAATCATCCCAATTTTACCTTCAGTTTGGTTGTGAAATTATAATAATCATAAATCACTCCCAGCTGTCCCTGAGATCTCTCCTTTAGCACATCCCTGTAGGGAAGGCAACAAGTTCTGCAGCAATCAATCCCTTTTATATCTCTCCAGACACATAGGTATCATACTGGAGCTCAAACTGTGTTGCTGGCTGAAAAAGATAATTGGTAAATCAAATACCAAATGAAATCACTCAAATAATGTCCGCTGCCCTCATTTAAGCAAGGAAGCTTTTGCTGAAGTTCTTTGCTCACCTCTTAACCCATGAATGTATATAACCCAGCAGTTTCTTCTTAAATCTTCCTAACCTCTCTCCACCTCCAATATTCACTCCTGTAGGTTCCATCACTCTCATTGGATAACCTATAAATCACCTCCTCATACTTCTTTTTTGTCTGTGGTCTTCTATATGGTCTTCCTTGAGTGTACCCTCTGTTCAGAGTGTGCTTACCTCAGGCATTGGACATTACAGTTTGCATGGTCATTATTTCCTTGCTCTGTGAATGCTTTATCTCATTCCTACCCTATGGTACTTTCTGGGCTGAATGGATCTCTGGCTGTCAGTGATCAAAGCTGTCAGTTGCTATTTATTTCCTCACCTCTTCAATTTGGCTTCTGGGAGGATGTTTCAACAGACATTTTAGAGAGACAGAAAAAACCAATATCCTATTAAACTAATGACCCTTGGCTATGCTGTCTACAAATGAATGCAGGCACAGACGATCGCCCAGTTTTCTACTGAGGATCTGTGCACAACACTCTCATGTGTGTTTTCTAGCTATAAAATGTCTGTGTGTATAACTTCTAGAAAAAATGTATTATTTTGATTTAACAGTAATTATTCCAATGTAACTATGGTACTCCACTAATTGCTTTCTGGTTATTAAGAATATTAATAAAGTTCATGTTCAGATTTTCTGGTAGAGAGCACTGCTGGTTCTTCTGTTTATTCTTTTCTTAGGGCTTCTGTAAAGAACATCTGAAGCCTCTTTATAACAGTTGCTTTTTTACAAAATCAAAAGTCTGGAATAAATTTGTTGTGACTAGCTATTAGCAAAAAAGATTTTCTATTCAGACCAGCAATGGCTTCTTTCTTTAGAGAAACATAGCCATAATGTGCCATAGATTGTAGTGTGTCTTCATGTCCTATGACCATGCTACTAATCACAAATATTCCTGGTGTTTGTACCAATAAATGGTTTCTCCACTACCTGCCTGCTACTGAATACATACCTTACATTTATACACTTCTATTAAATACACTTTCTAGGAGGAAATCTTTAAAGTTTTTATTTTAATTTATTGGTTGAGGAATTGTGGAGACCATGACTTAGAAAAAATAAAAATGGAAAGAACTTATGGGAGTTGGAAAGAGAAAGCTGAAGAACTTTGTTTTGTCCACATTAAACAGAGTAGATGAGTAGGCATACATAAAGAGCTCCTTAGGATGAGATTTTAGTGTGAACAGAATGAGAAGAGTCTGAAACAAAGAGGTGGTCTTTGAATAGAAGATCTGTCAAATGTGTGTTTGAATTAGCTGGTGAGGTGAGGTGAGGTGAGGTGAGGTGAGGTGAGGTGAGGTGAGGTGAGGTGAGGTGAGGTGAGGTGAGGTGAAGGAAGAAAGAAGAGACCCATAAAGATTTGTTGGACTGTATAGGATGAAGGGGGCAGCACTGGGACTCTCTAGATGGAAAAAAGTAACATAGGAAGAATAAAAAAGTTCAATAGGAGAAATATAAGAAGTACTATAATGGAAGCCCAGAAATTATAAGATTTCAAGGAAGAGAATCATCAGCAAAAGAGAAAGGTAAGGGCTGATGTCCGGTCAAGGACAGAGCAAGAACAAAATAGTCAGTGGAGTTTTGGCTAAAAAGTCAGCAGCACTAGAACCTAGAGCAGATGTCATAGAGTGCAAGAAGTGAGAGGAGGACAAAAGGAGAATATGCAATACTTCCAGCTGGAAATAAAAGAAAATATAGAGAGAACGAATCTTCACAATTAAAGTTAAGAATATATTCTGTAATTTTTAAAATTAGATAAGACAGAAAGAATAACATTTGGAGAAGCAGGGGAGTTCACTTGACAGTTATTTAAATTTATTTTTAGATGCAATAAAATTCATTAAGCAAGAAAAAACTGAAGATTTTTTTTTTTTTTTTGTGAAAGGAAAGTAGTACAAGGCAGACAGAAAGAGATTATGATAAAGTAGTGAAGGGTGAAAGTAGCTATGCTGGAAAATATGGCCATGTTCAAAACCTTGATGATTCTATGATTCTAAAAAATGTGATTGTGCAGGGCCACAGAAGTGGCCTCCTCAAGCCAAGGTAGCAAAGGTTGAGAGAGCAGACAACAAACTTTTCTATCTGTGACTAAAAAACATAGAGACCGTGACTGAAGGGAAAAGAAAACAGAGGAGCTCAAATCATACAGTGTTTGTAAATATTCTTCTGGAAGAAATGATCCAGCTAACACTGGGAAAGGCAAGGAAGCTTTCATTGTGAGACCTCATTCCTCATAGCTCTATGTATATAATACATACAGCACAGAAACTAAGCAAAACCCTGTGGACTGTAAGATCATCTCTTAAGAACACAGAGAAAACCGTGGGTTTATAAAATTTATCAAGAGTTTGCACAGCTCCTCTAACTAAAACTATCCTTGTTTGGATAATTATGCTACTAAAACATGTATTAAAGTATAAAACACAGGGCATTATTCACTGTTTCAGGTACTGTTCATATGGAAAAGCAAATGAGACATCATGAGATCGATTTTAGCAATATTATTGATTCACGCCAAATTAGGTTTCTAATCTGTGCATAGAGCTATTATTATTAAAACAAATAATTTATCCTCTTGACCACACTACTGCTTTCTTTAACTTCAAATTACGTCCTTTACCTGCCACTGTTGTGCACCCTTCTTTTAACAGGGTTTCTTTTGGCACAGCTCTTGTTTGTTGAGCAATAGATTGATATGCTTGCAGGGAATGGAAGAAATGTGCTGCTGTGCAGTACTAGCCTGTGGTATTTTGAACACACTGAAAACAGTAGCTAATGATAAAAGGCTTTGATTAAATCTTTCAGGGCTGCAAGGGTGAATGGTACCATTGAGAAGAAAAAAACAAACTTCCTCTATATCACAATAGAAAACTACAAGGGAGGAATACAGTAAAAGGTTCTGTACCTCTGTTTGTTTTCATTCAGTATATATAGGAAATAATGTTTAAAATGATAGCAGCATTTGGCCTAAGTGTTTACCAACCATAGATGCTTTTGAGACATTTCTGCAGTCACCATTTTTACCAGGGAATATTTTATATGATAGCCTGGTGTTCTTCACACAAAGGGCGCTCATTATGCAGCAGAGACAAATAAAACAGCTCAGATAAGGAACATATCAAATTCATATCCTGTGCTACCCAAGAAATCTGATGGGAGATTGAATTTATTTCCAAGATGGAGATCACAGTTACAAAAAGCTTTTACTTCATTTCTAGACAGAGTTAGGGCACTGGCACATGAGTAAAGTGCCATCATACCACAGTATGCTGTGGTATGATTTTAAAGCCCATCATCTGCCAGGGTTGTTGCTTCAGCACAAAATATTACAGCAGAGCAAAGGTAAAAGAGATTACCCGTCTTTTACTGAAGGCTTGGCGTAAGCTTTCTTGTACACAAGTAGGTCTCATAGACTGTATGGGTTGTTATGAACTACTTCTCAATAACGTAGTTGTTTGCCCCTACCACCAGACTACTCTGCAGCCAAGTGTCAATACTGTAACTGCATTATCTTTTTATGTTGAAAATTAAAAGAAATCCAAAAGGGAAAAAAGTTATAAGACCCTTTAGATTAACATAGTCATGAATACTCATCTAAATGATAAAACTGCAGCAGGTGGGCTCCTTAGGATCTCAGACAACATGGCCATTCTGCTATCAAAGATACTTTTAATTAGCAAAATATTTCTTCCTAAGTGGTCTGTTGGGCTGTGGAAGTGAATTAACCCACATAGTCTTTCTGAGCTTGGTCTAGACTATGTTTGCTTGTTTGATTGGGGTCTTGATGACACAAAGATCCTCTGAGGTTCGTGCTTCATCTGGGACTCACCATTCTAATCCTCCTATAAGATATACAGTGTGGCCATGCTCCATACTCTTCTGCAATTTGAGAATCTTTCTATAAATTTACTGCAAATCCAGTTTGCCTAAGAACTCTTGCAGTGCAGATTTAATATATCCAAATCCCAGGGGAAAAGGTTCATTTTTGGATACAATGCAGCACAGATAACAGTGATTCAGAGCAATATAAAGATTTCCAAGCTAGATGCTACTTGTGGCAGTGTTAACCCTGTCCCTGCTCTCCACGACCCTGCATCCAGAGGACAGCACAACAGATCCCACAGTGGGCAGCAAGAAGTCATCCACCCATTTATGAAATTCTCTTATCTTCATTCTTCATAGTAGAAAGTTGGTTTAAGTTCCTGAACCCTGACAACAAGGTTTAAATTCCTTCCCATCATCTATTTTTAGCATTCACTATTATAACTCTGGGTATTCTCAATATTCATGTAAATGTCCACTTCCCCATTGACTTTTACTAAACTCCTGGCCTTAGTGGTATCTATCATCAGTGATTTACGAAGTTTAATTGCACGTTGTTTGTTTTTCCCACTTTTATACATTTTCAATTGGCTGCCTTCAAATTTAATCAAGTGTGTCAATCTGCCACTATATTGTTTTAGGGCAACTTATCCTTTCTGAAATTCTTTACTCTCCCTCTAGATTTGAATAAAACCCAAATAAATTAATGCTATCTGCAAATGTTACTATGTTGTTCCTCGAGTTAATTTCTGGATAATTAATAAATACATTAAATAATTCCTACATCTCTGATGCAGCCTTAAAACCTTCTGTTACTAATGCTTTATTACCAAACCTCCCCTTCTCTCTGACTCTTTGCTAGTTTTGGGAGCATAACAATACTTTGCATCCTTTTCCTTGTTGTTCATAACTGAATTGAATCCAATAAATTTCCACAAGGAATGGTGAACATATTTCCTTGAAACATATAGTTTTTTCTCAGAGATGTTTTCTGTTCATCATAACAGGGTAAATTAAGTGGTGGCTCATCCTTGTTTTGGACTTTTGAGTATAAAACAACAGACATGTATATCATAAACACACACATATACATCAGACCTGGTGTTGTGCACACATCTGGCTGCCTAGTTGTTGGAAATTTCTATAGAACTATTACAAATATTTTTCCCCAGTCCTTGAGGGAAGAGGTGTTTTTTATTTTGAAGTGGCCATGTGCCTTCAGATTTTGAAATAACATCCCAAAGCCTCAGTCCAATGCCTGAAGTAAGCACACTCCATCATCAAAATCCTTCTAAAAAAGTATGTTGTAATATCTGTCTTCTAAAGTGTTTCTGTTTTGTTTTTTTTTTTTTTTAAATTCCTCTGAGTTTTCCTTTGCTATTTCTGCTTTGAGCAAGCATTCTGTAAACCCCAGTCTCTGATGTGCAATTACCAGTCCCACCTGTGCACCCATTAGAAGAGTGGAGGGCTGGTGTATGGGTTTTGTGTGCTACATTTATATGCAATTATAAACACCTTAATAATAACCACTTAATAAGATATTAAATGTTGCGTGACACTAGAAAAATAATCAGACTTGATTATTATTAAATTGATTTCATTATTATTCTTTTAAAGATTTTTGATGTTTTGTATGCCTTTCAAGAAGAATGCTCTCTCCAGAATATTCCCAGCATTTTCAAAATCATTGTCTTTTCAGAAAATTCTCAAATAACCCTTGGAAATGAAGCATGTTTTTACTCTTTAACTATTCCACTTGTTTAAAATGTTACTAAAATTTTTAAAAAAGCTTATAGAGGATGACAGGAAAACCAGGAAAGAATTGAAAAAGTTTGTTATCTAAAAAAGGCAATTTTTCTTCTTCAGTTTAAAATGTTCACACAAAACCTGTACTCATTTTAAATTACTAACTTGAGGGGGAAATGTAATAAAATGTTTTGTTAGACTTTGTTATCCTTGTTACTTCAACTCCAGCTCAAAAATGCAATTAATTCTGTAACTTACACTCTGTGGCGGATGTCATTCAAGCTGTGACAGCTTATTGGGTAGTTAAAAGGATAAAATCAAGTAGTCATTCTACTAATCCCTTTACAAGGAAACAGCTTTATGCATAAAAAGTGGAACTTATGTGGTCATTAGCAGATGCTACATCAAGCAACCAAAAATACACACATTTAAATTCTTAAGCACAATCTATGAACACTACACAGATGGTTTCCAAGAAACTGTACCTAAATTGATTACGATAAAAATGATCTGCTGCAATTGTTTCTGTCAAAAGGGAGAACAGAATTTGTCCCAATGTGTCGCTCTGCCCACTCATGCAGAGAACCCAGCTGCTGAGACAGATGTTGCTCTAAGCACTTTATTTTAGGGTCATTAAAATGGTTACAGGGGTTAGTCATTCATTGTTTTATAAATTGTGCTTACTAACTGAGCTCCATATATGCTGGAAAACTTCTTTGTGGTTGATCAAAAAAAGTTACATGTCATATCACATTTGCCTTCTGCTGACAGTAAGAATGGGTAAAGCACTCACACAGGACAGGAAGAGAAAAAACTTTTTTCTGTTTTATTTAGAAGAGCATATTTACTTAGACCTGATGTGGTACTGATGCCCATTCTGGAATCATCTGAAATACAAAACCTGCCTCAAAAGCTTTATGGTTTTCATTTTATTTCCTTCAATCATCTCATTCCTGTACAATCTTCATTCTATGGTATGAGCAAGAAGTGTCAGACAAGCAAAGGTTTAAGATCAGTTGATCAGATCAGTGCAGAGTGGGCCTGTCTACCTCCCCACTGTCTTTGCAAATGCTTCTCTTTGGCAGTTTGAGCATACTCAGGCTTTACTTAGAAATATTTGGCTAAATCTCTTCTCTGTTGGCAGGTTCTATGGTTTTCCATGGCTCATCTAATTCAGGATTGACTTAGCCATGTGCATGTGATGTATTGGTGGAGCAGCTAATGTGTCAATGAGAAACAGAACAGTAAAAAGATGAAGCTCGGTGAAAAACAGCAAGGTTGGCAGATCCAACTCCTTTTCAGATCATACTGTAGCCTTTTATAGCCTCCACTACAAAATGTAGCCAACTTCCGCTCTTTTATTTCATCTTTGTCCCTATGTACTCATTATTATGTCGATGGTTCGATTCATCTTCCCTAATTGGTTGCTGAACTCTGGCAGCCAAATCCTTAATTCTAGGTGGTGTTCATAGACACAATCTAAATTATATTTTTCCACCTTTCCTTTGCATAGTTATGATAAAGTCAATCATTTATAAAAAAAATAGTGAAAAAATTTCGTAACATTTGACCTGCCTCCTTAAAACACAGTTGCTTTGGCAGTGGGTTGATTTCCTGCACTTCTGCAGAGAGATTAATTTCTCTCTCCTGGCTTTATTTAGATAATTGTGCACTGTTCAAGCATATATCCTCATAAATAAATAGCCTAGCATTTCAATTGCTTTGAAAATGCTCTAATGTTACAATTTTTAAATTAAAATAAAGATATCCTCAGAAAATACAAAAGCTGGAGGAATTAAGTTATCCTCTGCCTCCAAATCTGGCCATTTCTGAGGTCCAATATCTCAGCACCCTCCCCCCCTGCCCCATTATGTTAGGAGCCAGAGAGAAGATATTCTCAGAAATCATAATCCCTAAAAATGCATGAGATATTCGCTACTGTCAGAAGCAGACACGTTTCATCCACTTCAACAGTCAGTTCAAACAAATTTACCAGTACAAAAAAGAAATTCAGTCAAGAGAGCCAAGATTTTACCTGACTGTATATTAAATTTTATAAATTCTCTCAGTTTCACATAAATTTGGGATGAATTTTATCCAATCTGTATTTTGTTCTTGCAACAAACCCCTCAGACAGACAATCTTTTTTTTCCAGGATTTGATGATATTGTTCACCCATAAACTTCATCTGTATTTGAAGCAGACAGAGGGTATTTCATAAGTAATGCCGGTTTAGAATAGGTTCATGACTGGAAATTTCTTATTGCCTAAGATGTTCAGATTTGTTGTAACTAGTAGATTTCCATACAAAATAAATGTAATAAGATGAGGGCTGTGTTAGAAGTTGGGGGTCTCACAGATTGCACTGATCTTCACAAAAAATCACTCTGCCACTCTGCTCTTGTATTCCAGTTTTGGGAGGTCTTCAGGATAACCACTGTCTCTTACTCTGCTTATGAATAATATTGACTGTAAAGATTCTTCCCATTTCAGGAAGATCTTCTGGGACATAATGCAACATTAAATACTAAAGGACTCTCTCATCATCTGATGTTGTGTTTGGAGGTGAAATTTAGTGGACAAATGCAAGTCCAGAATAGAGGCAGAAATGCACGTGCAGAACAAATGTCCTTTTTTGTGTTTGTGCAGTGCTCACAGAAGAATAGAAAGAGAAACATCCTGATGAAAAGCAAGCTTGAGTTCTTAAGAGAGCTTTTGATATTCTGCACACTAGGCATGACAACATAAGGCTGCTCACAGCCTGGGTGTCACTCCAAATTCCATTATACTTACATTAGATGCTGTTTGTTCCTCCTGCAAATGCACTGACAGATTTTTGCAACCCTGTGCATGGGTTCTTTTTTTTCTTTTTTTTTTGTTTGTTTGTTTGGTTTGTTTGTTTGGTTTTTGTGGTTTTTTTTGGTATATGAAAGGTTTGTAGTTATTTTAGCCGTGGAGTTGCTAAAAAATTATTAAAATCAAAGTTCACTATCATCTACTCTGAACAAGCTAAACATGTTCCTCTTTTAGAAACAAATGAATGGGAATTGGCTAGTAGACAACCTGCACTGAGATGGCTGGAGCTGCAAAAAGGGTGTGATAACTTGATGCACATTATTAGAAATGGAAGTGTTTCACCTTGAAAAGCCATCATGATACCTAGCTCTAATTCACTTTTTTCCTTGCATTCTCTTTTTTTAATGTAGCATCAGAGTCACAGCTGAGATGGCCTATTATGGAACTGCACTTACCCTAAAAAACATAGATTTTATATAGATTGGGAAGAAACACAACATGTGCAATTGGGAAGAAAAAAAAAAGACAAAACCTGATAATAGAAAGTTGGTCTGCTGGCACACTACAGCTTTTCTCAAGGTAACATTGTCTAGTGTTAAGATGAACAGTTCCTGTGGGTTTAGAGCATCACTAAATATATCATAAGCGCATTTATATTTGGTCACTCTGAATCCTTCTAGTCTAGCCCAGTCTTCAGAAGTCAATGCTTAAGATGAAGTGTGAGAATAAGAAGTTTTTGCTTCCTCTGAACACTCATTCACCCTTCAACAATTTGACTCAAGAACTTCCTTTGGTCCACATATCCCACCTTCTGTGGTATCCACAAGATAAAAGCACTCTTTCTAAGGTATCGAGGGAGAAAACTTGGACCCATTAGCATCCCTACCATAACTGCCTTTGAACAGAATGGGGTTTTACCTAGATGCACGCATTTTTCTCTGCCAGTCGCCTTCCTCCCCCACAGGAACCACTTACAGCGAAAAAAGCCAAGGCACAGAGGGGAGGTTTGAAGCTTAAAACTACAATCTAGGCACTGACCCATAGATTTGTCCCCCAAGATTTCTCCACAGTCTCACAATCACCCTCACTGCCTGTGCCTCTGTCCATACTGCTCCCTTACACCTCCTCCAGCATTTTGTGTCCATATGGCTGATCCAAGGAGTTTCCCCTGTGCTGCCTACTAATGATCTTGACTCTCCTCTTTTTATTACTCCAATTTTTTCTGCTGGGAAACCCTGCCTATACTACCAGGATTCTCAAGAAAACAGTGCTGTATGAAGATACTTTGCACATACTACTTAATCCTTCTTTCATTTGATTCAGGTGCCTCAACATTTTTCATCATTCCACTTGACTGATGCCAAGCAGCTGTGCTTTTGACTAACTATGTGGGTACAGTCACTTTAGCAAGTATTTGAGTTCTTAAGAGAGCATGAAGCAGCCCAGATGTGCTAATGCATTTACTCAACTTTCTGAAGAGAGAAGCATTTCAGTCAGAGGCCCTTTTCAGGAGCATAATTTGGGAAAAACAAAGTTGGGTGATCAGTAGAAGGTATTATATCAAGGTGATTTTCCACAAAACAGAAGGCACAGCCCTCCTCTGAATATTGACATGGTAAGTAATCTCAAATTTACAATCTATAAATAAAGACTACAATACTTACGATATGATTATTAATATTAGAAATTCTCAGCTAAAAATAAGATGTCTAGAAGACATTTAGATGGTCTTCAGGAGATCCCATACATATATACATATCTTCAGTTTGGAACAATACCAGCATGGAGCTACATAAAGTGTCAACCTCTTACCAAGCCATGGAATATTGCATTTTTATGCAAGAGAATTAATTTAAGTCATGTGATATCCAGAACATGAAATAAACATCCTCTGTTCCAGCTGGAGCTGTGGTCTTCTGTATCATGAATATCTTCACCATTGTGCATTCTCTCACTCAAAAACCCCCAGAAAACACCACAAATATCTGTTTAAACTTAGGTCATAGAGATTGAAAAGTGAGAACATTAATACATTTGGGCTACTCATTCACCATTGATTGAAGAATCTGAAAGCACCTGTGACTGTGTAGGTGTGTTTTTCTACTCTTGTTGATTATCTTCTAAAGGTTTCTGATAGAAACCACATCCTCTTACCCAGAATTGGGTGGTGTTTATTAAAGATGCTGAGAGCATAAAAAGAGCAGTCCTCCCCCTCAAAAATACCTGGTACAGACATGCACATCTACAACTTTCTCTGTAACTGAAATGTAAACATGACCTTTGCAAACCAACAGTACTTTCCCAACTGAAATTATATTTCAGCTGCATGGAAGCATGGTATGTGATTTTGCAAAGGTCTGCACTTTCACCTGTGGGTAAAGTGAATTAAAAATTTTATTGTCTTGATCTAGTAATAGACTGACCCTTTTTTTTATCAGTGCAAATAAATCTCCACAGCACTAAGCTTGTGACAACCAGGTCCTATGACTTTTAAATGAGTGACCACCTTCAAGATCAGGTGAAAAGGTCAAGAAAATTAATAGTTAAAATTCCCATTAATTCTGTCATTCTTTCCATTATCTCTCTTAGAGGGGCGTCATGTAAGTGCTACTAATGTTGAAGATTGTGAAATTTGAGGTGAGGAAAGGAGCAAAAAAGAAAATCAGACAATGCATCTTCTTTTTCCATTCTAAGAAAGCTGGACTTGTTAACTCAGGAATTCCTTTGCTCTCTATGTTGTCAGAGGAACTGGTATTAAAATTCATAAATGCAGAAGATATTGAAGACATTTATTTTCTTTGTTTTGCTATAAACAACCCGCATATAGTTAAATTTCCAGGAAAAGAACAGCATGGTCAATTCATTGTAATCCACCAGGATTTACATCATAATCACAGAACATCTCTGTTTAGTTGGTGAACCTACAGGAATGTTTCTCTGTTCTATTAAACATGTGAAACTATTATAAAAGGAGCATGGGACGTGTTTTGTCAAGACCTAATCACTCTCTCATGGATACTCTTAGGATATCCACCTCCTTTTTTTCAAGTCAATCTTCCATATGTACAGAAAGACAGTGATTTTCCTCTATGGAAGGTGCTTCCAGCTGCCTCCAGCTGTCTTCTGACCCCATGCAAGAGTGAGCTGTGCCATAAAATGACAGACAAGACACATAAACCACCTGACCACAAGCTTTCTAGTTTGGCTGGCTGGGGATGAGTCCCTCCAGTCCTGATAGCACATGTACATTCAGTCTACACCCCAAGGCTGTGGCTGGAATATTAATACCCTAACAAAATTTGTTAACAAATATGTTACAAATATGAAAACAAACACCACTCCCACCTCCCCAGTTCTTCAGTCTGAATTCACTGGCATTATTGCTTACTGTGCTCTCATCTAAATCTTGAGGACAAGAGGCCCAACTTCACAAAAGACTTGGGAGTTCAAGTCTGAGCTAAGTGCCAAGTACCCTGTGTATTTCTGAATGTTTCTGTTACTGGGTTTCTATTCCACTGTTTTGTACTTTGTATTCAGAAGGTTGTTACTACATGACAAATTGGGGTTAGCCATTCTGTTCCACCATCCCATCTGGGTGCTCTTCATGTACAGTAAATGCAAATATATTTGTTACACTTTGAAAGTGAAATTATATACCTTGATATTACGGGGATGTAGTCATGTAGAGACATAGCACAGAGTAGTAAATGTACTGTCAAATCTCACTTTAATTTATTTTTCAGAGTTTTTGTTGTGTTTTGTTTTGTGGTTTTTTTTTCTCTGAAAATAATCTTTCAAAGACTTACTGGTTATTTTGGTTCCTAAGATTTAAATTCATCACATGCAACTTTAAGATTCTAACTGAAGTAGCTAAGGTAGGAGACATAGGCTTTTGGCTCACTGGCCATTGGTGAAGAGCACACTTTCAGAAGACAAATGACTTTAGGTAAACTGAAGTATGAGCTGAGGTACCCATGCAGTGTTTCTTACACTCCTTCTGTCATCCCAGAAGAACACTTTCATTCTCTCTTTCTCTCTCTCTGCCTCAGCATTTATGATGAGACAAAATAGAAAGTGGATGTTTTACCAGCTCTTGGATACACAATGTGCCTAATTCTATGAAGATGGTGGAATATTCCAAATATAGCTTTAAACATTTTACAACAGGTGTTCCTAATAAGTAAAACATAATCAAATAAAGCTTTAAATGTGTTTGCTGGAAGACAAGCAGTCTAGTGTTGGTCCAGCAAGGGGAATTTATTAGAAAGTAAAGGGTAATAATAATTAGAAAATTTTCAGATGCTGCAAGGATAATAAGGTTACTTTGATCAAGTGCAAAAACAAGGTGGTGAAAAGAAGCCCAACCCAGTGAGTCATGTGAGACGATGAAGAAGGAGAAAAAAGGAATATATTCTAATATATACAAACTAAACAATCCAGATGGAACAAAGAATTGGAGCAGCAGGTCGGCTTTGGTTATAAGCAAAACACTCAGCTTTACTCCTACAGGGCTACAACTTCTTTTCTCTGAGATATTTTGCTCTCACTCATGCCAGAGTTAAACTGTTTTATCTGGTTTTTGTTTATAGTTTTCTCTGATGAGAGAATATACCTGCCAGCTGCCATTAACCCCCAGTTCACTAAGTGTGAGTGTGCACTGTTGTACCTTATTGGAGGAAACTAAAAAGAAGCACCAAGTTTTTTCTCAGCTTTGCTCTATTTTCTTAGTAGCATCCAATGTATGGTACAAGCATTTCACAAAACCTCCTGTTCCCAGAAAGCACTTCTAAAGTCATGTAAAACAAATTCAGTCATAGAATGGGGTATCCCCTTTTCATCCGAGCTCCATAGCTCTGCATCTTTCTGTACAGTGTTTCTCCAGCTGTAGTGGGTACAAGGTTGCAGATCAGGTTATTATTACTTTCAGGATCTAGTTAACAAGGTCTAATGAAAGCTGGTTCATAATACTTGCTTAATATTGTTATCAGGTTGAAGTTTATTACAAAGAGGAGAGTGAGCGGGCCAATAAAACACCTTTGAAATTAAGACTTATAGGTAGCTTGACAGAAGGGATATGGTAATGCCACCTAAATTTGATGCTCTGAACATCCATAGATCTTAAAGCACTTGGAAAACACATATCAAGGTCACATGTGGAGGTTTTGGAATTGGCGAAGACTGAGAAGTAACTGAGCTGTATCACTGATGTTATGAGACTGCAGCATTGAAACCGCAGATAAGCTTTGCTATGCTGATATATCTAATAGCAATTGGAGATACCAGGAAAGAACTGTGCATTGCACTATACCTTGAAAACACCTTCGCTGTGCACTTATGGAAGCCAAGGCATAGACAAGTGCTTTGCTTCAGCAGCATTAAATCTGCCTCTCCCCGCTCTCAGTCCTTCGACCTTGTGGTAGGACTAGCAGCACTCTCTTTTTTATGTGTATTCAAAGATGTTATATGGGGATTACAGAGATTTTCTAAAACAAAAAATAGTTGCTATGCACTCAACTTAGATACTAAGAGAAATTTTTGGGTGGTCTAAGTGGATAGAGTTGTTTGAATCTTCAGTTCTAAAAAGCAGGTCCAAAAAGGAGCTACCAAAGAACTAGTCAATTTATTTGTGTACTCTACCTGGTCTACATGATGTGATTACATCATCTAAAGGAGGAAAAGTTTTCATAACCCAATAAATTGTATTCAGAATAATTTGATTCCAATGGATGATCTCTTGTAGGATATGGTTTGACCATTGTGTAGAAATATTTGCAAAACAGCTCAGTGCATTCTGGACTAGGTGTCTGTGTATCCAATTTTCTTGTAGAGTGGAGATGATGGCTTTGTTACATGCTCCAGTACTGCAGCATGCTAACTTTGTTATTTGAATTTTAAGCATTTGGACCTACGAGACTGAATTTCATTTTAACAGTACCAGAAGACAAGACGAGCTAAACAAATTTTGTTCTGCCAAAGAATCCAAAGAAGTTGCTCCATTGTATGAGAACCTACTTAATTTTATAGGAATTGTGCTAAAATTTTTCTATTTTTATACTTTTAATTAACACCCTATACCTTTTCATCCTACTAGTGTTCTGTTGCACCCTGATTGTTTTTGCCTATGAGGTCTATCCTATCCTCATGGAAATCTATCTAAAATCATCATTATGAGAACAAGGTTGAGATTCAGTGCAAGTTATAAATATGTCTGTTATGATATGGTTCTCTCTGTGATACAAAAGAAACCAGTCCTGCAACACTTCACAGGGATGGAATGCTTACTAAGAGACCACATCATGGAAGCTCTTCAGAATTCACACCACAACTTTACTATGATGATTTTGAATGATTGAAAGGCAAAATAGGTGAAATAATCATTAGTCTATTGGCTTTTCTGCAGGAACTTTTAAAAGGGTAAATATTGATGATTTGGTTTTGCTGTTTTAAATCATAGTAGCATTTGAAAATTATTCTGCTGGCACTGAAGTCAATAGTGAAACTTGGACAGAGCCTGCCTGATTTCTTCACATCAGCTATCAAACAGCTGGTGGATGATAACAGCTGTCGGAAAACAGTAACCTGAGCTGAATTTGAACCAGCAAAATTTTACGCAGTTGGTTTCCAATGCCGCAAGTTGTCTTTTGCCATGTCATATTGTGGATTTTAGTGTATAATTCCAGTGTAAATGGTCCTTTCTGTGTCCATTTTCCTGGGTAACAAATTTACATGCTTACTGCTGCCACCCCAATATTATCAAGGGGACTAATGACTAGTAATTGATTCCCTTCAGTTGAGAATAGATATGCCTGTTGGCTGAACCCTTAGTGTCTTTTAGTAAAGCACCAGAAAGGAAACCAAACAAGTACGTAAAATTACAGAATAAGAATTTTGTCACCCAAAATACCATGTCTGGTTTCTGTTTTTCTCTGTGTTTCTACTACCAAGATGTTAACAGGAATGGGAAGTCTATTAGAACAGTTGTTTCCTTCTAAAAGTGACTTTCTGTACTGAGACATTATTTATCTGTAATAGGATAATATATTTTCTGTATAATGATAAGCAAAAAAATCTTATCAAATTGTGTATATAAATAAATAGTTATATTAGGACCGTGAAATATGTTTCTAATACTGAAAAAGTAAGTGTAGTAATCCAGCTAAAGATATTGAAATCACGTGAATCAAAATGGTAATTACAGCAGATCTTGTGTCAGCTTGATAAAGTTTTTAACGTCTAACTTTTGGCAGTGTTTTCCATAGTGACTTTTCCTTATAATGAAGGTAATAAAGAACTTTGAGGAAAGAGTAGTGGATTTTGTTTATTGTTTTGATCATAGCAAACTGATTGCTCTGAGTTCAGTGTCCTCAAGAACTTATTAATCAAATGTTTTACATCAAACATTTACAGGACGATTGAGCCGTCAGACAATAAAACACCTAAAACAAAATGGAGATTTGCAGTAACAAGTAGAATGTCAATATAATCACAATCAAGCTGTCTTCCCAGCAAGATTCTCAATGGGAAAAGTATTTATAAAAGAGGTGCCATAGGCAAAATTCTCATTAATGAGGTTAATTCAGTTCATGTGCTGAAATTTAAATTTTGTGGAATATTCAGATTAATTCAAAAAAAATTAAGATGGATAGCAAAATGCAATAGAAATAGAAGTGAGTCAATATTAGTTTCATTCTTATGGAATAAATATCACAAATAGTGGAAAATCAAACTGGCATTCCTTGCCTTCTAGGGATTTTCTTAAGTAATATATTGAAGGACTGTATTGTCTCCACTAAAATCTGCTATAATTTTTAAAGAAAAGCGTACAATTTGCCATGCCATTTTGGTTGTTTTAATTTAAAATTTGCATATATTCAGTAATCTTCTGACATGTCTCAGCTAAAATTATAGCCATATTGTTGTCAAATTGAAAGAAATTAGATATGTTATGAATTAGAAATGTCTCTCGCCCCAGTTCTCTTCCTAATGGATTCAGTTGAAGCTTTAAGTGTAGACGAAAATGTTCTGTAAGGCAGACAGCAAATATGGCTGAGCAGAACTTATTCTGCTTCTACCTTCTGCAAGGGTATGACAGCCCTGATTTTAGGCTGAGAGTCTGGGGAAGGCTCTGCCATTTGACATTTTGCATTTTGTCCTGTGGGGCACTGAGGAACTAAATGTACCTCCCCTCTAGGCTAGATGGATTTTAGAGGATGACTGACATCTGGTGTTGAGGGAATGGACACTTGGTTTTCCATGGTGATAGTAAACTGTTCCAGCTGGAAAGGTTGTTGGGTCGGATGGCAAGGAGCAGCAGATGAATTCCAAGGCAAGCTGATCATTTTACAGCTGAGTGAGCAGTGTGTACTGTGCTGGACAGTTTGAGGTCTCTTCTAAGAATGCTAGGAAGAATTTAAATGCTGTGTATGACAAACACCTTAAAATATCCATAGGATATGGACTTGACAGAATATTAAGTGATCAATAACTATTGATTGTATATTCTATGATTCTATTACCCCATATATCACAGCCTAAGGCTTTAGAGTAAATCTGAGCTTTCTAGAATATGACATTGTGAAGCATGTTTGCTAATTAGATATCCCTGCTATTAATCTGCATTAAAAAATCAGGAGGTATTATTTCCCTTCACCATCAGGTAGCATACATCACAGCATCAATGTGAAATATCAGATATCAGTCACCGATTATTAGGTGTAGGTTATAGCCATATTGAATCTCATGTCAAACAGCAGGTTTGCTTTGGAGAGTTATGGGCATAGGACAGCAGATGGTGTAGACATAAATATGTCCAAACTGCCCTCACAGCACCTGATAACGTACTAAACTCTCCCAGTTAACAGGCTCACGACCAGAGCATTCTCTACTGTTTTAACATTTTTTCATTTGTTTAAGTCAGCCTTTGCGTTAAAATGTGCACATTTTTACAGTCTTAAATATTTTCACTGTTTCCCCTGGAAGATGAGCATATCACCTCTGAAGACTTCTCAAGTCTGAAGAGTCACTCTAGAAATTCATTTCTTTAACACCACAGTGCAGGTCAGACTCATCTCTGAACTAGCAACTCAAGTGTCAGAAATCGCCTGGAAGTCAGAAAGGTGCTTTCATTATTGTCCTCATAATAAGTAGTTACGAAAAGTAAGTGATGTTACAGAAATCAAATAGTCCATTTCATTGTATACACACATTGAAAATACATACAGAATTGTATACAGACATTTGAAAATGTGCCATTTAATAAGCAAATAGCTTAAATACTAGATGGGGAAAAACAGAACACCAATGCAGAAACAATGACCAAAAGTAAATGTTACAAGTAAGACCAATGAATTGCAGAATAGGGAAGAACCCCACTGCTGATATATGTTATATAAAAAGATGAAAGTGTAATTTAACTGTACTTGTGACACCAAAATTGGAAGGGGAGCAATACAAGAGAAAAGACTGAAACTCTTTATATGTCCAAGAAACCTTTGAAAAGTAGGTTACTTTCAACACATTGTAGAATCAGTATTTGGAAGTGAAGAAGAGAATTCATCTAAAAGCTGAGCATCTGTTTTAAGAAAGTCTCCTGGACTTTCTCCTCCAGGCAATGGAGACATGGCCAGGAGCCTTCAGCAGACAGACTAACCTTTCCTAAGACAGGTGTACCAATAGGTGAAACTAATAATTCTCTGGGGGTGTCCATCTCTATTTGTCAGTGTTAGAAGGAGATTACATAGGTAGTCAGACTAAAAACTATTATTTCTGTGGAATTTGGCTCAAGCCAGAGAATGCAAGCAGTCAATAATGAAAAATAAACATCTAAAAGAAACTCTATATTTTGGCCATGCCAGATCTTCCAGTCCAACTTTTTGCTGACTATTTTAATGATAGGTTTACAAGCAAGCTTTCGTGTGCTCTTTGAGTCTTCCTCCCATAATTTCTATATTCTAATTATTGTAATTATAGTCAATATGCACACTAATGCAATCCTAAAAGTGCTTTTGATGTGTGTTTATTTCATAGCATTTCTAAGATTTTATACTTGTCTGAAGCACATGGTTGCAGGACTGGCATCAAATTGCATTACTAGGGACAATTGAATCAGAACCAAATGCAATGTCAAATTCTTCTCCTTGTGTTTGAGAAATGACTACTGTTCTTGATGCATCTAACACATGCTACCTCCAGCTTGAGGGTAAAGTGACAAGTGAATGGACTAGATTTCATTTCTTAACCTGAAGTATATTGAAGCAAAAAATTAATGGAGAAATTGAGGAGGATGTCTGTTGTGACTTTCATTTTCTAATTTATACTTAGTTAGCCAGCATTTAGGTAGGAGAACACACAGGAAGGATAAGCAGCAATAATATGATGAACTGTAGTTTGTCCATCTAAAAAGTGAGATCTCTGAAAAAACACAGAACTCTGAACATATGAAATTGCCTCCACTGTCCTGTAAATATTTTGGCCTGTTACGGGAAGCAGATCAGTATGAATTGGTTCTGGGAACATGAACAGCTCTTTGTGCCTGTTGCTCTTTATTTTCATAGGATCACATGATGATTCATTTTGGAAGGGATTTCTGAGGTCTTCGATGCAATCTCCTGCTCAAAGCAGAGTAAGCTATGAGATCAGGCCAGGTAGCACCAGATTTTACCTACTCAGGTCTTTAAAGCCTCCAAAATGGAGGCTGCACAACCTTTTCAGACAACCTGTTGATTACTTGGCTGTCTTTGTAATGAAAAAATTTCCTTATAGTCAGACTGAATCTCTTTTGTTGCAATTTGTCCTTGTTGCCTTTTAGCCTTCCACCATGCCTTTTAGTCTTCTTGATAACCTCTCAGGAAGTACTGGGGCACTGCTATTAGGCCCCCCTGAAGCTGTGTCTTTTCAAGGATCTATGATGTGCAAACCCAGTACCCTCAGCCTCACTCATAGGGCAAACGCTCCAGCGCTGGATAGCTTGGTAGTCTCCACTAAACTCACTCCAGTTTTACAGTATCTTCCTTGTACTGATGGCCCTAAAGTACATTCAGTGTCTAGATGTGGTCTAACAAGAGCAGAACAATCCTTTTCTACAGGTAATGCTCACACAGCCCAGGATGCTGGTGGTGTTCTTTGCTGCCAGGGCACAGAGCTGAGCAGTGTCCACCTTGTGTTCACCAGCATTCCTAGGTCCTGTTAATACAGATCTTTCAGTATCTTGAGTACATCAAGAGTTTAATTGACCTCTCCAGATTCCTTTGGGACCCCGAGCCACTTTTCCTGTCCAGGACCCCCTGCCACTCTTCTTCTCTGGGACCCCTTTTCAGCCCAGACTGGGGCTGACAGTCCCTGCAGTCAGATCACAGCAGTGCCAACCAGGCTATAGCCCTTCCTAGCTGGAGCCACTGGCTGTGCCCTGGCCCTGGTTCATCACTTGCTGTATCAGGGTCTGTCAATGAACCCTGTTACCAGTCCCATGGGACTGTGCCCCACGGGTGAGGGCACAGCTAGTACTGGGTCATCCTCAACTCCAGCTACCTGGCCCTGAGTTTGCTGCTGGACCATGCTGCTTCTTGACAGGACACATCCCTTCCTGGCAGCCTCAGCCTGTATTCCTGCCAAGGTTTCTTCCTTCCCAGACGCTGGACCTCATGTTTGTCCTTGCTGAATTTCACAAGGCTTCTGATGGCCCACTCCTCCAGCCAGACTAGGGCTCTCTGAATGGCAGCCTTGCCATTTTCCTTCATAATATATGTATGCAAACTATATACATAAATGCATAAATGCATCACTGCCCTACATTCTAGAATATCAAAATGGTTTAAGGATCTGTCACCCTTCATGACTATATATGCTTCTAAAAGGAGTACAGTGCTAATGAAATTCTGTACAATAACTGTGCTGTCTACTGTGTTTGACATGTGAAAAATAACTCTCCTAATTCTCAAGTGAATAATGTCCCCCCCAGTTCTCAGTTGTCCATAAGAGAACAAAAGCTACTACAATGTTACATTAGTTCAGACTTTTTAAAAGCAGAATAAATAATGAAGCAGTCGCAATGTTTACTTACATTTGTAGATCTCTTGTAGGTATAACAAACTGTTGAGGCTGAATTTAATTTCAGCATTTGGCTAAGAACCTGGTGATTTTTTTATTTTTAGCAATGAATTTGCTGAACCATTTTTGCAGTAGGTTATTCTACTTGGAAAATGGTATGTGACTCTGTGGCAGTTTGAGCCACATTAGAAATCCAAAATCCAATTTCCAGGCTTCCCCACCCCTTCCCACAATTTATCTCAACACCAAAAAGAAAACTTTCAGGCCGGAGGCTTCTGTAGGGGAAGGGGGAAGTATTTACATTTTTTTACACAAATAAATATACTGTACAAACTAAAAGCAACTATATATATATATTATTACACTTCTATCAGTCCCTTCGAAGCTTCTCCTTTTAACTTTAGTTCAGGAAAAAGCCTTTTCAGGCTGATAAGTAAACAGTCTCTCTCTCGTGGGAGTGTTCGGGGGCCCTGAACACTCCCTACCAACCTTCAGCTGTTTGCTGAAGTTTTTTCTTCTTCATGAAGTCCACGAAGATAGCTTTGAGTCCATTCTCCTTTGTCCTGTGACATTTCTGCTGTGTGATGTCTCCCTCTCGGTCTCATACCTCGGTTCCGTAGGCTGCTGTAGTTTAGTCAGTTTATCAACATCCTCCAAGTCAGTTTTCGGCTGCCCCTGGTCAAACTTTGGCAGGGCAACTCCCGAGCCCTTTGGCCTGTCTCCAATTTTGCCTGAGATTCTTCTCCCAAGCTCCAAGCTGTTTCGTTATCAGCCCGTCCACTTGGCTCTGCTTCAATGCTGAGCCTTGCACCACTCCCACTAAACAGTGAGAGGGAAAAAACAGCCCCTTCTGCAGCCTGGCTGCAAAGGGGGGGGGAAGAAGAAGAGGGCCTGGCCGCAAGGCCTGCCTCTCTCTCTCTCGCTTACCAGTTGTTTGGTGAGTCGTGTCCCTCACAAACATACACTCACTCCAATGCTGTCTCTAACTCTGGCCTAGGCAGAGTTGGGGCCGCAGGGCTCCCCTCTTCCCCCCGGAGTGGGGGGGAGAAGGAGCCCAGCCACCCTCTGGCCTTCTACACCTACACGCAGCAAACACCAACAGAAACTGCCAACAGCTTCTGATGGCTGTGTATATATGATTTTTAGCAGAAGTGAACAAGATGAGTGGTGACTGGCTCTCCAGGGAACACTGCCCTGGCACCAAATCACCTCTGAGCCCCCAATCTTAACCCATGACAACGGCAAGAGATGATTTCCAATGATAACAAATAAATCCTATTTTAGAATTTCTGGATGCAGCTGAAGCATTATTTTTAGAAAGATCATATTTTGGGCAGAGAGAGTTATTTAACTTTATATATTCCTTTTAGTTATCCATACAGATCACATTAAAGATAAAGAGTTGGCTTCACTTTCCTAAAGATTTGTTTATTACATCCTTGTAATATGAAGATTTTTTGTATTTTTGTAAATATCTGAAGCATCAACATTATTCTGGCTTTCTTTTTTTTTCTGGATTACAAATTAAACTTTCCTAAGTAGTCATAAGAACTGGTGAATTTCTCACAAAAGAAATATGATTGGATTGGATCTTGATGATGCAAAAGATTTGGGATTAATTCCTTATTCCAAATAAAAACAACCCAAAACAACAAAAAACAAAAAGGGCTGAAAACAGTCCAAGAGGCTTTTCTCCTGAGTATAGATGATACCTTAGCTATTAATTAGGGAACCTCAGTTAAGTTTCTGAAATGAGTCATGGTGACTTGGATGTTTCTTATCCAGAGAATATTTAATTACGTGATATCAAACAGTTGCAAAAGATGAGGTAAAATACTTTGACTCTAAAAAACCCACTTTCCTGCTATGAGACTAAAGTCTAGATCTATATTTTTAATCAGATATGAACTCTGCATTCCAAATGAGTGCCCTGTGTAGTTTCTGTTTGTCCATCTCTCCAGAAATTGGGTTCTGACTATGAGGTATGTTAATGACAAATCATTAAGTTGCTGCAAAATATTTTGTTTCAGGTGAAAGCACATTGCTCAGTTAATAAGCATATAGATGTATTTTTTTTCTGCTAATTAGCTATTAATCAGCTACTGTTGTGAGAGACACCATGCACACACACATGGAAAGGATAGCTTTCTACCCAAAAGAGAACAAAGAAGGTGCTAAAAGGGCAGTATTGTCCCCTTTTTTACAGAGATAGAAAAGAGGGATAGAAAGTGCCAGTTGGCTAGAGATAACACAAGCAGCCTGTGGTTGAACCTGGTGTTCAGTCCAGTTATTCAGTATCCCTACTCTTCTGCAGCAACTTCAAGGCTGTTCCTCATATTAAAATTTGTTTAATTGTCTTGCCAGTAGCTCACACTGAGGTTGTCAGCTAGACAAAGATGAAAGAAATATATGCCAGCCAGATGAAAAACAGCATACTCTGTCCACTCAGCAAAATAAGTGTAGGTATATCTTTGTGGACGTAAAATGATATAATATATAAAAGTAGTCAGAGGAGTTATAACAGCTTTAAATCCACTCCTCAGTTTTATTTTTAGAAATTCCTCTCTTTATGAAGTTAGGTTATAAGCCTGATTTTACATTAGCATCTGATCCCACTCTGGTGTAAATATCTTTAAAAATAAAGGGAAAGGAAAAATAAAAATACAGAGGCACAGCAAAAGCTGACAAAGTACTTTGAAGAAAATATCACCAAAGTCCTGTACAAGAAATGTAGCATTTTGAGTGGCTTCTCATTTCTTTCCAGTGGGTTTGTGAAAATTATCTAAGTTTTATGTATGCTGCTTCTACATCTTCTGTAACAGTCTGAGAGACTTTATGATGTGGCAATTGAAAAGAAAGGATCTGTCTCCTTACAAACATTTTTCCCATTTCCAAACTGTCTTGTTATTTCTAGAGAACACTCGGCAGTATATGCAACTGCATATAAATTCCTGTTCTTACACTGGATAAGACTTGTTATACTGAAAACAACATTCAAGTTTGAGTGATTCGAAGAAGATAAATGTTGGGTTTGTTTGTTTCTTGTTTGTTTTGGTTTTTGTTTTGGTTTTGGTTGGTTGGTTAGTTTGATTTGGGTTTTTTTGTTTGTTTCTTTGTTATTCTTTCTTATAAGCAGCTCTTCAAAAATTCAGTGATTCTGTAGTAGTCCAAAGCACTTCAGTAATCATAAGCTTAGTGTAGCAGCATTGCAGAGAACAGGTCAGGCATTTTCTGGTAAAGTAGGTTTTTGTGTTGGGTGGACATGCAGTAGTGTCAACAAGATTCCAACTGGCTTGTCTCAGAAACCTGAGTGGTATCTTTCCAGTTTTACTTTTTCCTGCAGACATCTGAGACTTTCTGTGGACCAAGAATGCCCTGGGTTAAAGACTTTACAGTGCCCCAGCTTTGTAGCCCCAGGCATCCTTGACATGAAGACGGTTGTTTCCAGGCTTGCTGAACCTAAAGCTTCCCATTGTCCCATTGTGGCAAAGATTCAATGTGAGGCTGTATCATGGATAAATGTGACTTTAAACACTTACATGAGGTACCTAAATTAGAAACTGTCAGCTTGGGAGAGAGGGATCTACAGACTGCAGCTGAAATAATTGCTGGATCTCATCTCCAGATTTCAACTTCATGTAAAAAAGTGGATAATCCATATACATATATATATATTAACATCTACAATAAGATTTCTTAGGACTCTGCTCAAAATTTTGTATTTTACTTTCTGAAAGTAAAAAAACATTTTTTAAATGTTAACCCCTTTCTATCCTGTTCTGAGACTTAACAGATACGTTTTGAGGTTCTAGATTAGAGTGTTTAGTTTCATTAAAAAAAAAAAAGTGGGACAGGACTGTGCCATCCCCATACAGAGACAGAAGGGAGAGACAGTACTTGTCACCACTTAAAGAAAACACTATCCTAAAATGCGAGTGTGTAAGAGGATAGCAAGGACAGCTTTCACTATTATTTCCATATTGCTCCTTCTATTGGCTGCTTTCTGGGATGGAACAGAGGTCCTTGTGGATTTGTCGAAGGAACCACCTCTCTATTACCCTAAACAGCTGGAAGAAAATCTTTAAAACAGCATATGTTTCTGGTTGATTTTTCCCTGTTGTTGACGCCTTGGATGTTTGATTTAGATAATTCATCCAAACTACAAAAGCATAGAACTACAGACCATGCATACTGATTTTGATCTGTGGTTTTCAGATGTCCAGAACTGAGGATTATTTCGGGCTTGTCTGTAACATAGTTAGCTAGCCTTGTAAGTCTAGAAATGTGACTATAAATCTTGAGAGTACAAACTGTTTTCTGCTATTTCCAGAATTTTAAGGTGTGAGACCACAAATACCACATAAATTGCCATATCTTGGAATTTTGATCCTTCTGTTCCTCGATATAATTGACAGACATTAAAAACATAGGTATGATAATAAGCTTCAGTCACTTACGCAGCATTTTCTAGTCTTTTAGAATTTTTATACTAATCCATTAGGTGAAAAAAAATTGTTTGCTTTCAGCTGATGTCTAACACAAATACTATAATAGCTTGCTTCCTCCCAGTTTAACAGTGTGTATAAGTTTTAGTCAATGTCCTTGGAATTTCCACTCTCAAGGCCAGACTCCCTGGGGCAGTTTTGCTTCTTTGTACCACTTCAACAACGAAAAGCAGTTGCAAAAAGCATGACTCAAAATATCTGCACAGTAACAGTGTGCACAACCTGTCTGCTCTCTGCTGCTCTTGTGCATTGACAATACAGCCTCTGCTTAGGCTTTGAACAGGGAAGTATGAGCTTTAAGTAAAAGATGATTCCAAATAAAAAATGCTTCAATCCCTTCTTTAGAGTGCTTGGCCAAAGCACGCCTTGGAGGCCAACCTATAATTTAAAAAAGAAGGAAAACTCTGGAATGGGTCAGCAGGGCCCCTTTACAGTTTAAATATTATGCTGGTTTGGATTTTGGCAATCTCTGGGATTTCATATATCATTCAGTGCCAACTGATAGCCTTTGAGTTGAATCAGTATTTAACTGACTTGTGGTCTCGTCCTTTTTTTTCCCCCCACTAGATTGTTGTGGAACTTATGGTTCTCATTTGAACTTGCTTTTATACTTTTTCCTGTTGTTGAATATTTACCCGTCCCCCTTTGTCAATGGGATTTAGTATATTTTATGGGTTTTTTTAATGATTATCTCTTTTGTTTAACAAGTTTCCAACACTGTAAGCAGATTTCCTTACTCCTTTTAATATTTCTGAAATAGGGTAACACTTTGAAGAAAGGTCTTTTAAATTGATTACTGGTCTCCATCTTTTGTATAAAAAGCCATCTTAGTGGCTTAATCAGGGTTTTCCTGATTTTGTGGTCTAAACCATGTAAAGCAAGAAACCAGAGATGAATGTTATTGAATATTATTCCTGCAACATGAGTAAATCATGCCACATCTATGTCATAAGGTGTTGTGGTTTAACCCTGGCAGAGAGCTCAGCCTCACACAGCCACTTATTTACTCCATCCAATGGGATGGGGGAGATAATTAGAAGAGTAAAGGTGAAACAACTCATAGGGTGAGTTAAAAACAGTTTAATACATAAAGCAAAAGCTGTGTATGCAAGCCGAGCAAAACTAGCCATTAATTCACTAGTTCCCATCAGCAGGCAGGAAAGCAGGGCTCCATCACATGTAACTGTGAGCTGGGCAAACAAATGTGGTAACTCTGAATGTTATCTGTGGTTCCTTCTTTTTCCTGCAGCTCTATATGCTGAGCATGATGCCATATGGTGTGGGATATCCCTTGGGTCACGTGGGGTCACCTGTCCCAACCGTGTCCCTTCCCAACTCCTTGTGCACCCCTAGCCTCCTTCCTGGTGAGGTGAGAAGCAGAAAAGGCTTGTAGTCTTTGCAAGAACTGTTCAGCAATAACTAAAACATCCCTGGGTTTTTGACATTGTTTCCTGCACAAATCAAAAACATAGCCCCACACCAGCTACTATGAAGAAAATTATCCCAGTCAAACCCAGTACAATCTGCTACCTATTTTCATAAACAGTGTTGTGATCCTGTCCTGAGAAGCATAAGATTTACATGGGAAGCAAAGCATATATAAATTAATAAACTATGAAAAAAAAGTTTTTTGTCCTCACACATAACATTTTGAGTTTTACTCCTCATTGTCACAAATTAGTGTTTTAGGTTCACTTAAGGAATTACCCACAAAGGTATCAGCAAAACTGGTTTTAATATAAAAGCAAAAGCATGAGAAAGTTTGTTGGCAAGATTCACTCTACTACTTACTCGATGGTTAAAGCACACAGAGAAAAAGCAAACAAAAATCCCAAATCAATCAATCCCAACCAAAATAAACCCAAAACTGTCTACACGGAGGCTGGGGGGGGAGAAAGGGTAGCAAAATGGATAGCAAAGGGTATGGATAAAAAGGAATATGGAAGACCCTCTTGCTGAGTCACAAGGTTCGGAGTAGACTCCCGTACTAACCTGAGCCTGGACTTGACCAACAGCTTATGTCTAAAGACCCAACTGCACTTAGACTTAACAGCACTTAATTGATAGCTTAAGTTAAATGATTTAGCAAAGGATTCATATAAAATTTGCTTTATCACAGCAGTACTTCACTTACAGGCCTGACTTACTACAAATTTAAAGTACTTAAGAATCTAGGAGAAAAACATTCCTAGTACATTTGCTATAGCATATTCACACTTGCATGCACACAGACATAAAGATTCTGCACAGGGAATACATGTGAAAAATTCTCCTCGAATTCAATGAAGTACTCAGATGCCTTTCAGATGCATCTGCCTTTGTGTCTTCTCAATGGGCAAAGGGCTGAGCCTTGAGGAAAGGGGGGTATCAGCCCAGGATCTGTCTGTTCAGAATTCCTCCAAGTATAGCAAACTTGAGAGTTTGCTGGCTCTGAGGTGCATCCCACTCAGGGGAAGATTGCTGGCCACAGCCTGCTGTAGTCCAGGAGAGCTCACAGGGTCTCACTGTGGACTGCTGTTTATAGAGTCAAAAGAGAATGGGCTTTAGTCACAGTAATTTTCCATCCTGGCGGCAATCCTGGTCGGTAACCTTCTTTGAAAGTTTGATAATGAAAATATTATTCTACTTAGGTTGTTATTAAGGCAAGAAAAATAAGTTTCCAAGGCCCTTTATTAAAAAGCAGGAGCTTGTTAGACAGCACTAGTTCCTGGGAACAGACAGGGTTTCGATAAGCTCAAGAGGACCTGAGCCCAGGTGCTGTTCGTCAAGGCCAAGGACTAGCAAGCATTTCTCAGATCAGAGTGCGGCCTGGGGACGGGAGTGGATACACTGTCACACTCATTTAGGGATGATAACAGTTTATTTGGAAGTATTATTTATGTTTCAAGTGGGGCTTAACAGAAAGTAGTCCAGAGATATTGTGACAAGATGATAATTATAATTATTATTGCAATTTTAATAATACAATTTCACAAAATATTCTGCTACTTCTTCTTAATCATTTTCTGAGGAAGAAATTGGCATGAGATAAAAACAGTAGCTGCAACTTGATGACTTTTCCAGTCTTTAGCTTTTCTACTAAGAAATTTTTCTTCACTGATACTAATTGTTACAAATAAATGTCTTAGACTGAGTTATTAGACATTGAGGATATGAGATGTGAAAAAAAGAAATGTTGGTTTGGTTTAGTAATTCTGTTTCTAATATATATGCTTATTAATTAATTTGATTAGGATTATATAGGTAATGAATATTAATTGTTTTTTTGAGGTAGTGGCTTGGTTGCTGACTGGTATCTATTTTTTTCCACAGATGGAATCCAAAATTCTGTGTCTGATTAAAATATGTAATTGTAACTTAGCTAGATATTTATTTAGCATGTCACTGTTACTTCTTGCCACATTCTAAGTGGAAATTTATAAGTTTTCTACTTTAGAAGTTATAATATTGGAAAAGCTATATTGATTTTGGATCTTCTGCTGGGTTTGGCTTAAGATTTTGGTGTGTTTTGTTGAGTTTGGAAAGTTGATTTGAATTTATCTCTGAAAAAGCTCTTAGCATATTTGGGGATACATTCTGGCCCCACTGAAGCTGACGGCAAGACTCCAACTGAACATTAGCAGTGTAGGATTTCGTTCTTACTATATACCAAGTTTTGACATCCATATTAGGAGGAAGTGAATCACATTCTAGAAGTACTTATTCTCCCTTTTGACTATAAAAGAAATCTACCACAGATGTAGCTGAACTGAGGTGAGGTGAACTCATTCAAAGTAAATGAGCCATCTATCTTTTCATTGCACTACAGACATTTGAAATATATCTGAAACAAAGCCCTCAGAAATGCTATTTACACTTGTATTTTTATATTAGGTATGAGCTTGGTTATGATCTATGATTTTTTTTCCTAGAAGGTGGAAAAATACAATACAACAAGGACTTTCTAATGGAAAGATCTTAAGAAGACTTAAGCACAAATTTTGGGCTAGCAGTTCATCATCATGGCTAGGCTTCGCAAATAAAGATTTGGGAAGGGCTCTACCCACGTTTGTTGCAAGCACGTTGGTGGCTGAAAAGGCCAATATGAGACAGGCATGTCTGGTTGCAAAAGGTACAACAGAAAGACTCCTTAGATGGTAGCTAGCAGTTACACACATGCATATATACACACACATAAAACTGTGTAGGGAAATTACCATACAAAATTTTCAGTAGATAGAGAGCACTCTTGTGTCACCTTTGGTCATTCTGTTGTTACACATCTTCATATACAAAAGTTGTATTTGAAGGAGGATATTTAAGTTGTGGGGGAGTATTTATAATAGTATCAGTGTAAGAATTAAGCCTGAAATAAAATGTGAGACTTAGGAACTGGAAGGCGAGTCTGGTCTCTCAAGACTCGGGAGTGGTAGGATGAACTAGCAATAGTCAGCCTTGCATGTAAGACAAGGAACATGTTTTTTGAGCTGTTTCATGGAACAGCAAATGGAAAGATGCAAAAAGAGAATAGAAACAGAGCGGTGAACTGAAAGCAGCATTATTCTGAATACAGCAAGTTGTGCTGAATCAGAAAAAAAGATGTCATAACATTTGAGACATCAGTCCTACTTTCATATATGAGCTACAAAGGATGTATTTTATATGTTAGGCATATTATTAGGGTGTAATCTTGAAGCTAGAGGACAAAAAGCGGGGCAGAGAAGGAAAACTCAGAGTGATATTTTGGTTCATCTTAGAGTTTAGAGTATAAGTGCAGATCTGTGAAACAACAGAATAGTGATGCTGCTAGAATTTGTTTCCTCAGGGACGTGAAAAGAGGGCAAGAGACAGGAATAAGAGACAATAAGCAATAAAAAACAACAAAGAGAGAAAAGAGAAGAAATAAGAGAGATCAGAAAAAAATTGAGAAAGATAGAGCTGGTGACTGTTTCTATGACCTGACTAGTCTGGTACAATGAAAGTACAGTACTTGTTCAAAAAAAAATTTCTTAAAAGTGATCACTTCTTACCTATAAGAAGACTCATGGCAGAGAAAGGCAAGATGAGTGTAAAAGGGACATTTTAAGTGGTAAGTGATGGAAAGAAGACTACAGGACCTTTGAAATAGGTCAGAAATTAGGAGGAATTTTTAAAAAAAGAGAGAGAAACTTCTGTATCTGTGACAAGAGAGCAGGATAAAAAACAAACTGAAGAGAGAGCAAAGTGTTGGATTTTTAAAAAACCCTTATGTCTTGGAATAAAGACAAAGAGGTCCTATGCAAAGTTAGAAGTCAAGGCAGAAGAAAGGAGAGCATCAGAGGTAGAGTCCAATAGGGAGAAATCATCTTTAGAAAATATTATGTATACCCTTGCATCTGATTCATTTACTTACAGATGTTAATGTACCTACACAGCAAAAGTGAAATATTTCATCTTACTACACTGTAAGTGGAAACTTTTTTCCTGTGAAAGGAGAACAATCGTTATTTTGCTTGGCACACACTTTAATAACATTAATCATGGTGAACTCTTTTAGTATTACTGTGAGTATAATATAATCCACTAGGAATTCCACCACAATTAAACTAATTTCATCCATATTTGTTACTTTATATTGACATTTCTTTTTCTTTTCTTTCTGATCTCCTTGAGTACGCTTTACACATTCGTCACTAAGGTCAACGTAGTCTAATGTATTCGATATAAAATTTTTAATGGGAAATCAGACAGTTTGTAAAATAAAAGGATATTGTCTCTATTGGCTAGTAATGACATTTCAAGTTTAACTATCCTCTAATTCTTCTTCACGGCAGTGCAGTGTTGACTTAGCTCCATAGAGACTTGGTACTGCTATTCAGATCATGCTAGTGACTACAGGAAATTGGATTCACCCTAGTCTGGACAAAAAATTAATCAAGAATATCCATATTTCTATTTGGTCACCTCAGAAATTAATTGAATTGAAGTGCCTCTGTACCACTTCTAGTATACCTTTAAAAAGACAGACTTTGCCTTTCAGCACCAAGAAAGCTGTATTTCTGTGATTTTACATCTCACCTCTGTGATTGCTAAACACGAACCACACCTTACACAGCTACCTAAATTCCAGTTTTGGTTTTGTGTCCTCAGATATAAGTGATGTGAACATGGGTTTGGTTAGGTTAGAGCCTTTAAGGCTAGAAAAATCCTTGCTCTGATATAATGGGTATAACCTCATAGATCTCCAGCATGTTATTACAAATTTGGTGGCATGGGGTCCTCAATTTTAGCTGCAGAGTTTTGGCCAAATGGTGACTTACAGTAAGGATTTAGAAAGGTCTCTGAGCATTAAATGCAGCTACCCAGCAGAGAGAATAAAGCCCTGAATTAAAGAATCAGCGGCCCCCTGAGATAAAATGTTCTGTGTCCTGAAGAGGATAAAATTTAACTTACGATCTAATGGAAATAAAAAATATTTTAGAATCAAAATTACTCCAAAACATTCTGATAAGCCTTGTATTTTAGCTTAGCCATGTCAGCTGACATGGAAAAGTATCAACAGTTACATAAATTTGTGGAAACAGTTACTATCCAAATATCTCTGCTTGGAAATCTAGGTCATTAGGTCACAGTTATGAGCTGCATTAGAAATATAGTAATCTTCAACCTGCAGCAGATCCAGAAGTCTTTTTTCAAAGGTGTGGCAGTGGCCTACTTCTTTCCTACAATAACTGAGTAGCTAGAAAACACCGGAAAAAGGAAATTTGGGCTCTAGCTCTTATTGACCAGATAGGGGGTTTAACTCATAGCACTTAGAGTTCCTGAGAGCACTCAGGAGCATGACCTATTCACCTCAGTATGAGATATTCGGGAAGCGGAAGAAGGGCAGCATTTCCCCTGTTCACGATGAGATGAGACTGGAAAGCACAAAAGAAGGTCACCTCCCCATGGGAAGGAGCAGATTAGAGTTCCTGATCTTGGTCCTTGAAATGTTTTCTATACTATGATTTTCAAATAAAATAGGAATGGTGGGATTCAGATGTCAAATTATGATGTCTGTATTTCTGTAGTGTCTATAAGCAACCTGGGTAGGAAAACTTTCCCTAAAAGTTTTGGAATTGTTGTCAGTGCAGTCAGTGGGACCCCTAGCTGACAAAACACCTACTCTAGAATCAAGCAAATCATTCCCTAAGGTTATGTGATCTGAGCTCTTCTGTACATCTAATGCCTTAATCTGTAAACTGACTGTCTCACTTCCACTGAGACTCCCAGAAGTAGGACATTTCCCTGCACTAGGTTCAATAGCCCCATGACTACTTTGAGTTTCCCTCCTGCCCTGTCTCTTTATGCCCCATGTCTCCCAGGCACCAAACTCCTCTGCAGTAATGGTTTGAGGGAAAGGAAACATGGCAGAAAATGCCAGTCTAGTGGCTGGGGAAGGTGGGAACTCTATGTAGAAATCTATTCAGGTTGAGGAGGGTCTTGACTCCAAGCCTCCAAGTTTACAGGTTAATCACTAAATGGGTTTTGACTTTTCCTTAAGTCAGTAAACAGATAGATCAAGGGAGTGTACCTTAAAGAGAAGGTTTGGTGTACAGCTAACAACTCAGTCTTGGAAGCTAGGCATGATGCCAGCATTGATCTGCCTAAACCTGAAGCACAGAAAAGCTTGGGAAAAAATGCTTCTGTTTGCAATTTTGCTTTTCTTTTTCTTTTACAATCTTACAGTCTATATTGTAAGATAAGTGGTTGTTTGCTAAATTGGTTTTTCATGGGAGTCAGGTGCTTGCACTATAGCATACATAGGATTTAGGAGAGTTCATCTATCCAAGATGTACAGACTTAGTAGACCTGGCTTATAAATAGAATTTTTTTGTGGATTATTTTCTGGAAAGTGGATATACACATAAATACATATAATACATATATACATCTATATAAAAATAGCTTAGTTCTGAGAAATCTACACTGAAGATCTGGCTTCTTTTCTTGCCTTACATTTCTCCACCAAAAACCAAACAAACAAAACGCAGCAAAATAATTGTGTAAAAGAATAGGTCATGTTTATTTTAGTAACTGTTTCAGGATCAGAAGTCAGCAATCATGCCTTACTTCTGCTGCTGTCGTGATGGGGTACCTCTGCTACAAACCAGGTACTCAGCAATCTGGAAGTGGTGCAGACAGAATGAAAGGACTGGAGAGTTTGTCATATAATTAATAGAGGGTAAAAAAAACTATAAAGAATTATTTTGGCACTGAAATTGAACCTTTGAAGACGAATGCCAATGAAAACATCAGTGTGAAAGATTTGTTAAGCGTTTCTAGAAGATTAGAAGCAGAAGGATTTGATGTGCCTGTAAGGATAATAAAGCAGTGCCTTATTCTAGCAGAAGTTTTAGGAAATACTGTTCCTCTGCTTCATGCTGGTGTAAGGCAAATATAATTTGTCCCATTTCCTATACCTATTTGAGAAATTCATTCTTTCAAAGTGTTTTTTGAATTCAGTAGAATTTCTTATATCACTGACTTGTCAAGAAAAAATCACAGATGAAAATGCTGTTTCTTCAGACTAGGCAATGTGTAGACTAACTCTTTAGATGGTGTAACTCCCAAGGAGTGTGTCCTTCACACCCGAAGACCTGGGAATTTTAAAATGAATGTATTTTTTTTGCTTGCATTTACTCTTCTTGTAGACTTCTAGATATGCTGTCTCCAGAGTATCTACATTTTTGACTGCAAATAAAGGTATCTTCGTTACCATTTCTCACCTTATGTTATGCTCATACGTATCAGACAATTTAGGGCAAGAAACTGAGGTCAAGGAGAGCCAGTCTACAGTCAGATAAGCATTCAAAACAAAACTGAACTGAAAACTATCAAATGAGTTTATCCTAAAGCACATGATTTTATGATCGGAGAACCAAGGGAATGGGACTCCCATAACTTTGTGTTTTGTGACTGAGTTTTTTGTTGTCCAGGGAGGACAGTAATGTAGAAAAGATCTTCCTTTGATGAAGGCCTTCTAAACATCTCTCTTCTATGTGTGTTTTTTGGCTTAACATAGCAACCTTTTTCTCTCGGTTAGGATCAATAACCAAACCTATTTATTTTCCATCAAATTTGATATTTTTTACCTTTTACCCTTCTGTCAACATTTTTTCAATATGAGCAATAACTTTAAATATTATTAGTTAGAACCTTTAGGTTCATAGGAAACCAAATGAATTAACTGTAAGAATTAGGATGTGTAAAACACACAAAATCTACAAAAATACTTTTTAAATATAAAAAGCAAACCAACAAAAAAAAACTAGAAAACAACTGACCACAATGTAATACACAAAAATCCTATGGGACAAACAAGAAGAAAGCAGTAATTTTTACAGAAGGCAGTGCATGACAAGTCGTGGCAAAATTCCCATTAAAAAATGGCGATGTAAAACCAACATTTAAGGCACTGCAGAAAAACATACACAAAACAAACACCTTTCCCCCAACACCTCAAGGCCTCCTTGTTATAGATTAGGAAATCAGGGGAATTTTCCTTCCCCCTGCCCCACTCCAAGGGAGAAGAAACGGAGTGAGTGGGGGGAGGGAGGTTATTAGCATTACCAAAGATGTAGCCGGGTTGGGTTAACGACCGATCTTGGAGAAAGATAAGGAAGAGGCACGGAGGCGGGGCTGGTGGAGACTCTGGCTGGGAGGGGAGAAGCAGTGTGGGTGGGTGGCTGGCTCTCTGGGGTGCAGACAGGCATTTTCGTTGGGGAGGGGGACCGGAGGTCTAGCTTGTTTTGGCTGTTAATCCTGGGGGGGGCTCGCCCTCCCATCCTGCTGGCTTCAACCTGTCTGACTGTCCCGCCCGCCGGAGCCGCTGTGTTTCATCGGAGAGTTTTTTTGCTTGCCCGCGGGAGAGGAGGAGGAGTTTTTGGAGACACTACCACCTGAGACTGCAGTGAGTCTTCGCCACTTGAGACAGCGGTGAGTTCCCGTGGGAGTGTGCTGCCTGCCTTCCTTGTCGCCCCCACGGAGGCGAGGACCCCCCTCATCTCCTTCTCGGCTTCCCCTCGTGGTCCGGGACCTCTCTCTCCGGTCCCCTCTTCCCGCGGGTGACTGACGGAGCCCACAGCGCCCCCTGCCGACCGTGACCAGGTACTGCAGGTCCTACAGCTCCATCAGTCCTACAGCGCCCCCTGCCGACCGTGACCAGGTACTGCAGGCCCTGCAGCTCCAGCGGCCCAACAGCGCCCCCTGCAGACCGCAATTAGGACTGTGTTAAAGGACAGAGGAGTATTCTTTTAGACTTGTTGTTGTGGTTGTTGTTGCTGGTGTTGTTTTGTTTGGTGTTACTTTTTTTTTTTTTCTTTTTTTTTTTTTTTTTGCCAACATTCATATATTTCTTAATAAAGGGTTGTTATTTCTTCTGTTTTTCCACATTTTCCTCGAGTAAAGCCCCTTAATTTGACATTACAATTGCAGAGAGAGAGGAGTTTGGTCTACCTCACAACTCACCCTCTTTAGCAAACAGTCTAGTCTCTCCAGACTGAGACATTTTTGGCGCCCAACGTGGGGCCCGAAAGAGGAAAGGTGGAAAAAGAATAACTACCCTTTGTGTGATTGACACGCGTTTTTGAATTTGTAGGCACCATGATGTTAGGGGTTGTTGCTCTCCTCTGGCATATGACCATGCCAAGATACCTGTCCCACCTGTCAACGTGTTTCAGTTCGCATACTAGTACTTACATTGCAATAAGTACTTTTGAGTTTGTGCATTGGGTATATGACACGGCAAATTCAGCACCTGTGATTTTCATCCGGAACATATCCTCAAGGATACACTACTGCTCTAGCCTAAGCTGCTTCCTCTGGGGTTTTAAGGATAATAGTACCCATTCTTATGGAGACACACAGGGGAATGCACGCGCCCAACCTTTTATTCAGTTCCCTTTTGGATACGATACAATGGCCTCTGGGAAGTTTAAATCATTTTTAGATGTCCGAGACATTTCAATTGTTGGGCTTTTCATCCTAAATTGTGCCACTATAGCATACCTGATATACCAAGCCAAGGCCAAGAATTACCGAGAAGGCGTTCAGGAGCCTGACCCAGGGGTGGAAAACCTCGAGTGGCGTGGGTTATGGGAGGACATGGGTAAATTCCTAGAAAGTTGCTCAGCTCCCATGACATGGAAACTTACCCTTGAACAACTCCTGAACCCTATAAAAATAATGAAAGCTGTGAGGGAGAGGGGTCGTGATGGATCCATGGAGAAGCAGGTGACAGCTGCATGCGGGGTCTTGGCCATTGCCTACAGGAAGTTGCTTGGTATGGTGCAGCATTCCCAGGGGAAAGGAAAAGACGAGGACAAGATGCCTAATATCAAGGTGACTCAGGATAAGGAAAAAACTAAGGGGCAGACTAAACCAACGGAGGTTGCCACTATCCACAGGAAGAAATGTAAAGCCAAATCAGTTCGCCTAGTTGACGATGATGGAGAGGCAGGGTCCTCACAAGCAGCTGCTCCAGAGACAGAAATCATCACTGAGTCTTTATCGTATAATAACCTCCGGAATCTACGGGCAGATGTTGCTCGTCGTCCGAGTGAGCCCGTTCTGGCCTGGATGATCCGAGTTTGGGACTCTACAGGTGATGCAGTAAACCTTGATGGTGGTGAAGCGAGGTTCCTGAGGTCCATTGCCCAAGATGTGGGTATTGAGGAGGTGTTTGTGAGGGAATCGAAGCCCCTGTCTCTCTGGGCACGGCTCGTGGATGGTGTGAGAGAGAGGTTCATTTACAGAGATTCCTTGCAGGCAGATCATTACACCAAGAGCTGGAAGACCATCGAAGAAGGAATCCTACGGCTGAGAGAAATGGCATTGCTAGAAGTACTGTTTGGGGGGGATGGGCAACCTACCAACGATCCTGACAAGGTTAAGTGTACACCACAGATGTGGTGGAGCTTTACACGTATGGGGCCGTCCATACATAAAGGTTACCTGACATCACTGGAGGCTGGGGAGAAGCGGGAGCCAGTGATGTCTGTAATAAATAAACTTCGGTTGTACGACAGTATGATCGGAGGACCGATACAGGCCCGTATCTCCTCTGTAGAGACAATAGTTAATGAGCTCAAGGAATTAACTACAGGGTTGAAAGAGAAGATTGAGAGAAACAATCTCCATACGGCCCCAGTGAGAACCAGACGCCCCTCAGCTAGAGAGAACAGACAGACTTCACGAACTGAGTTGTGGTACTTCCTAAGTGACCATGGAGAAGACATGAGACGATGGGACAGGAAACCTACCCGGGCCCTAGCAGCCCGAGTACAAGAGTTGAAAGAGAAAGAAAAGGGGAAGTCTGCGAAAGTGAGTGCCGTACCAGTATCCTGCGGGCAGGGATCTGACTCGGTAGAGGGCACCTCCCGTCGACGTTCACAAGAGGAAAACGATGACTGGCAGAATGAAGACGAGTGTTAGAGGGGCCCTGCCTCTAGCCAGGTAGAGGCACGGGACAACCGTGTCTATTGGACTGTGTGGATCAGATGGCCTGGCACGTCAGACCCACAGAAATATCAGGCTTTGGTTGATACTGGCGCTCAATGTACGTTAATGCCCTCAGGACATGTGGGACCAGAGACTATTTCCATTTCGGGGGTGACTGGAGGATCTCAAGAGTTGACCATAGTTGAAGCTGAAGTGAGCTTGACCGGGAAAGACTGGCAGAAACACCCCATTGTGACTGGTCCAGATGCCCCATGTATCCTGGGCATTGACTATCTCAAGAACGGGTACTTCAAGGACCCCAAGGGACATAGATGGGCTTTTGGAATAGCTGCTGTGGAGACCGAGGAGGCTAAACAGTTGAACTCGCTGCCCGGCCTCTCGGAGAGCCCTTCGGCCGTAGGGTTGCTGAAAGTCGAGGAACAGCAAGTGCCAATCGCCACTACAATAGTGCATCGCCGGCAGTACCGGACAAACCGAGACTCTGTGATCCCCATCCATAAGATGATCCGTGAGCTGGAGAGCCAAGGGGTGATCAGCAAGACCCATTCACCTTTCAACAGTCCTATCTGGCCTGTGCGTAAGTCTAACGGAGAATGGAGACTGACTGTGGACTACCGTGGCCTGAATGAAGTCACCCCACCGCTGAGTGCTGCTGTTCCAGACATGTTGGAACTCCAGTATGAACTGGAGTCCAAGACAGCGAAGTGGTATGCTACTATTGACATCGCAAACGCATTCTTCTCCATTCCCTTAGCAGCAGAGTGTAGGCCGCAGTTCGCTTTCACCTGGAGGGGCGTGCAGTACACTTGGAACCGACTGCCCCAGGGGTGGAAACACAGCCCCACCATCTGCCATGGGCTGATCCAAGCCACATTAGAGAAGGGTGAGGCTCCAGAACACCTGCAATACATTGACGACATCATCATATGGGGGGACACAGCAGAGGAGGTTTCCGAGAAAGGGAAGAAAATCATCCAGATCCTCCTGGGAGCTGGTTTTGCCATAAAGAAGAGTAAAGTTAAGGGACCTACCCGAGAAATCCAGTTCCTGGGGGTGAAATGGCAAGATGGGCGTCGTCAGATCCCGACGGAAGTCATCGATAAGATCACAGCCATGGCCCCACCAACCAGCAAGAAAGAAACGCAAGCTTTTCTGGGTGCCATAGGTTTCTGGAGGATGCATATCCCGGAGTACAGTCAAATCGTAAGCCCTCTCTATCTGGTTACCCGAAAAAAGAATGATTTCCAGTGGGGCCCTGAACAGCAACAGGCATTCGAACAGATTAAACGAGAGATTGCACATGCTGTAGCCCTTGGGCCAGTCAGGACGGGGACAGATGTGAAAAATGTACTCTATTCTGCAGCTGGGAATAAAGGTCTCTCCTGGAGCCTCTGGCAAAAGGTGTCTGGTGAGACTCGAGGTCGCCCACTTGGGTTCTGGAGCCGAAGCTACAGGGGATCTGAAGCCAATTACACCCCAACAGAGAAGGAGATCCTAGCGGCTTATGAAGGAGTACAAGCTGCCTCTGAGGTGATTGGCACAGAAGAACAGCTGCTCTTGGCACCTCGACTACCAGTGCTGAACTGGATGTTTAAAGGAAAGGCCCCCACCACACATCATGCCACTGATGCTACATGGAGTAAGTGGATCGCTCTGCTCACACAGCGTGCCCGTATTGGAAATCTGAATCGCCCTGGGATCCTAGAAGTCATCACAAATTGGCCGGAAGGCGAGAGTTTTGGTCTAGCAGATGAGGAAGCAGAAGAGCAGGCGGTACGGGCTGAAGAAGCTCCAGAATTTGATAAACTACCGAAAGAAGAAGCACGCTACGCCCTCTTCACTGACGGTTCCTGTCGCCTTGTAGGAACGAAGCGCAAATGGAAAGCAGCTGTATGGAGCCCCGCCCGACAAGTTTCAGAAGCTACTGAAGGAGAAGGAGAATCGAGTCAATTCGCAGAGCTCAAAGCAGTCCAGCTGGCATTGGACATTGCAGAACGGGAGAAGTGGCCAAAGCTGTACATCTACACTGACTCGTGGATGGTAGCCAATGCTCTGTGGGGATGGCTGGACAGATGGAAGAAGGCCAATTGGAAACGCGGGGGAAAACACATCTGGGCTGCTGATACGTGGCAAGACATCGCTACCCGAACAGAGAAGCTCACTGTGAGGGTCCGCCACGTAGATGCCCATGTGCGCAAAGGCCGAGCCAATGAGGAGCATCGCAACAATGAACAGGCAGACCGAGCCGCACGAGTCAAGGTGTCACAGGTGGACTTGGACTGGCAGCACAAAGGAGAGTTGTTCCTAGCACGGTGGGCTCATGATGCCTCAGGCCATCAGGGCAGAGATGCCACCCATATATGGGCACGAGACCGAGGGGTGGACTTAACCAAGGACATTATTTCCCAGGTTATCCATGACTGTGAGACCTGTGCTGCCATTAAACAGGCTAAGAGACTCAAGCCCCTATGGTATGGTGGACGTTGGAGTAAGTACAGGTATGGGGAGGCCTGGCAAGTCGATTACATCACACTGTCACGAACCCGCCAAGGTAAGCGCTATGTGCTTACTATGGTGGAAGCCACCACTGGATGGCTGGAGACGTACCCGGTGCCTCACGCTACTGCCCGAAATACCATCCTGGGCCTTGAAAAGCAAGTCCTGTGGCGACATGGTACCCCAGAGCGCATTGAATCAGATAACGGAACTCATTTTAAAAACAGCTTAGTTGCCACCTGGGCAGGGGAGCATGGCATCAAGTGGGTGTACCACATCCCATACCACGCAGCAGCCGCAGGGAAAGTTGAACGACATAATGGACTGTTGAAAACCACCCTGAAGGCGTTGGGTGGAGGGACAGACAAGAACTGGGACCAGCATCTAGCAAAGGCTACATGGCTAGTTAACACCAGAGGTTCCATCAACCGAGCCGGCCCTGCCCAGTCAGAGTCCCTCCACACCGTGGATGGAGATAAGGTCCCCGTGATTCACGCGAGGGGTGTGTTAGGAAAAAAGGTTTGGGTTGACCCTACCTCGAGCAAAGACAAACCCATTCGTGGGATTGTTTTTGCCCAAGGGCCCGGCTGCACCTGGTGGGTGATGCAGGAAGATGGAGAAACTCGGTGCATACCTCAGGGAAACCTTACTCTGGGGTGAGCTGGCTGTAACTGTATCTGTATGTAACCCTGCACCTGTATCTGTATGTGTATCTACCTACTAGTGGATGAGTATATAGTTGGAATACTGCATGTACGTATGAGGATCAAAGATTTAACCTAATAAGTGTGGCAGCATGGGGAAGAAAAATTAGGGGTGGATAATGTTATAGATTAGGAAATCAGGGGAATTTTCCTTCCCCCTGCCCCACTCCAAGGGAGAAGAAACGGAGTGAGTGGGGGGAGGGAGGTTATTAGCATTACCAAAGATGTAGCCGGGTTGGGTTAACGACCGATCTTGGAGAAAGATAAGGAAGAGGCACGGAGGCGGGGCTGGTGGAGACTCTGGCTGGGAGGGGAGAAGCAGTGTGGGTGGGTGGCTGGCTCTCTGGGGTGCAGACAGGCATTTTCGTTGGGGAGGGGGACCGGAGGTCTAGCTTGTTTTGGCTGTTAATCCTGGGGGGGGCTCGCCCTCCCATCCTGCTGGCTTCAACCTGTCTGACTGTCCCGCCCGCCGGAGCCGCTGTGTTTCATCGGAGAGTTTTTTTGCTTGCCCGCGGGAGAGGAGGAGGAGTTTTTGGAGACACTACCACCTGAGACTGCAGTGAGTCTTCGCCACTTGAGACAGCGGTGAGTTCCCGTGGGAGTGTGCTGCCTGCCTTCCTTGTCGCCCCCACGGAGGCGAGGACCCCCCTCATCTCCTTCTCGGCTTCCCCTCGTGGTCCGGGACCTCTCTCTCCGGTCCCCTCTTCCCGCGGGTGACTGACGGAGCCCACAGCGCCCCCTGCCGACCGTGACCAGGTACTGCAGGTCCTACAGCTCCATCAGTCCTACAGCGCCCCCTGCCGACCGTGACCAGGTACTGCAGGCCCTGCAGCTCCAGCGGCCCAACAGCGCCCCCTGCAGACCGCAATTAGGACTGTGTTAAAGGACAGAGGAGTATTCTTTTAGACTTGTTGTTGTGGTTGTTGTTGCTGGTGTTGTTTTGTTTGGTGTTACTTTTTTTTTTTTTCTTTTTTTTTTTTTTTTTGCCAACATTCATATATTTCTTAATAAAGGGTTGTTATTTCTTCTGTTTTTCCACATTTTCCTCGAGTAAAGCCCCTTAATTTGACATTACAATTGCAGAGAGAGAGGAGTTTGGTCTACCTCACAACTCACCCTCTTTAGCAAACAGTCTAGTCTCTCCAGACTGAGACACTCCTCAAGACAGAAATTTTTTTACTTTTCATTTCTTATAAAAATAAAATTAAATACATTTTACTAATAGAATAGAAAACAGTGACAAAGGCATGACAAGCATATTCATCAAAGTGAAATACAGGAGAAGAAGGAGGAAGACTTTTTTAGGCTTCATAAGCAGCAGTAATTGGATTTAAAAAGGGATGTGTAGTTTGAATGTACATAAGCAATTCTGAAGAATAAATTCTAGTGGACTACACAATAATCTCCTCTGAGGGAATGAGTTTAATATCCAGGTGATTTACAAAGATCCTTTCCAAAATTACTAAGATGGTAGTGGAGGAATAAAATAACCTGAAAGTGATTCCACCAAATGAATAATATGCTTAAAGATGATAAAGTTCCTTAAACATGCCATAGGGAACAGTACTACCATCTAACAGATTAAAGAATAGTTGGAAATGGTAAAGACTATATTCCAGCAGTCATTTCCACATTACAGTATTAATAAAAGTTTAATATTTCAAATAGAATAAGATTTATGGATAAAAACTTCTTTAACTGAAAGACTTAGTTTAATTTAACTGTTGCCTAAATATGTGCTAGTCTTTTACTCCAAGTTTTCAGTGATAAAGCTGAAAGGTTGATTTCAAACAAATTTCACTTAAACAAATCATACACATAGTGTATGTCATATAGGGCAGTTCCTAGGGCAAAAATTGGTGGTAAGCAACTTTTCCCAGTATAAATATTCCAGAACTGGTTCTGTGCCGTCCTATTTCACATGACTGCATTGTTTTATACTGCCAAAGTCGCCTCTGCCCTGGTTTTACAGGAAGGTTGGAAAGCCATGAGCCCTGAACAACAGTCAGTCTGCTCCATGGGCAGCAGAAGGAGGACTCTGCTCCTGTTGGTGAAAGCTTTCTGCCGTTATAAAGTTGATGATGCTAAACCCAAAACTATCTTCTTGTAACAGTGCCTAGATGAGATATGCTGCAGATAGAAGGAAGCCTTTACCAGAGCATTTTGGTGTTTGACAAGCTCCAGGAGATTTACATTCAGCCTGCAAATTCAGGGACAGCTTTGAGTTTTTCAGCAACGTGTTGGAGCTTAGCTGGTATAACACTCAGTTTTGTATTCAAGACCCAAAGCCAGGTCCTGTGCAATATCCCGAAGTGCCTGACAAAAAATGGATGCAGTCAAGAAACATGCTCTTGGTATTTCTCTAGCAGTTTATCTATATGATTTTGGAGAAGGCAAAATTGTTAAAATTAATGAGTAATATTTTTGCTTCACAAAGGTGATGTAAATGTGATGTTCTTGTGATAATGAGCACTAAAATATGTTTACGTGAAAAAGATTGAAATGAATAGTCATGTGTTTTCATAAATCTCTGTTCGGTCTTGGCAAACTTTAAAGGTTCCAAAGCAATATATTCTTGATATTATTCCAGCTTCTGTCTCTGAGATGTCATGCTATTTGCTTATCATAAATTGCAAAGTCATAAATAAGATATATTCTGTAACAGTATATCCAATCCCTTCAGCAGAGGCTCAGATCTGGAAAAAGAGAATCTCTTTTTTTTTTCCTCAGCAATTGTAATTTCCAGCATCAGGTACTTGACTGTCTACATATGATTTTAGATGAGACTAGTTACCAACTGGCGTAGGTATTATGCATATGAACAGCCCATTTTCATCAGATCATTGGTCTAAGAAGCCCTACAACAAAAGGCTCCTTTTTGTCTAATTGGTAACAAAAGGAACAATTAAGACGATGTTTCCCAGGATTATATCATTAAATGGTAATGATACAGGTACATAGTAACATGTTCCTGAAATCAAATGGGGAGGTGAATAATTTTTACTTTAAAAAGATGACTCAGAAGAAATATTTTGGAAGGCTGATCAGTCTTTCAGTCACAGAAGTAGCCTGTCTTTTGCACCATTAAAACACTTGGCTGAGAAACACGAGACTTTATAAAACATATGTATCATTTTGCAAGGAGAAAATTAAATTGTAGAGTCTTCAAAAGGCTGCAACACGCACCCCACATAAGTCTTAAAAGTGATTGCACATTGTCTTTTTTAAGTGGAAACCAATTTTCTGATTAATTTACAAAGCAATAAATGAGTACTTAAGACTTAGATTTGTGCTTTGAAACTCAGCCACTGAATGTCCTAAACAGTAAATTGATACCCATTGCACATTCTTGAGATGAAAACCTATAATTCCTTGTAGAGGTATCTCTGCCCTGTCAAACTGAACATCCTCTCTGTGATGAAAATTAGGTGGAAAATTCATTGTCCAGGTGCTGAGTTCTGCTTGCTAAAAAAATTAAGCAATTCTGTAAGCTGCTGCTGCTATTGTAGTCTAATCATTGGTTTTCTACAGTAAATGACAAGTCAGTTTTCTTGCAAGTGGCAGCACCAGAGGCTTGCTTTCTTCCTTTGTGCCTCCATAAGGCTTAATTGTTCCCATCTTTTGGCAATAGTAAGAACTCCACAAGACTCAGCTTGTATTGAACAGTTAAGGATGCTGTCACATTTTTATAGTGGCATGGGTAAAGATTAGCAAGGTCCACACATGCTATAGCCAGAATTTTAACTCTGTACTGTGTTTATTGAAAAAGAATATATGTTTAAAACAGGTATTTGCTATCCACAAAATAGCATGTGGGAGACGACTATTTCCAAGCTGGAAATTCCAATATGGAATCAGAAATCTCTGAATGATATTAGCAAATCATGTCTCCCAGAGAACTTCTGGTTATCACCATGTCACACATGCGTGGCCACTCAACATTTCATGATGCCAAAAAGGAAAATTTCTTCCAGTTGGGCAAAATGTCATGCATGACTTGCAAGTGAGTGGTTTTTACATCATTTAAAATGTGGTTCAGACTATTTACAGTATGTGAAGCACACAATCACACAATCACACAAACAGTAAGAGTTTTCAGCATAACGTTTTATGTTCTCATGGATAACTAAGACAAGAAGCAGCAATTCCTCGAACATGGTGTAGGCATTGCCCTTTTCCACTGATGCTTAAACTTGGTTTGAATATGAACAAGCAGGAGAGGAGAACTGCAACCAATATAAAATTTATCACTTGATGAAAAAGCAGTTGGGTGATATGCTGTAGCCTGTGACCGTGTGGGATTGTATTTGCACATCTCCAGTGCTTGCCTATCTATATACAGCTGTCTATTTTCAAGTGTCTGTTTCAAAGGAATGCTGAGGAATACAAGACAGACCGATGCCATTAGGTATTTACAGTAAAGTCCTACCATAATACAGTCTTCTACCTTTAAGCAGCCAGTCCTTACTGTGCTCTCTATTTTAAATATGCAAACAAGAAATAATGACATTTAACATGTATGTATATTGTATAAATGTATATTGTACAAGAATTGTATGAGAATAAAAGGTTATCTAGAGTTTGCTTTGAAAACATAAAAATACTTAAAAGATGCCTGAGAGAAAACTAATATGGAATTCAACACGATTAAAGCCAAAACCCAGAAATTTCTCTGACAAAGTGCAGTTAAATAATATCACTCCAGCTTCCAAAATAAAGAGTGCATTCTGTGTGGAAGAGGAGGAAGCATAAACAGGAATCTTCCTGTCTGCTAGTCAGTCCCTCCCTGATAACTTCTGACTGTGCTACAAATTGCAACCAAATTGCATGGAGGGACAGTTCTCTCAAGGATATTAAGTCCCTTCATATTTTAGTGACCAATACTACAGAAAGCTTTAATCAGAGTTGGAGTCCACAGAATCAAACCCCAAATCTGTAAGAAAACAGCATGAATTTGAAACCAAAACACTTTCTGGATTATACAATAAAATTATATCATAGAAATTCATTTGATATGAATTCAAATTCTGTAGGAAAGTAAAATAATAATAAAAAAAAGGTAATTTTTTTGTATTCTTGAGTTTCTTTCCTCTGTTCGGCATAATGTGCCACTGTAGGCCTGTTGGTAAAGTGAAATTTGCTGTCATTGCTTCCTCCCTTTAAAATAATTTATGGTGGAATCATTTTTGTATCTAGCTATTGCAATACACTACTTGCTAGTTTTTACCACCAAGAAAGTAAGGATCAGAGAAAAACAAAAGTGTGAAACAATAATTTTTCTCCTTTTCATTCCCCCACCACTAAAATACCATTTCAACTCAAATGAAAACTTTTAGTGGAAACTAGTTTTGATGAAGCTTCACTAGAGAGATTGATCAAGAGAGTTCATACTGATGCAGCTTTCAACGTAGGAGCCAGTGTGAAGAGTGTTTTATGCTAAGTATGAATTCAAATACTTTTCTTACTTATTGACTATCCTCAGACTGATTAATTAAACACATTGAAAAGACTCAGTTCTGTCTCTTGCAGAAAATGATACCCTCAGAATTTTTACATTATTTATGAGATAGAGTTGTTCCTTTTTAGTCCAGCACTAATAATGACTCTGGCTTTAGAGAATATTATTTGCCGTGAGGCTGCCACATGATGCTGTGGATGACTGAAAGTGTGGTATATAAATGGTCTTGAAAAAAATATAGCTTAAAATAAAGCACTTTCTTTTTGAGCACTATATAGCACATGGACACCTCAATCAAAAAGAAATTTTAGCCAAAGCATTACAAACAGCCTAAATCCACACTTCCTATGAACTCACTGTTCAAAGGACACTTTCATGTTTTTATAATAAGTGCTTAGAATTCTTTGTATCCAAAAACTTGTATAAAGATTTTCATTTTTTAATAAGAACCTTTCCAAGATTTCTGGGAGATTGCATAAGCAATATATCCAGTCCTCAGAACAACTCATAAAATGAATAAACTTTGACATGCAAGTGTCCATCACATCTTGAAAGTGTTTAGCTGTTGAGAATGATTTGTAGAAGATTTTTTTATTATATGAAATTTTCAGCCTTTTTTTTTAAATTTATATACAACAAATACAGAGTGCCAAATTTTGCTATTAGAAAAACCTATGCAGTCATCACAAAATAAAAATGAAGGTGTTTTGAAAGGTTACAGTTTAATTCTTTATGTTTGTATTAGTAAGAGCACTGACTTCACAAAACAGATTTGCTGAAACTCCAGTTAGGATCGAAGGAAAACACCTGTGGGGCCTGTGAAGCTTGCATTTACTAAATGAGTATTCCTAAATCACAGTTCATCTACTTTCAAATCTGTATGGAAACATTAAGATATAATACATGTCATGGCTAGGCTTCACAAACAAAGATTTGGGAATATATAATACATGTAATAATCAGAAAAGTGTTTTTGCTTGCAATAGTTAACCTGAGGCACAAATGCCCAGTACAAGTGTTATCCTTGAAAAATTAAGAAGCACATATTTTGTGAAGATTTATGTTTTGCAAATGACTCTTGGAAGTTTTAAACCTTGTCTGAAACCATGTCTTAGCATGCTAGAATCATTCTTGAGCCTCTGAGCCAATTTCTCAGATTTAAACTAATATAATAGTCCACTTGAACTTAATAGGCTGCAAGAGAGTTTGGCTTTCCAGGGTCACAACTCCATTTATCTAAGATAATTTCCAGAACCTCAATTTAATAAAGATCAGGGACTGGATAGGGTCAGTGAATACTGAAAACAAAAGAGAAGCACACCCTGGAAGTGCCTGGTTCCTTATGCTCAATGATATTATTGTATACAGTCCTCATACTCTATATTTTCATGCTTTATACTGCAAGGCTCCTGAAGTACTAAACAAAGAATAATGCTAGAACATATCAGCATTGTTATCGAATCATTAAGGTTGGAAAAGACCCCTACAATCATCAAAATCCCTAAGATTAAGTACCCACTTATAGGGTAAACAATCCAGAAACCAGTTCTATAAATATAGATTCACAGATTAGAAATCTATTGCACATGAAGAAACCTAAACCAATATTTTTAATTCTTCTGTCATGGAACCTTCAGAGAACAAAAAAAAAGTGTCAAACAATATTTTTTCTCCTTTTCATTCCCCACAACACTTCAACTCAATGAAAAAGGCCATTTCAGATTTTGATTTCCATGATAGTACTTGTAGGCAGGTCTTTAAAAAACTACTACATCTCTTTCTTCACAAACCTTACTGCTTGTCTGAATGATCTTGTAAATATTACTTGTCTCAGGACAGAGGATGTGGCTAGGAAACAACATACAGTACCTCGACCCAAAATAAAATATCTTGCTTGTCATTCGGAGTTTTCTTAAACAATATAATATTTTAATAGTAAGGAGATTACCAAAAAGTAAACACATAAACCATAAATTATTAAACATCTAAGCATAGACTTCAGATTCTATCTAGAATCTTGGCAGAGCTCCTCTACTATATTAGTTACACAGAGAATCAATGATTTAAACCAGTCTTGATCAGTTAGGAGCAGATTTTAGGTAACTATGTGCTTTTTCTCATGACAGTATAGTGTTATTAAGCCTATGGCATTTCTCTAAACAGCTATTTTTGCACCTATAAATTTTATCCAGGTAGAAAGGACAACTTTTGTTCCTTTTCTAGGAAACTCCTGTGTAACAAAACAGCCCAGTCAGAGCAGTGACCAAAAATCTCTGGGCAATGGATCACAGTATGCATTTAGGTCAGCTCTGCTGATCTTGTAGGGACAGGAAGACATCAGGACAAGTAACTGCCTATGTTTCCTTGGCTGTTCAGATACACAGTGACCGTGTAACCAAATTGCATATTCTGGGTGCATTGAAATCATTGCACATCACTGTGTAGTTGATGTGTCTAGTGCATATAGAACGTGTCTGGATGCACAGAACAAAGACTCCTCATAAAGCAATGCCTGCTGTGTTGGATGAACCAAAACATGTCAGATGCAATGATTTGTGCATGTACACCTAACTCAAGCCAAGAAATTCTGACAAACATTCAAACTTCTTGAGTATACCAAATAAATGGCAGTCATGGTCACCGTAAATTTGACATCCATTGATGCATAGTATGGGCTTCTACTAAAACAAGTAGTCTCTCTATATATTTTGCTTTTTTCCCTTTCCCCCCCCCCCCCCCTTTCTTTTTCTTCTATACCTAGGGCACTATATATTATTTGGGTTCTTATAGCTTTGGTTTTATGTGAAATTTCAGTAGGAAATGTTAGCTCAATTCACGAAAAGATGGTTCAGAGTTCTGGGGTGTTATTTGATAATATTAAGAACCAATGAGCGACTAATAACCAAACCAAAGATTTTCTTAAGACAAATAATGAGAATGCGGAAAAGGAAATGTTACTCTATATGAAATGATGACTTTCTTCAATGAAAGAAACTCCCATAACAAGATTTTCTGCAAGTGGAAGAAAATCCTCCACCTCCCTGGACTTATTGTTACAAGTTTAGAAGAATAAACTAGTTGCAAGATGAAGGTCAAAGATATAATTTAGGATTTAAATGTCAAGGAGATGTTCAAAGGTTTGAGAGTTGAAATCCAAGACAGCATTGACTATGGGTCTAAAGTAATTATTTTTTTATTCCGTTTGTCTATGGCAGTAAAATGGTTTACCAAAATAGTATTAGATTCTAACATGATGGTTTTCAAAAGAATTAAAAATTAAAAAAAAAAATAAAAATCAATGAAGTAGCTAGTGTAATACATTTGACTCTAATATAATTAAGTTTCTTTCTAGGAAATCCACTAGAGGTTTCTTTCTACGGGGCTCTGGCTATCTATTGTGACTATCAAGGGACAGTTTCCTCTATGGGCTAAAGGACTGAAATCTGGCTTAGGGAAGTCAGGCTTTACCTTAAATTTTGATCTGCTTTAATCTTTCATCTCTGCTAGAAAAACAAAATCCTCAAAATAAAAACACAAACCAGAATCAGTTTTTGAACCAAAGCTCACTGTAGATAGGAAATAAGTAGTAGGCATTAAAAAAAACATTGCCCTCAACTGTGCATAAAGGCAGCATAGGAGAGACAGTAATTTCCCTAACTGTACAATTAATATCCTGAAGCTGCACCCCATTTGCTGTAGCATTTTTCCAAAGCAAACACCTTAAGACTAGGAGTGTTTTCTGTGTTCAGTGACTTGTAGATTTTTCTGGTTTTACCCTCATTTAAGGCAGCATTCTTTTCTGAATAGCTAACTTAGTAAAATCAACAACATCTCTTAGCATGTTTTAGTGTATCTAGGAGGTATCCAGAGCATGAATAGCCTGCTATTTAACCCAGAAAAGTGGCTCCTATATATGATACTGAAATTCAGGACCAATGTATGGGAATAAATAGACAGAATTAAAGAATACAAGCTCCTCTGAGCCTTGGCAGCAGCATTTAATGCCAGTTAAAAACAAAACTCTGTGTTCATAGTCAGTAAAAGCATGTTTTGCAAATTCAACCAGAGACAAACCAATATGTGGGATCCCTATGGTCCTATCTTCTCCTGTGAAGAGGGAATGAAGTTTGTCAGTAGCTTGCAGAAGAGAAGGACTTTTTCATCAGACAGGCTACTAACTTATCAAGGATTCATGATGAGTCAGCTGGACTCCAAGGATCTAAACTACATTGAAGATTATGGGTCAGGAGGGAGGAGTAAGAGAAGGTTTTAAGCCAAAAAAAAAAAAAAGGAAAAAACCCCACCAAAACTAGAGTACAAAGCTAGAGCTAGTCGTTTTCTGGCTAGGATTGTATTGGGTTTTTTTCACAGCTTCAATTCCTCTGTTTTCATCCAGAAGACAGTCTCTTATGAGATTTTTGGCTTCATCATGATGGGACTAACTGGTTTGGAAAATAGGAGATACATCAGAGTGTTCCTACCATTCTCAGGGCATCTAAAACTTTGGACTTGAGCCACCTATCCATCCCATGTCAGCTCTGAAAAAGAAGAGAAGCAGCATGGATAAACATACTATCTGGTAGATTGGGGTTTCTGGAAAAACATAAATTTTTAAATATCTGTCTCAATGGCAGTATTTCTAAGAATTCCATATGGATATAAAAGCTCACTTCTCGGCCCAAGAAAGCACTTCTACAGCGAACAGAGGGAGGCCTGACACTACAAATGGGAACAAAATACTCCAAAATGAGACTATGGGATGGAATTTCCGCTGGAGCCTTTTGTCATTTATTTTGTATGGTCTAAATTAACCAATTAAACATTTCAGAAATAAAATTATTTGGCCTGTAAACTGTACAGAATAAAATATTTGAATAGCTGGGTTCTATAAATCAACCTATGTAATATAAGACACTAGTCCTCTTTTTACCTACCCTTTCAAAGGATTAACAAGGAACTGGCAAGAAGAATAGTAATGTTGATATGAGCCTCCAGCTGGGATTGATTACAGGCTACAGCCTAATGCAGTAATGTTTTGTGCTAGCACAACAGTTTAACTAGAGAGTGCTCACAATACATATTCCCCACCTTCTGTCTCATAAGTGCTGATATATAGAAACCAGCTAATTTTGTTGTGATTCTGACCTTTGATCTGTTAAACCCCCAAATTAATTATCTAGCATGCATGTGATTTTTTACTGCTTAAATTAGGGTAATATTGTAAAACACATCTCACATTAATAGCTTGTTTCTAGGCAAGTCTTTTGCCCAGCCCCCATCCTTATCCAAGCACGAAGTGGAGAGGGAAGCAGGCAGAATGGGCATAGAGAGGGGTTGTAGGTGGCATTTCCTTACCAGTACTGAAAAGGTTAAAATTATATTGTGAAACTTAAAATCAAGAATTGCAGAGAGTGATCAGGCTACTCTTCCTACAGATTACCCAAAGTAAACAGAGAAAAATAAATATAAGATAATATCAGAAGTACAATTAATGGTTTGCTCAGGGGGCTGAAAAATTTGAAAGTAGTTTTTATCATGAGAAAAATTCCTGGGATGTAATCACAAGACAAGAAGTGTGTTGTAAGATGTGTCAGCAGAAACTGCAGTCTAGGACAATGAGGATCAACTGTTCTTGTCTAGTTATTAATATTTCTGGATATATTTTTATATTTTTTTTAAGTAGTCGGGACTAAAATGATTGGTTCCTGAATATTTCTGATTTGGAGGAATTTCATGTTGTCCAGAAAATCACAGAAAATGCAGAACACACATGAAAGTGTCAAAATAAAATTTGACATATAAGCAACAAAGTGCTTGTCATTATCATCACCGTATGCACTGTGGAAATTAAAGGTGTCTTTAGGGTCAGTGCCAGTTTGAATTCTCATGTCACTGTAACTAAGTCTAGGCCTAATAGCAGCAAAAACTAAATTCAACCTTTTCTTCTGGAACTTAAGGTAGATACAGAGTGCAGAAAAGCATTGAAATCTGTATGGGAAAAAAGAATACAAAAAGTGTAGCTCTTCATGCTGATATTCTTTGGGATGTAAAATCCATTATTTTACTGTTACAATTTCTCAAAAGAAAGTTTTGTGGTTTCAATTTGAACTAGTCCTGTCAATCCTGCCCACATATGTTAAATAAATTTAAGAACACATATGGAATCAGTCGGACAGTAAGGATAGTTGAGCCTTTGGTTTGTCTTTTCTTGAAGGGGCTAGGACAGAGCTCATACTCAGAGATACTCAGAGATTTCTGCGGATGTACAGATGTAGAATTGCAACTTGGTTACACTGTGTATTGAACATTTCAGGTTTGGCTGTTTCATTTCTGTTTAAGGGTTGCCTGACATACCTGAATCCACAGGACACAATCCTACCTGAATAGAAGCACAAGCACTGTTCCAGAGACATTCTAACAATCAAGTTTTTCCAGTCCATTAACAAACTTAAGCATTTACAACACGTAACCATGTTCTCATGAATGCAAGTTTGAATCCTTTTCGGAGTGCAGAAAAGGTTAGTTATTAATATATCACAAAATGCATACATGACTTAGATGTTGTTTTTGGATTCTTCTGTATATTATCTATCAATAAAGGTGTGTTTGCTCAGTAAAGGTTTACTTGCCAAGATATTAATGAAGACTTACTTGAAATAGAAGAAACAGCAAAGAAGGAATATTGTAGTGGGGATTTCTGTATCTTCAAGAAATGTGAGGACCATCATCCTATACAGAGATCCATTTAACAGTGACCACAGTGACACAGTACACTTAATTGAATTTCCTAAGGTGAATTTCAGGCCAAAAGGATTTTGAACATACTACTTCTGAAATATATATGGGGACCTTACCACAACTAGACCGAACTTCGATATTGAACATTTAACAGCCCAAATTATCTAACTTATGTGGTCATAACCTTTGCAAATATGATTCTGCACAAATGGAAAATAGCAAATACTCTTTAATAGTGGTAAAAGAAAATTGAATTGATAAATGTAGCCTTCACAACCAATAATGCATGTTTGAGAACACATGATAGTCATTCTAAGTAGAAGTAGTTGGAAGAGGGAAATTATTCACATGATTATGTGCAGTTCTTCAGCTGAGATATTTTAAAACTGGAAGAAATCACTTGATATCTATTTGGATGTTCTACATGAAGCACACTTTAGGAACTTTTGAATTAATTCACGCTTTAAGGCCAATAGCTGCAACTGCATTGGAGACTGTATTTTAAGGGGAAAATTCAAAACAAAACCTTATAGTAAGGGGACCATGACTCATGATAAATTTCTTAGCTGAATATGCTTCTTGTCAACATGCAGGACATGATCACCTTCCCTCTCTTCATGTCCTAACATAACCTAATGCATAAGGACTGAGTATTGGTTAGGGCCTCAAATCACTTCCAGAATGCTAGAATATCAAACATACTCTAACTTGTGTTCCTAGCAAAATTAAGGTTTTATAATGGCATTTTCTTTCTCCTTGTTTGTCTTTCTCTGGAAGATCCATTCCTTTCTTCACTTTCTTTAAGTGAAGGAACCTGTTATTCACTTTCAACAAGGATCCAGCCCAACAAATGAGGAGAGGATTTAAGAGAAGGGGAAAGAAGAAATATACTGGGATGTCTGTAAGAAACCTGTAATAAATCAGGCTTCATTAGTTTTTCTGCTCACAGAAAACCTTTTATTTTTTATTTCTGAAGTGATCTGTGGCCCTCTATCCTTGAATCATATCTACATACTTGTCTGACAATAAGTGCTTTCTGTTTACTAGAGCATCAGAGCCAAGATAGTTAAGGACAAGAAAATTGGATTCTATTCTTCCTTATGAGTCACTAGTAAAAATGCCAACTATGTGAGTGTACAATCTTTATTATCAAAGATAATATAAGAGAAAGAAAACAACCATATTTTCACATTCCAGGTTGTGTATGCACTTCTGGAAGCTGAAAAGTTTCTCTCCAAGGCCATAAACTGAACACATTTGTACATATGGGATACAAATGGAATGAAATCCTCAGTGTCTTTTCTTTTCCAGACACTTGAAAATGCATGTAGAAGAACATTTAGCTATGCATATTAATGGCTGGACTGAACAGACCTTTGGTGCTGTATAATAGTGGCATAATAGTCTACCTTAATAGCAACATGAAATGAGGAATATTGAAATAAAGGGGCTAGATGCCAGGTTAATATCAAGAGACTACATAGTACTAGTGCCACATGGCTTGCTCGACCACTCCAGACATTGAGTTTTGCTGGCAGGAGCGTAGCAAGACTGGGCAGTAAGATGGGACATTCCAAAGCTGAATCTGTTACTCTCTGAATGAATCATTACTTACAACTGGAAAGCTGTTAGAGAATAACTTAGCATCCATAGCTCATTAAAAGCATCTTCAAAGTGAATATTAATTACATCTTGGAAAATGTCAGGTTTTCAACAGTTGGAATGACAAAGTAGGCTAATTCGGTGGGGAGACTTTTCTTGCCCATCAGCAACCAGCCTTCCGCTTATGTTCCTTTGGACATCTCTTGCTTTACTTTCTTGTTGTTGCCAAGAAAACACTTCCATATTGGTGTACATACTGTACTGGACACTGCATGGCCATGTGCTGTTTGCAGAATAAGAAAAACAGCCAATATCAAAGTAATTTTCCATACCTCTTGCTTAAAAAAAAAAAAAGATAGTTATTGAGTTTGGATTGGCAGTACAGGAATTAGATCTCTACTATGACAAATTGAGGATTATGTGACATTTCTTAAACAGAAGTTCAGACTAAATGATAAGATCTTCTGGCCTTAAAAATACGTTATTCTATTTTAATAATATTTATTAACATCTACTACATTATACAATGATATTCTGATCATGGGAAATTGCTTCTATTTCATCAGTATACAATTATCCAGTGTGGAAAAAAAATATCCAGTAAGAAAAAAAAATATGCTGTGGAATGATTTTTACTATTTTGGAGAAAACTGTCTCAGAGGAATATATAATGAATAATCTCAGTTCTTGTGGTTTGCAACTTAGATGGAATCATGTCTAGGCTGACAGCAAAATGGAGGACAGAGAATGTTGAAAAGAAACTTTATCCTGTAGGCTCCCAGAATACAGACTTCAAAATTTCTTTAATGTTTTTGGTTCATTTTATGATTAATAGAACATAGAGTAATGCAATCATTTGGCTTCATATTCCTTTCACAGCCTCTGCTGCTGTCTTCTGTTCTTCATGAGAAATTCTGTTGGAACACCCTTTATTTGACCTCTTCTCATACAAACCACTACAGTCACAATGACAGAAATCCCAGGTCCCTCACTGGTTTATAGCAAATGTAGATTTGTTTTTTATTAGTACCTTTATTTTACAGACCCACAGAAAAAAAAGTGAAGAGGAATTAAAGGGAAAATTGTTGTTTTCCTAACTCCTAACTGGAAACAATGGCATTACTGCTTTTGCTCTGCTCCTATTTCTATTGAACTATTTGCATGCTACCTTGCTGCTAAAACTGCTCCATTGTGCTCCATTCCAGAGTGCAAACATGCCTCCCATGTGTGGAAGTGTAACGGCAAAGAGTTCACTGGGATACTGCAGCTTTTCTAGAGAGTTTTGGCCACCTGCAAGGTAATCATTAAACCAGTGAAAAACGCCTTGATCCATTCTTGTCATGTCCTCCTGAAGTTTCAGAATCCCTTTTCGAGAAAGCGGTTTTATGGAAGTACCAGATGATGGAATTACAAATTCTAATCTGCTATTTTGAAAGGCATGGTGTGAAACTCATTCACCCCAGCTCCTACCCCTTTTTTCTTAAGAGCAGGCATATATTCATTGCACCTAGAATAGAATGGAGCATTTATTTTCTCATACTAGGAATGACGTATTCCTTACAGTATATTTCAGAAAGTGTTCTCAATAATTCTTCTTCTTTCAGCCTTCAAAGCAACTACAAAAATACTTTTAAGAAACAAGGCCATTAAAGAGTCTCAGACCTTGAATAGTTGTGGTTTGTTTGGCATTTTTTTAAATAAAAAAAATAGAGATAATAGAGAACTATTCCATTGTCTTAAATTGATATAGAAAGATGATAATTTTGTGTGGAAATTCCGAGTGGAAATTTTCAAAGAATTTTTCAAAGAAACATATGTGTTTCATATGTATTAGCATTTCTTTAATTTTCTTTTATAAGACTGTTCAAAATGCTTTATAATTTCTCATCATCTATGTCTTAGCTCAGCAGCATCAGCATACCTGTAAATCCCACAAATTCTATTAACTTGAAATTCTGGGGAATGCAGAAAACAGTTGTTTGATGCAGTCTGCCTCTTGACAACCTGTCTCTGCTACCAAGGCACTCCTCTCCTTACTTCCTGAGCCAAGGAGCCCATTCTGGACTGAATGATTTTACTCTTGCTCAGGTAGAGAAAATATATCAGAGGCCAACAGTAGCATTTTCCACCAAATTACTCACACAGTCAAGATGTGATCCACCACCTCAGAAGCAGGACAGCTGGGGACAGTTAAGGGTAGCTCCTGCCCCAAGCTTTAGCACCTCCCTGGGGATGGGACAAGAGCCCCATGGGGGCACAAGGCTTGGTGAAAAAGCCCAGCTTCTACAGAACTGGGCTGTAGTAAACTGGAGACCAGCCATGCTGTGGCACATTTGGGGCAGAGACTTGTGGCCTCAGGAGGCTGACATGGTGTTCCTGGGACATGGGCAAGGTAGGGGGCTCTTTGAGGAGGCTGGGGCTGAGTGTTCCAGGGACACTCAGTGCTGAGTGGTGCCCACAGGGCCCTGGCACCCTATTAGGGAAAGGAGAGAGACCACTCTAATAGCAGCTACACAGAAAAAAAAACAGAGTACAATCACTATTTCCAATACATTTTACTCAATGAACCAGGTAATTTGTACCCAAATAGGCAGAAGATCCCATTATAACCAATAAACTATTACTAAAGACAAATACATTCCCAACATGGATTTGTTCTTGCATTATAATAACATGAAAATGCAAGCAAAGTGTACAAAAGGAAACAAAATCAACCTTCTTGCTGACAAGCAATTTCAAATAATATGTTTCTGGTTGATAACCTATCAGTAAAAGAAATGCTTCTACTCATGAACATGGCAGCTGGTTTTTTTGCAGCAGTTTCTTGACATGCACAGTGAAGCCATTCATTAAAAAGCAAATCAACAACAATGAAAAACTGTCATCAGCCCAAAACAGTAGAAATAGTTTTGAACTCATGGTGCTACATTAAAAATGTGAGCTCTTTTGAGATATGTGATGCTGCTGTTTCTCTGAAACTGCACGAGTTCAAAACTAGTTTCACTCAATTTAACTTCCTATTGATCCTTCGGAATTACAGATATTAAACACTTGGTTTCACAACAAACTTAATGAACAATTCTGAGTCTCTTTATGCACGGCCACTGGAAATGCATGGACCAGTTGGAATCAGAGATTACAGCAATGTCCCATTGGCCTGCAATTTTCTGGCAGCTGAGAGTCATTGCCTGGATATATATAATGCCTTGTGCTTCAAGTTTTTCTCCTGAGAGCTGAATCTAAACTGTAAAATCCTAGCTTCAGAGGATAAACCTACTGAAAGAAATAAATCTATTTATGTGGGATGTTTAAAGCTGTAAAGAGGGGTTCAGTCCAGAGGACAGGCATTTATGTTAAGACCTTTGGGTAGATTTACTCTCTGAAGAAGAAAAAAATTATAAAGTGGAAGATTTAAAGAGGTGAGATTGAATTTGTGCACAGTGTGAAAAAAGCAAACACTGAAAGCAGAAGGAGATGTTTAGGCTTTCTGGAACAGCATGTTGATCCTGCAAGTTAGGAGGATTTCTATTAAGCTGGAAATCTCTGCAGTCCCTTCCTTAAATTCAAGCCTATGCCCCAGTTCACAATATACCCAAACTATTGAATCCTTAAGCCAAATGTCTGTGGCCACAGCTATGGTCAGAGGACTGTGAGAATCAGAAATATGATGTCTGCTCATGGCTTGAAGGGTGTGCTGTTTGCTGGATGAAAAACTGTCTGGATGACAATATTCAGCTGGCGACTGGTCAGTAGTGGTGTTCCCCTGGGGCTCAGTACTGGGGACAGTTCTGGTTAAAATCTTTATCAGCGGTTCGGACAAGGGGATCAAATGCACCCTCAGTCAGCTTGCAGATGACACCAAGTTGGGTGGGAGTGTTGATCTGCTGAAGGACAGGAATGCTCTGCTAAGGGTTCTGGACAGGTTGGGCCAAGGTCAATTGTACAAAATTCAAGACGAATTGCTGGGTCCTTGGTCCTTGGCTCACAACAACCCCATGCAGTGCTACAGGCTTGGGCAATAGTGGCTGGAAAGCTACCTGGTGGAAAAGGGTCTAGGGGTGTTGGTCAAGAGCTGGCTGAACATAAGCCAGCAGTATGCCCAGGTGACCAAGAAGACCAATGGCATCCTGGCTTGTATCAGAAATAGTGTGGCCAGCAAGATTAGGGCAGAGATTTTCCCTCTGTACTTTGCACTGGTGAGGCCACACCTTGAATCCTGTGTCCAGTTCTGGGCCTCTCACTTTAAGTGAGACATTGAGGTGCTGGAGTGTGTCTAGAGAAGAGCAACAAAACTGGTGAAGAGTCTAGAAAGTAAGTCCTGTGAAGAGTGCCTGAGGGAGCTGGGGTTGTTTACCCTGGAGAAAAAGAGGATTAGGGGAGACCTTATTGCTTTTTGCAACTACCGGAAAGGATGTTGTAGTGACCAAGGGTCGATCCCTTCTCCCACGTAACAAGTGACAGAACAAGAAGAAATTAGCTCAAGTTCTTACAGGAGAGGTTTAGTTTGGATATTAGGAAACATTTCTTCACTGAAAGGGTGGTCAAGCATTGGAACAGGCTGCTCAGGGAAGTGGATGAATCACCAGCCCTGGAAGTATTTGAAAGATATGTAGATATCGCACTAAGGGACATGGTAGACTTGTCAACATTAGTTTAATGGTTGGACTTGACAATCTTAGAGGTAATTTCCAATCTAAATGACTCTTGACTCTTTGATTCTAAGATAGTTTCCCATCCATTTCTGATACGGAGTACGGATGAAAGTGAGATGCAATTGAGGAGTGATTACAGAAGGTGCTTCCACCCTTCTTCCACCAAATGAGTTATTGCTTTCTGACTGACACCAGAGCCCAGTAGCACGAAAGCTCTTCCTTTCCTCTCTTTCTAACAGGCTGTACTGGCAGCTCAGAAATTTATTACTAGTAGCTGTCTTTGAGCTGAAAACTTCTAGGCATCAGAAACTCCTCTCCGTGCCCCCTGTCTCCCACAAGGTCAGGTCCTTTCAGAGAGAAACACTTAACCCTGATCTTAGCTGTGAAAACCTAGTCCTGCAGATGAGGTTGGTTACCATCCAGGCCAGTCAACTGAAGCATCGAAGAAGATGTTCCAGTTTCAGCATGGATTCATTAATGCAAGACACACAGTTTAGCCCTTTGTTACGGTTGTTGTATATTCACCATAGAAATGGAAGGGTCAGCTGAATATCCTGGTATGCAGATATGAATTTATGATTATACTGCAGGAGGACAACAACAGTGGGAGTTGTGGGGTATGAGCTATGTAAGCTCTTCTGTGGTCCTATCGTGTACATGGGTTACCTAAATTGCTGCTGCTGAAGTACTGTTTCAGATTCTATTGGCAGTGTTAGACCTACCTTGCATAAACTTTGCTTCCATGTCTAAATGTGACTAGGGTTCAAAAAGTGAGGAATATTTTGTAATTGGAGGTAATCTTTTTGTAGTAGGAAAAAAAAAGGAGTCAGTCGTATTAGTCTAGTTTAAATGATCTGAACTGCTTTGAAATGGTCCAGTAAAACCAGAAAATTTGTAAGGAATCTAAGTGCAGGAGATCATGATATATCAGAACAGATTATCTCAGAAAGACACCAAAGTTCTGTCTCTGGATGTTTTGAAAGACATGTCAGTGATGCCTAAAATGCTGCTAAAGAAAAAACTCCAGAACAGTTAATTGAAGGTGAGATAAGGAAAGGGCTTAATTTGTGCCAAGGCATAGATGTTACAGGACACGCGCTCAGGCTGTGCCTGAGATGTTACATTTTATAATACTACCTGTCCAATCCTAAGTGTTTCCACCCCGTAGCCTGTGCTCAGGTCCGCCCTGGGCCCACTCCCTGGAAATTGGGTTTGGGGACTTTTTGGGACCACCTCTAAACATTTCTACTGGATTAAGGGATAGAATTGATATGGGGAGCATGAGAGGGGGAATGTGTAAACTACTTGTGCTACAGGGTGAGGGATAAGGACTGCTACTTCTAAATTCTACTTTTACTACTTATAAAACTTATAAAGCTTACAAAATTAGAAAAATAAGAAACTAAAAGGGTCTTAAGGCATCATCAGGAACAGTTCAGGTATATCTGCCCTTATCTTCAAACAGAAAAAAATCTAGATAATATCTCAAGGTCTTTTCTATCCTTGTGTTCTATGATTCCAATTACTGGCTGCTATCAGTATTGCAAGATGTCTGTGTTGTCTGCTATGGCCTTCAATGTAAGAAAAAATGTCTGCATTGGGGGAAAACACATTACCCCAAGTTATTTGACTGAAGAAAGTAGGTTTATTTTTGTGAGGTTCCTTGGGTCTCCTCGTGTAATTCTTGCTATCAAGTCACTTGTGTCTACTGTAATTTGTCCTATCAAGGAAATGCTTTCAGATCTAACTGCAAGATAAGGAACTGAAACTAACAGATAATTTAAATAAAGACCCATAGTGATGGTCTAAAGGAGTATTTATCCCAATTTATGACAAAGTAACTGCATGTAGAATCTTAAAGAAAATAGATACATAAACCCTAAGCATTAGCAACAGACATTTCTAGCATGATGTCATGATATATCTGTAATTTATATGTCCGGAAACCTTAACCTAAGACAGGACCAAAATTAGTTGGTCAGATTCTAATACCTTTACCTGAAACCTCACATTGCTTTTCTTCAGAATGTTCTACATAAAATGGGTGCTACCATCATGGACTTGGTTGCACCTTAATTGCTACAAAAAAATAAAAGGTGGGGTTAAAATAGGGTCAAGGAGTAGTTCAATAGGACTACTTTTTTTTTAAAGATGAACTGATGGTTAGAGAATAGAGTGAGTTAACAATGATCCTTCCTATCTGCACAAGCTACAATGGGACTCAGCTCCATTTATTATTCTGAAATAGCAGGTGCCCCAAAACGAACTAGAGAATACCCTGTATATGTACTGCTTTTCATGTACTTTTTGTATAAAGAACAGATTGTCTTTATTGCTCCTGACCTTACATTTCTTTGTCAAACATATCAATCACTCTCCCTAACCTTTAATAGGAAAGGCTAAAGTTGTTTACTGCAGCAGTTCCTATTCACCACAAGGACACCACCTCCATTCTGAACCAGACAGATTTGCATACCTTCCACTGATTATCCAAAAAAGATTACTTCTTCCCCTAAAATGTTTGTCCATTTCATACATTTTTTTTTCCCAAGGAGGTCATTCATTGCCAGTGAGGTTAAAGCTAAAAGTCAGCAATATTTGACAGAGATTTATGTGGGAATAGATATGGGTCTGTACAGCTCTCAGACTGATTAAATAAAGAATGTCATGGGAGTAGTATGACAGTATAGCACACTCCAGTAAATGAAAGTAATGCATTAGAATGCAGCTTTAGGGTCTAATTTAAAAACATAATTCAGACACAGGCAGAAGCCTTTAAAATATTGGCAGATGTCTTCATACTGTATTTCATATAGAGGACAAAGTGGATTAAAGATAAATGTAATCCAAATAATGGTGCTGTTTCATTTATTTTTTCACTTATGTTTTATTTCTTTCAAAGAAATTCAATTTGTAGAGGATTGTTTTCTGGGTCTTCATATTTTTATGCAGATCCGCTTAAAAATATGAGCAGGGGAAAAACCCCCATTCATTACAAATTGATGCTTTTCCTGAAACAGTCTATGGTAAGTCACAGTTTTTACTCAACCTAGGTGAAATAAATACTGTTGTTAAAAGGAACATTTCAATAAGCGGAAACTTTGATTCCCCTCTTTCTGTCTCCCATCCCCTTTCAATCTCGTTATATGTCAAGGTGATTAGGCTTAAATGGTTATTCTCACTCAGGATTCTCAACTTTTATTGTAACCCATTGCTGAAGGACAGACAGGCTATTATTATCTCTACTCCATGTTATATTTTTCCCTAGTGACATTCTATCAGGTTGGTGCTTTTACAACATTCGTTTTCTTCCACCTTCCATGCACTGCTTTAGAAGTCAAGAGGAAATGAATAAAAATTCAGATGTGACTCAAGTACATTGTTAAGTAGAGTGAAAGATTCAGAAAAAGTTGGCTAGAGGTTGTGACACATATTTATGTCCTCATATGTCTGAATAGGCAGACAATTGATCCTAAATGGAGACCTAATTTCCCCACTCATTTATATGCTTTTGACTGGATGATTTTGATTGTCACTGGGATACTGCAGCATCCAATGAGCAATTTTTTGATAAATCTAGAGTTGTGAGAGGATGAGAAGGAAAGTCATTTGTGTTTGTTTTGAGCTTGAGACACAGTTGAACAAGGTGAATAAAAATGCAATATTAAACCAATATTGACTATATTCAGCATTTCAATTCCATTTTAATTGTGTTTGTCCAATCCCCTTAATTAAAATCTTGACATTAAAATCTCTGAATCTCTTCCATGGAAATAGGACTGGACTCTGCCAGCCTTTCACACTCATTGCACTTGTGATTGGCTTGATTTTTGAAGGTAATGAGCACTTTGCGCTTTCTTGAGATGTAGTTCAGCTGCCAATGTTCTCTGTTTTGAAAGAAGAAACACACAGCTAACTTACAACTTAACAGTAGCACACAAACCAAAGATATATCTTCTTTGATGGAAGTTTATTAATGTTGTTTAATGTTGTTCATATTCAATTTCCCTTATTAGGTCAAAGTGGTCTTGGAGGCCAGCAGCCAGTCACACCAACTCTAGTAAACTCCAGATAAGAATTGCACCAGTTGTTCCTATGCCTTCTTTCAGAAGACTTTAGTATTTAATGTAAATGCTAATTGGTCAAAACTCACTATAATTATTATCAAGCCCCATCAGCTTTGCGGTTGTTTCTCAGCATGGTGATACAAAGCATACTAGGTAATATTCCTGAGGGAGCAGGGATGCAAGACTGGACATACCACCTCTACACTTGCTCTAACTTGGAACCAAAGATCGCAATCACATTCTGAACTGCTAATTAAACTTTAAAGTAATTTTCGCATTTAGAAAATAATTTCTCCTTTCTATATGTATTTAAATAAAGACAGAATGGGATTTTTAGAAAGTAAAGCCCAATTCAGAAAGGAATTTGGATATTAAAGAAGGAAATCTAGATTGAAGTTTTATGCTGCCTGTTCTGCAGAAGGTCCAGCAGTAGAGAGCTCCTTGAATCTTAAAGTCATGGCAACATTGACTGGAAGGAGGCTCTGCAAGCCATCTTTATTAAGGAAGTTCCCTGGCAGTCATTCTTGCACGACCTGATCTAGGACTGAAGGTCCTTGGCAGCTTCACCCTCCACACTTTCACACTCAGACTAGGTTTCCTTACCGACTCGAGGCTAAGTTTTCCATAGCAGAGCCTCAGACATCCAGATCCTTAAAATAACTTAAAATAACTAAATAATAAAATAAGAGCTCAAGCTGGTCCCTCCAAGGAGGGACTCAGAACAAAGACACCCCTGGGCTTTTATACCCTCACAGTCTAAGTACAGGGGAAATTCTGGGGGTCTTTTGCTCCTGCCTTGTCTCTGAATGCCTGGTCCCCTTGCTGGGGCTGCAGGTCCCTGTGCCCTTTGTTATACAAAGGGTCGTCAGTTCACAACCTCTTGCTTCAAGGGCTTCCGCCCCCCAGAGCTCAACCTGCAACTCAGAGCTACCTGCACTGAATGTATTCTTTAACAATCTTCTCCAACCTTTTGCCTGGAGCAGGACTTTTGCTGCCTATATCAGATCAGTCATGGCCTTGCTTAGCAGAGTCTTGAAAACCTTCAAGAACAGAGAACCGATCCATCATGAACTTAATAATTTAAAATGTCCACTAAGTAGGTACAATTGATCAGCTGACTATGTTTATAGTTCCAAATGACCAGGAAAAATCCTTAAATCATAGGCCAGAAGACACAGAGTGTTTGTGTCTCAGACTAACTGTAAGGAAGAAGGGTGGTGAAAGGCTGGCACAGGTTTCCCAGGGAGGTGGTGGGTGTGCCATCCCTGGAATTATTCATGTTCTCATTGGACAGCGCCCTGAGTGACACGATCTAGTGGAAGGTGTCTCTGCTCACGTCAGGGGCTTTGGAATAGATGACCTTTAAAGGTCACTTCCAACCCAAACAATGCTATGATTCTACAATGCTTAGGCTAACTGGCACTGTGACTACTTCTCTCTTTCAGCTATATAAGGTGCTGCAGTGTGGCAGCCTGAAACAGAGACTGGTACAGATCCATTGCTGTTGAATTTAAGGAGATGACCTGTACGCAGCCTTGTTAAATGTATGAAAGTAACTAAAAGTCAACAATTTGACAAAACTGCCAGGGTAAGCATTGTTTTTATATAAGTATTTCAGACAAAGCTAATGCTTAAAGATATTTTCTCTACCATCCTAAAATTTTTCAACAAAAATGGAAAACATTTTTAAAATTATCTTTTGAGAAAACTGGAAAAAGTGAAGAAAAAAGCCACTGAATAATGACAGGACTGGAACAAATGCTTTACAGTGGGAGATGTGGGGGAGCTGGGTCTGTTTAGCTCAACAAATGCATCAGGTATTGATTTAGACTGTAGAATAGCCTAATTACTTTCATGTGGACAAAATATCTCATATTTCAGACTTCCTTGATATAGACACTGGAACAGGTTGCCCAGGGAGGTGCCCCAACCCCGGCAGTGTTCAAAGCCATGTTGGATAAGTCCTTGAGCAACCTGGTCTGGTGGGAGCTGTCCCTGCCAATGGTGGGGGAGGATGGCTGGGTTGAGACTAGAGGACCTTTAGGGTCCATTCCAACCCTTTAACATTCTATGATTATACAACAGCTGAAAAGACTTGAGAAAAACCAAAATCTGTACTTAAAGGCAGATTAATTAATTTTGGAAAACACCCAAATAGTTATAATAGTGATTAGTCCTTGGAAACAGCAAACAGAAGAAATGGTATAGCCTTCATTTTTTGTTGCCTTTCAGAGGAGATTATGAACACAGATAGATCCAGAGATAGATGTTTTTAATTCAAAAAGAGGAAAGGCAGAAAATGTTCATCTGAGATACACATTTTTGTTACATTCAAGACTTGGTCGATGGCATGAGATAACAACCTGCACTCCTGTGTAGATTTTGCAATAGTTCTTTTTACCTTCAATATCTAATTTATGTATTTTCATAATTGGATCAAAACAAATTAAAAAAAAAGTTTTCAGAAATTCCCAAGCTGGGTGAATGCTCTATATGCCATCATTGCAACTTAAGTATCCTTATTCTTGGAATAAGATTCTTGGCAGTAGTTACTATGTACATTACATTTGTTTTAAAACTTCTAGAGCTGCATACTTCCATGACTGTAGATGAAATCCTACCCCTGGATATGACCAAATCCCACATTATCTCATGGTGAAGCGGGGGCCCTGCCATCTTCAAAAGCATCAGTGTATTCTCTCATTGGGTTCAGGTGAGGGTGGTCCTCCAAGCCTGTTTTCCCTCTCGCATGAGCAGTCTACTATGACCATAAACAAAGCACAGAAGTGTCCCTTACCTTTTCCAGCTTAGATTTATTTGGGTTTTTTTGTTGTTGGGCTTTCTTTGTGGCAAGGGGGTGAGGGGATATTCGTTTGGCTTTAAATCACAAGTATTACCATAACAACTGCATCTCTGGAATTTCTCAGAGGAAAGCACTAGAAGAAATAGAATGATCTTGCAATGCTGAGAAACATTGTGTAGCAAATCTAAACAATCCTACAGGTTTCAGAGTAAACCCTGTTTGCATTCCAGTTTAAATTCCATTGCACAGCTCTCCTACCACAGCAGTGCCTGATTCGATTCTTGTATACACTCAGTGCTAAGGTGAACCAGAACCACGCAATTTTGTTCCTCCATTAAAACTGAACAGGAAGCAGGCAGGACCACAGTGCCTAATGGTTCCCGGCCCTAATGATTACTTTATGTGAATAGGGCTGTGGTGTGGTTGTGAAGGGCAGCAGTCTCTTTCTGGATTTGGCCACAAACAAAACATAGAAAGGACAAAAAGATTAATAACATCAATAAAATCCAGAAATAAAGAAGGAGAATGAAATATGAAAAACATAAAAATCCAATGTTTTTCAGTCTGCTACAAAGGCTAAATTTCTGAAGATAATTTACTTCATAAATCACAAATGTCTTGTAATTTACAGCAGAATATTCTCCCTTAACATCCAAGTAGTTTTGGAAACTTTTTTTTCTGTTTTACTTGGCTGACATGAAAAAAAAAAGAATATTTTCTGGTTTTAGTGTGGATTTTTCAGTGCAGGCTTTTCAGTGTGGAAGTCCTGGAAATGGAAGCCATATGCTATGCACCAAAACTATGGTAAATAAAAGCAATTAAAAGGTAGATTTTCCTGAAACATATATATATGTGGGTAAAATAGGAAAGAACGCACACTACATATGTACATATGGTGAGGGAGTGACTGATCTGAGTACCTGGCTAATAATACTATCAAAAAAGTCTGCAGTGTGGCAGTATGGGGAAAATAATAGAAAAAGACAGTCTGGAAGAAACTGACTGAAGAAAACATAACTAATGAACAGAAAAAGGTGCTTCTGAAGGCCATGAGAGAAAGGTTGATTCCACAACCTGTCTTTAAATGCTTGAGCCTCATAATGGACATTTCATCTTGGTCTTTACTGGGAAGAGATCTTGGCTTGGTTCTTACCCATGCTGCCTGAACTGTCTAGTGCAGGTAAATCACAGCCTAGGTGTACAAAATGCTGCTACCCAGGCATGCTATGAGCATGCTGATGCCAAGCTCTAGATGAGCTAACAGTTATGAAACCAGATCACAGGATTCCACTTAATCAAATTAGTTCTTGAACTCTACACTTCAGAGAATACATATATATATAGATATATACACACACATATTTATATGTACACAGAGGTATTAAGGCATACATCAGCTAAATGTCTGCTGAGAGAATGGGCTGACTTGCTCTAACACCATTACACAGCTATGCAGAGCTCTGATCAAGTAATTTTTTAGTTTTGCCTCAGATAGGCTGCTTAAGTACTAGTCTCTGGTTACTGAAGTCCCTTGTTCATCCTAATCCTAGCACCATGTCCAGGAACATATCTGAGAATATGAACTTTTTAGACAACATATTTTTGAAAACATAGAAATATTATTTATTTGAAAATCTAGACAGACAATATATTTTAGGAAGAATTGGTACTTATATGTGTTTTTTCTTGTTTTTCATGATAGCTCTAGTAAGCCTCAAACTAAAACACCAACTTCTGGAAATATCTGGAAAAAACATTTCTGTCAGGGCAAAAATTCTGCACTAGTTGTGCCTATTTTCTTTTGGTTTATAACTCATTCCTCAGTTGTATGTTTTTTTTAAGATTCATATCTGAATTTTGGATACTTACATAGTATGATGTAGGGGTTTTCAAGCACCTTTATTAGGTGCTGGTCACAGGGGGACCATATTAGAACCATTTACAGTCTATAAAAATGCTCCTTGCTTATCTCTGTGTAAGACCTGTATGTGGAAAATATAGACCTTCTCTCTGATGACTATTACAGTCTTCATCAACATGTTTTCAGGCAAGACTTTCAGATATACAATATTGAAAAATGTTAATGCTTAACATGAAGCTCCTGTGAACCACAAAATGCTTCCTTCAGGGTGTGTTTCAGCAAATGTTGACAGAATAGACACTTCATTCTGGATTGGCAACAAATTTGGCTCTATTATCTAGTAGAGGAAAAAGTATAAGGGACTCAACCTGGCAACAAATTAGCTGAATGTAATGCAGTTTGACATTAACGTAACACAAAAATGACTTCATAAATTAAACAACTTGAGTTTCTCTCCCTTTAGGACAAGAAAAGAAAAATAATTAGGGAGCACTTTCACTTGCAAGAACATCAATTACCATAAGCTACATATGAAATGCTGCTGTCTTCGGATAAGGAGTTAATCTACTTTACTAAATAAAATGTGTCACCCTCACATAGGTGAATTATACAATTATGCACTTCAATTATATGTAACCAATGTATGCTGTAAGATTTACCTTCATATAGGCTTTGGAGAATTCTGGGAACAGACCGAATTGATATTTATTGCTGTTATAACATATTGTTCAAGCAATTTAAAATTAAGTAAATGTAACACTGAACAAATCTCCTTCTATACACTTAAAAATGGAAGTCAGTATTTACAGCATGACTTTTGTGAATAAAGAAAAGATATCAGAAATTTTTGTGAATATATTAACATTTTAAATATGGAATTTAACATAAACATAGAATGAACAGAATATATCCAATTCTATGAAAGTTATAGGTATAATGATTAAATATAGGATAACTATATTTAGTTACAGAACTGGTGAGACAAAACTGAGGATATTTCATCCAGTTATGAAATTCCTTACATTTAAAAAGACATTGAATAAAATGAGGAGGAAGTAGAAGAGGGTTACAAAAAATGCACCCTTAGAAGTTTCATCTGTGTATTTGTTCAGGTTTTCACAAAAATACAAATCTGATTCCAGTACGATCTATAGTTCTGTGTCTGATCAGGAGAACAGATATTAAAAGATCTTAGACCGTGGGTTTAGGATACTTTAAACTATTTTTTTTTTTGCATGAACAGGTTAGTCCTATAGTGAACTTCCAGTGCAAACTGCAACATTTGAAAGCATCAATCATTGCATGTATTTTTATAGCTTATACATAATTGTTTCAAATTTGAGTTTAAAGCTAGATTGCATTTTAAATCATTATTTCTGTTTCTATGCTGGTTCTTAGATTAATAGGGAGGCTGAAAAACTTTTTTCTTTCAGATATCTAAGTAAATTTTCTAACTTTTGGTACATACATTTGGAAAAATTCTTACTCTGCTTGTTTCCCTATTGATCTCTAAGGGACAAATAATATCTATATCAGAAGGATACTTTAATGTTCAGTATTTGAATGGGGCTTTGGAGACTAGTGAACGTAAAGAGCTTAAGGGAAGAGAAACCATGAGATCTGACAGTATGACTTGATCCTATAGTGTGACTTCCAATATATCTTACAAGATCAATGTCATCTCAATTTCCTGGAGCCTAACACCTAGTCCCCAGCTGAAGCATTATTTATGTCCACTGAAAGTGTCCCCTGTGAGAAGATAGACAGGGAGTGTCTATCAAGATGGGGGCACCTTGGGAAATGGGTGGGATGGTCCATCACTATCCTCAGTTAGTAATTTCCATTCATAAAAATGCAAACCTAATTTTAATGTCAATTCATGTGCAATTCAGAAAACTGCTGATTCTCTGTTGTATTTTCCTATCTTTCCAGTGGCCTGCATTTATCCTGATTTCCACCTGTATGTAAAATTAATGGCTAGTTCAGTATGCTCTATTTTTTAAAGGCATGATTTTTAAGGAAAACAGTTGGATTATTTTTGTAAGAGTGTACGCTTTTTGTTTTTCCTTTTTAAGTGAAGAACATAATCTAAGTTCTTTGTACTGTCATTGTAGACTTTGACCTCTCTGGACACAGACCACAGGTACCCAGCTCTCACCACTGATAACAGAGACTTTGTAGTGGTGCCTGACTCAAGTACCAAAAGCCATCTGGGATGAACACAACCAAGGATTGATGGTGAAGGACTTTCTGACTCTGAGATATTTCAGTTTTTACACATGACTACATAGACAAATTGTTTGAACTGGCCCAGGTAGTATGAGAAGATCTAAGGACATACTGAATTACTGCCTTGCCACCATAGTCCTGTCAAGCTTTCAGGTATGGGAAAATTTTTATTGAATTATTTTTACATTTGGTTCCAGTCTGTTGATGAAACTGTTGAAAGGTATTAGACATGTTGCAGAGCCTTGTGGATGCTCACCAGAAAATTTCACATGCACTGAAGCTTCCACCAACAGAATCTTCTTGAGCTTACAAGAAAAGTGTTAAGTATTTTCTTTTAAAGAAAAAGAAAATTTATTAAAAAAATTAATCTCCTTTTGATTTAAGAATACAAATATAAGCTTTTAAAGTTCATCAAATTTAGAAATTATTGCTCCTGTAACCAGAATCAGTTATTTTTGTAAATTCTACAGAGCACATTTAATGTGTGGGTGATCAACAAACCACACTGAAAGTGTGGTGGTTTATTTTATTTTCTTTCTTCTATGGTTAGGTCACATTAAATACTATGTGCCAAGTATCTTAAGAAATCAAAAGAGAAAAAATAGCAATTTTTCTCCTCCTTCTCTCAAGTAAGTGATTAAACCTCTAGTATTTACTACATTCTCAAAGACAATCAGCTGCCATGAAATAAACAAACAGCACAATCAAAAAGTCACATCTGCCCACTTTCAGTGTCAGATATTTGAGAGATGAAGGGCTAAATACAGTCCATTTTGCTATCTTGCAGCTGGGCTTCCTATGATGAAATATCCATTGATCCATTCTATTTTATTGGCTTTAGATGAGTTTTTCCTGATATGGTAGTAGGAAGCCTCTTGTGGTATATAATTCAATCACTGTATTGGAAAAAAAATTCACATACTTTGTAGTTTTCTGTCCTTGATATTCTCCACATGTTTAGAGCATTGAACAGCTGGGGTCATAGAAAACATTTAGAAATCACATTCTTTTATGTAGATCAATCATTTTTGTATACATTGCACTAGGCAAACGAAAATTGTTCATTTACATGTCAGTGGGAGTTTGATGTCTTAAAACAATCTTTCAGACATTAGTGTGGGCCACTGTTTGTTTTTCTTTGGAAAAAATGGAACTATGAGTTCAGGAATGAAGCTCTGAAACTGATTGAGGATTGAGAAATGAAATACATAAACCAGTAATCTCTTCCCCCATTATAGTATCTCTGACTTAAGACTGAGAAGCATAAATTCCTTCACCTAATGTTATTTGGGAGGACCTAAACAAGGTCAGAAAGAGTGTGATATGCAGTGTAGACTATGATAAACAGATGTTGTGAGTTAACAATTAAAGAGTAATTATAACAGAGGATTATGGAAACTATGAAATGCCTTATATCACGATCTTTTTCCTCATAATTGTGAGTCTCTCTCACCATTCTGGCACCTTTTCTGGTAGAAGGACTTGTCATGAGTTGCTTTAATGGGAGAAAAACTTTCTTCTAGGTTATCTCATGTCACAACAATACATGATAAGAAGTCACTTCAAGATGTTTGTGTTGTGCAACTGCAGTTGCAATCATGGCACCATTGTACAGAATAAGTTCCTTAAATGTCTTGCCAGGGCTGACATGCCAATGTCTTTTACAGGCCAATTGGAGAGTTTAGCTACTCCTCAAGTAAGTTGTGTACCTTGAAGATCACCAGTGGCACATTCCCTGCTGGCTCAAAAACTTCTGAAGAGAACTATATCTGAAGATGCAACTAACCTGGAATCACTTAGTGTGGGAGACTTTGATTTCTTTCAGTCTCCCATATTAAAAAAGAAAGATTATTTTTGCCAGGTGCTGGCAAGATGTTGGCAAGGACAATGCATTGAAGTGAGGAGGACCAAAGATAAATACAAACAAAGTGAAGGCTGTCCTAGTTTAAAAAGTTTTTCATGTCAGCTGCCTTCTTATTCATTAGCACCTAGAAAAGAGGTTGTCTCTCTTTCTTAAAAGGGAGACTACCAAGCTCTGTACATAATTGGTGTATCCTAGCAAGCAGAATATGAAAAGACAGGATATGAAAAGAATATGAAAATGTAAGTGAAAAAAAGCAAATGGTAGACATAGGTTTGAGACCAACTATACTCAGAGCAATTGATATGGTGAATATATACAGAAGTTTGGGTTAGGAATACCTATGCTGTATTTACAGATGTTAGGGACCTAGGAAAAGGGTATTGATTTCTAAAAGGTTTTTTACTGACCACATGGAAAGGTTAATGGAAACAGAAACGGTGCAAATCCACAGTGAAAAACAGGTTCTGAAAAAATACACACTAGTAAGTATTAGAAATCTGAGACACTAAAGATTTCTCTACAACTAAAAAATATTCTCTATCTATTGCTAACAACAGCAACAGTTCTAAACACTGTACAGAGAACTGCCAGCAGTGGAAACAAATAGGTTTAGTTGTCAGAATAATGGATAGTGAAAACTAGAAGTGTCAACAATCAGGGTTATTGACTCAGGATAAAACTGTGAAAATCTTCTCTCTCTCTCAACATATTTATTTCCCTTGAGTTCACCCTTACTTTCTCTGTGAAGTCAAAAGAAATGAATTTTCCTCATTTCTAGCCTAAACAATGTGACATAGGAATGGAGATTTCAAAACCTGCTTTCCTTTGCTAAAAATATTCCTTGGAGTCCTCGATTTCAGGTGAGAAAGAACCATTCTGGCCATCTAACCTTATCTCCTGAAGAACTGCAGCCTAATTTCTGTGTCACATCCACACTTTCCTTGTAAAATCTATTAAAATTAACCTGTCTCAAATGTGGATGTTACAATGTGTTTCAGTGATGAGTGATCTTTTGACATTGTGAGAAAACCCCAAACTACTAGTCAAAACCCTGTAGTCAGTAAGAAACACTTTTCATTTTGAGTGGTCTCCATGACACTTAGAGGAATTTTGAGAATGCACAGAGGTTCTTTTCATCAGCATGGATGAAGATTTGAGACTACTCAAGTTTGAGCAAAATCTGAATGGCCATCACTTTCATGGTAGCAGTGGTGGTAGGTATGTAGATTTTCTTCTCAGCTGAATGCCCTCTGCACATTCAGAATATAAATGTAGGTGCCTTCAGAGATTTTTAGTCCTGGGAAGAATATGGATGAATTTATCAAACACTTGGAAGGGGTTCAAGGAAACAGACTAAATTTAGGTGAAAAAAGCTCCTTCAGCATTTTTAAATATATGAATCTATGTGGACTGGTACAGTCAGGTCCACTTTACACTGCTTGTGTTCCACATGAGCCAAGCAAGAGAGAACTTCAGTCCAGAAGATATTTACCAATATTAAAAAAAATACTATGTATAATCTGATATGTCCTCCTACATAACCTAAAGAGCTAAAAAACCCTGTTTGTTCAGCAGAGTAGTGCAATGCAGGGCACAGTGGCCAGGTGGGAAGGATGGCTATGTGAATTCCAGACTGAAACTGGCAATTGTCCAGGCTGGTTGCAGCAGAGGAGCTCTGGCTGGACAGACATTCTCACAGTTGCTTGGCTTTTGAGAAGCGGATGGTGCTCTTGAGACAATGCAGAAGGTTTGTATTTCACAGTGCACTGTGTCATCAAACTGTTACTGAAACTTGTGCAGAATACCATAATTCTATGACTCCCATTTTGTGGGCACTCCTGGTTTCATGTGTTGTTTATGCTTAAATCACGAGTCAGTACCTTCTCAAACCTCATGTGTCTACAATTCCAATGGAAGAGGGAGAAGTAGGAATGGGGTTTGGGGTTTGCTGAGTATGCCTAATGAACAATAATTTATGCTAATGAGATAGTACTTGAACTAGTAGAAAGCAGAGTTTAAACAATCTCTGCCTTTTAAAACAATTTAAGATCTTTGGCATAAAATGTTTATGTTTTCAAGAAGTAAAAAGATATTCATGGACCCCAAGTCTCAATATGTCTCCTACCTGACACACAGAGCTCTAGCTGATACCAGACTATAGATGAGAATATTTACTATCCTCAGCCCATAAAAGCTAGCAAAATGTTTCAGGGAACACATCTGAGCTGGTATAAAAGAAGGTTGAATGACATCAAGGTCTTTGCAATTTCTAATCACTATAATTCTATGATTGGATTTAAGATCGTTTGCCACATAAATGCCAAATAACTTAATAATTTTTCCATTTCAGGACATCATAAAAAACGTTCCTGTTTTAATACCTATGTAAGCACTGATTTTTACAGATGTCTTATAAGATGTATAATACACACAGTAGCTACAAATTAGCATATTGTGCATACATTGCTTTGTGTGCTTTCTGGAAGGGGTCCAAGGATGACTGACTAACACATGAGATGTTTCCTCTTCACAACATTAACACGAAGTCAACACCTGCAGTGATGTAAGCCCATGACTCACCTGCTTGAATGGAGGTCTCTTTAGGATCAACTGTTGTGTGCAGAACACATCTGCAACATCCAAATAAATGAGCCCTTCTAAAGTAAGTCAGCACTACCCCTGTTTAGAATGCAAGGCCCTTGTGAAGGCTGAGGTGAAGCAGCTGGCTAGCAGCTTTTGTGAGTCATTTTAAAAAGCCACTCTCACAGCTGGAGAGAAAATAGCCCTGGCAGCACTGGCAATCCATTATGAAATGCAAAAAGTCCTTCTCTGGGCGGAAGGAAAACTTCACCCAGCTGTCAAGTCTTTGAAATGTTGGGGGAAAAGTGCGCGCATGCACATACACATGACTCTGCTTGCAATGGGAGACATAGAGGGGCCACATTAGATAAAATTAAATCTCCTCTGAGACTGAAAAAAAACGTGACCATGAGTTCACTTTTTAGAAATATGCAAGTGTTTTGATGAATGGAGATATCAAGCACTTTCATCTGGGAAAGGCTGGCCTGTGAGTGCCTTTTCTGATTTAAATTCTCCCTTTCAACATACCTGTGTCAAAAAAACACTTGACCTCTGCTTACATTGTTGTCCAGTTGTATTGATCGAAAAGTTTCATATTGCAGAGAAAGAAAAATCTAAGTTGCAGAATAATCAATCCCTGATATCATCTTTTTCCATTTGGCAAACATGAAATGTAGTTAGTGAATGACATCTAAATGTAAATCAATTTAAAACAAAACATGCTGATGCTGCATATTTGCAGTGTAATAAAAGATGAGTAATTTAGAAGACTCTGGAGAATAAAGCAAGGATGAATTCCAGTAGAAAGATGTGGAGAAAGATGACATGCATAGCTATGCAGCCTGATGGAATTCAATGGGAATGCAATTTGCAGACCAGTGAGAAATGGGATCTTTAGAGGTGAAGTTCAAACATAGATTTTCTGAACTTCTTTCTGCAGTTCACCTTATTTACAGCCACACAAAAGACAGCCCGGGGAGTATTTTGATGGATCAGTACTGACATCTAGCGTCAGTTCAAACTGATCCTGCACAGCTGTCCCGTCGGGAAGCTGAAATAACTTGCCTCAGACAGCAGTCCCGACTATTGGTCCCATGCTATGATTAGACAGCGGCACCACATCACTTCACTTATGCATCAAGTGATGCCAAATGTAGGCCTAACTGATGTCTCAGAACTTGTAAAAACTCTTTGGAATTTTAGAGAAACAATTTTCAAGTTTCTGTGGCTTTCTTTTTGAGAAGGATTAGCACACAGAAACAGCCAAGGACTCTTCATTTTAACTAAAGGTTCAAGTTGTATATAATGAAATGCTGGCTCTTGGATAACACGTGACCAGAGATGTTACTGTATTTAAATGGAAACTATTTGGTATAACAATAGCTTTATTATCTGTATAACTGGAAGTTATGTATGATTGCTTCTGAAAAATTTTATTAATTTCAGGTTTTTACTGCTCCAGAAAGGTGATAAACTGGAGTAGATACAGAGAAGAATTTCTGTCATGATCATCACCATCATCATGGCTAGGCTTCGCAAACAAAGATTTAGGAAGGCTCTATCCACATTTGTTACAAGCACACTGGTAGCTAATGAGGCCAATACGAGATAGACATGTCCGATTGCAAAAGGCACAACAGAAAGACTCCTTAGGTGGTATATTCTGCAAGACACGATACTTTCTGCGTTGTCTTTTCTGCTTGAGAGTGATCCTGTGTGCGTTTTCAAAGGAAACAGCAGCGTTATAGATGGTGTGTCTCCAGGCCTCCCAATTGGAGGCCAGAGTAGACCAGTTATGATGATCAACATGGCCAAGGCTGAGATGTTGTTTCAGGGAGTCCTTGTATCTCCTCTTCGGGGCTCCTCTCTTGCAGCAGCCAGTGGCAAGTTCACCATAGAGCAGGATCTTAGGGAGGCAGTGGTCCTTCATCCTTGAGACGTGCCCTGCCCATCGCAGCTGTGTTCTCAGCAACATGGCCTCAATACTTGTGACTGCTGCTTGTTCTAGAACAGATGTATTGGTCACATAATCTGACCAGTGGATGTTTAGGATTGTTCAGAGGCAGTGTTGATGGAAGTGTTCTAAGAGACACAGGTGGTGGTGGTAGATGACCCATGATTCGGAATCATATAAAAAACCATATAAGAGAGTAGACAGCAGATTCGGAACCATATAAGAGAGTAGATAGCAAAAGTAGACAGTCATGATAAAGGACTGAAAAATAGACTTTATCAGGAAAGACCTAAAGAGATCAGTCTGTTTGCTTTAACAAAGGGAGAGGAGTTAAAGTTTATGACAACATATATATATATATATATATATATATATGAAGAGAAGTAATATAATAGCAAAGAGCTCTTTAAACTGCTAAACTGAAATACAAAAAGGTGTAGTGACTGGCAATTAAAAGAAGAAAAATTTAGAGCTGAAATGAAGTGAAAGTTTTTTTCCTAATAAAAGAAATAAATCCTTAAAAGAATTGATGAAGGCTTGCGGCAGAGTTTCTATTTCTAGGGCATTTTAAATCAAAATAGGAAGTTTTCTAAGAGAAAACATGCCTTCAAATAGAAAAGCAACCATGAGGACAGCCATTTATTGGGGTAGATTGTGTCCATTCTTGGAGATTTTCAAGCTGTGAGGAACCTGATTTGATTTCATAGATGACCTTGCTTTAAGCAGGTGGTTAGACAAGGAACCTCCTTAAGATCCTTCCAACCTGATTTATTCTTCTATGCTATGATCTTATGATGTAAATCAAGGAAGTCCTGGATCCTATGGCAAGTCAATCTAGACAACTTTAAGATTCTAATCCCTACAACCTACAAAATGATCCAAAAAGGAAACTACTTCACAAAAACTGCTTTTGAACATTTCCCAAAAGCATGTTTTTCTACATAATTTTTGTTTTTAAATGAATAAAAATATACATAAGGAGAAAACTGTAATTTCCTAGTGCACATTCAAAATCAATGAGAATTCATCAATAAAGAGATGACCAATTCGAACGCAGCCTCACAGGACAGATGAGCTTGAAATGGACCTTTGTGAGGCTGGAAGGGACCAGAACTCACTGAGTTAAACCCTTCTGCTCAAGCAGGGCCACCAAGGGTTGGTTGCCCAAGTCTGTGTCCAGACAGCTTTCGACCATGTCCAAGTACTGAGCCTCCAAAATCTCTTTGGGCAACCTGTACAAGTGCTCAGTCACCATCATGGTAACAAAACGTTTGCTGATGTTAAGTCCCTAATATTCCTGGAAATGGTTTCCAGAATTAGCAGCTCCATCAGCAGACCTCCAAGATCATCAGGTCCATTAACCCAGCACTGCCAAGTCCACCACTGAACTATGTCCCCAAGTGGTGCATATTTTTGAAATACCTCTCAGGGTGGTGACCCAACCTCTTCCATGGGCAGCCTATTCTAGTGCTTGATGACCCTGTCGGTGAAGAAATTTTTCCTAATATCCAATCTAAATCCTCCCTGGTACAACTTAAGATGGCTTCCTCTCATCCTATCACTTGTTACCTGGTAGAAGAAATTGATTCCCAGCTCTTTACAACCATCTTTCAGGTAGTGGCAGAGTGCAGGTGAAGGCCCCAGGGAAGCATAACCTGTCAACATGAAAGCTTATATAACTATACCTTCTAATGCAGAAACACTTATACTCCTAAAAAACTGGTTGCATAACTTATTTCTTTTCTGCAGAGAATGACTCCATCATATTAAGAGCTGCTAGACCAAAATAACTTTGTTGACCCTTAAAGATAGCTGACATCTATTATATATACCATATAATAGTGATGTAGCTAAAGCTGTATCTCTATGTATAGAAAAGCAGCACTGAAGTGAAGTCACCGTGGGCAGTGATACTGTGCTGGAAGAAAACAGGCCTAAAGTCTAAACTAGACAAAAGGATTTGAAACCAGGATTGCCTGGCTGCTAACTTAGTATCAGCCTGAAGACATGCTAGGACAGGAATAATATCCTGTTACTGTCTTCTGTAAATCTGACTTTAACTGCAATTTTTTGACTAGCTCCAGTCATCACTTACAGTGATGATAATAACTTATACCAGTGGATTGTTGTTCATAACGGAATAGTTAAAAAGTCAGTAGTAGTCATTTTATAGAGGATGGACATGAGTGTGATAAACATGAGGCAATTTTCTCTCATTTCTCTCAAAATTGAGAGAAAGAACCTTTATGTATCAAGACATACCACCCCAGCAGGTTGGGTGCTCCAAGGCAATGAGCATCATTTGAAATCCCAAGAAGTCCCAGTAGTTGCTGCATTTTGTCATTTTGGGTCCAGATTATTGCTGGATTATATTCAGGTGGGTCCTTACATGGACATACCAGCACTAGAAGACATGTTCAAGGGACTGGGAGTCCAACTGCAGTATGAGGCTGAGCAGGATTACCTGACCAACACTGTCTCCTCTGAGAAATGGAGAAAGTAAACTTCAAGTTGTCTCTTTTTCAGGAAGCCTTTGGACCCAGTTGGATGCTGCAGAGGAAGTCGGGGCACAGCATGGACCTATGGCTCTCCAGGGTCAAAGCAGTGGGGGAACAAGAGATAGGGTTATGATCAGTGGGACAGAGATAGGGTTATGATCAGTGGGGCCATGGCCAGGATGGACTAGGCCGATCAGGGCCTCAGGTGCTGACACAGGAACTACCTGATGGAGCAAGAGCGGCCGTCCTTTGCCCTCAGACAGGTTCAGAGAACAGGTCTAGTGGGGTTCATGTGGCTGTGCTGGTTTTTAAGGTGAGTAAAGTTTCAGCAGAACCTTCAGAAGATATTCTACCTGTCCAGCTTGGACAGCTGACCTCACTCAGTTTATCTTCTTTTTTTCTTTTTTTTTACCTTTTTTCTTTTCATTTTTCCCTTTTTCTTTTTTCTTTTTTTTTTTTTTTTAAATTTTATTCCTATTCCAACAAGAATAAATATTAGTGACCCAGTACAGACGTCCTCATCCCTCTGAACATCCCTGGGGTCACTAGGAATGAAGGACTTGCCAGGGGCCTGCAAGGTGGAGCCTGGGGCAGGGAAGGGACACAGAGGAAATAGCAAAACAGGACTAAAAAGTTATCAAGCTTCGTCTTTAAAGATTTAAGATTTTTTTTTACTTTTTTTTGACCTCTTTTCTCTGACTTGAGGTCTGGTGGGGGAAAACATAGAAGAAAAGGGAAAAGATTTAAATAAAGCCCAATTACAAGACTGGAAGGGAAAGAGAAGCATTTGGAAAGAGAGTGGAAACACTCGTAAGTAATGCTCTTTGAAATATTAGAGCTGCTTTGTCTGAAAAGATTGGCATAGAGAATGGAAATAAAATCAAAATGAAAGCCTTCGTACATATCCTATTATTTCATATATTTAGCTGTAAGACTTCAAAATGAAATAGCCCAAAGAAAATATGTTGATAGAGTATTTCATAAGGTTTAACAGCAACAGAAAGGATCTGAATGATTCAAAAAGCTTATATAACTGTTTTGTTTTATTCATTTACATAAATCACATTTACCGTAGGTGTTTTATTCAAAATAAAGTTTTGGGAAAATAAATTGAACAGATGAACCTAGGCAAACCTGGTGATTTTTTCATGAGTAGTGTTTGATGATAAAAGCATAAAAGCATAATGTGGTATCATTTCACCAAGGCACAATATGGATCATCCATATGGAGCAGAAGTTGATAACACTGCAAAGAAGCAAAAATAAACAGAACAGATGTACTTGTAAAATCAAGTCTGCACCCACCCTGAGTACCTGTTTCTTTGTGTAGAAACTTCTTCTACAAGTTTTGTTGGATGACTCTGTCCTACAGTGTAGCTGGAACAGTAAAAAGCTCACGTATGCTTTACTGAGCATTTTGGCTTTTTCATCTGACCATTGTGGAGAATAGAGCTCTCACAGCCCCAGTGTGGATATCTGTTTGCTCCTCATGGTGCTAAGCAAGATGACAACATTGTATTTTCTATCACTTCTCTGCAGCCTTCATGTGAAAGGGCAACTTGTGTCAGATTCAAACTGCCTTAGACCTCAGGTACTGCTTTGATTGAGTAGAAACAGATCTCTCAAAATGTTCTGCATGGTGTGGAGCCATGTGGGGCCTCATGGGGTACAAGAAGCTCTGCTTGGTCTAACTTTTTGGAAATACCAAAAGTTTTCAAACCTTTGCTTTCTATATCCTAGAGAAAATGAAACAGTTTCTGTTCACTTGTGAAATGTTCACCTGTTTTTTCCTCTCAGTAAAGACAACAGCAATTACTTGTACAACATATCTCCAAACCTTGTGCCACAGTATGCCTCCCACTCATCTAAGCAGACATAGCAGTGCTGCTGAGGTCTCCATATGCTGAGTATGGATAATCAAAACAGGTGGGTAAGACTCTCTTTTGACCTGGTTGGGTATTATCATGGCTCAATATTGGCTTTTGGTTATGGAGGTCCAATCACTAATGCTTCCTAGCTGACACTGAGGTTTATTACTCCACTATATATCAGCTGCACCACCAACAGCTTTTTAGTCTTCTATATCCTTTGCTTAATAAAGACTTGAAAATGTCCCCTTCCACTCTCTTTCTTACAGGTCCACATTGCTGGTCCTTGAAATGCTAATGTATTTATAAGCATGCTGTGCCATTAAAGCTACACCACAGTACTTGAAATAAAGTGACTGCAAGCTCTGTTGTGTGTTTATAAATGCATCAGAAAGTACTTAAAATTATATGAAAAGCACTCAGTTGTTGTTTTCTTCTTTTTTAAAGCCCATCTCCCTTATTTCATCAGTAAAACAAGACAGATGTGAAACAGTAGCTCAGCAATTTGGTGGAATGAGCACTTATGAACCAGAATTTTAAAAAGTAGGCACACAGGAATAGATTCTTTATGCCCTAGCAAGGCAGATCATGTGGTCAACATCTGGAAGATACCATACATGGACTCTGATTTAATAAAGTAGTCACCCATCTGCCGCTTTCTCTGAGTGAGGAGAATAAATAGCATGCCACATCCCACACACTCCAGCTGTCCCCAGCATCCAGTGCTCTGCAGTTCTGCTAAAAATAAAAAAGAAACTTTACTGTATTTCAACAAAGATAGCTAGACAAAAAAAGAGGGAGACAGTGTGCAGTAAAGAGAGTTGTTTAAGAGTGCCTGAAAGCATTTCAAAGTGAAGAAGAAAGTTGTCTTTTGTTTACAAGGTAAATATGAGGGAACACCGTGCTGCTACAGCAAAGAAAACCAACAGGACACTGGGTTGCATCAACAAGGACGTCTCTGGCAGAGACAGTCATTCTCTCACTCTACTCAGCACTTGTCAGATCACACCTGGAACACTAACTTCAGTTTTGGTCCCTGCCATACAAAAAACTGGATGTGAACAGATTGGAAAGGGTCGAGAGGAGGGTCAAAAAGGTATCAAAGGATGACATATGAGGACAGGCTGAGAGATATGGGTTTGTTCACCCTTGAGAAAAGAAGGCTTAGGGATCACCATGTTCCAGTATTTAAAGGATGGCTACAAAAAAGATAAAGATTCCTGTTTTCCAAGGAATCACATGGAAAAGACAAAGGGTAATGGGTACAAGCTACTTCTGCAGCGAATCCAATTGGACACAAGAGGAAAATGTTTCATAATCAAAACAATCAGTCACTGGAACAGTCTCCACAGGAAAGTGGTGGATTCCCCAATGTTGGACACTTTTAAGATTCAGTTGGGCCATCTTATCTAGACCGTTGTAGTGGGTTTCTTTGGGTGGGTTTTGGTAGCGGAGGGCTACAGGGATGACTTTTGTTACAAGCTGCTAGAAGATTCCCCTGCCTGGTGGAGCCAATGCCAGCTGGCTCCAGGACGAACTTCCTGACACTGGCCAAGGCCGAGCCAACCAGGAGCAACAGTAACGCCTCTGTGATAACATAGTTAAGAACAGAAGGTTGTTGCGCAGAAGAAATTCCAACCAGGAAAGAGCAGAGTGAGAACATGTGGACAACAAAGTAGACACCAAGCTCAAGTGCAGAAGGAGGGGGAGGAGATGCTCCAGGCGCCTGAGCTGAGGCCCCTGCAGCCCATGGTACAGACCATGGTGGGGCAGCTGTGCCCCTGCAGCCCATGGAGGACCATCGGGGTGCAGAGACCCACCTGCAGCCCATGGAGGAGCCCTTGCTGGAGCAGGTGGATGCATGAAGGAGGCTGTGACCCCATGGGAGGCCCAAGATGGAGCAGGGTCCTGCTGGAGACCTGCAGCTCGTGGAGAGGGAAGCCCACACTGGAGCAGGTTTTTCCTGGGTAGGACTTGTGGCCCTGTGGGGCACCCATGCCGGTACAGCTCATTTGTGAAGGACTGCACTCCATGGAGGAGTGACCCATGGGACAGCAGTTTGGGAAGAACTGTTGCCTATGGGATGGACTCACACCAGAAAGGACTCCTCTGTCTGAGCAGTGGCAGAAACAGCAACTGATCATAACCCTTATTGCCCGTCTCCCTGCACCACTCGGGGGGAGGAGGTAGAGTTTTGGAAGGAAGGAGGGGTGGGAGAAAGGTGTTTTTTAAGACTATTTTACTTCTCGCTCTTTTGCTTTGATCTTGTTCGTAATAAATTCAACTAATATCACCACTTTGAGTCTGTTTTGCCTGTGATGGTGATCAGTAAGTGATCTCTCCCTGTTCTTATCTCAGCTCATAAATTCTTCATTGTTTTTTTCTCTCCTCTGCCCAGTTGCAGAAGGGAGGGAGAGAGTGGCTTTAGTGGGTACCTGGCATCCAGCCAGGGTTAACCCACTACAGCCATGCTTTTACCAAGAAAGATTGTACTAGATGATCTTTGTGGTCCCTTCCAACCTGGTATTCTATGATTCTATGATTCTACAATAGTTTGAAGATTGCCTTCTCTTCAAGCACTGTCATATAGCTCACCAACATTTACATCACATGCCGTTCTGCCTTTGTCAGAAGGTGTTCAAGTTATTTCTCCTATACTCTGGTGCTGGTGAGTTGATGTGCAGTGTTATCACTATAAATGGATCAGAGTCCACAACTAATTGATTGCAGCTCAGTAATAAAGACTTTGCAGTTTTACTCACTACAAATCTCCTAACATGAATCAGTGAAACAGTACTGAAAGTATTCTGACTGGAACAAGTTAGAAGATTAAACAAGGCTTATATTTTTATGAGATCTAGTTCTAAATTGTTTACTGATTTAACTAATTTATTGCAGACAACCAACAAAATAATAACAAACATATTTCTAAAATACACTATGGATCTGCATTGCTTTCAGAGTAAATAACATAAAGCTGACATTGCTGCCTTCCTAGTGTAGCACAATATCTTGGTAAGTGTAGTAGGACCTCCTGCTTTTCAAGGTCCATCCACTCTGTGGTCAGGCATGTAGTCGCAACCCACAGAAATATGTATGTACTTACTTGCTTAACTCAGAGACGAAAAGCCTAAAAACCAGTGCAGGTTCAGCCCCTGAGACCACATGCCTGGCTCCAGATAGCCTTGTGGTGTCAGGTCTGAAGATCATTCTGCTGTGCATTCCGTATTACAGGTGCCAGGGGCAGTTTGAATGAAATACACATTATTTATAGTTTCTTATTATAATGTAGATATAAACAGAATAATCTTCTTATTTTCTCCTTTACTGAAATTTGCTCATAGATATGAATATGAAACCCTGTTTCTACACCTTTTCTGACTTTTTCTATCTGAATCAGAAGAAATGTGTATTAGTGCCAGCCTACTGTAACACACTACTGTACCTGTTTAGACCTAAAACCCACCCAATTATAATAGCATGGTTCTATCTGGAACTGGTGAGCCTCACTGATGCCTCACAAAATACATCTTTACTGAGTCTGGACCCACACTTGCATAGACACAGTGTCGAAGTCTCTGAATTGCAGTCTCCAGCAAAGCAAGAGTGAGTTCATGCACAGACAGCTTTCATGTTTCTCTGTACAGCTATGTCAAGGACTGAACCTGGATAAAAAGAGGGACAATTCTCTAGTAGCTGGATCTGGATAAAACAAAATTGAGAATTTAAGATAAAGCAAAAGTTAGTATTTGAACAAAGACACTAGAAGTTCAGCAGGAATAGCTCTACTCATATATTATTGGTCAGTTCTGCTTACATTTCATGCATTTGCTGATTCTCTTCCCTCCCTTATAATTGTGCAAAAACTTTGGGGCTACATGGAGAGGGAAAATGAAGAATGTCACATGATGCAGGAGTGGAAAGGAATGCAAAACCACCATTTAGTGCTCACAGAGATGTCTAAACTCTCTAATTTCTTCAGGAGCCTTATACCCAAAGTTCTTCAGTAAGTTCTCCTGTAACTGTTCACATATAGAGTTTTATATTTTATCCAGCGATGCGTGTGTTTTACATTAGATCACTACTAACTCAGACTAAATTTTCCAGGGAGTGAAGTATGTAACAGGGTTTTGTCATCTTCTAACTGCTTGCCTCATCTGCTCAGCTGCTGTAAGGAACCTCCTGAGGGATGGTAAGGGTTGTCACTAGGACACACCACTGGATAACTTCAGTGTAGGCTCCAACACATTCAGAATCAGAAGAACATAGATGTGATGGCCTTTTATTTCCTAGATAAATACTTTAGCTTCTAGACGATACATGATAGATAAGGAGATAGTGCCTCCAAAAAACAGTATCACATGAAGCTGATCACAATCCTATATGTCCATTGCCTTTGCAGCTTTACTAGGGATGGAATTCAGATTCCTAGCTGTCTTCATTTATTCATTACTTGAATGCTTGTCCTTTATTTCCTAGAAGAGATGCTTTGAACAAATGAAAGCAATTAAACTTAAGCACAACAGGAGCACTTAAGCTAAAGATATGGAAAGCTATTAAATTCAATGTAAACCCAAAAAGTAGGTTTCCTGGAGTGCTACATGGACTTAAATGATAACCTAAATCTAACACCGGTGGAATTCTAACAATCTGCCCCCTGATTCACACTCTGTAATCATTATGATGACGTAATGGAAAATAGGATGGTATTATCCAAGACAACATGTAATTCCAGGAAAGTATGTTTCTCTAGTGGAAGAAAAACAACTAAACTTCTGATAGATGTTTAGAGGATTCTCAGCCTTTTACAAACAAGTTATAATTGGCATTGTCTAAATGTACTCATATGCCACCCTTGAAGTGGGAACATCCTTGCTAGAATTAACATTACTCAGAACCATAAACATGAGGGTAATTAAGAGGCCCTACCTATGACAGGTCTTATTCACTTTTGAGTCGTTCTTACCAGGTCATTTATCATTTTCTCCAGTTCTACTTAACATCAGACATATAAAAAGTATCATCTGAACTTTGTGCATTCCCTATCTTCAAGGATTTCTTTTTGCAGCAAAGACATTTGCCTTCTGATGAACCTCCATATGCACAAAATTATAATTAAATTGCCCCTGGTCCCTTGCATTCTGTTTGTCGGAATGGTTTCTGAAACAGTCATGGAGTGTGTTATAAAGTCAGATTTTATTAAACAATTGGTTTTGTTTTTTTTTTCGTTTTGTTTTCTACACTTCTGCTAAAGATGTAGCACAATGAACATCATTCTAGCCTGTTTTTAAGTTCACAAGAAATAAATGTTATATTGGAGTAAAATTCACTTGCAGTTATTCAATTAATTCATGTTCTAAAAGTCTTATTGCTAATTCTGTGTTTTGAACCTTAGCATTGCAAAATTCCTTGCAGACAACTCTATGAGGGCATTGCACCTCTGAAAGCAAGACATAGTTGGAAGTAGGTTTCTGCCTTGAGGAAAACCTGAAAATCCTAAGTGAATTATCAATACATAATACTGTGTGACCCTGAAATATAAATTAGATTATATAATGATACTTTATGTAGAGACTTCAGTCCTGGCTATGAAAGCTGAATGAAGAATTCATCCGTGTGATTTATTCAGTTACATGACCCTCCATCTCTGCTCAGAGAATACAAATGAGTAGAGGTGTATATTGATTTCCCATTGTCTTTTTTTACTTTGGACACTGATTGTGATCAGCATGAGATAAGTATTTTTTACTCAATGTTTGAAATCTGACTCATGCTGACTTTATCAAAAAAATCATAAAGCATTGTTTCTCTCTTTGTCCCTGAGGCAATACTGCTCTTATAACCTAGAGGGCAACATAATAAAACCATTTTTTTTTCTTTCTTTCAGGTAAATAAACATAACAGCTAAGATATTTTAGATTAATTCTATGCCTTTTCTTTTTTAATTCACAACTCTTTTGATGTGAGTATGAGATGCTTATTTTTCTTAACTGCACTGGACTCCTGCATCATTGGTAGGTCTTGGGAGGGAAGACAGAAAAGAGCGTTCATCACCATCACTTTTCTCACAATCTCCATCACTTTTCTCACATTATCTCAAAATATTTGGATGTGTCTGTGTAGTCTTTGTTGTAACAGTGTGATCAGACCTTGCTTAATTGCTCCTGTGTTACAGCTATGATAAGAAGGAATGAGAATCTCATTCCTCTGATTTGGTTAAGTATCATTTTCTACAAAGTAGAATAACTGCCTTTATGGATCACTGCCACACACAGAAGAGAAGTAGTTTCAGCAGCAGCAGATGGAGACATTTTCCTGCCAAGCAGACTTCTGTGCCCCAGGTTATGCACAGGACTGGCCCTAACATTAACATCAGTATAATCTCCTCATTAAAATCCAGTAGATACTCCTAGGTGAAAGCCAGTCCCACCAAAAAAAAAAAAAGTCAATTTTCTGACTTTGATTGCATCCGTTACACAAGAGGATGTGATACCTGTTATCTGTATGCCAGGATTGTCACTGAGTGCATGAATGGGCACAATCCTTTCTAAGCACACAATGTGGCCTTTGGCAAGGTCATAGTACTGGTTCTGTTCTAAGAAAAGATTTTCATCCTATTTTTACTTCCAGACCCAGATGGCATCCCTGGGACCAACTTCCTCTACATTGTTTGTTGCCACATTATTTGTTATCACTTCTTTTCCATGGAGTAACTTCTGTTAAATGTGAGCAGCACTGTTGTCCTGTGCCTCATCCTGTACTGAATAGACCATCAGCTTCACCATCTCACCTCGCTTTGTCCAAAGAGCATCCTTTAATGGCTATAATGAAAATTCTTTAACAAACCCGTGGTACCTTACAAGGTTGTCAAGATGCATGGTTTATATTGTGTAGCCATTAATATTTATTAGTAACATTACAGGATTTTCTAGAGACTCTGCAGCATAGACCTTGCTGCCTAAAGGCCCTTGCATTTTGTGAAGAACAGATTCTCAAGACCTTTCTCTGCTTTTCAAAAGTGGCAAGAGCACAAGGAACTGCACATCCATATCTGGAATAATTTCCCCTATTGCAAGGCAAATGCAGAATGTTGTGTTCTCAGGACTTTGCCTCCTGTTCTAAGAAATGCACAAAAAAAAGTCTATTTTTCTCACTACCATTAATGCACCTACCACATTGTTACTGGTTTAGATGCAAGGAATTAGCAATACATTTCAGGCACACTGCAAAAACTAGAAAAAAAAGGTCTTCATGTGCACTGAATAAACAATTTTTGCATGAATATCCTACACTTCAGTTGCCTCAATACAGTAGAGGTTTATTGCCTTACTGCAAGCTACATTTGAATGATTGCTTCATATATTATGATATGCAACATTACATCCTGTTTCTTTTCTATTTCTATAGCCCAAAGACTTATTGGAATCGGTGTGTCTCAGACTCATAAAAAATACATGACTTTAAAAAAAGATTATTATATAAAAATCCACCAACCCTGAGAAAATGCAGAGGTGGGAGATTTTTGTTGCAGAATTCATTTTAGTTTCCTAACATTATCCCTATGTATCTTCAGTTTGAAAGTACAATCTGGCAATTTATAATAAAGAACCATGAAACAGCTTTCCAGAAAGAAATTAAAAAAAAAAAATAAAATTAAAAACTCCCATAATCTGGATGCCGGATTGCAAGTGAGAGTAATATACAAAGCTGGTGGAGAAAGAATTCAAGTAATAATCTCTGGTATATAAGGACTCTGCTACTTAGTCAATAAAAGATAGGTAATCTTCTCCCCAGAGCTTTGCAATATGAACAGAAGATAACCAAACTAAAACATTTTACATGATGCTATTGTGCATGATTATTGAGCGAGCCAGAGAGGCAGATGAGAAGCAGCACTCCGAAAGGGAACGATTGGCACTAAGAGAGAACTGTCAGACTATTGAGATGACTGTCTCTTCACAGCAGCTGAGTAGTAGGGTACTGAAGAACTGAAGGGCAGAGGTAGGGCTTGGATCAGAGAAGAAATAACAATTACTAGTAAGGAAAACATTGTTGCGTTACAGTGTAGGGTCCCCCATCCCAAAGCATTCATATTTGATATTTTAATCTAAAATTTTGCAACCAAAGTGCACTTCTATATATATTTTACAAATATAAGTGCATCTATTCAGTGCTGGATTTAGAAACTAATAACGACTTGAGCTAGCTACCTGAGGATCACCATTCCAAAATACAGTCTCTGCACTAAACTATTTCATAGGTTTTGTTTCTCTTTCTTCCCTTTTTTTTTCCTCATCACAGAGAAGCTCAGAAAAATACAAAGCTCTCAGTTTTTAAGGGACTATACATCTCTGGAAGAAAGTAATCTCAAAGACTCATTTTCATTACCAAAACCCTTATAATGTTCTGAACTAGTTCTAGTGACGTGTCAAAACTGAGTCCACAAGATTAGGTGTTTGTAGAGTAGGTTGAAGCTGTCAAATTAAGAAATGGATCACTACTTAATTTCTCACATTTAAGCTTTTTCAAGAGTTGTTATAAGGCTTTGAAGGAAGTATGGATTGCTTCTAATCTTGTATTACTCTTAAGTAATAGACATATCAAGACAAACCTGCCATACAGCTATGGCTTACTGTGCCTCCAGTGGCCTTCTCCCTGTTTATGTCACTGAACCATTCTGTTGGGTCAGCATCTTATGAAAATCACTGTCTAAACTCATGTTAGACCAAGTTAACACAGTCGACTCAAACAGTGTCTAAAATAGATCTTTTCTAGAACAGTCTGACTGAATGGAAGTGAGTTCAGGTGCACACACAGTAAACTCCAACAGGACCTTATAAGCCAAAAGATATGTGCCCATATCCCATGACGCCAGTCATCATGTATGGAGTAGACATACTTTTGAAGTGCATCCTGTTGAAACTGGGCTACTATACAGTAAAGTCATCCACTCAGAGAACAAACATCAAGAACCATACCTTTGCACTTGTGATACACGCAATAAGAAGAGTCACAGGTGGCTTCCAGTCTTTTGTTATTAGGATTGCCTCATGTTTAAAGTTATCTTCTCTGAAGACAAGAGATCAGACCACAGACTGCAGGTGCAGGAGGTGCTTCTGCTTAATTCTTTTTCTTTATCCATCAAAATCAGGAGTTATAATTTGAACATCTTGAAACTATAGAAGGAAGATAAGTGCCTTTATTGATATTGTCATATTAAAAATGTGTTAGCTTTGGGCATGCAGGGATTTTGGCAGAATTTGTGAGTTACTCTATTTGATTGACGGGCAAGATTCAAAAAGGCAGGTGAATCCATTAGAGATTTCACTCACGCTGCTCAAAATATCATAATTTAAAAAATATTTTTAATCCAACTGGGAAAATGAATGAAAATTAATGTCATTTCTCATTAAAAAGTGTATTAAAGTGCTCTCAAAGAAGTTTAGTAACAGGTTGTTGTGTTTTAACCCCAGCTGGCAACCAAGCCCCATGCAACCACTTGCTCACTTTCCCACCAGAAGGACTGGGGAGAGTATTGGAAGGGTAATAAGTAGAAAACTCGTGGGTTGAGATAAAGACAGTTAATTAGGGAAAGCAAAAGCCGTAGGCAAAAACAAAACAAAACAAGGATTAATTCACCGCTTCCCACGGGCAGCAGGTGCTCAGACATCTTCAGGAGAGCAGGGCCCCATCACGCGAAATGGTGACTGGGGAAGACAAATGCCATCACTGCAAATGTCCCCCATTTCCTCCTTCTTCCCACTTTATATACTGAGCATAATGTCATATGGTGTGGAATATCCCTTTGGTCACTTCGAGTCATCTGTTCTGGCTGTATGTCCTCCCAAACTCTCATGCAGTCCTAACTTCCCTGCCAGTGGAAGGGCAGAAAAGGCCTTGGCTCTATGTAAAAATTGCTGAGCAATAACAAAAACATCTCTGTATTAACAACCCTGTGTTCAGCTGAAATCCAAAACACAGCCACATACTAGCCACTACAAAGATAATTAATTCTACCTCAGCCCAAACCAGCATACAGGTGTTTCCTAGTTAGCATCTCACATTACTCAAAGCCCAAATACTTCCCCAAAATGGAATTAAACAATGCTTAAGACCCTCAAAAATCTTAGAAAATAGATTAGCATTCTTAATATGGAAGCATTTTTATTTCATAAAATTGCTCACATGTAGTCAGTCATTGTATAGATCAAGTAAAGTAGAACAAGAAAAATACTCAACCAGTATCTGCACAAATTTGGTGTCTGTCAAGAAGACATCATTTCCCTGCCAAAAAAGCTGAACTGCAGTCTGACTACTCCTCTCAGGGTTGGTATATAATGAAGTACAAACTCCTTTGAGAGTTGGTTTTGCTGCTGGAATTCAAACTAGAACAAGCAGACGCTACAGAGAGATAAGAAATACTCCTGTTATGCTACACAGCTTCATTGTATGTCTACAGTGTGCAGCATGTGAAATAGTCTTTGGCCTCCCAAGCACAGGCAATGTGCCAACAAACCTCTTGCATGTATCTTTGTGTCTTTGCTGCCTAAAGACTGTGGTTATATGCTTCATTGAAGAAAAGGATCCACAGGGGTAAGGAAATGATTATGGGGAGCTACAGGTAAGGAGCAGATGAGGAAGGGTGTTGCAGTTGTTCAGTCTGCACATTCCTTAAAATGGAGTGGGCACATAAATGGACTAGAAATTTCAACGTACAATGTTGAAAGCCTCTGAACCTGGGTCTTATTCTTGTCCATATTTAGCTATTTATCTGCAATGCTTTTGAAAGCTTAAAGTTTATTTTTTGTTCATACAACACCAACAATTCTAAAGAAAGATAGCTAACTTTTCCAGCTCAGGAGAGCAAATGTTAGAAGACCTATAGCAGCAAACATAATCCCTAATGGCTGCTACATTAAAAATTAATTTGTCATTGCTTTTCTTTATGCCCCTGAATTTTCATAAAGTTTGATTAGAATTTTATATTATTTACATGATTTCCATTACTCTAATATCCAGTCCTTTGCAATATTTTAAGAGAATGAGGGAGTTTTACAGTCAGAAAAGTCAATTGCATGCTGTTTCAGAGCTAGACCTAAAGTAATTAACAGTGATATAGAATAGATTTACCTGAAGGTATCAGACTTATTTGTACTAAACAGTTTTTGGATTAAACACCTACATGCAGCTATGCTGCTGCTTTAATAAAATGGGCTTTCCAAAAAAACTGTAAGTGTGTCTTTATCTTGGAACCAGCACCTCTGGAGGTGGACTGGGAGAGCATATCTGTACCCATAACATAGTTCATATACTTAGTATTAGCTCCACAGTCATAAGCAAAAACCTAGTTTCTACCCTCACTGCAATTTGCATAAGTTGAGTAGGCATTTAGAAGTTGTTGCCTATTACTCTTTGGCTTCTACAAAAAGAAAAGGAAAAAAAAAAAAGACTTGACAGGAACAGTTGAGTATGTAAAGGATTATAGGAACATAGGTTCATTAAACAGTAATACCTGACCAGTGAGACAGCAGCAGTGCACTTCAAACATAATCACGTTTCTACCAGAAGCCAAGGTCTTCAGAAAAGTGTTTTCTAAAGTAAAAAAAGTACTACATAATATTCCATTACAAGTATAAACAGATTTTTTTTTTGCTCTCTTTATAACCCAATCTTACCACTCTATAATTGTAATCTAATCACGAATGTTCTAATATTTACTCCTTTTTAAAAAGCTTATTATTTCTGCAAAGTATACGGAACAGATAATGAGTCAAGTTCTTACTAAGCGGCACAGAGGAGTTTAAGTCAGTTCTGGGATGAATTAAGCGAATAGAGAAGGTAAACAATAGATAGTGGTTTTAAAGGGAAATCAGGCCAAGAGAAGTTTGTGAAGAACAAAGACATGGGGAATATCTTAAGTACAAAATGGAAGAAAACTAAATGAATGTGTAGGAAAGTTGTAGGAAAATCTAAAAAAAAAAGGAAAAGGAAAAAGTGGAAGTTATACCTCTAAGACTTACAGAGAGGATCTAGGAGGCCTTATTTTCAGTCTGAAGCAACTCATAATTGCAACTCCTTTAAGACAAAAAGTTGAGGACTAATGTTAAAAATCAGGTGTTTTCCAAACCACTCAGGAAGACATCCCCATAAAATGAAAGAATCAAATTTGTTATTTAGTGGAGAATATCTTCAACTGGGGAGTGATCTAAAGGGAAAACTGGAAAATAAAAATCCAAACAAATCTCTTAAGGTACAGAGCAAATTCAAAACAATATTGAAATGTAGGACAGGAGAGGACAGGAGAACATCAGATTACAAGTTATATAGAGGATGGCAGAGAACATTGCTGCTAAAGTTTAGCTTTGTTCAGCTCTGTATCTGAGAAGGTAGCATGGCAGACATGAAAAGTGTGTGTGAGGGAAAAATCCTTGAGTGAATCAAATTCACCTGATTAATGTACCTAAACTACAACTAAGCCTTATGTCTCTTAAGCACTTCCGGAAGCATTTGCTTAATTTATCCATGGAAAGAATTACTTCTAAAGATCTTCAGTAACAGAACCTGAGTGATCAAGCTTAAGCATCTAAGTTAGACAATCAGTTTTCTTCTGGCAGCTTTATTTCATCAATTTCTTTCATCTGACAAGGTAAAAAATTTGGCCAAATATTTAAGAAAAAATTCTTTGCGAAGCATTTGAACTTATGCATAAATTAGACAGAGTGGGATTTCACTTTAGATTTAGGTTACACCAGTTAGTGTAGTGTTATTAGGCTTCTTAAACCCGCTCACACGAACAGCTGAGGCAGAATTACATTAAAGACAAAATGTTTGATCATAAACAAGTGATGGAAGTGGGAGATAAAATATAATCCAAAACCAGAGCAGTATTTAACAGAGAAGTAGAGTGCTTCTCTTGGTTCATGTAATTGTCACTTCTGTAGTAGAAGAATTTTTTCTAAGAAAATGTTGATTTGCAGAATTAATGTATGGCCTGAAAGTGAGTAGATCACAGGTATTGGCATCCTGAGTAAGAATCTGGTAATAATTTGTTTTCTGGAGATACCAATATGTAGCATTTTGCAATGTGTATTCAAAGGTATCTGTAACTTCCTCATGAGAGGAAGATTAGGGGCCAGCACTGATCTCTTCTGTGGGGTGAACCAGTGACAGGACCTGAGGGAATGACCTGAAGTTGTGTCAGGGAAGGCTTAGGCTGTGTATTAGAAAAAGGTTCTTCATCCAGAGAGTGGCTGGGCACTGGAACAGGCTCCCCAAGGAAGTGGTCACAGCCCCAAGCCTGACAGAGTTCAAGAAGCGTTTGGACAATGCTTTTGGGCACATGATGTGACTCTTGGGGATGGTCTTGTGTAGAGCCAGGACCTGGACTTGCTGATCCTTGGGGATTCCTTCCAACGCAGCATATTCTGTGATTCTGTGATTTATCAAAGAAATTGGGCTACCAAGGTATGTTAGTTTCTCAGTAACTTCATATTGCCAAGCTTCCAAGCAAAAGTTTTAATGGGACCAGCAGGAGAAAGGGAAATTTTTTTTTGTCAATCCCTCCTTTTCACTGTGAACTTTAAATTTCCCTATTGGAAGCAGAACACACAAAAAAAATTTGCTATATTCCTTAAAATGTTTTAGGCTATCAATAAACCATCAGAACATGAGTAGGTTGCTGATTACATAATCAAATTTGAAATGTATACATTAAATTTATTTAAAAAGAACCCTATTCACTGACAAATTATAACTAATTTTCTTCAGACTTGTAAAAAAATAGTTATGTTAGGAACCCAGTTAAGTTTCTTCTCTGTAACATGTAGTAATACAGTAGTTAGATTTAGTAAACTGAAGTAATATGTCAGTATTTTTAGTACATATCACACCAAAAACATAACTGGAGAGTGGAAGTAATTTAGGATAAAATATATTCTGATAACTAGTGCATGGCGAAGTTAACAAATAATGTTAAGCCTTCCAAGTGGTACATTGCACAGTAACCATATGGTAGTGCATAAGTTATATTAGTGGTTCCAAATAAGATTAAACTGATTACTACAGTCATGTTAGATTTCTTTCTTCATATAATATCACAACAATTGTTCTTGTGTTCTAAGAATATAATGGTATCACCCACTGGATTAGGTGTTCTTGGTTTGGTGTTCCCACAAGAATACACTTTGTGTTTTTAATTAGTCTATTTTAGGATCAGGATGCCCTAAAGCAATGAGATGGAGAATGAAGAGATGAAAATAAAACAAAGGTAGAATTATACACCATTAAAAAAAAAAAAAGACAGGGTTGGGGAAAGACTGTCTTCTGATACTTAAGTAGAGGCTGGAGTAAGATAGGCTAAGAGGAGTAGACAAGGTAGTTGTAAAAATTGGATCTAAGGAGATTGTTTTGAGCAAGGGTCTTAAACAGAAGTCTGACACAGATTTGAAAAATAGCAAAAGAGTTTTGTGGACTCTGCACATTGCAGGCGATAAAGATCATTCTGAGTCTATTTTGGTACAAAATTCCCATTGCCCTAGGAGCTCCTCACACAGAACAGAATGGCTCTCTGTGCTCAAACATAGGCTTGCTCAATTTATTCTGTATGAAAAAGCATTTGCGTGAAGACCCTCAAAGTCTGTAATCTAAGAAAAAAATATATACTTTTACTGCAGCAGCTTAGAATTTTTTTAAACATACTTTGTGCAACCTAAGTTGAAAATTGTAGGATGAGGCAGATGCAATTTAGTTATTTCCCTTAAAAAAAACCCTAAAAGTAAAATATATTGCTTAAACAGCAGGCACCTTTTCCTTTTCAAGCTGCTTCTTATGCCTCAAGCAGGATGCTTATAGTCTGAGCATTTTTATTATAGTTAAAAAAAAAAATCCATAACAATGCCAGAGACTACAGCAGCTGTGTGTCAAAACTAAATATCACATGGGTGGAATCGCCATAGTAACTAACTTGAATCCATCAGATACACTAGAAAGGAGTTCACTCTTCAGTTTTTCTTTCACCTGAAGCTGTGGTCATTTCTTCTGTTGAAAACTTACTAGAGAATACTAACAATATGATAATAATAGTATATTAATATAATAATTAATAATATAATAATCTGTTTGTTCATAGGTATTTAATATTACATACATATGAGTGCCATTGTACCAAGAAAGAAGACAGGAGCATGTGTCTGAAAAGAAAGAAGCAAAAAAGTGTCATGAGGTCCCTACTTCACTTCAGAACAGGATTACGTTCATGTGCTGTTTGCAGAAGGAAATTGAGTACTCATGGCTGCTGATAGTCATGCCGTAAAAAACAAACCAACCACCTAAAATAACAGGTCTTGTGAAAGCAACGGAACTGTGGTAGATGTCAAACACCACAGTTCTGGTAAAAACTTGGACATTCTTTTCAGTCGGTCTTGCATGTATGTTGGCCCTGTGGGCACCAGTAGGCAAAGACATTCCCAGCCAACCTGGAACCACCCTCTTCAGTGCTCAGGACCCCATTTTGGCCAGGGCCATCAGTCCCTCCTCTAGCAGTGCTGCAGCAGTTCTGGTCTCTAACCTCCTCTTTGCCCCCACCTTCTTTTCCAAGGTTCATCTCTTGCTGTGTTGGGGACTGTTGATGGACCAAGTTGTTACCAGCCCCATGGGACTCTGCCCCATGAATGAGGGCATGGCCAGTGCAGGGTCACCCTCAAGTCTGGTTGCCCAGCTCTGGGGAACTCCATTGTCCATATTGCTCTGGTCAGACTGCATCACAGGGAGGGTGAACAAGAGGGTGGATCACCGTGCTCTACTAGGAATTACCACAAATTCGGTGCAAAAATGGAAGATTGCTTTGAATGCAAGGAGTTTTCTCGGTTTAGTTTTGTTCAGTGTTTTCACTAATGGTCTGATTAACGGAATAAAAACATGATTTTTAGAAATTTGGGGGTGATGTCTAGGGGGAAGAGTACATTTTGGTTGGAAAACAGTGTTAGCATTGAAAAGGGTCATGACTGCATTTTACTAAAACTGGGATACAGTTCACTACAAACAAGTGAAAGGAGCTGTGCTTAAGTAAAAACTATCAGACGAAAAAAGAAAAAAAGGAACATCAGTCCCTTGGAAATGAATCTAAAGGTAAAGATGAAAGAGAGTTTCATTAAAGTACGCATGAGGCATATATTCAGGTATAATGTTATTATATCTTAGAATCATAGAATCAGCCGGGTTGGAAGGGACCTCTGAGATCATCAAGTCCAACCTTCAGAAGAAAGTAAGCACCACACCAGAGTATACCTGGCAAGACATGCAAATGAATGCCTTCTGCTTCATCTGGCAGAGGAGAAGACTCGAGCTGGAGGTGTGGGTACAACATAGTGAGAAGTGGGCAGTCTAAAGGAAAACAATACAAAGGACCAGAAGTTTAGAAAACATGATCTGTGAGTAGTGATTGAAAGAGCTGAAATTTCTTTCTCCTTAGAAGACTAAAGGGAAGTAATGATAAAAACCTTTAGTATGAAATGCTATTGTAAAAAAGTGAGAAGGCATTCTATGTCTGTAGAATAAAATGTTGCAAGAAACAATGAAGCTGAAAATTTAAACTGTGAAAAGTTAAGAAAAACAGAGTGAATGAATATTTTGTTTTGGGACTCTCTGTCACTGAGGTCTTTGGGAATATGCTAGACAGCCATCTGTCAGCAGTGATAACATATACAGTTAATCTTGTCTTCAGGGATGGACTGTCTCTTGGAGACCCTTCCAAGAGTTTTTTAATGTAGTTATTGCCAAATCTCAACAGATCTTTAATGGGAACACTGGCAAGATAGTACATACTGCAAAACCTGTAGAAGAAATACACACCATCTAGAAATATGGTTTAATGAAGTTTCAGATTAAACGTGTAGGACTGTCTGCACTTAGCTCTTGACGTTACTACATTTTGGGGGGGAAAAAAAGACATAGCATATTATTGGTTTATAATGGTAGATTCTACTAAGTTACTAGTAGGGGTTTTCTGGAGAAACAGAAATTCAGAGGCATTTGAAGGATAAAGAATGTCAGGTAAAGTGTTTGTTACTGTTACAAAACCCCATGACAGAGTTCATTTGGAAGTAAGTTTCAAAGACAACTTCAATGACATATTGTGAAACGTGAAGAAAGGTTCATAGTTGTCCTGGGCTGAATGAAGCATTTCTGGGATAAAATTTATTTTTTGAACAGTAAAGAATGAAAGATCTGTGGAAGGAGCAGTATTAGGAAACAAATTTAAACTTTAAAATGGGTAGACCATACAACACAGGGGAGCTGACTGTCAGGTTTTAAGTTTTTGAAGAGACTGACCACTGAGAATTCTCTTTCTTTTTTATGTAAAAGGCAAGAAGGCAGATGTCTACATCTGGATTCCTGTTTCTGCTCTTCTTCTGGTCTCCAGATGAATATTTATTATGTTCTGCAAAAGAAAACAAGGACTTTTTGTTGTTTTTCTCTTTGCTTTTTTTTTTTGGGGGGGGGGAACTAGTTCCAGAACTGGAACTAGTTTTGGCATATATAACTACTAAACTACTAAACTGTGTCCTGTTGTAGTTAAGTTCAAGGGAAGACCACAACCTGAGAAGGCAAATGTGAGTCCCGTATCAGCTAAATATTTTAGAGAACAGTTTCAACCAAATTTGGCAAAGTGGTGGTAATTTCAGAAAGTAAAGCAATGCAGCAATTTACCTAAATGAAAATTTAGGTAAATTCTAAGAGATTTTGCTGCCACACTTAAGGACAAATGGACAAGCTACTCTTTAACAGGCATTGGACAATTCACACAGATTTCTACATGAAAAGCCAATTCACCACACGACTTGCAAAATTGCCTTGAAGGCATTAGTTCCATCAGAAAACATAACTGCAACAGCAATGCACAAATTGTAATGATGCTTTATAAATGGCAGAACTGTTGAAGGCTCATATATATGTGGGTCATTGCAGCTAAAGCACTGATGTTTTAAAGGTAGGGACAGGACTCAGGGCAACAGTTATACAGCGTGTCAAGAGTAAGACCAAACGACACAGTCTGTGAGTTCAGGCATAGAGAGTGCAGAAGGAAATGAGTGAGTTAAAAAAAGACAAAAGTAACAGCCCATGTGTATGGTAAATCTCATTGGAATCAGCAAGGTGGCACAGAGCCAACAGCAGGACTAAGAATGCTCTGGATACGTGCATCTGATCTGGACAGGTTGTGATTCCAGATGGCTTAAAGACAAATCACATCCAGTTTCAACATTTTAAATGTTTAATTTTATTAAAAAGTCCTAATGGAGCTTTTCTGAACAGGAAATGGCATGATTACTGCTATGTGCAGCTCCAGGTGGGACAGAGTGCATTATTGTCATTTTTATTTTGAACGAAGTCCTCCTGGTGTGGAGCAGCTGTGTGGTCCCTAGGCATCCTGAAAGGTGGCACTCCAACAGGATGTCTGGAAGCACGGCTGGCATGTCCCAGAAGGGGCTGCTCAAACCAGTTCTGCACAGACGGCTGGGAAAGTGCTAGTTCCCATGTTGGTCACTAGCATTCAGAGTGCCAGCTTGGAGGCCAGTCTGTCAGAATTTAAACTGCCTTCACAAAAGGTATGAACTTTATACATGAGAGAAGTAGGCAGCCTGCAAGGGACTCAGCAGGGATGCTTTCCAAAATGATCTGAGGCATTAAAAAAAAAAAAAAAAGGAAGTTTACTACATGGAAGTACAGTTTTAAAATGCAAGATACAAAACCATCTTCATTGGATAAGTTTTCTAAAAGCAACTTCCTACCATTCACAGGGGGTATGAGCCAGAAAGTACTAAATATATTTAAATTAGCATCATGATCCCAAAAATCTTCAGGGATTTCCTAAAAGAAAAAACTTATTGAGAAAAACTTACTTAGACTTTTTATTCTGTTCCTTCCTGTGCTCTCTAATCATGTTCTTCTTCCTGTTAATTAAAGACTAATATACTGCAGCCTAATAGCTGTCCACGATTCACTGAGAAAGAGAATGAGCTGTCTTATTCTACATAAAATAATCCATGAACCTCTATCCCATCACCCTTTATTTTTAGAAGCAGGTTTGACAGCTCCTCTTCTGAGCCTTGCTGGCAGCATATTAGATCTTACACCTTAGGCATCACCAGTACGGATGCAGAGCACAGGACATTTAAATGGAGTGGGGCAAAAAAAGGTAAGGGTTCAGGCTATTAAACCTCACCAATTGGCCACATCTGCCTGAGGAGATTTCTAGAATTATTTTTAATTAGTGGTAACAATTCTGTTGTCAGAAAGAAGAGATGGATATGAGATATGAAGCCCTTAGCCCCAGATGTGTTTTGCAGCTGGCAGGTAGAGTGCAAAATACCTTTTCAAAAGCCAATATCTACTTTTGGAAAGGCTTCATCTTCTCTCTTCCCAAGAGATAACCACCAGATGCCATAGAAAATGGCAAGACTTTTAAAGTAGCAGGAAATGCAGGTATATGGGACTTTGGTTTTCTTGTAGGGTTTTGCTTTGGTGGTTTTATCACTCTCTAGTTTAAGCAAAAAGAGATATCAGAAGCTTACTAGATCTGAGGAGGAACATTGCTCTTACATATTGGCACAGTACCTCTGTGTCTTCCTATGACACAACATTACAGATCTCTTTTTATGTAAGCTGCTCAGTGGTAGTTCATTAAATAAAGTCAAACTACTCACACCACAGGTTAGAATATTCAGTGGCAACACTGAATAAATATAAACTCATGGTACTCCTTTGAGTACATGTGTCAACCATTCAGCCATATCTGCTAAACAGATGTGAAATAGTGACAGTGATTTGCCCACATCACGTTAGTTACTCAAACATCAGCCATGAACATTTTCCTAGAAGCTGTTTGGTAACAAGTTGACAGCCATGTAGACTATTACACCTGGAGCTTTGTTTATATTAGAAATGCTGGAGAGGTTGTGATTTGCTGTTATTTTTGGTTATGAATACCATGAATTGCAAGACAAAATGGAACAACATTGAACAATAAACGAAATTAGGGAACTGTTAGCATCGATCAGTTCATGTCTATTGCCAAGGCCAATCTTGGTGTGTCTCATTTTAAATTCTATTGAACAAATTAATGTGTAATTTCCTTCTCATGAACAGTGGCTGATCAGAAGAAGCTTCAAGAGGTAGAGAGTGCTAATGGATCTTGAAATTGGATCCTAGCCATGACAATGAACCTGGAGCTGAACATCACCACTAATGGATAGTCTATGAGTACAGCACATTGGTCATAGACACTTCTTTATGTTGTATTTTCTGTATCAACATTTCTTGTCTTTAAAGCATCTCTGCCTTCTTTCAAGATTTTTTTTAATGCTGATGGGATTATTTATTTTCTTTACCTCTGCTTCTCCTATTCCCTTGCGCTCTTCCTCCTTGGTTTATTTTTAAAGGCACCTAAAATATATGTAAAGAATTTTAGGAATCAACTGTGCCAATTTCTGTAGCAGCAGTAATCATAACTGCAATTTTTGTATGACCAGATGAGTATGTGTTCAGGCATGCACACAAACACACTAGACTGCTGAACTATCTTGTTATAGCTTATTTGTGCTTTGATGAAGGAAACAGAACAAAGGGAAGAAAGGAAAAGACACTATTAATTAGCACTTCTTGGTACAAAATCATCTCTTCCTCTTTTTTTTTTTTCCTTTTTTATTTTTAATATGGGACAGAAAGTATATTGTACTGGAAATGCATATGTACTTCAATTGCATGTTGTTATTTTTATAGAGTCTATTCAGTTAAACTGGTTTGTGTGACTGAAAACAATTTTTCTTCCATTGTCAATCTAAAGGGCCTTAAAACCTCACATGGAAGTTGAATTTTTCATAAACCCTTCAGAATAGTCACTTCTATGTGACATAATTTCTTTAAAGGAACTAATGAGCAGTAATGACTTTCACAATTTTTTTTAACAAGCTTGATTTCCAAGCACAGTTTCACAATATCACCATAAATGTTTTTCCTACTAATAAAAGTTATAGCAATATTCTTTTGAGTCTAGAGATCTTTGTTTGTTTCTTTTGTAAAGGCCAAATGCCTTTAAATATTTCTTAAAAGAAAAAGCTTATGGAAGGCAGAAGTTTCAGCTCCAGTAGAATCCAAACTGAATTATTTGACATCCTGGATACACAAACCCACCTTCCAAGAGCGAACACTGTGAGGACAATTGGCTATAATGACAGAAGTAATTTAAGAAATTAACACACATAAACCCCTATCATCAGAATTCATCACAGGGCAGAAGCGTAGGATGAAGGAAAAAAAGGAGGAGAGAATGCACAATGTGACTCTTGAGGGCTTTGATGTGCAGCACAACGATTGGCTTTGATTTGCATTGTGCTGTAGAATTCCCCTACAGAACTGCAGAACTTGCTCAGGCTTCAGCGTATCTGCTGTGTATTGAGAAGAGCTGATGATCCTATTAGCCAAGCATGATTCAAAATTCTTACTGAGAAATTAATTTTTGATTTCTTCAGAGAGGGTAGCTTTTGTGATTATGTTTTGCTGTGATGCTATTTTACAAATGTCACATATAGTACACAGTAGACCTAATATCTCCATTACCACTGGAAAACACCAAGTGCCATACATCAGTATCAAAGTTTTTTTATGTATGTTTATAACTGAGAAACTGAGAAGTATTCTTTTTCTCTAATTCACAGTAACTATCCTTTTTGATATATTCTTTAAACACATTTTGTTTAAATGGAATGTGAGATCCTTCCCATGCAGAAAGAAAAAGTATGCAAATGAGTATTATTCATTTGTACTAAAAGATGAATAAAAATTTTCTTACCTGTTTTTATTACTGATAAAAGTTATGCTTGCCCAATTCTTTTATTCTCTGCAAGTTTCATTCCTTATTGGCTATTGTTGCTAGCAATTATTCCTTAAGCTTTCTCTCCAGGACCTTCTTTTCTGATAACTTACAGTTTTGCCAAGAGTTTTTTTCATTAATGAGCTATTCATAACCACATATCTTCTTGAATACTACAGCTCATGCTTTTGTTACTATTATAAAGATTGCTTACTTTTTCACTTTGAGTTCTCTCTAAAGTTCTAGTTGTTCTCGATGAATAAAAGTTACAGTTCTGGTGATGCATTCTTTGGCTGATTACAGAGAAACACATTTTGGTTTCAGTGAAAGAATCCAAAATGATGGAAGATAAGCTTCTAGTCCAGAAAGAAAAACAGACAGTTAATACTGGAGTGCTGTTGAAAGCAAATATCTGGTAGTTGAAGAAACTGTAAACCCCTGAGGCAAAACAGCACAGTTCTGCATGGAACAGGCTCCTTAAGGGAGTGGAAACTACACTGAAATATTTGTGTTGGCATTTGGTAGGCATCATGGTTTATATTCCTGTTTTCCTAGAATTCCTAAAATAACAGTTACAGAGTTGGCTAGGAAAATTTTGTCTTGACTGGGTACATTAAAGTCTTAACAAAACCTAGAACAAGGTTAGAACTCAGACAAAACTGAAACTTATTGAAAATTACCAAGAAACAGAATAATAAAGATGGAAAAATAATTTGAGCCAACAAACTATTTCTGCTACCTTTCCTGACAAACTAAATGCAAGTGAATATTCTACAAGTGACTCAAAACACAGCAATTAATAAATGTTTCTCCTGCCTAACAATTCAGATTGATATTGATGTGACATAAAGATGAAATGGATTCCTGTAGTTCTTTTAACAACTTTGCACACAACATTTTACAACAATTTATGAAGACAAATGTTTCATTCATTGCTACACTAATACTTTAATAAATACTAGTGGACAAAATTTCATGGACATACTGCAGGTATTTGTGGGATTTAGCAGTGCACGGATTTGCTGTCTCTCTCCACCATCGCAGGCTTTGCTACTGTGTTGGAGGTGCAAGTTGCTCTGATGAAGCAGCCTGTAAGCAGATCCTTGTGAGCAGTAGAAGGACTCATACAGGATTATTGATGACAAAATACTATTTCAATATCCCCATCCTAAAGACACATATACCTCCAATGTGGGTTTTTTGACACTCTAGCTTCTGTTTTTCTCACATTCCTCATGCTCGGCATGGCATCTAATCTACATGGCATGACTTTGCAGTGAATGATTCTTATTGAGGGAGGCCAGATTCTAGAAGTTTCCTCAGTGGTTATACTTCAGGGGATTCAGGAGGACAGTTCATATTGCTTTCTGCCTGAAAGGATCTACAGCTAATTGGAAAATAAATTTCCAAAGAAATTTCATATCAGTAAAACTTCGTTTGTACATATGTTCATGTAGAACATGTTTATGTACCACAGGGCCACTAATCACAGGTAACAACTTCCATTTTTGGTCTTAGTGAAATGTTAATAATCACAATAAAAAATTCCCAAGTCCATGCTTAGAAAACTCCTCACAGCAAAGCTATTATTCAGCATCTGTCATGAGTTCAGTGGTCAATATAAAACAAAAAGAAGAAAAGCTGTTTGCAGATGACTGATCAGTTTGGAACTACCAACTTTCCACCTGTCCTGTATCAACAGGTTTCAGTAATTTAAATCAACTCTACTCTACCCTCAGACTATTAAAAAAAACCAAACAAACCAACAAACAACTAAAGTGCTGACTCCTCAAAGGGGGACAGCATTACAATGACCAGAAGTGTGCTGAGGGCACAGGTGGGATTAAAACCTGTTATTTACCAAGATCAGAGCAAAAAAGTGTTTTAGCTGTTTACTCAGCCACCAGAAATAGCAATCCATTCTTGGATTGTGGTGTCATAACAGGTGACCAAAGAGACCGGTAGCATCATCCCCCTGAGCATTCCTGTATCCCCAGCTCAGCATCTTCTTCAACTGCCTAACTTGAATGTGTGGTTATGTCAATCACTTCCCCATATTACTGGATCTCAAGTTAGTTTGAGATGACACATATATAGTTTCTCTTTAGAGAAAATTATTTAATGTTTTAGTTATTCACAAATATTTCAACCAACAGCTGTGTTGACCCTTGCAGTGTTCCACACTGGCCCCTTAAACTGCATAACCACAAGATATTTCTGAAAAATGAAAATATAGCGAGAGAGCCTGCGAGTGAAATGATTTAAATTCTTAGCCACAGTCCTGCTCCAAGCAGATCACCACTGTTAGCTGTGTATATGCCCAAGCTTGGGAAGTTAATTTGGGCAGGTTAAGATTATCCAGCAACTGAGCAGAGATGTTGACAATTTCAGTGGGGCGTTTGAAGGTTAAAGTGCCACGGTCCGAGGGGGGATGGGGCCGTGACACAGCACGGATGGGTCTGGAGACAAGGCAGGGGTGCAGATGGAATGCTTTATTGAGGCGTGCACGGGATTTTTTATCAGTTCAGGTGGGGAAAGGACCAGAACATGGGGTGGAGCACGAGATAGACAAACAGGGGAACAAATCAGGATAGGGACACAGGTAAAAGGGGGAGGAACGTGGGAGGAGCCGGGGAAGGAAAGGGCAGATGGTGGCTGTGTCCTCTCTGCAGCTTCTCCGGCCAATCAGAGAGGGGAGCAGGGAAGCAGGGAGGCAGGCATGCCTGGGAACTATAAATATAGGGGCAACATACTATGTGTATATTTATAAGCACATAAAAACTGTAAAGTCTGTATAATAAAGTCCTGTCAATTGCTGTATATCTTCCTCCATGCCTGGAACTGTTCCCATCCTGAATCTTGCTCCTTCGCATTAAAGTATTTTTAGAAATATAATATTAGAACATTTTGGGTTCTACCAACTTGTCAAAAAACGCTCATCGAGGGACTTGAACTGCTTGGCCAATGTTCCCCTACTGAGGACCCCAGCAGAAGAGATAGGTCTGACCAGAAGGGCACGAGCTGACCCATCACTACAGACGCCCTCATATATTGATTGAAAACAAGATAAATATTATAGTCCTCAACAAAATAGCAGTTCTTTTCATTTTATGTTATTTCTAATCTCCAGGAATACTTTCTGAATTCTACAAAAGAAATCACCAGAGACGAAAACAAATTCTTGCTGTTTATTCTCCCGATATAGGAAACTTGACTAAGAAATTATCCCCATGAGATAAAACCTACCAAGCAATTGTTAATTTTCTGGCTTTGGCCAGTTCTTCTGTCATTGCCAGGGTCCTGACTGTATGAATCTCACCCCTCAAGAACAATTATTTATTATTTTCTTTCATTTAAAGCTAATTCCCATATATCTACATAGTAAGGCAGTTTTCCTGCAATTCTAAAAATTTCTTTTGATGCATACAATAGTTAATGAGTTCTCAAATAAAAACACAGGTACATTAACCAAAGAGTTTAATGAATGCTTTTAATTATGGGAACTGGATGAAGTGTGCTGAAAAACTGACCTTTGATTTTGGGTCTGAGAGTCTTGTTACAATAGAAATGTCTTAGCAGTGGCAGCAAACATGGATCAGCTTTGTGAAAGATCTATATCAGCGGCTGCTGTTAACAAGTCATGGTAACTAGAGTTTTAGAGTTGGTCTGACCTTGTACTCCTATCTGCATGGTCCCATGATGAAAAAAAAATCAGTAATATCAACATTAAATGAACAACTGGTTTCCTGTAAGCAGGATAGTCTTTTATGTAAACAGGAATAAAATGTGTCATTTAGAAAGGTGTCTGTAACATTTTAATTGGAAAAAAATTCAAACTAAAACTACATAATGAGGCAAATTTTAAGTTCAGATACACACCGTGATCAAAATTTGCATCTCATAATCTTTTCTAAGGTGAAGTTTTGATTGGGTACATTTTTAGTATGTATCAGTCAGTACTTGACAGAAGGTGCCATGATGGAGGTGGACATTAGAAGATTGTTTATTATGAAGTGCTCATTTTATTGGATGGAAGAGCTTTTTAGTTTGCTAGCAGTGAGGTACTAATGGAATTAAACCTTCTGGAAGAGATAGGAAATACAGTAACACAAGCTTAATGGGGCAAATTCAAATATTTTTAGTTTGAGGTAAATCTGGCTGAAGTCGGGGAAAAGTGGGACAATCCTTCAGAAGGTCAGACATTTGTAATATATCGTTCTTTGACACAGATCTTAATGTAAAAACGTTGTTCCCTCAGTAGAAACAAGGGCTCCTTGTTCAAGTCTGTCCTAAGCAGGATGAATTCCAGCAGCATGCTTACCTGTTGGCTGTTTTATCACCCTGGTTCTTATGAGCCTGATGCAAGTAGTGCAAGTAGCACTTGCTTATGCAAGTAGCCCTGCATATGCAGGGCCTGGACTTAGCAGCACCGAAGCTTCCAGTGGTTGGAAGGTTGTGAGCATATTTACAAAATCTGGGCTGTTACAAGGGCCAGGAATTCTGCTGCTTTGAAGGCACCTCAATCCTCACTCTTCTGAGCCGCTGCTGACCTCCTGAGGTCTGGGCAGGCAGTGGTGTGCACAGACAGGGCACGGGTACAGCAGCTGCTGTGCTTAAACTTGATGTGCACCTCAGTGAGTGACCCAGAGAATTTCTTTGTTTGAAGCTCTGTACTGACTTCATGATTAACCTGGAGCAACATTTATTTAACCTTTTTGTGACTCAGTTTCCCTGACTGTAGTATGACTATAGCAATACTTCCTCACCTTTAAAGACTGTTGTGCATACAGATCTCTGGAGCATGTGGAACAGTATCACTATTATTATAGCCATTTCTCAGAGTTGGAAATTTGATAACCCCCTCATCTGTGTTATCTTTCACAGACATATGTATTTTATTTAAACTGTGTACTGAAGCAGCCCTATCATTTGACAATGTTTACTTAACCAATCATTTCTTTAGTTTAAATTTATATGTCTGTGAACTTCTATAGTTTATTGATGCTTAAAATACTAGCTTGACTCTTTTGTTAATTGATACGTAATTGTCAATAAATGTATTTGACATATGCCATCTCATATTGTAAAAAGCCATTATATAGAAACATAGTCAATGAACTACATTTGACAAGTGGGAAACACACAGGAACTAACCTTAAAGGATTTCAGGTTCTTTCCATTCTCATAATGGAAAAAAATAGCAATAAGGATGCTCTACATCAATAGGAAGACATTTAGCACCCAAAATCCAAGTCCTTAAACAGGAATCTGACTTAGCTCAGAGGTAGATTGAATGCTGAGTTTTGCAACAGTATTGCAAATTTCCCACACTATATTAATTGAAAATAAATAAAGATCGAAATCGTAGTAATCGTCCTGAAAATGGAAAAGCTAAGATGGGGACATATGTTAGCAAATTTATATGCAGAAATGCCACTACTAGGTGGACAGTCTCTCAAGCTTTTTGGAAGATTCAGTCCCTCAGGTATTTTTTCTCAGTTATGATAAGAGAAACTGCATCCAACTCATTCAATACACTAATAACATACACTACAATGTAAAAGTATACATCAGTAGATATTTGCTTGGTTTTCTCCCCAAAACACCATATGTATAATCACAGACCATTTCACAAATGCTTTGATAAGGGGTGGTTTAGGTACTTTATTTTGTGTTAATAAGTTATGCAACTGGGTTTTGACAAGTCTGCCCGGTACATCATACCTGAACTGCTTGCTATCTCTTGGTACATAATAAAAGCTTTATTTATGCCTATATGAAATAATCTGAACTATCAAGAATTCTGTGCTTCATTCATGCACAAAAAAACAACCAGGAGATAGAAATAGTAAATCCACGGTCATTTTTCATCATGCTGAAAGGTTAACAGATGGGTTTGTAAAGTTTCTGTATAAGGATCACTGTTTAATATATTTATGATGATCTACAAACGATAAAGTGAATAATGAATTAAAAAAATGTATGAATAACCCAAGCCACAGTTACATTTGGTTAAATCTGGAGAGGTCAGAACAGAACTTAAAAAGGACTGAGTCAAGCTGCAAAAATGGTCAACACAATGGTAGACATTCCTGTAGATTACCGGAAAGCCACTTGAAGAATATAGCTATGTAAATAATGTTAAATGTATGAACTTGTCTTTAACAATGGGTTAAGTAGTATTGTGTGTTAGTGATATATAACGTAAAAATGCAGACTGCTCAAATGTTTCACAGGAAAGGGAGAAGGAAAATATTCTAGACTATTCGCCGTGAACTTTCACTTCATGTACTGCCGTTCTGAAAGGAAGCAAATAAGTTCCTGAGGTGCATAAAAAATTGGATTGTAACTAATACAGAAAATTTCTTTTATATTGTCACTGATACTTCTTGCTTTAGACTGGTATCTTATCAGGGAAAGCATACTGCAAAAATAGACAGGTTGCGTGAAGATAGATAAGAACAAGTTATTGGTATGGAAAAAAATCTCTGCTTCAAAGACTAAAAGATTATTATGTTAAATGATTAAAGGGGAACATGATAAAAGTGCATGAAATAAGATTGAATTGAGAAAGTAGACTTTACAGGAAATCACCCTTCAACACATTGAAAGTAAATGTTTCTAAAGGAATAAACATAATTTCTACTCAACCTGTGATTACATTGTGGAAGTTATTTTCGGAGGATGTCTGACGATTGAAACTCAGAAGACTTGAAAGCTTTTGGAGTGAATGTGTGATGAATTGCATAATAATAGCACTTGGAACTATTTGCATTCACATTTCAGATTTGCTTTTTTTTGTGATATTTGGGCTTTGATTCAGTCATCTGTGTCTAAGCATGCATATACATCTAATGCAACTTAAGATACCAAGGATATACTATGTCATATTGGCCACATCGTGATATCCTGAATACAGTATGGTGTGTAGTAATAGATACATTTCCAGCAGAACTTGTAATGGAAAGTTAGAACTCGTTTTGCTAGGAAGGCGTTCTGCCTCAGTGGTGGCTCTTTCTCAAAGGCAGTTTCAATGCTTTCCACACTCCCCCACGCCCCCCCACACATAACAAGAGAAGATATAAAAAGCCTTGGAGGAGGAGGGGCATTGCCTTTTTGCCCCTGAAGATCCAACACAAACTGCATTGTAAAAAATGGTCCTTGCATCCAAAATACGCCTTTTTTGAATCCTTACGCTGCCTTGGCATTCTTGTGAAGAATACCTGGGTATGTTTTACTTACAGTTGTCTCATATGATTCCAGACACCAGAGATCTAGACACCTACAGACCTTAAGACTTGTCACTGTCAGAGGAAAGGCACTGATCTAGAACAGCCACAGGTCTAATGTAATGTGACAGATCGCGTTTCTACTGAGTATTCCCACAAGAGTGAACAACTCAGTGAAGAAAAAGCATTAGTAGTGAACACCAAAAAAAAAAAAAAACCACAAAAGAAAGAAACTGAAAACAAATCTGTAGTCAAACCATTATTTCCAATAATATACTCAACAGAGAATCCAGATTCCGCAAGACAAACTCCAAAGAAACAGGAAGATAGAAATTGTTTGGTTCTCCCCTTAGTCATGTCTATCCACCTTGCACTAGGTCGTACAGCTATGAAGGTTAATGATAATCCTGCTGACTGCTGGCTTACAGGTGTGTAAGATTGTATCAGATATCTGATAATTATTTTCTGAATATACTTCTAGGAAAAGCTGTTACCTTCAGGCCTGAGAGGCATATTCTGCTCACTTCAAACCATTTTCTTTAGGGATAAATTTCTTCAATTTCTATTTAACTACTGTAAGCCTGTAAGGATCAGTTCATCCCATTTTCCAATGAAAGTGATGCTGAAAGAAGAGGGAATCTAAAATATTGTTTTACCTCACTGATATGAAAATCTGATTTCTGCCAAGCAAATGAAGAACATATTATACTTCTTTAGAATACAAACATACTTTCAGGAACATAAACACACTACTTCAAGAAGGTTACATTTGTATGTGCAAAAAAGAGTGGTTTTATTTGAAAAAAATACCCTATTAGCTTATTTTAAAAAACCAAGAGGTCCTACATCTTAATGAGAGTAAATGATAGCATTAATCATAAGCAATGTAAATATTTGAAGGTTACAAGTGCATAAACAGATTTCCTTTAAACTGGTACTTTTTTTTCCAAACATTGCATCTTGTATAAAAAAAGTTTTAATGGCCATGTTACCTGACAAAGCACATCTATAATGGGGAAACAGACAACTTGTGTAGCGTCTGTTCTGAGGTAATTTTCTATCCCATTGTCATTAAGTAGAAGATGAATCCTTTAATTATACTTTAAAATTCAGTCATGCTGTTACCCCACTAGTTAATTCAATTAAAATGAACCCTTGTTAATTCAATCAAAAGGAATCAAACCAGCTCTTGAACTGTTTTTCTTCCTTGTGTTTTTCTTTTGGAGGAGGACTGCAGGGATAAAGGGAAGAAGCATGATCTAGCACCAGAGTACTTGTCCCTGGACCCTGACAAAGCGAAGTTTACTTCTTTTCCTGTATATACAACAGCTCCCTGTAGGAAGGGACCCTTCACTATTTCAGTAGCTTTTCCACATGTCCAGAGTTTTGTCTGTCACCCTTTTGTCCACGTGCAAGCAATAGTTATCATCAAATTTTTAGATATAAGATTAAAAATGGTGATGAGAATGGGGGTAATTTATTATATATGACACACATTTTTGTTTATGCATTCATGAGGGCAATGTCTGCAAGATCTGTAATGCCAGCTTGCACACACTGCACAAATATGAATAAATGAATAATTGTTTTGATAATATTAAACAGCATGTGTGATGTAGCAAAGCAACATCTGTTATTAGCGGTATAAACAAAAGGAATTTTTACTGATTGCGTGTCATTCTGCGCACAGGAATAATGTAATGGGTCCAATTTGGTAACTCTTTGCAGACAGCAGGAGGGATTATGTAGGCCCGCTGTGAAAAACAGGAAAAAGATTATGGCAACAATTTCAATGTTGAGAGCAAAAAAGCTCTATAAAAGTGCTAAAGGAGGTAAGTATAAGCTGTATATAGAATTGCTTGAGCTTACAGAAACCATTTCTCTTTTTGAATGTTATCATCTTTCCTTTACTTTTTCCTGTGTCCTGCAGTGAGCTGAATAGCAGTAGCTGAGTAACCTGGATTTCGGAGGAATTTGTCAATGTTAAATGCTTTTAGGCACCACCTAAGACAATAATCATATAGCTATAATATCCTTTATGACACCAGGAACAAAGAAAGATAAAAGTTAGTATTTTCTGGAAATGTATTAATAATTCTCCATTCAAAAAATGATAATGAGTACCAGGGATTACACCAAAAAAATGCAGAAAATTAGGGTGTAGTTTTGGATATACAATTGAGCAGAAACTGCTGCTTAGACAAGTGGTATCACTCACCATGAACATCATAATCCTCACTGAGGTCGTCACTGGTGCTTTTCTGATCCCAAGATGAATTATTTCAAGAAAAGAAACCAAGAGAAAAGACATCTCTAAGATTACTTTTCTGCTGGTTAAGATCCATGAGCCACTTTTTTATGGGGAGGAATACAAAAGTAAACACAACAGAAGTCAGTGGAGCACGCAGATGAAGCTGCCTGTTCTGATGCTGCTCACTATATGCTGAACTATGTAGTGAAATTGGACCTTCAGTCCACTAAAGTGACTTATAAATCAGTATGTCACATTGTCTGGCTGAATATTTCCTCTTCGTTTTTGCTGCATTAGCACTCTTTTGTAACCACTTTTACATGATTATTTATTTCCAACTATTGAATGGAAGCCCCCAGATGTCCCTGAAATAAACCCTCTTCTGAATCCATACACGAATTCCTCACTCAACACCACCCAGCTGCAGTTCTTTACCTGATTTATGTACAGCTACCTAGTTGCTTGATCTCAAATCCATCATATATTTAAATCTATGTGCAGAATGAAGTCTCCTTTCTTGACTAAATATATCAAATGGTTGCACTTCAGCAGCTTTCGGAAAAATTACAGTGGAACATCAAAACACAAGCAGCAAAGTATTTAGGGAAAAGAGTAGTACACTTCTGTAAAAGCAGGGGACTTCACCTCCTTTGCCATGGCCAGCATTGGGTCCTGTCTTGCATAGCATCACAAGAGTTCTGCTCATTTCATCCCATATCCTGATGATATGGACTCAGTCCTGAGCAGTCATGAATAGGCTTTAGAGTGCAGTCATGCTTTCAGTTTCACAGTGTATCTAAGATGACAAGTAAATGTTCATGTACTCTGACTTGCATAATTCTTTGCTTTCATTCACATATCTACTTGTGGTGGAAGAAAAAAAGTTTTCCCCCTGGAGTTAAAAAAATGGTAACCTCCAAAGGGGTGCTGACCCTTGGGGTTGAACCAATGAGCGCTCCTGTGAAATATAAACACATCACACCAGACTGGAAAAGAAGGGGGTAGTTGTTGTTGGAGGAGAGTGGTCATGTTGTGAAAGCCACTGGCTGAGGGGCTCGGAGCCCCGTTGGGGGCCAGCCCCCCCCCCAGTCCCGGCTGGGGGGCTGCAGGAACTTGGAACAGTGTTAGACTGGGCCAAGTATCTGTAGCTAAGAAGCTGAAAGTTTTTTCTCCACCGTGAGTGGGCATAAGGAGTAGCGGCAGAAACAGCACTGACTGGAGAACAGTGGCTGAGAGCCAAGAGATAAGGAACAAGCATGCAGCAACACAGAGAGAACTCCTGCAAGCAGAGAGAGAGAACTAAACTCTACAGGACAGAGTTTGGGGTAAGAACTAAAACAAACTCCCCAAACCCCTCTGAGACCTCCTGGAGAGGAGGAGGAGATGGACTCCTATTTGAGAGTAATCTTAGAGTGCAGCATGCACCGAAGAGAGGAGCTAAGAAGCTCAGGCGTTCTGGAAAGCTGGACTGGGATGGCCAGAAAGAATGTGGAGGAGGGCCTCACCCCCCCTGCTGTTGCTGCTAAGCTAGCAGCCTGAGACAGAGCACAGGAGCTCTGATAGAACTCTTGAGGCAAAGGTTTTCAATTGAAAGCTGCCCGAGACGTTCTGACTCAAGGGAACTTGACCCCTCGAGGAAGGGACCTTCATGGGATGTCTTACAACCCATGATATGACGTGGTGAGCCGAGCCTTGTCCCTGCTACGCAGTCCACGGAAGAGAAAGACCCTCACTTGGAGTCGAAGGGTTGAGAGGGGCTTGGAGACCCCCTACTCGTGTGTAATGGAAAGAGATCCAGCTACAGCTGCTGCATGGAAGAAGAGAGACTACTGCCCTAGAGAGACTGCTGTTCTGAGAGTGGAAAGAATCTTTCCTTTTCCCTTCTGGACTTTAACCGGGGGGAGAAGAGATCTGATCCATTGTAAATACTGATTTATCATAGGAGAGAGAGTTAAGATTATGTATATGATGTATTATAATATTTATTTGTATAGTGCATTGTAATATAATTCCCTTCCCCCCATACTGAGTCTTGTGTTGTGTCTGGAAAACTCATCTCACACTGGATTGAGATGTGGGAGGGGGGCTTGGACTCCGGAATTGGATTTTGGAGCTCTCAAATCAGGACATTACTTGTTCGGGTTTTTTTCAAACATGCATAGAGATGTAAATCTCTCTTTCAATTATTCCATGTATGATAGAAACTTGTGGTATTTTCACTTCTGAACAAGACAAAGAATGCATTCCATGTCCATCATTTGTCTTTTCATTGAATTTTTAATTATTTGTGTACAAAACTGAGAGCATCATAATGAGCTCATGAACTCACTGTAAATAAGGAAGTTTTTTCTAGTGAGAATTCTGAGAGTTTTAATAAACTGACAAGTCTTGCATGGATATAAATATGAATGCCTTCTTTTATTCCTTCGTGATGAACTAGAGTAGTTTCTAGAAGAAGATATAGGACATTTTCATGAATATTCCAGTATGGCAAATATAACCATTAAAAGATTTAACAACCCCAGAGAGGGATACCTTCAGTAGCTATCAAAGTAATATTTTTCCTGAATCATCACTGATTCTCAGAAATCTCCCTAGGACAAACATTAGTAAACATTTTGATCTACTGTTTAGTTCAGCATTCAGTGTAGAACTGAGAGTTCAAACAGAAAGCATACAGCATGCAGGATTGGGACAACAATCACATTCTTGAAGCAAAACCACAAGTATTTGAAAGAAGGATGGGGGTGAAAAAGGGATGTTTGTTATTTTGTAAGCAACTAAAACCTACCTCTACCTGGTGTCAAAAGGATAGAGTAGTAAATCATTTACCATTGATCAGAATTAAACTAGCATGTACCATGGGAGGACTCTTAAATTATCACAGTAGGTTTTCATTGTAGTCTTGCCTATTGATTGTAAATACACATTCTGTCTCAAAGTTTCAGCAGCAGAAACAATACCCTCTACTCTGCTCCATTCATTTCACATCAACAACAGTTAAAAAAAATTTCACAACAGATCTCACCACTGGGGCATCCTAAAATCCTCGCAGATACAAAGGAGAGAACTTCTTTAGAAAACAGAAGAAATGGAAAATGCTGCCACTATTTTTCCAGAATTTCATTCACAGCCTTCAAAGTAGGGCTTTGATGCAGCTCCTCTGGACCTCAGAGGAAATGGATCAAGACCAGTGACAGCACACATAAATTTTGTGGAAGGTAAAAACCAAAATGACACTCTAGACATGTCAATGTGAATGTAACCAAAACATGTAGGCCTTTTGAATGGCCCTAAGGGGTTTCAAGGTATTGAAAAGACAAGACAAATAGAGTGATGGATTTTGCTCTGCTTTCAGAAGAGGGGAAACCACAGCAAAAGACTCCAAGATAATGGAGGACTTTCAAACACTTCTGTTCTTGAACCGATTCTGGGATTTATTTATTTTGCAGTAAATACTTCCTGAAAAGGAAAAAAAAAAAAAAGAGTAAGTTCTGTATCAGCAGCTCTCACATGAATTGGATCACAAGCTGTAACTTCTTTGCTGAATTGAGCTAATGGTAAAGTGAAATGACAGAGAGGTTGAAGAACATGCTCATAAACAATTTTTGGCAACTTTATCTCAGAAAAGCAATCATTTCTGAGGCAGAAAAGGTCACAAGAAAGTTCAAAATGCTTATTATTCATCTGTCATGTTGTTCCATCTTTGTGGCCTGCACTCCTGATATCAATTACAGGGAGCTCTGTTGAGCTGTAGCTGGGGTGGTTCAAGTCATGGATGTTACTTTCAACACTTCTTAACAATTCAATGGTTTGCCAAACGTGACCAACGTGATTTCTCCTGATTTGGCAGCAGTAAAGTGAAGTTTCTTTTAGAAGCAGTGAAGTGCATGGGCTCAAAGAGCTGTTGCCATCAAGGATGTATATTCAAGTACTAAGTGTACTGGGACTATTTTAATACGGAAGTTAATTTACCACCAGCTATGGTTAGTGTCGAGATGGGAATTGGACTGAGGCACTTTTTGACCCAAATGTCACTGATCAAAAATTGATCTCTATTCTGAATTGCTTTTATTATTTAGCATGCTCAGAGCAGAACTGCCTTGAACACAAGTAATACTTGGACATCGCTGAAGACAGAGTAACCCACATGGCAGTCTGTGGCCTTTAACAATTTTCTCTTTTACATCCCTACATGAGAAAATAGAGTAGCAGACACACACAAAATATGTAGTGGATCACATAGGAAATAAACTTATTATCATAAAGTAGCATTCACTGCATTTAAATTCAGTGTTACAAATAAGGAAAGGTTTTTTGGAAAACTATGAAAGGAGAATCATATCACTCTACTCCTCAGGAAAACATCTTGAACTTATTATGGATAAGTGATCTGAAATGTGTAACAATAATATATCAGTTGTGAAAATCAAACTTAATCCTGCAGGTTATATCCACTGGTGCTTTACTCTCTAATGACAGCTTACTTCAATCCTAAATGCTCTACCAAAGCCCCACATGTGGTCCAACTTTCCTTCATGCTCTTCCGCAAAGAGTTTGGACTTCCTCCACACATTGCAGTCCCTGATCAGCTATTCATGGTCATGAACACACATCCTGACAAGTTCCCTTCCTCTTTCTTCTACTGCCTCTATAAGACTGTTTGAAGAAACAAGCATGGTAGACTACTGTTCCCTCTGAGAATAAAAGTGAGGTATTTATCACTATTTTCCAGATAAAAGAAGAATCATGATAAAACTCATGAAGAACAATAAACTGCTGGTCAGATGAGAGATCTCTAGTTGTTTTTCTAGAAATCCAGTATGTATCAAGGATCTTGTGCAGTTAAAGAAAGAGTTTAAAAAAACTGTTCAGCATTTTGAACTCTCTAAGGGCACCCCTTTTTTTTTCCAAAATTAGGATGCCAGATAATGTGTTACTAAAAGTGTGATTTTTAGTCTCATTAGAAAGAAGAATACTAGTTTCTGAGAAAGACAATCCAATCCCACTGAACATTCTTCTCTCCTGGTACGAAGGCATGAAGGAGAAAATAAGATATCCTCCGATACATTCATTTCTGTGTCACTAAATGTCTCTGCAGAACACAGAGTCATAGCATGACCTATTTGCAAACCACATGGAAAATAAGGTGTTTTGACGTCTGAGATGAGTGACACAAGAGAAAGTTTATTTTCACTAGTATGTGTCATAATCCAGGGGGCAGTTCAGTGCTATAGCAATACTGGTATATTTTAATGTACAGATTGATCCTTAAGAATTCTTTCCTAAACCATTGTTGAATACAACTACACAACACCGTGTCACACAATTGGTACAAAATAAATATACTTTCAGAAAGGAGTTACAGTCCACATTTTCTAGTCAGAATAATATTAAAAGAAAGGAATAAATAAAAGGAATGTGACACGTGAAATCAAGCAAACTCCCTCAGAAAGAACTTTCAAGATCTGGTATCCAGAAAAAGAGTTTTTCTAATAAACCACCAAATACAAAATAAAGCATAATTATTTTCATTCAGATTTTGAGAAATATATTTGGTCCAATATTGCGTAAAAAATTTTACAGCATTTTCACTGACATAAATGTCTGTGACCTGATTTGCATAAAAGAGAAAGAAACCAGGAGTTGTTATGGCAGCAAAGAGCAGGAACATGGTTGCAAATCTTTTTCCATCCTACGTTAATTAAATGTACCACAGTGTGTGAAGTAGCTCTCAGCAAACTTGTATTTTAAAATTCTTGAGTGTAATTGAAAAACTCACTGCAAAGAATGCAAACGGCTGCTGGACAGATCAAAGAGCGTATGAAGAGTTATTTAGCAGATTTGCTAATGGAAAGATAATGGCTTTTATGAGGTTGATGGAACAAAAATAAAGCAGCAGACCTGAGGATAAATTAAAAGATGAAAAGGGGTCTTGTAAAATGAAGCAGTAACACAAATCCATTAGCTGTAAACACTGGGTAATGTTAATCCTGTAAATGGTACTCCATGTCCATTTTGCACATCATCTTGGGGGGAAGGTGGTAGCTTGTAGCAGAAAATAGGTGCTTTTTTATTTTAATGGTCTTGAATAAGGCTGTTGGCCATATTGACAGCTGTACTGAGAGCAGTTGGTAGCTAGGCAAAGTTGTTTAATGTTATAACAATGAACAATAGATTTGTCTGGTTTAGAACTAAAAGCTTTTTTTTTATAAGTATCTAGAATAAATATTCTAAAATGTTGGAAAAATATTAACTCAGAGATAATTTTTTACAAAAATGAAGTTTTATTGAAAGAAAAGACAGAAAAAGGACAAGGTCATCATCTTTCCACCACACATACTCAGAATCATTAATCATATACTCACTCAGAATTATTAGGTAAAGTAAGGAAAAATAATGAAAAATTAAATACTTTATTTACATTAAATAGTCATATTAAATGAGGGAAATGCAAAGGAAAAGGATATGGAGCCTGATTTGGCTCCTGGACGTTTTCAGTAAGAACTGGTCTGAATCAATAATTTGTTAAAAATTTATTAAGGAACACTGCTGAAGGCGGTGGAGTCCATTACTTCATCATCAACTTTTGTGGGGTCAGGATTTTGATCTTCACTCACTTAAAGGAATCTTGGGAAATAAACTTTTCCTTCCTTCCTTCCCTCCTTCCTTCCTTTCCTCCTTCCTTCCAAAGGGATATTTTAGAGACATGAGAACACCAGGTGCTTGAGAGTCGAAAGAGACAGACAATCAACTCTTCTGACTTATTGTTTAGTAAATTAATTTACTACAGGCCGGTAGACTGTTATTCCTGAATGGATTGTGAAGTTATTATAGCACTATAAGTAACAAGATAACTTTTTAAAAAATCCCATTTTTTATAAGGGGTAAATTGAAAACACTTGACCATAACTGTTTTGCATAAAATCAAGCAGGTCACTGTTAGCCACCTGTATCAATTCAACTTTTTCAACAAAAATACCTTGTGCTGATGGTTCAAAGGAGGACTTAAAAGTTTTAATGCAGCTTTTTCACTTGAGTTCAGTCCTCTGGACAGTGTATAACAATCTTTTAGAACCTGCTGTGTTCTTTCAGTTTCTGAAATGCATATAACAGATTACACACTGGGTTTGTTTTTGTAGCCATCTACTACTGTCAATGCCTTACCTTATCAAAAACTTAACCTCTGAGGAAAGAAAACCCATTTTGTGCATAGTGTTCTGTAACACTCCAAGAAAAAAATTCTGCAAAATCTTAGAAAAGCTTTCTGTTATTTGTCTTTGTGGAGGAGTGTCTCAACCTGACTCGTACCAAGTCCTGGAGTGAAAAGAGCTGGACACCGAAGGACCCCTTCTGTCTACAGTATTCAGTAGAATGGATATCTCACTTGAGCTGATAGTGTACCAACCACCTGGTGCATTGACAATTCCTACTTCCTCTTTTTCAAAGGCCTGTTTAAACAGTTGCTCTACACGGGTTGACTTTTATGTTCATATGTGCACCATGTTAATTGATTAACATTACGTTTGAATGATCTGTCAAATATGCCTCTTTGGGAAGATCAGTTCCACCAGAAAAGCATGTCTCTTTTCATTGCCCCTGGATCCCAATCAGTAATTTAGAGAAACACATCTTCAGGAAAGTCCTCTTTTCTCTAAAGTTTGATCCAATTCCATTGCTATAAGCTGCAAAGTCTGGTTTTACATTTAAAACTCATTACACTCTAATGGCGCAAAAACCAAACTTTTCATGGTGTAAAATTCAAGAAATAGAAATTGGTGAAAGCAGTTTGATTACTTTGCAATCTGAACATGTTCTTATGGCATGCTATTGCATGAAATCAGTAATGTGATCTAACATCTTGGCAATATTTTATTGAGTATTCAAAGGAAGTTTCATAAAAGGTGTTCTTTTCTAAATGGAAGATAGAACAAGGGCTGGAAACAGAAATAATATGTTTCTCTTTAAATAAAGTCCTTATTATGAGGGGGAAATGAAATCACTTCAAATACCAAAATAGGTTTTCTAGTTTTAAAAGGCTATCATTATAAAATTAACTACTAGAGAGCAGAATTATTCTGTCAAAAACTATGATTTAAAATTATTCCAAGTTAAATGAAACATCAGCAGAGATTGCCCTGAGTTTCATGAAGCTAATTTTGTGGTATTTCATAACACCTTTTCATGCTCAGACAAGTTAATAAGGAAAACTGGTTATCCAATGATGGCCAACCACAGACACCTGATGTGCTATTGTAGAGCTGCCAAGAGTTCCAGAGTTCTTCTCTAAAACATCACCTGCGTTTTCTATGTTGTCAAGCCATGACATGCAAAGGCATTGTAACTGCTGTGGATAATTAAGTTTCTAATTGTGGCTCTGAAAATGCCATCAGTCTCTAAATTTTTAATATACAGACAAAAAAATGGCAGAGAAGTTTTTTCCTTTACAAAGTTGGAAAGAAATTTAAACAAAAAGTAAAGGACAAATTGATGTACAATTCTGCTGGAAATAATCGCTGCTCACATAAGAAAATGGGAATGTATATTTACAAATTATTATTTCAATCTTTAATAAATAGAAATACCTTTCCACATATTTTTATAGACATTTCTGATGTTCAGGTACGGATTGGAGCTGAAAGGAGCTGTCCTTATTTTTGTGTACCTTGACAAAATTGGAAATTGATATGTCATTCTGTTATCTCCCATGGATTGTTTCACTAAAAATTTGTGGAGAAAGAATTGGGAGCTGTTGCATTTGGTTTTCTGTCAGGGAAATCTTTGATTTTCTACAATTAAACTCATAGAAACCCTGTGAAAATCCCTGGATGGGTAATAAAGAAAATTAAGAAGTTGTCCTTTCTCACTAAGGGAAAGACACTCAGAACAAGACAGTTTTCACCCACTCTGTGGGTGATAGATCAAGAGTCCACCAGAATGTATAAACTGGCTGATTGGTGCCCATGGATGTAGCCCAGTACACTGCTCCACAGTGCTTGCTCTCCTGGACACCCTGGGTTTGTCACAGAAAGCCTTGGAAAAGGCTGCTCCTGAGGTGGAGGGTGCAGAGGTTTCCGGGGGTAAATGTCCAATGGAAACAAAGGCTTATTAGTTCTGCTGATACCAGAACAGTTCATTTTCCTAAAAATGTGGATATGCTCTTAGTCCTTCGTGCTACAGGAAGCGACTTAGAAAAATTTCTTTTTAGTTTTGACCATTGAAGGCATCTAGTTGCAAGTACACGAAATGGCACAGCTTTCCTGTACTCCTTTAGTCTATCTCCACTTGTATTTTTCTCCATTTCTACAGGAAAATGATGGGCTGTAAGTAAAATTTGCCGCAATTCAGAGAAAATTAAACTGTATGGGTGACATGGAACATCACATTTCCAAGTGTGGAGAAAGACAAATTTCAGGTATAAGGTTCCAGATAGGTTTCTTGAAAGTGCTAGAAATAGCAATGATCTTATTGCACCTTTTCTACCAAAAATTACATGCCTAGATTAAGCCACTCGGCCAGGTCACTTCTCTGCCATCACTGGGGAGACAGTCACTGCAGGAAAGGAATTCTTCCTTTTGTCTTCCTCCATTGCTTAGACAAGAAGTCTAAAAGATGTGCATAGACAAGATGACGGATGGTAGATGAGCTAATCTCCTCCCTGTGGGATTAATAACAATGTACTCCAACACTGTTGGAAAAAGTGTCCCTTGGTGAAAATCTGGAGTCACGTTTTTTTCCCTAGGGAGCATCCTCTCTATTCTACATGATGAAGAACATTTTGATTGTTGTCTATAGCTGTCTATTGTCTTCTTCCTGAGTACAAAAAATGATTGTGTGCACATTATAAAGATCCAGAAAGGAATGGAGGTTCTGAAATGTGATGGTTTTTATGCCATCATGTTGTTGCTGCTGCTTCCCATCTTCAGATGCACCATTCATCAAAGATCACACAGTGCGCCATCATCATGGCTGGGCTTCGCGAACGGAGATTTGGGAAGGCTCTATCCACATTTGTTGCAGGCACACTGGTGGCTTATGAGGCCAGTATGGGACAGACATATCCAATTCCAAAAGGCACAGCAGAAAGACTCCTTAGATGGCGTATTCTGCAATACACAGTTCTTTCTGCGTTGCCTTTTCTCCTCGAGAGTGATCCTGCGTGTGTTCTCAAAGGAGACAGCTGCGTTATAGATGGTGTGTCTCCAGGCCTCCCAATTGGAGGCCAGAGTAGACCAGTTATGGTGATCAATATGGCCAAGGCTGAGATGTTTCAGGGAGTCCTTGTGTCTTTTCTTTGGGGCTCCTCTCATGCAGCAGCCGGTGGCAAGTTCACCATAAAGCAAGGCTGTGCCCTAACCTGTGTAACAAAACACAGGGACACAAAAAATATCACTAATGATAAAATTTACAGTTTCAAGATTCAGTATTTATTGTTAGTAATATTTACCATGACTTTGTTTTGACATGATGCCCCATTTCAGAAAAATTCAAATAAATCCTAGCACTTTTGCCAAAAGCATGACTTTCAAAAGTGCAAAAGCAAAAATTTATTCATCTCAGGTATCTGACACCTGAATCTGTCAGGTTTTTTTCAAGCTGGAATGCACACTCAAGGCTTTTATTTTTTATTTCCACAGCAAGTTTTCTTTGCACAGAGAGATGTGATTTTAAAAAGTTGAATTTTGGGTTATAAAGTTTTCTTATAATTAGCTCAATGCTTTCTTTACTAGTAGTGTAACTGTGGGGGAGAAAAAGTTATGTAAGAACACAGCTTATAGGTTCTTTATTATAAAGAAATGACCTGAAGAATACTTCAAGACAAGTTGTAAAATCAAGTATTCCTCAGATGTATATGTATTGAAAAACTGATTTGTGTGAAACAAGTGCTCAACTGATTTTATTAACTTCACACATGTAACTCCAATAAAATCCATCATTGTTGGACATTCACAAAATTTAGAATTTTTACATTGTGTGTACATCTTATTTGGTATTTGAACATCCAGAAATTGCATTTCCAAGTCTATCAGTAATATGGGTAAAAACAGTTGGAAGCTCACTGTAGATGAGACATAGAGTGTCTATTTCTACTCATACCAGAAGAGAGGTAAGGCATTGAAATTTAAGACTAAAATATTGCTCAGGGCAGACTCAGAGAAGTCCATTTGGGTGAGATATATGTGGCTGAAAGAATAAAATTAGGCATTTTAATAGTAATACAAAATGACATTTATGAGTTCTGTGCTTTGGACACCAGTAAACCAATAAACTGCTGTGAACTGAATGATAACTAGGCTGGTGGCTATAAACAAAGAGGGAGACAGACAGGCAGGAAGAGTGACTGACGGAAAGAAAGTGAAAGAGGACAAAGAATACAGTAGCAAAACCAAAATTGTATCAAGAGATATAATATTTTTACAAGAGATGCATGCTCAGAAAATTTACTAAAACAGTACTCTACCTGCTATTGGTAACTAATCACTTGACATTTAATTTTCTATGCTGCCATTTTGTGATAATATAGAGAATTCACGGTTATTCCTCATGTCTTCTGTGGGAAAATTAATGCATGCCAATAAATTTTGGCAAAATCCCCAATATTTGTAGCAATTACGAACAGGGTAACATCTCTTTATCCAGTCAAAGATTAAATATTATAATTTTTTATGCAATTGGATTGCCAGCAGAAGGAAGCATTCGAAGTCTTCACAGTATTCCCCTACTCCCTGAGGTCCTACACTAGCATGAGCAAAAATGGTGTTGCTCAAAGTTCTGATATAAATATAATCTTTATTAAAAAACTAAATTAAATTGAAATAGGAGTTATATATAAATGTATCTTTGAACTTATAGTAGGTTGCCTATGAAAACAAGATAATTTATTTTAGATGCGGCTGCTAACCTTGCCTATTACTTTGATGCTTTGTTGCCCATTATAAGAAACTTCTAAAAATTACTAACAAGTTTGAAAAACTTGAACTGGTTCAACTATGCTTTCGCAGGCTGGACACCTGCTTCTGACTGGTTTGCTGTTTGTTTTCATTCGTGTATTTTTTTTTAAAGCTTTGCCAAACCAATTAGGCTATCTTGAAGAACAGAGGAACGAGGTCAGGAAAAACATTTCTTGGCAAAATTAAACATTTGCTCAGCGAACATCACCCATTTTGTGCACTTCAGTGAAGAAGGGTTCCTATCCAGAAAATAATGAGTACGCAAATAATGGTCATCTCACAACGTATGCACCCAAGGGATTAGAAAAAGCTGGCCAAACTTCTGAGTGCTTTTGATTCAAACTTTGAATTACTTGAACTTCTAACATAATCATACCCTCATAACACAGCTTACTGCTGCTGTTATTTGCAAGTCTTATTCATTTCCTCATTGAATGTTAGTGGGTAATGACTCTTGTAGTTCTTCGCAGTGTTCAGTTCCTAGTGAGACTAATGCATGGATCACAGTTATGTTGTCTCTTCTTTACAAATCAAACAATGCCTTACTATAACCTCAAACTCCAATTGCTGATAATATAGTGGTTCCAGTTTTGGCTGGGTTCAGCTTTTCGTACTGTTGTCCTGCTGCTGGCTTATCATTCTGTCAGGTTGTCTGGCTTCTGCCTCCCTCTCTTGTTGCAGCTGGGTTGGCTTCAGGCTATGATAATTTTGCCTGCAGTCCTTACCTCCTGCTGTTTTATCAAGGACAATAATGCTTGAGGCTGAACCTTAATTTCTAAACCCATTATTCTGTAAAGCCTTAAGGCACACTTTACTGCTTCAAGAACCAAGGAGCAGTGTAGGTTTGTGTGATTTTCTAAATTTTCTAAATCCCGGGACATGAACTTATTTGTGGCAAACCCTGAGCAGAGTTGCTCTAAAGACTGTACAGCCTAGATAAAAGTAGATTTGTTTTCTAACACAAGAACTTCTAAACACCCAGCACAACACTTTTCATATGCACTGGTTCTCTTACAGGATTTTTCTTTGCAAAGACAAAGTTAGCCAATATTATAACATAAAAGCACTGTACACAAAGTTCCTTTTCTTATAAGTGCAGGGAGAAAATCTACAGTAGGTGATATGCCATTCACAATTTTTTGACTTTGTAAGTAAATTTTCTCAGGAGAGTTTTTCAGACAGGTACTCACCAAGTAAATTAATTCTTGGAGGACTGTGCTCTGCTTTGCCATTTCACATTTGGAATGATAGCCACTCAGCTATTCAAGTCATGTAAAACCAATATGTAAGGATCCATCTTTTTATTATCTTTGTTGCACCCAATCAATAACAGCTTTGTAATTTCAAGTGAAGAGTACAGTGATATTTATAAGAATTAGAGTTTTCTGAAATGGTGTTGCTTGTCCACTGTGTCCATTGTCCTTTTGTCTGATTCTCTTTTTTTGTTCCCGTGCAAGGGAAAAGAGAACATTTACAGATCCTTATAGTTCCATATGTTCCTGCAAAGCAGGAATTTCAGTCAATAGCAAAGAGCTTCAGATTTAGAATAGTTCAATGGAAATCAATGAAAGTACTTGTATGATTAGTGTTGAAAGTGGTTGACTACATTGATGGTCTTGGGTCGAAAAGGAATAAATTTTATTTACCTGTAGATTTAACATTTTTTATTCACATTGAACTGACTTATCCTGTTTTGATTTTCAGACCATTATATCTTATTTCCGTTTTAGAAATACAACCACAGCCATTTAAACAGTATTGGAGTATTCCAATGTATAAAAACCTTATGAATTTATTTTTAAAGACGTCTTTGGGCTTCAAAAGCTCAGCTGATCCAAAACAGGAGCAAAAGCAACACTTTTTACAGAATAAGTATATCAAGAAGAGAAAGAATGCAACTCATTACTTTTACTTAGATTTAGAAGCTGGTGAAAATACATTTTACCTACACATGTTGAGCAACCAATACACCCTTCTAAATATAGTATTTTTAGTACTGTAGAAGGAAAACATTTAAAGAAAAAGCTCTTACATCACCTTGACTGTAAAGAGAAGTGTGTATGTATGTTTAGGTTATGAAATAGATGCAAAGGACCCTATGTACAGTATATGAGTTACATATTATATATAGATACAGTTGGTCCCACTTCAAGAGTCTTAAACATGTGCTAAGGAATCTTGTTGATAAAGGTAAATTATTTGACTTCCAGTTTATGTAGAGAAACACAACTGTTGAAAGATTAAAGCTTCATTCTTTGCTTTATTTTAATTGATGGAAAATCACATGTTGACCTTTGCAGAGCACTAATTTCAGTCTGCGACTTTTCCAAAGTCACTCTGGAGATTTGGGAAAAAAAGTCTGTTCTATTCCTACATACTCCCTAGGACCTTCCTACACAGTTGCTATGTACACTCTAGGGCTACCAACCACTTTCTCTATCATTGATCAATAACTCTTGATCAAAATTCACATCTATAACATATCCCAAACGGTCATAGTGTTGAGTGATAAAAACAAGTTTCACACTCCTGTTTGATTTATAATAAGTACTAAAAATGGTAGAAAGTACCTGATGATGTTTTACCTTGAGAAAAAAAAGGCTCCCTTTCTTATAAATTCATAGTTTCAAGGCCCTTTGGAGGATCTAAGTTTCACGGTTAAGGTACAACAGAGGCCAATCTTTATTTGAGAGATAAAAACATATGTTTATCTCACCTTCTAATCTTGTTCTCCTGGCTCCAGCAATACACCCTCAGCTGCCAAGCAGCCTGAATGTACATCTGCCTCCAAGGTATATCTGCCTCTAGAATCATAAAGAAAATGGCCAGCTGTGATGACATATAAAGACTGAACCAAAAATACTTGGAGAAAGTGAGGAAGAAGCAATATCTCAATTATGCTTTTGCAATACATCATCTGTGAGGTACCAACACAGAAGGTCTGGCTGCTAATCAGAGCTGTACACAAGCCATAAAGTTCAGCTACAAATGCAAATTTTCTTGAAGCCTGGGGACATTTGACTTTATGCATTCAGTAAATAGAGAAGGGCTAGCACTAAGTGTGTTTTAGCTTGTAAAAATTTGGGGGGTGTTCTGGTGTAGATGTTTTCTTAAGGTTCCTGTCCATTACTACTGCTGAATGAGGACACAGAAGGAAATAGTTGCATATTGAAGGCTATTGAGAGAGTTTTCCACAAACCTACTTTCTCTGTTTTGTGGGCTTTTCTTCAGGATATAATTTTTGAATCAAGGAGAGCATGAGTGGGTCAGTAAAAGGAGGGGAATTATCCCTTCCCTTTGTAGTTACTGGGCCTGATTCCACAGAAGGCTGTGGGATGTACTGGCAATCAGTAGAGTCATAGAAGCAACTAGGAGCTTGTAACCCAGACAGAGGAGCTACTGAGAGAAGATTGGAGCAGGGAGCTGAACCTTAGCACAGAAAATCAACTTCCTAATGACCATGAGGGAATTACTGAGTTTTCTGTTACTCAGACAATCATCATATTATCCAAAAGTCCTGACAATATGAACCTTCCCAGCAGACAGAGTAGGCAGTGGGAGACTGAATTAAAACACTATCTTTTTTTTATTGTCTTTTGCCCACTCATTTTGAGTTTTCTCTGCTTGAAAGTTAAAGATGTCTATTTATATCCTAATGAAAACTTAATAGTTTTTAGGTAGATTTATCTCTAGATAAAAACTAAATCATTTGAAGCAATGTACAGGCATTCATTCACGAGAGATGGGACACAGAGAAGGTAAACTTTCTTTGTTCTCATGATAGGACAAATAGAAAACTGTGTTCATTTGCTTATTGGTCTCTACATTTTGCTCTGGAAGAATATTTTTTTTCACTGTTTGTCATTCATGCCAAATCTTCATTCAGTTTGCATGGACCTGATAAAAAAGAAAGCTTTACATTGTCTTTTAGTTTTGTTTTGGTTTTGGTTTTTTTTACATTGACATTCTTTGTATGTGGATTTTTTTTCAGCTCACACACAGGCTACCTGGGTGAAGTTAGGTTTTAGGATAAATTTGGGAACTGTTCTAACTCTCCTTAGTCTCCAGTGGCAAAACAATCTTTCATTAAAAGAACCACCTGGGGACAACAAATATCTCACCTTCCCGCTCTCTCCTCCCTCCCCTGCCAATGATTAATCCAAAGCAAGAGGACTACACATCCAGCAGATGTGTTTTTCTGCACTATATAAATCCATACTCCCAAGCCTGAGCTGAATATGTGTCACCTTTATGTCCGGAAAATGCCAGGACCCACAGGGAAACTTGTTTCCAATTTTTATCTTGTCACTGTCAAGCATCTGATCCCTGGTGCTCAAATATATCATTGTACCTTCTGTCTCTCAGCTCTCTGATCATCAGACCCCTTACCATTTGGTTCAGGGTGAGGTACCATACACTTCAGATATATGGCCTAATGGTTTAGCTGCAAAACTAGGCTGTGTTTCTCCCTAAGGGTACACATGCTAAGATTATAAATATCTCACACTCAGGGAAGCTGGATGGGAAAAAGTATTTGTAGTCGTCTCAGAAGCAAATTACCCACATCTAGAAAGCCCCAGTGGTGAAATACTTCCCTTTCACAAATATGCTTTGTTGACCTTTGTGACCTTGGGAAAGCCAGAGCATACTTAGGTGAACACAGCAGGTGGAGAGTAGGAATCATGTTGGTTCTATGACATATAATATAATATCTAAAATATAGAATAATTTCCTCCAAGTTTTGTTGTTCACTGAGGGGCTGTGGTATTGTCTGCCTTAGCTAGAGGAAAGTCAGAATGTTGCACATCAGGCAGGCTGGTGGTTGTAAAAGATCGATGGCTAATCAAATATCTGCAGTAGACTCCGCATTGCTTTGGTCTTTCAATCAGGCAGGCCTAGTGACCCAACAAGTGGAGTTTGGTTTCATGACAAATCATGCTTAGAAGCAGTACTGATTGAGGATATTCTCATACTTCATATTACTTCCATTTTCCCCTGCAGCCTACACCATATTTTTATGTGAGACTTCACAATGAAGAAGGTTAAATGGATTGTTGACTGGTAAGACTTGAAAAAAAGAAGCCAAACTAAACCAAAACAACAAACATCCTGGAATTTTTAGTTTTAAAAGGCTATCTTTTCTTTCAGAGCACTTCAAGCACATCTGATGAAATCACTAGTGTGTAAAAATTGCTAAGGCATATGATAAATACATAATAAGGTATAAAGGACAACATTTGAGTACTGGAACAGTGATTACAATGAGGATCTGTTAAAAAACTTCTACCACTTCCAGTTTCTGTAAGTGGCTGTTTTAAGAAATATCTGATATAACTAATTAGTACTTGCACTGGACAGGATATTTGTATTTTTTATCTTAGCCTTTGGAGAACCTGATACAGAAATGCCCTTTAAATAGTTCAGGAGTATTATGAGAGTTTTGTTTTGTTTTGTTTTTATTTTATGTGAGTTGAAAATTCTTCCCCTTTTGTGTCCCTAACTCTTAGTTTCAACTGATGTTTGAGATGAGCTAAGTTTCTCTTCAACACATGACAATTTCATGGAAGATCTTGCCTTCTCAGTTTCTTTTTACAGACTATTAATTTTTTTTTAGTTTGACAAAAAAACTTTGTTTTGTTGTTTTTTGTGGTTTTCTTCTATTAAAAGAGTCACTGAGATCTTCTTTAAATCTAAGTTTCCAACAGTTGTCTTCTAAATTTAACTTGTCTGTATCTGTTCACTAGATTTTATAATTTATGCTCCTTCACAGGAACACCTCTCAGCATTTTTTAGCTCCCGGGGCTTCTTTTCTGCCAAAAAGATAACAGCATAGGTACTTTTATTCTAGATCTGCAAAAGTAAAACCACCCTTCCTCTGCCCTTTATCTACTTGAGAACTCAGCTCCTATCTTGAACTGACTGACTTTGAGTCATATAGGGAGCCTCTTTTTAGAGCTCACTTGCTGTCTGTATACCAGTATTGAAGTCACAGAACATCCTAGGTTCTGCATACATGGAAAATTTCAGTCCTTGCACCCATTTTCTATACACCATGATCAGTACCAAGATCCTTTCTGAAATGGTTTACTAGTGTTTTCTGTCAAAATAGCTTTCTGGATATACCTCTGGCACCTACAAGGAAATGATTTTCCTCAAACTGCAAGATCTATTCTTTATCTGCTAGCTGAGTATTCCTGTCTATCTTCTCTCTCCATCACTAGCAACTCAATTTCTAATTTGTTCCTGCTTCATGGTTATACAAACCTTAGAATTTTCTGTACTAAGCAAAAGGAACACAGAAAGAAATTTTATTTTTTAAATACCATCCTACTTCTTTTATCCTTGTTTGTGTTTAATTTTATGAGCAAAAATTGGTCATGCCAGGAAACTCAGCTCCTCTGTTCTGTTTCAGATCCAGGCCACCATGTCGAGAAGAATGGGAGTGGGCTCAGCAGTCCTTCCAGCTGTCCTATTAAGAAGCTGTTCAATTACTTGGAGGAGAAAGGCATCAGTCCTGAGCAGGCCTCATATGTATATGTTAGTCATTGCCAGATGAAGCTGTTATACCATCTGTTCTTCTTTCTTATGACTGCAAATCTTTTTAAGACCCTTCCTCAGGATGACACAGGCAATGAAGATACTTATAAATGCACACATTATTGTATAGCATACTGAGCATGGATATGATAGATCAAATTCAAATCCCGTAAATGCTTAATATTATACTTCTGAGACATGATTTCTCTGGCCTATTTTAGATGCCTACTTTAGAATTAGATAAATGCTCCCCAAGGTGCCCTCTATGAATTATAAAAAGAGGCTACGTTGAGTACTTGTAGACATCTGTGCTGTCAGCTCTAAAGTTGGGCAAGATGAATACCATCCATAAGGCCTAAGAGTAGTAGTGCTGCCTGCAAGGAGAAAAAACAAGTTTATCCACTGTTCATTTAATCTTCAACAGCTCATTGGAGCACAGAGGGCCAGCAAAACTTGGATTTGGTCCATTTCCTCATAGTCCTGCCTACAGCTAGGGTCCCTCATGTTTTCTTCACTCCTTTTACACATATTTTTCCCTATCTTCTTCAGAAATGGTGAAGTTGCTGTGCTGCAGCATAGTCAGAGACCACATGGGTGTCTGTGTTCATCCTGTTACACAACATTCCTCTTGCAGCTCCATGCAGATGTTCTGTTAAATTAACCCAACATGAGGTACAAATTCAAAAAAGAAGGCAAAGATCAGTCCTTTCCTTACATTGAAAGATGTAATATTTTGTAGTAAGTGGGGCACAGAATGAAATTACAGTGCTAACCATGTAAAATTTTAAATCTACAGTTGATTTTATGCATTAGTAAACTGTTGGAAAAATATGGATTGCTATGCAGATGTTCTAACCAAGGCAGAAGTATTTGCAGGAAGATAATATAAGTCATACACAGGGGATATAGAAAAGAAAAAAATCTCCTGAGTTCAAGTCTTCTGTGTTGTAACCATAACATTTCTTCATATTCCATCTTTACACAAAGCTATGAGCAGCTGAGATCACATATTGTAATTATTACTATATTCCAAAATATGTTTCATGTATAACAAATTGCATGCAAGTGATTCAACCCAGAAACAGGACAGATAGAATTTGCACTGTCACTGTATTCTGGGAGCCTTAATTCCTCACAATCATGGGGGCTGTAGTGATTCCTGATAAATCAAAATGCTATCACACCTTGTGTCCTCTTTACCATATTCTCGGATTGCCCTGCCTTGGTTGGCACCACACAACTCTGGGATTGTGTTAGCTAGTCCTCTCAGATTTTGGACAAAAATTTCTTTGGAGGTCTCATACGAGGTTAGGTCAAAAGGCTTATACTAAGAGAACAAAAAGATGTAACATTGCACTGGATAACATTAATAAATGTAATTTTATTTGATAGCAATTTCATTTAAATTTTGATACTAATTCCCAACTGATTTTAAATATGGTCTTGTATTTTGCCAGTATTATTCAATGTCCCATAATTTTAGACATAGAAATACAAGTCATTGTTTCCAGCTAGCTTGATCCTGAATTCACACAGCTATTAATCAGTTTAATATGCTTCGTGTTGCTAATTTGAAAGCACATAAGGAAGAAGTCTGTGCAGTACAGATATGACAATTAGTGAAACAATCCTTTTTCTAAAAATTTGCTTGGGTAGTACAAATTTTACCAGTAACTTTGTCTCCTTGCACTAAAGAAGAGTAAAAGAGACAGTTGTTCTCATGCCAAATACTTTTGGTGCCAGAGGTAGTGATAGAAATATGTTGCCTCTGGAGGTTCAAGAGTATTTAATAATCCTCCCCCTCCCATCATTATTTTCCATTATTGGTCCCTCTTCTCTCTTCCTTGTTATCGTCTAGTAAACAGGCAAATGTGCAGAAGCAATATATAAAACTTAAAAAAACATGTCCATAAAGAACTGCCTGAAAGAAAAAAAAAGAGAAAATGAAAGAGGCAATGAAACTCCAAGAGACAACAACAACTTTGACTCAAATTGTGTCATGCTGAGGTGCAGTATAAGATTCTACATTATACATCACATTAAGTTCTGACTTCAGTTAAAATTTTTATGTATTTTTACATTCTTGTGTTTGATTTCTCTCACCACATGTGTTTTAGAACTGGTGAGATAAAAAAAAGGCCCTGAAGAGTTTGAAAGGGGGAAAAAAAGCTTCTGACCAGAGCAATTTGCTGTGTTCAAAAAAAAAAAAATAATAAAAAAACCCCAACTGTTTTTTTTCCTAGGTTAATATGATGGATATTGGCTGAGCTCAGGATCTAGAACCAGGCCAACTAAAGGCTAAATTTTTATGAGGTCTTTTACAGAATCACACAATATTCTGAGTTGGAAGGGACCCAGAAAGATCATTTAAGTCCAACTTCTGGCTCTCCACAGGACACCCCAAGAATCACATCATGTGCCTGAGAGTATCTGCCAAATGCTTCTTCAACTCTGGCAGGCTTGGTGCTGATTGCACCCTGGAGAGCCTGTTCCAGTGGCCAACCACCCTTTGGGTGAAGAACCTTTTTCTAATATCCAACCTAAACCTCCCCTGACACAACTTCAGGCCATTCCCTTGGGTTCTGTCACTGGTCACCACAGAGAAGAGATCACTGCCTGCCCCTCCTCTTCCCCTCACAAGGAAGCCGTAGACTGCGATGAGGTCTCCCCTCAGTTTCCTCTTGTCCCGGCTGAACAGACCAAGTGACCTCAGCTGCTCCTCATACAGCTTCCCCTCAAGGCCCTTCACCATGCTTCTTGCATCATTGGATGCTCTCCAATATCTTAATATCTTTCTTATATCGTGGTGCCCAAAACTGCACACAATATTCAAGATGAGGCTGCCCCAGTGCAGAGCAGAGCAGGACAATCCCCTCCCTTGACCGGCTTGTGCTGCTTTGCCTGATGCCCCCCAGGACACGGTTGTCCCTCCTGGTTGCCAGGGCACTGCTGACTCATATTCAACTTGCCATTGACCAGGACCCCCATGTCCATTTCCATGGCTCCTCTTTCCAGCATCTCATTTCCTGGTCCATAGGAACAATGTGGTCTAATGGAAGGTGTTCCTGACCATGGCAAAAGGTTGGAATTAGATGATCTTTCAGGTCCCTTGCAACCTAAGCCACCTTTTTATGATCTCTGTAATGTACCAATTATTGCAGAAATGAATGAAGTATTTCTTCCTGGGAAAGTGCAGGGATGTCTAAGCTAAATGTGGATATGTGATATAAACTACACTTGCTACCTCATTCTTCTATTTTATCAAGATGATTTAAAGTATGAGTGACTGGATTGTTAGGATAAATATATACTGTTTTATTGTTAGCAAAAACTATTTCACTAGCAAAAATTGCCATTTATCATTAAATCCCATGAGTCCATGTGACTCAATGCCCTGTCCAAAGACAGAATGAATGCACATTAACCATATTTGGCAGAAGTTTAGCTAACACCATTTAGACTCTCTTAAAAAGGGAATTCCACTGTATTCCTAAATAAGCTGCTCCAATGTTTAACTTTGTCAACTTAAACAATTCTACAATTCTATAATTAGTAAGTAAAATCTTCTTCCTAATTCATAACTTACAACTCTTTTGCTGAAATTTAAGCCCATTACTTATTGTTCTATCCTCGGCAGACAGGAGAGGAGTAATATGTTTTCCCTTTTGGCAGCACTCTATTACATGTTTTTTCTACATACAAGAAACATGTCATGTCAACTGAAAACAATCTTTTTGTAACTCTTATCTGTCTAACTAGTGTAGTTGGAAACTCACATGAGTACTGTGAGCATACGTATACATAGCAATGAGGTCAACAAAATTGTATACTGTTTGGGATTTAGGTACTCTACAACTACTTACATATTGCCAATCTGATTATTAATCCCTTGAATCCTATTCCTATGAAGATGTCTCTCAACTTGCAATCTGTCAGGATTCATTATTGTATCTAGCGATGTTCTTTTCCAGTAACAGTTACACAAAACTAAACTTCAGAAGTGTTGTAAAATACCATTCAATTTTTGGCATCACTTTAGTCTTACAATATACAATTTTGGTACAATAAAATCCAAAGAAAACACACTCTTTAAAACTCAATCTGAAACAATCTAATTGGAGCTAATTGTCATATCAGCTATGTCACTGTAAGAATATTAATACTAAAGGGGTTTCACAGGCAAGTAGAATTATGCCCAGGTTGTTTTTTTCCTAGGAATTGTACTTCCTGTTGCAAATAAAAATTTCAAGGAGAACTGTATCAGCAGGGTGCACTATAATGCATTATAAATGAAGTCATAGTTTTAACTGAGTTACATTCAGAAAGAGTGCTTATTTGTTGTGAATTATGGTCCTTTCTTTGTCCTTTGACTGAAACATATCCTTGGAAGGACACAAGGGTTTCAGATGTGTTATGGATAATATGTTTAAGTTTTAACACCTGTAAAGATAAAAAAAAGAAAAAAAAAAAAAGAAGCATAACACCATTCTTATCCTGTATATAAAATCTCCAAATCTGGATGCTAAATGTGAAGCCAACATTTTATTCCCTGAACAGTTTACAGTTCATTAGCAATAGCATTCACAACCATCTGACAGTTGGCCAGAACACTGATCTAAACTAGAAGATAATGAGGTTAGAAAATATCTTAGAGCAGTATAAGAGCTCTGAAGTATCATCAGAATCTACAAAGAAAAACTGAAAATCTTTTTAGTTTAGAATGCCTTTGCAATGCCTCTGTGGTACAAGAGAATGAACCCTACTCTAAAGAGTTCAGCGAAAAAAACTCAGGAGTAAGCAACTGCTGTGACCAAAAACAGGTCAAGAAACAAAACAGGTTTCTTTCAGGTCCTTTATGTGGTACTTATGGGAACCAATATTGGGAAATAATCTTTTGGCCATCAGTGTCCAAGGGACCACATTCAGTGTTTCCTTGCTACATGGCATTTAAGATAGGACTGCAGAGATTTTCTCCCAGGTTTCTTGCTTCAAAATGCCAGCGGAAGAGGAATTCAAAGTATTAGGTGTTGGGGGACACTGATGAAGGAGCTGTTTAGTGATGTCACTAAACAGACAATTTCCTATAGCTTCGTAAAATAATCACAGACATTTGGCCACAAGCAGTGAAGTTATGATCACGGATCCACAAAAACAAATAATTCTGTAAAGTCAGAGTTTTTGCAAACAAGCATTACACAGATTAAGCGGGGAAGGATAAAGAGAAGGGGAGTGGGAGAGACGAAATGCTGATAGGAATGCAAAGGTCTCCGAATGGGAAAATCTTCTAAATGTAAGATGCAATCAGAACTGTTGGAATTTAAGTGTGACTTTAAAAAACTTACTTTCACTTTTAACTTAAACCGTCCATCTCTTCACTTTCTTTTCCAGTTGCTTTTGAACTTAAGAGAATATATGTCTCTGAGCCCTTCTTTTCTTTCATATCCAAACATGACAAAATCATTTAGGAAATGGTCCACTTAGCTATGGTAATAGGAAAGCACAAGCCATCTTTTTCTTTACAATGGAGTGCTGTGTAGATTGTTAACAATTACCAGATACTTCCTCCTTCAAAAGTCTGGGTGGTAGCCAGGGGAACCCTGAGCAATAGGCACTTTTGCAACTGGGACTGGCAGTAGTGCAGACTTTTATCCAATATTGAACCCTGGATTTGGTGATGATCAGGAGGATGCTTCAACAACACTAGTATAATTTTCTAGAAATGAGACTTCTTCTCCCCTCCATTAATTTGGGGATGACTGAGCTGTCACAAATGAGACTGATTAAGAGTCTAAAGAGGAAGAACTCCAGAGAGTTGAATATTTAGAACAGAGACTACCTACAGTCATCGTTTTTGTGCTTGGAGCTCCCAGTTCCTTATCAAGGAGCTCCCAACTCTTACAGTCCTTATTCACAGACTCGAAGTACTTTACAAGATGACTTCTACTCTCATTTCACAAACAGTGGACTTCAGGTAAGAAATGTGTGTGTGGAAGAAGAGACAGAAATTAAAGCCAGAATTTCCTCTAGGTTCCACCCTTCTCTTGCCCTGAAGCACCACTAAAGATGTATCACAGTTTAAGCCTAAAATACATAGTGTTGAGTGTTATATCCTTATATGGATGTATATCTGCTAGGGAATTGGGAAAGAGAATTTTAGCGTTTTTGGTACAAAAATGCACATGTAAATGGTCTGACTTGTTTTGTTGAAATACCTTCCAGGTAGTCTTTTAATTTTGCTAGAGATCAGTGAAAATGTGTCTCAAATGATTGTACACCATACCATTGTAATTTCTTTCTTTGGATTGTCATTTGAGTCGGGTACCAAGTTTTCCCTGACTGCCCACAGCCACACAGTACCTGAAAGAGAGTTTCAGTCATCTGACAGCTCCTGAAGATTTTGGGCTTTCATGATCCTCTTACTGTGTTGGGGAAGCAGTTTGAAGAGCTGCACATGCTGGATAAAAATTTTATTTCCAAAACATAAGTTCCTTCTTTAAAGTACAAACAGAAATCGGGTAACTATATACCAAAGTGACATTTAGATGAGAATCTGCAATTCCCATCTTTTCGACCAGAAATTCACGGGTAAAGAGTTATCAGCTTTATCCCGAATTGTGGAATATTCAATCACATCTGCTGCACTTCCAGTACAAAGAAACACAAGGATTTGGTATGCACTGAGGTGATTCTATCCCAAACTAATTCAAACACACCTGAAACAAATATACTTGATTCTAAATGGATTTCATCTAAATCTCATATCTCTTCACTCTATGCTGATGTTTATGCTGCCTGATGTTTGTTCTCTTTAAAATAATACTCATTATTACAAAATTTAACTTAGTGTTTTTGTTTTGTGTTATTCTCTTTCAAGGCTTAGAGAAAGCTCTGTACACATATGTTGAGAATAACCAGGTACTCTGGGAAGTCTTACAAATTATTCCTGTTGTTCTGTGTGCCTTAAACTTGAGCACCTCTGAATACAAAGTCACAAGTATGGGTTATACTAACATATTTTCCTTTTGCAACAATAATTACTTGGAGGGTAACTACTTGGTGTAGTGATACTCTTTATATGGCTTTATTTCACTAAATCTAATTTCCAGCTCAAGGACGATGTACCACATTGAAAACACAGGATCCAATTATAATTAATAAAAAAAGTTGTGATAATCCTAATTAGAACTCAAGTCGCTTTAAAACCCAACCTTTATAAGAACATTTCTAAAAGGAAAACAGCCCTATTTTCTTCAAATATTTTATGTATCATTTTGCTTCATCAAAATTATTCACTATTAGAAAAGAATATTTTCTTTTATATGACTGCTTTTTGTTCTTTTTCTTTGGATCCTAAAAATCTGCAGTGAATTAAAAAAAAAAAAAAAGGCACAAACAAACAAAACCCCAAGAGATTTGGCTGTTTCTTTATTTAAATACCAATACTTTTCTAATTAGCTGTACTTACCTTGAAGAGCAGAATGTGATTATTTTCTTACAAGGCATCTCTTCAAATCAGTAAAAGATAGTATAATTATTATCCAATTTTGAAAGTCTTTTTTCAAATGTGACCCCTCCACAGCTTGACACAGTGTTTAAGGAAACACATTTTTCCTTTTAATCTGTTACAGTTTGCAGTTTTTGCATAATGTTTATTGAAGTAAACTCTTGTTATGAAACATGCTATATCAATGATGTGTTGTTACCTAACCAGTTGCTGAAGGTAACCTCATATTAATAATTTTAAAAATGTTTTGCTTGTTTTAACTTCTGAATGATGCATTGAAAAAGTTTGGAAGATTTTTCTTCCCTATTGTTTCTTTAGTTTTATTCATTATTTTTTTTCTTTTCCTTTGGAAATGTTAAAGATCTTTATTTTTTTTTTTTTATTCATTTTCTTATAGAATAGCCAGGGAAATATTAGAATGCTTTCTTGTGGCAACCTGAACCTTACCCAAAAGTATGGGAATGCCTTATCTTCAGTAGAAACATCCTTCATCACAAATATTGTAATTTATATAGTGGCATAATGGTCATGACCATGCTCTGAGTAGCTGTACCCTCATGAAGTCCAACTGAGGTCACTGGGCTTTGGTAGTGCACCATCCCAACATCAAAATACCCTGAGGATAAATACCAGAAGTTTTACAACTTGAATTAAAACAATATGATCTTTTACATACTGTTCAATTTAACTCAGCTACTCCAAAACCACTGCATTTCAAATGATCTACAGATGAAGTCAGACTGAGGGGGAGTTCGAAGGGGGAACAGAAAGGGTAAAGATGTGAACACAATAGTGTGGTTTCCCCATTACTTTAGCTCTAGATACTGAATGTACTACTCTTTTGCAAATATTCTTCAGGTCACTACAGTGACTCCCAGCAGCCTTGCTTGCTGGCTGAACTGGTCTGTTTTACATCAGTTTTAGACAGTGCTATTCCACTAATGCATTAGACAAAAGAATTGCCACAAAACGGGGGGTCATAACAAATGACTTTTGAAATATGTCCAGCTAAATACAAAACTAAAGAGATATTTAAACCAGCACTAAATAAAATAGAAACATTTAAATATAATCCCCCAAAATACTAATTGTAACCATTTGTTGCATAGGATTAAATCCTTGTAGAACATTTTATCCGACTGTTTGGACTAGGATACGAACTTTACAAATTACTACTTTTTTGTTTTATTCGGCACCAGCTGTGTGCATGCTTCTGAAACATCACCAGTCATGCTGAGCATTTAAGGAATGTTGCAATGGCAATTTAGATGTTAAAGGGCATTGTGATTTTTAAGGGCTTGTTATCATGGCCAGCTGTAGCTAACAGCTTGTAAGAGATCAGGAAGAGGTATGTGATTTTCCAAGTAACAAAAGCAGCCTGTGTTTACCACAATTTCTTTTCTGCCACAGAATGTGAGGTGCTGTGTATGGAAATAGCTGTTTTCCTGAGAACAGTATTAATAAATCTTATTATAACTGTGTTGTCTGTATTTTAATCTCTCAAAGAGTTTCAAAATGTTTAAAATGTATCAAATATCTTCTCAAACATGAAAATTAATATCAGTGAAGTCATTGCATTGAAAGTTCTGGAAAAGTAAAGCGGTTTTGTGTCTGTTTAGGGCACTCAAACCAGGGAATATTTGTTACAACATCGTTTCAACATTGCCTTATTTAATACTCAGCAATCAGGGTCAGGATTATTGTTCATGATATAAGATGATCCTTAGTTACCAGATAAGAGGAGGAGACACTCCATGGAAGAGGGTGGTCTCACAAGCCCTTGTTGCAAGACATTCTGTAACTTCTGTTGCTGACTACGGCTTGTTGACAGAGATTATCCTGTTGAATCATGGCATCATTCAGGATAAATTAGTATTGTTTGAAGGCACCTTTCAAACTGTAGCTTTAAGTAGAGTATGTTTGCAAACTATTATTTACACACAAAGCCAGCACTTTCCTCTTTACTTGGAAACCTTGAAAAGATATCAAAGGCAGCATTTTACTGATTACTTGGAAGCCTCGTTCTTTTGAATGTGAAGAAAATCAAATTAAGCTATAGACTACTTTCTCGAACTTGTCTTTTGCTGGAGTTCTTAGTTAGAAAGAGATTTATACACCACTCAGTAAACATCTCATCAGATTGTTTTCTAAGATTTTTCAACATCTTTTGAAAGATTGGTAAATTAGATTGTCTATAATATAAATATCTGCATAACTGCATGGAAGACTAAAGTAAAAGTAAACAAACAAATTATATATCAGATACAGAATTACCAGGACCTTATTAAAAAGTTGGAACTGTCAGCACTGCATAATTACGTTTTGTGTCTTGTAATTATGACTTATGACTAAAAGTATATTGATAAATTTGATGAATAAAAATCATGTTGGAGGCCCCGAGACCACTAGTTATACTTCACTTTTCACATTCCTGGAAAGATGGAGAGCCTTGCTGGAAACACTGAATGTTAATTGCACCAACTGGACAACATTATTAAACAAGTAACTGAACTACAAAAATCAATATATATGCTGTCATTTACTAAATCTGTGAGATTTTATTCTGTGTATTGCACTAAGACATCAGTCTGTATTATCTGTGTAATAGGCAAAAAACAGGAAAGAATTGTAAGCAGGAGTGCAGAGTAACAAAAGAAAGACTTTACATATGCATATGAATCTATGATTATAATAAAAATCAGATACCCATTGAAAAGCACATAGGTTTTAGTTAAGGAAGAGTTCTTCATTTACTTCTGTAGTAGTTAGGCACTGGTAAAAAATGACTGCCAAATTAATTTTTTGATCTCCAATGACCAAACTATCTCCCCAGGGTTGTTGCAACCTTATTCTCCCTTAAATTACTGAGTGTTTTGAAGTAAGAAACTCCATTATAAGTTCAAAGATAACCTGCTAAGTGACGATTTGATCTCAGCCTTAGTTTTTGTGCCTGGCTTCATCTGATTCCAGCACTCCTTGTGTCAGCATGAGCCAACATGTAAGTAGAACATACAATATGCTAATGTTATCCCTAAAAAAGAAAGGAGCAGTCTTCCTTGGAATGCTGTTGCATTTTGGCTGTTTCAGCATGCTGTCACCACGGGTTCTGCAGTCTATTAGTGGCACTTTGTAAATTCATCCCCTTTGTTGTGACCTTGCCTCCCTACATTTTCTGAAAATAAAAACTTAGGAAATAATTAATAGAAAGAAAACCACTCCACTAGGCCACTTCACTCCACTTATTCATCATTCTAGTGGTGGAAATTTAATAGGTACAGCCATCATAGGGCTGGGCAACAAAGACTTACCTGAAGAAGAAATCTGTGCCTTGTTTTCCTCATCCTTCACAAGGTGAAGTAAAAACCACTACCTTTTTATATGACCTTACAATAACAGTTATGTGAATTCTGTGGTTTATGTCATCCTTGAGTAAAATCCATGTTAAAAGAGTATAAATTAATTTCTGCATTTTAATGCAGATAAGACTGAACAAGGAGTATGATTTCAATGTCATTTTGACATTTAAGATTTGGGAGGGGGGGGATTGTCAGGGCTCTGAGGGTGTCACCAGACTCTTTAGTGTGGGTTACACCTTTGACTTCTCTGTGACTTTCTCATGTATAAAATGGGATGAAAGTTTGTACCACACAGGAATAATCTCCTCCTAGCCTTTGGGTACTTTGCTGATGTCTACGTGTCGTGCCTTTATTTCTTGTGGGATACATGTCTAGGCGAAGGACCACCACCTCACTAAGATCCTGCTTTATGGTGAACTTGCCACTGGCTGCCAAAAGAGAGGAGCCCTGAAGAAAAGATACAAGGACTCCCTGAAAGAACATCTCAGCCTTGGCCATATTGATCAACATAACTGGTCTACTCTGGCCTCCAATCGGGAGGCCTGGAGACACAACATCTATAACGCAGCTGTCTCCTTTGAGAACACACGCAGGATCACTCTTGAGGAGAAAAGACAATGCAGAAAGAACTGTGTCTTGCAGAATACGCCATCTAAGGAGTCTTTCTGCTGTACCTTTTGCAATCGGATATGTCTGTCACGCATTGGCCTCATAAGCCACCAGCGTGCCTGTAACAAATGTGGATAGAGCCTTCCCAAATCTTCGTTCGCGAAGTCTAGCCATGATGACACGTCTAGGCAGCACTTTAGTTGTTCTGTTAAGCATGTGAGGTAAAGGATTTGTTGCAAGCATCACTGCAAATAGCAGGGGTATAGAAGATAACGAGGTTGCTCTCGAGACGTTAAACTCTCTGTCTTCACACTGAGCAGTTGAGCTAGAAGGAGAAATCCTTTTCTGCTACCTTTCTTCAGAGCTAGGGCTGAGTAGTGAACATAGCAGCAAACAAACCCATGCTCTTCATAATGGGGATGGGAAAACAGCCTCCTACCCTTTTGATAGGAGGGTAGAACACAGATTTCATTACTAAATAATGATGTTAAAATACAGTGAAGCCACCACACAGTATTACAGCAAACATTGAAGCATTTTCACAATTAGATTTTTCTCACCATACTGAAAGCCATTTTTGATGAATCAGCTACTTTCTGTAGTTGATAAGATCTGCAAAGAATCTTTTTCTGCAATTATAGGCATCTTGATTTGCAGCTGTCAGAAATGAAAGCCGGAACTGCAGGGTGTCTGGCAGGTTTCAGTATCACTTGTAACGTGTGATCCTATATCTTAAATTAGGATGCCGCAGATGCCCCACTTTCTTACTTATGCTTTTGTTTTAAACAATCAATAGTGAAAATAACTAGTTACAATCACAATTAAATAAATAAAATCCACTTTCTGTTAGTAAGTAATAAAATAAAGGCTACTTGCTCTGAACCCAGGAAAATGACCATTTTTCAACAAGAAATAAAAACAATGGATTTAACTTTTATACATTTTGAAAGCTATAGTCTGCCCAGCTAGGGAGGAAAACAGGCTTAAAAAAAAGTTGCACAAATATCTACAAAAATGTTAATTATTTGGTGTATGGTCTGGCTTAAAAAACTTCTATGAACTTCTCTGAAGTCTCTTCCATTTCAAGATTTACAATAATTCTACAAATCAATTACCCATGTTTGTGACAACGTGGTGATCCCCCTTTGTGTCATTTTTGGATAAACGTTGTTTAACCATCATGTTGGTACAACCCTTTGCAGATGTTTTTTTTTTTACTACAGGTAAGCTTTCTTCTGAGGACACAAACTGTACTTCCCCTTGGCTGCACCAATTTAACAAACCAAAAGATTCTAGATGCCTGCTTGATAATGAATAGAGATGAAGACACAAATAAGGTGTTCATGTTATGGAGACCTTATTTTCAGTCTTAATTCCCCAGGGCCTCAGGTCTGCTCCAGCAAAGTTAGAGAGAATTTCTTCCTTGTCTTCAGGGGAGATTGGTTTATGATTCTTTTATTTCTAAAAAGTATTTTGAAAATCCTCTTCTGATACTGTCAGAATATAATATCTGCTTTCTTTGGTTCAGAAGTCATACTGCTACTCTTTCTGACAGCACACTCATGAACAAGAAAGGGCTATAACCTGCAAGTCTCCTTTCTGCTGGGGTGGGATTTCAGTGACAACGCTCTACACAAAGAGTTTTACTCTAAACTTTGAAAGTCATTGCCAGCTGACTGATACTAAAATCATTGGTGGTTTTTTTTTTCACCTCAGAAAATGCTCAATCCTGACAAATGTTAATGCAAACCCTGTGGCATCAGCATGACCTGGCATCCACCCAACCGCTGCACCTGCACAATTACAGCCAAGCTTTCCTAGACACTTCTTCCCTAACAGCTTGTATTGGTTTGGGTTTGCTGTTGTTTTGTGCTGTTTTTCCCCACCTTTCTCTTTTTAATCACCAAGCACTTATGGCAGGCATAATTTTTCAGATGTTGTTTTGGAGAGTTTCTAGGACCTAATCATATATGCCCCTTGAGAAGTCTGCAAGAGTGGCCCACATCTGAAGCCAGAGTCGGTGAGTTCCAGCAAAGATCCCAGCAAAGATCCACGACCACCTGGCTTGCCCAAAGGGCAGCAGCCGCGGCTGCTCAAGGAGTGCAGAGCCAGCAGCTGTGTTCTGCTCAGTCCACTCTGACAGTTCCCACTGCACCGATAAAAGCAGAGCTATCAATCACTAAATAAGATCAGCCAGCATTTTAGTATTCCTCCCCACCATCACTTCCTCACTCTTTTTCTTTCACTGTTGCAAACGGCGCTGAGTGTTCTGCACCGATACACAGTCAGATGTGTTTACACACAAGTCATTTGCATGAGTGCTTCTGACCTGTCAGGAAACAGAAAATTAATGTCAACTCATTATCAGAAAGGGAAAAAAAAATCAAAAAACTTTCACAAGGTGGAGACCGGGAGCCAGGTGCTTAGTTATGTTAACTAGTTAAGTCCCTCTGATTTCAGTTGATTTCTATCAATCAATTCAGCTGAGCACCTGGTGTATAAAGAAACGAGGATGTTCATGTTAGATTTTTTCCCCAAAAAAGTTAATGTAGATCTATTACATTAAACTCGTAATATTTGAATGGATAAAATAAAGTAGGAGTCAATAGGCTGAAAATTCTTTTTATTTATGTTCCTATAAATCTGGAATAAGAGTTCAGAAATCTGTTGCAATGTCTACAGACATGGTTACACTCAGAATATGCAGACTTAAAGATGTTTGATCACATTCTAAAGGCCCATTCATTTTTAAACAGAATGTCTTCTCCAACAGCAATGGAAGAACACTACCAAGAAACAGGTGGTATGTAATGGACTATGGTTTGACCTTTCGTCTACTGTCTGAGAAGTGTGTCTGCATTACTGATCAGTACTTGTTAAACTGAGGAGATCCTTTTTTCAGATCACCAGGAAACCTGTAGCTCATTATTTAAAAGCTAAATCATGAAATTTTTTCTTGATTTCATTAAGTTTTCTATATTCAGAGAAATGAAGGAAAACAATGCCTGCTTTAGGATTTTGACCATGGTGATTATTAGGTAGAGACTGTAATTTCAAGAGTTTCCATAAAGGATTGCCTGTACCTTGCTTACTGATCTACCCTTCTGAAAAGAAAACACAAAATCCTAAACTTGTACTTGCCTTTACTTGCCTTAGACTCAAAATATTAATCTGTAAATACTAAGAAGAATTAATTTATCCGTTGATAAAAATATTTGTGTATTACATGTGGTATCATGTTTAAAAAAAAATAAAAGTTGGAAGAACTGCCTGACTACCAAAGAATAATTTGAAATGGGAGATGATATTTGAACAATGGAAATTACCAGCTGCAGAAAAAAAATAGTATGAGTGCAATTTTGAACTGTTGTTCAGAAGGGATCCACTGATTTACTGTGACCTCGTATACTTCACAGAATCACAGAAGATGCTCAATTGGAAGGGTCCCCCAAGGATTATCAAGTCCATCTCTCAGCCCTGCACAGAACTATCCCCAAGAGTCACACCATGTACCTGAGAGTATCAGCCAAATGCTTCTTCAACTCTGGCAGGCTTGGTGCTGTGACCACTTCCCTGGAGAGCCTGTTCCAGTGCCCAATCACCCTTTGGGTGAAGAACCTTTTTCTAATATCCAACCTAAACCTCCCCTGACAACTTCAGGCCATTCCCTTGGGTCCTGTCACTGGTCACCACAGAGAAGAGATCACTGCCTGCCCCTCCTCTTCCCCTCACAAGGAAGCCGTAGACTGCGATGAGGTCTCCCCTCAGTTTCCTCTTGTCCCGGCTGAACAGACCAAGTGACCTCAGCTGCTCCTCATACAGCTTCCCCTCAAGGCCCTTCACCATCCTTCTTGCATCATTGGATGCTCTCTAATAGCTTCATGTCTTTGTTATATTGTAGTGCCCAAAACTGCACACAATATTCAAGATGAGACTGCCCCAGTGCAGAGCAGAGAGGGACAATCTCCTCCCTTGACTGGCTGGTGCTGCTTTGCCTAATGCCCCCCAGAACACAGTTGGCCCTCCTGGCTGCCAGGGCACTGCTGACTCAATTCAATTTACCATCGACCAGAGTTGCCCCATCCCAGGTGCAGAATCTGGCACTTTCCCTTGTTGAACTTCATATGGTTGATGACTGCCCAGCCCTCCAGTTTGTCAAGGTCTCTCTGGAGGGCCTCCCTTCCTTCAAGGGAGTCAACAGCTTCTCCCAGTTTTGTGTCATCTGCACTCTTGCTCAGTATCCCTTCCAGTCCTGCTTCTGAGTAATTCATGAAGATGTTGAAGAGCACAGGGCCTAAGGTGGAGCCCTGTGGAACCCCGCTAGTGACAGGTCTCCAGTCCGATGTTCCCCCACTCATTGTTACCTTCTGTACTCTACCTGTGAGCCAACTACTCACTCATAACATGGGGTGTTTATCCAGCTGCATGCTGGACATTTTGTCCAGGAGGATCTTTTGAGAGACAGTATTGAAAGCTTTACTGAAATCCAAAAAGATGACATCAACTGGCTTCCCTTGCTCAGTTAAGTGGGTTACCTTGTCATAAAAGGAAATCAAGTTTGATAAGTAGGATTTTCCTCTCATGAAGCCATGCTGGCTGTGACTTATGACTGCCTTGTCTTTCAAGTGTTTTTCAATATCTCCCAGAATAATCTTCTCCATAGCTTTTCCAGGTACTGAAGTGAGATTGACAGGCCTGTAGTTTCCAAGGCCCTCCTTCTTGCCCTTCTTGAAAACTGGGACAATGTTCTCCAGCTTCCAGTCAACTGGTCCCTCTCTGAATTGCCAAGACCATCCAAAAATGACTGAGAGAGGCTTTGTGATGATATCAGCAAGCTTGTATAGGATTCTGGAATGATTTCATCAAGCGCCATGGATTTGTAGGGATCCAACTGGAGCAGCAGATCCTGAACAATTTCAGGGTTGACTGGGAGTTGATCATTCTCGCAGTCATGGTTCTCCAGCTCAGGGCACTGAGATGCCCTTGGTCCATCATGTGTGTTGAAGACAGAGGTAAAGAAAGAGTTAAACACCTCTGCCTTGTCTCTGTCCCTGTTTGTGAAGTGACCATCTCATCCTGTAACAGGTCGATGATATTTCTATGCTGCCTATTGCCATAAATGCATTTGAAAAAACTCTTTTTTGTGTTCCCCATATTTCTGTCCAACTTCAACTCCTGCTGAGCCTTGGCCATATGAATTTTCTCTCTGCAGTGGCAAGTAGAATCTCTATGTTCTTCCCATGTCACTTGACCTTGCTTTCTGGAACCATCTAAATTCCCCTCAGTCGCTCCTGGCACTGCCCCCTCCTCTCCCAGTTGGCTGCTGAAGTCTTCTGGATCACAAGGCTGCTGCTTAGGTGATCCTGGACTCAGGAACCCCCTATAAGGATGATTCTCACTTACTGGACTTCCCCTCACTCTGCATGAGCTTCAGTGAACTTTGCACATTTGTTTTGGAAAAATTGTGATTAAAAACTTGTATTTGAAACATTACAGACATGTAGATTCACATAATATAAAGTAGTACATGTTTGTGTGGAAACCTTATAGTATCATTTAAATTCTGAGAAAGGACATTTGTACTTTGATTTTTCCCCTTAATTTTGAACTTTTTAGTTGTCTTTGCTATATACTCTGAGAATTTTTTTTTAAGCAGAGACTTCTGTGTTTCAAAACATGCAGATATAATTATCACCTGGTTCAGATCCTGGTGTTTGCCTGGGTAGTCATTCATTATTTCTTTTAAAAGGGCAATTATAAGGGCAACTTATAATTTCAACATGTTTACCCATGTTGAAAAATTTAATTGCTTAAATCTCCCTTTTCTGATTGATGGAAGTATTTTTATTTATATTTTGGAAAGAATTACTTATGACTTTCATTTCAGACATATTATGGACAGTAAGTAGTTTTAGCCAATTCAGCTTCCCTTGACTACTCATCATTACCTGTTTTGGAAAACCAAATATATCTTACTAGGTGGGACTATCATTTATGAACATTACCTTCCAGGTAATTGTCTTTAAACTTTGAAAATAGATCCGAAAGAGATAGTAAGTACAATGGGATTACATTTTTTTTTTTTTTTGTTAGGAAAATGAGCACCTAGTGGCTCCAATTTCATTGCATTTTAACCAACTGTTGGGGATTGAACACCCTTGCCATTTTTTTGTGTGCAATTCTACATGGGTGAACATAAACTCAGACTACCTGCTGAAGTGGAGCTCCTAAAATATAGATAATATGTTTCCCTGCACTAATCACATTTTCCTGTCTAGTTGAATTTAATCACTGTTTGTGTTACTTAAAGCATCAGAAAGTTTGATTTTCATTAGTGAAAACTCTAACTCCTATATTTTTTGTGGAGATTTTGACAGAAAACTTTAATTTTTAAAACCTTTGAAATTCTAAATCCCCATGCTCTGACTTTATATTGTGATTAATTCCTTTCCACAGCCTTGCTTTATCTTACATTCATAATCAAGGACCTTGCAATAAAATTGTTGGAACTTTCATTTTATGGATTGATGACTTGTAACTAATTAAATCTTTCTTTTTTTTTTCCTAGTTGAGGATTAATGCTTATTCTAGCAGAGGAAGACACTCATCCGTGTGTGACTTTAGCAGACCTTCTTCCAATGGATCCTTCTTGATAAAACTCTGCTTGCCAGTGGCAGCATTTTGACATTCTTTTTTGCCCAAAATGATCAGTAAAGATTGCTATGGCCACAGCAAAACATTTAAACTCTGAAAAAAGTCTGGTGAATGTAAGTTGGCCTACCCTACACCAGCTTAACATCTATCTCACATTGTGCTTGTCCCACAGCTCTTTACATATATGTCAGCAGACAGAGCAGATGAAATAAAAGGAGGTCCCAAATTAGAAAAGTGCTTAATGTCTAAATTCAAGCAAATAAACAAAGGTGTAATGTCTTCAGGACTTCGCTGAGTCAAAGTTTGCATGACTAAACTGCAACCTGAAGACCTGCGCGTTTGAACATGACATATACCATCAAAAGTATAATTGTAAGTACCCAACTGATAATTGCACATCTACTTATAGAGCTGGATAGAGAAACTTGCAGAAGAAAAATTACAAGATTCAACAAGTCATGTTATGTTTTTTTAGTTAAGATTGATATTATGGTATGCAAAACATTTTTCCTTTCTTTTTTTTTTTCATAAGATCTGATGCAAATTACCTTAGCTTCAGTTTAACTTTGAATTGTATATCTGGAAAATAAAAGCATTCATCTTGACTGTAAAAATCCAGATAGAATGAGTGGATATCCCTATCCTCAAGTATTTGTTAGATTCATGCTAAATAAAGTTTTATGACAGATCTTTTGCTCTTTTAGCAAATCAAAGGAATGTGGTTTTGCTCAGTTTACCCCAAACAATACTAGTTTTGACTGAGTTAGGGCTCTTTGAAGTAATTCCATGTTTATCTGCACACACCTGTGAGCCTTGGGAATAACCTGTCTCAGTTTTGGATTTGAAACAAAACTGAGAAATTCACTCTGGCAATTTTTTTTTTCAAACAGACTTGGAATAGAGACCTTCTGGGAGATCTTTTCAATTTAAGCATTGATTATATTTCTCCAGACTGGAACAACATACTGGAACAACATACAGTCTCCCAAGAAATCCAGAACTACAAGGAATGGTTTTATAATTTTTTTGTCTTTTCTCAAAATAGGCTACATAAACACCAGTCATCTTTGATATTGATTCAACTCTGTACTGCTGTTCTGAAAACCTCCAAGTACTACCCTGGGCTGATTTCACCACTAAAAAAAAAAAGAGCCTTAGAGAAGTTGCCTCATAAACTGCATGTGCAAGATCAATTTCTGGACATGGTACCCTAGGTGCAAATGAAAACAGCATAAAAGCTTTAAATATTGATGTAGAATTTGCTTATTCTAGTTTATGAGGTTCACTGGTAATACTCAACATAAACAAAAAGAACCAAACCTACTTGGTATTAAGTCATGTACAAGACTTGCCAGAACAACTTGCAAAAGCCAATGGGAGAACTGTCTGCATATAGAAAGCATGAAAATTCTTGTGCCTTGACCCCAGTATGACACACAGAACAAAAGAATTACACATCAGGGACAAAGTTGTACAAAATACCTGCTATCAACTCTAGACTGATTTCAGAGTTTGCACAAGGGAAGAAAAGGGTTGTTCATCTCAAGATAAACAAAACCCATGTCAGCTCAGCTCAGCAGGTAAAATGAAGTTGGAAAGAGGAACAGGTATGAACAAATAACATGACCACTGACAAACAGATAAACATTTCATTTGTCACCTCTGATTAACAGATACACATAAGCTATAACATAACAAAATGGATAAGACCCCGTGACTTCTGAGGTTAAAGAAACCAGGGAGTAGATACAGCTATCATTTATACAGGCATCAATCTGTAATAATCCACTGCAATGCACTGAATTCCTTTGGGCTGGCACTAGGTAAGCAGGGGTAAAAATGTATGGAAAAGGTACCATTTCAAAAAGTTAAATGGATGACTGTTTTAATCTCATATTCACAATTTCATGCATTTACAGCAGTAAACAAAAGCAGCAGGAGAATTTCAACATGAACTGGGCTACTTTCTGCATGTCATTTTAGCCTTCCTCTGCTTGCGCTGGAGGAGATAGAGTAAAGAAATCTGTAAGAAAAAGAAGATATGTACTGCTATGCACACTTCTTTTCAAATGGTATCTCAGAGCTTTAATAATAAAGAGCACTTTTGAACTACCTACATTTTCACTGATATGGTAGACTGCCAGTTACAATGTTGTAATGATGAATGTAGTATAAGTACACTTTGTAAACCATACACACACTGTAACTGCTGGTTCTTGACAACTGCTTTTAGTTTTAGTAGGGTTATATCTCTGCAGATGGGGATATATATCTACCTTCACACATATACACGAACACACAAATATAACATTTAATAGGACTAAAAGAGAATTTACAGACTATACAAGTATGAGACTGCTAGGAAGTACATGCTAGTTTGACCTATGACAATTACAAAAGAAATCATTTAGTGTCATACTTACTCCTATGACAAATCTACCTCGGGAAACAATACTTCCTCTGTATATTTTTATTGTGCAAGAAGGATCAAGTGAGCTTAACCAGTTAAATGTCCTTAAGTTGTTTTTCCTTCCTGCAATGCCTAGCAGAGCTTGGGTAATCACTGACAAGATCTTACAAATATTGAAGTTTTATCTGGGATCAAGGGAAAATTGGACAAACAACAGAAAAGATGGAAAAAAATCCATCAAATTTGCAAAAACTATAGAAACCCAACTTGGTTCAGGAAATCCCCTTGAGCTGAAAATAGACGGAGTCCGAAAGAATAACTGGGAGAAGGATCAAACCTTCTTGTCCTGCTCCTGCAGGCTCTGAGGTGTCTCATTTGCAGCTCTCCAAGTGGAATCAGATCCAGATTGACTCTTCCTCTCACCCCCTACACTCATTCCAGTGGTGTGTGCTCTTATCTTAAGACACATAGAGGTAAAACTTAGCTAAATCCAGACTATAAAGTACTCCTAGTCACATGGTGTGACTCTTATGGATGGTCCTGTGCAGGGCTAAGAGCTGGACTATAAGATCCTTGCGAGTTCCTTCCAATTAAGTATATTCTGTGATTCTCTGATTCTGTTCGCATGCAGTTAGTAAGCAAGAGATGATTATCTGATGAAGAAAATATCCCCCTTTTGACTTTTAGGCACCCAAAAGAGCGATTTGCCATCTTGCTTATGATATATCTGCCATCATTCAGATACATTTTTCTATTAATGTCTTTCTTGCTGAATACTTTTAGCTGTGACAGCATTCAAGAATACTGGTAGAGCATATCATATAAAGTCACACTGTGAGGAGTGTGGTCTTTGTTTAATTTAAGTTTTTATGATTTTAGAAGTGATAACACTTTAAAAACTCTTTTTAAGATGAGGACACAGTCTGCTGAAGGAATGATGCCATATTTTGGCTACAAGCCCATAGTTAAAGCACACTTTTATGTTGTGTTAATGGACACCATTTCTGGTCAGGGAAAAGAAAATACATCTTACTGTAAGTGAGCTCAGCAAGTCCATTCCTTCTAGTTTTGATTTTTTTGTTGCTGTTTTCTGAAGGCAATCAATAGCTAACAATTAATTACAAATAGCATTTGGGATTAATTTCTTTCCTGTATATTAAATACAGTTATGGTTTTCATTCAGTAGGGGAATTAGCATGATAATTATCTTTAATGTATAAATGACTTTAAAGTCCTTACTCAGGCAGAAATTGCTCCTGCTTCTTCTCTAAGTGCCGACCATCACTCTCTCTCTACTAAATGCTGCAAAAATAATTATTTATGTCTCTGGGGAGGTAAACAATAAGGTTATTTCATCTTTTTTTTTTTCTTTCAGGGAAAACATTTTATCTCTTAGAAGATCTTGATGTTTGTAAAAGGCTAGTAATGTACTTCCAGAAGTCAGTTTATTTCTGAGATTATTAATCCAAGAAAACAAAGTAAATATTAAAAAAAGTTGTAGAAACATTGTTAATATATTGTTGTGATTCTGTTAGATCTTGACTTGTTAAGACATTGCCCACATAAAGTCACTACCTCTATAAATGTGTCTTTTTTGAGGCTGGAATTATAAGCACATTTTGCATTTCTGTTCTGGATTTGCCAAAAAAGTTGTCTTTCTCTTGATGTGTCACACATTTTAAGGAAACTTCATTAATTTATAATCCATTATAATGCAGTAGGTTTTCTAAACTACTCAGGCTTACTGCTTATAGGGTTTACAAAGCCTTATCAGAAAAAGAGACTGAAGAGATGCATTTCTCTCCAAAATCTATGCTTAGCCTTTGACCCGTGAAATAAATTTCTGGTTCTCTAAAGTTACCTTTTCACTTTATGTATTCCAAAGTAAAACAATACTGATTTGAAATGATAGTGCTCTGTAAAATATATGTTTGTCTTACTGTAATATCTCTGAAAGGAGTATATCATACTGATCTATCAGGGGGACTTTAGGATAGGACTATAATTTCTACTGTTTTCTTAAAATTATTCTGAGGGTGCATTTGTAATATTCATTATTTCATAACCAGCAAAAATATTTCATAATCTCAGTTTCTAGAAGGGTGTGATAGTGTGAAAAACAACAATACTCATCTGAGTACTTATGCCGCCACTACAGAATGGGGATTTGTTTCCCTAGGTTGTGTATTGTTTTGTGAATAGACTACAAAGATTCACCATAGATAGAAATTGCTGTTCTTTGGCTTTATGCTTCGGTAATATGATGTTTATTTTTACCTTATCTTGGATAACTAAATTTAGATCTGTTAATTTTTGCTTATAAAGAGTTTTACTTGCAAATATTCTATACTCTAAGATTTGCATTATTCACACTGTAAAAAAAACTATAAATCACAGTGTCCTAGAGTGGTCGAGGGCAATGTACTGAAATTTTAATTTGGCCAGATATATTATTGTTCTAACATATCTCAGACAAATAATCATGGAATCATAGAATAGCCTGGGTTAGAAGGGACCAGAATGATCATCTATTTCCAACACACCCCTGCCATGGGCAGGGACACCTTTCATTAGACCAGGTTGCTCAGAGCTCCATTCAACCTGGTCTTAAACTCTTCCAGGAATGGGGCATCCAGAACTTCCCTGAGCAACATGTTCCAGTGCCTCACCACCCTCACAATGAAGAATTTCTTCCTAATATCTAATCTAAACCTACTCTCTTTCAGTTTGAAGCTATTTAGCCTTGTCCTGTCACTACATGCTCTTGTAAAAAGTCTCTTTCTTGTGGGCTCCCTTCAGGTACTGGAAGGCTGCAATTAATTTACCCTGAAGCCTTCTCTTCCCCAGGCTGAACAATCCCATTTCTCTCAGCCTTTCCTCGTAGGAGATGTTGTCCATCCCCCTAATCATCTTGATGGCCCATCTCTGCAGATGGACTCTGCAGAAAGTTAGGCAAAGCTGCGGCATACCCTCTTTTCTCTCTGTCTCCAACACTGTTGGCATTTTAATGGTTCTGGTTTAAACACTGGTATTATTACTAAATCCCATAGGAGCATGAGACATAGTCTAGGAAAACATGACATCACTGTAACGGGGCACACAAGTTTCCATGTATCTTCCTGGGACCGTTCACTGTTTCCTGCCACAGATGCCACATTGGTTGGGTACAAGGAGTCACTGCATTTATGGATTCCTGTAAAGCTCTTCTCTGAAATTGCAATCCAGTTCAGCAAAGCTCTGTACAGGATAACACTGCTATTAGTGACCCCTCTATTGCACAGTGTCTGTTGCCTGAAGACAAATGGAGGAACTTTTGAGCCAATAATGAAAAAAGCACAATGCAGTGTCCATCAAGAGCAACATTTCTATTTTAATTTTTTATTTATTAGCACTACAACTAATTGAAATATCACAAAAGCATGTCCTTCTGTTGAAGAGGCTGACAGAAAATGGTTTTAATGAGACGTAGGCTGGGAGATGAGGAAGCTTTGTCAGTGACATTGCCATGTACTATAGATTGGGAACGTGGGAGGCTGTTGTTCAGTTTCCTCCTCTGCCTGATTTGGAGTAATTTGGGATAAGAAACTCTGCTCCAAATCAGGAAGTGAAAAGTCATATTTTTTGTTCAGACTAAGTACCACTCTCTGGAACAGTCTCAAAGAACATGAAAGTGTTGTGCATACTTCTGTGTCTGCAAGGAGGGTTTTCTTTGCTTTGCTTTGAATGAAACAGAAGTGAAACATTTAAGGAATGTCCAGTTCTACAGTTAAAGCTCAGCAGTAGCACTGAACTCCTTTCAGTTCAGGAGACAAACTTTTCATTGAACTAATGAGAAGAAAGCAATCAAAGGAAATCTCCAAATCACTTTAAGTTCAGTGACATTTGCTCAAGAATTCTGATAACTTTAAAATACTTACAAATATAACACCTGGCCTTGTTTATTTTTTAGTTCAATAAAAAAGCATATACATACTTTCAATACAGTCTGAGCCCCTGTATCCCTATGTATTGTACATAAATAAATTGCCATTACCCTGTACACTACAGTGCGCTTGTCAGGTCCATTAAATTGTAATAGAAAACTGTTCATATACTGATGTTGCAACCATATGTGCTGCTGCTGAGCTTTTTCAAATAGTAGCTGCACCTGATTGGTCTATATACATCTTAATTTCTGTTCCTTAAACTAGACATGGTAATGATTGATTTTGGTAGAGGAAAATATAGAAAAGGAAATTTGTGTAAAAGAAATAGAGGATTAGGAAAAAAAAATGAAAAGGCAAGCAATTAAGAAAAAAAAAAACCTCTTTAGAACAGACCAGTGTTACACAGTTTCTCTGTGCCTTTGAAGTCTATTTTTATTCTTTGGCTGTCATAAGCTAGATTCTTCCAGTTGTTGTGTTCTTTTTTTTCTTTTCCCCTTTACCCATATGTAATGGTTTTGAGTTTAGGCCTTCCTTCCTGGTCACCAGGAAGGAAGGAAGGAAGTATTCCATCCTATTCCTTTACGTAATCCAAACATATAAATAGAGGGAGAGAGAAGCCTCTTCCTCTCTTCCCATCCAGTGAGGTTTGGAGACAGCAGATTCCCCACAGCCGATCTCGCTTCTGTGGGGGATCTGGGGCCTGGCTGGGCCTACGGGGCCTGTTGTTCCTGCTGGTCCGGAGTCCGGTAGCGCGGCGGCGGCGTTTGGACAATTGTGCTATCCCAAGGAAAGTAGTAAGGTACTCTTTTGCTAATTCTTTAGTTTGCTAGATCCTGAGGGGTTTTTTGATTGTGTATATCTGTTTTGGTTTTTTTGTTTTTTTTTTTCCCTTACTTTCACTTTCCCTTTTGGGATTGTATATAGTATTTCAACTGTATATAACTGTAATATACATAAATATATTTATTTTAATATAGTTCAGCTAGTCTGGATTTTTCATAGTTTTTTTTCTTTGCTTTTTGCCAGAGGTTTTTGTGCTGGGTCTGGGGACTTGGTGGGGAGCCAAATAAAACTTAGACACCCATATGAGAATGGATGTCTAATATAGTGGTCTGAGTATTTTGTCAAAGAAATTATAGTGAGTTTTTTCACTTCAACCAAATGAATTTTACAAACAAAATTCTTCATTATGTCCATATCAGAGGTGTTATCTTGAATTCCAGGATGTTTTTTTTCTTTCATTTTACACAGCCAATGGGGTTCCAAGCTCTGCAGTAACTAGGGAGCATTTGATTGTCTCATATAGAAATCCAATGTCATTTCAAAGATCCAAGGACATCTAAAATGCCTACATGGAGATGGGAGATCCTATGCAGATCTTGGACATTTGATCCAATAGAGGCTGAGCAGATATCCTGTGGTGCCTAAAATGACAATCAGTATTTAGGTGTAGGCAACTGAATCTCACCCTAAAGAGAGGGCAGGGATTTAGTCTATGAAAGGTAATAACTGCTGCTTTGACTCTTCAGTTTTTGTGATGGTTTTACAGTTACTGCAGAAGGCTACTGAAGAATCACAGAGAAGAATATCAGATTATAAGATCATGTGAACTTATGTCTCAGTTTAGTTTTTCCCACAGAGATTTCCAGGGATAAAGTACTCAGATGCCCTAGACAACCTGATCTGTTGTCTCATATGTCCTGTAGCAGCCACATTGCCATATAGGTTGGGTTTGTATGTCTGGTGTATCTCAGATAGCACTAGACACTTACACTGAATGAATTTATGATTTGATTCATACAAGGTTATTATAGGAAGTTGTATATATCTACTATGTAGGATCCACTACATATCCTATATCAACTATAGGAATGAAACCCTGTATATCCACAATGTAGACATCTACATCTGAGCTAAATAGCCTAGGCTTCTGTCATAACCAGTGGAGAGAAAATGATGGGGTTTTAGGTAAAATAAATCTAATAACTTGTCCTCTGATCTACCTCAGGTGCCTAAATAAGATCAAGGTATTGATACCTTTTCTATCATTTTTTTCTCATTCAAAAATGCAATTAGAGTACATTTAATGTTATACATCTCACAGCTGAATATGTACTGGACAAGAGCTAAGTTTGTCCACTGTGTACCCATTTCCTGTCCTATGACATTGTTAGAATGGGATGCAGAACATTGCTTGACCACTCTTTGAGTGAAACCATTTATTTCTCATGTCCTTTTGTGTGGGAAGGTGGAGACCATGACCCAACCTTCCATGGTCCCAGAATTCAGCTCAGGGAGGGAAAATAAATTTGACCTTTTGTAGTGATTTTCATGGGTGCAAAGAAAGTTTCACTTGTTACTCTCAAATGCATCTTTTCAAGGGTTTTGCCTCATAAATCTCAATAACCAACACAGCAGAAATTCAAGTAAATCTGTTACACTTCATCTCTCACCCCTCAAAACTTAAGTACACATCTACCAATATCCTATTTAAATATTTGCATAATGTATCAACATATCCTTATTTTGAGAGGATTTTTTTTCTATAGATCTCCAGAAAATGTTAATCAGTTTAAGCTACAGGAGGGGAAAATAACTTGAGAGTTACTTTTTGCTAAGGTAGCAGAAAATAAAGACTATCAAAAGATGTCTGCTAATGGACTTTTGTAAATTATGTGACTCAGGTAAAAAAAAAAAAGACACAAATAGAAAAGAACTGAAATAAAAGAAATGGAATAGAGTATCAGCAATGTAAATGTGCATATGAGTTTCAAATGCAACTAAAAAATGTTTTGCTTCAGGCAATTTCTTAAAATAGAAAAAAACAACCTTCCATTATTTTTATTTATAGAGGTTCTTTGAGTTACTAAGTAACCTCTACACTAAAATATTTCTCCTTGGAAAGGAAACTAGGGGAGAAAAGCAGGAGCCATATCTTGCAGTTCCTCAAACAGATCACTGCTCTGTGATGTCAGGTTTGAAAGTATAAAAGATCATTCTTTGTAAACAAACTGGTTTTGCAGATTCCCCTCTCTCTTTTCTCCCATCATGGGTTTTAGATGATGAAGTGCTCTCTAAGAAAGTTTAATGTAATAGTTCCCGGCAGGCAGCTTCTTGAAACCATCTTGCTCACACAGTTTTTACCCCTACATTCAAGAATAATAGTCAGCTCTTACAGTTCTGACCGCGACAGTCAGTCCAGCTGGAGAGAAGGAGCCAGTGTCACATAGTTCTTGGCTGCTGAGTGGAAGGTGACTGCAGCCAAGAATTGGTAAAATTTTGATTTACATTTACTTTTACCAATATTCTGATCATTTCAGGAGCCCCATTATTTGTCTTTATTGTATAGATCCTTTATACATTCTCAAGCTCTTAAGCTAAGCTAATAGGCTGTAAGTGAAGGAAATCTAGGGTGAGAAGGGAAATTATCTTTTTCTTTGGATCATTGTTTATCCTTAATTTATTTTAAGCTTGTTTTATATCATCATCACCATTCTTCTTCTTTCTTTCTTTGGTATTGCTATTTTTAATTTTCATTTTTATTTCATTTTAATGATGGACACCAACTAAAATGTTGAATCTCTGCTGAGTGATAGTATCTTTGCTACCATTTTGCCTGAAAGCTGCCAAAGAGAAAGAATAATTAACAGTATCACTTACAGCCTTCTGTCTATGTGATAAACAAAACATTCTTTTGGGGAGCAAGGCTATGTGAAAGTCATTAAAATAGAATAGTGCTAACTCTGATGAAAAAAATTTATATTTTCACTAGGAATAAAGAAAAAAAAAAAGAAAAAAACACAAAAACCATGATGTGAGTGACTCTTAAAGGACAGCTTTAATTTAGTACTGATGATAGCAATTTCAATTCCTTAAAGACCTTGTCTTATAATCTTGAGAGCTGTATGAGCTGAATCTTTCCCTCCCACTTCATTCATCTATCCATTCACATCATCAACTGAGCAAAATACTTCCTTGCTTGCCTGCTCTAATCAATCCTGAGAGCCTGTGAACTCTCATTAACTTACTTAACTGCTTTATAGGGGGTATTGTAAGAATTAATTAAACAGTTCCTGTTTGGACACTGCTTTGAATATGTATGGTGCTGTGGAAATGCTATGCTATTTTTTAAGCAAGTTCATTAGTTAAGCAACAAATAATGAATAAATCATTTAAGTTTTTGACAACGTCCGGCTCAGCTGCAGATCAGCTCTTTCCATGCTTCAGGGGTTAGTTACTGGGTATGTGGATGTAAGTCCATGAAGGTGGACATGTGATTGATTTCAGTACACTTAGATCAGAATCCAGCAAGTGAGTACTGGAGCCTGAATAAGAGTGGTTTAGATTCTCTTCTCATACTGTTGCTGCAGGTAGCAAATATCAAAGGAAAGAACTTTATCCTTCCTTTCTTTGTCCCCAATTTTTTTTTCTCTAGGAGGTCTGAAGGGTGGGAAAAGCCTCCTTGTGGAAGCAAAAATGTAGAAAACTGCAGACAGGAGAGTAAGTGCTCCACATTCTGAAGAAGATGGGGTCCCATGAACACATAAAAGTTGCAGTACAAAAAGCAGCTGACAAATTTGCTGTTTTTTCTCAATGTTATACATTATCCTCTGCCCACTCACAAGGATGCTCTGTGTGCTCTGTCAAACTGCACCAGAATGTCTGCCAACATCACTACAAAATGCTCAGTTAAAAAAACTGAAGATCATTACAGTGAGGCACTGTATTGGTATTCACACAATCCATTCTGGTCTGTAAGATGATAGAGGAAAGGTACACTATCTCTACCTGGTTTTGCACTTTTTCTTTTCTTCGAGACCAACAACTGCATTGCTCTGGAATACCAAAAAAAAAAAAAGTTTCTCCGAAATGTTGCCAAACACAGTTGCACATGGTTGAGTAAACACGCTAAACAATTTGGTCTGCAGATCTTATCAATTTTCCCCACCCTTGGGAACAATGCTATGGGAAAATGATGTATTCATTCTGCAAAATTATCCAACATAAAAGTTACAGAAACACTTCAGCATCCAGGTGACTCACGACTACCAACTTTCACTGCTCATTTAGCTGTCTGATCCAGGAGTTTCTGCAGTCCTACTATTGAAATGAAGCTACTGACAAATCAGCCCAGCTTAACAGTGGGAGAAAGACAGTGAGGGTCATATGCCTACCTCCTACTTCCTAAAACCATGAATTTGAAGCTGGAAGGCAGGTCTAAGGCATTGTATTTCCAAAGTATTCAAGGATTACTGAAGAGAAGGGAGTGTGAATGAGCAAAATAAAGTGGTTATGACATTCATTTGAAAAAAAGAAAAAAAGAGATATCTGGGGACATCAGGGAATATTATAGACCAGTACGGCAGTGTTAAATTAATTCAAGCACATATAGTAATAGGTAGCAGAATAAAATAAGCTGAGTTTCTTTCCTATATGAGCAGAAGAGAAGCAATGCAGAGAGTTCCATGTTGAGGCTGGCACAGAGTAGCCTGTTTAAAAGGCTACTCTGGATTTCCCTTGGGATAAACTTCATTTCCTCTGCTGACTGTGTAGGGAGACTACAGAGACCGATCTCTCAGCTCAGCATACAAACTAGGCACTAAAAGCTAAAATGAGCACACATCTTATTGTATTCTCCTTCACAGAAGTACTAAAAGAGCTCTTCCGATCTTGTTTGTGTATATATATGCATGAAAACAGGGAAACAAACATGCTCATTGTACATGTGTATACCTACACAGGTTTCCAGATGAACATGTGTTTTGCAATAATCACAAGAAAGATCAATACTATATTCTCCATTTTATCTCTTTGATCACCATTTCTTTATTTTTTATCTAACAGGCTCATAATTTCACAGCTGAATTTCATATTTACCTCTCAAAAATCAAGTAGCATTATAGGGACTCTAAAGTAAATGTACAAAAAACTTATATAAAATGTATAAATCTAGACAGGTATTTCATACTTGAGGTCACTTTTATTGGATAGCTATTTGCAATAGCTAGAAAAATATACATTTCCAGGTCAGTAAAATTGCATTTTATCAAACAGGGAGGGGAGCCCTCTGGGTATGCTGAGTAAGAACTCAGTAGAATCTAGTTTTAAAACTTTATACTTTAATTAAAATGTATACTGATGTGTAGTTATTTCCCTGAGCACTGCAATATGGTAATAAGCCTCTAAAAAATTCAGATCTCTGCAGTTTCATAGTACATTTTTCAATCTGATCAAACATTCTTTTTCTCTCTCTAATCAGTACTTTTTGTGGTTTATGCATACAGTATTATATTTGATTCCATTCCCCTGTGGGTTATTACATATCTTAACTGTGTTGAGTAAAGATCCCTTAGAAACACTGAAAAAACCCAGCATGAAGGAATACTTCTTCTCTGCAAAGACTCATACCTAAAGTTTCTAGTTAGAAAGAAAAAGACAGTCACCTTCCATGAGAAAATGTTGTTCTTGCTGTCTTGCTCATCGTGTTGGTTTTCGCTGGGAGAGAGTCAATTTTCTTCACAGTAGCTGGTATGGGGCTATGGTTTGGATCTGTGCTGAACACAGTGTTGATAATTCAGGGATGACTTTGTCACTGCTGAGCAGTGCTCACACAGAGTCAAAGCGTATTCTTCTCCTCACCTCACACCAGCAGCAAGGAGGCTGAGGATGCACAAAGATTTGGGAGGGAACACAGCTGGGACAGCTGACCCCAGCTGACCACAGGGATATTCCACAACCTATGTCATGTTCAGCATATAAAGCTGGGTGGAGAAGGATAAAGGGAACACATTTGGAGTGGCAGCATTTGCCTTCCCAAGTCACCATTACATGTGATGGGGCCCTGCTTTCTTAGAATGACTGAATACAGAATCGCAGAATCATTAGGCTGGAAATGACCTCTAAGATCATTGAGTTCAACCTTTAAAGAAACACCATCTTGTCAATTAGACCATAGCACTAAGTGTCACACTCCGTTGTTTCTTGAACACCTCCAGGAATGGTGACTCCACTATCTCCCAGGGCATTTGGTTCCAATGCCTAACAACCCCTTCCTGATGTCCAATCAGAACTTCCCCTGGTGCAGCTTGAGGCTACATCCTTTTGTCCTGTCAACACCTGCCTGCCTATGGGATGTGGTGAATGAATTCCTTGTTTTGCCTTGCTTGTGTGCATGGCTTTTGCTTTACCTACTAAACTGTTTTTATTTCAACCCATGAGTTTTCTCACTTCTGCTATTCTGATTCTCTCCATCAGCCCACCAAGAAGGAAGTGAACAAGTGGCTATGTGGAGTTGAACTGCTGGCTGGGGTTAAACCATAACACTTTGTAAGCTGATATGCTCACAGAAAAACACAAGATGATGGTTAGATTGTTCCCACCTCCAGGTGATGCTGTTCTGCTGAAAAAGCAACAATTAATCCCCAGGGGAACCAAAAGAAACCAAAGGCAGCCATGGCAGGAAGTGAAGTGGGAAGACACAGGTCTGCCTGGGAGGCATCCACAAAGAAACTGAATTTATTCACTTTTAATATTGGTAAAATTACATTTTCACATATCTTATAACCTGTAGGTGAATTTTTCCCTTTTTAAGTTTCCAACTGAACTACTAGAATGAAGTGACATGGAATGAATATTGGTTGGGGAGAAAAGGAAACTTGCAGGATTCATCATTTTAAACAAGTGATGTGTGACTGGAGACCATTATAATGATTTAACAAAATGTGTAAATCACATTTTGCAGGGAACTTGTATTTTGATATCTCTCTGTTTTTGTGAAACTGAACTTTAACCTTCTTATTTTACTCAGAATTTCATGTATACGTGCTGTACATGGAATTGCAGTGTGGAACTCCTGTGTTTATTCACTTTTCCCACTAGCTGATATGCAAGAAAGAGAAGGAACTTTCCTGCAGAGGCCTGAAATGAGGAGGATTTTAGTTCCAGAACCACCTAGTAATCATGTTTATTGTCTTTACCACGTGGAATCACTATAATAGAAGATATTACTTTGTATTGAGGTGAAACTATAAATATGGTGCATCTGATCAACATTAAAATAACATCTGAAGTTTTAACCCCTTGAAGTTAATTTCAGTTAACTATAATTTAATTGAGGACCCCTGGTGGTCTAGTGGTTAGGATGCGGTGCTCTCACCACTGTGGCCTGGGTTCGATTCCCGGTCAGGGAACTCCTCCGGGCAGATGGAGCTCGTCAGCCCTGTAAGGCCATCCATCTAAGAGAAGGTCACTCTAAACAAACCTACATCCTGAGGACCTCGCTGCCACCATCCAAGCTCGCTCGGCCCCGGCAGATGAACCTCAGGATTAAAGGGTGGGCTCAGTTCAGAGCACACTGTGTCTCACCTAAAAAATCCACTGCGCAGGCTCGAAGGGTAAAAGACCTTTCCCAAATCTTCGTTCATGAAGACTGGCCATGATGATAATTTAATTCCAAGTTTGTTAATTGGAGCTATACTTCTACTTTCATTATTTTTAAATTGTCCAAGGAAACCTACTCAATTTACTCTTTATAGAATAGCAGTTTTAAGAGACTGCCCAATGAAGGGCAGAAGAGGATACCCTGAGGTTGTTAGGACCCTAGGACACTATTACTTCCTTGGAATTTAAGAAACTGGGTGTGTCTTTGTGACAAATTTTACTAGGTTTCCTTACTAAGAGACTTTTCCTTTTAGAAGAGCAACTGTACTTGACTACAGTTGATGAATTGATCTTACGTGTGCACAGTGAATCCACAAGAAGCAGCTCTGTGAAAACAGAAAATGATCATTACATTTAGATTAATGTTCAGATTAAATATGTTCTGGGAATTGGTATCGAAAAATACTTTTTTCATTTTTGTTACTTCAGAGCAGCTTAAAGCCAGATTTCAGATGGAAAAGAGATATTCTAGCATAAAAGTTCAGTTTATCCCTTTCATCTCACCTGCAGGGTGTGTGAGGAGTTTGAGCCTTTTATTCCTTCCTGGCTCAAGGAAGAGAACTTCACTCTTAACTATTTTGGTGAATGTCCTTTGCTAGAACATGTTACAGTATTTGAAACAAATCCCACGAATCACCCACATCTCATTTGTGTGCCATTTGTTTTTCATATCATACAAGTCTTTGGCTTCAACAGTGACTCCACAAACCATGTGCTCCTCCAGGAGGTCTGCCTTCATTTTTATTATACCAAAATAAAATTTGCTTTATTTTATTTACATATTTAACATTTATTTTATTTACCAACTCTTCTGTTCAGTAGAACCTCAAACGAGTTGTAGACTATCCCCCAGAGGTTCATAATTTAACTGAATTCAGTGGTTTTGCAGACCAGCTCTAGAATGATAGATGTTATACAGGGGTTTGTACAGAGGAAAACACTGATGCAGTTATGGTGGAAGCAGCTGAGAGCTTCACCAGAGCTGAGATTAGCAGCAGATAGACCAGGCAAACAGAAGAAAGAGGGGAAAAGAAAGAAACTAGTGGCTATATGAAAAGGGTTCTTAGCTCCTTCAGGCAAGCACAGCACCACCAGAGATTGGATTCAGCATACATAATTGGTGGATAATTATTCTGTGTGGTAGGGACTCTCTTTATTTACATGCATTGTATGATGTCAAGTACATTTTGAGCCCAAGAAACAATATTAATTATTATTATGTATTTATTTATGGGACCAGTGGGGATAATAATCTGTTAGAAATTTGCACTGCTGGGGAGAGCATTTAACTTTTCTAGACATACCCCATGATTCTTGTGTTTTAACCCATCAAATTAATTAAAATATTGCAAATGTTTCTCCTCAAGTGGTCTCTAATTTACACATGTATGGAATCCTAGAATTTAGAAATGGAACAGGCGCATTATTCAGTTATTCAGTTTCATTATCTGCCTACACCATATTTTCTTTAGAAAGAAATTACCATATTTAAACTCAAATATGCCCATTTGCAAGGGCAAATGTACAAAATAGTCAAGATAGATATCTATTGCATAAAAGACCACATGTATTCAACTATGAGAAATTTTAAGAGCTTGAACTGAGGCAGACTGGTAACTGTATTTTACATCTGGGACAGGAGGCTTGTATACCACTGTGAAAAACCTCAGCATGAGGTAGACCTTAATATAACATTAAAGTAACTTTGTCTTGTCATTTTCACACATATTTTTTCCAGTCAGATCTAGGAAGAGATGTTTCAAATAGTTAACCTAGTTGTAGTTGGATTTCCAACATTCTGTACACTATATAAAATGTTGCTTTCCACCACAGTTTTTAATATATTCAGGGGCTTTGACATACAGAGGGAACTTTTGGACATTTACTACGACTGAATTTAGAAGTTCTTCTACTGGAAGATAAAGCACAAGTTGTTTTAGTGTCATTAATAAAAACCAAAAACATGACAGTGTAAAACTCAAAGTCCCTTAAACCTTGAGAGCAAATAAACTGTATTTATTAGGTAATTTGGTTTGTGTAACTAAGACCTGGGGAATTCGGACCCGATGTCTCAGGCTTTGTTACCTTTTTCACAAAGTAACATGCATGTGTGCTGCTGAAAATAACTGGTTAGGCAACAATCTCATCCTCAATGAATTTATTTTCCTTTCTAGAGAGTTTAGGGTGGGGGATGGAGGGTTACCTATACTGATGTTTCAAAAGCACCCTTTCTCTTACCACTGAGTCAATTGAAGATGTAATGATAAGCTTGTTACTTCTCCTCTTAAAGTTACCTTGACCCTTCAGAAATGTTTCCTGTCCTGACTGATGCCTCATGAGCTTTTCTAACTTCATTTCAGCTCCCCTGCATGCTTGTCAGAGGCCACTCTTTTTTCACCTGTCAATAATTTATACCTTGAGAAACCTCAGTAACCATTGTCTTCCACAAGTGGGTCCACCATTTTTCAACACTGAATAAATGAAAAACAAGTTTCAAGAGGGGTGAACCATTCTACTCTAACTTGCTATTTTTAAATAGAGAGAACCCTAAAAAACTGTTGAAATAGTTCCATATTTAAAAAAGTAATTTGCACCCTCAGTCAGAATTGCATACGACTGACAAAACTTTGGGTTCCAACCTACACATACACATCCCACCCCAACCAGTATTCTTTCCTAGCACGCAAAAATTCAGTGAAAAGAAAGGATGGAGAAGAGGAGGCTCAGGGGAGACCTCATCACTCTCTACGACTCCCTGAAAGGAGGTTGTAGCCAGGTGGGAGTTGGTCTCTTCTCCCAGACAACTACCAGTAAGACAAGAGGGCATGGTCTTATGCTGTGCCAGGGGAGGTTTAGGTTAGATATTAGGAGGAAATTCTTTACAGAGAGGATAATCAGGCGTTGGAATGGGCTGCCCAGGGAAGTGGTGGCTTCTCCGTCCCTGGAGGTTTTTATGATGAGACTGGATGTGGCACTCAGTGCCATGGTCTAGTAACCACAGCGGTAGTGGATCAAGAGTTGGACTTGATGATCTCAGAGGTCCTTTCCAACCCAGATGATTCTATGATTCTATGATTCTATGATCCTCTGACTGTGGTGAGGCACCACAAAGCTGAGCAGAGTGCACCAAAGCACAGAGGTTACTTTCAAAAGCAAAGCTGTCATTAGAAAATAAATGATATATTTTTAAAATGTTCTGTATGAGCTAGAATGGAATCTGTAAAGAACTCCCTGCCTTGTAGAGCTCTTTCAGGCACTTAGTCCTACAGCTTCTCTCAGCGGTCACTTTGGACAAAGCTGGCTGTGGTTCAGCCCTGATTTTGCTCCTTGTTCTTGTTTCCGTCTCTCTCCTGGATGTGAGTCTCACTCTGTTTTATACTTCTCCTTCCTTACCTCCTCACCAGGAAGCCCATCCCCTCTCACACTGTGAGCCACTCTCGAGATAGAAGTAATCTTTCCTGCAAGGGTAAACTTGACCCTGTGTGCAGTGGTCAGGACAAATTCACCATCAGCAGTGGCCTCTGCTGTCGACCAGCAGGTTTTTAATCCAAAGTACTTTGAGGAAGCAGTGTGGATATCCCTTTTCTCCCCTTACCCTGACAAACTGTGACTGATCACACACTGATTACAGCTCACCCTGGTCAAGTGATTTTCATGACCAATAGATGAGGAGATTGAAATTCAGCTATTCAGTGCTGCTGGTGTTAATGAGAAGACAATGTGGGTAATCAAACTAAAACACAATGAAAATGTGTTGGTCCAGGTTATAACATCAATATTTGTTCTCCCTGCTAATACAAGCCTTTTCCTTCCAGTGTTCTCTTCCTTCAAATGAAACATCTTGTTCTATCTTGAAATGAAGTGTTTTGCATATTTCAGAGGGACAAAAGGAAGTATTTGCAAGGAACAGCCGCTATTTTTTAAAATTCCATGTAAGTACATTTGAAAACAGAGAGAAAAATCAGACAATTGTTTTGAAAGCATCAGGACAAAAGTTCCAACCTGTTTGTTTGTTTATTTTTCCCTCAAACAATGTGACAAATGCAACGTATATTCACCATTCAATACAGCCCACATATGAGCTGTAGTGATGTCTTTATAAGACATTGTGGGTATATTTTTGCAATTAAAATTTGCCTTTTATGTCAATTCTGTTGCTGATGTTTCCTGCATAGTAAAGCTTATCCATAGTCCCGTCACCCTGCTTAAATTCAAATATGTGCAACATCCCCCCTACTGATGGAAAGCTGGTAAAATACTGGACTCAGTTTACTGGACTTTTACATCTGTGGAGCTGCACGGATAAGACATTTAATTACACAATGAACATAGACACTAGCAGTCAAAACACTGATAATGTACAAGAGCCCAAATGAAATCAGCTTTTGGGAAGGTTATTAAAAATTTCTGACTGTCATTTATAAATTTGCATATCATACACAAAAGAAAAATGCCAAAAGGCGCATGTTCTGTTTCTGCTTTTAAGTTTTCCTTATTTATAATTTTTCATTCTTTGCCTACACTAATACCTACTGTACTAATTTTTAGAAGATGGCCAATTACAATTGTCAGAAATCACCTGGAAAAAAATTACAAACCTGCAAAACCATAAATTCATACAATCACTTCCATTGTTAATAGTGTACAAGTTTGAGGCTTATCAAGAAGCACTACAATACAGAGTTGTGCAGTGACTTGAATATGGGCAATAAATTTCAGGAATGTTCCTTCCCTGCTGTGAGTGTAGCAAAGAGCCCATGACTTCCCTTACTGGAATCTCACATGACAGAAAATTTCCAGTCTTTCTTCTCTTTGGTAGTAACCAAACAAATTGGTCACTATTTCCTATTCTAGTACCATGATGCAGAAGGATGTTTTTTATGGGTGATTGACTCCAATTCTCTGCTTTTGCAGGTATCATTAGCTTTGTGGTTTGTATTTTCTGACCAGGACCATGTACCTATCACTAGCAGGGCATCAGTCACGATTGCTTTTTCTGTGTCCATTCTGTATCTTATTTTGCATCATGCACCAGCAGCTTGATTTCTTCCCAGTTTGTTGCTTGTGTTGTTTGAAAACAAATGCATGTGTTTGTGTGAGACTGAGCTACATGGGCATAAAAGTCTAGTGCCATTCGCGTACCCTGAGATCTGACAATGTGGTACTGCATCAGAAGGACATCACTGTCTTCTGGAGCAGCTGGAGGTCAAGACATGTTGAGGTGTCTCAGATTACAATGTGTGATCATCTTTAGGCAAGTGGAACCTGTCCATTTCAGCAGGTTCTTACCTTGAGATTAAGTTCAGTGTAACACCAATGTACCCAAACATCGATGTCTATGTATCAATACCTCCCATTATCGTCTATGGATGTTCAGGACTCGGTCCAGGTACATAAAAGCTGGCATCTCATGTTTCCCCCAAGATGAGCTGGAGTATCCTGCCTATCTTTTAGCTGCTATTCCAAAAGAACACAGGTCTCCAGAAGGCCCTGGGTCCCCAAACCCCGCAGGTACCCTTGTCTGAACCAGATCCTCCCCAAGTTGCCATCTGTTACCCTTCTTTCCAATTCCAAAATATAACCAGGAACTTTGTCTCATCTGTATCAATAATTCCACTTATGTGAATCTTTTTGCATCTATAGTTTCTTATTTATTGTATATTGTTCCTGGAAAAGGCTATTGTGTCTTCATACCTTTGTCTTTATTTGCCTCTAGAAGACTAGACAATATATAATAATGAAATATTGAATGTTGTTAATGCTGTGGTAGACAGGAAATGAATTAGATTGGGACCCTGAAGGTTTATTAGTTCTATGATCTGTATTTTTTAGCACTATGCAAATGCTAAATGTAATTGTTTTTTACCATTGATTTGCTTGATTTATAGAGTTTAAGGCCTCAAGTTTGAAACTGATTATCAAGAATGACCTTTTTCATTATACAGGCTACCAAATACAATCCAGTAATTCTTTATGGAGCCCGGTATGTTCCTAGTGAGGTAATTATTATTGAAAAAAATTAGATGCAATTTGGTGACCACATCTAATTTCTCAAAGCCATAAAAACCCTTATAAGTCTTTGTTTTTCTGAGGATACCCTTCAGCAAGAACTTACTTTTGTGCTTTAGCATTTTAATATCTAATTATAATTTTAATTAAACAATGAAGATACTGCAATAATAGTTTCCTCATTAAAATATGAATCAACAGGAAAATTAAGGTATTATAGCAACCTAAAGTGGGCTACGCTGAAACCAGAACATTTTTTATTTAGGAGTTAAGTCTTAATTATTACTCCCTGTGTAAAATGTATATTATAAGATATCCATGGTAGACAAAGGACCATTGCATATGACCATTTACATGGTGTGAGAACATCAGGCAAAATTATGCTGCCAGCTCCCTCTGGCAAAATATGAGTCAAATGTGGTCTTTTAATTTCTGGCTTAAGGTTCTTTGTTTATTTGTTTGGTTTTTTCTGCATTTTTGGGGGTATTTGAAAAACTTTTCTTGTTGAAGGCTTTCACTGTTGAATTTGTAGCAGCTCCTCCTGTGCAACACCTGAAGTGACTCCCTTCCTAGAGAAAGCAGCCTCCACGATCACAGAGACAACCATTTGGGGGGAAAAGAGGAGAAGTTAAGGACGGAAAAGCTGTGCTGGAAATACACACCCAATATCCTGAAAAACCCCAGAAGTGTTAGTGGCATTCAATCTGAATTAACTTTTCCCAAGAAACTCAAGGCATTGATGCAGAACCCGTGGAGGCTAAGGATAACTGTGGCAAATACCTTCAGGAATAGTATATATGTCATAATCCAGGAAGATAGGGGGCAGGGCTGATGAAAAAACATGAGGCATTCCTCAGAAATACAGGTTTGAGGGCTAAGACAGTTGTCTTTTGAGAATCGGTCCTTCTCAGGGAGCCCCCAGAAGCGCCAGAACCCCATCCTGCCCGTAAGCAAGCTAGTCTGCAGGAAGTAGTCCAGGAACTCGGGCTGATTTGCTCCATGTTACAACTGTAGCAGGAGACTTGGAGTCTTAAGAATCATTTTCATAGGTTTTTTCCTCTTAGTGCAGCGATGTTTAGCTTGTGCAGCATGAGAAAACACTGATAAACTCAGTGATTTGCACCATGTAGCTCATGAAAAAAAAGTAATGGGTGGGGGAAAAAAGCACCTTTAATTTATTTGTATTGACTAGTTCTAACTTTTCTGTCAAACGTAGTTTTCTTTGAGTGAACGTGTGCTGCCACCCATAGGCAGCCCCAAAAATGTCACCTCATTCTTGCAGTTTATAACAAACAACACCACTTCTGTGGTGAAAACCGGGTCCCCTGTCCTCTCCCATCTGTCCTCAGAGCTACCTACAGAATATGGCCTTAAATTAAGTATAAACAAGGTGAAAACAAGCTAATTCAATATTTCAAGTTGAAGGTAGCTCACTGAGAATGTTTCATTGCCTGTGAATATGGTATTATTATTATTGTTGTTCCTTGTTCTTCTGTAAAAGGAAATGAGCATAGGGTGATTTCCCTCCCTGTTCTCTGATGTGTTGATAGCAATCATTCTCAGTGAAATTTATTTTTAATACTTTTTAATATTTAAACTCAAGTATGCTTGCTTAGCAAAAAGAAGAGAAGGCTCTAGGGAGACTACTCCCTTTCAATATTTAAAGGGGGCTTATAAGACCTGTAGCAATAGTACAAGAGGCAATAGTTTTAAATAATATAAGAAGGTAGATTTAGATTGGATATAAAGCAGAATATTTCACTGTGGGGGTGTGGAGACACTTGAACAGGTTGCTCAGAGAAGTTGTGTCTGCCCTATATCTGGAAGTGTTCCAGGCCAAATTGGATATGGCTTTCAACCTGGTCTAGTGGAAGATGTGTGTGCCATGGAAGCTGGGTTGGAACTAGATGATTTTTAAAGGTCCCTCTCGACACAAACCACTCTATGATTCTATGATATATATGTGAAATAAAGATTATTAGTGCATTTTGATAACTCGTAATTTGTGCTCTCCACACACCTATGTGATATGACTAATAATACTTTGGCAATAATGAAGTTAACTATAGTAGAGCACCAGCTGATGAGTAGGTCTAAAAGCATTCTGACTTATTGACTTATTGCAGCCTTACTGGCTGCACACAGAAAGGACTAAAAAGTAACAGATTTTTATTTTTTTTGGGGGGGGGAAATCAAATTAAGATCAGCAAAATCATTTCCAAGCAAGACGTGAATCCAATAGCATAAATACTGAAAACTTTGCATGATCATCCAGGAAAAGAGACAGCTTTGTTAATATCATTGCTACTAGCACTAGTGCATTGCTACATTTCAACATATGGCTCCTGCAAAACAGAAAAACTATTGATAACTTGACAAAAGTGTTGTGTCTTGGCCTCTTCACAGCAGGGGGAATGAAAAAATCAAGACTATTATAATTAGTATCAAGTGTTCTTACTGTAGTTTCCCTTTTGCCTGATTTTTTAGAAAGGTGAAGAGGGAAATCACATTTAATATTTCTTTTAATTCATACACTCAAATGGTGGCCAGTTTTCAGTTTTTAATCTTTGCTTTAACAAAGAGCATTTGGGCACCTATTGACGGTGAAACACAGCAGTCGACTACCTTGTAAATTAGAAGCTGCGGTAGTAAAAATGGATTTGTATATCACCGGGAGTAGAGAGAGTGTCTGCCTTGTAAATTTAATTAAACAGCAGGTGCAAAATCAGGTCATATGGCTTTGATGTGCCCCATGTGAGGATGACAACTAGACAATGATTCTAATATGAAGAAATTTGCATACATTTGCATTGGATTGCATGGAACATTGTACCTCACACCTACTTTCTGTGTTTCATTTTGGAGAAGTTGGAGATTTGAATGAATGGTTCCTATTTAGTTTCTACAACTAAACACAAGAAATGCTTTTGTTCTGTCATGGTAGGGAACATATGGGTTATGATGCTGTTATGTACCACTTTATAGAGTATGCTTACATGATAATCAAACATTTGAAAATGCAGCTGAGATACTTGTAATGACAGGAGAAGCAAAGCTGGGAGCAGGGGGGAACACAGAGGAAGAACGGAAACCACTTCTGTGTTTTAATCTTTCCTTGATGATCATTTGTTTACTGGAGCATTAATGCAAATTTACATTCTGGTCTTTGTCCAAGGGGTCTCTCAAACAATTCTCTTTGCTTTTGTAGCTAATATCGTAAACAATAAAATTATGTAGGTTGGAAGTGTTTTCAAATATGGCAATTGGCAACTCATAAAGATTATTAGTTATATAAAAAAATGCATTTTCTTACCTTACTGGGAAAGGCTAAAGGTAGAATACATAGATGATAGTTATGCTTTTTATGCTATTGGTTTAATGGGAAAACCAACTGTATAGATCCCCAGACCTTTTCTTTGCTGTTAAAAATGTTAATGAACAGTTGGTTTCATTTTTGACAGTTTGTCTGTGAGATTCTGAATCCCAGTGCTGTTTTTTGCTGACTGTGCTAGAAGTATAAGTTTTAGAGGCTATTAAAACACAGCTGGGAGGGCAAAATGAATTGCTATGAGAGAAGCGGATGCAGCTGAAAAAAGGGATGAACCTTGCTCATTAGGTATTACATAAACCTGGATCAGCAAAGACTGAAACCTGCCAAGAAAAGACTGCTCATCAGGGAAGCTACGGGCATGAGCCTGTGTGCACTTCTGCAGTCTGATCCAAAACAGCAAACCCACCCAGATTTAGAAGTTTGCAGTGGCTCATATCTTGGGTATGGTTGTCACTGTAAACTGCCAGCTCTAGTAGCTATTATGTTATGGTAACAAAGTCCCAGCTATTATCACTGTATTAAGCGCAGGAATCATCCCAATTAGTTCAGCTCACTTAAACTAGACACAGAGATCAGACCTAAGTAGACAGCAGAGAGTCCCTGGGGCAAAGGTCAAAAAACTATAAATGTAGAAAAGCTCCCCTGGAAGGCAGTGCCTGGTGACAGCAGTCTCGAGTGTGTGGTTACTCAGGTGGCCTCGATCCAAGGTGTCTATGATACTCCCTAGGTTATGAGACAGCCTTTATAGAAGTATCAGGATGCATCAAGAGGCACCACTTTTAAATGCTCACCATGTTGGTTTTCGCATATATTTCCAAGAGTAGACTTTAGCTCTCAGGGATGTAAATACACGTGACTGGGTAAAGAAAATAACACGACAAAGGTCCTGGTAACAAGACTACAAAGACATTTGCCCTATGAGGAATCTCATGCTGCAGAACTGCTTCAGGGGGACATGTGAGGGTCTTTTTCACTTTGAGTGTTTGACTTTGTCTCTGCTGGAGCTCTTTACTGCTTCTGTTATAACACCGACCTCCACATGATTCAGCACAGCTGGGGGTCAGTGGGGAACAGCCGAAAAAGGAAGAGAAGGAAATGGGACGAGAATTCAGGGAAAGGACGGGAGTAAGTTGAACAGGAGCCTTCTAGACAGATCTGCTTTGGGTGGTTTCTTTCTTTGCTGCCTACAGCCTCCCCACTGAGGTTTTATCTAACTTTAGTTGTGGTGATTGCTAAATCAATTGTTTGTGTTCACCCTCTTTAGGGATAGAAACTTTCAAAAAGATACTGGCAAAAATGCTATACATTTTGTAACTATTCTCCCCAAATTATTCATCACTGGTACTTGCTCTGTCTGACACACTCTCTGTGCTTTCTCAGCTAAGTACCCTGAGTTGCCTGAGTGGGCACTGAAACTTGTAGGGCCTCCAGCACCCATGCTATGTAAATAAGTAGGTTTACTGAATTTGGCCCTAAGCATTTTGTTTTAAAAAGCTAATATTCTTTGTCCTGGAGCTCCCAGGTGAAGCTTATAGAAGCAATAAATATACCAGTTGCAAACGCATAATCTCCACCTCTAGATAAAAGCTAAACAATAATCTAAAACTTCATTTTGAGAGAAAAATATATTAGTTAATTCTTTTATTCAATTTTCCTTTTTTTTTTGTTTTTTTTTTTTTAAGAAATGGTAAAAAAAAAGCCAAGAAAAACCAAACATGAAACATATCAACCAATTTATTTTATCTTATTTTAATTTTGGAGGGTTTTTTTTTTTTTGGTTTTGTGTTCTTCATGGTTGGTTGTTTTTTTTAGATAACATGAAACAGTGCCCAGGAAAGCAAGCATTAGAAGTAACACAATTAATTATGACATCAATGAACAATTCAGCAGTTCAGAGAAAATATTCAAATAACCTTCCCAAATAAAATGCCAACAATGTATATTAAACACCTGTAAGAACTTTTTTAAAATAGTTAGCATGCCAAATGCATTCAAATAGATTGGGTACCCATATTAATTGCACAGCAAGGTTATTCCCACGGATCACAGGGCAAAAGAATAATTTAGGAGAACAAAAGCCAAACCACCTAGCAAAAGCGGCCAAGCATAGCAAGGAAGACACTAATACAATAAAAAGTAGACTGAGTGGAGTTAGTATGTTCCATTTTACTAGCCCTTCCTGCAATGTAAAACCAAGGAGCCAGTGCATATGAAGGGCAGGAGACAAGGAGCTCTGGTCCAGTCCTGTGGGTGGTGGCCCCTGGTGACAGCATCCTGGGATGGTGAGGAGAGATGAGAGGTGGAGCTGTACCACTCTGTCCTGTAGAACAGGGGCATTTCCCACAACAGTGGATGCAGCCTGCATGGACATTCCCTCCTGGTGGCTCCAGAACAAAATTCCTGGCAGTTTCTCTAAGACAGTATGACTTCAGACCATCCCTGCACAGACTGGCTGGTGCCAAGCAGGGCTTGAATTCCAGAAGATGACCTTTGTGTCTTCCACAAGCCCTTTTTCTCCAAAGCACCGGAAACAGTTTCAAGGACTGGGTTAGAGCTGTTCTGTATCAGTTATGCTGTTGGGAAGCAGAAATCCACCACTTGCAGTGGCAGCTTTCCCACCTTCTCCTGAGCAAAGACAGCCAAAAAATACCCAGCAAAAGAATTAACATTCTGGTTTATTTCACATGTGTGTAAGAATCTCTACAAGGTATGAAGGGGATATAACTTTCCAAGTGAATTCTCCTAACATGATATCAGAAGTAACATTCATAATAAGAATAAACATTTGACCTGCTCTTTGCTAAGCTTAAAAATATAAAAGTATTTTATATGCAAATGTTCTCAATTCATAAACCGGTTAGATCAGAGGACTAACCTTCACATTTTCAAGGAAGATGTATAAAGACAGTAAAAAGCACAAGAATTTTATGGTTATTTTAGACAACTAAGAACCCGGTTCCCAGTATCTTCAACCTCAGTACAATTCTCATTATTGGATTCACTAACTGCGCAGTAACAGATACCAGGAAGTATCCTGGCCATTGAGAAAATTACCTCAGGTGAATATAACTAACTTTGCTAAAACTGGTAAACTTCTGAAAGTCACCACTCCAGAGCTTTGCTTCAGTTTTTCACAGTTTGCACTGGTTCTTCATAATTGATATGGTTTTCTTCCAAGGTTATTCAGACAAAAATATGTCCATCTTCACTCCCACATCAACCAGAGAAAACACCAGATGGGTGCAACTCACTGTTATTAATTTGTACTGCATTGTAAAAAAATATAGTAAACCAGCCTAAACTATTTCCAACTCACTTACAGAAAATACAGTGGTATAGAATGAGTGGAATTATCTCTGCTTTACAGAAAGACACATTAAAATCAACCTGGCTCAGGAATCATCAAGCTAGAAGTTAGTTCTAAGTCTCTTGATTCCAAGGATAACTGGGCAAAAAAAGTATTTTCCAATACCAAAAAAGTTTCCAAAATCTAGATAATTGTATAATCTGATGAAACTGAGCCCTTTCAAAGTAAAAACCCCTCCATTTAACCCAGGAATATTCCAGCATTTTAGATGCAATCTAGGAAGTAAGAGATGGGCTCAGGTCCTTAGGTTGAATTAAACTGATTATTTTTTTGATAATTCAAGGTAAATATCCTGATCTTTAGGTTAAGATGGGGGAGGATTCTTTCTAAATTTAAGTAACAATTTTATTCTTGTCAAAACTAGCTTTAACATTCTTTAGAGAAGTTTGAAATTGATGAAGTAGCATTTTTCAAAGGAAAAAATAAACTAAAAATTCCCAATATTCTCTAATATCAATATTTTAGATTCTTTCAAATCCTTTTCCTTTCTTTCTTCCTAGTTTCCTAATCAACACGAGGTAGTAGAAGAAAGACAATTGAAATACTGTAACCTTGCTATATAACTTAGAAATTTTATTATGATCTCTTACTAGCCTGAGCTGCTCTAATACCTCTGACTTAGTTGCTCATAACTAGGACACAAATTATCCACACTTTATCATTCTAATGCTGTCATCACATCTCTACTTTTTAGATAACAAAACCCTACATATGTGAGGTGAGCTTCACTGTAATGTTCAAATATGACAATCAAGCTTAGTGCTTTTCCCATTTCATATGGAGCAAACATGTGTAAATACTTTAATAAAATTATAAAAAAAAGAAAAAGAAAAAGTGAAAGCTGTTCCCTGCTGATTGATTTTTCAAAAGCTCCCTAGACTGATTTGACTACAGATGTTTGCAAAATGATTGGATGTAAAGTGGGTTTAATTCATAAAAGCAATAAAATGTTGCTTATTGACTGAACAGATGAACTAGCTGAGGGGACATAATTTGGAGTGTTCTTATTGGAAAAGCTTTGAAGAAATGTAATGATAATGCAGAAAAGAAGCCTTATTAGATGTGGTAGAATAAATTTACTGCAAAACATTTTAGAAGATTTGAAATACTGAGAAAATTAGTTTCTGAAATTTAGATTGTACGACTATATGTCCGTATAAACCTGATGTGGCTCCTCAGACTAGCCATGTTATTCACAGTTAGCAACGTGATGATATAAGCCTACATTTAAGACAATGATAATATGAACTGAAAGAAAGGATTGCTGGTAACTAAAATTCTTTCCTGTCTTGCCAAAGGACTCTTCTTTCAAGTACTGGTGTCTATTCTGCATTTTCAAGGCTGTGAAAACTCTTATTAAAAAATAGTTCCTGGTTTCTCCTAAAAGAGAGAGTGAAGAAATCACTGCAAGATCTCTACCAGATTTCCTTTCTTGAGAATCCAGATATTTCTTGAGAATCCAGATATTTAACTACATGCCTAGTAAGGATTTGCAAAAATAGGATTAAAGTCATGTTGCTCTACAACCCCGATGTATTCTGCTGGTCATGGTTCTGCTCAACTGGATTGGATATCTGAGGCCACACTACTCTACAACTTATGGGTAATTTTTAAAATTACTTTAGGTAGTGCTAGTAGTCACCTAGAAATTTTTATGTTCTTAGCTCTCTACTTAACTAGCACTCCATTTTTGTCTTCTTAATCTTCGTCATGGGAATTTTGAGCACTAGTCTTAATCTGAGTTTTGAAGGAATACTTAAAGTGAAATCCCATCTTAAACTTATGCTTGTAAGACTTCTTTTTGGAAATCTTCAAAAAGCCCTTGTGCCTCTGCATAGAGAATTGAAGCTCTTATTTTAGAACTGTTTCAGCCAGTGCTTGGAATTAAAGCTTAGATTAGGACCTAAAATAAGCAGATTGCATCCATATTCCCCAGACCTTTCTCCAAATGTGTTTGCAGATGTGTTAACTGCAATGGATACAACTTTCTTCTGTTTGGCTTAAAATTTTCCCTTGGGTTGGCTCATGAGCATTATTCCTGCTGACAGCAGGGTGCTGTGAAGAACACTGCTGGGCAGGATGGAAGTGAAATGATCATCAGTGGGAGCATCTACTTTTCTCCTGGCATGACTTACAGCACAAAGCATGGTGATATCAAAAGAACACCCAGTTATGCTTTCAGCAGCTGAGGAATGGTGGAGTACCCATAAAACCAAATCACAATCGCTGAGTGTCATTTAGATGCCAATGCTTTAAACATCATATGTATTACTATGGTCTGCAATTATATCGTATACTCAGCCAGGGGCAAAAGTTTCCACCAGGGCTGGATTCTGGAAGCTGCAAAACTAAGTTCAAGAGAGGCAAGGATTTATATTTTAATTAGTAATTGCCAACTAATGTGTGTTTTATTCTAAAGGTGCTTGTGTTACCAGTTTGCCACTGTGTTGGGTTACCATGGCAAAGTTTTGGAAGCTGGAGGACTACAGGAGTGGCTTTTGTGAGAAGCTTTCAGAAGCTTCCCTCATGTCCACATGAGCCAATGCCAGCTGAGTCCAAGACAGACCTGTCCCTGCCCAAGGCTGAGCCCATCAGCCATGGTGGTAACACCTCTGGGATAGCATAGCTAAAAAGGGGAATAAAAAAACTGTGCAACTGCAGATTGAGAGAAGAGTGAGAATAAGTGAGAGAAACAGCTCTGCTGATGCCAAGGTCAGCAAAGAAGGAGGAGGAGAAGGTGGTCCAGGTGCCAGAATAGAGATTCCCCTGCAGACCATGGTGCAGACCTGGTAAGGTAGCTGTGTCCCTACAGACCATGGAGAACTGCACGCTGGAGCAGGCAGATGCCTGAAGGAAGCTGTAATCCCAAGGGAAACTTGTGCTGGAGCAGATTCCTGGCGGGACATACGGCCCATGGAGAGGAGCCCACACTGGAGAAGGTTTGCTGGCAGGACCTGTGACCTTGTGAGGGACCCACACTGGAGCAGTTCATGAAGAACTGCAACCTTTGTGAAGGACTCTGTTGAAGAAGTTTCTGGAGGACCGTCTTCTGTGGGAAGGACCCCAAGATGGGGCAGTGTAAGAGTGTGAGGAGTCCTCCCCCTGAGGAGGGAGTGGTAGAGACAACGTGTGATGAGTTGAGTACAGCCTCCATTTCCCATACCCCTGCACCACTGGCAGGGAGGAAGTACAGAAAGTTGGGACTGAAGTTGAGCCCAAGAAGAAGAGAGGAGTGGGGAGAACGTGTTTTTAAAAATTAATTTTTGTGTTATCATTACCCTATTCTGATTTTATTGGTACTAAATTAAACTGATTTTCCCAAGTGGAGTCTGTTTTGTCTGCGATGGTAATGGGTGAGTGATCTCTCTCTTCCCTTATCTCAACCCATGAGCCTTTCATTATATTTTCTCTCCCCTCCACTTGAGGAGAGCAGTGCTAGAGCAGCTTTGTTGGGCATCCAGCATCCACTCAGTGTCAGCCTATCACAGCCACAGGCCTTAGTATTGCTTGCTATATTATTTGGGATAGCTTCTGGATTGAGAGGAATGATAATCTTAATGGGGCATGACATTCCTGTTGAATTTCTGTTGTTTGTATGGGCAAGAGTTTGATACTTTGCTGTTTTAATTATTATATTTTAATATATGTGTGAGAAAATTGGAGTCATGGACTGCCATTTCAGTTCCTGACACGCACCGCTTGTCTGAGAGTGCTCTGGCTTTAAAAAGAGAAGCAAAGCTATCTGTTTCCCTTGTGTGGGAACAGTTTTGTTCCTAAATGTACCTATGTAGTCCCATTTATTATGCCCTGGATGCCTGAGACATCCATGTGGGACTAGCAGATACCATACAAGATGTACAGAAGACTTCTGGACAGGTAGTTGAAGACCAGTGGGATTGTGTGAGGTCCTACAGGAAACAGAATCACACTGCTCATTTTGGTCTGTTGAAAGAAAAGTTTGAGACAAGCACAAAAACAGCACTGCAGAGAAACCTGAAAATAGTAACAAAACCTTGTATTTTCTTCTTTTAAGTTATGAAAGGAAAAATTTAACCAGAATCTTTCTAAAACCCAGCAATGCAAATGATCAAAGCACTAGGTTTTATTCATACAAGCACTCTCATGCTTAAATTTTAAGCCCATTTGGAGTTATCGTCTCATCAAGTTAAGCCCATGTACAGGGATTGCCAAGATCACCTTCTTTTCCTGCTGTAACTGATGACAGCAGGGTGCCATTTGCATGTACTAGCACACTGTTGCCTGTCTAAATGGATGTAACTGGCAAATCTCTGTTCATAGTGGTTTTAAAGCAGCAGTGAATTGGGCAGGGACATGTGCTTACTGGTGAGGTCAAACTCTTCATACTGTGGTCCTAATGCTGAGAAGAGGTCAAACTCTTTATAATGTGGTCCTAAAGCTGAGAAGGGAGAAAGAAAGGAGAAATATAGAAAGGGAAAACTGGAGGTAGTAATTTAACAACAGGATGACTGAGTCTTGATTTCTACAGACTTTACCACCTATATATGCCTTTTTCCTGCTGGAAAAAATCCTTACCTAGTTTCAGAATTCATCACAGCCTGTGGGTAACAACCCACCATAACTTTCTGAAGGTAAAAACAGTTCAAGTTCCTTGAATTTTAGAGCCTTTATGTTGAATTGTACTTTGTCTCACCTATATGATGCAGTGCTGAAGAGGTTAAACAAAAGTCGCCCCTTTTTCAAAACAGTGTTAATTAAAAATGCAAAACCCAAAGAAATCACAGCTGGATAAATGAAAACAGCCCAGATGGTATAGCAACAAACTTCTGGCAGGTCTTGAAGCAGACAATATTCCTGCATATTTTATTTCCTAGCGCAGGCTATCACCAGACCACAATAGTAATGGCTTGGGCAATGCAGTAGAATCCAGAGCACTCAGGCTGTCCTGGTGCTAAAGGCAGCACAGTTTCAGAAGCACCTGACTACATACCTGGTGTTTGTTCATTGCACCAAGCAAATCCCCAGATTCCTATTGTAAGTCAACTGACTATCTCTTCACTGAGAACAAATTCCTTTTGGTGATGCTCTTTCAAGTGTGCGCATGGACAAAGTTCTATCTTTCAATCTGTGCATGTGTTATCAAATCCAGTGATACCCTGCTGGGTATCTGTCAGTTTGATCTGAAATTGACTCAGCCAGGGAATTCAGATCTAGTTTGATGAGCTTTAGATCATGCTCATGTGTGCAGAACTCCAGCAAATTGCAAACCAGGTTGCATTAACTTTCGAAAAGGAATTGGGTGACACCAATCCTCTGCAGATATGTCTAGCCAGCTCCTCGCTTCCTATAGGGTGGCCCTGCCTATGTGTAGGAGGGTAGCAATGGGGATATGTTGTTTCTTCATTTGGGCTGCCAGGTTCATGAAATTCTAGATGTTCAAAATCTAAGAGTATCTAGACAGAACTTTTGGGAGAAAAGAAGTCATGTCTAGATAACATGGAGTTAGTGACCAAGTCCAGGCTCAGGGCAATGGAAATAATATTTATAGTTACTTTGCACACTATGGCTTGATAAGAGCCTTTCTCATTAACTTCTTAGTCTTAAGAAATCATTCAACTTCATCTCAATTGGTTTTCCAGCTCACTGGTAAGACGGTAAGTACCAAAGGAAGTGAAGTAGATGCTGTGTGGATTAACATCTGAGAATTAAATTACTGGGGCAGATAAAAAATATGTTAGAGCTGCAAGAGAGAGAAAGTTGTGGACTGACAAGGTTAAAATATCAGAAAATGTACTAAGATATCAATTAAAAATAAGTGTGTCTCTAGAATGATCATCAGTCATCTTCTGAGTGCTCTACAGTGGGGGCTTGCATGTCTTTTCAAATGAATTCTGCTCTTAGTACTTGTGGTAAAACCAGTGTTAGCAGTACACCAAGTCATCGTGCTAACTACACACCACATAAGCTATGCAAAAGTAGCGTGGGAAATGTACAGTTAGTTTGTTGTTCTTTTGTTTGGGCTGTGGGCCATGTTATGCTCTCAGACCAGCGCCCCTTCAGTGCATGGTTCTGGCTTGGAGCCCCCTGCAAGGGCTCCCCACAGCTGGCAGGAGTTTCTCTGCGGGCTGGGAGGCTTACCCTCCTGTAATGGGGAACAGGGTGACCTGGATTGAGGCTATTTCTGTAGCCTTTGTGCAGTTCTTCACAGCCTTCATTTACATTTGGCATTATGATGGAAATCAGACTCTTTTATGGCCATATAAACTCTAAACATATGGCTATATCCACCCCAGAAACTCTCCTTAAACTGCATAAGAGGCAGGAAACAATAGATGGCTTTTAGTCACAGGGCACAATGGATATTTAGGCTTTATAATTAAATAAAGTCTTTGGTGAAGGAAAAAATCCTGAAAGGCAACATGGCTGTTGTAGCCACAAACTTTATTATTGTTACAGCAGAAACTATCGATATCCATTTTGTCTAGTAACTCTGTGATGGCCTTATTCCAAAGATGGTCTCCTGAGTGATTTGGATTAGACTTTGACTTCATGGCCAGATTTTCATGCAATGCAAGTTGTTGTTGTTTTTCTCCCTCTTTTTGTAATAATATATGTGCTGCTCTGGCAGATGTTTTATTTTCACAATTTTTTTCAAAATCAACACTACTGAGTGATACTGAGATGCTTTGATGGTGTAATCTTGACTGAAAAAGCCTTCTGGCACATTGGATAAAGATTCGTGATATGCGTGCTGCTGTGTTACAATAGATATACCACTGCTCAACCTCCTGTTCAGGTTGAGCCCCCACATACTTTTCTCACGTCTTCACCGAGCCTCCCATATGGTTTTGGGAGCTACTGAACTTCATGGGTTGACTCCCACCTTCTGTGGGGCAAACACAGCAGATTGAAGATCCTACTCACACACATACCCACCCTCCCCACCCCCCCACCAAGCATGAGCAGGAACAGAGACAAACCTGCATTTCAACAGAAAGAAAAAGCAGCTGGCAAGAACAAGGCAGAATTCTTCCTTCAATAGATCTCCTCCTGCTTTCTTTCCACCCACCCTTTTCTCTTTGATTGCTTGTCCCTGGAACATTTCCTCCTCCAGGTGGTGTTTCCTTCTATGTGGAGAATTTGAAGACTGGAATGCCAGCACCCTCACTCCCTCAAGTAATAGCCTACTCAATGTGCGAACATCTGTGTTACTGACTGTATGGTTAATAGGCTTGAGTGAAACTTCCATTCTCTGGCAGATAGCTTGGGTGGGACTGAATACTTGTCCCAAAAGGGAATATTTGCTCTACCTTGATCCAGTAGGGACAGGACTCTCAGTGAGAGGCAGGTAACGTGCTATTGTATGTGTCTTAACTAGACATTGATTCCCATGGCAGTGATTTCTCTCTGGATTGGAAAACGATAGAGACTAGACCCAGTATTGAGCTTGATCTTGGTCTGAGCTAGAGAACAATGAATTATTACTCATTTCAGATTGAATATTGATTTTTAATTAATAAGTTTTTCATAACTGAATCCTTATTGCAGTATGTATGTTTTAGTGGTACATATATTTTATATATATGTATATAACATATTAGTCTGAGGCATTATATTATTTCTTTTTTTCTGTTCCTAGCCTTTACTTTTCACTTTGGTCCCAACTCTGTTTACTGATATTTGGGTTGCCTGCTTGAATAACATTGACTTTGTTCCTCAATTAGTTAATTCAAACTGACTGAATTATAAAGCAGTAGGTAATGAGAAATGTATAACAGCATGCATGGAGTGCACTTCTGAGTGATTTATCAATGAATATAAAAAAATGAAAAAGATTTTGCAAACTTTTTCAAATATAGATAAGGATCACCTAAATGACAGGGCTGAAAAACAGAAGCAGGGACCTTGACAGAGGAAAGCTGGTCCTGAGCTGCTAAGCCAGGAGGCAGGGGTGAAGGGCCATGGTTTTTAGCTGAACAAAAAGTTGGTACCCAGCTTGCCACTGCTCTTAGCCCCTTCTATCACAAGGTCAGTTTGTGTCATGCAAGTTGTAACTGCATTAAGAGTTAAAGCAACGTAAAGCTGGCATTTCAGGAGAGATCTGAGAGACAGTTACTTGTAGCAGTCTGAGATGACCATTTTCAGAGTACAATGACAATTTATTTCTACACTGATACCCTTGCTGAAAAGCCAGAGCTCCATGGTCAGATTACAAATCTGGCTGTTCCTTGGAGTGTGCTGTAGTCCTGATTGCTTGTGTAATTTTTTTCTTCTGATAGTATCCCTTCTGGGTACAATGATTCTTATTTATGAAAGAATTAGAAAAGGGAGAAGATTTTTCACAGAGCAGTATAGATTCTTTAAAAATATCTGAAAATGTATACTCAGCGCCAGATTGAATTTTCAGAAGCAGTAGATTAATTTACTCAGGGAACTACTTTATATATAAATACTTAAAATTGCTCTACAAAAAGCACAAACAGCATGAACACAGTGCAATAATGCATCTTCAGATGTAATGCAAAGAGTCCATCTGTATAAATATCTCTTTAGCTCAAGAAATTAGGTGTAAAATTAAATTGTTGAAGTTCAGAAGTTGCTCATCAATTGCAGCATCAACACCACGGTGACACTGGTTAACTGCATGTTATATTTCACAAACACCAGTCAATTTAGTATTGGACTTTTTGACACAATTCTACGTACTGTTTTCTACTGGAACTTCCATAAATTAGTATGTTTTCCCACTTATGAAGATCTATAGTTGCTACAAAATTTTCGCTGCTTCTATAAATGCGTGAATGATGGTAACTGCTGCCTGTATTTGCTACCTGGCAAATCTGAGTAGAGAGTTCAGTTCACACAAGAGGGAGAAGACTGGTGCCAAACACTTGTGGTTTCATTTGAAATGAGTAGAGCTGAAGGAAGCAAAGACTTTTCAGGAGGTTTTCAGCATCTCGTAGCACAGAGCCCTTAGTGAACTTACAGCATAAAGAGGTTCAGCCAAAAAGATGGGGTAGTGCAGGTTTAGTAAGGGTAGTGCAAATTAAAACTTTAAAACAAACTAGATTTATTATATGTTTTGTGTATGTTCTTCACAGGACCTACAAAAACAATTTCACCATAACTAGAAATTGGCCAGCACAGTTCAAGTATATTCAAAGCCGCTTTTCACACATCATCATTGGTAAGAACTCATAACAGACTGTGTTTATTTGCCTTTAGTTTGCCCAGATGTACTCCATAGGTAAATCTTACTCATTATCAAGGATCTATGAGTAACTGGAAATCAAAGTCTAATTCTCACCCTGACTGACACATCACACAGCCCCTTTCATTTACAGACATTGCAGGAGAGGAGGATGCATTATGGACTGTCTCCTTTTTGTGAGCCCTCTGACATCTCAATTTCAGCCTTTTAATAAATATCAAATATCTACTTGTCATGATATAGACTCAAGTCATAGCAAAGTGTGGCTTGTGAACCTGAAGCTGCTACTTTTTCACCAGTTTAGCTTTTTCTTATGTCAACAAAAATAGGTTTAGTAAACTTTATACCTGATTAACCCCAAACTGAAGCAAAAGTTGGTTATGCCTTCAAGTCTGCAAAACAGTGTCAGTACAGTTGCTCTCACTAAGAGAAGTTATTGCCATCAATCAGATATTGTATGTGCCCGAGGAGCCACAGCACAGAATCCCACAGAGGTCTAAGACTTATCATGATGTTTGTCAGGCATGGTCAGGTCCCTGATCAAATTTCAGTTCCATGCCTGCCAAATTATTGAGCTACAATATTTCATTTTCCATGATGCAATCTTTTCCATCTCTGGCAAATATTCATGATTAAAATTGCATCCATCTGACTCTTACTAAGATAAATTATCACAATAATCTGTTACTCTGCCTATATTTGAAATTGTGTTCTTATTTTCTTTTGTGGGAGCTACCCTCTATATAACAAAATGGACAGGGGACATAAAAGCAGTTTGGTAAGCAGTGACAGAAATCATCCTGTGTCTATGAGAGAGCTCAGTACATGCAGAGATAAACCCACGAGTCCCACAGTGAGGATATGTGCTGAGACTGGAGGATGAGAAGGACATAGCCTGAGCAAACACTTCATTAGCTATGAATAATGAATGAAGAGACTGGACAAAACTGACTGCCCTGTTTAAAAGAAAAAAACCCCAAGAGCTGAACTCTCAATACCTTATGGTGTTTGCAAAGAGCAAAATGGTTTGCAAAACTGCAGTAGGTACTACTACACTACCACTAGCTACTTCCCCTGCTAACCAGCAGCTCAGGCACTTTTCTTCTCCAAGATTACAAGGGATCACATTTGACTCTCTAAAGATCAGTAGGATAGTATGGGGCAGCTGACTAATGGCTTGTTTTTACTGACTTTCCCAGAGGTCCTAGTGTACTTAAAAAAACCCACAAACTTTAAAGGATGAGATCACTATGTTAATTCTATTGCAAAACTTGCTATAACTTTAGAGTTATGGTACACCTAAATAATTGTGCAGAGCTTTTATAGCTATAGTAATATAAATAGTATTAATAATATAAGTAATATTCATAATATAAGTAACAATATAAGTATGTATAAACATATATAGATATGTATAATACAATAATATAAGTAATAAGTAATAAGTAATAAGTAATAAGTAATAAGTAATAAGTAATAAGTAATAAGTAATAAGTAATAAGTAATAAGTAATAAGTAATAAGTAATAAGTAATAAGATCTTTCCTAGATCCTGCTTGAACATACCTCCCATAGATTTTGTCAGAGACATATTGGAGAGCATGTAAGACTTCTACAACTATTCCAGGTATAAAGGAAGTAATCCTTTAAGGGCAATTGATAGAAATAATTTTAATTTTCCTAGTTTGTTGTCTTACCTATAAAATACTTTTTCTCAGCTGGTGAGAATGGGGATTTACTAAAATATGGTTTTTTTAAGTTATTGTTGAGTCCACCTTTAGAGCTCATGGTTCAGTTGGAAGGCAAACAACAGCCTTTCTGAGACTGTACGTGGTGATATTTCTCTCAGTGAAACTTCTTGTGGGACATAGGACACAGTAGAAACTTAGAGTACTTAATAAGAGGTATAGTGAAATAAAACTCATATCACCCTTTGAAATACTGTAGAGCAACATTAATGCTCCATAATTAGCCTTTTATCTTATGTTGGTGCATAAACCATTACAGTATAATCTAAGCCTGTTATGTGGCTTATAAATAAAAGGAAAAATAACTTCATCTAGTGAAAAAAAAAAGAAATGAAAATAAGAGCATGGAGGTCAATAATATTTTGAAAGCTCTGATTCTTGTAAGTACATTTACTGTGGTATATACAAGGTAGATGTGAATTATTTATGTGCTGATGGAGCAGGATGGCATGTCATTTCACACACTATCAGGCTCAGAAAAATAACTCTGATTTTAAAAAAAAAAGCAAAGCAAACCATGTCATTAATAAAAAACAAGAAATAGGCAATTTGAAAGGTCTGTGCTGAAATCCACAAAGACCATTCAAATTAAAAAAACTGTGTCCTTCACGTGTCCCATTATGGAGTATAAGTTTATGCACATACTGGGGAAAGTATAGAAATAGCAAACTGATGGACAGGAATGTGGAACAGGGATCAGGGGACAGGTATTCATAAAACCTGCAAACTAAGCAGTGAGTCTTTAGATGCTAGAGTGGTATGTTCCTTCTGGGGCAATTCCAGATGGAAACCCAAATTCTTTTTCTGGAGAAGCAAACTTCTCATTCTCCAAGGAGAAGTGAGAGGGCCTAGTGCAACCAGCCTAGGCTTCACGGATACCTGCAACACAACTTAGTCAAGTCTGAAATAACTATGCCTCACTTTGAAGCCAGTTTTAAATGACCTTGGCAAACTAATTCAAATCCAAAAATTTTAAATAAAATCACTAGATATCATCCAGCTCATATTATGAAGAATGGAGTCACAGAGGACCCATATCCTCATCTTTTTTAGTTTGCCCATTGGACTGTTGTATTATTTACTTGGTTGACAGCACTGCCTTTTACCAACCTTTTTTAACCTTTCACATGCCAAGAGCCCATGACAAGTTGTTTAACCTTGGAGCAAGAACTTTTCCAAACCGGATGTCTTCTGTACTCTTACGAGTAGAATTTTGGAGGAGATTAAAGAAAAACTAGTTGAATCTTGGTGAACTGTTCTAAAATGCATTACCTCAGAAAATTTCCCTCTCACAGGCACCAGTGTTTGAGTAGGGGTCAGCTTTCATGATGCGTCTGAGAAAACGGGATTAATTGGGCCACATCCTGGCACCACCTATACAAATCTACAGTTCACTCATTCTCTGCAAAGAATTTTGATTAAACATCTCCTAGAACAGAATATGCACCATTCCAGGTTTTCCCTGAGCCTAGATTTCTGGACTGCCACAGGATGGGATGTATCAAGGCCAGGGCTATAGAACTAAACAGGGAGCGGGGAGCTCTTCCGTGCTCATCAGCTGCTGCTGTAATAATAAATAAAATAATGCAGGATATGTTCTCTGTCTGAGAGTAAATGGCCTTATACAGTTTGCATCCGTATGATTTAATGCTCTTCTCCCTCAAAACAGGGTGGCCTTGCCTATGTCTTTCACCCTGGGAACTAATTGTGCCCTAAACCAGTTATGATTGTTTTCTGACAAAATATTACTTGCTGTGAGCTAAACTTATGCAAGTGAGGATGCAAACCATTAAAAAATATGAAGAAGTTGATGTCAGTGCCTGAGCCCATGGTCTAACTGTGGACTTCTGTGGATTCAGTGGTCTTCTGTGCTAGGCCTGGGCAGTTCTTGTTGATCTGAATGCAGAGGACTAGAGGAAGTTTTGGGGGAGAAAAAAGTCAATCATTAAAGCTGGCTAGACTGAAACAGGGAATGGAAACTGTGAACTGACCAGCCAAAGGTTTTAGGAGATGATGGACTGGAATCTGGACAGAGAGTGTAAAGGTGCTGACTGAGACGGAGGCAGGTCTGACAAGCAGACATGGTAAAGCTGAAGGAATAAACTGCACTGACCAGACAGAGAAATTCACCAAATTGAATGAAATCATTTCTGTTCTGGGCCCATATCTTCTGCTTGATCTATACTATATATATATTAGGTAACAAATTTTGATTTAAAACCTTCTAATAATGCCAAAATTAACTTCTTTGAAGTAAGTAGTTCCAATAGATAACATGGATTTCAAAATGTAAAATTTAAATCTGAATTTCAGATGACACATAGCACATTGTTATGTATCTTTCTGTAAAGAGACATCTACAACTGTTTTCTGCATGGGGGACACAAACATTGAACTCAAGTAATTTCTGAACGTCCTCTTGAGCAGACTCAGTAGACTGAGCCCCTCAATTTCTGATCATAGACAGTGCTTCTAAGTCTTATGTCTCTTCAGCTCCTTCTGACTCACTTTACATCACTTTCTCAGCACTACAGACACCAAAAGTGAAGAGTGTATTCCCAAAGGCTTTTAGCATGTTATGCAGTGCTGTGTGGCTGTGTTGCTCTGTAACACTCCCAACTTAGCCATAGAAGTGTTCACCCTAAAGACAGCTCCTTGAAGTAGGGTCTTGTATTAAGCTCTTCTAAGTGAGTGCAGAGACATAGCCTTCAAGAGTGCTGCTTCATTTAACATTTGTGTAACCATTAGTGATTCTCCCTTTTTTATCCCTCACACAGTTCTTTGCATAAATGTACTAAATATATGACATTCACTAGCAATAAAAGGGCTGTTTTCTGGTCCATTTTGGTTTCATTTAAGTAAATGCTATGAAAAAATGGTAGAAGTGAATGGAACTTGTTTGGTGTGCTAGATTTGTGTTTAATACCACAGAAATTTTATATATGAAGTATCCTTCCTTATTCAAAAGGCAACTTTGCTGCCAAAAATGAAATATTTGCCTTCTGTTGATTTCTAGCAACAAAAAGCATTCCAAGTAAAATCCAAATATTAAAGTATTTATTTGATGAGTTTTGGTGTAGAACTTTGTCATTCTTTTACCATGACAATATCCATGATATAATAATATATTGTACATCTCTGTTAATAGAATTGTCATTAGAAATCTAATTTTTTTTCAGCAGAATTGTTTGCAAAAATTCTGAATAAAGACTGGTCGTATCACACACATTTTATGCTCTGATATTGATCTACTTTTTTTTTTTTTTCTGGATCATTTTACTGACCATGGGGAAAAAACAAGTAAATCTGCACTTTAATCCCTCTTGTAGCAGAAGTAAAGTACTTTCTCACTTCTAGTATAGGAGGGAAATGCTCATTCCAGTATAGAATTTCTTGCAATGCTTTTAAAATCATGAAGATATCTTGATGATTTATTGATATTTAAACTATCAACTTTTTCTAACTTCTGCCTTTCACACCTTGTTTTCTGAAGAATCCTGTTTCTGTCGTCAGAAAGAAGTATCCCTGTGGTAAATATTTCACCATCACCCTTTGTGGTGAATTGATAAAAAAAATAGTTTAACTGCTCCACTATGACCTTATCTTTTGCATTTCTGTTTCATGTTCAAAGTGATTTAGCGCTTCTACTGACTTTGTGAAAAAGTGTTTTTTTCCTCCTTCATGATTTTGTCTGCTTAACTGTTATGGAAATATTTGCGCCACTATAGTGAAAAGTACACACTTCCTCAAACAGACAAGTGCTAACAGGGATGGTCAATCACATTCTTGAATGACAGAGTATGAAAGTCCAAAGATGTTGACTACTTTTTGTCCTTGTCATTTAGTCATCGTAAGCACTTTTTAATCATATTTTTTTACACCGGATCATGTGTTGATCGCTGACATGTTAAAATTTGGCAACATCCTTCTTCACATTATGTTATTTTTATTTATGCATCTTTTAACTAATTACAGTTTAATATGTAACTTGATGGAGAGGAGAAAATGTCTCTAAGAAGTCTCAGAATTGCAGAACTAAGCAGGATGAAAGGATTCTCCAAGGGTTTCTGGTTTAAGTACATGCTCAAAGCAGGTCTAACAACTCAGGGCCTTCCCCACTCAGGTTTGAGTATCTCTGAGGACAAAGATTTCTTAGCTTCTCCAGGTTCCTGTTCCACTGCTTGATCACCTTCAGAGTTAAAAATTTTTCCATGTACTATGTTGCAGCTTATGCCTGTTGATTCTCCTCCTTCAGCTTCACCAGACATTTTGTACACAGATGAATGTCTCAGGTACTTGCCCAAGAAGAATCAAAACCTGGGATGTTTTGAAGAAAAAGTAACCATCTTCTTACCAACATCTTGAGGTTTATTTCACACTGAATTGCTATATGATCCTGGGCTGAATATTTTCCAGCACTGCCACTCATGGATTTATATTGTTTCAGGCCAGTAGTTTAAGGTGATCAGATCATGATCTGCCAGAAAGAATTCTATGTTGGAATTGGGCATTTTTTTTACCTAAAATATTCCCTATTTAAACAGGTAAATAGGTGGTCAATATCCAATCCATTAATACATTGAAAAATTCCGATATATATTAGCTGTTTTTTAGATAATTCTTGGTGTTGATTTCCAAATGCTTTCTATTTAATTGTACAAAGTGTTTTTTACAAAAGGGAATCCTTTTCTCATTGTCTTGGAAATTTTGTTCTCCAATTTCTAAGTAGTGGAGGAAAATAAAGACTGAGCAATCACATTTGTGGGAGTCAATTAATCACTACAGGACATTGTTCCTGAAGTAATCATGAAGAATGGACACGAGCTACTTTTAGATACATCTCACCAAAGGAACCCTTCTAAGAAACGCTGGGCTTGGAATAGACCAGGTCTGAAAACAAACAAACAAACAAAACACCAAAACAAAACCAACCAAGAAAAAAAAAAAAAGAACAAAACCCAGAAAAAAAAGACATGAAGGAATCATGGAAACAAAAATTAATATGTAAGAGCAGAATGTGCACAGTCCCTGTGTGGGTGGACAAGCAACTGTGGACATGCCAACAAGAAAAAGGCTGATATTTCCTATTCTGTAAACTTAATACATAAACAATTTCTTCAGAGATCTGCTGAGGCTTAGCTGCTGTGTCCTTGCTTTTACAAATTGGTGTGGTTGAAAGGGTATTATTTGTGGTTTCCTGTTCCTGTAAGAGAAAAGAGAGACATGCTCTCAGTGCAGCTCAGTGAATACTCAGTGGATGTTTCCACTCTTGTTTCCATTATGATAAATGAAAAAAAAATGCTAGCAGAGTCCTGCTGACTATTGTTAGCTCTCATTTAAAGAGTAGTATTCTTTATTGCACTCCATAATCAAGGATCAAACAATTCCATGAACAGCTCTTCTGTTCTTCCACTATCTATCTCAGCAATATCCCCTTAATATTCCCTTCCTCAAGCTCTGCACATTGTCCCATCCCTCCTCTCCATGTGTTTCAGTTCCAGTATGCACTTTTCCTTTTGAGCCTGATTCATCTCAAAGGACCACTGGATTTGTTTCTGCTGAGATCATGTGTCCTGCCCTCTCCTAAGACTTCAATGAATTCTGGGACCCTCTTCAACTACTTATCTAGAAAATAAAACAATTAAGGGCTGCTTCAGGCTTATGGGGTGGTGCAATTTCTTCAGACCCATTCCTGCTCTCTATCCAGGATAAAGAACTGAAGCTCCACAGAGCAGCTTCTTAGCCCACCACCAAAAGACCTGAAGGATACAGAAGGTTACACAAGGAATTATTGTTTACTACCTCTTTCCCCACCAATCTCACTGAGCTGCTCTAAGCAGTGTTGAATCCTCTAAATGATAACTACAGGCTGGCCAGCTCCATATTCCATAAACAGTAATAATACAGGGATGAAGCAAGGAATTGCACCTCCAAGGTAGGGGAGTAACTGTCAATAAAATCAACATAGTAACCAACCAATGTACTACTGCATGGAATTTTTAATGCAATTGTTATAACTGAGACTAACACTAACAATACTAAAACACTAAGAGCACTAGCAATAGAAACCATATGAAACTTATCCAGCTAAGGTTTTAGTTACTAACTTTGAAGTCATCTAGTTGGAAAGAGATTTGAACATTTTAAAGAAACACTGGGATCATTCATAAGTGAGTTCAGTAACCTACGATGTCTCATGGAAACAATCTGACACTCATAATTTTAGTTCAAAATATGGTAAACTCCAGTGTTTTCTAGAGAACCTTGCTTTCAGCTCCTGAACAGGAAACTCATCAGGTAGGAAAGTGAACCACAGCACATCATTCTGAGCTGAAAGCATCCATGAAGAGGTCTACCAAGGGCTGAGAGCAGAATGTCCATTAGTGACTACAGAGATCACACTAGGCATTAGGGATCCCACTGCCTCCAGCCTCATTCCCATACCTCAAGAGAACATAGAGGGCCCACAGCTGCAGAGGGCTGTGTGCAGGGTCAGAAGTTGTTTGGCTAACATATCTGTATCAGCTGCCTGAACACCCACTCCCCCTCCACCCCTGGGACCAGTGATTGGGCCAGATGGAAGCCATTTCTCTGCCAGATCTGACCCATGGGCCACGTTTTGAACTGTTCTGATTTAGTTTTATGGCGTTTAGAAACCAGGCCTCTCCTCAGTAAAGAATATTTAATATTCATTAAATATTTGACCAGTAAGTGTTAACTCTTTGCTCCTAGGTTTTATTACACACTTATCATCGGGAGTATTTGGAAAAGAGGAATCTTACTTTTTTTTTTTTTTGTTGTAATCCATAGTGGAATTTTTCTAAGTTTCAATCTTACAGATTCTCCACATCCTGTAACTAATTCTGGTAGCTTTAGGGAGTTTCCCAGCTGGGACAGATCCAGGCTTATCTCTGTCTGGAGCATATCCAGGTTCACTTCTACTGGGGGGCCCTGAAGTTTTCCAGCATCCCTAGCCATGACGCAGACCCATTTGGGACTCCTACCTTCAGGCTGGCCATACTGCAGCTTACAGAGTTCCCAGGACTTGGGTAGGCCTGCCAGAAACACAGTTTCTGTTGGAATCTTGCCTTGGATTTGGCAAAACTTTGTCAAACCCAAGCTGTTTAGAGTGAAATATTTCACACTCAACTGACTGGAATTTCTCAGCAAACTTTGCTTCATTAGAAAATTTCTGACCAATTCTATCTATGAACAAAATGTCATGTCTGTAGGGTGTGCTGTATAGTGTGCTCTGGGATACTGAAGTGTTAATTCCTATGGAATATGTGCTGTAACAACATAAGCATCCATTTGGTATCTGGATTTATTTAATGAGCATTGTATATGCTGCTACAGTCTCCAGAAGCAATTAATGTTCATATTCAATGGACTGTTGTAAAATGAAATTTTCTTGTCCTGGTGGTTGGCAGCTGGATTTGGAGCCAAAGAAGCCTACACTTCAAAGGACTCCACCTATGTGGATGATACCCCAGAGGGCTATGCTGCCATTCAGAAGGACCTCGACGGGCTGAAGAGATTGGCAGAGAGGAACCTTTTGCAGTTCCACAAAGGCAAATGCAGGGTTCTGCACCTGGGGAAGAATATCCCCAGGTACCAGTACAGCCTGGGGACTGATCAGCTGAAAAGCAGCTCTGTGGAGAGGTACCTGGGTATCCTGTGAATAACAACCTGCCCATGAGCCAGAAGTGTGTCCTTGTGGCCAAGAGGAAAACTGGGGTGTCCTAGGAAGAGCATTGCCAGCAGGACAAGGGAAGTGGTTCTGCCCCTCTACTCAGCCCTAGTGAGGCCACATCTGTGTCCAGTTCTGGGCTACTCAGTTGAAGGGAGATGTGGGGCTCCTGGAGTGGGTCCAGCAGAGGGCTACAAAGATGATTAAGGGACTGGAGCATCTCTCTGAGCATCTCTCAGTAAAGGCCGAGTGAGCTGGGCCTGTTCAGCCTTGAGAAGAGATAACTGAGGGGCACCCCATCAACATCTATAAATATCTGAAGGAAGAATGTCAAGAGCATGAAGGCAGATTGTGGCACCAAGCAATAGGACGAGAGACAACAGGAAGAGACAGGCAACTAGCAATAGGACAGGAGGACATAACTTCAAGCTGTGCGAGGAGAGGTTCAAGTAGGACATCAGGAAGAACTTTTTCACTGAAAGGATGGTTGAGCATTGGAATGGGCTACCCAAGGAGATGGTGCAGTCACCATCCTTAGAAATGTTCAAAAAATGACTGGACATGGCACTAAGTGCTATGGTTTAGTTGGCATGGTGGTGTTCAGTCAAAGATTGGACTTGATGATCTTGGGGATTTTTTCTGACCCTAACGATTCTACAATTCAATGAAACAGATGCACAGGAAGCTCCACCTGGATTTGGGGAAAAACTTCTCCACTGTGAGGGTGACTGAGCACCAGAACTGGCTGTCCAGAGAGGTATTGTAGTCTCCTTCCTTAGAGATATTCAAAAAACATCTGGATGCAATCCAGAGCAACATTTTCTAGGGGACACTACTTGATCAGGGAGGTTGGATGAGATGATCTTCAGTGGTTCCTTCCAACCTTACCCATTCTGTGATTCTGTGATGTGATAGTGAGAAAGGTGCAAGGTATATAGTGTGGGATGACTGATCAAAGGTGGGTTGGAAGAGAAATAGGCAAGATATAACTCACTCAACCACTGCCTCTAGGTGCTGTGCTCATAGGGAGTTTGAAAGGTCATCTGCCTGATGAACTGCTCCAGGAGCAGTTTCCCACACTTCTGGTAAAATGGACTGCAACCATGTCCTCGATATCTATCAGCGTCTGATGACTGAAATCAGCAAGAAGTAGGCAGATAATAGAATTATAAGAAGAAAGAAGCTGTAGAGAATACACTAGCCACAGTTTTACGCACTTTCAGTCTCTGTTTTATCAGTAATAGGAGCAAGTTTGCAGTCTAAATAATGGGGAAATATGGTATGTACCGAAGACTTACATGTATGATTCTTGCTAACACATGGGCATTTAAAGAATATGGAAACCTAATAATAAGCTACAGATTATGTTCTGACTGCATTTCTATCAAGCACTATTGTATAGCAAAAAAATATTTATAATAGTATCCTTCTGTTATGGATGATGCGCTATCTCTTGATATTTACAGCATTTATAAAAGGCTAAACAATGTACATTAACCATATAATTTGCCTCATCTTTCACCATTCCATTTGTTTTATTGCCTCTATAAAATATAATTCTCTAGGCAGTTTAGATGAGCAAAGAGCATGAAATACTGATGGCCACATAACTCTCCCTTCCATAGCTGTGATATTTCTCTCTGAAGTGGTTGGTCTCAATACTCCTAGGTAGTATATGAGTATTAAATTTTTTTTTTGCCTGCTTATCAATGTGCTTTTGTGGCAATCCTCAGAACAAAGCAAAGGAAAACAAAATAGATAAGGAAACTAAGATAATTTGTTTGCAAAATCAGTTAACTGAATTTGAACTGAGATCTAATAAATGCCATTTATATTTAGGTTTTGGTTAGAAGGTTAGGAAGTAGTCAAAATGAAACTTGCTACTGGAAGGGTGAGAGGGAATGTCACAATACCCCCTTCTGCTATAGGAAAGATGAAATGTATGAAAACATTGGAAGGAGAATGAATTCTGAAATTCCTGGGCTGCCTGGCAGAGGTTACTGTGAGAAGTGGTACAGATGCTGGATGTGTTGCTAACCTGGCTTTCCCAAGAAAAACAAGCAGCAGGACCCCATTATTTTGTAGTCTGTTGCCCTACATAACTGCCTTCTTTTCCTGTGTCTAAGGTCAGCTAAGATAGGAAACAAATTCAGCAATATTTAAATGAATGATGACAAAAAAACCCCACACCAAATGACAGCAAAAAATAGCACTAATATTTAAAATAGCTATGGTTATTTCCTTAGTAGAATAAGAAGTACTCAGAAAAGACAGTGCTGCATGTTTCTTTGTGCCATGCACTGTGTTTTCCAGAAAGAATTCTTGTCTATTTTAGCTTTTTAGGCTGGTGACCTTTCAGTAGAGAGAAGGAGTAATGGAACAGATCGTAACACATTTTTTATTTTCTAAATCAAATCATTCTTTACAAGACCCTGCAAAATGAGTGGTTACAGTGCTAGGAGTCTGTCCCTGACTCAAATGTTTTTAGCTGTATAATCTGTGAATACAACTGTTTCTGAGAATTAATCAAAATAATTTATCTTGATGACCCATGCCAAAATCCTTTCTTCATGATAAAAATTACATGATAAAAAGCAATGACGGAATTAGAATGTCTAAGGGCAAAGCAGTCTGTTATGGGTGCTTTTGTGCCTTGGCATGGCAGTCATCCAAAGGTAAATATTTAAGACCAATATTTCAAAAAATGATATGCATGTTTTAGTGACAAATAAATTTGGTTGCAGATGCATGTGTATGTAACTGATGCCACTGTTTTATGCACATTGTAAGATTTTAGCTGAATAAAAGGCTTTTGAAGTAGATATCTTACAGATAGTATCCTTTGAAAAGGCAGCAAAGTTCAGTCCCTCTCCAGAAAGGATTTGTTAGAAAGTTTGAAGTAATAAAATCTTATAAAAGTAAAGATTATTGCTACAAATTATCTCAGTGTCTCTTGTTAAATTTGACATGATTTCAAGCTAACTGATTCTCATAATGCCTAACCAGACTTTCTCATCATTTTAGCACATGTTTCCAGGTTTTCCTTATTTCTGGCATCTTTCCTTCAGTGATGAGACAGTGCCATACAACAGGCTTGGTCATTGAAATGGTAGAAGACCTTCAGATTATTTCAGAACTGCATCTCCGTTTGAGGCTCATCCATCATTTTTGTTCAACATTCACAAACATTTCTCCATTGGCCAAAATCATCTTGCAACTTCATCCTCTAGACAGCCATGCCAGCTAGATATCCAGGTACAAAAAGAAAACCCTAAACAGCTTTAAATGTGTCTTCTACTTTTATGCAGGATACCTAGATCATGAAATTATATATATTTTCTTAAAAATATTCTATTTATTATGAGTTCCCATGGGAAGAACTTATCTTCTGTGGGCACGGATAAATGGTGAAGAACTGAGTATCTGTTGACTCATGCCAAAAGCCTAGGTACCTCTTGGTCTTTTAAAGAGTTGTGAAGCTCTTTTCTCAGGGAGAAAAAAAACCAAAACAAACAACAAAACAAACAAACAAAAAACCACAAAACAAAACAAAACAACAACAAAAAACCAAACCAAAACCAAACCAACAAAACCACCAAACCAAAACACAAGTGATCAACCAACAACAACACACCAAAAAACCCCAACATTTGGCTGGAATACAGCCTAATGGATCTTCCGTGTGTTTAATTTAATGCATTCACGAGGCCAGTTTTCCAACAGGGGTACACAGCAGTGTTCATAATTTGATATGCTCTTAGCCCAATGCAGAAATTACTCTGGATCAGGAATTCAGTCAGACATTTCCCTAGCCGTACTGTGATATATCAGGTCTAGACATTGATGCAGAGGCCAGGTCTGCACAATAAATTCTGGCTTGCCATAGTTAGTTAGGTGTTGTGACAAAGCGTGATTGCCAGAACTATGGCAACACAAACTGCTAGTATAGAAGTGATTTTCTAGGAAAACTTTTCATGTGCCCAAATAGTGTCTTTAATTTGGGAAAGAGGCCACAAACTCAGCTAGTAAAATCATAGTTTTGTCAGTCTAAAATATATGGCTTTACATCCATTCTGAGAATATATATCAGGTGGGATAATATGAAGCTTTCCAAAGGCAGACATTTGCTTAATTTGTAAACATTTTTATTAGAAAATGAGCATGTTTTAAGATTTGGTTTGTGTAGTTTTTCCAAAGTCAGGAAAATTCATTAGGTCAACATTTCATTGACTTTCCACCTCCTTTTACCTTCATATATCGTCTGTGAAATGTGGATTATAGTATTTTCCTTCTTGACAGGAGTGTTGTATACATGTTTATTGAAAAAAAATGAGCTTCTCAGGTACCTTAAGCTCACAGAGCTTTTCCTGGAAACAGAAACACATTTTTTGTTCAAGTTCTATGGGAAAATACACTTTTTGACAAGTATTTTTTGACTCAGAGGCTTCGAAATTTCCGAGCATTTTCAGACAGGAGAAGAATGGTGGGTTCAGGAATCTGACATGTCAAGATGATATATAATTTTTCACTTCTTATTATATACAATGTAAAAAAGAAAAATCTGTCCCAAACTTGCATAAATATTCAAAGTATTAAATAAGAACACAATGTTAGATTGATTTAGCTACCATCTCTGTAAAAATCTGAAATTCCATTCCTTTCTGACTACAGCCTGACTAAATAGTAACAGAAGAAAATATACATAGAAGAGCTAGAAAAGTTTCTGTAATTTATCAGTAAAACTTATTTTAAAATTAGGAAGACATATGTGAGAAGCATAGCACATGAAAGAAGAACATATTTGCACCCTAAAATAAGAGCACAGAAACAATAAATCAAGATTTGGTCTTGGCTCTGGAAAACACCAGAGTTTTTGAGCCCCTCATTTGCCTGACCCCTGACAGGTCCTGGTGTTTAGGTGACTGCCCAGATAGCAGCATTATTATGCTCCTCTCACGGACAAAAAACTGTTCAACTGAGAGATTAGGGATGTAGTTGATCACTTAAGTACTTCTCTGGGTCCTGCCTTATTGGCATTTAAAAGTGAAAACACTAAGTAGATTAGGTCTTGATAGAGGAATACTCCACCAACTAACCAATGAATACCTTGCCTGTTGCAGTGCAGGTATGTAGTCATTGCTGCTCAGCTTCAGACACCTATAGTAGTTATGGCCCATTCCCCAGGTTGTTAAACTGTTTTGGTGTGTATCCTTACCCTAACCCTTTTATAAGGCAAAATATGTTTGCTTATTTTGATTTCAGCTAAATTAACTGGCTATGCTCCAACTCAGCCAAAACATTATGTGCAGTAAGATTTAGGGTGGCTGAGCTAATTAACATAAGATTGGTAAGACCCTGCATTTGCTCATGGCTTCATACTTTATTTCTGTTATTATGGTTTCTGCTTTCACAAAATTTCCACCAGGCATTGGTAGGTAGGAACACTTCCATTTACTGTGCATCAAGAATTAGACAGCAGAATATAAAGAAATAGCCTAAGTCCAGTTGAGGAAGTTATGTTTCCATCAGGAGCTGTTCATGGATGTCTAAGAAAGGACAAGACACCACAACATCGATTGAACTACTTATGAACTTTGGAATACTATTCAGAATATAAAGTTTCCAAGCCAGAGTTTATATTTTAGACATTTTATTTCCTGACCATTACCAGATGTCTCTGTTTGAGACAATTTGGAGAGGTGGAGACTTTGAACTCTCCTCCGTCCATTCAATACCCCTGATTTCTCCAATACAAAGAGAGAGACCAAATATGCCGTTGTAAGTGAAGAAATAACTCTTTACCAAAAAGAATGCTAATAACAATACTGATAAAATTGGGCTAAACCAACCAGTGAGGAGAAACTTCACAAGCCCTGCCCAACGGACCAAATCGAGATGGTGGCTGGCCTCCCCCACCTGGAAAACCTGGTAGGAACAATTGGAGAGTCAGAGCTGGCAGGAAATGGCAGGTAGCTGGGATTGATACAGGTAGATTTGGTGCTGGAGTGAGGCTGCAGTGCAGGTTCAGGCAGTTGGAGCAAGGCTGTGGATCCCCCAGATGACTGGAAGGATCCACAAGACACCTGTTGGATCCAGTGATGAAACTTGGTTGTTGCAGCTGTCCAAGTGGTGGTTACAGTCTGGATCTGTCGAGGTGGTGGTGGTGGAAGCCCTGGGTGGTGAGGGAAGTCCTGAAACTCAGTTACATATACTCAGGTTCATGTGGGAACACGCTTTTGGTACCTCCCCTGGGGCGGGGAGTTTTTCACTGGATGATGTAGTACTGTGAGTCATTGGAGTCTTTGACACCTTCTAAAATGTTGCAGCTGTCTCTTACGTCAGTGCAGCTGAGTCAGTTATGGTCCATTACGGCTCATCAACAAGAGGTGAATATTTTCAGGCTGGGTGTGAACATTCCTGGGAGTTATCACAACTGAGTCATCTGTGTAAGGAAAAGAAACACTACCCTACCTCACAGGGTTTGCCTCTTTCCTTATCTTGTTTAACACACAGCTTGTAGCCTGAGATGCTGGATGTGCACACCTTCAGCACCTTGCCTGTGTGGTCACTCTGCACATTGTTAGCAGAGCTGATTGAGCCAGGAGCACCAACATGCCAGTTTCTCACAGCACCTGCGCGGTCACTGAAGGTGGTCCAATGGTTGAGTTATTAATCACCAGCAGTTCACTCTCTTTAAAGCACACAAAACTCCAAAAAGCCAAAAAGGCATATTTGGAGAAAAGAGGAGAGAAAAGAAAAGGTGGAGATCAGAATTTTTGTGTAACCAGGACACCAGATTTCTCCTCTGTGAATTTATCTCCTCTCTTTAGGTACCCATTCAGACCTTTGGTCTCTTAACTCAAAGCCTATGGCTACAAGTGCCATCATTTTAAAATGTCCAAAAAGGTATTTACATTTACATCAATTTATTTTACAGATATTGCCATATAGTAGCACTAAATGTCCCTTTTTGTGCTGAGAGATATAAAAAAATCATGGGGTTTCATACCCGGAATCAAAGATTCTTTTTCAATTCAACTTCATAGCCCTTTTGTGAAAATGGAAGAGTAGAGATGGTAATTGAAAAGAACAGATTTACTCAATACCATTGTACAAACTGTCATATCTCCTGAACTGTGTTTCATTGGATGACCTTCAGGAGTATTAGCAGTGATTTAAAAAGTTTTCAGATTTGTTTAATGGGTGTACCATTCAACTAATGTTAACATTCTAATATATTGCATTTATTGTGATGTAAGCACCCTAGAGTTTACCTCTCATGAAAAAAAAAACCAAAAAACAGCTAATCAAATCATGTTACCATATTGCCACTTTCAGTACCATGACCATGTTATCAATGCATTTGGATGAAGATAGACCTTTTATTGAAGACAGCTTTCTGTCTATAGTTACAATAAAAAAAAAATGTATTGAGGAAGGAAAGAACGAAGTTCTTTAGCACTTTAACAAAAGCAATAGACCACTGATATTAGTGTGCCTTTGAATATGCAGTGGATTATCCTTGGCTAAGTGCCGAACACCCATATATCTTTTCCCTCACTTCTCCATCGCTCCCCTTCCTTAGGACAGGAACAAAAATAGGATGAGAAGGGTTGGGGGTTGAGATAAAGTCAGTGAGACCACTTACCCATTATTGTGGTAGACAAAACAAACTCTGCTATGAGAAAATAAATGGAATCAGGTAGTGAAAAACAAAAACCCCGAAAATTAGAACAACCCTTTTCTTCCCCCCTTTTGCAGGGTCATCTCTACTGCTCCACTAATGTTTTCATTCTCTCTAATCTGTTTTTTCTATATTTTTATCTTTTCATTCTGCTTGATTATTAAAAGACATTTTTACTTCTTGCTTGTTACCTCACATTTATTATATTTTTAAAAAGACTGCAGTGTAACCTTACATCAGAAACTATTTTAGACAAAATGATTTTATAACATCCTTATTTCCCCTCAAGCCTCAGAAATACCACCAGAACAGAGAAAACAGACAAATGTTTGTTCTGTAAAATTTTTTGGTTGTTATTTCTAGAGCTGGTCTAAAAATAGAAATAATTTTCAGTGAAAAATATTTCTGAATAGTATTCCTATTTTTAAAGATGTGAAACCTTTTTCAAAACACCATGAAAGTGATAAAAATAGCAAATAAATTCAGTGTAAAATGTAACAGATCAGTGTTGTTAAAATTCTCTGAAACTTCTCTGACACACTAAAGTAATCTCTGTGAAACACCGCTGTGAAATACTACTTCCAAAGCTATTCAGAATGTATTTGATTTCTATTGCAGAATTTAATTTGTATCCCCAAAACATTGATAAGTTCAGTGGAATTGTTCTTATTTCACAGCAATTTCAGTTTCAATAAAGTATAGATGTTTCTTAGTTTGGTGAACTTACCTACCTAAGCTTGCATCACTTGATAATTGATGCTCTTTAAAAGGAGCTTTGTAACTCTATGGGCAATTATAGAAATTGGTTAATTTAGTTCCAGAGTATCCTATCAATGGTATATTATGGTACAAGCTTTTTTATTTCCAGCTTTGCCTTCAGTCACCTATGTTGGTTTTTTCCATTACCATCTTATATACCTGGAATTATTTTTTTTTTATATATTCAATAGCAAATTTGCTTTGTTCACCAGTTCTATGAAATACTTTGAAGTTTTCTATCACTGCAGTGACACCTGGTGTTGAAAGCAAAGTTGTTAATAGCTCCAAGGTATAGAAGAGTCTGTTTCATAGTATGGATTTTTTTAAAACTACCAGCATCTAAGATTTTTTAGCACTTGGTAACTTCAAAGACAAAGAAAGCAAAAGGGAAAAGAAAGGGGAAATGGAAAAAGGAAGGAAGGAAGAAAGGAAGGAAGGAAGGAAATTGCTGCATGGATAAGATTTCCCCACTACAAGAAACAAATGAGAACTCTGATGTCGTTTGGTCATGCTCTTATATAGAAAAAACAGTCTAATAACTCTACTGCACTGAAGACTGATTCAGGCATTAACACAATTGTCAGGGTTAATTTCTCAACCTCACAATAGCAATTTTTCAAATTCACTGGATTTAGAAGAGCTCAAGGTGTCTGTGACAATAAATCAAATAGAGGAGTGAAATATCCCTGTATGTTTTTTTTTTCCTGAGGAGAAACACTGACATTTTAATTTTTTTTTAAAGAAGCATTCTTTTTTATGTCTCTCTGTGTGTAGGTACATACATATGTTTCTGTTTCAACTGAAGAAATTGTAGTTCCATGACTGAATATAGAAAAATACTTCAATAAAATCTAAGTGGAATATATATTCAATGGATTTAAATCCTTATATACAGTTTTGTCTGTAACAGAATTCCTGTGTGCTAGCATACATAAAATATGAGCATCTCTAATAAACAGCAGCTGGAGTATATAGCAAGCTGGATCTTTGTGCGGAATATCTTTAAGGTGTTTTTGGCACAACTTCCAGGACTGTCTTGACCAACACTTTCCCAGATGTGTAGGATTATGGGATATATCTTCTGGAATCTCTCAGGAAAGCACTTTAATTCACAGCCACACCTGGGCTGGATATTGCAATCAGCTCCCATTTTCCATTTACAATTTTCCTACCTCGTTCATTTTAATTTCTCTGTTTTCTCTCTTATCACTTAATATATTTTCCTCATTATTGGCATCTGGGCTGTGTGTTCTAACACAAACACCGAAAGACCAAATCAAGATTAAAAAAAAAAGAGCAAAAATATTCCCATTTCAGATGGAAGAGCAGATGGAGCTCTTGGCACTTCAGAGGATTCAAATTGACCCTCTGCACCAAGCTCAGGGAAGACAGACTGTCACTGCTGACTGGAAAACACTAAAGAGACCTGTTTTCCCATTGAATATACAGTAGCATTTTCTAATTCTTTAGCTCTAAGCTGTGCATGGCCATGAAAGAGCAGCTGAGGGGTGTTTTTTTCAGATGAGACTCTTTCATATCTCATGGATGCTCTTCTCTTACTGTTATGTTGAAATGGTTGCCCTGAATTTTGAGGTGTAAGTTTGATTCTACATTTCCTTATCAGTACCTGAGAGAGGCTGTGATTAGGTGGTGATCATGCCCTGCTCTTTCTCCATGCCTTCTTGGTAGTTTTAGAAGTCACATCACCATCATCCAAGGATTAAAACAGTCAGAACAGAAAGGGCTAAAAGCTCAGCTGGGGAAAAAGGATTCAGCTCTGCACAGAGCAGTTCATGATTTGGCCTGAATTCTCAAAGCTAATTTATGAACATTCACAGAATAACCGTCTTTCCCAGGTACTATGTACTATGTTGGTTGCCTATCTTCAGTAATAACACACTGAGACTTTAATGAGCTTTTCTGAATTTTTTATGCTATTCCATTTTGGCTACAGCAACATTTCATTAGACTGATGCAAAATACTCAGTATGAAATGTAATGATTTATTTCTAAATTACATAAGTGTAATTTGAACTTTTTCTTTTCTGAAGAGGAGAAAAGACTTATACTTCGGTTAAATTTTTTTTTCTGAAGAAATAGGGCAGACACAAGTGTTATAAATATTAGCATAATGTATATACATTTAAAGAGCATCAAAGTTTCAGCTAAATTTAGAAGATGAAAGTCAGACACAAATCAGACTCATGCAAAAGACTCAGGTAACTCAAATTCTCAGTGAGTCAAAGAGACTTCTTGAGACATTTTCTGCTCTGATATCTCCATCTTGCTCCTAATTCTGATCAAACTGTGTCTATTATATTAGTATACCAGTACCTGAAGGGAACTTACAGGAAAGATGAGACAAGAATACTTATAACATCATGTAGTGACAGGAATGGGTCCAAAGGGGTTCAAATTGAAAGAGAGTAGGTTTAGATTAGATATTAGGAAAAAAGTCTTTACTGTGAGGGTGTTGAGGCACTGGAATAGGTTACCCAGGGAAGTTATGAGTGCCCCATCCCTGGAGGTGTTCTAGGCCAGGCTTGATGGGGCTCTGAGCAACCTGGTCTAGTGGAAGGTGACCCTGCCCACGGCAGTGGGTTTGGGACGAGATTACCTTTAAGGCCCCTTCTAACCCAAACCATTCTGTTTTTCTATGATTCTACCCAGTGGAGTAAGAAGCACACTGTAAGAATGTGTGGACTGCCAATGCTGTAAGAATTTTAATTCTCCTTTGACATGATGAAGAACTGAGAATGGACACATCAGGACTTGGCAACTACACGACTATTGTTCATGGGCAGGGAATCCTTTTCTTAAAGACAGGCTGAGAACAGCAACAGTACTCTGAAACACTTTGTTCAGCATATGTCATTTCAAGGAAAACAGCACAGACTGAAGAGATTTTTGCTCTCCAGGTATTATCTTCCTGACAAACATATCTTGAGAATTGGGTGCAAGTTGCTCTATATTACTTTTCTGAGGAAATTTTCTGAACAATTCTAAAGAGAAAGTAGACTCTGAAAGATGTAATAATGCTCATTTCCTAATTCCATGGAAGTGAACTCTACCCAGGAGATGCCAAGAATCCTCTTTCCAAACATCACAGAGCCTTTTACTTTGCCCACTCTCTTTGTTTTCTGTAATGTAAGTCTAAATAATCACGTAGGTAGTTTTAAAAAGAACTCTGACAAAAAGCCACCAATTCCACCTTCTGTGCCATTTTACATTATGCTGTGGTAGATGTGTTACAAAGACTTATATGTGATGGCAATACTTCCTCTGGCAGGAGCTGCAGCATCACATCATACAGAGCCTCCTCCAGAAAAGATTCAGATATAATCTAAAATGTGCTGAGATCCCTCATGATTATTTAAATCCAAAATTAAAAGTCAGAGCTATACGGAAATATTTCTTGTTATATTTTGCTGAAACTAGGATAATAAAGGAAAATCCTTCACTCTACTGAATGTGTAGCAAACTAAATTTGGCCCTTTTGTTAATACATCTTTAATTATCTCACTCTACCTCAATTTTTTAAATAATTAAATTTGATCATGTACCCTTATTTTTCTCCATAAAAGTGGCAAAGCAAGATTACCTTTAAGCAGCATCTCCCTTTTAAATAGTTATTTTTTGGTTTTGAGGGAAAATAGAAGTATCTGAAATTATGAACATCATTTGCCACTCAAATATATTTTTCTGCCAAGTTTTGGTATAAAGCAAATTTTCAGCTGAGTGACAAACCAATAAATATGTAGGCTTACAGTAGCTCTTCTGAGAAACTGAACTTCAAATAGTGTCTTTATAATACTAACAAAAATGTGCTAATTTTTTTGTTTATTTTTCTTTCTTAGTTTGTTCCTGATGGTTAGGAAGTCGATCGTTCATTTTTCTACTGCCATTCACACCAGCTGCTATAAAACAGCTATAAAAATACTCCCAGTGCAGATCTTGACCGTAGATCACTGTACCTAGACCCAGCTGCAGATGGATGGAGCAGCTGGTCCAGAGAGGTGCTGTTCCTGACTCCCACACACACTTGGTCATGATGCATGAAGCAGCACAGTTGCTCCCCAGCCACAATTCCCATTCAGTCACAGATTTATGAAGTAATGAGCCGCCTACTAGAAAAAAACAAAACCAGCAGCTCTCCAGCATGCTTTAAACAAACACCCAAGAATATTCCATAATTATAAATAACTGCAGCTCAGCCATCAGATGAATTGCTAAAACTTTTTTACATAACTTGTTAAGTGGGAAGCAAATACAGTAGAGCAAGAAAAGAAGGAAATATGCCCATGTAGAGAGATAGCAACATAAAAATTGGTAATTATTTTTCCGGATACTTTTTTTTTAACATTAGGGTAATGGTTGTGGGGCTATTTTGCAATGATTTATGAATATTTCATGTAACCTGGCTATTCAATAATTCTAATGTGAACATGCTAGCTTATCCTGACTGCAGCTATAAGAGAAACAAGCAGGAAGAACAAAGAATGATGTGAAATAAGATATGGATTCTGCAGTAAATTCTAATACACTGTGAAGGGACAATAGGCAGCCTAAAACTTGTGAAGATGCAAACTCCTGACTCCAAGGCAATTAATGTTATTTTTACTAGCCATGGTATAGGGGGCCACCAAGGATTAATGGGTGATTAGAAATAGTCCCTCTAGAAGGGAGGGGGGAATTTCTTACGAGATATTTCCACACAGTCACTTTTTGTGGCATGTATACAAAACAGACTTCTGCAACCCACAGTTTGAGATGATGGGGTTTTTGGTAAGGAAGGCAGGGAGAGGGCTTACTGTTCTAAGATTATTTTCCTCTTAGTGTTGTGCTTCCAGTTTTAAACTGTTCATTTAGGAAAACTAGTTACTGCAACTACCAAAGCTGAGATGTTTTCAAGTTCCTGAGCAGTGTATCCCCCAGCTGTATCCTGATACTGCACTAAGACATCATGTTGGTGGAGGATAAGGTTCTCTCCTCATATCTGATGCTAGGGTTGCCATGTAAAAATAACCCAAGAACAAGACAGAACATACCTAGTGTATAATCTGAGAAGCAGTGAATCTGTAGAAAAATAACTGTACATCACTCACTGGACAAAGATTAGAAATAGGGGCCTAAGAGTTGAAGTTGTAAAACACTTCATTGCAAAAAGATTTATATAACAATTATGTACCCTGCTGTATAACTTTCAGAAACTTAATTTAATTTGACTTTGTTTAGTATTATTTAGTGCTGATAAGAAATAAACTCACAGCTCTAAAAAACCCAACCTCATATACACTGTTTGTTTGTTCCTACAGAAGCAACATTGACCCATATAATTTATTTTCTTTACTATCAATTTCTTTTGAATAATCCACCACTGATCTTAAAGCTTAAAAACAATACAATAACAGTGTCTGATTTTATTTGATGTCAATTACCCTTGAAAGGGCAGGTAAAAAAAGAGACCTTTAGCTCTCTCTTCTTCAATGAGCATAAGTAATTCAATGACTTGTCCTGTATCAGGAGGGAGATGGCTACATTGTCTAATATCCTTCTTCCATCTCTATCTTGTAAGATCTATCAATGCCAATAGCTGAATTGTGTAACAACAGTAATGTATTCACAGAAAGCCAAGATAACAAAAATAATAAAATCTAGACTAAGGAACACTCAGATTTTAATAAGATAATATGTTTTTGTTTTGTTTTTTTTTAACCAGACAAAGATTTTCTTTTCTATACTCAGCAGCTCTCCTCATTGACTTTGTATTCTTCTTTCAGAGAGCTCTTATATGAATGGAATCCCACAAGAAATTAACCATAGACATATATAAACTGATTAGTTAAGCAATACTTGACAGCAGGGGCTTGTATGCACAGAGACAGAAGGGAATTTGGGACAAAAATTCAAACTGTGACCTTCCCAGGAACTAATATGTAGGAAGTGAGAGTAAGCACTACCCTAGAGAAACCTGAAGTTCTCCTTTGACCTTTGCCTGCTCCCACATTGTCCTTGCTCATTCCATTAACATTGTATCACAATGAAGTCTATCCAACGCAGTAGCACATGAAACATAAGGGGTTTAAAACTGTCCCAGCTTGGACTACTTATATCTAGACAGAAGACAGCTAAGTTCATAAGGTGGTTACATTCTCCAGCCTGTCCTCCTCACCACACGATAGAGAAGCAGTTTGTTTTAGAAGAAGCAAAAGGTGAACAAGTCTATTTTCTAAAGCACTTGTGTAGAATGTACTCCTTGATATAAGGGAAGTCCCACCAATAATTCAAAATGGTGGAATGGATTTGTAAAACATATAAAAATACAGAAAGCTTTTCCTTGTTAGCTGGGAAGTTTAATTTTATTTCCAACAAGAAAGGATGCTGGGCAAAAAGTGTATTTCTAAAATCTGCTTCCACTCTCAAGATGTGAATGAAATCTAAAATGCAATCACAAATTTAGAGTTTGCTGTTCTGTGGCCTCTCTGTGCTCAAGCAGAGTGACACACACCTGTCCACAAGCACAACAGGCTTCGTTTGTTTTCTGAAGTGTTAGCTCAAACTCCGTGACTTTTCCCCTAGAGTTTTGTGTGCTCCTCTGAGTGCTAAAATGCAACCCAGCACCACTTTCTGTGAAACACTTTTGGACTTGGGTTTATTTTAGAGGCATGAACATGAACAACAAATGTCTCCAGAGGAAAGCTTATCTGTATTTTGGCATTTCAGAACCTACCTTCCCACAGATTCTCAGCAGTGTGTGCACTGTGCTTTTTGGGGTACAGTATCATTTTCCACTGGCTCCAAAGAATGCTTTTTGTGCTGTAGTGGCTCACCTGCTTAATAATGGTAAATTGCTGTATAATCATTAACCGACCAATATCTGTTGAAGTAAAACTGAAATAAGGAAAAACAGATGTTGTTTTCTGTGTTTAATGAAAAGGGTTTATGCATCCTCATGCCACATTGTCTGACCTTTCTTGGGTTTGGACCTTATGTACCAGACAGAGGTATTTACCACGTAGTCCATGTGTTTGAATGCAGTTTACAGATTACTCATAATACTTTTGGAAAAGCAAAACAGAAGCCCTTGGCAAATGTGCTGGCAAGCATAACCTCGGAGCAAAGGGATGTAGGACACCTGAGAGCCGCAGATCCCAGAATGCAACTGCTCACGTGCCCAGTCATCCCTTGGAGGCATATGAAAACTCTTACATTTAACAAGAAGCCAGAACATTTCACTTTCTTCAAAATTTCACAGCAAGGTGAAGAGGAATAAATATCATTCCATCACCAGTGCACTTGAATTATTTCATTCTGCTGCAGGAACAAAAATGCAGCTTCAAAACAACAGTTCCAGACAGAAACAGTTTCTGATACATCCAGAGTGAATGTCAGCTCTTCATGGTTGAATAGAATAAGTACTTAACCCATAGGGCTGATAGTAAATGTGAAATGGTTGGCATGATTACAACAGCGAACACAAGCTAAAACTTCGGTTTATAGAGGGGGTAAATCACCTTAGAGGCAGCACTGACATGGTAGCAAAGCAAGATGCAAGGATATCTTTAAAGGTATTTGACCCCATTTTGCTGTTATAACTCAGGTGATTTCCATCTTAAGGTAGGAGATTTCATAGCCTCATTGAAATCATTCTTTTGGCAATCAACAGGGTCATCATTCTCTACCTGTGACCCAGTCACCACTGCAAAGAAAGGGTATCACACCAAAGAGGCAAGAACAGCATCAAGAATAGCACTGCCATAACCTCACTTCAGAGGACAGCATGTTACATTACCGAAGAAGGGCAGTTATCTCACGGGATTCAATCCACTGCTATCATTTCCAGTATTAAGCTGCAAAATCATATAGATATGCTAAAAGTAGTGCCTTTGCTATCAGAACAGCATTGAAAACCACACCTCCACCCTCTCCCTTATTGTCCTATAGGAAACCAACACCTTTCCTCTAAAGGGAAGTCTATCTACGTGGTTTTGCCCCTCCTTGTATTGAGTCAGGTCAAAGGTTTATCCAGTTTAGTAACTTGACTTACAGTGAGCAGCAGTGGATGCTCAGGAAAGAATAAGACATTATGTGTAGAATGCTCCCTGCCCTGCTATGCACCTCTACTTTCTGATAATCTAGATGTACTGCTTTTTGTTGAATGAAATATACAAATTCATTCTGTTGTAATGCAAAGTAAAGCTTTTATTTTCAGCTTTTTGTTTGCTTGCTTGTTTTTAATCTGCTGACAGCCAATTTCACATTTTCCCTCATTGTTCTTTGTCTTACTATGGTCCACAGATACAAATGTGACAATTTTCCAACTATGCCAGTTGCTCTAATTAAAGATACAATCTCTCTTCCTTCAAACTTTGGTCTGCCATTGGATGCTTTCTAGTTCTTGTGTTAGGAGATATAATGATGAATCTATCCTATATATATTACTCAAACAATCCATGGTTTTATACACCCTATTATATTTTCTTTCAATTGTTCTTTTCTGGATGAAGAGTCCAGGTCTAACCTCACTTCTAATGGAGATGTCAAGAAGGAATGACTGGTATAGCATCTGAGATTCTTTGTCAAGCTAGTCAAGAACACTTCACTTAAATAATATTCTTGGAAAATGTCAGTTTGTAGAAACTTAGTATTTTTCCAACAACATTCCAGTCACAAAAAATCTTTAGTAAGAAGTTTCTCTAGTCAGGGTAGCTTTTTTGGTCAAAATAAAAGGAGAAATGAGACAATAACTACACATCCTTTAGCTGCTGGGATGTAACAACACGGAAATGCAAACATCATGAACAACCTATGTTCAGCACCAGAGGGTTAATACAAAGTTAAACAAATGCTTATTGGATTAGGCAGTTTGCAATTTGTCCAGGTCAAAGAAGGAACCAGTAGAATGGTTTTATTGAACCCACAAATTTTCATGCTTGTGGCATTGCTTTAATCTCTCTGGCACAACGTACTCAATTCTCCTTTACCCTAGAGCTGTTTTACCAAGGCTTTACCAAGGCTAGCAACATAAAGAGCCTTCAAATTGTAAAGTAAAATTAATTATTATCCATTTTTATGTCCTTCTACACAAACGGTGTGCTGTTGCCTGAGAAACAAACAAATTGCTCTGAAATTATAACAGAAAGGAAAATCAATCACCAGAACTGTGAAATCTGCCCTTGTCACTGAATAGTGGCTCGAGCTACGTCTGGACACCAGGCTCTGTCTTTGGTGAATTTGGCTCCAATGCTTTCTTTTGGAAGAGAAGAAGGTGAAAACAATGCACCCTTTATCATTCAGGAAGCTGAATATCGAGGTATCTAAGGGTCATTTTTGGTGAAAGGCAGTTTTTGGATTGTATGCCACAGTCTTCAGATACTCAGCATGTTGCTGCTTATTTTGTATAAAGTCAGCTGTAGTGCTAGCTAGCATAGCCAAAATTTCATTTCTTGGCTCAGTTAAATTCTCAGAGAAGATGCTGCTGACTCTGAAAAGTAGGGAAAGAAATATTTGTACATGGAACTTAGTCCTGAGTAGATGTTTTACATAACTTTGAAAAGTTACAAGATTTTCTTGGTTTTTTAATACTGATATTATTTCAAAGGTAACAACCAGGGCTGATTTTTCCAAGTGCTCAATTTCCTCAGCAGCAGCCAAATTCCACATTAAACAGCTAGGTGTGCATATGAACAGAGCAATGCAAAGGTACCACCTAGAGTTGTACAGCAATATTAGCAATACAACAGTTCCTAGCAGCAAGACAGACTGATACACCATGTGCAGCCCTGGATGTGATGTGGGTAACTCCATGTAGTAGTAGGTAATTTTTTTAACCCACCACCTCAAAGGGATAATGAAAAAGAAGCATGTTTTGAAAAAGTATCTTTTCCTTTTTTTTTTTTTTCCTTTTTATCTCCAGGTAAGTTCTTTCAGATTGGAATATTCTCTTTCCATTCTATTTCTGGGGAGGCAGGTGAGCTTTCAGTGAAGCTGAACAACAGTGGAAAAAATCACTGAAGAATCAGTGTTCTTTACTATTTATGCACCATGTATGCATAAAGCTTGGAAGAAATGTACCTCTACTGACAGGTGGAAGAGATTGACTTGTGTTGATATAGCTGTATGAGAAAGGAGTTAAATTGTCACTTCTCTCTACCATTCAGTACCCACGCTGGGGAGAGAGCTTATTATCTCTATGACAATTACTCTCCTGTGCATTGCAATATGGAGAGTAGCTCAGCTAAAGCATGTTGTCTCTGCTGAACTAAAAATGACAAATTTCACAAATTCATATTCAATCTCAGTTTATCCTTTGTTCTTCAATTTTTGTAATCTGCAAGATTAATCTCCTGGTTAAACCACTTAACAGCTACAGCACTTACAGCTTTATTGTTTTCACATTATCTAGCACATCAAAACCCAAGCCAAAACAGAGCAACCCAGGCCAAATTTTTGAAAGGGCGTGGCTAGGAACAAGTCTTCCTTTGTGAATAAGGAAGCATTTATATATTAATTTCTTAGGGATGCTTACAGCAAAATGTCTCCTGTTCTGTACTGTGCTGTTGACTAAAGTGGGGAACATGGTTTGTACTCTTATTTTACCTAAAACATATATTGGTGTCCATAGTTCTCTGTGTTGCAATGGGTTCACAAATACGCAAGGTCAGATGAAGAAAGTCCCCGAACGATGGATGTTACTTTCAGTCACAAATATACTCTGAAGAATTATCAAAGATAAAGAAGAAATGGTACATAGACCAAACAAACAAACAACAGCAACAATAAAAAAAACCTTAAGAACTTTGAAAAATGCTTTTATATCAGAACTTTGTAAAATGCTTTTATATCACTAAAAAATATTTCTTTGACCTTCTAAAAAGCCCCAGTTCTTAAAGAACCAGACATTAAAATTTTTTCAAGGAAGTTAATACAACTGAACTTCACTACAATGTACATAAAACACTTGTAATTCCTGTCTTAATTCAATTTTCTCAGTTTAATTAAAAAATTCATATATGTGTTCTGAAATCAGATGCTTCCACAGAATCAGAGCCTTTACAGAAGGCCAGGCAGATTAGGTTTTCCAGATTTTCTTTGTCTCAAAAATGAGATATCTCCTCAAAGCAAGTGAACAAGCTAGTACATATAATTCACCTTAAACTTGCTTTTTGTTCAGTTTTCAGTTGTACTTTTCTGTGCTCAGTGCACTCTTTTGCAGTTTGTCCTGCAGTCTTGCCTGCTTTTAAAGTGAGACCAGCAGCCCCAGCAGTGCCTCCAGCAGCCAGATGGAGGGAAATTCTGGCCCAAGTCTTTTCTCTGCCTCAGACTTTTGGAGAGATCTTGCATTATTTTATTTATCCACGACTCCAGTGTTTATCTTTGAAATGGAACTGCCCTTCCTTTCAACAAATTTTGGAAGAGATTTGCAGTGGTGATCAGCTGCACCCTATAAAACCCTTACAGAAATAGCTGCATACAGGCATTTACATGCACACACCCACCTTTTTCATTGACATTTTACAGCTTTTACAAACACTCCAGAAAGCATAAGAGCACTAGGCCATTTTTCTTCTCAGGCTACATGTCTTTCTGTGAGTATTCGTAAGGTCAATTGACATATCTAATCAGATACCAATAAGTCTCTGATAAAGGTGGTCTCTAGAAAAACAAACATGACTGGTAAAACATTTCTTCCTGTTCTGCAGAAAACACTCTGATGCCTCCTGACTGCACATGCTACCAACTACTGCCTTAGCAAAAGAAAGTAAAACATGAAATTCAAGGCACTTCTGCGTTAGAAGAGACACAAAAGAAGCAGAAGGAATAAATGTTGCAAATGTAGCTGTAGAGAACAAAGCTCTTCTCTTTCCACTAAACATGTCTGCAGAAGAACACTTGAGATAAGCTTCATTATCTTTCTATAGACACTTTGCTAACACAGGTGGGAGTCACTTAGGTAACTAGCAGATGAAGGGCTTGCTCAAGGTTAAGCAGTCTGTCAAAGTCATTGCTAAACCTAGTGGAAAAAATTACATTGAAACCCTCCAAAAAAAAAAAAAAGCTCTTTTTTTCTTTTCAAAATGCAAATTTTCTCAGAGAACAGTTTATTCTATTTTTTTTTTTGTTCAGTTTTTCCATACAAATTGTGAACAAATGCTTGATTTTTAATTGTGATTTTTTAAGGCCCTGCATTTGTCATGTCTTTCCAGTGTTTTGTGTGGACAATACTGCATCCCTCTTAGCTGTAGTCAGTGCCAGTTGTGGAATCTGGAAGTACTGATTTCCAGACCCTTGCACTTAAGTATTTCATTTCATGTTTGGGAAAAAAAAAAAAGGAAAAGGAAAGAAAAGAAAGAAAACTCCCAAAACACAGCCCCAAATGATCTACATAAAGCAAACAGAAATGTAGATACTGGACTGTGTCCAGGACTCCTGATTTCCTGAGAAACTTACAAGACAAAAGTTAGGACAGCATGTTGCAAAAAGATACCAAGCTTTTCCAACACTGATAGACTTTCCACGTCTGCAATGCCACAGCTATAGAATTAGTTGTTGGACCCAAATTATCTCTTCTGCAGGCAGTACTGCCTGGGTTTCCAGGGCCATAAATCAAGGCTATAGTCTGACAATGTGGTGGGAAAAGAGCTTTTAAAAAGTTGGGGTTTTTTTAAAAAAAGATATATTCATTTTTTAAAAATTTATTTTAATCAACTTTTTAATCTTTCTGATGTTTTGTTTGGTTGTTTGGGGTCTTTTCTTCCCCTTTTGCTTATTACTTTTTTGTGGTAAGCAGTAGGTTCACTCCATGGGAGCTACTGGAACAGAGACTGTCAGGAGAAGATGAGTGTGTCTTCAGAGATGACATTTTTAATTAACAGATGAGAATACTCTAGTAGCAAAAATAGATTAGAATAAAAATCTGGATTTAGATAATGCTGAACAGGGACTAGTTCATGCAAAAACTTCTGGTACAGACTGGTACTTTCAGAAGCAGGTCAAAGCAACCAGCAGAACTGGTTTGAGCGAAGTCTGAAATAAGCAGCTTGATCTTACACCTCATTACTCAATACTCATCTTTGTTGGTCCTCACATTAATGACCAGGCAGTATTTGTGCTGCCTTTTGATTTTAATTTTTTCTGGCTTCAGAAAAATTAAATGGTTTCTTGGGAGAAGAGAAAACTATGAGTATGTCAGGGAAAGGGGGGGTTCCTGCTTTTCTGAGGAATCACAGTGAAAAAGAAAATTTTCATCAGAGCTGGAAACCAGAACATAAATCCTCGTAGGAAGGCAGCTGAAGTGCTACAGCACCATCTCCTGGAAGTTGGTCATTTCTGAATTTCTAAACTCAATTTAATACACAGTCACACAGAAAGATGAAATTTAACAGTCAAAACTTGGGGTGAATTTAATATATTTTTCTTCACAAAAATGCTTTAACAAAATATTGAGCTAATAAAAATGATTTCCATGACTTATAATATTTGCAGGTAAATTTTTCTGTATAGAAGTTTATTGTCATTAGGCAGTACTTAGTCCTTAAATGCAAGAATTTGATATTAAATTATGAGAAAAGGGAGTCATAAAGTTTGACAGTAAATTTGGTTAGAAATTGTCCTTCAACAAAAAAGGATTTGGTTAGTTTTAATCATCTAGTGTGAAATGAATAATAATAAAAATGTCTAACTAACTAATTCTTAAAAAAAGCATTACAAGTAGTCTGAGATTTTTAGAGTTTTAAAATTATCAAGTTTGCTGTCCTAGAAACAGCTTTATAACCCAATAGCATAAATTAGCCTTCAAAAAAAAGTGGTAGTAAACGTGTAAATATGTATTTTAAAAACAAAATACAAGTGTCATAATATCTTTTTGCTGTGAGGGTTCTTCATGACTTTCTCCTATTCTGGCTTGGAACTTGTTCCCAGTGTGAATGGACAATAGCTTCTCCCAGCTACTGATGCAAAATCTACCTGAAATCACGTTGATTCTCAGGGCATACGCAATGGTGCGGAGCAGAAGCTGTAGTCCAAAGAGTCCTGACTAAGGCAATTCAGAAACAAGGTTTGGCAGTTCAACTCTGTTTTCCAGTTCAGATGTTTTGTGTTGGGACAAACTCTTCTCTTACCCTATTTTTGTTCCATATGCATTTTATTTGCAGAGGGGTGGACTCTGCATTTTAAAAAGAGTGGAAAATACTGAGTTTAAAAACTAGAATTTAGGTGATGTCCAGAATAAAATAATACCTTAGAGCCCTGGAAAGTGGTTTCCTTTGTTACGACTCGGTTCAGCAATACTGATGAGCATAACAGGCACTCAACACAGACCAATAGGCTTTATGACAGTGTGCCCTCATGTACCACTGCTGAGGCATATTTTGGCTTTTTTTATACTGAATTCTTCCCTCTTTTCCACCTGCTCTCTGCAAGAAGCCATGTCTTGTTGAGACACATCCAGAAACAGCTTATGTTTTTGCCGTATTCACATTTCTGTTTTAAATTTACAGTGTGAAAAGTCTCAGCCAAGTTTGGTGGTTTCGGGCAGCTCACTCCATCCCGTGGCAGCTCTGCTCCTTGCAGCAGTGCTTCCAGGCTCCCCTCGGGCGGGCTCCAGCCCCCTGCGTCTGGCCATCACACATGGCAGCACAGTGCTGTGAAAATCCACACCGTCTGCCAAATCTGGGAACAATGCCGCCTGTTTTTTAATTCCATTGGCACCTCGTCTGTATTGCCACACGCTCCCTCTGCAGAAGGAGGCAATGCTGCATGTTCCCTCTTGTAGTGCTTCCTTGTTCTTATGGCTCACTTCATGTGCAAAACTGCAATATAGTCTGGATGCATCGGCTTAGGATCAGCGAACAATCCCCTGAATGACAAGAGAGAGACACCTCAGAGTGTCTCAGGAGGAACAGGCTTCAAATTTTACTCTGAACATTGCTGATCCCACCTAGTTCCACCAAGAGAAGAACTCAAACTAGGTACTCAGAGGGTTAATACAACAGCGCTTTCAACATGGAAAGTAAACTCCTCTGTAGACAAATCATGAAAAAAGTCATATTTAAAGATAACATTTAGCATAGGACTTTTCCAAAATTATTCCAGTAGTGAGTGAATCATGGCTAAACACTGAACTGTTTCATATTAAAAAAATAGAACCATAGAAAAATTGGATTAGAAGGAACTTCAGAAACTGAATGCTGTATGATGAGATCAGTTATGCTTTCTAATTATACCTTAACTATGTCTTGTAAGTATAGATATATACTATACCTACACCTCCTAATCACCAATCAAACTCTTCCACTGGTTCAGTAACTTACTTTTTTTTTTTTTAATTAAATTTTAGTAAGCTTTCTCAGTGTCTGACATGAATGACTCCTGTATTTTTTCAATTACCTTGTTTTTCAGCATATCCCTACTGGATGTGAAAAACAGATCATTCTTTTCCTCTCTGCACGAGTTCTTTACATACTTGATGCCTGTTGTTTTTTCTTCCTTCAGGTTTCTCTTCGTGTTGCCCTCCCCTCCCCTTTCACTATTTATGTCAATATTCCCTCATTCCTTTAGAATTCCTTTTTAGACCTCTAATTCAGCTTCCAGACTCTCCAGAAGGTCCACATAATTCTTACAGTATGGTACTTGGAGGTATGATACTTAAGAATAACTGTAGTGGTCCAGCTAAGTCCTCAGCAGCAAATAGAAAACTTTTGTTACCAATTCTTACGTCTTACCTTTTGTCAGGTTTTTTGGGGTTTTGTTTTATTAGATATATAGATGTCTCCTGTCTTATATGCCCTTATGGTATTCTCTCATCAAATGTATAGTGTTTGCACCAGCTTGAAATCCAGCGTCTGTTGCACATGAGCTCTTCAAAGTCAAAGTACTCTCATCCCTGAAACACAGACTCAGGTCACGTCAAATATATTCAACATTGACTTTGTGATGAATGTTACAGTCCAACATGAAGACAGAAACCAAATGGGCTGAGAATTTGGTTCCATTTAGGACAATGGCATCATACATTTGCCCTGAGGTTCTATCCATCGTACCTGGTTCAAAGGACTTGTAAGCTAAAGCATCATGCCAGCATCAGCTGTAGATTACAAATCTTTTTATGATTTTTGTGAAATTCCAATGTTGAAACATTTTACATATCAAAACCACCTGGACAGATAGATGTTGCTTCAGCTATTGACATTACCTCATGACAACTGAAATAACAGTGCGTAAATCTCTCTTAATACCCTTCATGAAGGTCATCACTGATTTTTAAGTGTTCATAACACTGAAGTGTAAGATAGAGAAGGTAGTGTTGCTCCTTTGGATGCAGAGATGCATTGCACTTAACCACAGCATTTTCAATAAACTCTCGATAATGATAAAGTACATATTAATATGATGATGGTCTTATTTATGCCTCAGTTACATCTGACAATTTTAATATTTTATCTTTAAACAATTTTACTTATACTGTTTCTCATTCTTTACTTTCTCATAGTTGTAAAATGGACTTACTTTAAGATACAGTTTGAAAATTCTTTCCTGATCAGGAATGTATGAAAGACCTGGAAATATATAGCTCTTATTTTCACATCTATATAATCAAGATAAAACTAAGTGAAAATTAAAGTCTTCCCTTAAATAAATAGTTTTATGAACTTTAAGCCCACTATTTGCCTGGTTTAGGAATAGCAGAAGAGGTATTGCACTGTAAATGTTATAGAGATCTTTCAATCTGAAACAGGTTGGTAAAGGACTTTAGACTATAAAAGCTACTAAGAAGAATATAATCAGTGGGACATGTAGTGAAAGCTGATACTAAAATAAAAGTTACATGTCATTACATTTGCAACTTATTTCCCCTTTCTTCTTTGCCTTGAAATTTAGTCCATGAATTTCTCCCCACACTAAAGAGCCTTGTTGACCAAGGACAGACCTAATAGCACTGACAGGCCCAAACCTCCAGGTGCCACATGCAGATCACCACTGCATGACCTGAGCCCTATGGGGAGAGGTTGGCCCTGGTTTACTTCTGTGCACTGCTACAGATCACTGTGCCAAGCAGCAGAGACAAGTAGTCCTACTCAACAGGGCAGTCAGTCTTATGGAGCCAAGGGATCAGGAGATGGAAGGAAAGGAAGAAGGATGCTGAGAAAGGAGCACTGCAGCTCATGAAAGGAAAGGGGATGAAAATAATTGTTGTGAGAACTGAAAGAAACACTATACAGGACGAAGTGCTGGAGTTTGGAAAGAGTCAAAGTATCTCACACTCCACTAGGCTCCAAAGAGAGATGTTGGAAAACCTTGCAAAACACACACCCCAGGAGCAAGTGCTCTGTGCTGGCTTATCCTACCTTGCTCCCCTCCTGGCCAGGTCACCCACACCTCCACACCTCTCTGTTAGTGGGAAGGGTATGAGATCTGGCCCTAGAGAAATGAAGCAGCAGATTTGATTGAGGAGGAGAAGGACAAAGAGCCTGCTGGCCACCTTGTACTGAAATTGATGGTAAGAAGAGGAATTTCTATGTATATATGCACTAAATTCAGGTTGAATGCACGGGAAAGTCAGCTTTGAGTTATTGGCCCTGCAGATGTGGGGGAATAGACTTGACCACTTAGGGAGAAAAAGCAAAACAAGGAAAGGTGAAGGTGAAAACTACATATAACCAGATGACAGGAAAAGTGGGGGAAAAAAAGACTTGCTAAAGGAAATTAGAAATTAAGGGCCAAAGTAAGTGAAGGGAAACCAGGAGAGTATAAAACTGTAAATTTCAAAAAATGGACAGTGCATTCCTAGTAAAAGCAGCATTTCATTAGGACTGGTGAGAGTTTCAGGGAACCTGAAGAGTGCCGATGAGACAAAGATGGCACGTTATATTAAATTTAAGACATAAAAATTTGAAATAAGCATAGGAGAAAAACTGCAATTTGAAAAAAATATGGTCTCTCAAACAAGACAGAGAGCACGTACAGGAGTAGTTGCTTTTAAAAGCTGAAATAATGATGCCATTTTACCAGTTTCAGAGAAATCTGGGGAAACTACTATTGCCTTTCTCCTTGTGATTGGAAAACTAGAAATCTGATAGAACAGGTTCAAGAACAGTGAGGCTGTATCAGAAATTGTATTTAGAATACAAACATATACAAAAGAGGAGGAATTATATTGAGGATGTGGTAACACTCTCGAGTTGTTAAAAATAAAACAAAACAAAACAGCAATCATTTTTCCAGAGCTATTTTTTTTTCTCCCTGCCTGCTGCCTATGAATAACATTTAGCTATTCTGGTCCTTTGCCCAACTGTGTTCTGAGGCCACTTACATCTCTGTGGTAACCAAAGCATTTAAAACTTAAGCAGACTTAAGCAGAAGAAAATATACTAACGCTCATCAAGAAGAAAAACATGAAAGCAGGAAAAAGCAGGAGTGTGTACTGTATCTTGTTCTGGAAAATCTATCATACCATGGACATAACTGTGATTTGATATAGAAAAATAGTCACAGAGAAACTAAAAAAATAAGCTTTGCGATTTTCCTACTTTTGCAATCTCTCCACGTCTTTCTCTGTCATCACATCTCCGGCATTTAGATGACAGATGAAAGGCCTGCGAGAATTTTTTAGAAGTTGAGATTTTAAAAACCTCTCAAAGTACTTTGTAGAGGTTTCTGACTGAAATAATAATAGTCTTAATCTTATGCCACATTGTTTAGCTGTAGTTCTCAGAAGATTTTCTTGAATAGGTCTGTTTAATTTTTTTTTCTATCAACAAATAAGTAACACCTGGCTCACAGGTGGCTCTTCTTTGAAAGGGCTTTTCTTTTAAAATACTCTATATATTGACATAATATGAAAATGTAATAGCAGTTAACTAACAATCACTTTGCTCTGAAGACAACTGAAATTAGTATAAAAAATTCCAGTACCATTAAACCCAATGGCATGTCAGACTCAACTGCAGTTTCCTTTAGATCTCTCTTCATGACCCCTAACAAAAACTATTGACCTTGTTTGGTTTCATTTGTGTCATAAAAGGTGCCAACATAGGAGCTGCAAAAGAACATGCAGGGAGTTTAGAGGCAGCCCTGGAGATACTGGAGTTGGAGGGGGGGGAGGTTGAGCTTAATGGAGAATTCAGTCCTAGAAATGAGTGGGACGCTGGACAACCCACTGTGCTTAAGCAGAGAGGTTTAGTTCAGACTGTTCATCTGGTTTTAACTTGTGGTGGCTCAGAGACAACAACTGTGAGGATTAGCTACCACTGGAGAAATGCTGATTAGCAAAATGTGACTAAAAACCTTTTCAGATCATCAGCTGAAATTTTGAATCAAATTTCAGTTTCAGCTTTGAAGGACTTACTTAGACTTAGGACTTAAATCAAGGACTTAGAAGCCCCCTTTCCCATAGAAAGGTTGAGATCACTTAACCAGCAACAGATGGCAACAAGAGAGAACTTCATAAGGACATTGGAAGAAACCAGGATTCAGAGAGTTTATAGAGCTATGGAAAAGAAGGTAATAGGGCATGTAATTTCTCCCTGTTAAAGCTGACTCAGCAGCCAGCTCTTCCTCCACCTGCCCTCAGAGGAGCTATGTCCAGACTAGGATCCAATCCCAACTGTATATGTTTTTATCTGGGTCACAGTCTGGATTTTCAGAGAATGTGGTTTATAGCATAATCCAGAGATCCAGGAAGTGTAATTTCCTAGAAATCAAATGGAAGAATTACAGGAAGAGAGGGTGGGCTGAGAAGTATGAGGGAGCACAAAAATTTCATAGATGTACTAGATGTGGAGACTCCAAGAACAAAGAAGCTGAGGTCTGCAGAAGCCCCAGCAAAAGAATAGGAACACATTACTCCACGGGGAGAAAGTTGGCTGTGACCTACTATTGCTGGCAGATGGAGCTTCAGCCTCAGCTGGCAATCTATCACGCTTTAAAAACAGTAGTAAACTGTCTTGGCAATGAGTGGGAAACCAACTGCATTGCTGAAGGAAGAAAAACCACATGCTCTGACAGCTAAGTAGTTCATGACCCCTGCTCACAAAAGAAAATGAAAGGTGGTAGTGGTTGGTGACTCACTTCTCTGGGTAACAGAAACATCCATTTGTTGGTATGACCTAATGCTTATGGAGAGGTTCTGTCCAAACCAGAGCTATTGCAAAAGTCTGCCAAGGCTCATTCAGCCCTCTGACACCTCCTCCATGTGGCTCATTTACTTGAGCTAATGCTGCTGCTCTAGGAACAAGTGAGAGAAAAACATAGAGCAAGGATCCTGAAGTGATGGTGAGAGAATCAGAGCCTCAGCTGATGTTCTTATCAATCCCATTGGAGAGGGTAGAAGCCCAAGCAAGGACAGACACATCCTGGAGATAAATATATGGCTGTACAGATGGTGAGGCTTAGAGGACTTGGGTTTCCTGAAGGGGGAGGAGGTATTCATAACAGGGTCATAAGAGGGACGAGAAGGAAATGACTGAATCAGTAGTAGATATGTGTAAAGTATTTTAACTTATATGATGCAGGATGCACATGTTCACTCTGAGATCTGGAATCTGGTGGGAGACAGACCTGTTGAAAGTCTCCAGGGTAATAACAGGAGGAGGAAAGGACATCTTTAGGAAAGAAATACAACAGGACATAGAAAATGCAAAGCTGGGTGTGTTTAAACTTATTTTAGCCTTTTCATAGGTATCTAATTTAAACTAGTCATGTAGGTTCGTATTGCAATCAGATTCTTCCACCTGTCTTAAACTGCTACTTTAGGATGGGAAGAATTGCCTCTGAAGGAGTCTGTCTCTACATAGAATATGAAGGAAACCTAGGTAAAAAAGTATCTAGATAACTAAAAATCAGAATAAATCATTATTACTTTCAAAGTTCTGCATGGAAATCAAGCCCCTTCTCATTTTGATTCTGATCAAAAAGGAAAACATGACTGAAAATGAGCAGGGGCAGGTAAACTCAAGGAGAATGAGAAGTGGTAGAAATGATACTTCTTGGAAATGGAGGAGAGAACAGTGAAAAAACAGGACAGTGGGCTTCAAGAAAGGAGGTTTTCACAACTCACTGAACCAATCAGTAAGACCCATTAGGAAACACAACTACAGGAAAGACAGTCAAAGGGAGTTGGCAGCTGGCAGTTTCTTAAAAAAAGGCAAAAGAAAGATGCGTAGTAAGCTAAGTAAGTATAAGGAAGAGTGGCCACCTCAAGGACTGATTTAACTTTCTAGTTTAGGGGACTCAATAATGTATTCAACAGCATTCCAAACCAGAACAGAAGCGACATCTTTTACTCCCTCACAAGTTTCTTTCTCATCTGTCTCTTAATTTCCCTTTAGCTGTAATGAAAAACAATCTTACTTATAAGTTCCGCCTCAAATTCTCCTTGAAAACAAATACATCAACTCAATAGCTAGATGCTTGAGCTACCTCTTCAGTATTTCACTCTCAAGAAAAAAAGAAATGTAAAATATAAGCTGGTCAAATTGTTAATGACAAGCATGATGAATAACATAAATATGAAGAGCCAATGCCAGAAAGACCAAAACGCAAGATAATTTCAATGCAGTTGTTACAAAAGAAGAAAAAGAGCAACACTAAAGCATTCCTCAATTTTTTAAGTAGTAGGATGTAGTCTTTTGCTTAATGGATAGTGAAGGCTAATGATAGATGTCGTCAGTGGATCTGAAGAATTCCATGGGTTTTTGGCTTTAGTTTTCACCAACTGTGAATAGATAGCTAACACAATTAGCATCAATGTCAAAGGAGTATGAAGTCATCTGGCATAGAAAAAGAGCATCTTGGAGTCTATCAAAATAAGTTAAATGCTTTCAAATAATTTGATACCCTCTTTAAATTCTCCTCAGAGAAATTAGGACATTGACTAGGGCAATGCCAGAAAATCTAGTCATTATGGAGGATAGTTGGGCTCCAGAAGACAAAATAGATAAAATACAGTGTAACATGTATAAAAAGAAGAAAAGAAGTCCTCAGTCATTTATAGACCAGTGGAGCTCAACTTCAGCTCTAAAATGGTACTGGAATAAATAAAATCTTTAAAAAGCTGTAAGTTTTTGACATAGATTAGTGAAAAAATAAACACTGTTAAATCCATTGAAAGACCTTTGATGACACAATAAAAGGGTGTGTGGATAGGAAAGAAGAAATAAGTATGACATACTTATGCATGTTGTTTAAGCTTTTGACTCTGTCTCCTATCCCAGCTCTATAAACATTTTAGGAATATTGCACAGAATTAGATAAGAAACTAAGTGTTAAGCAACATCAAGATGGAAAGATGCATAAAGATGGGAAGATGCATAAAGGTGGGATCTACAAGGTTTTGTGTTTGGTTTGGTAGTCTCCAGTATCTGCATTAAATAATTTGGACAGAAGAATAGAAATAAGATTTTGAAATCTGAGGTTGTACCAACCTGGAATTGCAAATATAGTAGATGTCAGTATTAGAGCTCAAAATGGCTTTGATAAATTAAATATATTCCTGATTTCAAGAATGACATTGAGAAATTGAATAAATGGCGTGCAATAAATGGGTCACAATTCAACAAGCTTATTGCAAAACATGGTACTGTAAGATATAAACAAAGGTGAAGTACAAATATATCAGTAAATCTACTGGTTACAGGTGAAGCTCTTGACCCTGTGGTGAATGACAGTATATAAGCTGATTGTGGCATACATTACAAAAGGGCTGACATCACACTGGTAATAATAAGCAGATGTTCCGTATGGAAGACATGCCATGAATCCCTTTCACTTCAAATAAAATGTGACTTCAGCCAGAGATCCATTCTATACATATTTCTAAAAACCAGGGCACTTCTAGAGAGGGTCCAGAGGTCAATGACAAGTCTGGTCAGAAATTTAAAGACCTAGAAGACCTAGCAAGGAGACTTCTGGGTTTTTTGTTGCCTTTTTTTAAAGTGCAAATAGCTGTTTTAAACAATATCGAAGTTTACTGAAAAGAGGAAAGAAATTTTTGGCACCAATTGTTTTGCTTTTTTTTTTTTTTTAATGCACACTGGAGACAGAACAAGTACTGGGGATTTAAATTGCAGCAGTAGAACATTTCACAAAATTTTCTCACTGCAAAGAGAGGGAAGCTCCAGATTGGTTTGACAAAGATGATTACAGAATCCTCAAAGTTTGTTGACCAGGTTAGGCAAAGAGGTATTACACAAAGTAATGAGAGTGGGAGGGATTTTGCCTTAGATTTAGGCAGCTTGGCTTACTTATTTTAGGCTATTTCCTACATATTTCTTTGAATTTGTACTCTTGACCGGATCCTATTCTTTCCTTCCTTGAGAACAAAAACGATGCAGAGCAATATTAACCTCTTTTCTTTGCTTCAATCCTGTTGTCAGTTGCTGCAAATGGTATCCATTTTGAGAAAGATAAATGAGGAGAAGAGAATGTAATAGTCATGACACTGGGAATGAAAGCTGCTCTGGAGGGCTGCAAGATCTGTGATGGACATCACTAGCACACCTTTGAGAAACTTCATCTCACTTGCAGATGAGACTCACTGTAAAGCACAGTTATTCTAAAGGAACTGAGTTATCCATGAGCCTAGATTTAGAGGTTTATTTTAGATATCCTTGGTTTAAACTATAGAGTATCTCATAGGTTTGGAAGACAAGTTGTGTTGCTGACAGATTCATATTCTGGAGTATGGTATGAAATTAGCCCATTTAAGGAGTGAAAAAGACATAAACAACCCTTCCTTTTCCTTATCTCTCTGGTAGAGCATTCTTTCATCAGTAGGGTATGATTGAAAGTTTTATCCACAGGCACTTCTGCTTGAAATCTTTGATGTAAGTCATAAACCCTTTTTATCTGAGGGAATAAAAGTAGAGGGCTACAGTACATTTTAAATATATGTAAAATGAAAAATAAAATAAAAAACAAAAGTAAAAACAGACACAACAGTGTCTGTTTCAGTTCTTCACTTAGTGATTTTTTAATCGTACACTCTAATGAAGAAAATATATGGCAAGCCCCTAAAAATGTAATATTTACTTTCACATTGTGTAGTAGAGACAACAAGAAATTGTATTGTTTTCTTGATTTAATAAAGGCTGATATCTTGTTCCCTGTGAAAAGCAAATAAACACAGGTAGTCTCCTTTATGATAAAAAAAATAAATAAAAATTAAATTTCCATCCTAATTATTGTGGAATTGTCTTATATCTCTCTGGTTTTCAGTGCATATCTTAATCCTACAATTTCATCCTTACTAAGATGAATTTTAATTTTTCTCATGCTTGTATGGGAAGAATTAGTATTTCATGGATGACTGCATTGATTTTGCTTCTGTACTCCAATAATATGATATTAAAAAAAAAAAGAGAGAAAACACCAAGGAGAAATTTTATATTTCTAGAGAATCTATCATTATATTAAATTTTCTGACACCTAACTGACTTGGTCCATTAACATTTATTTACTAACTGAGGAGCAAAAACTCAAATAAAAATAAGCCTTCAGCAGCCCCATTAGGTAATGGATTTTTTTTGTTTAATTTCACATAAAACATGGGCATTGTAGGCCTTATAGGCCTCTTTGGTTAACATTTATTATCAATTCTATCCAATGCAAATTTAACATTCAGGAACTAATAAAAAAAGAAAAATTGATCAATTAAAGTCAGGTGATTTCTTTAATATACATATTTCATTATATATAAACACTGGAAGTTTAAAGAAACTGATTTTAGAAAACTTTTCAGGGGGCACAGATTCTCATATATCTGTCCTACAAAAATAGATAAGGCTTATCCTATGATAAATTGGGCAATGATTATGTTCATCCAGCTTTTACCACTTCAGAGGAAAAATGGTCCACACCTTTATTGTTCATTTCAGCTGGAATATCTTGCTTTTTGAGAGTGATATGTAATGCTAGAACTGAACATTGGTTTACTTAAATGTTGTTTCTTCGTTTGGAGAGCTGAAAAAACAGACCTTAGCTACCCTTCTGCCTGGCAAGGTGCATACAGTGCAAATAATCAACGCCAGTAAAACCAAGGTAAGAGAATTAGCTAAGCTGAAAGTTGACTTTGAGTTTTCTTACTTATAGGACCAGCACGATAATAAAGACCATGGTTACTCTGACAATAAACTTTGTGTAGTTTGTGATGCAGGAGGGACTGGAATGGAAAGGAAAGCACCAGGATGATACAATCTTCACAATGTAACTGTTGGATAAAATCCTCTGTACCAAAACATGAGAAAAATTAGTACTAGTGTGGAACAACAGGGAAGCCAGTCCATGCATTGATGTTTCTCAGGCATTGAATGGACAATGTCAGTGTTTCTAGAAGTCTGTTGAATACATTTAGGGTAGTTTTCTTTCAGTAAAATTAAGGCAAAATGCTGAGCAAATAAGAAATTCTGGAGCACCTCCATTCACAGAATCACACTTCCACGGAATCACAGAACTGTTGAAGCTTGGAGGCTCCTTGGGAATTCACCTAGTACAATTCCCTGCTCAAAGCAAGGTCTGTTAAGAGCAGGTTTCTCAGGACTGTGTCCTGTCAGGTATTAAATATCACCAAGGTTGGAGATGCCACAAATTTTCTGAGCAAATTATGGTGTTAAACCAGCCTCACATTAAAAAAGTTTATTCCTGATGTTTAAATGGAATTATCAATATTTCAGTTTGTAACCACTGACTCTTTTATTCTCACTAGATACCACTGAGAAGAGTCTGGCTGTCTCCTGATCAGGTATTTATATACATTGACAAGATTCCCCCTAAGCTTTCTCTTCTCCAGCATGAATCAGCCTTTACTCATGTGTCAGATGCTCCACTTCCTTCATCATCTTCACAGTCCTTCCCTGGATCTGTTCCAGTATGTACATGACTGTCTTGTATTGGGTCCAGAATGTACTTGTAGTCCAGAACTGAACCAAGCTCTCCAGATATTCAGGGCTGAATACAGAGGAAGGGTCACTTCCCTTGACCTGCTGCCAATGCAGCTCTGATATAGACCAGGATGCTGCTGACTTCTGCTGTGAGGGCATGTTGCTGGTTTATGGTCAGCTTGGTGCACAACTGCACTCCCAGGGCTTTCTCTGAAAAACTGCTTTCCAGTTGGCTGTACTGGTGCATGGGGTCACTCCTCCCCAGTTGTAGGACTTGGTATTTCCCTTTGTTAAACTTCCTCAGATTCTTGTGGAACATTTCTTGAGCTAGCTGAGGTCCCTCAGAATTGCAATGTATTGCAATTAGGTGTATTAGCTACTCCTCCCAATTTTGCAATGACATGGGTACAGGTTGACACCATGAATTTATGTACAGCATTGCTGGTTCTCCTTTACACAGAGACATACATACACACAAACATACATATTGTGCACTGGAATATATATAACAACTGTATGGGCAGTTGGATTAGCTGAACGCTGTAGCTTCCTTCCAACTGAAGTATTCTGTTATTCTGTCATATACATATATATATATATATACATAGAAATGTGGATATGCAAGGATGCATATATATACATATACACACACTGATATCCACAGAGGTATACATCAAGTGTAGTAGACAAGTTCATGGGGTTTGAACAGCTCATTTTAAGCACATTTTGGAAAGTGTCAGTCCCATCCATATTCCACAGGCAAAGGAGTGGAATGATTAGAGAGAAGTATGATTGTGGACAGTGAGTCACCCCAAATCTGATCACCAGAATGTGCCAAGCACAGCACAGGCACGGCATGCACCAACATTCTCCTAGTCCTGTCAGTTCTTCAGAAAGTGTGGAGATTGTTGCACTCAGATAGTGTCAAGGTTCATTGAAACAAACACATACTGTCTGTCATCCAGTTGAACCAAATTTACCTACCTTGGCAGCAAACCATGAGGAAGATGGCATTAAAGTGCCTCCATGAAATGTGAAGACAAAACTCCTTTCAAAAACTCTCTGTGTTTCAAGAATTGTGCAGGTTGGTAGGGTCAGATATTCAAAATTCAGAATTTGATGCTTTGATGAGCACTTAAATTAACTTAATTAAATGGTGCCTAAAGAAGAGCTGGCATTTTTGAATGTCCCTTAATAGGACATTCCAATCAATGCCAAATCTAGAAAATGAGCTGTATTTCACATCCTTAGCAAAAGGCTTTGGATGCCATAGGCACAGCAGGAAGTGAAACCTGAGTTTATAGAGAAGCAAGTTGATGATTAGATTGAAATAGATTTAGAGATGAAATTTAGGCAGACTGGACAGAAAAGATGTAGATGGGTAGACACAGTGCAGTGATGGAGAGCTGAAGAGATAGATACAGCAGATAGATTCTCATGAAATAGTCTTTCCGTGTTTGGTGTGCAGCTGCATAGCACCTGCCTGACATTTACAGCAGATAGCTTTTATTCATTTCATGGGATATTCATCAAAATGTGGTTGAGAGATGGAGAAAATTCCAAGTATGTGTCATCACTTTACTGGTTTGTGCAGCTGTTTCCTAAAGCACACAATGATGTTGTGTTGTTAAGGAAATACACTGTCACACTGCTGAACAAATAAAGCATTTAGTTTTATTGAGTAACATTACAATAATGGTGGGAAATAATAGACTAAAAATACTGTTTATTCAGTAAGAATAGACAAAAACTTTACTGTCCATGAAAGAATCACTTCATGTACAGAAAATAAAAATTGTCTTATTTATTTAAGCTACCTTTTTGATAGTACTGGTGCAAAATACTTCCTGACATAAGCTTTGATCAAGGATAAGAACCAGCAAGCATCCTTAGCAGCAGAACTCATCAGACTAGAGCTCAGACTACTGGAACCTGACAGAGGACTGTATCTATTGAGTCTAACAAATAGCAAATAATTATGTTGGGAAATGCGTAAGCCTAAGAGAGATAGGGGGTGGGGGCATGGGGTGGGTGTTGCAGTGTTGTTGTTGGGATATTAAATTCATAGATTTCTGATCATAAAAAAGACTCGTTATCCTATGCTGGGAATAAATCTGTCTTGATTTTACATCTCTATTTAAATGATGCTAAATATTTCTCAAAAATTGATGCTTTCAGAAACACTTATTTAAGATATTTCTGATGAGGATGGTATATCGGGCAAGTTGTCTGAGCCACAGCTCCACAGGACTAGGCTGTTAATTGTATGGGACTTGTTTACAAAGGCACATCTAGCCCAAAGTGGTAACATTTTCTTACGTGCTGTTTTCTTTCTTTAGATTTTGCAACTGTTGAAGAAGAAAAATAAGGAAAAGAAAAAGAAAAATAAGGAAAAAAATAAAAATAAAAATAAAAATAAAAATAAAAATAAAAATAAAAATAAAAATAAAAATAAAAATAAAAATAAAAATAAAAATAAAAATAAAAGGAAAAAGAAAAAGAAAAAAGAAAAAGAAAAAGAAAAAGAAAAAGAAAAAGAAAAAGAAAAAGAAAAAGAAAAAGAAAAAGAAAAAGAAAAAGAAAAAGAAAAAGAAAAAGAAAAAGAAAAAGAAAAAGAAAAAATAAAAAAAAGTCTGTCATAATATTTTTTTCAGAGGGGTAGCTGGGACCAATTTTCTACTCACAGTTTAATTTGTAATAGATTTTTCTTATGTTTCTTATATTTGAAGCTATGTTTTGGGGTTTTTACTTGATTTAAGCAAACTTTCACAAGAAAGTTCAGGGAAAAGATAGAAGTATGTGGTTTGTATTCAAGATTGTGTGTTGGTCCAGACTGGGTCAAAATCAGACTTAATTTCAAGCAAGGCCCCCTTCACGTGCTTCACTTGCATTATCCCAAACCTGTCACCAACCTCCCACACATCTGACCTGTCCCTCTGGGATAATCCCAAGGGAGCGCCTTGCCCCCCACACTGCCCCACGCTAGCTCAGCGGCCACACTGCACAGCACGGTGACAAACCCCATCCTTGGGCTCAGAAAAGCACTCCCTTGAGGGCAGTCTTGAAGTAGGCACAACCCACAACATGGCAGTGGGGCAAAGAGCAAAAGAACACCTTATCAGCCCAGGATTACTCAGCAAACCAATATGAGCTCGCCCTGCATGGCTAAAGGCCATGTGCAGACAGGACACCAGTGCTATGTGCTCTGCTATAGCTGCCTGGCTGGAGCAAGGACTGCAATACAGATGAGAGGAGAGGGAGAGGGGAGGGAAGGGGGGAAATGATGTTCAATATATTTATGTTTTTTACTTATTTATTGGAAATCTAAAAAAAAAACCAAAAAACAAAAACCTCTTCTGTGAAGAAGTTGCTGCAGAGGGCTGAATGCTGAACTGCTGATGTAAGCCCTTAGGACAATCCCTGCAATCACAGTTACAGTGACATGCAGTTACTGAAGCCGTCCAGGCCATCTGTGGTGGCAGCTGAAGAAGAGAGTAGAGATGCACTGTTGTAATTTATGGAAAAAGCTTCAGAGCTCCCTGAGAGCCCTCCCTGTTCTAGAGGCAACCCTAACCACTGCAACCACAAGCTTTTCTCACTTGAGCACTCGTTAGCATCCTCTCAACTAAAAGGAAAGTAGATTCAATTCATAATGCAAACTGTCCACTGAAGCCTCCTGGAGCTAAGTAAGGAATTAATGAGTGTTGGAACATTTTAAGCTTTGTCCTTTAGGACAAAGTTGTTAAACTATGACCTCATGGTGCCTCTATCCTGGCCTAGATCCAAAGGCAATTGAAGTCAACTCCTATTGACTTCAGCGGGCTTTGGAACAAGCCCTCTTCCACTTCAGCACAAGGCTATTTTTAATGACTCAAGACAGCCTCGTCAGAATCCATTTTGGCCTTTAAAAATGGAGTGTACTATTGCCCTGGAACTGAAAGTCTCATCATGATGCTTGGCTATGGTATCAGGATGGAAGGAGAGATAAAAGCCCTTTTCTTGCACCAAGCTGCTCCCACAGGAGCTGCCTTTTCCTTGTTTCTTGTTGCTAAAATAGCAGTGCTATTGTTTGCTTTTATTGGTTTCATCTTCTGGGATTTGGAAATTGCTTCTAAGGCAGGCAACTTGCATGCATACACGGGTACCCCACACTCCCCCACCCACACAGACACACACACAGACACACCAATCTTGTGTGCTCATTGCTGTACACATTTCTGCAGAGGTATTTTAGCTTCACTGCCTACAATTCACTGATTGCCTATTTAAAATAAATTTTTTTCTTATAATACAGGACAGATTTCCCAGAAGAATCTACTATCATATTGCTATGCACAAGCACTTTTTCCATTTTTTAAACATGTAGCAGAACAACTTTCATACCATTTTTTGTGCTCAAGGGAGATGTTTTTACTGTATTGCCTCTAGTTTTCTCAGTGTGTTGTCCTGTCTTAAAACAATCAAACTATTTCATTGTAACATTAAAAGGAAATACTGATTGAAAAAAGAGGGAAAAAAGAGAGATTTCATTTGTTGCTATGTTACTAGAGAGCACCTCCCCCTACAATCTAAAAAAAGAAAATCATATCAAACTGGGTTTTTCAACCATATTTCTATCACATTATGTTGTATTACAGGCAGCGATAATTTGTGTTTCAGACAGTAATTAATGATAGATGATGGTAATTGTGTATAAAAGAAGAAAATCCCATTTCATAAGTAAAATATAAAACTGAAGAATGATCTCTGCCTTGGTATTTCAAAATCTGAATACCTTCTTAGGTTATTACATTCTATAATATTTCTGTCATAAGAAATCATAGAATCATAGAATTATATAATATGCTGAGTTGGAAGGGACCTATCAGAATGACAGAGTCCAACTCCTGGCCCTGCGTAGGACACCACAAAAGTCACACCATATGCCTGAGAGTGTTGTCCAAAAGCTTCTTGAACTTTGTCAGGCTTGGTGCTGTGACCACTTCCCTGCCTGTTGCAGTGCCTGGCCACCCTCTGGGTGAATAACCTTTTCCTGATATCTAACCTAAACCTCTCCTGACTCAGCTTTGTGCCATTGTATTTTTCTAAATCAGAATGAGAACAATCTTCAACATGTTAATAATTTCTTATTCAAAATTAATTACAATTTTCAACAGGCTCTGAACTGTGAGAGGAATAGAAGGTCAGAAGACCTATGTTTCAAGCCAAAAGGGCTTTATCTTGCTTGATATTAATAGAACTCATAAAAGGAAATATAATGAGCTTTCACTAAGCTCTGTGGATGTAAGTTACCACAGAAATGGAAAGTGCTGTTATTAAAAAGAAAAACAGTGATTACAGGTCCTGAGCCAAAATGAGCCAGGATATGGAAAGAGCTCGATCCAAAGCCCTCTGGAGTCAATCACCGTCATTCCATTGCTTACTGTGGAACTTAATTCAAATTGCAAATTTCTCATAGTGACATCTGTGCGTCCTTCATTGATGGATGTGGTGAAACAGTGCTGGAGACGATCACAGATACATGCCATTGCTGCAAAATGACAATTTCCTGGCTTTGTGTAGCATTTCTTCAGTTTTGTCATGCCATTCTTTGGATGTCATCATTCATCTGTTTCCCATGGCTCTTTTCTGTTTCCTACTTTGATTTAATTCTCTCAATTTTTTATTTTTTTCTTTCACAAGATATAGTAATAACATATAAAATCAGACATAAAAAATTATTCTGGAATATGACCGGTCAGACAATATATTTTTTGTTTTACTCTATAGCATTTGTTTCTCTGCAAGTATTAAAATTGCTTTTTTCCTTCCATACAATACAATACAATAAAATACAATGCAGGTAAGAAGGGTGGAAACGAAGTACAGTGTGACAACATGAGGAATAACACTGTCACTTCTTTCCCCCGTGAGATGAAATTACAACTCTCATGTTTCCATATCCCTTTTCCATATGTAATTTCTTATGTTATCTTACATTAGAAATATGTAGGAAAAATAAAAATGCAGTTGTTTCCTTGCTTTTCACCTCATAGGAAAATATATTGATATGATTTCATTCCATTGCTTTGGGAGCAGAGGAGAGTTTAGGGCCAGCTGGGGTCTACCAAACCTGGGCAATGTTGTTTGAGTTCAACCTGTGTAAGGCTTGCATGAGCACTAATGAGTCAGACTACTGCTCCTCAGTGCATGTATTGTTCTTCAGTATAATTGTCCACCTCATAGATAGCCTAAAGGGACTAAGGAAGTGCATAATACACACCTGGAAAACAGTAAGTTGCCAGTATGTGGGAATATTATCTCCATTTTGATCTACACAAAATGGGAAAAGGAACAACTTGTTTTCATGCAATGGGGATGTGTAGGTTTAGAAAAGATCTCTAGGTTCCAGAAACACCATGATATGTCAGGCTTTTAAAGGTGATTTCACTCCACTAAAACTATAAGAAGAAAAAGAGAGTAGAGATTTAGTCTATTGTCTTCCCAAGTAAGTCTGACTTGGTAAACATCACTACCTGCTATTTCTTTCCCTTCACAGAAAGATTTCTTAATGCACTGCAGCTGATATCTGCAAAGACAGCAAGTCCTGTCTCCAACCAGAGAAGTATTCCATTCTATTTTAAATCTAGTCAACCTGTCAGAGCTGGTGTGCCAAACTGTCCCATTGCTTGGTTACCAAAAAGAGAATAAGGTTATTGAATATGTCTACAGCAGATCTTACTTTCTGGACAAGTAAACTTTTCTTCCACCGCAGGTTTGGCATGGGCTTTTGAAACAAGGCTTTCCCTTACCAAAGTTTTTTCCTAAACACCCTTTTCTCTGTGTCCTTTTGTTTCTTGAGTTCTCTTTACTCCCAAGCTGATGTTGAAACTATTTTAAAGTCAGATATTTTGTCCTCTGTCTTTTCTCAAAACCTCTGCAAAACTGAACCTATTGCACAGGGTGGTCTCTCCTTCCATTTTCACTGCCTTTATTGTAGGCTGCTGGAAGGGCAAGGAAAAGCCTCTTCCATATGTTAAGGAAAACTCCACCTCTTTCATTCACAAAGGGCCACTAAATAGTGATATGGATACCTACATCCTGATAATCATGTGAAGCAGCAGGTGGGACAAAGTCAGGCTGCTTCCTCCTTATGCTCTCTTGAGTATCTGTGGCCAGGGAGTGAGATTTTAGTAGCCTTCCTATGTTATAAAATACCATAGTAGCCATAATGACTTGCCCAAATGTCTGAACACAGGTCTGAACTTTCCTGAAGTTTTGGAGTAGGTTCTACTTGAATTGTTATTGATAACACAAGGTCTCATCATGTATTTAAATTCATAGGACAGCAGAGTTCAGAGGTGTTTCAGGAGGTCCCAGTCCATCACCAGAACAACCTTCCTATGAAATATTTGTCCAATCTCTTATTAAAACCTCTAACATGAAGAAACCTCAAAATCATTAGCCTGTTCTGGGGCTTCACTGACTTAGCCATTAGTAAACCTTTGTTTCACTTCATTGTCCTTTTTTTTTTGCAGGCTAAAGCCACTGTTTACCCTTCCACTACGGACAGAACCATTCATCAAATAATATTGTTGGTCACGGCCTTCAGATTTAGGAGATTATGCTTTCAAACAAGAGTGAATCTAAGATGCAAGTGTGAGACGTGAATTCAGCCAAAATACAGTGGAGAGGTAAGACTTGGCAAATATATAATAATGGCAATAGCAGGAGAATTTAGTTTGACCTGCATTTTTTGAACTTCGCTTTCATTATAAAATATCATTTTGGAATATCAAACTGCTCAAAAACACATAAATACTTGTGCTAAGCAAGTCTTAGAGAGTTACAGCATATGAAGAATTATTATTTAGTACATTTTTGAATAAGAAAAGATCAAAGGATGCATTCTTCATGGGGATTTTTGAATGTAACACACCCATCTATTTTTAAACTGATGAATTGCTCTAAAAACAAAGATCAGTCAGAAATAATAAACCAGAGGGGACTATAGACTACATATAAATATTCAAAGTGAAGACATATGGCTTCTGGCACCAGTGCTCTGCTGTTATGCTGGAACAGTGAAGAGAATGGAAAGAAGGAATATTACCTCAAATTGCATTGATTTAAACTGTGAATGTCCTGACATGGACCTTTTTATATATGGGCTACATCTGGATATATGAAATTTTGAACTATTAGCTGGAAAAAGCACACCTACATACCTGATGAGTATAGACAAGTATAAACAGAAGAGTCACAAAGATGGCCCCATGTGTTTCAGGTGAGTTTAGGCAAGTCTGCTGCACAAAGAGCTCAGCTGACTGTTTCTAATCAGAGTTCAGAACAGGGGACACAAAAGTTTTACTATTTGCAGGTTTTATTCTTAATCAAATTAATTTTGAGTTTCCCATGTATGTCTGTATCAAGTTCACTATCTTAATTTCTCCAGTGTCAAGCATATCCCTCAAGAAGTCAACTGCTGAAATACAGAGCATGTGCAACACTCTGCTTGCATTTCCCAAAAGAATTTTTAGACTTTCTTTCCCCCACTCCTCCAACCTCACAGAAATAACACTTGAAAACAGCAAGTCTATCCTGTCTGCTCAGAAATCAAAATGAGAACCGACCTGTAGTAGGCATCAGGAACATAATCCTTTTCCACAAAAGCAAACACACAAAATCCTTCAGAAATAATTTTATCTCAGGAAATTTAACCAGCCAAAATTTATTCATCTCAGACTGCAATTTTACTGTTACTACAGTGATACTTCTGATGGGCTGCTAAATAAACATGTGAAAAAGTATCCCACAAACTCCAGTGTTAGTTTTGGGAAGAGAATCTTCTGTCAGGCTTGCTTGGGTTATTGCAAACCAACTCCATGCTTCTTCAGCATCTGTGGACTGAAAGAGGGAGCAGCTAATCTCATCTCACCCCTCTTAGACACCAAACCTGGAGACGAGTCTAAATTTTGCATAACCTGCAAGATAAGCCTCCTCCAGAGATAACTTTCTTTCTGTTGAATGTAATGGGAGGCTTTGCTGTCTAGACATCTAATTTGTAGACATCCAGTTTGGGTGAGATAAAAAACCACAAGAATCAGTGTGAGAAACTCAGTTTTGGGCTCCTCATTACAGCTGTGTGAAAGGAAAGAATGAAAAATTTTGTAGAGCAATAGAAATTAAGCACATCAAACGTAAATACTGGAAATCTGCATGTATGTATGTCAGAGGAAGAGAACGATTTTGAAAAAATATTGAAAATCTCTGTTTCTTTTAGGTACATTTTCACCACTGCTATTTATATCCCAGTCCCCACTCTGAAGTGGGATGGAAACTTGCCGTTTTACTGCAAGGTTTTGTTGCACGTTGTGTGACCACTACTAGAGCCATCACACCTGTTTGATGCAACTTCCTTTATTGTTTTTCAAAATCAGGAGTTTCTCCAAGGTATTTAAAGATTTGCTTGTTTGACAAAACAAAAGTAAGAGCAAGAGACGGTGCTGAATAATATAAAACAAGCGAATTCTGTGGTTGCTTTTGGGTTCCTTTCTAGACTAGTCTTAGCATTTGCTTTAACAATACAACAAGATGTTCTTAAAGGATGGGAAAATTAGGTCAGAAACTTTGCAAAGGTGGTATACAGCTATATTTCTTTGTAAAGATATTAGGTTCTATGAGCAAGGCCAGCATAGACTGCCATCTAAAAGTCTAGTCTCCTACAAAGGCAGCAGTTCCCAGCCCCGTCTCCTGAGGGGTTTGGACCTTTCATCAATGGCACATTGTCTGGCTGAGAATGGAGTCTCTGGCTCCCGTCAACTTCCTACCAGTATGCTTAACCTCTAACCTGGGCAGGGAAAATACTGACTGGAACAACTACTTTGAAAGGATGCCAGTCCATGAGTTCAGTCTACCTTCTGCCAAGCTCAAAGTCTTCTCAATTTCCAAACTCCTTTCATTCAGTATTATTCATTGTGGTTGAGAAGAGTTTTCCGTGCACGCCTTCGTAAGTGCTTTATCATCCTTTATAGTGGTCAAAGTCTTATTAAATGTTAAGCTATGAGATGTTAAATTACAGTATTATGAGGTTTGGCTCTTGAACTTGCCCTGTATGAAGATGCAAAGTGCCCCTCCTTGGTGACCCTGGCTGGAGTTCTGAATGAAGGCAAGTCTGTTTGTGCTCAGTCAGGTGGCAGTGCTGCTGCCATGGAGGGAAGTGTGCTGCCAGCAGTCCTGGTTTGAGTAGATTTGCATAGCAGATGCAAAGTAACTCTGATATGTACTTTTCTACACAGACAATTTATTAAACACAGTAGAAATAGTCTTTTACCCAGGTATTCTATGAAATAGTATGTATGTTTTTTCACATAAACATTGTACACCTGATTGATTTGCATTTGGTGGTTTTTCTCCTTTTACTTGTATTTGCATGGTGGGTTTGTGTGGTGGTTTGATTTCGTTTACTTTAGAATTACACTGCTGTGTGTTTCTATCTTTTTATTAAGTACAGTGTCCTCTTGTACTCTACTGGGCAACTCTCCTCTAACTCTTTAGGTTTTGTCCTTGGCCCCACTATGAATCTGCTCTGCCAGGTTTTCAGCTGACATAACATTGTTCATATCCAGGAAGTTACTTAGCTCCTGCTGCTTTCCCACTTCTGTTTAACTATGGATTAAACATACAGATTCTCTTCAGCTGCCTGCAAGGTCTCATCGTTTTGCTAACTGGGAACACAGTTTTCAGAAGTGACGGGTTGGGAGCATGTTCCTGGGAGAAAGGGGTTACTGGTACACATCAGTGCCTTCGATCGCTGCTTGCTTGCCAGTCTATATGGAGAAAACCCGGATCTCACTATCTCCAAGCATAAAAGAAACAGAGTAATTTAAAGCAATATAAGAAATAAATGGCAATAACTATTTATGAAACTATTTAAAAACATGCTAGAGCAATTCAGGTGATATAAATCCTCCAGTATAATCTGTGACTATAAATCCTGCTGGCTGCAGGCCATACAGATTCAAAACACTGAAAGAGAGCCACAGTTAGAGAGCCACTGTGAAAACACTACTCCTCAGAGTAACTGCAAACTACTAAATCTGGTTGTTTCCTTGTCTCTTACCCGCTCTCCTTTAGCCTCACATGTTTTTTCAGAAAGCTGACACTAAAGTGATATCACATTCCAGAATATCTTCATCCTCCATGTTGGAGAAGTGTCTACAACCCCAAATATTTCTGTTGAACTGAGTAATTTACTGTCTTCAAAAAATACGGCTAGCACAATTCATGTCTTTGATACTCCATATGTGGAGACAAGAGGAATCAGGAAAGGTGCTTCTCTCATACATCTGTAAGTGGATCAATACACCAACACTCTGCATGGAGGACTTACCAACATGTTGTTCGGTTACTATTTTTCCCACATGTTCTTCCTCAGTTGTTGCAATGAGTAGAAGTTTTATTCTGACATAGAAATTAGTCACAATATTCAGAGGTTATTTATGCAATACCACTGATCCCTGATGCCAAAGTCTGGGAGGGCATTAGCTTCTGGAACTTCCTTTATCATCAGCACTTATTGTGCAATAACTCCTAGAAATTGTTTTGAGACCACAGAGGTAAATAAGTTTGGAGAGACTTAGGTTCAAAATGCCCTCCAAGTTGCTCTCAGTACATGTAAAGGCTTGGACAACAGCGATAGTCACAAGCTTCAGGACTGCCTAGTGCCTGACTTCTGGGGAATTATCAGCTTAGTAAGAGATCTCTTTAATTCTTCACTTAGTCAACAACTAAATGCACAGTAATATCTGAATATAGGTTGTAGGTTGTTGGTTTTTTCCAGACGGATATAGCTTTCCATTCCAATAAAAAATAGCATTCCTCCTATCTAAAACAAGAAAGAGAATATCCTGTTTAGTCGATGGTAGGCTGTTTGTGGTTACCTGATACCTGGAACATGCAATTCAGGGTTGACTTGGCATAAAGGAAATAAGATGTATGCAAGATATCTTGTAAAAAACGAGCAACAAAATGCAACACCTTGTTGTATTTATTATTTATTCAGAAATCTGATTTTTGGAGTTTGTGCTGTAGCTTGGTTTTGGCTTGTTTGTTCTGGGATTTTCATAATGAGTGAAAACTTGCATGCTTATTATTCAAAAGCCAATGGGTGGACATAAAGAATCCAGAATTTCCTTTTTCTTTATGATGAACACCTGTACACATCTCATGATTTTCCAGGAGCTGCCTCATAAATGGGTCACTCACACATCACATGGGGGTTATTTCTGTGTAATGCAGAACAGGCTGTAGGAATCTGCTGCAGGGCAATCTCAGACTGCACTGTGGTCCCTTCACAGGAGGCACAGTATGTCTGCAGGTGGAACTGCAAAATAGACTTGCTGGTACAGATCTGCAGAGGTGGCTTTCCAGGTATAAGGATGCTATCTAAAAGCTAAAAAACTTGAATTTGTTCCTCTATATATGAAAATACATACAATATATTACTCTTTAGCAATGCAGAACAGAAGAGAAAAATGAAGAATTTGGGACTTTGTATTTGAATGAACAAGTGAAACACGTGTTAGGTTGAAAAGCCTAACTGAATTTTCATTGAGTCCCTTTGTGTCTTTAAGGTTAAGGCATCATCATATCAAGGCAGGTACTGAACATTTTTTAGATGAAGCACATTCTCATATCTGATTACTAAGTCATAAATCAAATCTTTTTAGGCTACTTGTTAACAGCAATTTTCATTGAGCTGTTCCCACTAAAAGGAACATTTTTCACTTTGTTTCACTCATAGGATTTACTCAGGTTTAACAAGATCTCTTTCTCTTAATCACTTACTACCTTTTTCTGCTTTTCCTTTTGAATCTTCTATCGTCTCATATCTTTGTATTAATTCAAAGTAATAATCTTCATTGGTAGCTTGCTACATGGTCAAGTTAGTGACCGAAAGATTTCTTTACCAGGGAAAGAAAAACCCCTAGTAGCAAGGAGCACCTTTGTTATTGCTTTGTCAAAAACAAAATCAGGAGGCCAGGCTAAACCCAGCATAATATAAGTAGAGGCCATCTTGCCTGGATTATAATTAATTTTGCATTCCTCCTGTTGCCATGACACCATGTATGAAAAGAAATAAGCCAGGCATTGTGCAGCACTCAAGAGCTTGTTGGAATTTTGGGTTTTGATTCTTATGTTTAAAATAGTAAGAAAATTCCAGTTCAGTGAAACAAAAGCCAGCACTAATATCACAGAGGTTTTCCTCTCTGTAGACTGGTAGAGGGGTACATGCAAGATATCTTTTGAAATTTTGCTTGTTGAAGGAAATAATAATGAATTGGAGTTGTTTGCTTAAATTGCCTGATTCCACTCCTGACAAATCAAGTGATTATCACCTTTTCTACTCTTTGTGGAATACTCTCATTTAATATTCCTCTGTGACCACCCCCTCCCAGCTGCTTCAGGGGCAGCAATTAGCCAGAGCACAGCACACAACCCACACACCCATCACACAAACCTTATGTTGAGCCTTCAGTACCTCTTCAGAGAGCTAAGAGAGAATGAGTTCTTCAGGGCGGAAAAACCTATCTCACACAAAGGACATACAGGACACTCCAGAGAGGAAAGAAAATTTTTCTGAACCTCATGTTCTGACCACTTTTATGGCCTCTGAAGTGATTATAATACTTTCCTATAAACAGAAAATGTTTTTTTCTCCTACTGACATATTGAGGGCTCCTTGTATCCAGGCACTTTGTTTGTAGTGTTTCACACGTGGTTTTTGAATACTCCGAAACATAAAGGTCTATAAAATCCTTCCACTGGGGTATCCTTAGGTGTTTTACTGGCAAATCCCACCCAACACAGATTTCTGACTGAGACCAATAACTGTCAATTGAAGAAACACTGCAGTCGTCTCTGTGGGGCTACTGTCCACACCTGTTTGGAGAGGGTCATCTCTGAGCCCAGACAATCATAAGCACTGCTACTGAATGCTCCAGTGTGCTGTGAGCTGCAGGAAAAGGGCAGGAAGGCAGCTCTCAGCTGCTTTACTGGCACTGGATAGCAGCTAGAGCTCCTCTACAAGCCCCATATTTTAACTGGAGTGAGGAAAGTCATAGTCCATCCAGCTGAGAGTGGTGTTATAACCCTACTGACCTGTGCTGACAGGCTGCACATTTGAGGTTGCCATCAAAAACTTTAAAGACTTTAAGTACTTAGTGTCCTGAAGGGTCATTAAGGTATCCTGTGATTTAAAGCAGATGTTGCTGGAACATCAGGCATTTCTCAGTTTCCTTTTCCTCACAGGCACAGCTTTTCCCCACAGCTTCTGGCCAGACCCCATGGCTCAGAAGGCATTTTCTCAGGCTTAAAGTTAAAAGCTATCAAAGGGAGATGGTTGCACCCCCCCTACAGAACTCTTTAGATTTCAAAGGAGCCCTGGGATGTCTTTGGAAGGACCAAGGATGTTGCTTGCAGCTACTGTAGCTTATCACATTTAGTTTATTCCCACAGACAAACAGCAGAGAAAATATCTGGGCCTCATTTTTATGGCAAAGGAGAAGCTGAGTCAGGGGGTCAGTTCTCATGTAAGGCACTCACATTTTAACTCAGTAACAACCCCCCTCTGCCTTCCCTGAGTCTTAGTTGTAAGGAAATGTCAGTAATTGACTGCAGAACCTGCAATGCAGCACATCCTGAGATCATAAGTGAAAGGATAAAAATTGTTGGTAAGGATAATGGCATTGAGCACCAACATACATTTTAGTCACAGCATAGGTAGAGGTGACAGCGAGAAGGGTGTTATTCTCAGTGCCTCTGCCTTCTGCTGCTCTGGATCTCTCTGCTTTCTGCTTCAAATTGTGGGAAGCAGTGAGATGGCCCCTCTAGATTTGCATCTTCCAAGGGCCATTCTTCAATACTCTGCACTTAGAAACACTACCCTGCTGCTGGGAAGCCAGGAAATGCTGCAAGGAACACTGAAAGGCTGGAAGATCCTGAATTGTGAAGGTTCTCAGTCTGTAACCCCTGAACGATGTTGAAGGCTGGGAAAATCTGCTGAACAAAATGCAGGGATATGGTGGGAGTAAAGCGTTAATGGTCTGGCAAGATACACTGTGCTACTCCAATCCTCTAATTGCATCATTTCATGTAAGAAAATTTCAAGGTTCTTAAAAGGAAAAATGGATCCAGCTCACAAAACATGCTCCAAACACATCCCTAACAGGCTGTAATTGTCATGAACTAGAAGTTTCCTGGGAGTCCCTGGAAGTTTATCGGGGAGATGGTGGCAGCCAGGACTGTGCATTATATATTTGTTTTTTAAAGTTCAAGCTTCTGTTAGTGTTGGCAGGATCCTCTAGGCCACAAAAAATACAAGAAACCAACTTTTCACTTTGCTTTACTCAGATATACTTGGGGGCTGGGCAGGGGAAGGAAGACACATTAACTTTGGAACATATATAAATAGAGTGAGGTAAAGGCAGAAGAACTCACAGCAACCCTCTGTTGCAGCTTGTCTCCCCTGCCAAACATGTTGACTGCTGAATGGATGGTTAGTTATTGTTTGGACAGTTGCATTGTTTCTGCTGAACATCTGTATTAAGGAACACAGATACGACAGCAGGCATGGGTAGAAAGGGAGAGAAGAATAATTTGGCTCAGCTACAACATCCGTCAATTATAAAACATAGAGAAGATGTAATGTTTAGTCAATAGTTACTGTTTGTAACTGATTTTTAGTGTTCCCCCTTCTCCCAGTGTGATTAGTCAGTGCTCTTTGAACGTGGCATTTTGAAAGAGACCTCTGGTATGCACCTCTCATTTACATCTGTAGATCAGCTTTTGAAAGTTCAAACACTTCAGCTTTTCCTTTTCAGAAAAGGTTTATACGCTCTCAGAGAACAGGAGCAATAACATGTTAATATCAGAGACTAGAACAGCCCCAGCAGTGTGCAGGCCCATCATAACATTGTTATTTTTAGCTGTATCTTTACAATTAGCTCTGTGGAGGCTTTGAAACACAGACTTTACAAGCTCGAGGTAGAAATCTGGTTCACAGGGATTTCTCTGGGAAGCCTACCCGTGCTGAGCCGTGGTGATCGGCGGCTGCTCCCTGCTGGCTCATGGCAGCACCGCTCACATGGCTGCCTGAAACACCCTTCCAGGGGGGCTATGCTAAGGCAGTGGGAAAAGTTTATCCCTATTCCAACTCAGGAATCCCTCACTCCACCTGTACCCCTCATTACATGAGACTTCAACAAAATGAGTCCACTAATAATTACTAAGGCATGAAAACAAAGAAACACTGCACTCTGCTCATCTGCTGAGGCAGTTTTAAATGCAATTTTACACAAGCTCATGCATTTCTCCCAAAAAATGACAGTGGTATTCTCAAAATACAGTAAGACCTCAGGATTTTGAGGCAGCCTGAGCATTTCTTCCACCCACCAAAACACCATCTTGAGGGAGCATAGGGGAAAAATTGTTTGTAATTGTTCTTAAGAATAACACACGGCAGTGAGATCTCAGGAATGGCTGAGCCTGCATCTTTAATTTAGACTGGTATGAGCAGGTCAGGCCTACAGAACCTTCTAAATTATTAATGATATATAACTTTTTTCTCTCACAGTCCACACTGAAATCAGTCTCATATTGTGTCACACAAAAAAGATTATGACAATTGAAGAAGCTCACTGGCAGAGAAAATCCTGTCAGAAAAACACAGTTCTGTCGCAGGTGCTCTCTTACACAGCAAGACGAGCTCTCTGCTCACCTAAAATGAAAATCCAAACTCACTAAAACATAACGGAAAGGTTAATCTGTTTTAATGGGCTCTCAGCATCCAATTCACAGGAAAGATGGATGGAGTCTGCCTCACCCAAGCTTACAGGCAGTTGGCTTTACTCTTCCAGCTACTTGGTGAAAAAAGGCAGTGTTTGGAAGAAGGAAGTGATTTAATTCTATTCCTAATACACTTTCTTCCACGAAAACTACAAAAAATATCGCAGAACCTTCACCAGTCTATTTAATATGGGCAATCTGCATTGCACCAGGATCAGATTTCTTGCATATACATAATAAGTATACTGACTAGAAGTCACATTTGACATTTAAGGAGATGTTGCACATAAAGTACATATCAGCTAGACACATACATAGATCCAGATTTTAGAAAATTGCACTGAGTGAGGACACCTAGAATTTATTCCCAGGAGCCCTCTTCATTGGGATCTAGGTTCAAGTTTAGCATTTATATACTGATTATAGTGTTAATTTCATTTTTGGCTTTAAAAACCAAAAGAACAAGGAATACTGGACTAAATTCCCAGTTATCACATACAACTTGACAATGTTCTCTCCTGTCACACATCACAAAAGAACTGGACTCTACAGTCTTTTAAGTGCACTTCCATTGCTTGCATGTCTGAGTTGGTTTGCATGATACACAGCTTCTAAACATTTTGTATATGTGCCACATGTGTTAAGTTATAGTCACTACACATATATTCTCATCTGGAAACACCATATGGGAGCAGAGTAACCTGGTTCTAATTTGCACCACCAAGTTCTGCCCTGGTATCTGAAAGCAGTCCTCGCCATAAGGCACTCTGTGACTGCTTCCCTCAGTTTTAGCCATGTAAAAGTTATATGCCTGGACAAAGATAGTTGTCTAGACTTCCTCTGTCAAAGTGTGTGTGGGAAAACCCACACCTAAGTAGTAGCTTGAGAGGCTAAAGTTTGTTTATACAACTACTTTAGTAAGAACCATAGGACACAAAGTGAAATCTCTCAGGAGATGTGTCTTTGCACTGACTACCATAAGTTAAAGCCAGACACATGAATGCCAAGACAAATCTCATACTCAAATGGTGTCAGATACTAGGCTGAATCGTAATTTCCAGAGTGCAGAATCTGAATAGCAAAGGCTTCCTTGTATAAAACAGCCTTACCTATAATTATCAAAATCAACAAAAGTTTTCATCAGTTTCACTATATCCCGCATAAAATAACTCTTGGTATAGATGCAGGGCTAACAGGCAAGTTAGAACAAAACAGCACAAAAATCTCTTATCAGAAACTTCCTAGTTGATCTCCAATTAAAAAAAAAAAAAAAAGAAGAAAGGTGCTTTGTAGATGTGGATGCATTGTGCTTGTAGGTTGATAGTGTCAATTCCTAGCACTACCCCATACATGCGTGAGTACACAATACAAATGTGGGTAGAGCCCCTCCCAAATCTCCGTTCGTGAAGCCTAGTCATGATGACCTGACACAATACAATTTCTACAGTCACATCTCCATTAGTACCACTGTGACTAGCAGAATGCTAGAACTATCACAAAGTTTTTGCGCTGTGCAATTCTATTGCTTAAATCTTTCTGATTTTACGGGACAGTTACTGCCATGATTTTGACCTGAACTCTCTCATTCAACACCCAGGTACACTTCAGGAGTTATTCTGGGCCTTGGGCCACTCCTAGCAGAACTTATTACTATGGATGTGGGTCACATCCAGCAACTGAATGATCCTGGACACTATTTACTAGAACATCCATGGGCTATAAGCTTGCCACTTAAGAATTCAACTTAAATGTTCTAATTTTAGACAATCAACTGTTACTTAAGAGTTTCTCCAGTGCTTGATTTTTGGACGACAGACAGTTGTGCAGAAACCCAGTCACATAGCTGAAGGCATGGGTGAGAAAATCTTTCTACATCAAGGTAAGTTGAACCTGGCAGAGAGACTGAGAAAGTGCCCAGGAGCTAAATGTTACTAAACTATATGATTACTGTATGTGACTAAGAAATAATCCCACTCTTTAAGAGAAAACTACAATGCAAAACATGGTCTAATTGGAAGCAACAGATTGGTGGAGTCACAGAAGCAAGCAGAAAGATCACTTTGTTACCAATACCTGCTCCTAGAATATGTCAAAACCCCTCGTAGCTTTTATAGACTATTTTCTGCCCAATTAATTGAACAAAATATCTAAATTGATCCTACCCTTATGGAGAAAGATCATTATGCTCCATGAAAACGAAAGAAGGAATGACCGAGTAGCAGCTATTACGTGACCCTGATTTCTCTAAAATTGTCAAGTATAAAGCATGTAGATGCATATTATTTATGCACTGCATTTTCTTGAAGAAATTGTGCTTGTGCTTTTTCATGGGGAAACAAATTGTGAGCAAAACAAAGGCAAAAAGCGAAAAAGAAACTATGGGGACTGAAGGGAAGTCTGCATCCTCAATTGCAATTTAGGCAAAATACAAAGTGCCTGTTGGTGGAGTCAGGAACACTGGAGCCCATTACCACTGTCAGAGTTAACTATGCTCTGTTGTTCAGGAGATTGAGCTTTGCCTTTAACAGTTTCACTTCTGCATGACCAAACTGAGGGGAATACAAGCTCTTCACAGCCACCTCCACCAGATCTAAACCTGTGGTGCAAGAATATACACACTCCTCAGAGTGATCCTTGGGGTAGCACATTCACCTGCCTAGAGCGTCCATCAGTGGACTGCAACAGGAGCTGGACCAAAGACCCAGCTGTGGGTAAAATTAGCTCTAGAGATACGCAGATTCCCTCTTTTACCTAAACTGGAAGACGGTGAGTCAGAAATCACAGTTATGCCCAGAAGTGCCGCAGGAGGTCTCCAGGCTGTGTTTGCTCTGAAAGAGACTGAGAGGCAGAGAAGCCCAAAGAATCTTATAGAAGTACTTTTCTTTAGCAGACGTACGGAGCTGGAAAGTCACTATGAAGAATCACAGGAGACACACTCATTTAAAATATCTATTGAAATTACAAATTAAACTCTTCAGTATGATTCAAAGTACAAAACACCACATTAAAAGGCATTCAACAGCTCTTTTATACATCACAGTGTTAGTGGCACAAAATGTACTTACATTTCAAATACATCAACAGAACTATTTTTACACTCATCAAATACATTATTTATACATATGCATGACTCCTTCATGCTTATCCCTATACAAGTTTAAAATACATCATGATAAAATGATCAAGAAAGGTTCAGTTATGGACCACGTACCTGTACCTAATGTTCCTGAAATTCTTATAAGAGATACACAAATCAAAGCAATAATGAAGACCACAGGGCTCTAAACACAAACAGCATGCCTTACTTAGTATAAGTGCATTAGCAATTAAGCGCTGATACAGGCTTTTTTTATGTCCTTAATATCACTTATTAACAACCGTATTCTACTTGTTTTCCTCAGGCTTTCAGATTATGTATGTGAAATGTACAAACTTTGGTTTTTGAAAAAGTAAACCTGCACAAAGCTTTATGCATGCTGCACCTCACTGGGATAATGGCCTGCATTAAATACATTTATTCTTATACAGTAAAAGGTCTACAGATGAAATGCACAGAACTTAATTTTTATCTTCCTGGTCATAATATTTAAAAAAAAAAAAAAAGCACTTCATACTTTTCTGACCTATGAATGTTTTATCCCGTCAGCTCCACAAATGAGGGCTTTTCACTACTTTTGTCAGGAGATCAAATGTAAGCTGAGATTTGATCCAGTCAGCTGTTATTTGGGATTTTGCCTAATTCATAAACCAGAGTATTTGAGGAAAGATCATGCTATTTGGTATGTGAGGGAAAGCATCCCAAATTCTTGACATGCTAAAGTCAGTAGGAGGAGACTTCAGGATGACTGCCAACATGAATAAAACTGAAATAATAACATAAAACAATAGTAAGCTTTTATATATAACGTTCATCACAAACTCTTAAAGAGCTTCAAACCCAATTAATTTGCCCTCACAGCCCTCTTATGAAGTAGGCAAACATTGGTTCATCCATTAAAAGGACGGTTAAATTGAGATCAAAGGAGATAAGTGACTTGTCCAATGTGGGGGAAAACCAAAAGCTATCATCACTGAAGTTAATGTGGGCTGTGCTCCTGCTCTCTTTCTCAGGACTGACTTCAGCCCAACTAATGAATGGTAAGCCTAGGGACATCCAAAGCCTCTGGAGTTGGGACTCAGCACTCGCTAGACATGACACCACTTCATCCAGAACATGCAAATGAAGTACTGTCACAAACTCCATTAAAAACAGTATTTAAGAATGGGCCATTCGCTTAAGAGTTGGACTCGATGATTGTTGTGAGTCCCTTCCACCTCAGAATATTCTGTGATTCTGTGTGAATGCAAAACCCTAAATGATAGCATAACCATAAAAATGCAACAGAAATCATATTGTGATACCTATTTTTCTGGTGAAAAATCTAAAAAGCCATAGTTGTTGTAATTTCATTTGAAAAGCAGCAGAAACAAACATTAACTTTTCCATGGCAGGGCATTTAAATGTCAGAGTTTAAAATAATGTATTTACAATTCAATTTCAGGGTATTTAATGTCACAGTATCAACATAAGTTGTAACATTAAAACACTCTGTATATAATACCTTACCACCAAAAGTTGCTACTTTGAAACCAAATAATCAGCATTACAAAAAATAAAATAATGACAACAAACAAAAAAATCCCATACAGATGGAATGACATTTAGCAAACCTGAAAAGACTAGGTATTTGTTAAATATATGTAGGCATATAGTCTATCCCAACAGCCAGGATGTGAAATAAGAGCTGCGTCATAAAAACCTCCAGTAGCAATTCAAGTGCGTTGAGATCAGAGATATACTAACATAGTTTTCCCATTATATATAATGTTACCTGTGAGCATCAATTATAAATTATTATTTAAAAAATATCTGTATTTGGAAAGGACATTTTTCTTTCGTTTTTGTTTTAAATTTGGAAATGCATTAATTTTGACATTGATTATTAACTGGCCACACAATACTCTGGGAAACAAGTTTTGCTGTATTGACACATAAAGGCTAAGAAAGGTATAGAGAAAACAAACCGTATCATACCAGGACACTCTAATACTGTTCACAGGGCACTGAACCTCTACTGTTTACTATGACCCCAGTAGTACACATATGTGGTCATTAGAGTCACAGTCACAATACAGCAGAATCTCTTAGTGCCGCCAATTAGAAAATTAATAACACATGAAGTCTTTACATCCTGTTGTCCAGGTTTTTCCTCTTCTCCAGTTAAACAGAATTACAGGGCCATGCAGGAAAGGCCACAGTTCAAGCTTACCTGCTGGAAGTTGTCCTTCTCAGAATCCTTCACAGAAGGTTTTCTGCACAGTGAAGCTATGACTCAGGACAACCCAGGTGCTTGGCTTGGGATACCTCTGGGAGATGGACTGAGCTGATGTCAGAGCCAGAGGGAGATAAGCACTTCACTGCCTGCTGAACTCAGTAGTGATTCAGACATGCTTAGGGGCTGGCAAACAGTCATCAAATGCACTACCCAGTCTTCACTACAGATATTTTTTTAAGAACAAAGCAATTTTTAATAAATTCTAGACTACTAAAAATACTCAGGTAACAAAAGATCTTAACTGCGCATTGCCATAAACAATCTGAAGATATCACAAGGAGTTCATATTTGCTGGAAACCAGCTATCCTTTTTCTTCACATTTTAGTGGCTGAACTCATTAAAATCAAGCCAAATAAGTGAACTACAGATACCCTCCAGCTCCTAGAGGTAAAATCTGTGGTTAGACACAGTTTGAATTTAAATAGCATTAAACCTGGAAGATGGGGGAGGAGAATAGTTTTATAAAAAGACAGTGTCCCTTTTCAAAACTGCACCCTACAGTATTTTTATTAACAGATAGACTGTAAAACAAAAGCTAAAGAGTAATTTTTTATCCTTGAGTTAAGAAAACACATTCCCAGTCTGTGACAGCAGACAGAAGTAGTTGCACTTAAGGGTCTTAAGACATTTTCAGTGTAAAGTTATTCTGGCTTTAAGATATCCATTCACCTCAGTACATTGCTGATGAACAGAACTAAATGATGATGACAAAAATGCAGTCAGACGACAGTCCACAAGCCTGTTGAAAGAATGCTTTCCTTCAATACTATAGATATACACATTGTTTCAGGTGCTTCATATTTCATGGCAAGAAGTTATCAGTCAAATTCTTGTAGGCTTTAAAATCAAAGCAAAATGGTTTTCAATAAAATATTTCTAAAGAGAAACCACAATGATGCAGCATGTTGGCTAGCACACTTTACTACCCTGAAAACACAGCACTGAATACTGCAAAACTATCAAGTGATTATTTTTCAAATAAAACCTTATTTTGTTACAGTATTGTTATTAACACAATACACCACATATACAATATTAACTCTGAAATGGGCTAACTAGTTTACATGTAAAGTAGAACTTCCACATATATCCCAGGCATTTTATTATTACAGGGATAATTATACAGGGATAACCATGATGTATCTTTATATTTAAAAGGGAAGATTCATTGATAACCCAAGAGTCTGCTAAATATTAAAGTTAGTCCTGTATTTTTAAATAATTGCCCTAAAGACAAGCAATATATCCTGAACTTCCAAAATATTTCAATAGCACAGCTATTTACATGTTTGGTTTAAATAGGATTATATATATATATATCTACGTGTCTATAAAAAGATTAAGATACCTGGATTAGAAGTTATGTAGCCCTATAAGTGTAGCAGAACCCTAAACAACAGCAAAAAATAACAATTCAGAAAAACACTAGTGGTCCAGTGGTAATCAATACCATCAATGAATTTTTAAAAGAACCTTGATTAGATAGCAGGCTTGTGTCACTACTCAACCTTACAGCCTCATCAATTAATTTTAAAATGTAGCTTTTAATCAAACTAATTTCTTATAAGACTTGACAAAATTTGTAGAAGGCAGCAGGATGAACTTTGTCCCTCTAACCCTCCCCAAATTTCAAGAAAGGCATAGGATGGCCTATATGCACCTTACTAATTTTATTATACTTGGAAGAATAGGTACTAGAAAGGACATTGTGATGGTTTTAACAAAAACAATGTGTAATAAACATAATAAAGTCACACTAAGTTGACTATCTGATATAAATGATAGGCAACTTAAATATATACAGGAATAAGACACCAAATCTGGAAGCGAACAGATATGCAGAAGTTTATACTTGTCTGCTTTTTCAGCTTGTTTTGCTGATGTTGTTCAGTACAGTTCCCAGTCCACTAGCAGGGCAGCACCAACTTTTTGCATTATTTTCAGCAGTATCACCTCTTGATTTCAGGTAGCTACCCAGGTCCGTGGTCTCCCTTTAGCACCAAACTTGCCTTCTGTTACCCTCCTTGTCTATTATCAAGTGATCTATATAACAGTGGTAACAACAGTTCCTGGAACCAAGACTGTGTGTCAATGAAAAGCAGAATGGGGCAAGTAAGGCTACAGCAATGTAAGTGCAAGAGAGAAACATAACAGCACAATAAAATAAAAACACGTGTCGTGATGAGTCCAATCTTTTCCCAGACTAGGTAGGTAGAGGGTCATCATCTCCTTTATTACATTTGCACTTGCAGCACAGAACAAATGGTGTAGCAAGTAGAAGGAAAGGGGAGGCCACCAAAAGTAGAAGACCAAATCCTGCAAAAATTCCTACCACCTGCAAGAAAAAGGGATAACATTGCGTCAGGGATAGCACTGCCTAGATTCTGTGCCTGCTGACACCAGTGTATCATCAGTGTCTGTCAAAAAGACCTCAGCAAACGCCATTGACCTTACCAGAGCCAGGACTCGCTCCAGGTGTACACTGCAGTCAGCTCCTGCGACCAGTAAATGCGAGGGAATGCAGAATGTTCATGTTTCATGGCTCCAGTCAGAACCACTACACACAACTCGGTTCCATCACAAAACGTGTGCAGATGGCTATTTGCCTTTTTGAGTTTTCCTATACCTCAAACAACTAATGAAGCAAATGACCACTCAAAAGTTTAGGAATTTCAGTCACAGATTAAAAACACCACAGATTATAGGAGGACTTTGCATATGCAATGGCTTTCTGCAGTCAGACCTAAGCTCATCCTGCTGCTTCAGAGGACCACAGACTTATCCATCCTGTCAGTGTGCCAAACTAATAACTTCTACGAAGTTGAAATTTGGAAAATTATTTAGAAAAACATTCAAGTTGAGGTTCATTGCCTGAGAAAGTTCCCCATTTGCCATAGGCAGCTGTAAAGAGTGATGCTGCAACAATATGCCCACAAATTATTTGAGAAAATAATTTAGATTTATTCACATAAGAGTGTCTGTGAATAATTTTGAATAATGAAGGCAAGAGTGGAATGCTAATTTCATAGCAAAACCTCACAACAGAAGGCAAAATGAAATTAAGAGTGCAGCATTCATTAAGAATTCTTCTAAGTCAGTGTTAGATATGCCATTCCAATTAGCTGGCAAATATTTAATTGGCCATGGTATAGATGGGACAATCCACTAGCACTTTTGCTGGCCACGGGCAATTTCGCATTTTGATTACCTTGCACATCGTTTTGCCATCACTCCACTCCGGGGATTCTGGCAGGGTGAGAGGGCCAGGTGCCTGCGGGAGATGGCGCTGTGGGACAGCGCTCACCATCCCTGGCTCCGGCACTCCTGGATTCTGGCTGTCCAGGGATATGCAGCTCAAACCTCATTGCCCTAACAATTTTATTTCTTCCCAAGAGCAATTTCTTTTTCAGCTTCAGAGGTAGGCACGTTTCATAATGCTTTTTTTTTTTTTTTTTTGGTGGCGCTGACAATTGGCTGCAACTTCCATTTACTAATCTTCGCATTATTTCTCACAGATATAAACCAAAGCTAAATTCTCATCTTTAAAAAAACAGGAGCTGCAACTATTGCTGTGTTGCTTTTTGGAGTCAGCATGCCCTTCTCTAGCTCTTTGCAGTGCAGGCTGAGTGCAGTGGTCAGACAGAGCCAAGCTAGAAGTAAGCAATTCAATGGACCAGACTGACTACTGGTAATTAAAATTAAATATCTATTTACACCTTCCTTTCAGCCTCAATATGCCATCAAAAAAAAATCATCAAGTTTCATTTTTGTTTGTTGTATTGGTTTTCTTTTTGTTTGGTTGGGGTTTTGTGGGGGATTTTTGGGGTGTGCGTGTGTGGTTTTCATTTGTTTATTTTTAAATAAAACTGACTGCTGAGTATTACTTATTTATTTTCTACTTGGTTGTTCGCCTTCTGAAGACACTGCTGCCTTATTCAGCATCAAGTCATTTCCTCCGGCCAAAACCAATATTTTTTTAAACCCACAAACAACAAATCAAAGGCTGACCTCAATTTACTTTGGGTAAATCTAAGAATAAACAACTTAGTCAAAGAAACTTAACATAAGGAAACAATTGCAGTGTTGATTTGGCTTTAGTGGGTTCAGCAGAATTATATCTTGACTGTTAGAGAATGATCACTTCCTTTCTCAACAATGACTTGATCAAACATACCGTGTATTAAACATATTTGCACAAACTGCGGTGGCTTAGAACAGATTCCAACTATCAGATTAATTGCCTCATATTACAGGTGTATCAAGTAAGCTTAATGTACCCATACACTTCCTAAGATACCAATGGCTAAGCCAAGCAAAACCCAGTCCATAGCTCAGTCACTCAGTGGTGCATGTGAAAGGAGAGGGGTAAAACCCTTTTATTTCAGTTTAGCTGTTTGCCCAGACTTGAGGGTTATTCTATAGACTTGGGGCTTATGCTCAAATGGAAAGAAATCCGTACTTCAAGAAAAGTACTTCATCTCAAGTTAGGGTAGCTTTTTACAGGCACACAGTTTAGGAAGAGATGACTCAGATACACTGTCCCTGTATCTCTGAAGTGACTGTAAAGGCAGTAGATTGGACCAAATCACACATTAGCATTTATACTGCATTCCTGCTGAGTCCAGCCACACTGAATCTAGACTACAAGAGCTATTCCCACACTCTTTACACCTATCAATTTTAACCTGTATTTGAAATTACTGATAAGCTTTCAGGGTTACTTTCTATTCAACCTACACAAATGAGTCAAATGGAGTCCATAGCAAGATACGGACTGTATTCAGGCTAATTCCTTTTTCCAGTTCTGGATCTGGACCTGAAGATCCCTCGCAAGAAGAGCTTTCCTGTCAATAATATGGATGGTGGCAACCTAGTTTGTCCTCCAGGTTCAGTGAGAACATATCAGGGCTGCTACTAAAGTGGCTCTGCAAATGTACCTTTCCTCATTCTCAGTGGCTTTTTGTCAAGGAGTGTCCTCTCTTGAAGAACTAATTGTTCCTCTCCAGGCTACTGCCCTCTTTAAATCTGCTATGAAAATCAGTTACCATTTAGCACAGAATTTTACCCAAAGGTGTAAAATGAGTAAAGCAAACAAAGACACTATGACAGCAGTAGACCTATACAGAGTTTTTAAAGACCTGAGCTTTACCTGTGTCCTGTGCCAGATAACAGATGCCCTGGAGTGACCCAGCTTGTTTCGACAAGGTCCTTTGTCATAATGTATAAGGAGAAAATCATCCTACAAAATATTAAATGAGAAGGTAGGCAATAAACAGAAATTCTTCAAGTTACAAAATACCATATCCTAAGAACCTAAAACTGGGAATTGAATAGAAAGATAAAAGCAGGCAGATATGGCCAGGTCTAACCTTTCCAAAGCACTTTTTTTACAGTTACAGATATATAGTGAATTCTTCTCCCAAAGGCTCTCAAGCTGCATATTTAAATGCTAGCATGGAGTTTAGCAAGAAGATCCAAGAAGATAAGCTGACTATTGCATATATTTTACACACACAGAGAAAGAACAAAGGAAAACGAATACTTGTACTGCAAATTTCACGAAGTTGATTCCTTTCACTAGTTGAAGAATAGAAGAAAGACAATACAGACTTCTGAGATATTATGTCCTATCAGTCCTGCCATCCTCACACAAACCAGCCAAGACAACAGGCTTAGTACCAAGGGAATGCTGCTTTTTATCTGAGCATGTGAGAAGCCTGTGACTTGAGGACTGTTATTAAAGTATTCAAATGGGACAACTACAGGATTTGAGTCGTCAGAGTAGCTTTCGGAAACCTAACTTCCTTTGCTCTTGTTAACAATGCTGTAAAGTAAAACTGATAACATGGAAACAGATGTTGTATATACTCTGATCCTTGGGCATGATAACAGGCTGATTTAAAAAAATATAAACAAATGACAGCAACAGCTTATAGACTGATAAATTCCTCGTGTTGGGAGAGTATTGTGTTCTTTTTCCTATGTCAGATCTATTTCTTGTCTCACAGAATACAATGAATGGTAAACAAATCTGACTGTTACTGACACACCAAATCTAGTTTATCTGTTAAAACTTCCTCAGACTAATAGCATTGCTACATTCATCCCTTTATCTCCTCCAAGAAGGGCACCACTGAAAAATAAATACTGAAGAAAAAGCAACGCCCCCCCTCCATGTTAGTTGCCATATATAGATTGTAAACAGATTATTCTCATAAAATTTTACTTTTTAATAATTATTTACTGACACACACACAGAACAAATGCTCAAATCACACAGGTCAGACAAGTAAAACAGAGCATATAAATCCTATCAAATTTCCAGCAACAGCTCTGGTGGGTTGTGGTCAAAAGCTAGTCAGCTATTATTTAATTCACTAAAGAGACAGCCACATGGTAAAGCAATGAAATTCTAGGTTTCTGAGAGCCAGAGTGCATGGCATATACTCACATCAAGAGATTCCAGACAGTACCAGCAAAAGGCATGTTTGCAATTCTTACACATCATTTGGGCACAGCCTTCATCTCTTTCAATGTAAACTTTACACTTTGGACAGCGTTTGATTGGAGCGTTGTCATCTTCCATTTTAAAAACTGAACTGTGGGAGAGAGTGAGAAATCAGTAAGATATGTGGCCATGTCAGTTTAGAGAAGACCGTCTAAGAACTGTGCTACAAAAGTAAGCCTGCTTTTTTGTTAAAAAAAAAAAAAAAAAAAAAAGAGAACTTACTAGAGATTCAAGTATTAAACTGAATTTTATTATTCAGATATTTTGGCTATACACTATTTTCGAAACATATCTCTGGAAAAGATGTTTAATGACTACAATGTCTACATAAACGTTAGGATATTTTCTTTACCACATATTTTCCAACTGTTTTTGTTATCTAGTTATACTAATAGATATTAAACTGTTTTCTCCTGGAATGTAGCAGATGAGCAGCTAGGTCACATCTAAATGTTTTGTACCTCTAGGTCATTTTCCTTTTTTCTCCCTTCTTTCTCAGAAAAGGGAACAATCCCTTGATTGCACAATAAGACCATATTCCTTTGGATTGAGCACCAGGGAGAGATTACTTATCTCTGCCCTCCTTGAGGATCCTCCCTAGGAATTTCCCTCCAAATAAAGAACCATAAGGTTCTGGGGGCATGTCATCCTTCCAGAGTTATCTCTGTCCCTGTTGACACAGTCCTAACAAGTCACTGTTCATGAGTTAGGATCAGCATCGACTCGTCTTGCACAACTGTGCAAAACCACAGGTGTCCCCTCATATAGTGAGCAGAACACACAGGAATGTTGAAACACTGGAAGAACATTTATTTCTCTTGGGGAGCTTTCTACTGTATGCAGGTTTTATGCACACTAATAACTAAAATGTACCTTAAGAAATGACAATTCCTGCAGCAACTGCCAGTGGAGATACAAGAATAACTGATGGGGAATCAACAGTTTGCTGGAAAACAGGACTGACACTTGATTGATTGGTTTACCCAACAGCAGGATAAAAGAACACACACTAATTACTTACACTAGGAGCAACTGTATTACAGAAAACTGTTTTGCATCCATAAAATGCATAGGAAACTCCAAATGCATTGTAGCACAAGTTGCTACTGGCCCATTATGCTCCAAAATAATGAAAAAAATCAACTTTTACTCAGTGGAGTGAAAAATAAAGCGTGAAATAATTAACTAAGAGCAACAAAAAGACTAAGCAAAAATAGATGACATTTTTTACCTTGCCACGAAATTTAGCGAGCTTCAGTTCTTGTCAAACACACATAAAAGCATGTGCAAAAGTTGGTATATTTGATCAGGAACTTGTCATGACAGCATCCTAGCTAGTCATCTGTTACAGTAAACCTTGAAAGAAGACAAGTTAGGAGTAACTAAGTCCAAGGCTGGGCAGGGTTTTATTGATGCCTTGACCTGCGATACAATCTTTGAAAAAGTCCAAACATGAAGTGGAACACATGCACAACAGCCTTTCTTATTCAGTGGCTGCAGTATGCCATGGGAAACTGCTTGAAACAAAACTTAAGATCATGGGCCAAATGTGCAGCAGTTAGGATGATTGACAGGGCATCCTAAAAATCACCGTCTGGCATGATGTTACTGACCCGCACATTGTCCAGGAGAGCAGCAGTAACAAGATCTTCTTTCAAGGAAGCTCATGAGCTGCCTGGATGTCATATTTTCCCACTGGGGCAAAAGGCCAATGGCCCAAGCAGCTCCTTTGTGCTTTGCTGGGAATGGTGGCAAAGAACAAGGCTGCCAAGAGCTATTCAGTTTTGGAATATGGCATTAAAAGAACAGGAACGACTAAGAAAAGGAAACAGCTTTAGAACAAAACATCAGGAAAATGCCTCTTTACTATTCATAATCCGATTTGTTCAATAATTGAGTGTTTAGTTTCTAAATACTTGATCTTTTGCAATACTTTACCTTGTTTCTCCTGGAAGAAAAGAGATTGGCATGTTCTCTTGACAGCCTTGACCTGGATGCCAATTAGATTTGCAAGCAGAGCAGAACTCAATGTCGCACACTTTGCACTGGACCAGCTGGGGGTCCTGTGGGCTTGATTCTTGGAGCTGGCAAACTGCCTGGCAAGTAGAGGATGGACACCAAGTCCGGCATGGATCCAAAAGCACTTCTGCAAAGGGACATAAAAGAACAAAATTCAAAGGCGGATACAAGACTGGCCTTCCACAACAGTGCATTCCAGCTGAGGCTGGCTGGCAGGGCTTTTGAAGACACAAGTTTTCAAAAGGAGCCTTTTAATTTATGCTACCCACTTAGACATAAACCTGGCCTGTTTTCCAAACTAAAAACACCAAACTAAAGTGAGCCTCACAAGTCCCAATTAATTGCCCACTTTCATTCACTGAACTAAACTTGTTCGGAGAATGAGATTTTTTTCTTTTCAGATGTACTTCAAATTAAGCACAGCATATACTATGGAGGTAAAACCCATTAGAAAGTGTTTTTACAGTGCCTTGCTCATTAGGATTCTTATTTCAAGTTGGCCTCTGCCTTAATGTGACCACATGATTAACAATGGCATAAGACTCTCATAGAGTTTCATCTCTTTCTTGAAGGTTTCTTACAGGTAAGTCATTTCACGTTTCAAAGCCCACTGAAGACAATATAACTAACTAACTAACTAAAAAATTAAATTACTTCAGTGGTTTCTAGGCTGGATCCTGCCCTCAGCAAAACCTTAAGTTCTCTATGACCACACCATTCCACATCCTGATAGGCATGCAGTCAGCTTAACACGAACCTTATTAATGCTTATATCATTACACACTACACATAGAACTGCTTGGTAATTCGGCACCAGATGCCATCCCAGGAGATAATGTTGACTCTGTGAAAGAGGTCAGTCAACCTCTCCAGTCCCTACAGTAGTAGTAGTCAACTTAAACAGCAAAGCTCAAAATAGAAGTCACTCCCTCCCTTAGTTATATAGCAGTATAATACATAGCAATTTTCTTTCCTTCGTCTATTGCCAGAGTGCTGTAGTTCTGGGAATCACACAGGCAAGAACAGAAACAACTACTTTTTGGGTTTTGGTTTTGATTTTTTCTTTTTTTGTGATGACCAAACAATTAATGCACAATGCTACTGCGTGAACATATGCAGAGACAGATTCTGATTTATAGGATTGTTCTGGAATGATACCATTCTCACAGCCTTCAATGGGTAGTGTTATATGTGTTACCTCTTTCAAACTGTAGCTTCTTATATCTTTGCATGATTTCTGATGCAACCATGCACTCAATCTGTTGAAGGAAGTAAAACAAAGACAAATTTCCAATTAGGAGCAGCAATAATCTAACTAATTTTAAACAAACAGAGATAAAATATTTGACCTTTGATGAATTATTAAAACAATGTCTTGTCAACAATGGAAGCTGTGACATAAAGAGCAAGACACATTTAAATATCCTGTAAAGACAAGAAAACACTCCATTTGCAGTAACAGCGTACCTACCTCATTTTCTTGCAGGTGACCTCGCTTTGGGCAGGCAGCATCAGGGCAGCTGATTGCTGTTTCTAGACCTTCTTTGATTAACAGTTCCACATACTGTTTTAGGCACTGTAAGACAGTGAATAAATCACTCAGTATTTTAACAGCTTTCCTCTGAAAATTGGAAGAACTCAAACTCTGCAAAAACAGGTACTACGGTGTCCCTTTTACAGCCATGGGCTTTACAGCTTTTGCCACAGTCATACCTTTAAGCAGAAAACAGTAAAGTTCATTCCCCATCAAATCATAGAATCACTTAAGCTGGAAAAGACCCCTAAGATCACTGAGTCCAACTGTTTACCAAATAACTGTTCATCAAATCCAAATATGCTGCAAATTAAAAAAAATAATAATGGGGAAAAGGACAAATTGAACAGGGAGCAAAGAGGAAGGGAAAAAAATAATAAAACATCATCGTGATAAAATTAGACATTCCAAAAATCCTTGTGACTAGAAGCCACAACATAGCTTAGTAAGCAGTAACTCCCAATAATTACTCAAAGACAAACATCTGTCAAGCATATCAGAGCACAAAGGGAGTTGTGTATCTTGCCTTCATTGTTCTAGAAAATAATATCTGAACTTCACGGTTAAAGAGATATCTTTTCCATAAGAAGGAAAAATGTGAGAATTAGGACTCCGCAAAGAACTACAGTTTCCATGGGGACTGAATAATAAATATTGGTAATACTAATACTTTTCTCCCCTAGCAACCACAGTGTTTTACCTAAGTCATAACTGAAAATGTAGCCTCTAACACAGCAGCACACAGCACGGCAGTCAACAAAACAGATAAGAAAAAAGGGTATTTTTGACCAAGGGCAAATTAAGACCAAACCTTGTTATTCTTGAAAAGCAACTACCCCCTTCCACCTCCACCCTTCCCACATGAAGGTGAGAGCTAATGCATAGGTGTCTGCTGGGAAGGCAAGGGAATGATAGAGACAGAGACTCCTCTCTACAACTTCCACCAGCCCAACATTACACAGAAAGAGCAAACCAGGGTCTGCTTCCCAGAGGATGGGTCACCCCACAGTGTTCTCACCCTGCTTGTGAGCTCAGCTGGCAGTGGCAAATCAACTACAGGAGTCCCCTAACTCCCTATTACCAGATGTTTGAATAAAGAGAGAGGCTAGACCAACAGCAGAGTGAAATGAAGATATGAAACAAGCTCAGCATCCAGCTGTGTGGGAGGCAAGAACACACTCTGCAGCAAACTGGCAAAACAGGGACTTCAGTTACCATTTCCACAAAACACTTGCAAAATGTATGCAGCTGCTGACTCACCACCAGCCTAGGAAGGCAAAGGGTTGCACTGACCTTGCCAAGGCTGGCGTGCCTAACTGCACATCAGAGCACAAAATTGTTTCTTCCTTCCAGCCACACCATCAATGAGCACCTTTTAGCCTAACTCTCAAGCATGCAGCTTGTAGCTGTTAAGGTCCAGACTTTGAGCCTATTTCTCTTCTGCCTCTTGATTTGTCTATTCAGCTCCTTTCAGAGACCTGTATTAACACAATATTCTAGGTTTTAGAGCTCACAGCTTGACTGCAGCAAAAACTTCACTTCCTGCCCAAGCAGTCTTTCCTGCTCTGGTCCACAGCTTTTCTGGTAGCAACATGCCACCACCTTGATAGCACAACAAATAATTTCTGTTAGAGTCCCCTTTCCCTGTGTCTCCCACTCAGTAGAGAAAACAGGTCTATTTTTTGAAAAAGAAAGGAGACAGAAAACTGACACCTTAAAGATTTTTAATTGTGCAGAGAAATCCATATGTGACAGACTATAGTTTATGTCTTTCTCTTCATCAATAGGGACTTAATACAGACAACTGTTCACTTAGTAAATGTTTGATTTGCAGGTTTCCAAGCCTTCACTTTAAGCTCTTCAAGGCAGCTGGTGGAGCAGTTAAAGAGAACCACGGGCAGCAATCACCACAGGCTCAGTTCTGCAAGACCCAGATCCTAGGTTGTGTGCCTTGACAAACTGTAATTTCAGCTGTAGTGAGGTATTAGTGCTGCTATAATGACACTGCTGGCTCTTCCCTTTCCTCTCCATTTGCAGACGCCAAGTGTGGATTAAAATGAAAATGCATACATTTTTAATGCCAGCACTTAGCACTTATAGAAAGTACTTTTCAAGCTGAATGAGCTTTGCAATCATTAATCATTAATGTGGCTAATTCTCCTCCTCAACCTGTTTGGGACCATTGCCAAAGTCTATTCAATTTGCTTCCCTTTCCTCGCTTTACATCTTCCAAGAAATGACACAGTTCATCCCTGTCACGAGCAGCGTCCAATGGCCTTCCCCTTCCCCTGATGTGGTACTGGCCCCTGCCTCCTCAGCATCAGCACAGCCAAGTGCACTTCTCATGCTTCACCCTCAGGGAACTGTCTTAAGGCCACAAAATCTTACTGTAAAATAGGCAGAGGATAAAACAGCCTGTCCACTCAAGACTCCCTCACTCCAGAGATTTCTTAAGTGGAGAAAGAGTAACCCACAGTAGTTGAAAGAGAAGCAGATGCAACACATTCCAGTTTACCAGAAATGCTCAAACAACACTAGGATTAGTACTCAATTATACTCAATTATGAAAAGTTCATTGCAAAACGATTACAAAAGGATGACAAATAAATTGTTGCTCATTTTCTATATAACTTGTAGTTGATTCCATGCTGGAAGAACGTATCTTCATAGCCTTTTCAGTAAGGCAATAAAGTACTGTACAGCACGAAGAAAAATGTGGGAGTGTAAGTCACCCCAAACAATGTTCAAAATGAACTGTATTACATAATTTTTCTCAGAGAAAACAGAAGATGAAATTAGATACCTAAAGGTTGAGGTTGGACTAAAGTCACAAGATACTTCTTGTTGTACATCAACCCTTACAAAACAAACATGCTGAGAAGCATCTTTATTTTTTTAGTAGATGTGCATCAATTGAAACTTGCTTTTATTTGAAGAAGTACTTTTACCAAATTCCACTTATTTTTTTCTTTAAAAAAAAAAAGTCATCTCATTTCAGTAATTAAATAACTAAATATTATTTAAGTAAATCACATTTGAAGGTACTCTAAACCTTTCAAAAACTGATTTTTTTTTCATTTGCATTTCTGCTTTATGCATAACAATCTCTAGCCAGGTTATTCTCGTTTATGCTGCAGTTGTAACAAGCAAAGAGGTAACTGGAGTAGCTTAGATTTCTATCCAACATGCATTCTTTCAGCATATCAAACAATTCAGGACAGGAAAACAGTTATTATATGGTGGCACCCCAGGACACTGCTAATGTTGTTTGGGTTCCTTAAGGATACAGATCTGGTTTTTATCTATTTATTATCTATTTTTTTTATTTATTATCTTATTATTTATCTATTTATTATCTATAACATTTCATTTTACAATGTCATGAATGTTAGACAGGCAATGAAAACTGCCATTTAACTCTGGCAATTTCCCACAGACAAAGGAAAGCAAAGCACTGCACAACATGTGTTACATATAAACTATATACAGGCTACATACACCATATATATAATATATATATATAACCTATAAATAAAGCTTTATATAAAAATTACGTAAAGTACAGGTCAAGATGCCTCCAGTGCCCCAGATGCTGCTAAGATCAGTCAGAAGAGACTGGTTAGCTCCCCTGAGCATCAGCCCTGTATTTTTCCTTGTGCATCCCTGCTCTGTCCCCCATCCATCACTGTTGCCCTTTCTGGTGTGTGGATAACTTTCACTTGATAATTCAAGAATTCTACTGTCACTTGCTGTCCCCATGCCAAAGGGTAGGAGCACATCCACTTTGAGGAGTCTTGACCCAGATCGATTCTTACTTCACAAAGGTAAACTGAGAGCCCAACTCAGCAGCAGTTTTACTATAAGCTGCCTATATAAGTTGGGAATACTTTTGGTTTTGCCTCAGAGACAGATGGCTAGTAAAGGAATGATTTCCTTTCTGAAGCTGCCAAACACAGCTTAGTATTTAAAGCTCTGCAAGATGTGCTGTACTTCTAACCTTTATAGATCAAGGATTGCATCACACAGAAAGGTATGTTCAGTGACCACTACATGTTGCTGTTTTAGAGCATATCTTTTTGTCTAATGCTATGAAGATCAAAATATCCTGCGAGAATCAAAATGATTATTTTTTGCCTGATTTCCAAACCTTAACACAATCTTGCTCTGTTGCACTTAGCTCTAACAAACCTGCACAGGCCACAGCAAAATTTATATATATAAAGAATTAAAATTTCTGGTTTTCAATCTTTTTTTCAGAAGAATTCCAGGAACAATCATGCTTACTTCTGATGATGGTGCTTTGACTTATTTCTCCTGACATAAAAACTCAAATAAACCCCATCCTAATTCCTAAGAAGGAATCTGGCTTTCATTATTTCCATGTGGGGCAACATTTATCTACCATCTACTTTGACACCAAAAAAAAAAAAAATGTATTCACTAGGTGCCTAAAGGTCATTTTATAATACAAAATGTATATAATTAAAAACACTTGAAGATGTTTTTGGAAAGTCATAACAAATTTACTTTTAAGAACACGTTATTGCTACTATTGCAGCAAATGAGAAATGGCTTTTCAAGATGTCATCTTTAATTTGCAAGTTAGGTGGGCAAAAATATTATCCTGTATTATTTTCTTAACAGCTGCTAGGTGGATTTGGTCAGAATGTAGACTTCTGACTACATTAATGCTGCAGATTCAAGTGCCAAGTCATATGGGAAATTTTATAAATAAGTCAATGGATTTGGAAAAGCCAAAAAAGCATGACAGGATTGCAGAGCCAAGTATATCATCATATCATTTGATTTATTTCTTAAAACTTCAAATGTATTTTAGTGCTGGCACTAGGCCACAGTCATTCCCAAATAAAATGTGCACTACATGTAGAAACATCACATGCTGGTGTTGATAAAACATTTTTAAAAAGCCACACACACATAGATAAAATTGAAAGGAGAAAAAATGAAGAAATAAAAAGAAGAAATGCAGCTTTAACCAAGTTCTAAAAAGAAAAGGAAAATAGTTTTTTACAATGCATTTGGTAATGGTAAATATTGAAGATAAGCAAAGGAAGTTGCTACTGTACACAAAGATTAACCAGGTAAATAACCCCGCACTTTAGGTAGACAACCACTAACAGTTTGCACTGTACTTCAGGAACACAAGGAAGGACTGACATGCATTTTTAACAAGGGAGATTTCTTCAAAGTTCAAACTGATCAAGAAAATGTTTTCAAGTAGGATGATCATTAGTATGTAGACTAAGTTGCTAGTCTAAAATTCTGTATCAAACCAGTATTAAGTGAACTTCTAAAAATATACATACATATATACACACACATGTATAAATAAACTTGCATTCAACCATGTGAAGAACCAGAAAACGCGAGCTGGTATTTTGTGATTCATATTACAAGTGACATTAGACTAGGTGAATGTAAAGATACCTTTGAGTCTTACATTCTAGGAAAGAATATGAAGAATATGAAAGGATATTGAGTGAGTAGCACTTACTTAGTAGTGTCTTCTAGCTACAAATCTACAGTTTGGTTCTATAGGTCATTTTTGAGCTAATAGGACACTAAGCCGAAGCTCAAGAATTCATGTGATGAGGATACACAGAGGAACAAAATTACCACAACAACTACTTTTGATAGTATTTTGTAATACTTTTATGCTTTGCATACCAGGAGTTTTTCTTTACATTACTTTAAAATGACTACCCAGAAGGTGATATCTTCTCTTGCCATAAGGCAGTGCAATATCAGTTATTCCACTGCTCTGAGCGAATTCCACTAAGTCACTTCTGCAGTCAGTCTGGTGAATAGGTGTTTATACTGGTAGACATATTGCCTGTAAAGGTTTCAGGTAATGAGATGTAATGCCCTATTTTAGCTTTAGATTAGGATAGTACATAGAGATGCAGTGTGTAATACTCAATGGGGCTGGGGGCAAGAGTGTGTAAGAGTGAGTGAATTTCTGTAACTACAAAAAAAAAGAAAAAAATATCAGATCAATTTGGATGTCCATGTCTCAGGTGAAGACTAATGCTCTTGGAATAAGAGCTTCCCTCCCTTTTGTCTGAACAGCAAACTTACTCTGGTAGAGAGCTTTTACTTGAATAAAACATCATCTTCTAGAAATATTTTCCATTTTGACAAAGCTGAACAATTCCAAGAAGAAAAACTCCCCTAAATTAAGCAGCCTACATCTGGTGTGTTCTCTGAAGAGAGAAGTAAGGCTTGACCTTCCCTATTCCTGAAAAAGAGATTCTTGTAGCCACATATAACTTTCATATGCTTCTTAAAGCAACAGTTCATCTGGCAATAGGACAAATCATAGAATGGCTCGGGATGGGACAGACCTTAGAGATCACCTAGTTCCAAACCCCCTGCCATAGGCAAGGACACTTTCTACTAGACTAGGTTGCTCAGAGGTCCATCCAAACTGGCCTTGAACACTTCCAGGGATGGGACATCCACAACTTCTCTGGGTAGCCTGTTCCAGTGCTTCACCACCCTCACAAAATTCTTTACTTAGTATCTAAACCTACCCTCTTACAGTCTGAAGCCATTTCTCCTTGTCCAATCACAACATGCCCTTGTTAAAAGTCCCTCTAACTTTCTTGTAAGGCCTCCTGGTCAGGCTCCTTGTAACAGGACCCCATTATAAAGTTACCTGTCCCAGCCCTCCCTTTAATTCTGACCCATAAGCTCTGGGTTGGCTCCTCATTCATCCTCAAGCAGAGCTCCACAGCTGGTTACTGACATACAGGGTAACGACACCCCCACCTCATCTCCTCTGCCTGTTCTTCCTAAAGAGCCTGTACGCTTCCATTCCAGCACTCCAGTCATAGGAATCATCTTATTTTAAGCTTAATGTTTCATAGAAAAAGAAAACTACTTTCTGACAGATTTCCATGGAAGAAAACGTGTGAGAGAAAAGAAAAGGTAGATTTCTTGGAGAGCTTTTAAGCTTCTTTCAAACTTACTACATGGCCTCTTTGTGTTAAGTACTTACAATCCTGTCTCAAATCTATTGTTTAATAACAGGCTCAACTTGGAATCACTCCTGCATTGCTGCTCCAGTGTGCACAATTCTCTACATCAGATCTCCAATCTAGCTTTTTAATATCACCCTAATCCTACTTAGTTGACAAGTGATTTATGAGAAAATATCTACACACACAATCAGAGATCTGTTTGAAGCATATGCATGACTATGGGAGTGATTTTTTTCCTCTATTAGATAATCTGTCAACTATACTGACCAAATCCACAAGCACAAGCTATATCCAACTCCACAAACCACCTAGACCAGAGACAGATGTACACTAGAGATGTTTAATATTTGCAGTAATACTTTGAACTTAAAGAATTTCCATTTCTATAGACATCTTCTCACAGACAATACTCTACTATCAAAGAAATCTTCACTATCAAAATTCCAATTTTTATTAACCCTGCAGCTGACTCATCATCCTTAACATCGCCCTTAACAGGAAGAAACAGTCACTTATCTTGACATGCAGTACTTCAAATCTACCAATCTGAAAGCAGTAACAGAGAACAGTCTAACATGTTTATTCTTTATATCCTTTGTTTTGTTACAGAGACAAAAGTTCTGCTACACAAGCATACCAAACCTTGACTCCCAGAAAAGCACCTGCAAGGTGATCCAGAGCTCTGCAACAGGAAAATATTTAGTGCCCTGTGCTGCGAACAAGAATGTACACACTAAGAGACCTTGGCCAGGACCAGATATAGGTAACATCACAGCTGATAAATGTTTTACCCCAAGTGGCAAACAATTTGAAAAACCTCTGTTTGACAGGTTTCTTGCCTCTGCCTGCCCAATACTTGGACTTTTTTTAAAAGATACCTTTTTGTTCAAAACTGCCAAGGGTAAATGCCTCTTTCTTTCATCATGCTGTCAATTTTTAAAGACTGCACCAGCTGTTCTGTAGCTCTGTTACAGACTATATTGTTAGTATAAATGCAATCACATCATCTTGCCCGTGGATGATGGCCAAACAGGATGATGGTTGGGAAAGATAAACAACCTATGTGCTTCCAAGTCTGAGGACAAACCATCTGAACATCCTTTTCTGAGCTGTAAAAATTTTCTTGTTCAGAAATCCCTGTGCTCCCATCCATGGTGCAATCTCAGGATGGGAATTGGCCAGCATCCTGGTAGGAGCAGGGACTCAGCCACTGTACATGTCACTGTGTTTAGTGCAGTGATGGCTGTTGATTCATCCTGTGGACAGCAGAGTAATTCTGTTGCTTTGGTTCTATCTCTGTCCAAAGGCTTTTAGAGTACACCCAAATATCACAGCAGTCCCTGGTACACACTGCTTAACTGATGCAAACAATAACTCAGACAAAATATTTATAATAGGGTGCATCACCCCTCTGACTGAATCCAGCCTCCAACCTCTCTGAGTAAGACTAACTGCCAGTTTGAGTACAGGGAAGTAGCAGCATCAGGTTATGGAGTCAACAAACGATGAAAGGAAGGTGAGAAGAAACATATGTTTCAAGAATGCAGCAAGAAGAGCCCCGATAACTACTTCAGCTTGACAAATATTAAGATATGGCAAACATCCTGTGAGACACAGCAACCAATGGCTGCACAAATCACAGACAGGACCAAGCATCCAGAAACAAATGCACTGGAAAACAAATGCCTTTTCCCAGTTGAATATCTTAAAGGGAAGGCAACCCAGACTTACAGCAGCCTAGCCTTTGAAGTAGTGGGGCTGTTTTTTATATATACATTTATTTATGACTGTGTACTGTAAAATATACAGAAGACAAACAATTTTTCTTCAGAGAAATCAATCATAGTAGACAGCGGAAAACGGCCAAGTGAGACAAGGATAATATCTTGTAATTTGTGCATATCTTCATGTTAGAATAGGTAGTTCAAGTGCACGTACGTGTAAACTTCTTTCATGTTGGATTTTTACCCCTCCATTTCCCTGCATAAGCTGCTTGTTCTCACCTATTCAGGGCTGAAATTCATAAAAACACACAGAGTAAACTTTACAAAAATGAACTTGTTTTCAAAATGCCAACATATGTTGGATGAAACTTAAATATTCAGGAGGTAAAACTGCCAACAAACAATTCAGTCTTTCCTTATGTTTGAGAAAAGTTTATTCTATTTCAGAACAAAATTAATAGTTCTAGTGGGAAGACAATACACCTGCAGCAAACAAAGGACCTTCCCTTTTCACATGCAAAACACTGCAAACAAAAGTGAACTGGTTTCCTCAACATGCTTATGAAGGGCAGATAATGTTAATCTCATTTAGTAATGTCACACAGGAGAGGAAAGCTGAAGGCTCCGGATCAAGTTTAGTTTTCACTCAGGGTTCTGCAGTTCACAAATGCACATTTCTCTGTAAACAGGTAAGTTTATTATTTAAGCAGGAAATTCTGTCATCACAGAACCTAAAGACAAGTCAGAACTCAGCCAGCCACGTGAATTGCTATGCAAACACATAATGACCTCTAACCAGGAAGCCTCTACTGCCACATCACCCGTCAAGATTAGTATCAGTTCTCTGCTAAGGCTGGGGTAAGTGAGAAAAAGCAGCAAGCTGTGAGCTTTGCCAGCAGCTAGTAGGAAACAGGGAAACATTACAGCTACTAAGGAGGACTCGGAATTCTGCAAAACTTCACAAGCCATTAGGTTTTCCCCCCTCCTGTTTCCAAGCATGTAGGGCATCTCCTTTGGTAGAGGCAAGTGCTGCCCTGCTGAGGTAGGTTTCCCTCGGCAAGCAGACACAAACCATCCAGGATCAGGAAGGTAGCCAAGCCCACCTGTTCCCACCCACACTGCCCTCTGGTTGCCCTGCCCCAGGGGAAAGAGAAGCTGAACCTGCCTCTGCCTCGCTTGGAGTGAGGGATAACACTAACTAAATCATTCCTTTTCCTGTAATTTAACTCAGAGAAGCTCTATGTGCTTCCAGTCAAGCATAACAAGAAGAAGAAAAAAAAAAAAGGATTCCTGATGCCGGTTACAGGCAGGATAATATTTGCCTTACTGATCTTCAGTCTATGAGGAAGTTCAAAGAGGGGAATGATTAGAATTAAGCAGATATGTATGAACAGTCACGATTAGGCAAATTCAGTAATCCTGTGTAAAAAGGACTAGTGAAAGCAGGAGTTTGTCACTGTCCTGCTGCCGTGCTACTTGAGATAGAATACACCAAACCAAGGGATACCTAAAGGTCCAGGTAAGATTAACCAGCTGCCTCAAGGGCTTAAGGTAGAGTCTAAGGAGCAAGAATCAAAGTATGAGTATCTACTAAGCAGTGCTAGTTTCAAACACCACAAAGTTGATCCACATGTGCACATATGGCCAACAAGAAAACACAAACAAGCAGCAGAAGGTAGGTCAACATTAGTTTTGTTATTTTCTTTCTGATTGTAGGCCCTCTCACACATCTGAACAACAGTTTCTCCTTCCATTAGTAACAAGGTGGACTGCAAATGAGCAATTAAAATAAACTTTTCCATTAAAGACAAGTTTTCTGTTAGGCTTCCTATTTCTCCCAGATGTTTTCTTGCCTGGACTACCTACTTGACTGATTTTCTTTTTAAATTTGAGAAAAGTAAGCAATGAATCCTCCAGAACCAGCATGATCAACACTGCATAATACCTTGAAGGGAATTGAGCAATCTAATATGAGGTCAAAAGGAGCTTAGTATGTCTTGAGTAATAGTGCCATCATGGTACTTGCAACACATTGACAGATCCATGTGTATGCTTCTATATATATAAATTATATAGTATTTATGTACACAGATGTACAAGTAAATCTGAATTGGAACACAGTCAAGCAACTAACTGCTTAAATGCAAGAATATCAACTAGAACAAAAACCTGTTGTAACTTTAGCACAAATACAATTGGTAACGCACCAAGGAAACATCCTCTCCTTTAAGACACGTGAGAATTTCATCACAGATTACAAAATAATCAGAATTTCAGACATCAAATCGACTAAAATTGCTCCCTCCTTATCTCCTGCTAACCCTTCAAAAAAGAAAAGGTTAAGTAATTAGTGAAAAAATTTAGTGCAGTAACTAATAAAAAAATAGAAAAAAAGCAGTGTTGTCTGCTTTACTCTCCTTCTATAAGTGTTACGAGGAAAGATTTCTGAAGAAAACATGTACAACCAATTGCTTCTGCTGGGGTAAGCAACTGTTAAGCAACTGTTAAGCAACTATCTTAAAATTTAAGTTACTAATTATGTACTGTGTGCTATTTAGGTGGGAAATGATTTAATAAAAAGCAAGCTATTTAAGTGTTTTGGTCCAGAATTAGATGAGCACAGTTAAGATTAGTCCTATTGTTGACATGATTCCAGAAGAGAGATAGTAGTCTGCCTCTCGATAATACTCAGAAAAACTAAAAGCCATCAGCAGATCACTTGTTTTCTTTCTACTCTCTAGACTTTTGTTCCTCTGGTACCTTGAGCAATCCAACAAGGATTTGCTTGAGGTGCCAGAGCAAATACATTCTTGTAACATTCCTAATGGATGAGATACACATTGAGAGCTCACAGCACTGCGTGCACATTAACGATCATAATGATAAAAATCATAATGGAGTATTAAATGGAGTAATTTGTACTAAATAGTCATAACTGCGAAGTAATACTATGGGAAATTGTAGTGCCTATGCCTTATCAGCAGAGGAGTGGCAGTCTGCTCTATTCAATCCACGCACAGCTCTGCCAGAAAGCAAAAGAAAACAGTGTCCCCATTCTATTTTTCTGAATAACAAAGTTGTGCTACTGTATAAGTGTCAGGAAGAGACAATTCTTCATGGGATCTTTACTACAGCACTTCTATGATTATAAAGAGTATTATAATATACAAATATTATAGGATTGAGAGACCTGTACATTGATACAAGTTCTGCCTACATACCACTAGCACTTAATTTCAAAGATTTTTGTAATAAATACTGATACTGTCTAAGTTTGCTGTGATTTAGACAGAAAGGCTAGAACTGGTGACAAAAGCTGCAGCAAAAGTAGCTCTCACACCTGTAACAGACATTCCTTTTTCTCTTTTGCTCATATCCCTGGAGAGGCCATCAGTTATCTCTGTTCATTTACATAAAAGCAAGCAGACAGAAAAAAAAATTATATATTGGTCAATCAAAAACAAAATAGATGTAGTGGATGTACTGTACATAGACTCCATGCAAAATTTTGAATCAAAAAGGCTTGGGTTTTTTTTCCTGTCGGTTTTAAACAATTTTAGTTTGGCTATTTACAAAGTATAATTCATATTAAAGACTGCAATGTCCTTGATGTTTATGGAAATTGTCACTGGAGGAATAGGAGAGGAGGAATCTGAACAGTTCTCACACTTTTCCTTAACAATTGCCAACAGGTAAAACAATCTTGCCTGATTTAGGGGAGTATTTTCTTCAGCAATTTATTTACCTTATGGGACAGCCTGCAGGTTGAGATGAAGGCCTTGGATTTCAGACGAAAGTTGGAACTGTAACAGGTTTACAGCTATTGCCTCTTGCATTTATTTGACTGATTCTTAATTCTTCCTTCACCATCACCAATGAAAGTAAAAGTAATATTTCCTATTAATTTATGGCAGCACTTTAGGATAAATAATTTTTTCAGGGCACTCAAACATCACTGTAGTGAAGCAAGTGACAAACAAGAGGCAGACAAACTACACCAATTTCCTTAAACAGGACAAGGCCGAATGAACTATTTAAATAGTCAAATACAAGTGAATTGGTGATTCCACCTGAATACAGTTCAAAACAAAAACCCTGTGTCACCACAGTCATGTTACTTATGTCAGCTGCTAAGTACAGATTATTGGCAAAGGTTACATATTTAATGTCTCTAACTGGTTGTATCTTTCAAATGAGCAGTAAGAGTCAGTTACTCTACCAAGAAACAGATCAGTGACAGTAGCAAACATTAGAAGGAACCAGGTGAAGATGAAAAGGTGTATCTGGTAACCCAGTCTTTCTGCTACCATTGAAGTGTTACTGAAAACTGAAATTTAAGTATTTTCCACACCCAAGCAACAGGGAGAAACAGAATACTCAGCTGTAAGTACTAGAACAGTGGAGAACAGATTTCATGAAGGCTATAATTTTACCCACTTTTGCATGTTTAAGCAAACACTCCTTTCAAACTGGAATTGGCTGTTTTATTGGCTGTTCTTTTTCCCATCAGGGAAAAAAAAATCTATTATTTCAAGACAGTATTTCCATGAAGAAAAATAAAATTAAAAAGTAACTAAAATCCTTGATCTTGAACATTAAGAACACACACCCAAAAACTTTGTTGAAAAGGACTTTCAGATTTAACAAAACAGAAAAAGTCACTCAATCCCATTTCTGAATCTGCAACACCATGTCAAAACTCTTGGGAAATTAAAGCCTGAGCATCATGTACCCCAGAAATTATATTCTTACTGATAATACTCCAACTCTTCCTCTGTTGAATCGTTGTTACAAAGTTTTTGGTGTACCTGCACCAACTGCAAAATTTAAGGGTCTAAAATTTTAATTTCAAATCATTATTAGGTAAGAAAAATTAGTACTAATTTTCATTCTCTATTCATAAACCATCAATATACATTAACTGTGATGATGATGATCTTTGTCATATTAGTATGTGACCATATTGCCAGTGTTTTGTACTTAACTGACAATATGCTTGTTATTCCAGGTAAGCATTTGTACAGTACAGTAATGGAAACCTGTTATGTGACTAACTATGATACAGTGAAATTGAAGTCTATAATACATTAAATACTTTCATAGTGTAGTGGTTTGAATCTTGTTTTCCCCCAGAGGCTAGAAAAGTGGTAGACCCCAAGGGGTGGAAACCCCTGGAAGTTTTGGAGTTCTGTCCAATGGGTGCTCCTGCAAAAATGTCAACATCCCACAAGCTCACCGGAAAAGAGGAGTTGTAGTTTGGATTGTTGAGGAGAGGTGGCCATGTTGTGAGCCACGAGGAAGGGGCTCTGAGCCCCTTGGGCCCTCTGGGCCCTCCCAGCCCCTGGCTGGGGGGGGCTGCAGGGACCTGGAACAGCATAAAGCTGGGCTAGGTGCCTGTAGTTATGCCGGGAGATGTTTTCTCCATGGGCACAGAGCAGCAGCCGGCACTGACCAGAGAAACGGTGGCAGAGAGCCAGAGATAAGAACCTGAACTGAAGGAGCAGCAGAAGCAACATGCAGCACCAGAGAAAGGACTCCTGGAAGGAGAGCCGGGAAAAAGAGAGCCAGCAGCCTGAGAGACAGAGTTCTGGGGGTAAGACTGTACCAGATCCCCTAAAACTCCTTTGAGATCCCTCTGAGAAAAGAGGGAGATGGACTCCTATTAAGGAGAAGAGTTTTAGACATGCAGCACCAGAGAGAGAGAGGAGCTAAGAAGCTCAAAAGACGTCCCGGAGCTGGACCGGGACGGCCAGAGGAATGCGGGGGGAGTTGACCTTGGTTCTCGCCCCCTTGCACTGCTGCCACAGTGGCAGCCTGAGAGACAGGGCACAGAGGCCCTGCAAGGAGCTGAGTCTCCTGGAGATACCAGACCGTCACGAAGCCCCCTGTGTCTTCGTGATATGACGTGGTGATACGACCTTGTCTGGGGTTACGAAGCCCACGGAAGACCCCTCGGTTGGAGGCGATGGGGCCGAGAGAGGCTTGAATACCTCCCTCGTGAGTGCTGGCAGAGATCCAGCTATCAGCTGCTGCATGTGGAGAAGACAGACAGACTGCTGCCTCAGAAGATGCTGCTGTTCAGGACTGGAAGGGATCTGTCCTTCTTTCCCTCCTGGACTTTTATTTGGAGGGGAGAAGAGATCTGATCCACTGTAAATACATATGTTATGGTAGAGATAGTTGTGATCGTGTGTATAATGTGATATGGTATTTATTTGTACAGTCATTGTAATATATTCCCTTTCCCCCACTTTGAGTCTGGTGTGTTTTGTCTGGAAAAACCCATCTCACATTAGGTTGAGATGTGGGAGGGGGGAATGGAGCTAGGGAATTGGATTTTGGGGCTATCTCAAACCATGACACATAGTTACGAGTGTGTGGCAATACTGGGTACTGTTGAAAGGCATTTTGAAGAATAACGCAATCATCAGGCACAGTCAATATGGGTTCACAAAGGGCAAGTCTGTTTTAACTAATTTGATAACCTTCTATGACAAGGTCAGCTGCCTAGTGAATGAAGGAAAGGCAGTGGACATGTTTTTTCTGGATTTTACTAAGGCTTTTGATACTGTCCTTCACAGTAGCCTTCTGCACAAGATGTCCAGCTGTGAGATGAGCAGGTGCTCTGGGTGAAGAATTGGGCTCCAAGGGTTATAGTGAATGGGGCTACATCTGTCTGGCACCCAGTCACCAGCACTTTCTCTGAGCTCAATTCTAGTGTCAGTTCTGTTCAATATGGTTATCAACTGTTTGGATGCAGGAGTTGAATGCACCATTAGCGAGACTGATGATGATACAAAACCAGGAAGTGCTGTTGATTCTCTTGAGGGACAAGATGCCTTGCAGAGGGATCTAGAGAAACTGGAGCAACGGGCTATGATTAATGGCATGAAATTTAAAAAGTTGAAGTGTCAGATTCTCCACCTCATATTGAGTAACATCAGACACAAGTATAAATTCAGAAAGGAGTGCCTGGAGAACAGTTCTGCAGAAAGGGATCTGGAGGTGCTGGGTGACAACAGGCTCCATACAAGTCAGTGAGCCCTGGTAGCCAGGAGGACAAACCCCATTCCAGGGTGCATTAAACAGCCTCACCAGTTGGTCAAAAGAGGTGATTTTTCTCCTGTATTCAGCATTGGTGTAGCCTGGAGTGCTGTGTGCAGTTCTGGGCCCCATAATTTAAGGAGAATGTGAAGGAATCTGAATGCATCCAGAGAAGGACAAAAAAGTTGATGAAAGGGTTGGAAGGCACGTTCATGTGAGGAGCAGGTGAAAACCTTAGGTTTGTCTTGTTTGGAGAGGATGGGGCTGAGGGGGTGAACTCATTGCTCTCTAAAGTTTCCTGAGGAGGGGAAGTAGAAAGGGAGGTACTGACCCTCTTCTCCCTAGTATCCAGTGAGAGGACATGCAGGAACGGTTCAAGGCTGCACCAGGGAAGGTTCAGACTGGACATTAAGAAGCATTTCTTTACAAAGAGGGTGACCAAACACTAGAACAGGCTTCACAGACAGGCTTGGGGCAGCAGCCTCCTGTCAGTGTTTAAGAGGCATTTGGACAACACCTTTCACACCATGCTTTAACTTTTGATGAGCCCTAAATTGATCAGGTAGTTGGACTGATGAAAATTGCAGAACAATCCCTTCCAACTGAAAGATTCTATTCTCTTCTAAAGTTAAAAAAAACACAAAACCAAAAACCAAACAAAAAACCCCCACCAAAGCACTCAACCAAAATCCAGTCAATCAAAAAGCCACCCCCAAATCCAAGCCACTGAGAGATGAAAAGGAAAGCATGAGTAACCTTGCTAAGGAGGTAACTATACAGTATGTTCAAGTGCTTTGAACAGGAAAACAAAAGTTTAGCTGCTAGCATTTGTGTCAAGTACACAGAAACAGTATTTATTTCCACTGTAACATCAATACTTCAGTGTGAAACCCACACAGCAGAAACATAAAAGTTATGTAGTTCGACTTATGTTTTGGTTTTTATGCCTAATACAGAACACAAACTCACCAGGGTACAGAAGATGCATTGGCATTGTGCTATTGTTGTCATCTGCTCCACGGGATATTCACCAAGGCAGAGCTTGCAGGACACTAATGGGTCAAGTACCAAGTCCCAGGTAGGCCTGTATCTTGCTGTAGTCATTGCAGAGCAGTCTGAAAAACAACACAAAAAGGAAAGATACTCCATTATTTCCTTAAATTACTACTCTACATTTCTGCCATTGGAAATCACACTGTCAGCTGCTGCCTGTTGGGTTTGTTTTTTCCTAACAACTTTGCTGTAAAACAGCAATAGCTAACATCTTGCTGCACTTGCAGTAGGCTATACATCCCCTGTCTGATAGAACTTCATGTAGAAAGCAGAAAGCAAAAAACCCACACTGACAAAATACGAGAGCAAGCAGTAAATACCTTTTGGTCACAGGCCTTTGTCAAACATTACACGTGCAAAAATCTCATTTCCAATTCCTGTCACTTTCACCACTAGTTACAAGTTTTCTCTCACCAGCACCAAAATTTACTTATGACATTCCTTAACCTCAGCTACCCAGGCAAGATTCAAAAGGTCTTTCATAAGCCAGGCATTTATTATGTCCCTTTTCCAGTGTGATGATATTGCAACTCACAGAGCCAGATATTTCCATTTCCAAGAGCATGACAAATCAATCAGTCTGCTGTTAATTTTAGAAAGAACAATAAATATTTTGAGTACACTACGAATTTTATCCTGCATTTTTCTTCCAACACTTTCAACATGCTGAGACCACAACTTTTTCATTGCAACAACCAATTGAGGCAGATAAGAGCACAAAGTGAGCTAAAAGAAGGGGTTATAATACCTATATATCACTCTAAAGACAGCAATAGGACAGGACCACGCAGAGCATCTTTATCCTAGGCTTCAGAGCCCCGATGGAGAGTTGTCAACTGACTAACCAGAAAAAAAATAATCTCACACAAAAAAATGTATTCCCAAAAAGTGGAAAGCTAATTTACAAGTTTTACAGGAAGAAAAACAAAACAAAAACCTACGCAGCTCCCCCAAACATCTAGGGTAATTTATAGAGTACATCAAATATTAACAACATATTTACTAGTAATATTTTGTCACTGTGACATTGACCTTCCAAGTGTAGAAAATTCACATCCCAAGCCGCTGAGGGGTTCACATTATCTCACCTCTGTCCTTCAATAATTAGGTGGTTCCTTACCTTCTCCACACCAGCAGTTATGCCACTCCAATCATGTTTACAGTGTTTTTCAGTTCTGGTTTTCTTTTTTCCCCCTGGCTTCATCAGCCCCTGCAGGAACTGCTTATATCTAAGTCACATCTGCGAACTTCGCAAGACCTCCAGAACTGTAAAAAATTACTTTAATGCTTACTAGACTAGATTTAGGTAGATGTTCAAGCAAAATGTGCTTTTTGTCCCTGAAAAAAATCACGTGCAGACTTCACAAACACTTCTTTGAAGTCCAAGGCTTTGATATTTAATCGTGGGCATGACTCCACCAAGGTCTCTAAAATTTCTGAAACAAAGTGAAGATTTTGTCAGCCCCTCCATTCAGTCTAACTCATTAGAAGATGCTTTTTATAGGGTACATAAAGGACACCAAAAAACTTTTTTCTAGTGCAGCCATCAGGGAGGAGGGGAGAGAAGAAACATTAAGCAACCCCATTTCCAGGGTTGCTCTGGATCATTTCCTCTGAAAGCCCCCACAAACTCCACACTGTTTCAAAGGAAACAGATGAAAAGAGTCCTGCAGAACAGCACAGGAATAATGGTTCCACATCACAAAATACAACTTGTGCTGTGCACTGTGTTCTGAGATCTTAACATCAAGGTCTGACACAGTGATATTAATGAAACCCCAAGACTTTTAAGGTTATTAGGCTGCTTCTTTACTGTCAATCATCACTACTTCTTCATTTAACACAAATTACCAGCAAAACACGTTTTCTTTTTCCAAGCTTTGGTTTAGCTGACATTTACAGACAGTTTCATAAGGTATTTGAGAAGAAGTGACCAAACACACCTGAACTGTCTGCTACTGTTTTGGAGTGTCCTTTGCTTGTCCTGACCAGTTTATTGCATATCTGATACTTATGGTAGCAAGTGGATGAAACTAGCAAGTGAACAATCAAGAGGTATAGATTTAAGTTAAGGATGCACTTGTATACATCAGGCAGACCAAAATCCTAGCGAATTTTATGGTGAAGATGTAAAATCCGATACAATGCCAACTAAGGCTTACCAAATATACGATATAACCCAATTCAGACAAAAAAAGAAATTTAAATATATATTCCATGTGGGTCAATAAATGAAGATAAAGGGGAAAATAATCAACATTTCAGCCCCAATGCTTACCATTGTTCCCTAAGACATTCAGAGGCTTACTGGTATCCCTGTGGTAATTCTTCTTGCAGCACAACTATATTGTAGTAACAACTCACTGGGAAATATTTCTCCTCTTCATCTGCTGCAAAGTAAGAGTGAATCAAAGCAAAATGTCTTTCAAGTTGGTTCCCAACAGGCCAGCAGAAACTGGTTGCCCTGTACAGCTGGCATGTAATTCATGCTGAATTCAGCCATCATGATAACCAAGCAAAACCTGAATTCAGCTTCAAATGGTAGCAGACCTATTCCTGCTCACCCCTCCTTGCCAAACACCTTTTAATAATGAAATCTTACATTTATGATGGGACAGGATCAAGAAATTTGCTATGTGGTCTTGAAAAATATATACAAAAAACCTCCACATCCCAGTGGATCATCTCTGCTGGGTATCTCTTTAAAGGTAGAGAGAATAAAACTTTCCCAAGCAAAGACTAGATCTTGTTTCATGATCATCTGGCACACTGCTGCAACTAAATAATAAGCTTCTGTGTTTACATCATGATGCTTAAAAAAGCTTTTTTACAAAAAAAACAAAAAGCAAAAAACAAAGCACAACAACAACCCAGCACAAAACCAAACAACAAACTCACAAGAGAAAAGCAGAGAAACAAACACCTTCTGTCATAAACAGATTAAGACTCCCACTGTTCCACAGTTGTGGCCTCTTATGGCTTCAGATTGTGTTCTCATGCATTCTAGTGATGAGCAATGTTTCAAGGAGAATGCTAAGTAATTGCAAGAAAAAAGACAAGATAGCTAAAAGTTCTAGAGAAACAAGATATTGAACAACGCCTTGGTTTGACATTGTACTCAAGGTCACCGGTTACACAAACAGCCAGCAGAAAATTTTGCCTCTTCATTTGGCTACCTGCTATGAGGCCTCAAGAAATACAGCTAGTGAAGGTACAGAACTACAGACCAATATACCCAACTGAATAGACCTTAGCACACTAAATATTTAGTTCATTGGAGATTTGGTGTTGCTTACCAAACTCAGTTCAAACACCAATACTGAAAACGGACACAACAAATCAGAGGCACAGAAAACCAGAAGGGAAGTTGGTTGTCAGTTCAGACTCCATACTCCACTGCAATCAAGGTCAGTCTCATTTTCATATTTTTGCTGACTGTGGTCCATATTTGATAATATTGAATTTGTAAAAAATATGGTCACACAGCACATAATTTTCTAGGACAGCATCCCAAAGTAAGTTGAAAGTAAGAAGCATAAGAAGTAGCTTTACTAAGAGTTTGTTCAGACAGTCTTGTCATAAATAATCAACAACCTGACTAATAACTGTTCAATTCTGCAATCATGTGCATGTCCACACTAAAAGGAAACCACTGCATAAAGAGATAGAAGTGACTGAAGTCCTGTTGCTGTAAAAACATGTCAATATATTTAAAATGTGATTGTTGGCATTCCAGGAAATGGGTATGGAGGGAAAACGAATTTTTCATTTTTTCACTTCCATAGAACAATAAATGAATTAAGTGAACACAAATTGTATTTCTGAACAGTAATCCCTCAGTTTTTGGTCCACCTACACAGACTACATTTTCCAGTGAGAAACAGCTGACTTGACCTCTAGTAAGTTAAGAATAGAACAATTCTTTCTTTCCAGGCCTCAAAAAGTTGCAGAAAACAGTGAAATAGAAATACTGTGAAAGCAGGAAATAATGCAATTTTTTTCCATACAAGTCATTGAAGAAGTCATAAAACAGGATGATTTTTCTTACTGCTTGATAGTCAAGTATTTTATGGCATTATACAATCAAGCTGCGTTTGCATCGCCAACACTTCAGATACATGACCACCACTGTGAGAAAAGTGTGACTAGAAAACAGGGTTGAATAACAGTCATATGAGCACACTAACTGGTGGGTCTTTTTCACCAAGTAAGACTCAAAATAGAGATTTCAGCAGAATCTAAATTTCAGCTTTAAATCAAGGATGGGCTTAATTTCTAAATTAGGAGCTTCAGTCTCCTCTCCTACCAGACACAGGTAATCAGGTACACTTAAGTCAGCTGCCTTAAGGAATTATCTTAATCTGAATTTACTGACACAATGAAAAGCAGCTCTTTTAGAAGTCAAAGGAAGGGATTTAAACAGGATTTAAAATTTGTTCTCATTCCTCTCATCCCTCTTTGTCAAAATAACTCTATTGAAAGTCATACAGGTTACTAAATGAAATCAAACACATCTACTATAGTACAGTTTTAGTATTGTGTATATATATTTATAGATATAAGTATACATGTAATTCAGACTACATTTCCCCCTACATGAAGTGAAACACATCTGTCACATTGTATTTATTTAATATATGAAGTATGTTTATATACTATTTATACCATTTTTAGAAATACATAAAAATATAAATCTATAAAAAAAAAATCTCAATTTTTTTACTTACAGGGAAAAACCCACACATTTCTGAAGTGGAGTCATCTGCAGAAAGGCTACTACATTGCACTGTGGGACTGGCACTGCCTGCCACATCTATTAAGTGAATATTTTTGACTCTGACCTAAACAATTCTGAGCCTTCCTATGCAGCCACAGCTGCGGCTCACCGCACACAATTCCGCAGCTTTCTGCCATACCCCCAAGGCAGCGGGGACCTGTTTACATGATCAAAGTTGGTGGCTAAGGGTGTTCAGCAGTCTTGCAGCTTGCATTATTTGTCACCCCTCTGTCAGAGTTTGAACTTGATGCCCTTTTTCTTTGTTCCTAGGCTCTTAAAAAGATCCTCAGGAGGATTATGTGAAAGGAGCCTACATGATATGATTGACCACTTAGCAACTATTTTTTTGGTGTCCACAGTTGTTATTATGCAACTATACTGCAGATAAGGTCATTTAAAAGTCACTTTATAAAACAAATTGATTAATAAATCCACCACTAGGTAGATTTTATGGTAACACAAGTTGGCAGGCAGATTAATACCTCTCATTTATCAATTAGTTAGTTACTGGCATCTATCTAAATAAACTGTCTCCAGTTCTTCATCCTCACAGAACTGCTTAGGAAGTAAAGCAGAATCATTCTTTGATATCAGGCAAACTAACACATGGAAGTTTGGATTTACATGGATATTCAGAGATTTCTAACTTCAGAGTTTTGATGCCTGCCTTCTTAGGTTCTTAAATTCTGTCAAATGCCTCCCTAACTCTAAAGGCCCACTCACAAATCTGATCTAAAATCAACTACATTACCTACAGCATAAGTTCAGCAGGTAGATGTCTTCCTTTGAATTCCAGACAACCCCAACCCGTAAAGCCATGTTCTGTCTTCCAGCAGTATAACAGGCTGTTGTTTTCAGGCATAACTCACTTCAACACGTAAGAAACTTCAGCTTGTGCAGAATACTGCAGAAAGTCATGTCAACACATTGTCTATTCTGAACTCTCCAGACCTGGCCTTTAAGTCCTCACACAGATTAACCACCAATTCCATCCTCACTATGTTTTATCTTCAAGCTGTTCCAGTGCCCAAGCCCAGAAGGGATAAAAGATCCCATATAGGCTTAGAGCACTGTCAGCAACTTCAGTCTCTTGGACAACACAGCTCATGGGAAACAGGCTCTTACTCTGAGTTGAAACAATTACTCCAGGGACTTCAGTCCACTCACCAACAGCCACTATGTTTCTTTGCTTCACCTTCCCGACTGATATATATATAAGATATGGCTATATGAGTAACATATATAGAGAACATAAAAATATATACATGTATAAAGATTACATTGAAACATTCCAATGGCGGAGGGGGAAAAAAAAGAGAAAGAACATTTAGTTTTTCACTAATGAAAGGTATTTGAACAACACCATTATGAGTACAAAACTGTACTGCTTTGGGGACAAGTCATTGCTCGGGAAAGTTAAAAAAAAAAAAAAACAAAAAAACCACAACAATTTCTTTGCTAAATACCTGGCTAAAAACTTCTTGTTTCTTTTCCAGAGAAATTAGAGCATCATATAAAGCAAAAAACCCCAAACCTTAGACAACACGGCTTGATTACTGATCAGGAAAGGTTTTAAATATTAGAAATTAGTGGTCAGTTTCTAGATCTATGGATGTATATGACAATACTGCCTATTAAATTCATGGGTGGGTAGAGAGAAAAAGATACTATGGAGACAAAGGTAGAAAACAACAGATTTTTAAAATTCCAAAAGAAATGCCATAAACTCATCATCTGTCCATGCAGAAGTGCCTCAGAGAGCTAGATCCCTGCACATATTCCAAAAAATACAGCTGCTGAATAGTGTGACAGAGCCAAAGACTTTCCTGACCTTGCATTTTCCTGTGTTTGTCACCAGCTCTGGTGCCACTGTGGCTTCTTGAAGCATTGCCAAACAGCAGCAACCTGAAATAAACTGGGTGAGGCTGTTATTCAAACCCTGTAGGCAGGGTTGAAAACATTTTAAAGAGAAAACAAAAAATCACTTCACTCCATCTGAAAAACTGTAGATGGGAAAGGCAAATGGTCAGGCAGAAGGGAAAGAACTGGAAGATTCAAAGGTGTGGAGAAAAAGAAATTTAATGAAAAGAAAAAAAGGAGTAAGAAGACAGACAATAGAGAACAGGAAAGACAGGAGAGAAATGAGGAAAAAACAGAAAAAAATAGATCATCTTCCTGGTTGTTCTTGGAAGTAGTGTATTTTGTTGTACAGAGTAAAATAACAACTGAAGTGGAATGCCACTGCACTATGTCCCAAACATTCAATATCCCCAAAATATGGCATGAATAAAAGGACAAGTGTGAAAATATCAAGGAACACTGCCCAGAATTCATGTGTCTAATCAATGTTTGCTATCCAAGAGATTACAAAAGCAGCAGAGTACCTCAGGGAAAAGCTGAGAAATCTTTGCACCCTTCCATTTCCCAGCACTGGAGTCCCAGGCCCTCAGCACACCTCAGAGCACTCTCAGCAGCCAGAGACACAAGACCTCATGGTAATTTGAAACAGTTACATCAAGAGGACACGCATTTTAAAAACATCCTCATCCATGACAAACGGAAAAACTCTGTCCCCATCATACAGGAGGAAAAGCCTGGATGCTGCAGCACTGGTGTATCAACTGGATCTGAAACTGCCACAAGTGCAATACATTTTGGTCTGGAGAGAATGAGCCTGCCCATCTTACTTGCTTTTAGGAGTCATGAACCTACTAAAATTCTTATTAAAAATTGCCATAATTTTTTTTTTTTTACTTTACTGCAGGGAACCACTGCCTTTGAATATTGGGGCCAATACCAAGGTACCATATATGTATTATTATGCCAACCACTAAACCCATACAAAAGTGTGGAAGGCCATAGGTTAAATCATTAACAGTCAACATGTTTAAGCTCTGAGTATTTTAGAGATAGGAAGATCAACTGCACACAGAAGAGATCTGAAAGCGAGGCAAGATGAAACCAACCTAAAAGAGACTGACTGTAAAGTCAATTGAAACCAAAGCATGCAACTCAACTTCAAAAACCCCCAAACACTATCTGTCAGAAGTCAGTCGAGATTGGATAATGCTATAGCGTGTGAAGGCCAAAGTAATAAGAAGGGCACAGACAATTCCACTGCTTTCTAGGGTAACATTTGATTTTATTGTTTTCCAGAAATTCCTAAGGCACCCGGTCAAAAACAACGGCTTTGCTATGTCTTTCCTCCCACCCCTTGTATTTCCCCATGTTTCTTTCTCTTCCCCAACTCTTTTCCCCTCCACCCCTTTCCTTGTTTCCTCCTATTCTTTGCCTCCTCTCTGCTTACAAGAACTAATGAATTAGTACACTCTGGGCTGTCTCCAGAACAGCAGTAAATCAGTAAGGAGCAGTTTCAAACTTTAACATACCACAAGTTTTTTCCTTCTTCATAGTTGACTCAGAAAAGTATGTTTACACAAAGTCCAACTAACATCAAGTTTGAGCTCTGTGAGAGTTTTCTTCATCCGGGGAAAAGAGGAAAAAAGTCGTGGAAGCTTAGATCTAGAAACCACATTTAAGGCTACGCAAAGTTACCGAGAAACTGCAAATATGAGCAAGGGGAGTGGAGTCCCAGTTCTGACTGAGACACTTGGCCCACCAGTCAAAAGGAAATCAAAACTGTCCCTTTACTTGCAACTATGAAAAAATGTATGCTTAGGACATGCTGTACTTCCACTGTGCTTTACAAGTCTCAGATGAGGAACAGAGTACACGGGACTGAAAAACCCACCACAAACCCACTCGGGGTCTGTCACTTGCATACCTACAGTGGAGCTCAGGTTTGAACAACAGCTCCCATGTTAGTTTTAAGACAACACATATGCAAGTACCATCCCTTCACATGCTACACCGGAAATCTAAATGTTTGTAGCTGAAAACAGCATTCAGAGTGGGGTGCATTCTGGTTAACTTACACATAAGCTCCTCGTTCCTGTGACTCAGTAACGACCAAATTATTCCAAGTAGATATTTGTAAGAGACAGCATCTTTCACAGCTCCCAGTGCGGACAAGTTCCCAGTTTCACGTCCCAGATCTGCAGAGATTAGAGTGAAGGTTTCCCTTGTTCTGAAAGGTTATCTTCCACAAACAATATTAAGAGGAAGTAGAACCAAAAGAGTACATATCAATAGGACAAGAAAGAATATATTGCCAAGATGCAAGAAAAGAGAAAGACTCTTCACAGAAACATAACTTCATAGAGGTGTTTTGTGTAGTCATTATGGTCATATGGAAAGTTACTTTTACTTTTTTCAGAGCCATGCCTAAAACCAGCAGCTCTAGCTAGAAGTTGGACAGCTTGTCTGCAGAAGCAACAGCCTCTATTATACCATTTTCCCCTGTGAATTAGATGTCATGGTATACACAGTCATTTGCCATGCTGGTGTGATGCACCAGACTAAGCATAAGGAAAAACTTAAGATGGGATTTAGATTACCCAAGATAGTTATCCTATGGTTGGTGCCTAAAGAAGCAGATTTTAAGATAATTGCCCACAGAACTTATTCAGCGAGAGGAAGGAAAGCAATTTCAAATGCCTTCAGGGGAAGACTGTATGTCTAATACCAGGCACCTCAGCCAAAGGAAAAACACCCGAAAAGAAAAAAACCCACACCAAAACAAACAAACAAAAAATCCAACCCAAACCCAACAACAACAAAACCCTACTACATCTTTCTGTCAGAACTGTCTCCTGATAATAAAAGAAGAAAATATTTGAGAAGTCCTGCATCTCACAAAAACTAATCAACTATTCATATAATCTGATGCTTTACGTGATAAAAATTACACCTATCAGCTAGGACATTTTACAACAAACCTCTGGCCCAACAAATTTGATAACTCTGGATACAAATATCTCTTTCTGCACTGTTCAAATCCCATTGATTATCCCCCTGCATTCTCCTAAAAGTTTTGTTTTGTCTTTCTGTCTCCTTTCCTATACAAAATACTGTTGCTCTAATTTCCTCCTGCTTGAAGCAGCCTGCCCTCTTCCCATCATATCATCTGTATGACAATCCAGTTCTTCACTCTCACTTCTACTGCACAGTATTCAAGGGAGTGCAGCCTAAATCAGCCAAACAAAGAGTTCAGGGTGTCCTACTAGGCAACTGGCTTGAAACAAGTTTTCCCTTTCTCTCTGGGAGAGAGGCAGTTTGCCTTTAAGCATAATATTACAAAATTTTGTAATATTTTGGTCTATGTTAATACTTCAGCCACACTAGATTGGTGAATGAAGTGGTGTTTGTTTCCAAGATTCTTCTCACACATCCCAAATTACATGTTTCAACTATATTTCTCCATGTGCTGGTGTGACAGCCAGCACATGCCTGTGCAAGGACAGGTCACTCACATGGGTTAGGAAACTTAAAAGACAGATTCTTATTATAGAACAACACTTTAATTTGGGGTAGGTGCTTAATTTGGTCTGGTTTCTTTCTCTTAGAATGTGATGGTCTAGTCAAGTCATTTAGCACTCATCTTGGAAGACCTTCAACAAACACAATCAAGAGAAAGTAAGAACGTCAGCATGAACCACTAAGACTGCATGCACCAAAAAATGACAGTCTGGTGATTAGAATATCACCTGAATCACAAAAAAAAAACCTACTGATAATCTCTTCTGCCTCAAACTGACTGCATAACTGAGCAGCTCACACAGCTTAGTCATGCCTCAGTCAGACACATCAGCTGGTACCTACCACAACACATAGGCTGAGCAGTGGATGGATGGATGAGTAGTGCATTAGCTGTCTAAGTACATGTTTTCCTTCACTTCTCCTCTGCAGAGAATCACCACTTACAGTAATTTCAGAGGTGTAAAGTATTACATTACATCAAGCCCCAGCTCTAATCCTTCACGGTAACATTACTGTTGCATAGTAATGCTTCCTGTTTCATTGCTGTTTTTCCCTCCCTCCCCACATTTCACAACATTAGCAATACAACACATATATAACACTTGTTTACTGCAGAAAGCAGCAGCATTCTAGCACCCCATCTGCACGTGGCAGAGACTGTGCCTAATGCCTCTGCAACCACACAGGCATAGATACCAAACCCAAAGGTTGAAGCACTAAGGGCATGTAGAGACAGTTGAAAGCATCACAGGGAAGAAATGAAAGAGCACAGGATCACCACAGTGCAAACACTCCCTTCAGGGTTCCCTTTGTCTAGGTAATAAGTACAATAAGTTACAGGCCTTTGATTTTGGGAACACACGCAGAGGAATGCTATTGGGATTTTCCCTGAACCACTCTGTATGCTTGAAAACAGCTCAAAAATCAATAGCTATTGGTCTTTGGTTTATTACTTCTAGTTTCCATTTAGTTTTCTCCTTTAACTCACTGATTAATTGTACTAAATTAAGATGCTTTTGGATGTGTGAACTATAGTTTTTCTTTCCTCATTTCTAACAAAACCCTAAGAACAAACTACTGGTAATTATACAGTGGCAAAGGGCTTTCCCTGCCAATTAATCCATTTAATAAGGATAAGAGGCAACAGGCAGAAACCAATGCACAGGAAGTTCCACCTGAATGAGGTGGAACTTCTTTACTGTGCAGTGATCACACACAGGAATAGGTTGCCCAGAGAGGTTGTGGAATCTCCCTCACTGGCAATATTCAAGAATGTCAGGACACAATCCTCAGCAATGTGCTCTAGGATAACCCTGTTTGAGCAGGGAGCTTGGACCAGATGACACCCTGTGGTCTCTTCCAACACTGACCATTCTGTGATTCTATGATTAAGACCTTCTGGACTTTTAACTTTTATTATGGAAGAGACTTGGCTTTTGAGTTACCCAAGCAGAAGAAATGTCAAAAATTGTTGCAGGAATATACCAACTCTATAGAATAAGCTATCAAAAAGTCATTTAAATAAAGGTTTTCTAACATATCAGCAAAATAGATTTGAATTGCAAGAAAAAAAAATAAAAAAGCATGTTGCCTTACATGTCATTGTATTGTTATAAAGAGAAAACTGAAGGTACTTAGTCCATTACACCTTCCACATACCCATATAGTTCATCCTGCTAAAGAGGGAACACATCAGGTACCAATGCAACATCATGGCTGGGCTTCGCGAACGAAGATTTGAGAAGGCTCTATCCACATTTGTTACAGAGGTACCAATGAAGCAATGTATAAATACCCAGTGTGATCAGAGTACTTAGCTTTGCTGTAGATTCAGTATGCAGGAAAAAGTGACAGCCTACTCAAGACAGGAATTGCCTGCTAACATTTTGCATTGTCTCTCAGCACTCCCAGACCATATTAACTCCCTTCCCAAATTAACAAAGACATGGCAACAGGTAGTAGACAGTCCTGGAGTTTTGGATATACCCCATGCTGTACACTTGTCAGAGCAGTTTTGGTTTGTATCTCTGTTCAAACTGCCTGCATCCTGCTCTATCTGTAACTCCTACCTGCTTGTGAATGGGGGCAGGAAGGATGCTGAAACACAGCCCTTGCTATGCATCTTGTGGGTCACAGTGCTGACCTGCTTACTATCAGAGAGCACACTGGGCACAGGGATAGAAAATACATACTCACTCTTCAGTTTCCCAGCAGAGAGACCTGGCTTGATGCATAAAGCAAGAGAAATTTGCATAGACTTATTCTGGCAAGGCAAAAAACATTTTTGGGGCAGCTTAAGCTTCTGGTCATCATTCTAGGGGTTTATAAAGAAAAGAATTAAAAACAAAACATTGAAACAAAGAGCTTTTTTCAGTGAGTCTCTGTGGCTTTTAAAGGAAGTTAATAGAATCATAATTTAGTTGTTTTATTTCCTAAAGAAGGAAACAAATAAAGCAGTGATACTTACATATAAAGCATTGACACAAAAAAGCCTCTTCATAAAATAAGCTCCTTCCAGAGGTCCAAGTGACCAGTCCATTACCTAAAAGGTGACTAAAGTTTGTCCTACAAAAACAAGACTCAGGAGAAGACTAAGTTCTTTGAAGACATGCTTCTCCCTTTGCTTGCAAAACATCTATGTCAAGCCTTTCACCTTGGACATGAGTCATGTCTGAAAAAACCTTTTCAGGAGCTTGACAGATACTCATATGAGTGCTCTGCACAGTCCCAACCAGTTTATTAACACAAATCAACTGCAAATTCCTCTGTGGGAAAAAGATTTTAATTTTTATGTTTGCACAGTGCACACTGTAGTGGACCAGAGGTTACAGAAGTTAACATCAATACAAACAAGTTATAAGAAAAATTCAACTAATGATCATAGCCTTGGTACTCAATTCTCTGCCTCAGACAACAGTTGAGCAGCAATGCAGGGGGCAACCATTTTATCCAGACTCCTGAAACACTCTTTCAGCAGTTCTGACTCCTGTAGCTTCCACCCTTTTGTACACAGCCTAAAGCAATCAAGATCGATCACTTAACATTCAAACAATGTTAAATAAAGAAAAAAAAAGCCTTTTTACTCGAAAAAGTTACAATTAAAAAGGCTGAATTAAAAATGGTAGGCAGAGATATTCTATGCTTTCCAGAGGTCAAGTGTTAAACATTTTAGATAGTAGGAAACTCTCCAAGTTCAACTCAGGCTTTCCCAAACCAAACAAGATATAAACCACAGAAGCCTGCCCTCTTTTCCAGCTTCTGGGAAGATCACAGATGAGGTCGTTCATTATGGTCCCAGCCAAGTAATACAGTACACATACACCACCCACTTCTTGAAACATACCCCTCTATTTAAAGGGAATCCACTGTACTAAAAAAATAAATCTTTTTTTTTTTTTTTTGGGGGGGGGGGTAAGTTCCGTAATTGTTATTTTTTCCTATTTACTTTAATGGTCACCACAGTGTTTTATGTTAAGGATACTGTGAAAAAGCAGCCACAGAGGTCTAACCCACCAGTTTAAAATAGATATTTGGAAAGGAATTGCTGCAGGGGTTCTAAACCAAACAGCACAGATTACAACTCACTGTTTAAAATTAGCTTTTGTGGTTTGTTTTTAGATATTCCTAGTAACAAACTCAATCTGATTGCCCTTTCTTGGTTTATTTTATTGCACCTAGCAATCTGGGAGGCCAAAATTAGAAATTTAATTTCAAATATGGCTATTAATTTTCCTAAATATAGTCTACTACATGAGTAAGCTGTGTCACAGGTCTGAAGGTTTTGTTGGGTTTTGGGGTTCTTTTGGTCCAAGGACAATAAATGCTTGACTAGGAGTTAAGAGCTGTACATGCTTTTAGGATTAAGTAGTTTGTCAAATAAAATTACACAGGAAAAAAAGAAATCCAGAAGGAAGGAACTGAACCTGGAACATTTTGAATTCCTATTCCATATTTAATGACAAGAATCCACCACCAAAGAAGTGCTTAACCATCAAAGCTATCCCACATCTCTTTTCTGAAATCCTTGGTTAACCTACATTGTCTACCAATAGAGTATTTTGTCCTAGTTAATTGGCAAAGGTAGCTAGCTCTTTAGTTTCTTTCCAGCAGGAAACCAATTAAATAAGATTCGAGAGAGTAAAGTAGTGCTATGTTAAAAAAAAAAAAAAACAAAAAAACCACAAACGAACAAACAAAAAAACAAAACAAAAAAAAAAAACAAAAAAAAACAAAAAAAACCAAAAAAAAAAAAAAACAAAAAAAACCCAAAAAAAACCAAACAAAAAAAACCAAAAAAAAACCAAAAAAAAAACCCAAAAAAAACCCAAAAAAAAAAAAAAAAAACAAAAAAAAAAACAAGAAGGAAGAGCACAGTAGCTGGCTGCTGCTTCTCCAAAAGAGTTGGAACAAGTCATTTGTTCAAAAACTGGAGTCACAATGCAGTTTATCTCCTTTACAGTGGTCAGCAAATATGGGAGCAAGAACATCATAGCTTAAACGAAGGTGCTTGGTGGGCTTCAGAACTCACTTAGGTGGGAAAAGCTAGAGCAGAGCAGTGTAGGAAGACTCCACAATGCAACAGAATACGGGAAATTCAGGGTTTCTTTCATCCACATCAAACTCTGTCCTAGATAGAGAATAGGGATTTTTCAGCATCAGACATACTGCACCAGTTGTAAGTCACATTTTGCCACAAACTTTAAACCTCTGATGTCACACAGTTGAGTTAATGGGGAGTTTGGGAATATGACTGAGAACACCACTAGGTCAGTAACTACCTGCACATTCATAGTCTTTCCATACTTAAAAAAAAAAAACAAAAAACCAAAAAAACCCAAACCCTACTAATGAAGGCCTACAGGAGACTGTGAAAATGAGAAGGACATGCAGACCAGGAAACACCTAAATACCAGATTTAAAAACAACACACAAGTTTTCTACATGAGGCTTCTGTGATTGTTAGGAATTAATAAAAGTAATCAACCATTTGTAAAAATGGCTAATAAAGATAGAAAAATATAAAAATAATGAAAGCAATACAGAAGGAGCCAATTATGGACACAAAAATGGCTCTAGAGGAAGAATTCAGGCTGCTGGGCAGAGACCTCTTCTCCCGGGGGCTGGACAGCAATACAGGCTCTTGCACTTGGGTACAACACTTCAATACTGAGTGACAAACTGAGCTTAACTTCTAGCATAGATTTCAATCACCTGAGCCTGTCTGAGGAGAATGCACCAATACCTGCTAGTGACCTGAAATAACCAGGAAGTCTGGATTGCTGCAATGCCAGCAGTGGTCAGAGACTTAGCAGATGGAAAAAGCAGGCAAAGTGGCATGTACTGCATAAAGCAATATAATTATCCAGTTTACAGACTGTTTGTACTCTCTCCTGCCTTTTCTACTAATACTCAAAATGAAATGTTTTCTTCTGTGCAGATTGGTTTTGTTTTTGGTTAAAAGAAAGTGTGGTTGAAAAGTGGCTGTTGTGCTTGGAACAGCAAGCAGTGAGGTTTGAGAGAGCTCTGAGTTCCTGGAGAAGTTCTTTCCATAGTCCCTGAGAAAAATACTTTGCTTATGCAGCTCAGCTTATGCCTGTGACAGGCCAGCCACCAACCTGCTTTCTCTCCAGGCCTGGGCTCAAGGCTTTACAGAAATGGGAACAAGCACACCAAGATATGACAAAGACATTTAAAGGAGAACTGATTAATACAACAAGCTGTAAATCAGCCTTTTACCACAATGGAAAAGGAAAAGGATGAAGTGCACAGTTCCTTTCTGAGATGCAGAGCTCTTCAGCAGCTTCATTCCTACTGGCAGTTCTTATTCTGAAGTGTTGTTTCAAGCCAACCTGCAAATTTTATAGGAAAGTGAAACTGGACTGAGACGTGCAAAAAGCAAGCCAGAAGAAAAATGGAAGAACTTAATTTCTAACTACTGGGGATAGCGGGAATATTGCTGAGATGACAGCAAACATGGAGAGAGCTATCAGTTCCTGTTGGGATCAATACACTAACAGGAGAACAAAAAACTGCAATGGGGCTTCTAATTTTCTCTGATTGATGTCTGAAAAATTTCTCAGTTACCACTATAATGAATTTGTGTACATTGCATTCAAAAGAAGCAGAAAAAGTGGGAGACAGCTTGTGAAAGCTCAGGAACTTTGTTATGTAGCAACAAGACCCTTTTGCACAAGACAGATGATTGCTTAAAGGACTAGTATGCAGTGGGTGCCTAACTTTATGAAGGTCATAATACACAACAGCAGACAACTGCCTTGACTTGTGCCTCCTTCCCTACTTCCATACATTGCCAGTACATTCCAACACATTTAAAGTACTGGAACCCTACTGCTTTTCCCTGTTGCTTTGTGCATCTGCAGTACTCAGTGTCCCCTATCCCTTCTCACTTTGCTGAACTGGAAGAAAAGAATTATCCCCAATTCCACTGACTCTTGCAATCACAACAGAAAGGTGATCAGTTATACAGAACTTGGAACAACCTATACAAAAAGCCAATTTTACATATACGTGAAATCTGTAAAAAAAGTGAACATTTGCAGTCAGATTTCATTCTACAGACTGAAAAAGAAGAGAGAAATAACTCCCCTTCAGGTTTTGATGTATGATAGAACCCCAAAACATCTTTTCAATCTGAACTTATTAGAAGCTAATACTACATTCAAAAAAACAACAATCCAGCAACACCAAAACTACAAAAATTAAGGAAAAAACCTCCAGTATTTGAAACAAAGCCTCAGAAATGTAACCAACAGCTATTTATTTCAATAGGATGCCAAGTTCTTCTGCAGCAATAGTGGGACATTCAAAACTAAGAATTAGAAAGCATGAAGACCAAGGCAGCCTTACCTGGTAAGAACCACTTCCATGTTGCTCTGCACAAGCCAGACCCAAATATACAAACAACCAGGCAAATAAAGGAATGCAGATGGCTTGAGAATGAGCTAATTTACTTTTTAAAATTTTCCTTACTGAAAAAAAAGTATTTCCAACCTTCAAATCCTTCTCGGCTATTGGGGGAGATTTTTTGTGACTAAAGCTAATAAGTAAGTTTAGTTTTACATCCTATAACTAAAATAAAATTTTACTTTGTGGCCAACACTACAGAATGAGTTTGTCGCCTCCACAATGCAGTTCTGCCCTCTAGTCACAGGCTAAAAAAGCAATACTTGACTTTTGCAGGCAGATTGTATTTACATTTTTATTAAATTGCATTAGCTATCCATTTTCTAAGTTGGACTGAGCCAAGCTGTGCCTTTGGCTACTGCTGAGACATAATATCATTATCACCATAATTATTAGTGTATCACTGGAGCCTGGTCACCCACACTGCACACTTGTCACTAAATTATTGTACACTGACTCAGTTACAGAGGTCTCAGCCACCACTAGGGTTACAGACAGCTACTTAGAAAACATCTTTATCTAAGGCAAAGCCAAAATATTTTGATTGCTTCCTTCCACAGTGAAATAAAACATTAAAACTATTTTAAAGGTTATAAACAATGAGATAAAATTAACAACTCTATTAGAAAATCCCACAATTTCAAGCCAACACTAGATCACTAGAGAAGAATTTTGCATTTTACTGGCAAGCACTGACTTTCTCCATCTGCTTGCTTCTCTCCCTACTAATGAGCAGGAGCAAGTTACATCTTCGAAAGCATCTTTAAAGATGACAAGAGCACAAGCTCTTCTCTATATTTTTAGGAAGGTTCAATTAGTTGTGCCACTATGCCCACTATCACACTGATAGGATTGGTAGACTCTTGTCTGCCAGACAAGGAAAATCAGAGGGCAACACTCCTCTGCTTTGTATTAATCGTCTGAGCTATGTATGGTATGTTCTTGTTCGTTACACAAATACCTCATGATCATCCATATGCCACAAATATTTTCCAATACAGACCTCTGCCAGGACATGCTCCATTCCAGTAATCCTTCAGAGCCATTTCAGTGAAATAAGGCTGGCAGGCAGCAGAAAGACTGAAAAGCTCAAGGCACATTTCAGCTATGTATGTGCACAACATGTCAGAGCTGCTCTCACACTGATCATCCAAGTCCATAAAATATCACAGAAGTTCTGGCAAATGTGAAACAAGAGCAAACAGCCACACAACTGAGCTTTCTGTTTCTTTCGGGGAAAAAAGACAGACCAGTCATGCATATCTTTCCAAGAGACTGGATACAGGTCCAGAGAATACTTCACATATTTTTCCCCTTGTGTTTCAGAAAATGGGATATGGTGCCTGGAGAGGTTTGAGGATCTTCAGAAACCCCAATAGAAAAATACACAAGCAGTGAGAACCAGCTGCACTGCTGATAAGAACACGGTGGAAAATGGGTACAGAGGCAGATCCCCACCTACGCCCAAAGGCATGGGACTCTATAGGAGAGGAGTGAAGAGCTGAACCCAGGCAAAGAGGCTGGGGGACTTTGGCTTATTTGCTTCACACATGGAGATCAAGAAGAGCTTAGTCACTCCTTCAATACACATGATGTAAGGTAATGCAAATCACACAATGAGAGAGGAATTATTTAAGATAAAAAGAAATCATTGACCAAAAGGACAGACATATAAACTTGCCATTTCCGATCTGTTATAGAGATTTTCTTTAAGTTTCTAAGTATCAGAGAGGAATTACATGTTTCTATTATAGCTTTTCAAAAGTAGGCAAAATGCTGATTACTTGTAAGCTGAAAGCTTATAAAAGCAATTGACTAGCTATAGACCAAACTGTGAGGGACTTAAAAAAAATAATTTTCACTTCTCTGTATTTATATTTTAAATCAATCAGTTAAATTAAAGAAGAAAACAATGAAATTGTACAATTTTTTTGAACCTCAATTTCCTTTTTAAGCAAGGGATATGGAAAATAGTATCAGACATTTTGGTTTTAAATGAAATTTACATCTCTTTTCTTCACCTCCTTCCATTTTGTTTTTCTGCTAGTAAAAAAAGATGTGGCAATACAGATTTTTCCACTCAGTAGTAAAAAAGGGAACAAGAAAAATCTAAATGAGAAATATTTCAACTAGCTATACAATTAAGAAGTACTTCTTTACATTAAGATATGTTACTCAAGGGGAGCACACATCTTGTTACATTAAAAACTCAAATACAAACCAGTGAGGCCATGACTATGTTTTCACAAGAGGTTTTTCCTGTGATCAGAAAGAGTCAAGCAAAAACACCATTACATTTTGACGATTAAGCCAAAAATAGAAGTTCCAAAGAAAAGGAGAAAAAAAAAAATTACAATCTGCGAGCCTGAAAGTATGACTTTTCAGTGCTACTTCCAGAAGATGCATGCACACAAAGGTGGCATTGTTGGGGAAAACAAAGCTACCAACAGCAATTCATGAGGAAATGAGGAATCTAAAAATATTATTTCTGCATATAACCATGTTAGTAACCACAGCAGTGTTGGATCAAGGGTTGGACTTAATGATCTCAGAGGTCCTTCCCAACCCAGTTTATTCTATGATTAGAGCAAGCATAATGCAGTACTTGCAGATCTAATGATATTTGCAGGATGATCTTTTCCAAACCACAGAGAAACAGAATGGCTTAAGTTATTTAAACAGAATTTTTACTGCCTTCTAAAAGACAAGAAGATAAATATGTACTACTTTTTTTTACTGACTGGAAACACATTGATCAAATATATGAATAATTTGCTACGCAGTACAGATAGAACTGTAGCTACCACAAAAAGAAAATCACACTTATTATTCCACTTCCTTATTTGGAGTATGGAGTACATGGGAAACTGAACTATTAAATCAAGAACCATATATGAAAGCAAAACAGGCTCTGTTACAGAGATATAAAGAGACGTATATATATATATATATATATATATATATATATATATATATATGTTGAGATTTAAAAATAAAAGCCTAGTGAACCCATTTTAGGTAATACCATAAAATTGCACTTTTCAGATAGTTGCCAAACTACAGCAAAACAAGTCTCTCTGTGACTTGGATTTTGCCAGGAAGATAACTAGAATGTAGTTTGTTGTTTTTCTACATTTCTTTGGTAAATGAACCCTTTTCATTCTAGAGATCCTAGAGATCCATAATTAAAATCAAATTTTGACAAATTCCCTCCTCTATAGTACCTCAGGCTATGTGGTTTCTAGTTTTATGGAGAACCAAACAGCAGTTCCAAAGACTATAAAACCCATCTCTCAGGCTCTTTTTCTCCCCTCTCTCAGCTTCTGTTGGTGTAAGAGTCCTATGAAAGAGTGGCTGCACTGGAAACTGCATCTGCCTGTACCCTGGCCAAGTGTTGTCAAGACAGTCAAGGCAAATGCCTACCACAACAATCTCTCCTTTGTCAGTCACAGGGATTCCATGAGAAAGCACCAACCAGTCTAGGAATTTGGCTCAAGGTAGTGTTAGACAAGCCTGAAAGAAAAAAAAAAAAAAAGATAATAAGGGTCAGACTTTATTTAGATTGATTGTATGAACCCGGAACTAACAGCTCCATTTTGCCAACGAGCTTTTAAAATTGTGTGGTAGCACAAGCAGTCTTAGCAAAGACAGACAAAATTCACCTCCTAACCCATTCTACTCTCTGCACTTACTGGATCAGTTTGCACTTAGCAGCTTGGAAAGATTAATCTCATTACACAAGAGAATTTTACTATTATTATTTTTGTCTTTATCATTGAATTTCCAAGCCTGAAAATTTACATTTTACTATCACCCTATATATAGCTGCAGCCCCCATGACCCAGAACATCACCAATTGTATCCAGAGCTAGGTTCAGGGACTTCTTACATATAAAACCAGCAGTGAACTACAACAGCTTTTGTCACATTTAGCAAAGCCTCTGTAGAAACTGTACTAGGAAAACATACATACAATGTACAAAGCCCACTACTCTGAGAAAAAAAAAAAAAATCAGTCTGTAGGTAGAGCATTTTAAAAATTATGATGAGATGCCAGGGAAAAGAGGGAAACAAAGAGGAAGAGCTGGAAGCTACTGTGCAGCAGGAAAGCTATGATAATTGCCATCACAGAAACATGGTGGGATGACCCACAGAACTGAAGTGCTTCAATGGATGGCTATAAATCCTTTGGAAGGGAAAGACAAGGAAGGAGAGGTGGTGGGGTAGCCCTGGAGGTCAGGGAGTGTTTTGACTACACAGAGCTTGATGATGGGTGAAGTGTTTATAGGTAAGAATTGGGGGTAATAAGGCCAATAAGGCAGGTATCCTAGTGGTAATCTGTAAAAGACTGTCCAACCAGGATGAAGAAGTAGACAAAATATGCTATAAGCAGTTGTGAGAAGCACCATGATTACTAGCCCTGTTCTTTTGGGAGATTTCAAACTTACCAGATACCTGCTGGAAATACAATAAATCAGAAAGGAAACAGCCTAGGACATTCCTGGACTGTGTGGGAGAACTTCCTGAAACAGTTGGCGAGTGACTCAACCAACAGAGGTGCTTCACTAGACCTGCTTTTCACAAATACAGGACTTGTGGGTGATATGATAGCTGGAGGCTGTCTTGGGCATAGCAATTATAAAAGGAAAGTTTTTGATCCCTGAAGTAAGAAGAGAGGCCAAAGAAGGAGACATTATGACCTTAGCAACTTGCAGAAGTACTACAAGAATGTCATGAGGTTATTCAAGGAGAGAATGAGAAGGGCCAAAGCCTAACTAGAACTAATTCTGGCTACTGTCATAAAAGACCTTAAAAAGTTTCTATAAATACATCAGCAACAAGAAGGTTAAAGAAAATCTCCATCCTTTATTGAATGTGGGGGAATATAGTGGCAAAGGCTGAGGAAAAGGCTGATGTATTAATGTCTTCCTTGCCTCAGTTTTTAACATAAGACCAATTGTTCTCAGGGTTACCCAGCCCTCTAAGTTGGAAGACAGGGAGCAGAATGAAGCCCTCATAATGCAAGGTGAAATGGTCAGCAACCTGCTACACCACTTTGATGCACATAAGACTGTGAGGCTGGATGGGATCCACACTCAAGTGAGGAAGCTGGTGGACATGCTCACCAAGCCACTGTCAGTCATTTACCAGCAGTCCTAGCTAACTGGGGAGGTCCCAGGTGACTGGAAGTTAAATGTGACACCTATCTATAAAAAGGGGCAGAATGAGGATGCGGAGAACTACACACCTGTCAGCCTGATATCGGTGCCAGGGAAGATCATGGAGCAGATCATCCTGAGTGCCTTCATGTGGCATGTACAGGACAACCAGGGGATCAGGCCCAGACAGCATAAAAGGTAGATTCTGCTTGATCGACCTGATCTCCTGTAACAAGGTGACCCACTTAGTGGATAAGGGAAAGGCTGTGGATGTTGCCTACCTAGACTTTCCTAAAGCCTTTAATACCCTTTCCCACAGCATTCTCATGGAGAAACTGGCTGCTCATTGCTTGGACTGTTCACCAGGTAAAAAACTGGTTGGACAGAAAGGCCCAGTGTTGAGTAGTAGTGAATGGAGTTGCTCCAGCTGGTGGCTGGTCACAAGTGGTGACCCCCAGGGATCAGTCTTGGGGCCAGTCCGATTTAATGTCTTTATCAATCATCCAGATGAGGGGGTCAAGTGCCCCAGTAAGTTCCCGATGACACCACGCTGGGCAGAAGCACTGAGGGTAGCAATGCTCTGCAGAGGGATCTGGAAAGGCTGGATTGATGGGGCAAGGCCAATAGTGTGAGGTTCAAAAAAGCCAAGCGCCAGGTCCTGCCCTTGGGTCACAACAACCCATTCAGTGCTACAGGCTTGGGGAAGAGTGGATGAAAAGCTCCTGGTGGAAAAGGACCTAGGGGTGCTGGTCAACAGCCAGATGAACACAAGTCAGCAGTGTTCACAGGTAGCCACGAAGGCTGAGGGCATCCTGGCTTGTATCAGCAACAGTGTGGCCAGCAGGACCAGGGTAGTGATCACTTCCCCATACTTGGCACTGGTAAAGCCACACCTTGAATCCTGTGTCCAGTTTTGGGCCTGTCACTTCAAGAAAGACATTGAGGTGCTCGAACAAGTTCAGAGAAGGGCAGTGGAGCTGGTGAAGGGTCTGGAGCACAGGTCTGATGAGGAGCAGCTGAGGGAGCTGGGATTGTTTAGCCTGGAGAAAAGGAGGCTGTGAGGGGGGGAACCTCATTGCTCTCTACAACTACCTGAAATGAGCTTGTAGCCAGGTAACAAGCAATAGACCAAGAGGAAATGGCTCAAATTGCACCAGAGGAAGTATAGATTAGATATTAGGAAAATCTTCACCGAAAAGGCTGTCAAGCATTGCAATAGGTTCCCCACGGAAATGGTGGAATCACCATCCCTGGAGGTATTTGAAAGACGTGTAGATGTGGTACTTGGGGACATGGTTTAATGGTGGACTTGGCAGTACCGGGTAAACAGTTGGACTTGATCACCTTAAAGATCTTCTTCAACTAAACAATATTACGATTCTATAAATTCAGAACACAGCAATTGGCAGTAGTCTTACTTTCACTGCAAGCTATTTCCCAGTTTCAGATTTATCCAATAGTGTTGTTTCTCAGAGACAAATCATCAGCTCAGTTCCTTTCCAACAAATACTCAAAAAACTTATATCCCAAACTGAATATGTAGATTTTTAACATAAAACCTACCCTTTGCTACCAAATCTAAAAAAAAAAAACGCAGCTTGGAACCAGTTTATAACCAAACACAAAAGATTCCAGTCTTCCTTATTCATCCTAAATTTTAGACAACATGCTATTCAAAAATATTTTTAATTATAGAAGTTCCAAATGTTAAAGAATGCTTCAAGAAATATGCATTTAATTCCCGAAACACTCGCATCCTCCACTCTGATTTCCATGTAGAGGGAGATGTGATATGGGAAAAATATGTACCATAATTTTAGGAAAAACAAACAAGTAGTTACTGTTACTCAGGCAACCAATACTTGAAAAATGCTCGTATATATATATATATATATATATATATATATATATATATATATATGCACTGTAAGATTCAAGGCTACTGATCAGCTATTCAGTCAGCAGCTATGTCACCAAAAAGAGGTTCCCCCCACTCACTTCAACCTTCCCCTGCTACTTCTTTACAACAAGTCTTGCTTGAAAATTAGGAAATCTGACAAAATATGTTACTACCCTCTTCCTAAATTCTCTTGACATTTCAGGAGGAAAAACAAACTGGATTTTCATTATGGTGTAACTGTTTGTAAAACAAGAAAACTACTTCCTTACGGTTAGAAGGGCTATTACATTGTTAACCTGAACCCCACAAATTATTACATATTCCCAAGTACCCTGATAAGTGCAATTAACTTGTATATGGATAACAAATACTGCCTGGGCACATGACCTGCCTTGGGCTGGAAACCTCAGAAGATTCACTACTTTCTCTAATGGTGGGAAGTGTAATTTACTGGTTTAAAGAGCTAAAGCCATTCACTTTTCCATTTAGGTGTAACTAGAAACACTGGTTGAAGACCTATCACTCTGTAAATGAGAGAAGGAAGAAAATAAATTAAAAAGGGAGAGTAACAGCAAGTCAGTACAACATACTTGTCAAGGCAGTCTCTTCTCATACTGTCAGGGTATGGTTAATGTTTAAGCTGCTTAAGAACTCCGTTCTCAAAATCTCTACCACAGACATTTTTCAGCTCTTCTGCCAGCCCTTCTTTTTGCTTAGTACAAAACTTGTCCCATCCAATACTCTCAGTCATTGCATCAGCTTCATCCAACTTACACATCTCCTGACCTCTTTCTTCCTCTTAAAACCTTGCCCTTGCCAGCACTTCACTCAGTAGTTCACTAATTGCTCTACCGGCACTGCCTTCCTGAGGCCCTCTCTTCCACTTCTCTCTTTTAAAGGCTGGAGGGATCTTGAGGAAACAAAACAGATTTTATCAGCAGCATTTCTCTCCTGTTTGCTCCTGGGCAACCTCTTCCAGCCACAAAAACTCAGTTATCCTCTCTACAGAGGGAACTCACAGAATTACCTCCTATTTGAAGCCTCTCTTATCAAAACTGGAAATTTCAACCCTTCTCTCTGACGTTTCCTTGGAGTTATCCAGCTCCTAGGTTAAGCTCTACACAGAAACAGACAAACCTCTTATCTCCCCTCCCATACAAGACTTTCCCCAAGAGGTTCTTCCTTGATCAGCCAGCATCCTGCCAGTCCTCCAGCCTGCAGGATGATTATTATACTCAATAAGAAGCTGTATGTCTAAGTCCTGTAAGAAAGGACATGCATAATATACACAAAATGCAGTCTTTCTATTGATCTCTCAAACAACTAAAATGTTTATCCTGGCACTCAAGATGTTCCTCCTTTTCATGGGCTTCAACCAAGCGAATCCGATCTTGAGAAGCTTTTCTGATGAGACATAAGCAATGGTCATCTCACCCACATGTCGCTGGGCTATTTTGACCCTTTCATTGATTTATTATTCAATTAATGTAAAAAAAACCTTCAAACTCCTTTCCCATAACTTTAATAACCTTCTCAGCCTGTTTTCTCTTGATCATTTTTTACCAGTGTTTTGTCCTCCATCCCCAGCAGGGAAATATCTCACAAAGACCTGACAGATCAATTCATTTGACAGTTATCAGACATTTGTCTTTGGATGATACCAAGTCTGTCCTAAAATTATCTGAACAGGGATCCAAATAACTACAAATAAAAACACAGGGGGAAAAAACAAAAGTTGCTCACACCTCACCTTTCCCAGGTTCACTTCCAGGAATTTTTTCACCACTGATAATTACTGTGGCTCTTTCTATACCTTCTGCAGGTTTTTAAAAGACCTTTTAATGATCCTAGTGAAAACTAGGATCAGATACAGAATTTAAGAATTACTGCCATTAATGCATTGCAAGGAGAAATATGTTTATTTTATAAATCCCATTACCCAAGTATTAAATTAGACCTCTCTTCTCTTCCTCCAACAGTGCACTGGTCCCTTAAAAGTTCTGCATCCAGCCTGATCCCTAACACTTTTGCTGAGCTGCTGTTTTTCAGGATGCAGTCCCCCATGCCCCATGTCCAGAAAACTTTTCACCAAGAAATCTGAATGAATTCAGCCCCATCCTGCATACATACCTTTGGTTTTACTCATCAAAAACAAATAAATGCTTTGTGGCTACTTACTGATTATTAAAATCTAGTAATGACAGACTGGTAAACAACATAATTGGATGCCTTTATTTTTTTAAAGCTTCTGTCTTAGAAATTAAAATGTTAAATGGTGTCTTGCCCAGGCCCAGTCCTGAAGCATCTTGATTTTCAGTTTATTTTTCACAGACATCTACTTGTTTATATTTTACAGGCAGCTGCTGCTCCATTCACCTGGCATGCTTTTGCTGACGTGTTGTAATGGTTTTCCCAACAAGAAAGCCTATTGTAGAGAGCCACAAGCTGACAGGCAGAATTAGGAAACCTGTATCAGTCTCAGCACAGGACGAGCAGCAGATGTGAAAAGAAAGGCTGTGGGATCTGCTCTATATTTGTGTGACAGCCCATGGTTCATCTGTTTTTTGTGTCAGCCAAGAGTAGCTAGGAGGCACAAATGGCCATGAACTCATCTCTCTCCACTCCACCCTGTCAGAGCTGATGATGCAGCTCACAGTCTGGCAGCCACAGGGTCCCAAGGACAAATGTCAAAGGACACACAGGAAAGAAGATGAGGTTTGACAGGTTATATGCGTGCAAAGGAATTTCAGCTTTGGATTCTCATCTTTACTTATGGTGGTGACAACATGTGATTATGAAAAACGTGATTTCCTTGCCAGCCTCCTTATCCTTGTCAGGAGACAGCATTTCATACAGTCCTACACTGTCACCCCTACCCACAGAGAGACACAAGGTGAAAGATGAGATCCCTCAGCAGCAATGCTCCCACAGCAGCCAGGGACACCACACTCGTCAAAGGGAAATTCTGCTGTGCAAAGTATTTACATGCCACAACCAAATTGAAACCCTGCGGTCCCTGTGCCATGGAGGTCACACAGAGTTACATCCTGGAACACTTAGGCAAAACTTAAGCATATAGCTCAGTGAAGAAAGCACATATGAGCTCTGGGTAAAGCTCCCTGCTGTGCAGAGCCAGCCTAAGCATGCTGTCGCTCAAGCCAGGAGATGAAATTCCCATGGACTCCCTGACAGAGGAGGAAGCTACTCACCCGCCACAGTCCTTCCCCTCCTTCCCTCTGGTTTACATATCTCACACCATTTTCTCATAGCATGTGCTATTCAGGTTACCACAGCTGAACAGCTATTCAACTGGCTGGTTCACAACAATAAGATGCTTTTTATCAGATCAGATGCGGGAAGCTCTTTAAAGGCTTTTTACAGAAAGCAGCTACATGATTTCAAAAAGGCAGAAAAGCTCAAAGCATAGTGATAAAAGGTATTTTAATAGATCCATTCATACTAATACAGGAGATACTGTGTGCTGAAAACAGGGAAATAATACACTTCTAACATGATAGGCCAGAAGATTTAATTACTAGCTTTGCTTTGAACCTGACAGCTATTACTATTCTACTAACTCTTGGATGCACTTCCAAAGAAGCCTTGTCATTTCAGACTTTTAAGAAGAAGTGGTTGGATTTAACTGCCAGGTTTACTAAAATGTGTAATAGAAAACCACAAGAAGTAAGCCTTCATGAGAAGACAACTCCCCCCCACATACACACCTGCTCATTAATAAGTTGGAATGGAAAATGTCTTCCCTATATGTTTCCTCTACAGTAAAGAACAAAAAAATCAAAACCTACTGTTAACATAATTAAATTAGCACTTCATATTTATCTTACTGGACAAGCTTTCCTAAGCCTTCCAGACGAACTCTAAATGCAATAAAGTTGACAAAATATTCCATGAATTTCTATAAAAAGGGAGGGGTAGGCATATCATACCACTTGGAACAATATTGAAGCTGTGTAAGAAAAAAACGCTTTTTCTACATGGCTAGTCTAGTTTCTTAAGAAAAAGTATTAAAATAATTTTACTATGACTGGTATGGAAGGGTGAAGGGATGTAAAAAACAAGTCTAAATATTGCAACTTTTCTATCCATTCCTCAGAAGTGTACAAGAACATAAATCCATTTTTTAATTCCTCCATTTGCAAATATTTTTAAAGTTATTTTCACTTTATGTACTAGAGAGAAATTAAGCTAAACAATAGTCTAAGGTTCGGTCTGACCTAGAATTTGATACAGATTTAACCTGACCTGATTTTGACAGTCAATCAGAAAGGGACCAAAGAATTTGCTGATCATCTCAGATACACTGAAACACACAAAGTATTGGCTGAAAGAAAAAGGAAATTTTCATTTTAAACACCCTACATTCACATTCCTATAGTCCTGAAACATCTACATTCCCTCTTGAAACCTGAGCCCACAGGAGTCAAATTGGGTAAAGAGAAACATATGGGGCAACTCCTTTCAGGTTAAGAAGTGGCTGCACAACACAGGACAGAGGCACAGAGGTGAACAGAGGTACAACTGCATTTTGCAGAGCCTAAGCCAGATGGACTATTTGGCAATGGTTTGATCACTGTGACTGGCAGGTGAGTTGCCCAGTCAAAACAAAGGCAAAACAGGAAGCAAGAAGAAACAGATACAACAGCATTATCCCAAAGCATATGCTCTCTGTATACCTAGAACTTTGGGGAATACCCTCCCTATGTCGGTTGGATCAGAGTTGTACAGTGACTGCCAATACATATCTTGTGTTGTATCAGCACATTTACCAAAGGTACTCTGTCAGTCAAGAGAGGACTATGGTTCTTGGATGGAAAAGGGAGTTAGATCCACAATTTATCTTCAGTTTTCTGCCTCAAGTTTCCCATGTAGCCTCAAAAATAACTCAACCAACCAACAACCCCCCCCCACACACACATAAAAGAACACGCGGACAGTGTGTGAAAGAAGATTGGAAAGATGCAAATGGGAATTGTCATGAAGGAAAATACAGCTCTGTATACAGGCACACAGCCCCTTCTCTGTGTACTCCTTCCTAGCATTGCATGCAATGCTACAATTCATACCACCACAATTGCCAAAGGCCCATTCAGCCTGGCTGCCTCCATGGCTAATACCAGACAACTCTCTGAGAGGGTTCTGGAATAACTCATATCTTCTCTGTCATACAGTACTGCTCATTCATTTACAGGCACACCAAGCTTTCACATATTAAGAGTTCGAACAGTTTTAAGATGTACCATCACCTGTTCATTTTGGGACTGACTACCCCAAAGCCACACTCTTTGCATGTGCATCCTTTGCATATGTGGTACTTCCCCAGAACAGATGACATCTGCCAAAGTATACTGCATCAAGAGGAAAGCCACTGTATTTACATTATTCTTTTCTGAGTAGCTCATATTTTTTTTTTCTTTCGACAGTTTCATTATATTCCTTAACATCCATAGGAAATGTCAAAATCTAAAACTGGCAAGTATTTTTGGAAATAATTCAGACGGAGTAGCCCTATTTCAAAATATTCTCATTTCCTTATTTCCATGTACTGAATGGCTGCTGAGTAGGAAGAAAAAAAATTAAACTGGAAGAAGCTTTTTGTATTATTGTTATGAAATGCAACTTGTTTTAGAGGAATATGAAAAGAGTATATTCAGAAAAAAAATTCTCCACTAAATGAGGGAATCTTTTCTGACCCCTGTAGACTTTCCATCACTGTAGATACTTAATAGTTTTAAATGCCAGAAGCCACCTCAATTAAAGAGAAAGTGAATTTGGCACTTAGACTCCCTAAGCACATAATGATGCAATCACAGAAGACCCTCTCAAGCATTTAATAAATGCATCAAAACATGATGTGCTTTACCTGATGCATATATTGAAAAATAAGATGTCCATATAAAATAGAAACATTAGTCTTTTAAATTATTTATTATCTTGTTACAGAATTTACCATTTTCAGGTAGTGCCACGGTCGGAGGGGGGATGGGGCCGTGACACAGCACGGAGAGGTCCGTAAGCAAGGCAGAGGTGCAAATGGAATACTTTATTGAGGTGTGCCCGGGGTTTTATGAGTTCAGGTGCGGAAAGGGCTAGAATATGGGGTGGAGCATGAGACAGACAAACAGGGGAACAAATCGGGGTAGGGACACAGGGTTAAGGGGAGGAACGTGGGAGGAACCGGGGAAGGAAAGGGCGAATGGTAACTGTGTCCTCTCTGCAGCTTCTGCAGCTTATCAGAGAGGGGAGCGGGGAAGCAGAGAGCAGGCGAACTCGTGCAAGCCCAGGCATGCCCGGGCTGTGCACTGTGTCGTGTGGATACAAAGCAATACACATATCTGAAACCACATAATAACGGGAAAGTCCATAGCATAAAGTCCTGTCAATTGCTCTATGTCTTTCTCCACGCCTGGAACCGCTCCCATCCTGAATCTTGCACCTTCACATGGTAGTGTAGTTCTGCATATTTTCACTGAATGAAAATAATCAAAGCTCTGATGAATGTCTGGGTGAGATATAGTTGAGTAACCTCTGATTTTCTCCCACACAAGCACTGTAACAGCTGTACAACAGACTTTAGGTAACATGAAATACCGAAACCGAGATCTACAGCTCCTATGAAGAGCATTTCCCACACACTTCTAGGAAAACCTATTTGTTGATGGTCAGATACAAATCTCCTGCAGCCTTTCAGCAATTACAAGAGCTCAGGTACATACTGTCTTTCATTTAAGCCTACTTGTTTTAAGTTTCTTTGTAGAGATTTTTTTTTTTTTAGGAGAGCAGTTTCCTCTCTTTATGTAAAACTCCAGATACTGTGAATTCTTCATACCCAATAGGGCTAGATAAGTCCCATGTTAAGGGAATCGTATGAAAACTCTCTTGGTATTAAGAAAAGTGGATTTTCACATTAGTTGAGGTGACTCTGATAGGACATCCTAACCTGCACATATTTTTTTACCCTGGTACTCTCCAGGTTATCATTTTAGTAACACCACCTAGGATAGCACAAAAAATGCTTTGTTTTGCAGAAGGTTTTGTGGGGGTTTTTTCCCCCTTCCAAAAATAGCACCATCTTTACCCTTCTTCCACTGTTCAATATCAGAATTGGTTGATGCCACAGTAAAAATATGCTGCTATTTCAATGAAAAGAATGGTTCAGTCTCATGGGGTGAGAAATGAGCATGCATAAGAAAAGATATTAAGGTGAGAGGGGGAAAAGCAGAGATCCTGACTGACCCTGCTGCCCCTCTAGTGATCCCTCCTGAAGCTGCCACTGGCAGCAGCGTGTCCTGCCAGCAAAGTGGTACACCACTATTATTAGCACAGTGAGGGAGCACGACAGTTTGACTGTTCTTTATATTGGCAGCTGTGTTGAATCATCCCATCCAAAAACAACTCCTATTAATGAAAGTTACAAGGACAGGCCTATGTTGGTCTGGACCACTACAGTAGAATCATGGACTACAGGACATAAAACCAAACCAAAGAAACTCCCCAAAAAACCCATGAAGACCTTTCAGACAAGAGAGCAAAACAGTGAACTTTGCAAGAAAGAGCAGACCCTGTTACATTTACCTGTAACTGTAAAAAAAGCTTCATAGCAGTAGTCTAAATCGAAAAGCAAGGGAACACAGCCATAAATACTGGATTTCATTCAAACCTGTGAACTTCAGCTTTTTAAGGAGCTAATGGAAATGTTAACTGACTGATGCAAATATTTAGCACGAACTGACAGTTTGCTAAAAAGACTATCACACTCTTTGGATTTATGAGTCGTCTATGAATTCCTCATACTTCGATTTTAGGCTAAATATGTAACATGAACTGAAGCCAGAATTACCCTGTTACTCCCTCTGAAGTGAGATTATTTTTTTCAAAGACAATGACAACCTGGAACAAAAGAACAGAAGACAGAGAAGTGGGTTATTACCCTCCTAATGAAGGGGATGGACAGTAAAACAACCAAGAACTATTATGTTTCATGCTCAATAACAGTCAAGGGTAAAACATTTGAGAATGGATCTTCAGACATAAATCCATGCAAAGTAAGTGGCCAATGCTGCTGCTCTAGTGGGACACCACATCATGGAAGAAAGGAGATAACAGGAGGTTACATATTCTGAACACAGCCATAGCTGATGCCCACTGACAGCAGCAGTGTCTGCTCCAAGCAGCAGTGGATGTGAGAAACTACAGTAGAGAGAAGGATGAACTCACACTGTAGAGAATAGCTCTCTCAGAGCCAAAAGGATCCAAAGTACAGGGCACAACCAAACACGCACATGGAGCCAACAACAGCATGGAGAGGTGCCAGGGTCATGCTTAGTGCAAGCTCCACATGGCACCAATATTCCTAGAGTAACCTTTCCCAAGGCCAGTGGCTGCCACATCACAAGAGAAAGACAAACAAACAAGCCTTGAGATAAACTTACACCCTGCAGGTGAGTAAAAATAGCTGAACATCCACAAACTTAAAAGGTTTTTAACTGCTTACAATCAGAGGTGCAGATAAGATAATACATACTGCACCCTTAGGAAGTGGTTGGTTCCAATTCATGTAGCAACTACAAGGTTCACCACCACGTTGTGCTTAACAACCTGTACACAGTTCATTTCTCAGTCATTAACAGGAAGAGCTGACTGGTCCCTTTTACCTGCAACTTCTGAGGCACAAAGCTTATGACCTCAGCTTGGTCTTAGGTGCAAAAAAGAGCCCAGCAGGTTCCAAATGTGGTCCTGAGGATCAGCTGAGACCAAACTTTAAGATGCAATAGGCACCAATGGCTCACCTGAGCTAGCACGTGCACCCTGCAGCTGTGACCATGGTTATCCTACCTCTCCCAGCTTTCCAGCTACAGCTAGTGAGGCCTAGTGAATGTTGTCACTACATCTTTGCTAGACAGCAAGACACACATACACAACTAGGAAAGCGTAACAGACACAAGCATAATGTAGTAATTTCAAGTAGAGAGAAATGTCACCTACTAACCTTTCAAAAATCTAAGATGTCAACAAATATCAGAAAGACAATGAAAAAATTGAAGAGCTTTACTAAAAAGTATGGTGGGTTTTTTTTCTAATTTAAATATGGTCTGCCTTTACACAAATCTAAGACACCTTCCACATCCTCATCATGTATCTTTGCTCAGCACTTTTTCCACAAAAGTAAGGACAGTACACATCAAAGATAATAGTAATGCATAATAAATCTAAAGAAAGTAGGTGTAGGTGTTTTCTCCTCTAAGTTCCAACTGCATGACAAGGAATACATTAATCATGAAGGAAGATGATGGTCCACCATTAATCAAGTCAGCATGACAAGATAAAAGACCATAAGATGTATTCAACAGATACTAGAGTGCAAAAGTGATCAGCTAACTGAAAGGGTCACACAGGGTCTGTTTACACAAAACAATTACTGAGGAGAAATACAGAAATAAGACTAAACTGTTTCAGTTTGTGTCCTATCAAGTTATGTTCCGCTGGGGGGACAATCTTAATACAACATAAGAATCCTAAAAGTTTCTGGGGTGCCTAAAAAATTGCTACTGCAAGGTAAACGTAATAAAAAGATAAGAGTTCAAATAATCATTTTAAAATAAGAATTCGCACAAGTAGAACATGTATGAAGAACAGTAATAAAATGTTTTAAAAAAAAAAAACAAACAACCTTTCCCTTCTTGTCATGAACTTTTTGCCACATTATAAAGCTACTTGGAGCTAAAGACTAAACACTTGCTCTTCTTCCATATTCAGAACTGTTGCAAAAATAACCAAAAAGGAAGTAACAGTCTAATTTGAGACAATGTAAAAAAAATAGGAGCACAATGTAAGTTGATTTGTAAGCAACTGAGCCAGTAAAATCCAGTTTCCTAGGAATGTGTGTCAAATTTGTAGACAGAGCTCAGACTTCAATCTCTCCTTCAGCAGGCATCTTTCCATCTGCTGAGGCTACCTACTGCCAGAAAATTGTAGGTTTATTGGAGATAAGCTTCTACTCTCTCAAAAATGCAACTGGAATGGCTCAAAAGATTCAGAAGACAAGAACAAGAGGGAAAGTCAGACATTCACAGAAAGAGTTGCATGCAATCTCTATTTTCTCAGAAAACCAGGCTAAAAATATACGTACACTGACTGCAAATAGCTTAGTCTTGTATTTGCAGACTGTGCTGGAGACATAAGCCTGACTGCACAAGTCACAGAGCATCGCTCTCATTCTGTCTGGATGGATGTATTTCTTAATACGGGTATAGAGAGATGAAGGGGAAAACTGTTCCCTTAAGCAGCAATAGAAGGAAAACCAGAGTTAAATAACATTCATGTTCCTCCTAAGAGGACAGACGTTGTCCAAAGCATCAGGCCCAGAAAAATACAGTTGCTTTAAGCAATGCAGCAAGACCCTTCCTATCACCCCAGGGCAAGGAATAGCCTCTGCTCACTCACACCACCACAGCTACCCCGTATGGTCACATACAGGGAGACAGTCCTGACTGGAAACTGTGTGAAATCCTCCTGGGAGGCCTGTAACACTCCATAGGAACTGGCAACATCTGGGCACTTCCCAGAAGTCCTTCAAAAAGAGCATCTGGCTGTACTACAGGCCCAGGGCCACAGCAGATCCGCCATCCTGAGTTATTCTGGGGATCATGCTGCATGTGTAGCTTCAGCAACCAACTACCAGGCATACCTATGGTAGGAACAGAAAGACTGATCCATCAGAAAGACCCTCTTAAATACCACAAAACTGAAATAGTCTCAGGTTCCTCACAGAATGGTTTTAGTTAGAAGGGGACCTGTAAAGATCGTCTAGTCCAACACCCCACCATTGGAAGTGTTCAGGGTGAGTGGGACAGAATGCAATTACTTTTAATAATTCTCCCAGATCTGTCCCCTATTAGATGCTGTTTAGAGAAATTCAAGAATAAAAAAATATTTGTTTTTATATATATAAAACATTATATAACAAAATATCACATATAGCATAAGTTTTATGTATGCATATATATAACTATATATACAAAAGGAAATAAATATCTGTGAGATTATGAAATCTGCATAGAGTCTTACCAGCAATCAAACAGGAAGTAAATCAACTGTTAAACAGCAATAGCAGAAATAATAAGAATAGGAAGAAGCTGATCACATACCAGATTATGGTGGGCTAATATTGAATTTTGGCCTTAATGTACTTCCCTAATTTCATCTTCATATTCGTCACTAGCTAAGAGTCCTCCACAAGGGCTGAATGTGTACAGCAGTTGCCAGGTATTATACAATTCTTATAATGTATATGACCTATTTATTAGAGACTGGAGTTGAGATGAAGGTAGTTCAGCTGAAACTGTCTCCAAGAACCACTACAAGCTTTCATAGCTTGTAGTTTGTAGTGGAGTTCTATGATAACAGGAAATAACTCCAATACTACAGCAAAAACAGAACAGTCAGTAAAATTTCCAAGTGAAACTCAAGAAAAAATAGAAAGACTCCAAAACTATTGAATCTGGCTGCTCACAAGCAAAGCAGCGATCAGTGCAAACAAAGTTAAATGTTTGTATGTAGTGAAAAAAATTGTGCCTGAACCTGGTGAGTTAGAATCTTATTTTTCAGACAACCTGAAAGACCCATATTCATTCCCAAGTATTTCAGACAATCCTTTGGATATCATACAGAAAGAAAAGGAAAAGGTTATATTAAGTAAGCTTTAGTGCATTTCTTCAATCATAAGTCACTTCCATTCAATATAAACAGGAAGTAGTTGTATTAAACTGTCATAGTGATACTTGTAGGGTAACAGCAAGGTACTTTAATGCAAAAAGCTACCACTCACTTGTTATTCTTCGAATGAAAAGATGAAATGATCCTATAAGAAGGCAGTAACATTGTAATGCCAAGCCTAGAACTATCTGGTGGGAATTTTTTTCATCACCGTAAATGAAGTTATGAGACATATTGGTTCACTTACTCTGTTCCTCATTTTCTTCAGACTTTTGAGAAAGGACACTTATGGTGTCACCACTATAATGCCCCATCAAACAGTCAAGCTATTTAAAAACCTACTTTGTATTAGCACTGTCAGCTCCAGAATTTGCTGACTGCATATGCAGAAAAACTGTAAGCGTTTTTGATACCATTTGATTAGGAAGTATAAAAAACATTCCTATCACTTTGCAGCAGACAGTCAGAGGAGCAAGTGTATTTTCAACAGCCCCTCCCAGCCATCAGAACTGGAAAACAGACATTATCATTATGATCTTTTTGTCTGATCTCCTTCAAAAGGTCAGGGAAAGATGAATTTTATGAGCTCATTTCTGCAAAGTAAAACAGAAAAGGATCCTGCTTTATAATAAGAACAGCTGACTGCAGCCTAAGACTTGGCAGAATCACTAAACCATTGAAACAGAGTGGTGGATTCATTTGTAATTGTTTTCAGTTTCCTTTTTGTAACTCGGGATTTAAAAAGGTTTCTAATCAAACCATAGACTGCTAACTCAAGGTGTAACTATTGATATTACTCCACAGGAAGCACGGCAATCAATGTAACAGGTTCCAACTCCCCTGCTGCATCAGGTTTCTAGGAGAGAAAGGGTCTACATTTGCAGACCAAGCTGTGGGATGATCAGAGCTATTATTTTTCCCTGAATCAGCACTGGGAGGGCAAACAAGAGTTTTCTGCCAGCCTATGAGAGCACACTTGTAAATACAGCAGATACACTGAAGCCATTCATACCCACTCGATGACACTGCAGCCAAAATCCATGTTTAAGACAGCAGCCTTGTCCTCTGGCTTAACTAAAAGCAAAGCTATAAGAAGTTATTACAAAACCTCACATGAAATGTGACAAAGACTTGGAATGTAAAACAGCGGGAAAAAAACAAGAGCAACACATTAGAAACAAGGAGTTAAGAAAATATAGTCTTTTTTTCCTTAACAAAGCACTGCCTTAAAATACTAAAATAAGCAAAATTCAGACAGTAAGTGAAGATAACATAATACTGTGATTCAAGGGTAAAATCTTCAATAACTGCAGACGATAAACACATGATTTTATCTAGCAGGTCCTAGAATATGAATCAAGGAGATTTAGAAGTTAACTCTGTTTTACATAAAGGATGGTTCATCCAAAGTAGTTTTATCAAACACCTATCATTGTACTAGTATTTCAATCACAGACAGTTTCCCCCCTCATAATACACAGATTGCTCAAGAGGATAATGAGACGTGATGGCCAGAGAAAGGGGGGAGGGGAGTAAAGAAATAAAACTTCTTCCCGACGGCGGGGGTGGGGGAAATCCTGTCTTTTTCAAGCAACTCCTAAACAAAAGGAATTATTTCTCTCTCCCATTATCATTCTTCTCACTTGATCTTGTTTCTGTTGAGTATTTAACAAACTTCCAGTCAAGTCACTTTGACTGATGCCCCACTACCAGGAAAAAGCAATTAAAGTTCTCCCACACCGTGAAGTCCCTTCCAAGTATAAACAAAGCATTTTCTTTAAATGCACAGGTCTGCCCCTCAGGACACCACAACCCCACACACCCTTCCCCCCTCACCCCAAACCACCCCTTCACTACATCTGATGCTTGTAAGAGAAGCACACACTAGGTCAGGCCACCAGAAGTTTAAACTACTGATGTAATCTCTCCGGTAGCACTCTGCCCAAGAACGTGCAGCTTCAGCTGTAGCCACTCCTGGGTCAGCACTGATAAGATAATGTGAAATGAAGCAAGCCATTTCACAATGTAAACAGTTGTTTGGCTACACGGGGAACAATATAAACAAACGGATCTATTTATAAATCATCATTTATGCCTGTTGCAGAACAGGGAATATTATGTTCCAGTGTAGAAGCGACAGTCTTTCCAAGAATACAGCAAAAATACAAACAGCTTGTATCTTCTTCCATCAGCCTGCCCCGTTGACACTCCCTGTTCCAGTTCTATAGAAGCCACAAACACACGATGCGGGGCCTGATCTGTTCAGGAACAAGATACCCTTGATTTAAAAGGACATTGGCAATCCAGGGCGTGGGAGGCAACCTCATTATCGTACCTATGGTTACTTCCCACACCTCAAAAAAGTGAACGGTAACATCTCAGCTCAGCGAGAGAAGGAAAAAGCGAGACTTACTCCTACTTTTTCCACCTCTGAAACCCAAACGAACCGATTTCTCCCCACGCCGCAGACCTCGCTTGTATCCGAGAACATCGGCAGGGCACGGCACTTCACACACCCCTATAACCCCTACACTTAATTTCCCGCTCCCCTCAAGAGCGGCCACCGCGGTCCCGGGCGCGGGGCTCTTCCGAGACGCTTCGCCTCCTTTACGGAAAGGACCGGGCAGAGCACACGGGGCTCCGCGGAGCCGCTGTCACTGCGAACCCTCCGCAGCGCTCCGCCAGCAGCCCGCGCCCCGCCATACCCTGCCCGTGGCCAGGCGCCGCTCCCCGCGCACCGCCCAGGGGATCCGGGAGCGGGATAACACCACCCAGGGGCTCCGGGACCGGGATAACGCCGCCCCTGCCTACGGCACCCCCGCCGCGGAGAGCGCCCAGCACAGCCCTTTACGTAAGGGGCCGGGGGTGCCCCGCGCGGTCCGGCACCGCCTCCGGCCGCCCCGCCGGGGGGAACGACAGCACCCCCCCCGCCCCGGGAGGTGCCCCTGCTGCCCCGGGAGGTTCCCCCACCCCAGCCGGGCTCCCCACTCCCGCCGCGCCGGCTCCCCCGCCCGCCCTTACCGTGCCGCTCCAGCCGCTGCCGGCGCAGGTCGGCCCGCGGGCGGTGCGCGGCGCTGTCCCGCGCTGTCCCGCGCTATCCCGCGGAGCCGCGGCAGGGCGCCACCACCCCACCCATGGTCTCCACCCCCCGCGGAGCCGGAGTGTGCGCGGCGGGCGCCGCTCCCGGGCTTTTCTGCGGTGGGGGCGGAGGAGGAGGGCGGGCGGGGGCGGGCGCCATTAAACCACCGCCCCCCGCCACCACCCGCTTTGAAGCGGCCGCGCTACGCCAGGCACAGCGGCGCCCCCTGGCGGCGGCGAGTGCGGGGATCCCGGGATTTCCTGCTTGGCAGCGCCAGGCGGGCTGAGGGCGCCGTGCCGAGCGCCACCGTGCCGATCCCCGCCGTGCCGATCCCCGCCGTGCCGATCCCCGCCGTGCCGAGCGCCGCCGTGCCGAGCGCCGCCGTGCCGATCCCCGCCGTGCCGAGCGCCGCCGTGCCGATCCCCGCCGTGCCGATCCCCGCCGTGCCGATCCCCGCCGTGCCGATCCCCGCCGTGCCGAGCGCCGCCGTGCCGAGCGCCGCCGGCGGTTTTACTGGGGGGTTTTTAGCTGTTGTAAGGAATATTACCTTGGGTTGCCCGAGCGTGACGGCCCCGGCCCAGCAGGTCCTTCGGCGGCCGGAGAGAGCAACGGCGGCTGGTGGTGCAGAGGGGGCGGGGGGTTTGTCCTGCCTGCCGGGGAAGGGAGGAGGGAAAAGCATGGGAACCATGACGGGCAGCGGTGTGCTGCTAGCGCTGTCTGTCCTTCCCTGTTGTTGGTGCATGAGCGGATCAAGGGCCGGTGCTCCTCCGACAGGCACGGTGGGAGCCGCACGGAGCTGGGAGGCGAACGGGAGATGCCTGGTGGATTCACCGCGGCGCAGCTCAGCCCTCGCCCGGTCGCGGCGGGGGTGACAGAGTCCGGCAACAACCCCGGGGGTCACACACACGCAGCACAGCGGCCTCGGGGGTGACACACACACAAAACACAGCAGCCCCAGGTAAGACACACACATATAGAGCACAGCAGCCCCGGGGGGTGACACACACAGCATCTAGCTGCGGTGCTGCTCCTGGGCACCCTCACCCCACCTCATTATGCAGGGAACAAAAAAAAAAAAAAAGGCAAACGCAGGGATAAAAGACTAAGCCTCCCCTCAAACTCAGCCAAAATACTGTGAAAAGCTCGAGTTCACGTTGTCTGGTACCAGGGTTTGCACAGAGCCTCAAGAGGGGAGATGAGCTTGAGAAGCTGCTTATTTTCGGTCTTCTGAATAGACTGGCTTTTCCCTTTTATTTACCATGACAGAAGATAATCTTTTTTTGTCCTCAGATATTTATGGCTGGCTGTGTCTTTCCTAGCGGCTGTCATCCAAACAGCACAAGGTATTTGAACTGTCTTCTTCCCAGCACAGCTCAGTCCACTCAGGCTTGTAACAAACGCCTTTCATCACAAGGAAAATCACCACTATTGTCCTCCATTTTAGCCTAGATGCTGTCCTTGGCACTGTGCAAGCGGCCCCCTGCTAAATATGGACTACATCCTGAATTACAGATCTCTTGTGAATGCAGACATACATTCTTCGAGTATGGGTTACATTACACAAAAAAAGCAAACAAATAAACAAAAAAAAAAAACAACCAAACTTAAGAAAATAGAAACTTTTATTGAAATGTGCAACATACTCATGTGGAATACTTAGTGCTAAATATTTGACAGCATTATTACAAAATTCATCTTTTGTAACATTCAAAGATAACAGCATCCTTCTCACTGAAAAAGAGGGCATCCTAAAGTACATCTTAAGTGACAATTTTACTCATTACCCAAGGTATAGTCATAACTTTATCAGATGTTAGTTCCCCAAACACTCATTCTCTACAAATATTTTACAAATAGGACCAGCTCTGTAATGCTAGTACACTACTAGACTACACTGTGTAGCAGTACGTTCGGATACATGTCCGGAATAAAGACAAGTGCCAAAAAATACTCAAGCACACAAAATATCTTTTATTACAGTGAGAATAATAATAATAGTAATAAACTTAGCAAGAGGAATTAAAAACTAAAAAGAAAAAAAAGGATACAAAATAACTATCTTATCGGGTGGCATTAAAACAAATACTACGAACAGCATTTAATACAGTATTAACTAGTGAAAAAGGGATACCAAAAAAGGATCTTAACACAATATTATGGATAACACGGTATTGGTTAGTAAAAAGGGAAACTAAAGGAAAAAATACTATAAACATAAAAGGAGAATTAAAGGAACACTAAAAGGATATTAAAAAGTTTGTTCTCTCAGTTGCTTCCTATTAATAAACTGTGCTTACCCACACAGACAGGCCAGGGCTGTCAGGATCTGCAGCAGCTGGTCGGTACCCATGCTTAGCGGGCGTCCCCGCGGAGCAACACAGTCTCGGTGGTAGGATGAGTATCGCTCAACTCAGCAGCTCCGACACCCCATTTTTATCAGTTCCACATTACACTACGTAGGGCCAGTACGCAGTATAAGGTGATGCCTGAGTGGCAGCCAAACACCGCCTGATCATTACCTAATGGCAACAGTCTGCGCATGCCCTACTTGTAGGGCAAGGGGCGAGCGACCCCTGCCCACATAATCTTCCTCCCATCATCATCTTTCTCACCCCTATGTATGACCTCTACCATTGTGTTTCAAGGGTAGATGTATCTATCTTGCAATATGTAGCAAAACCAAGGAAGAACTCAGCTCTGATAATAGGGGATATCAGGCTGACTTGCTAAAAAGCACAATGGACCTTACAAGCTGACTTGTTGAAAAGCACAATGGACCTTACAATTAGCTTCTGCCATAAGTTACATTGTACCATACTCTAGCTAGTTTCACATCCTAATATGACTTCGTTCTCACGCCTCTATGCTCCATTGATCATCTAATTCAAAAATATCCCCCTTACATACCACCGCGTGATCAATGGTAGCAAGAGGGTGATAACGAACTACTCGAGATTGTAATGCATTTAGCCTGGTGTTTATCATTCGACGTACACATGTCAGTATACAGGGAATCATACACAATATGCATGTTATTATACATCCAACTATTGACAAGCCTATTAACGCTCTTCGTAACCAGGGCCATCCCCATTTCCATTCACCAAAGAGGTTCCATTCATCATGAACATGTAATTGTTGAGTAAGGGCTTTTAATTTCTGGATGCTAGCATGAACAGATTCAGAATGATCACTTAAATTCATGCAGCACATGCCCTCAAAATCTTGACAGCCATGTCCCTGGGCTAACAACAAAAAATCAATAGCAGCTCTATTTTGTAAACTTGCATGTCTAACAGAGTCTACATCTGTGAGCAATGCACTCAAAGCAGCAGAAGTAGCGTTAGCTTCTTTAGCCAACCAGCATCCTAGTTTATTTAGAGAAGCTAAAGCATGAGCAGTCCCTATCTGAGATATTATACTAGCAGTTATTCTTTCAGCTTTATTCCAAAACTCTACATCAGAGTTACAGTCTGGAGTAAACCGCCGTGTGCCACGTCTGCGTCTTCTTAGTTTAGGCAAGGTTACGCTGCGAGGATGAAAAAAGGTTAATTGTCCAAAGGTACAAGGGCCTCCTACAGCCTTTCCCGGAATACCTTTCCACGCTCTTTGTCCACAAATGAGAAACAGATCATTTGGGAGACCTATTGCATCAGATCCAGGAATAAATTGTTTTTGCAGAGTCTCATTGCACCAAGCTGATGCGTTCTTGTAAATATCTCTAGGAAAAATGTCAACTCCTCCTTCATTAACCTTGGTACTTGACGTATAGTTTAGGTAGAAGCATCGAGTTGCAGTTAATGTCCCTAAAATGTCCAGCTCTTGTGGTTGAATGGGTAAAGCAGGAAAATCATGCATGTATGTTAAAGACTTAATATACCAAGTAGCGTCCTTTCCGCTTTTAGCTCGCCACGATGCCTGGCACCACCAAAGAGGCTGCTGAGTTCCTGGATGTGTGCAGTTTGCTAACACGGTCTCATTATAGAGAGTTCCCCACCGGTAGTTATCAATAGGTACTCCGACTAGACAGGTGCGAAAAGGACTCGTGGGAGTTGCCATGGACACACATATCACATCCGTCTTCGTCACGTTGGCCAAGGTGGTCCACACATTGACATCCGAAACAGAAGTCAGCAAAGACGCAAAGCATAGCTGATATCTACAATAAAAACAGAAAAAGAAACAGTTAGGGGGCCTCCCCCCCCCCCCCTTTAATATTTAGTCCCGTCGTCGCAGCTGTTCTAACGGCACTCGGAGCCATTCAGGATTTCCAGGCACTGCAACAGTAACAGCATGTGACTGGTCAGTAGCAATAATTTCAGCTGCTACAGGACTCTGTCCTGGAGGGGTATACCACACTCTGTGTCCTATACCCCCAACTGCCACAGAGGGTGTTGGAGGTATGGATGCAACATATACTAACGAACAGAGTGGGCCAGGGTGTAACACGACAGTATGGTTAGCAGTGTTTTTAATACCCAGCAACACTGGCTTATGACCCTCTTGTACTGGATTTAACAATGTTAACCCTTTAGTTACTGCTCGTGGAGTCAAAGCAAGTAATTTCACAAGAGGTACTGATGGAGCCGTTAGCTGACAATCAGGTCGCTCCCACTTAACTTCTTGTGGCCCATAACTGTGTGAAGTTTTGTTGCTGAGCTCCAAAACTGTAGCTCCACCCACTATACCATACTGATCACCTGCTTGGTAAGATACCTTTGCATTAATATTTACTTTACACACTGTGGGAGTTTCTCTTTTCATTAGGAGCAAGGGAGTTGTGGTGGGGGTAAGTGCTCGGTATTTCAAACTCGTACTGCCTCTGTTATGTGATCCACCCACCGCGTGAATTTTCCTTCTCCCAGTCGTTTCAGTTGTTGTTTGAGCAACCCATTCATACGCTCAATCAGTCCAGCCCCCTGAGGGTGATAAGGTAGGTGCCACACCCAATGCACTTGCCGCTCATCTGCCCATTTCTGTACCAGGTGGTTTTTAAAGTGTGACCCATTATCTGTCTGTATTTCTACTGGAGTCCCATAATAAGTCTCAATGGTATCTAACATTCTAACAGTGGTGAATGCATTTGCATACCGGCTAGGAATAGCTACAAGAACTCCAGAGTATGTATCTACTGCGGTACAGACATATCTCTGCCTTCGGTGCTCAGGTAATGGCCCGATAAAGTCTAATTGCCATATCTCTGCACTATTCGTTCCCTTTTTCAAGGATCCTAGGGGAATTACTTTTAATGCCTGCTGTTTGATAGTCTGACAAACTGAGCATTTCTGTATCACGTCAGACACAATAGTAGCAGATAAATGTACTCCTCTCTGTTTTCCCCAGTAAATAGTAGCATCCCTTCCTCCATGCCCCGCTTTTTCATGGGCCCACAGTGCCAATGCTGTTTCTTCACTGCTGTTTACAGTCCTTACTTGTTTAGTAAGTTTGTCTGCTAATTGATTACCAATATGTGTGGGAGTGATGTTAGTGGTGTGAGCATCCACATGATATACCCATACATCCCGGCTTTGCAGCAAGGCATAGATTTTCTCCCACCACTGTCGTCCCCAGACTATTTTGCTTCCAATTTTCCACTGCGCTTTTTCCCAAATAGGTAACCAATGAACTAGCCCCTGAGCTACGGCCCATGAATCAGTGTACACATAACATATAGTGTTTGGAGGTGTTGCCTCCAAAGCCTGCCATACTGCAACTAATTCAGCTAGTTGGCTACCACCTGACTCCCCTGTAGTGACCAGACGTGTACCTGTCACGGGATTGATTGCAACTGCAGTCCACTTTCCTTGATGGGTACCACCACCATCTGTGAACCAGGCATTGTGTTTCTGTTCATCTGACAAATTTTCATATGGCACTCCCCACCTCCCTAGCTGTATGTTTTGCATAAGCTGTTTTTCTTGAAGACTGGTATCCTCGACACTACTGCTTACTTGCTCATGCAGTGTGTGTAAGCTTCGAGTTCCAGCTTTTGCTCGTTCCTGAATGTACCACCTCATTTTTACTATTGTCTGCTCTTGTGCTCTCCCAATTTTATTAGTTGCCGTAGGTCCTAGAGCCCAGGATACTACTGGAGATGGAGTCCTAACTATTACCTCATGTCCTGCTGTCCGATCCTCTGTGTCTAGCAGTCCCCAGTACACAGCAGCTAACTGCTTTTCGAAAGGAGTATATTTTTCCTCTGCCCCCCGAAATCGTCGGGACCAAAATCCAAGTGGCCTGCGTCGCCCATCTTGTAATTGCCACAAACTCCATAGGGCAACATCTTGTTCTACTGACACTTGTAATTCAATGGGTCCTGCCTGAATGGGGTGCAATTCCATGTACTCTTGTATCAGATTTTTGGCTCCCTCAAATGCTGTCTGTTGCTCACTACCCCATTCAAACGCAGCCTTTTTCCTTGTAACTTTGTACAGAGGTTTCAATAAAATAGCTAACCCTGGTAAGTATGACCGCCAAAACCCAACAGCTCCCAGAAATTGCTGTGTTTCTCGTTTAGTTGTGGGTACTGGCCATTCCTTTATGGCCTGCCTTATCTGTTCTGGTACTTCCTGTTTTCCAGCATGCCAGGTTATTCCTAGATACTTTACACTTGTAGCTGGCCCCTGTATCTTTTTAGGGTTGACAGCCCACCCATCTTTTTTCAGTGTGTCCACTACTTTCTCGAGGGCTTCACCTGTCTCATGTTCTGTATTGCCATGAATTAGTATGTCATCTACATACTGGACTATTTGGACTGAGGGGTTCAAATTTGGAAGCTGCTTCAGAGTTCGATGTATGGCCTGATGACAATAGGTTGGACTGTGTTTGTATCCCTGTGGAAGTCGTGTGAAGGTGTACTGAATACCCTTCCAAGTAAAAGCAAATTGATCTTGTGCTGCTTGTGGTATAGGAATGGTGAAAAAGGCATTAGCCACATCTATTACTGCATACCAATCACCTGGGTGCTTTTGAATTTCATGAACCAAGTCTGTAACAGCGGGTACAGCAGATGTAATTGGTGGAGTGACTTTGTTAACTCCTCTGTAATCTACGGTCATTCGCCATGACCCATCTGATTTTCTCACAGGCCATATGGGAGAGTTAAATGGAGAATGAGTGTACCTCACTACTTGTGCCTCAAGTAATTCTTGGATTGTTGTCTGAATTTCCTCATCCCCACCTGGAATTTTGTACTGTTTAAGATTAACAATCTGTGTACAAATGGGAATGTTTGCCTCTTCCTGTATCTTCCCCACTTGAATTGCTCGAATACGCCACCGCGTGGACCCAAATGACCACAGTGTGTTGTCAATCCATAAGTCTATTCCTCTAATAACATCAATCCCTATGATGTATTCAAATATTCTTGCTACCATTACTCTGTAAGGTTTTGGTGGATGATCTGCTATCTGTAATGTTATTTCAAGCATACGTCCCAAAACTGCTTGTTCCCCAAGACCCCATATAGGTGCTGGGTCCCCCTTATGTTTGTTAGGATTGCCGTGAATAATAGAGACCTCCGCCCCAGTGTCAACTAATGCTAGCACAGTTTGCTTGTTCTTAGTGGACCAATGTATTGTACAAGTGGTATACGGTCGTTGATCCTTACGAACACGGCAAACAGCGGGGGACTGCACTGGGGCTTGGCCACACCCCTATTCAAGTTTATAATGCTCCTCGCACAGAGGAGCACTGACCTTTGTTGGCTCAACTTCTAAAATTTCTGATCTTGGGTTTCGGAATCGACTGACTGTCTCCTGCACCTCGGCCCAAGGATACAACTGTTCTTCCTGTGCAGTTCTGATTTGGTGTTTTCGGGCTAACCTACGTAAGGTTTCTGTTGGCTGCCCATCAATATCCTCTTTGGGAACACCTTTCTTAAGTAAATCCTGAAATAACTTACTTCGTTCCCCTTTTCCCCCTTCCCGTCCTCTCCGGCTCTCATTATTGTCCCGCCTATTTTCATGATCAGCTGGCTTATCGGTGGGGGGAAGGCCTGGAAGGTCACCAAGTTGCTGCAATCTCTCTATGATCTCTTCAATGGGAGCCCCCGCATTAGACACTAACAGTGGGATAATGTATGGTTTCCAGGGTACAGGACAGCCTTCTAACAATTTGTTTCTCATTACTGGAATTAGAGGCTGTTGCATATAAAGTTCAGGGCTTTGCAGCTCAATAGCTACTTTCATCCCTTCCCCCTTTAATATTTTTATTGCTTGATGCAGAGTTACCCAGGATGAACTTCCATCCTGCCATGATCCATCATTAGTAAAACGGTCACTGAGACCTTCAGCAATAACTGAAACCAAAGTTCTATCAACTCCTGGTGTTCGTCTTAAACGCCGAAGGGCATTTTGTACATATACATCATTAGTTAACCCTAAAAACTTCGTGGCATCAACTTCATCTATTATCACAGAATCAGCCCCTTGCTCCATTAGCCTAACCATCCACATTTGTGCTCGTTCTCCAGGTTGCTGAGAATATTTGGATAAAAGATTTTTAATATCCTCTGGGGAGAAATCAGCAACTTCATCCTGCCTCACTCGATTACCCTGGTTATCTATCACAGCCTTCCGCCGTACAACAGGGGCTGCCCTTATTCTATGTGCCAGTTTATCTGCTGTTGATAATTTCTCTGAATTTTCTATAAAATTGTCCTCATCAGAATCATCACTACTACTCCATATGTTACCATCCCACTTCTCTGGATCCCAATCAGGGGAAGTGACTATAGCTCGCACCCGTGGCCCCCGATCATTTCGGTCTATTTTCTTTTGTCTGCGCCGAACAGTTCTCACAGCATATTTCTCAGCTAAAGTAACACATTTATCTTCTACCCTGTTCTTTTCGGCCTGAAGGTCAAGTAAAGTCTGGCGTTGTACCAACTGAGTAGCTCTTACAGCATTCAGCTGCTCCTGCAGTTTTGTGCATTTTTCCACAGTTAACTTATATGCAGTAAGCAGTGCACCCCCCATTCGTCCAGCCTGTTCTAGACGACTGCTCGATTTAGTAGTAGGGGTAAACTGCTCCCAGTATCGCAATACCTCCATCGGGGTCTGCTGCCCCCAATACTCAAGAGGAATCTTTGTACATGCTTCCCACTTACTCCACAAAGTAATCCATGGCTCCTGCCCCAGTTCTATTAATTCACGGGGAGGAGCTCTCTTGGGTTCATTGCCGCCTGCGGCTGACCCTCCTAACCACTTTTTCATCTTAATCTACTAACGTTCTCACTAACAAAACAATGACAAAAGATTCTCAATTTTTAAGCTAAACACAACGAGACACACTAATCCACAAACTATGGCTCTTACATCACAAACAAGCCTAACTACACATACACATCAAATCTAAAATCTCTATATACCAACCACAAAATACACACTCTATAGTAACTCTGAATAAATCCTCAGAAAGACATACCTATGAGTGAAACAACAATAAAACCTAATCCACCGGGTATCTTCTAGGCTTTGATTCGCTCCACACCGAATACAATAAAAATTTAAAGTCCGATCTAGCCTTATCTCCTGGCTGCCTCTAGGTCCCAGGATATATTTATTACAATTAATACAACGAAGTCGTACATATAAACAACAGTTGCAAAAAGGACAAATCTTAATTCTAGCTCTCAAGAAGTGTGGTATACTCACAGTTAATTGCTCAGAACTACCTCCCATATGCAAAAAACAAACAAAGCATATAAAACACAAACACTGCCACCCATATAGTAACTTAATCAACAAGAACAACAGAAACCAGTTCAAAACAAAGTAAAACTAGCAGAAGATATGAACCCAGACACTGGCACTCACGGCACCCACACAGAGTTCACCACACACAGGGACGCGGCTTCCCAGGCTATGCTCCCCACCTGAGAATCTCCCTTTTAACACAACACACACGGGGACGCGGCTCTCCAGGCTGTGCACTCCACCTGAAGATCTCCCACCAATACACAGAGAAACGTCAGCTGAGCACTCCACCAACGAATTCTCTGGGGCACTGCTTATTCCTCCATGTATCCTGCCGACTACGCCAATTTATGTAGCAGTACGTTCGGATACATGTCCGGAATAAAGACAAGTGCCAAAAAATACTCAAGCACACAAAATATCTTTTATTACAGTGAGAATAATAATAATAGTAATAAACTTAGCAAGAGGAATTAAAAACTAAAAAGAAAAAAAAGGATACAAAATAACTATCTTATCGGGTGGCATTAAAACAAATACTACGAACAGCATTTAATACAGTATTAACTAGTGAAAAAGGGATACCAAAAAAGGATCTTAACACAATATTATGGATAACACGGTATTGGTTAGTAAAAAGGGAAACTAAAGGAAAAAATACTATAAACATAAAAGGAGAATTAAAGGAACACTAAAAGGATATTAAAAAGTTTGTTCTCTCAGTTGCTTCCTATTAATAAACTGTGCTTACCCACACAGACAGGCCAGGGCTGTCAGGATCTGCAGCAGCTGGTCGGTACCCATGCTTAGCGGGCGTCCCCGCGGAGCAACACAGTCTCGGTGGTAGGATGAGTATCGCTCAACTCAGCAGCTCCGACACCCCATTTTTATCAGTTCCACATTACACTACGTAGGGCCAGTACGCAGTATAAGGTGATGCCTGAGTGGCAGCCAAACACCGCCTGATCATTACCTAATGGCAACAGTCTGCGCATGCCCTACTTGTAGGGCAAGGGGCGAGCGACCCCTGCCCACATAATCTTCCTCCCATCATCATCTTTCTCACCCCTATGTATGACCTCTACCATTGTGTTTCAAGGGTAGATGTATCTATCTTGCAATATGTAGCAAAACCAAGGAAGAACTCAGCTCTGATAATAGGGGATATCAGGCTGACTTGCTAAAAAGCACAATGGACCTTACAAGCTGACTTGTTGAAAAGCACAATGGACCTTACAATTAGCTTCTGCCATAAGTTACATTGTACCATACTCTAGCTAGTTTCACATCCTAATATGACTTCGTTCTCACGCCTCTATGCTCCATTGATCATCTAATTCAAAAATATCCCCCTTACACACTGTCAGTTCCTTCCCAATTCAGCATCTTAAGCAAGTCCTTAGCTGCAATACTATGAGATTACACATGAAAATACAATTGAGCATATCTGTTTACAAGACTTGAAAGATTTAAATCCTGACTCTTCAGGGTTAAGATGTGCCTATAATTGCTAAGCCTGGGAGTAGCCCTACTGAATTCAGTTTTGTTTTTCTAGTCCTGTGCTGAAATTTAGGCCTAACTACATAATGAAAGCCTAAAGTCTATTTTGGTCCAATATAGTGTTTATAAACTAAATCTCCCCCCAAAAAACTAGATTAATCAAGCTGTAGGAAAAAAACAACGTTTTACACAACAGTGAATTTTGCATATAAAAATACCAAGAGTTATTCATCAACTTAAATGACTTTTGTTTGAACTGTGTAATTTCGGATTCTTCATTTCCAATGTACACAACTGGTATTTCCTTTGAAAAAGAGTATCACACAGAGCAGAAACCTTTTTCTTAATTATATGTGGTAGCAAAAGTGATGTAAAATCCTTAACCTTTTTAAGAAGATAAGAACTTAGAACCTTCTGATAAAAGCTGTCTTCAATGTCTTTACATGATTTACTGGATTTTGACATTTTCAGCTCCATTTTGTTTCTCCTGCATCTTCCTCTGTAGGCACAAAGGAAGCAAAGGAATAACCATTTACAGGGTAAGATGCAAAGCAAAGAATGGCAGAATTTTGGGGTCTGAAGGGAAGTTTGTGTACCACGCATCTGCGTGCTGTGCTACAGCTGGCATTTCCTGCAGAAGCTGCAAGCTGGTAGATTTACTGGTACATTGATGCACTAAATCTTTCCCCATGCTGGGACTGAGCCAGCAGCAAAGGAAAATGCTCCTTTTCTATCATGCAGCGTAGGTGCTGAGGAAGAGGCTGAATTTAACATTTGAGCAGTGGGAAAGCAGAGGAAGTCAAACCCCAGTTACATAAATTTGCACTGTCCGTAGTTATTACTCAGGCAGAACTCCAACTGAGGTCAGTGAAACAGCTGCCAAAAGACTGTGGGGTTAATGTGTGTTGGTCACATTTTAAATGCCACTTAGTATTAGTACAAGGGGAAAAAAAAGACTAAAATGTTTCTAGGAAGTGTTGTGATTGCAAAATGCAAAATACATAGAGACAAAAGAGCACCACTGAGTATACTTACAGTCAGGATAGTAAAAATAGAAACTGAAGGAATTATAAATGGAAACATTTTTACGGTGTATTTGGAGGTGCACAGAAGTAGCAGCTCCTACTCAAGCGCTTTTCCCTTCGACTTTGAAGATGCAGTAGGTGAATGTAAAATATTTCTCTCAAAAACCTCTTCAAAAAAAAAGGTGTCGTTTTCTGTATGTGATACATTTAATGCATGCTGACTCCCAACTGCTGCAAATATTTAGAAGTGTGAGACAGTCCAGACATTCAACGGACAGGATGAATGAGTAGTGCCAGCTCACTTCTGCTCTCTGCAATGCTTATCCCTATTCCCTTCAAACAGGAGGAGGATGGGACTGGTTAAATTTGAAAAGCTGCAATTACAAAGCCATAACAATTGCCAGAAACCCAAGAATTATACTTGATTATTTTTGGTTTTTTTTCATTTTTTTTCTTTATTTTATATTGATGCTGCAAACTCTTAATCAAAGGCAGCTATCAAAAAATCCAATTAATTTCATTTAATATCTGCAGGTTTGTGTTGGGGAACGCAAGGCAGAGTGGGACGAATACCAAGCCTGGAGAAAGATCTATAGCCCTGAGTGACACCTATAACACCGGACAAGGCTTTACTTTACTGGACTTTACTCCATAACACCGGATTTGACACTATATCGGACTTGACAGTTTTCTTGTTCTCCCCAGTTTTCCCCAGTTTGTTGTTATGCTGTTATATGGTTCTGTGTACCCCAGTTGCTGTTTTTGAAAAATCATCCTCCATATTGTCTTCTTCCTCCCCTCACAGTTTTCCCGCCTTTTTCCTGCTTTCCCGCTCCTCTGCCTGCCATTGGTTAGAGTTTGGTGCAGTGCAGAGGTAGCTCCCATTGGCCCTTTCCCCCGGAGACCTCCAAACTCCTCCCTTCCTTACCTAATTGCCCAATCACCATGCTTCCCCAGTTGTCAATCCCACGCTCCTCCCTAGCCCAACACTCCGCCCCTGAACCTACCCTTTATAAGTTACTGTTTCCCCCAATAAAGTTGGCATTGCTCCACGAGACTTCTACTGTGTCCCGGACCCTTCCTGCAGTGCCCGATCCTTTTCCTCTCCCCCCGGGTCGTGGCAAGTGGCGCCCAACGTGGGGCACAGTAGAGGTCTCCTGTATCAGGAGAACTCCTGCGCTGCCAGTTGAGCTCAGGCATCTCCAGGAGAGGAGATTGCTCCGCCGGCCCTCCTCTGCAAAGCCGACGGCTGTGGACTTTCTGAGTCGCACGGGTCGCACGCCTGGACAGGTGAGCTGCAGGGGACAGTCCCTACACCTCTACCCCACACCTCACCCCAATAATTTAAATTCGAAAGGGAGGAATAACACCAGAGAGTGCTGAGGAGCCCGATTACCAGCATGGGACTCACACTCTCCACCTCCCAAAAATACGTTTATCGCCGCCTCAAGGACTTTGTTATCGAGCACGGTCACCCTTTAGATAAGAAATCGGCGAAAGCCCTTGCCAGATGGCTTGACCGTCACGGTCACCAAGTGAACGATAACACCACATTCGACAAATGGCAAGCCATCGGATTTCAACTGTGGCGAGAGAACGGCAGGGGTGACCGACTCGCAAAAGAGGCGCTTATCGCCTGGAGGCTTATTCTGATGGTGCTTCAGCACCAGATGATGAATAAGAACGACAGCAGTAACACCCAAGAAGCTGTATCCTCCAAGTCCACAGAAAAAGATAAATCTCACACAGAGAAAGACACGGACAGAGACATTAAACACACGGACACGGACACTTGCAATACAGACAAGGACACCGGGAGAGGGAAGAAGGACACCAACCACCACACACAAGATGGCGGGAGGGACTCCGACAGCGAGTCGCAAGATGGCGGGAGGGCGAGAAGATGGGGATCGCGGCGATCACGGAATGGCGGCGAGGAGGCGGGGCCCCGAGAAGCGCGGGAGAGATCGAGGCGGGAAAAGCGGAGGCGGGCCCTTGTAGTTCCACCCACAGCGCCGTCTCCGCCCCCGTATACGCGCGCGCGGAGCCCCTCCCCGGTTACGCCTCCCTCTACGCCCTCTTCCGCCACTCCGGACTCCTCCCCAGAACGATCCCCCTCCCGGAAGTCACGGGGTGCAGTGGGCGGGGCTAGGGCGAAGGCCAGAGGTAACATCCGGCAAGATGGCCGCGCCCATAAGGCCAAGGCCACCGAGGCCTACTCCGCCCGCCGGTACCCCCCATCAGACTATCATTGGCCACCATATTCCCCGGATGAACCAGACGATGCTCCAGACATCTGGAGCGAAGTCCGGGAAGGAGCAGCATCCGCTAGAGATGCGGAGTTTTTAAAAGCCTTCCCAGTTTACTACGACGAGGGCAAACCACCGGAGTGGCGCCCTATCTCGTATCCTATGCTAAAAGATATTAAGAAGGCCATAGTAGAGTACGGGTTGGGCGCCCCCTTTACCCTCGGTTTACTGGAGTCGTTCTTTTTGGCATATACGTTGATACCTTTCGATATACGGGGTGTGATGGGAGGGTTGCTAACGACAGTACAGGCCTCAGCTTTTGAAACCGAGTGGAAGAAGCGCATTATAACCTGGGTGAACGACCGGATGGAGAGGCGAGGTATTCCCCCACGGCAAGCCATAGACATGCTCTATGGGGAGGGCGACTACACGCGTAGAGGGGATCAAGCTAGATTAGATCCTAAATTATTAGATAAGTCTAAAGAATTGGCCCTAGACGCCTTAAAGAAGGTGGCTGACGCGTATGTGCCGACCCCCTCCTTTACAATGATTGACCAAGGCGTAAAAGAACCTTTCACTGAATTTATAACGCGGTTAAAAGAGGCTATTGCCAGGCAGGTCCCTCAAAAGGAATGCCAAGAAATTTTATTTAAGAAATTGGTTATCGAAAAGGCAAATGAGGACTGCCAAAGAGCGCTCAAGCTCCTAAAGGATCCCACTCTATTAGATATGATTGAAGCGTGTAAAAATATCGGGTCAAACTCCCATAAAGCGCGTCTAATGGCTGCCGCATTTTCAGGTCCCAACCATTGTTTTGAATGTGGGGAAAAGGGACACTTCAAAAAACACTGTCCAAGGTTGTCCCAGTCAACACCTAATTTACCAAATACGTTGTGTCGTAGGTGCGGGAAGGGACGACACTGGACCTCCAGTTGCCGGTCCCTTACCAACATCAGTGGTGAACCTCTCCCTCCGCGCCGTTCACCTCGGTTACAAAAACGGGTAACCTTCTCGTCAATGCCGGACCTCCGGTTGGGTGAGTGTGGGCCGTCGGGAAACGGGGAGCTGAGCGCTCGGGGGAGCGCGATGATACCAAATGCCCCCCATGTGCGCTCTATTCTGCGCCAGGCATCACGCCCAGCTACCCCGTGACTCGGCGGCCGCTCCCTGACCCGGTCCCGGTGGCGAGACAATGCGTTCCACTCCCCTGGGTGATCCTGTCCGTCGTGCATCCCTCCCTTCACTTGAGCTCTTACGAACAGCTCGCCAGGGTTGAGCCATCGAAAGCAGTTAACCCTGATGCTACCTATCTAATTACCTCTCACCTTTCGGCAGTGGATAAGGGAATAATAGTAGTGCCCTCTCTCCTGACTGGACTTGCGAATAATAACATCGCTGTTTGTTTGTGTGTTCATACCCCCCCCGTACAGCTAGAAGAGCATTTCCCCGTGGCCAAGATGATCTCCATAGATGACTTGCTGTGTGTGCTGTCTGTTGACGAGGAGCGAAGAAGAGAAGACAACAAAGAAGTTTTGTGGTCAACCGCTGTTGAATCTTCTCGCCCTCTGTTAACATGTCTAATTTACTATTCGCAGCCCAGACGCCCACAGCGAGTTAAAGTGGAAGGTCTCTTGGACACGGGAGCAGACGTGACCATAATCGCCTCTAAAGACTGGCCACACGGGTGGCCCGCACAAACGGCCTATGTACAAGTCAGCGGCGTAGGGGGAACGCAATATCCAGTCCGGAGTAAGGAGGTACTAACAGTCTATGGACCGGAGGGCAGACCAGCGTCCCTTCAACCTTACATTCTAAACATTCCAATTACATTGTGGGGACGGGACGCGATGGGGCAGTGGGAACTCTCATTGAGAACCCTGTCCCCAGAACAAAATTTTTAGGAGGGGTCACTGAAGTGAAGCAGCTCCCCAAACTGAGCTGGAAAACTGATGTACCAGTTTGGGTTGATCAGTGGCCCCTACCTCGCAAAAGGCTGCAAATTCTCAACGACTTGGTAAATCAAGAATTGGCCAAAGGACACCTGGAGTCTTCCACCAGTCCCTGGAACACTCCAGTGTTTGTCATTCAAAAAGCCTCAGGTTCCTGGAGATTTCTTCAGGACCTGAGAAAAGTAAACGAAGTCCTAGAACCAATGGGAGCCCTCCAGCAGGGAATGCCGTCACCATCTATGCTCCCTGCTGAATGGCCCCTAGTGGTCATTGATATCAAGGACTGCTTTTTTCAAATTTATTTAGATTCGGCTGATTCGGCTCGATTTGCTTTTTCTGTCCCAGCCATCAACGTTTGCGAACCCCACCGCAGGTTCCAGTGGAAGGTGCTTCCCCAGGGGATGAAAAATTCCCCAACACTCTGCCAAATGTTTGTAGCAGAAGTGTTGCGTCCAATTCGGCAACAGCATCCACAATCAATCATCTTCCATTATATGGATGATGTCTTGATTTGTGCCAAATCTCAATTGGCTGTAAACGAGACATTAAATTCAACCATCCTGGCTCTAAAAGATAACGGATTGGAAATATCCCCTGAAAAAGTTCAAAGGGAATCACCTTGGAGGTACCTTGGACTCAAAATCACAGAAAAAACCATTCGGCCTCAAGCAGTAGAAATTAACAAAAGAGTCCAAACATTGAATGACCTCCAAAAGCTACTGGGTGCGATCAATTGGATCCGACCTGTGCTGGGGATCACAACCGGAGATCTGCACCCACTGTTTGAGCTGCTTCGTGGAGACGCTGACCTGTCCTCCCCCCGCCATCTAACACCAGAGGCAATTAGAACCTTATCCATTGTCGAAAAAAAGATAGAGGAAAGACAGTCATATAGGAGGATGGAGGGACTGCCATCCTCCTTAATAATTATCAGAGAAGAGAGACAACCCCTTGGCCTTCTAGGCCAATTCACCAACGGTCAAAAAGACTTCTGTCTGTGGGAGTGGATGTTCCTCCCGCACCAATTCGGTAAGACGATCACCACCGTCGCTGAAATGATTGGCAAAATAGTATTCAAAAGTCGCACTAGATGTTTAGAGCTCAGCGGTGAGGAACCAGATTTTATCTACCTCCCGCTGACCTCTGAACATCTAGACCAACTGCTGCAAACCTCCATTGATTTCCAAATTGCCATCGGAGACTACCCGGGAGAAATTCGGTTACATCTCCCGGCGTGTCCATTTATCCAAAGATTAATTCAAATTCCGTTAAAATTAAAAATTATTCAATCAGAATTGCCTATAAAAAATGCCAAAACAATATTTACCGATGGCTCTGGGAGAACTGGTAATGCGGTAATAATCTGGCGACAAAATAACGATTGGCAATATGACATACACAAAGTAGAAGGTTCTCCCCAAATCGTAGAGCTTTCAGCAGTTGTGCGGGCTTTCCAAATTTTCAGTGGTGAACCGATCAACATTGTCTCAGATTCGGCCTATGTTGTTGGTGTGGTCAAACGTATCGAAAATTCCTATTTAAAAGAAGTATCCAATCGGAGCTTGTTTGAACTACTAACCAAATTATTATTCTTAATTCAGAATAGGCAATTCGGCTTTTTCATTGTCCACACCAGGTCACACACCGCTCTACCCGGTCCTGTGGCGGAGGGAAACCAACTTGCTGACCATCTGGCAGGTATGGTAGTTACTCCCAATTTGTACCAGCAAGCAAAAATTTCCCACGAGTTCTTCCACCAGAATGCGCGATCGCTACAAAAACAATTTGGCCTTAAATTATCTCAAGCCAGGGAAATTTTGAAAACGTGCCCTGATTGTCAGGTTGTCATGCCAGTCGCCCCGGAGGGGACCAACCCAAGAGGGCTCTCGGCGTTAGAAATCTGGCAATCAGATGTTACGCACATCCCTGAATTTGGCAAGCTAAAATACGTGCACGTATCTATTGATACTTTTTCAAAAATGATCGTGGCCACCGCGCATGCTGGTGAAAAGAGCCGTGATGTCAAGAGACACTTTCTGTCCGCATTCGCCAGGATGGGAGTTCCGAAACAAATAAAAACAGATAACGGGCCCTCCTACGTGTCTGCGGACACGAAACGGTTCTTTGAGCAGTGGGGAGTACACCATACCACTGGGATCCCTCACAATCCCACGGGACAGGGTATAGTGGAGCGTGCCCACCAAAATATCAAAAATTTACTCAAAAAACAAAAGAGGGGGAGTATTGGCCTCTCCCCCCAGGAAAAACTAGACAAAATTATGTATGTTTTAAATTTTTTGAATTTGCTGGAGGAACAGGAAACCCACACAGACAGAAGTCCAGCAGACCGTCATTTTGGAAAGAGTGCTGTAAGTTCAACCTCCCAAAAAGCGAAAGTCATGTACCGGGACCCGCTGACCGAGACATGGGCGGGCCCTTTCCCCTTGATAACATGGGGGAAGGGCTACGCGTGTATTTCAGGTCCTGACGGACCAAAGTGGGTCCCGGCAAGGAGGATAAAGATCCATCGCGACTGAACTACACCGGAAGACAGCATGCATCCGCTTCGCCTCTTCATCATCTCCAACCTTGTCATCTGTGGGCTCGTCCCTCTCAGCGACACGTCACCTCTGCGAGAATGGATGAACCAACCAGGAGAGAATTTGTGGGTAACGCTGGCTAAGGCTACTGGCACAGACACCTTGTGCCTAGCCTTGGCCAGCGCAGGAAGCCCATTTCGTACCTGTCTTGTAGGAGTTCCCATCACACCCAGAGAATGGAGCTCCTTTGTGTCCCAAACCCGAAACAGAGGAGCCGGTCCACTCAATTCCCCTAACCTTGCCCAAACGATTGCTTCCCTTAATTTTATTGATATCCCCTTTCAAGAAATTGATTTGATAGGTTCACTCCCAACCACAGCGTGCGTTATTTTCCATCGTTACACCCAAGCTGTTTTATTTACTCCCCACAACGTAACTGCTAATAACCCCCTTTACCGTGAGTCTACTTCGCCGTGGTGCAATGGCTCGATGGTAACAACTATCCCTACAGAGCATGTTCCTAGGAACATGAAACTCCCCAAGGGATATTTCCTATTGTGCGGGGATCGGGCATGGCCAGGCATTAGAGCCTACCCCGAGGGAGGACCCTGCACAATAGGAAAGTTAGCCTTGTTCAACCCGGCAAAGTTCCACCTACAAAATCAATTCGTCTTCCCAAAAACCCGAGTTAAGAAATCCCTTTCCTTTTCAATGGGAGCACCCCTCCGATTCCCCGGGTCCAAGCCTGTCGCCCCTAAAGCTAAATCAGAACCCCAAACAATCTCCGCACCGATTCGACTCCAAAACTCCCTCCCTGCACCACATCTGAATCTCGGAAAGCCGCAGTATTGGCCCACACCTCTGCCCTTCCCAGAGGACTGTGATTCTAACATTCACATATGGTCCAGGGTGAAGAATTTCTGGGCGTCCTTCCCTATCCCCGGGATAGGGACAGCACACGCCCTCTCTTTGCTCACGCACCTTGGTTGTTGGCTAACCAAGGAAGCTAATGCTACAACCCAGGCAATTGAGGGCTTGCTGGCGGACACCCAGAAATTGAAAGAGGTGAGTCTACAGAATCGAGCCGCCATTGATTTCCTCCTCTTGGCACACGGTCACGGGTGCCAAGAGTTCGAGGGCATGTGTTGTATGAATTTCTCGGACCATGCTGAATCCATTCACCAAAGCATCGATCGATTAAAAGGCTTGGTCCGGGAAATTCATCAGGACAGAGGCAGTGGACTCGATAACCTCTTCGATTGGCTACAGATACCAAATTTACCCAGTTGGACCCGAAAAATTATTATATTATGTCTCATTGCCCTTTTTGGTTTAGTTTCGTTATGTGTTGTCTTACCTTGTCTGATTGTTTTCTTAAGAAAAACCCTGATTTCGTCAGTCACCGCCAACATCGTTGCTGCTCAAGCAAACAAAGAAGGGGGAGATGTTGGGGAACGCAAGGCAGAGTGGGACGAATACCAAGCCTGGAGAAAGATCTATAGCCCTGAGTGACACCTATAACACCGGACAAGGCTTTACTTTACTGGACTTTACTCCATAACACCGGATTTGACACTATATCGGACTTGACAGTTTTCTTGTTCTCCCCAGTTTTCCCCAGTTTGTTGTTATGCTGTTATATGGTTCTGTGTACCCCAGTTGCTGTTTTTGAAAAATCATCCTCCATATTGTCTTCTTCCTCCCCTCACAGTTTTCCCGCCTTTTTCCTGCTTTCCCGCTCCTCTGCCTGCCATTGGTTAGAGTTTGGTGCAGTGCAGAGGTAGCTCCCATTGGCCCTTTCCCCCGGAGACCTCCAAACTCCTCCCTTCCTTACCTAATTGCCCAATCACCATGCTTCCCCAGTTGTCGATCCCACGCTCCTCCCTAGCCCAACACTCCGCCCCTGAACCTACCCTTTATAAGTTACTGTTTCCCCCAATAAAGTTGGCATTGCTCCACGAGACTTCTACTGTGTCCCGGACCCTTCCTGCAGTGCCCGATCCTTTTCCTCTCCCCCCGGGTCGTGGCAGGTTTGCAACCAGCAAGATAATTAATTACTAAACCAAGCAACCTCTAAAGCAAGGTTACATGATACATGAACTTTTCTGTTTGTAATTCCATGGCTTAGCAAAATAAAAAGCCACTATACAACAGAAGATTCATGTTAGGTTGTGCTACGTTGTATTAATTGAGAAGGAATCTTCATCAGAACTGTATGCATGCAGAGAGAAAGAAAGCTGAAAATAATAAATCAATATTTGCAGATAAAAGGAAAATGGAGGAATTAATAAAATGCAAACATTCTCACTGTAAATATTAGTTAGAACTAAGGCCATTGCCAATGTGAAATAAGAAGTTGTTTATCATTAGGTAGAACGTACTTCTAGGTTTTAGGACGGACAAATACAATATTCTTTCATGACTAAAAATATGTTTTTGCAGAAATTTACATCCCCCAACATTTTTGCAAATGTTTTCTGTGCATATGGAGGAGAGGGAGAATAAAACCAGATACTTTTACAGTTAAGTCTTAAAAAATGAAAATGGCCAAGTTTTTCATCTTGATTTTCTTTTAAATACATTATTACAGATAATGATTCCTAGATTCTGACCCTCTATTACCCCCGAAAAAGGCAGATGGTGCTTCCAGTGGCCTGCCAGCTGGCCCTCTTGTGATCTACAGAGGAACTACAATCCACCTTTCCCTGAGAAACAGGCAGAATGCATTCCCCGATAAGAGTTTTCACTTCTCCATCCTTACAGCTGTTTATAATGAAGTAGAGATTGGGGTGGAGTTTGATTTATCTGGCATGCACACTCATGTAGTATTTTAAAAACATTTACTACATGACGTTATGTTAACAGTTTGCCCTTAAGTCCTTCATAAAATGGATTAGAAAGTTTATTTCAGACATCTGCTCATATGAAAGCTCTGAAAGTATTAAGTTATGCTCAATAAAATAAAAGTACATAATCTGCATTTAAAAAACACATTCCCATATACATTTATACTGAACATCAGTCTGTATAATATACCAAGTGTAATTAAAAGCATTAAATACAGATATACACTCATCATATGCACACATATTTTCTTTACATGATGCACTGCCCTAACTCAGTATATTGAGTTACCAGTCTAGTTTCATGTCGGCTTTACTCCACACATACTTTCCTCCTCTTGTTAGGAACATCTTCTCATCAAATCCACTGAATTTTATAGCTGCTTCCACTCCAACATCCAGGATAGACTTGGAAGGCTCTTTCCGTCCATTTCTACAGTTTAGAAAACGCATCTGGAACATCAATAGATAAGACATTAAAAAGTCAATTTGCAAAAACTTAACTTCCCACAGAATTAAACAAGCTGCACTGCAATCCCACAAAAGCCTATATAAGTGCATGAAGAGTTTCACTCTAGTCCTTAGAAAGCTCAGAAGCTCATGATTAGACACCTTAGCAGGAACAAAGCTACACCATAATTCCTGAAGACTGGCTCTTCAATTACACACAAACTAAGTAGGCGCTTTGAAACTTAACTTTCAGGGCAAGTTCTGTATTTTTAAATTAAAGTAAAAAAGCGAAGATGTCCTCCAGAAATAGACATCTACACTTTAAATTTGTGATGTAATCATTATGCCTGCAACCTGATTGCAAGTTCTCCTCAGCTTATACTATATTAAAGTTCTTACTATGTCTGATGGGAATAAATCACATCCATTCCTTGTACTATATGGTAAAATTGTTTTATAGAATGCATAGTAAATCGAATTGGTTATCACTGTTGATACATACATATATTAGCATACAAATACTAAGTATGAAACAAAGACTTACATATTCATCCAGAATGAGGTATGAATCTCTCATCTGTAATAGATCAAAAGAAAAAAATGAAATTAATATACAAATTAAAATTCCATTTTAGTGAAAAATGAAAGACAAAGCAAACAACTATTCAGTCAGATACAAATCTTTGAAACAGTTACTGTATCACCACTATTTAGTGAGCTTGGATCAAATTTATAGAAATAAATGATAGAATTACTAGAATAACTTTATGTATGAATAAACTAGTAATTCTTGAAATATGACCTCTCCAGTGTCTAATTGAAATGTGGGTGCCCAACTGGATAAAGGTGGTTTAAATAATATCCAAGTTTTCTATTAATTTTTACAGCAGTAGAACTTACAGTTTTGCATGCTGGAATGATTATGCCATTTTCAAAACAAATGTTGTGATCATTTAAGCTGGAGAATCTCTATTAGGAAACTATGCTTAGAGTATAAAGTGTGTTTTTATTAACTTTGAACTTTTTCAGGATATTGTGCTGTACTCCCGCTGGTTTCCACAGGATTGGGATCAATGGGTTTTTAGTTTTCTGCTAATAACTTCATGGTCAATAAAAAACCTTAAAGAAAATTAAAAAGCTTGGCTTCTACCATAACAAAACTGGTTGCTGATAAAGTTGTACTGTACCTCTTCTAAGCCACTACTTGTAGGGAAAGTACTAATTGCCATGAAAGTTTCTAGTTCCTTTCCAATTTTCCAACGTTATTTGAAAATAAAGTTACAGAAGGACAGTTTAATTTTTACCTTCTGATTAGATTCAGGTACCAAACAGGAGACATCTTTGTGGCGATCCAGGAATCGTTCAAAGTCTTCATCACTAATAACAAATTTTTCTGCTTCTCTCAAGGCATCCTCACCACTGTTCTCCCCTTCAATGAGCAGGCACTGGAATACCTGAAAACAGAAGGCACCTAGTTAAGATTTTACATTTTCACTTGCCTTGAGGTTAAGAGACTGTCCCCATGACAAAAACCTTTAGTTGTCTCAGTAGCATTATCTTAATTTTTCTGTCAGTGGGGCTACACTGACACAAATTGTGATAACTGAATACTATACAAAGAGCATGGTGCAGATTTATTTTTAGCAACTTAACCATTACAGAGTTCTAAATTTTCTAAATTATCATTTTCATTACTATCCTTTAGTAGGACCAAGATTTCACTTAGAGTGTTTGGTTTGGGGTTTTTTCTGAGAAATTCTGTGTGTATAACTATTTCCATTAAGCAAATAATGAGAAATTATTCCACAAGTTCTCTCATATTTATGCCACATTACCTCTACCCATTTGCAAACTGATAACATAATGTATTTAATGCATTCTAATAAAAAATATAATATATGTACATTAATTGTTAATAGTCTATAACAGAACATTATTGTACACATATCTTGCTAACACTCTATTGACTCTAATGTATCATTGTATACTGCTTTTTCATTTTCTCTACACGTGACACATTTCCAAATCTTAAAGACTTTCTATATTAATTTTAATATAATAAAATAACCCATATCTACATACACTGAAATAGTAATTTTCTGTATGTATCACAATAAAAAAAGATTCTTGACATACTGGGCTCCATTTAAGTGAAGAATGAGACAGAACCCATCTCAACACCATGCAACGTTGACAAGAAGGCCCGTAACACCAGCCCGAGCTGGAGATCCAGCTGAGGTCATTAGACATTCAGACGACTCCAAAACCTCATTATTACTTTTCTTTGAACAAGAAACCTATGGTATACACTACTTTCCTACCTTCCAGCGCACAGGGTTGAGTGCCTTGATCTGCTCATTCATATCTTCCTCAACATTAAATCTGTTGATCACCGAATTTATTTTGAAAGCAACAGCATACTCTCGGCACCACTGTCTCAGTTTATGCAGATTTTCCACGTGGTTCTTCTTTCCTTGACCACGGCCAATTAAAATGTTGACATCCTCATCAAAACTATCACATGAAATTGCCAGAATGTCTAAATATTCACCTGAGAACAAGTTTTAAAAATTGATTAATATCCAGTCCCTTAGCTAAAAGCTGTCAGAAATACGCCCACTTTCACTTCCTTATCATCTGTCATGAAGTGCCATGTAAATATAGTTCTGTGGAGTCATCCCATCAACCGCAAAAGCCACAGCATCAGCAGTGTCAAAACACATAACTTGAGCGTGTCTGTCCCCAGCGTTATGGAGACAGGCTGAGCTGTTGTTCTGTTACATCATTATACCAAAGAGGCCTTTGGTATAATGCCTATGTTCACAAAATATAATCAACACAATCTCACTGGTATTTACATTTGGTTTGTAAAACCACTAAAAAAACATCTCCCACTTGCCCCCAAATCCATCTGTGGGTGAGGCTGCTCCGCAAAGGCCCCCCAGCCCGACCAGTGTTGCTGTGCCCAGCAGTTCCTCCTTACCATACTTCTTGAACCACCGCTCTCTGATCAGGCTGCCGTTGCTAACAATACTGACACTTGGGAGCTCCAACTCCTGCTTGCAAAATTGCACCAGTTTGCCTACAAATTCGCCTCTGTCCTGAAGAAACGGTTCTCCTCCCGAGAAATTTATTTTCTCCATTCCTAGAGAAGGACCAAAGAAAGATGATGAACATCTCTTGCCCGTCGCCTGCTCCTTCCCCATGCTATCAGTGCCCCACGGCAGCCTCATGAAAAGGTACGGGAACATTCCCGGGATAATTTTTTCGATGGCATTTGCTCTTGCGGGGTCTCCCCTCCCCGGTTACCGCCGGCACCCCCTCCCCGGGACTCACCCGCCTCCTTGAGCATCGCCAGCCCCCGCTTGGCCTCCTCCAGCGGCAGCACGAAGGAGGTCTTGGCAGTATGGAAGCAGAAGCCGCACTTGTAGTTGCACTGCCGAGTGAAGTGGTAGTTGACACTGGTGGGTGTCGGGGACGCGTCGTCCCACTCCTGCTCTCGCTCCCGCCGTGGGGGTGAGTCCCGTCGCCAGCCGGGCAAGGGCAGGGACAGAGACAGGGACAGGGAGAGGGGAGTCAGGCTCCAGCACAACGCGCCCAGCCGCCCCCGCAGCGCCGCCAGCACCGCCCGTCCTATGGACAACAGCCGGCCCAGCATGTCCAGGTGCATGGCTCGGCTCAACTTGGCTCGGCTTGGACCCGGCGGGATGCTCTGCGGTTCACTTGGAGTCGCCTGGGCACGCTTCGACCGGAGTCGGTTCGGTTGGGCTCGGTTCGGTTCAATCCGACCCGGCTCGGCTCGCAGTCTGCAGCGAGGTGCCCGGCGCTCCGCATTTAACAGTGCGGTGAGAGCCTCCCCGTCCCGTCCCGTCCCGTCCCGTCCCGTCCCGCCCCGCTGTGCCGGAGCACGGGGAACCGCTCCGTTTCGTTTTCCGTTCTCACAAAAGCGAAACTTGGCACCGAGCCGCAGGCGCGATGTTTTCCTTCTCCCACCCCCCCCGCGTGTGTCCCCCGTGTCCCCACGCCTCAGATGCGCTTCTCGGACACGGCCACGGGTGGAACCCGCTGACTGCCAAGCGCTGGTAGCAGGTTTCAGCACCTCTGGGTTTGAGCAGGTTTAGCACCTGAAGACCACTTTTGGTGTGTGAGGTCTCAGTGGCTCTGGCTCTTCTGGTTAAAACTCGTGTGACTTGTGAAGCAGGGGGAAAGCTCAGCTTGTATAACTGCATTGCAGCCTTCTTAGTAAGTCAGGAGCACTTGTAAGTTGAAACAATTTTGCATTGCAAAGCAGCCCAAGCTAGGGAGACTGAAGGCTTCAGATATGTGAAAGAATATACTTGTAGGTTTTTAATTCTTGGTCTTCAATACTGGACCTCAAGCAAAGCTACTGCACCAAGCTGAGTACATGGATAGCCCTGACAGCAGGAACAGCTGGCAGCCTGAGGTGAGACACTGGCAGGGCAGATAGGAGCCCACTCATGGTAACACCAGGAGAGACCAGGACCAAGCTTCCTGTTTCCATATTCCTCAACTCCTCATGGCACAATAGCTATTGCTAGAGAAGGAGCATCATAGCACCAGTTGCTATTCCTCAGTCCTTTGATGTGTCCAAACACACCAAGTACACCACAACTTTTCAGCCTCACTCTGCCTTCAGTCAGCCTGACCTCATTCTTGTGTGGGCAGTTTAGTGTTGCCACTGCTGCCAAGGTGAGGAGCCATACTCAAACCTGATCACCTACCAATTGCATGTTGTCCATGGCAGGCTTCTCTCACTTTGGAGCTTCCCTCACTTCCATTTACCAGACAGAATTGCTGATGTAGCTGGACAGTCTTGCCCTCATGTTGCTACCTTTCTTTTTTTTCCACTTGAAAAAGGAGTGGGAGAACTAGCTTCATCCTGTCATTGGCTACCCTCAGATTCCCATCACCTTTCTTTCACTTTCCTGGAGATGATCTACTGGCTCAGTAATGTCTGGATCAGTAAGTAACAGGGTTTCAGGTTTTCCCCTTTAAACAGTTTTTATTGTCTCTATCAGCTGTTTCTTGCTGGAACGGATTCATGCCAGCAGGGTGGAATGGGAGACTTCGTGCTATGACTAATTCCAGTAATGCCACCTCACGATGGTATTGTTGAAGCAGGATGGGAAACATCTCTGTTCCTGAGGATTTCCAAAATTGTTTCTGAGGTTGTCAGCAGAGACCATTCCAGCAGGAGAAGTTAACTGTGTACCCTTCCAGTTCCTTGAGGTTTACGTAAGACACAAGCTTAAGAATGAAAGCAGGATTTTCTAATAAATAAAGGGTTTACTGATCACAAACTTGAAAATGGAATTGCAAAAGAAGAACAAGACAATGCAATTTAGACTGAAATCTGATGTTGAAGTTGCTCTTTGGTTGTTTCAGTGTTTCAATCAATTTGAATAAGTCTGTACAGTCTATACAACCCTTCTGCTGCATGTTAGGAACTCTTTCCAATTTCCTATCTTCTCTGATCCCAACTCAGGTTCCTCTCTCCCCTCATTCATATCTTTGTTCATATTTAGTTGAGCCAATGCGGATATAGGGACTACTTCTTTGAGGTGGAAAATTCAATTACTAAGAATACTTGTGGTGAACATGAGATCTTAAAAACAATCACAACACTTCAAACTCTACAACTCGAGAAATATTATGTTGTGTCTATGTTTGTATATACATATATATGTATGTGTGTCACCAACCACACAATCTCTAAATAAAGCTTTGCACAGGGATTTTATTTCAGGTGATAAATTATCCTTTAGCTCACCCTGTCTCAGAAACTTCCCTGAACTCCTGAAAGTTTGGGAATTGCAGAAGATCCACTGAAAATGGCACAGTGATCTAGACCTATTGTAGTCTCAGCCCTGAGCTCGTTGCCTAGTGCCTCAGCTGGATAGGAAAATTAGCTTTAAAATACTTCATTTCCAAAATCAGTAAAGAATCCTTGATAATTATCAATTTATCTCAATACAAGACTTACATCTGAGACACAAACACTCCAAGAGCATGTCAGAAAAATTTTGCTCAAAGAATCAGCAAACTAAAACATTACCATTTTGAACTGTTTTTCTTTGAAATGTTCCCTGTTTCAGGGAACAAAACATGCAGAGAACCTAACACTCAAGCATATTCGAGATTTCCTGTTCTCTGTAATTCTATCAGTACTTTCTTAGAAAATGGCAATTATAAGGGTTCTATTTTTTGCCTTGACTAAGCATGTTTTCAGACAACACTCTCTGCATTACTGTAAAGCCTCACAATGCAAACCCAGACCAGGACATACCCCCTACAGATGTACAGATTTTACTGTACTACCTAGCAACAAGAATGACAATCACATTTTACTTCCTGAACTGTCCTAGCTCACAGGCTGTATGGTGAGACCTACAAGAAAACACAAACGTGCTCTTTTATACAGTAGCTTTGAATCTACAAGAAATGTTGCAAGCAAGAACTGTAACAAAATTTTCTGTCCTGGTGCCTTCTAAAAGAGTCTCAGAAAAACATGGAAGAATCCAACTGAATAAACAGGGATAATGCTCTTGTGCTGCCTAGTTGTTAGGAAAGTAAAACTTTGAAACAATTATTTATCTAAATAATGTATTTTTATTTTTAAAAAATAAAGATATTGATTTCTCCACTGTGGCTTTTTGGCAGTTCCAGTCAAACAGTATCTTGCTAGGGAAAACAAAGTACTGACAGGAGCCAAAACCATAAATAAGGTTAAAGGAGGAGTCATTATCACTTCACCTGTGCGGACCACAAAAGGTCCAAGAACAACCAGGCAATGACAGATATAATTTTCAGCATTTGATAAATGTATTACTTCTTGCTTTAGTCCCAGCTGGAAATGACCTCCATCTTATTGCATCTGCAACGCTATAAATGGGATTCTGTCAAGGACCTTGTACTTAGTGACTCAACCCTCCCTGGGATGCAGAAATCCAAGGAGAAATTACCATACAGAAAGTTAAAACTCTCATGCAATTAAGTTATGAAAGACATATGAAACACACAATATAAATATAGACAGATTAGAAAGAGGTCCACCATGGGCCCTTAATAGTGTATATGTGGTTTCCCACTCAGGAAGTATTCAAAAGATGGTTCCTAGGATATGGGACAAGACCACAGAATTGTAGAATGATTGTAGAATACCAGATTGGAAGTGACCTCAAGGATCATCAGGTCCTTTCTTGGTAAAAGTATGTTGGGAGAAGGATCCTTCTTTGCCCTTTCCATATCCTTCTCCAAACATCTGGCACTGGACATTGTCATGGGCAGAAGAGGGGGCTCTTCTGGTCTGAGACTATACTGACTTCTGCCTTCTTATAGTCTTATACCTGGATCTTTGTCTACTGAAAGGCCCTTTACTGATGTCCTTTAAAGTTTATTCTGCATTAAAACAGTAGTTTTATTTGTGTGTATTCTCTGTACCTATGCATTTTATGGGCCTTCCACTTAAGTTTTTCTCTGTCTCATGTAGGGTTTTGAGAGGCATGGACTCAGGGGGGTGAAGAACTGAGACATTTTATTAAAAGGATGCAGATTTTATAGCCAACACAAACATAGAAACATTCCTTATAAGGCAGAAACTGTAACCGCAACATCCGATTGGCTACCTCCTGTCGCCTGGGGACATGGCAGGCTTTGGAAGTGGCAACTCATCCCTGTGATGAGTTTCACAGTACTCTGCTTCACCCGAAACTTGCCGCAAAGGTCTGGTTCTTTCCAGGCCTTCATCCTGCCTATTTCCCACAATCTCAGACAGCTGTTTACAGGACTGTGCACTTAGATATATTTTTAAGTTATAGGCTAAGCAATTTCCAGGTGTTTTTTTTCTTTTTCCATTTTGTGTGGATCAAAAAGTTTTTGAATATTCATATGGCTTTTTGTTGTGTCTGTATCTCTTCCCTATAGCTTCATGCAAGCACAATGGGCACTCAAAGATGTGAAAAGGCTTCTGAGCAGTCTTTTTCACATAATTAGCATATTTTCTCTTCGACATTGCATCATATTATACTGAGGACAAAATTATAAAGGTCCTTGTAAAAAGGCTGAAAGCTGCTTAAAATAAGTTAATTTCAAAACAGAGTTATACTCTCTACACTGATTTTAAATACAAAGACCTAACTTGGGCATAAAAGGCAACTGTCTTTTCCTACCTTTGTACTTAAATCATGCAAGAGGGTAAATAGCCAGAAGGACAGGCCTATTATGAATGATCTCATAAGCATGGTATAAATGAAGGAAGCAACCAACCAAGAGTGAAGTAACCAACTTAGCTCAGGAATGCTTGTAACAAGGCTGTATCAAGGTAGTGGGAGGGGAAAAGGGAAAATGAAAGTAAGCACTTTCCATTCAACAGAGAGGGGAAAGGTAACAGTAGCATCAGGAAAAAAAACCAAACAAACAGAAGAGCAAGGAGACAGAGGTCAGTGAGGAAAATTGCCAGCTTTACAAGTGCTTCTGAAATGAAACTTGGCTGCAAGTCAATTGGGTGTCAAACAAACCAATGAACAGAAGAGTCACAGATTAGTTTTGTTGTAGATAAAGGTGAGACAGTGGAGATAGGAAAGAATAATCGAAACCTTGTGTACCTGATGGTGAGCTCAGCAGTGGAACTTGCACTCAGTAAGGAGATCTCAATCACTGTTGCTACTCTTCTATAAGCAATGGCTCCATGGAAGACAGTAGCAAAAAAAAAGAAAAAAACAAATCATAGTATCACCCAGAAAGGTATTTGGAATAAGGCAGACAGCATTATTCTGCAGGTCTGTGGAACATTGGTATGTGTAGCCATACTCTGACTAATCGTCCAGTTTGGGTCTCCACATCTTAGCAGATCCTTACGGAGCTAAATAAGTTATCCCTGGTTCCAAGTGATCAAGGGGATGAAGCACCTGCCTTGCAAGAAATGGAGGCTGTCATTTCTGACATGAAAAAGCTGAAGGGGAAATCTGCCTGACCTTGAAAAAATCATGTAGGTGATAAATAAGCTGAATGTTGAACTGTTATTCACTAAAATCAGTAATAATATTGGAAGGGGCACTTGTTGAAACAAGTAGAATATGAGTTTAAAACTTATAAAAGAAAAGTTTTTATGCAACAGTTTCACTGCTGGAATTTGAGGACAGAGGGGTTTGTGGAGGTAGACTGTATCACAGAGTCAGAAAGGGATTTAGATAGATGTATGAACAAAGATCCATAGTAGGTGCTAAAAGAAAAAGAGGAGGATGTGCTGTCTACCACTCCTAATTCAGTGACTGTGGATGCTGGAGGAGCAGGACTAGGAGAAGGGACCATGGATAAGCCAGGCTTATGCAGAGCATGTCATTCCGCAAGACAAAATATTGTGTGAGAATAGCCACTACTTTGACTCAGTAGATATTATCATGGTCTTAAAATTACCATCTATTGGCTTCCTGTATAACGAACTGTGTTTTACCCTGTGTCTTCTGGTATCCATAGCCAGCCATAGTCATGTGCTTGAGTCATTTGGAATTATGCAGGAATTCTCAGGTATGGTAAAGTGCCTTAAAAAAAAAGGCAGTTTTGGTATCTGATGCTGAGACTATTGAAGAGACTCTAAGGCTTCATTCCCAGTTTCAACTCTGGCCCAGCCTTCCACTGGCTTCCTCAGCATGGGCTGTTTCCAACTAGTGCAGCTGATCTCTGTCGAACTGATACTGCCTACCAGCTGCTTCACTGTCCCTGCAGATACACTAAGCAAAAGCTACTTGTGCAGTATATTTGAGCTGACCAGAGGAAGACATCAAGTTTCTGAAGAATTTCTTGTAGATTACTCTAGCTTGTAGAGTATATTCTTTCAGAAAATGCATCAGAAGTTTAACTTTAGATCTCTCTAGGTGGCAGGTTTTCAACTATTGAAAGTGAGGAAAAGGATTCTATAGAGTTGCAGGTTGTCCTACATTTTAAGTTACATATTTTGAAAACTCAAAATCTACATTTTGGGCAACATTACTCAGAGCAGCTGTCATAAGACTAAGTGCTATTGCTATTTTCAGTGCTTCTGGTTCCTGCCGCTGAGCTGATGAAAGCTGAAATTTGGCATCATAAAGTTACAAAAACATTGCAGGCTTGTAAAAGTTCGTTTTACTCCCAAAATTATTTGTGTCTATTGTTGATCTTATTATCAAGGCACTGAGTAAACAAATAATGGGGTTAAGCTGCCAGTATGCCCAACAGCTCAGTGCTGGTTGGGCACTGCCACTCAACAAAGCAGTTTAGGACTTGTTTGACTCTTTTGGGCCAGTCCCAAACAGCGGAGCATATTGGCACTTCTCCTTAAAAAAAAAAATAAAATAATTATTCTATTTTATTTTTTAGGAGACCACCAGGATTCAGCCACGTGAGCCCGTGGGAATGTGACCCTTTGGTGCTGGCGGACCCCTAGGCTAGGACCTTACTTCCCACGTTTGTTGCTACCCACTCGCTCACAGAGCCATTCCCCGTGGGACCGAGCCCGTTCATCCCAGTACCACTGATGCGGGGTGGGGGAGGCAGAAGAGTCTCCCCAAGGAGCTGCCCTTGGCTCTGGACCGGTCCCCGCAGACCGGCGCTTTCCCGGCCTACCGCTCTAGTTTCGTTTCCCGCGGGCTCCTCCTCCGCCGCCCTCCGCCCCCCTCCGAGCTGCCACGGGACCCGGCTCCCGGCTCCTGGCTCCTGCTCCCGGCTCCCGGCTCCCGGCTCCCGGCTCCCGGCTCCCGGCTCCCGGCCTGGCGATGCTGCGGCGCTGCGCCCCGGGGTCGCCGGGCCCCGGGCCCCTCGGCCAAGCCCTGCCACCCTCGGCCACCGCCCTCCGCCACCGCCTGCGCCAGGTCAGCACGGAGAGATCTTCGGCTTCGTGGGGCGGGCGGGTGCGAGGGGGACAAGGGGTAATTGTTTCAAACGGAGGGACGGCAGATCCTGACCCGGTGTAAGGAAGAAGTTTTTTCGATGAGGGTAGCGAAACACTGGCACAGGTTTCCCAGAGAGGTGGTGGATGCCCCATCCCTGGAAACATTCCTGGCTTGGTTGAAAAGGGCTCTGAGCGACCTGATCTGGTTTAAGATGTCCCAGTGTGCTGCCTGGGGGTTGGATAGATGAGTGATCAAGGTCCCTTCTGACCCAACACGTTCTATGATCTCTCCTTGCAGTATGCAGACAGGATCCCAGAGGCTGAAGCAGTACTCGACCTGCTGGAGAAATGTCCGGAGCACCAAAAAAAGGGCGATTTTCCCGTCATAGTTTTTGAGGGGCTGGATGCCACTGGTAAGAGCAATGTGTGGGTGAGGAACTATAGATGAGAAATTGTTGAAAAGAGCAAGTGCTCTGGCTTTCATTCAGGTGTAAGTCATAAAAATTAAAAAAAAAAAAAAAATCCTGGAAACCTGCAACAGAATTGAAGAAATTAATAATTATAAATGCCAGTCTGTTTTCCCTGACTTGTAAAAGATGAGTCTACACTAATTTTCACTCTGTGGGTTAATTCGTTATCTAATTAAATGAAAGAATACAAAGAGTGGAGTACTGAAAATTTAATTTCTTATGCAGATGATGAAACACTTTTACTGGAGAGTTTTCAAATAAATGAACTAAAATAATGGTAGTCTGAGAGACTGGCAGCAGTTTAGATCAGAGAAATATTAGTTGCCTCTGTTTTCTGACTTTTCAGTTAAAGAGAACTGAAAATCCCCTTTAAAAGAAAGGACAGCAGGGCAATATCCACATGAACTGTGACCTCAAAAAGTATTATAAATAAATATACAGAAAAATTGCCATACATTTAATGTATTAAAGGGAGTAAAGACTGAAAGTTGGCAAGGGGAACGACTGGAAGGCCCAGAGAGCAGGAAGGAAAGTAATAATTCCTGCAACCAGACTCAGAATAATTTTCCCCTGACAACCTTATCACGAGATATTCAAGTTACATATTCAGGTGTCAGAACATTTTCTCCAAATGAACAGGCAGGACAGTTTTTCAGTTTTTAAAACTGAGGTGTATCTGACACATAATAACACAAATATTTCCTTCTGTAAATGAAATGCAGGCAAAACCACTGTGACCGAGGCTGTTAAGGACAACCTGAACGGCATTCTGCTAAGGTCCCCACCACCTTGCATCAGCCAGTGGAGGACTGTATTTGATGATGAACCAACACCCATTAAAAGAGCATTTTATGCTGCGGGCAACTACATTCTCGCTTCAGAAATAGCAAAAGCATCCACTCAGGCACCTGTGATCATAGACAGGTTCGTATACTAGAGAAGCCCTCTTATGTCAGTGCTATCATATAGTTGTTCAGTGTTACAAGCAGAAGCGGTCAACAATTGTCTCCTTTCTTTGGAGGAGGAGGAGTTGATTTGGTTTTGTTTGTGATTTGTTTTGGGGTTTTTTTTTGAAGCACTACTCTGCAGAGAGTCAGATAAATATTAAATCTTCCAAAGATGATAATAGTAAGTTAGGGAACTTCCATCAGGGTAATACTCATAACTAGCTTTTGGACACATGAAAATTATTACATCTTCAATTAGGAATAGTGGAGGCTCAAGCTGTGCATCCTGAGCTAGACCAGAGTTTCATGACAAACCTGAGGAGCATGTGGGCTGCTGGTCATGCCTTTCTCTAAGATGAGATACGGGTGGATTGGAATGACTGAGTTTTAGGTAGACTCACTCTTTGCGTATATAAAGCCAGAAACATGCTTCCCACTTTTTTGGATTTGGTTTTGTTTTTGTTATTTCTAGTATTCATTAACCTTTGTAGGCAGCTTACAGTATTACTCTTAATAAAGAAGGTCTAGGTGCACTTTGAACCTTCTGGCTTATTTCAGTAGGTGTACTGTAACCTCCTGCCACAACACATACACACACACATACACACACACACACAGAGATATACACAGACGTTGTTTGTATGTACTATTTTTAACCAATCTCAAATCCACTGAAATCCATCAAACACAGTGCCTTGTGTGGGGAACATTAAATGCAAGTGAAATGCACAACCATTAATAATGCCTGTCTTAATTCACATGTTTGTAAAGACTGTGTGTTCTCTAGCAAATCTGTTGCATGAAGTAGGTTGGGAACCACAAAAAAAGGACTCAGAGGACTGGATTTTGAGATAAAATGTAACTCTTCTTTGACCTCACTCTGGAAGTCTCTTTGCCTAATGTGTAGCTACTGCCATATGTTTTAATTAATAATTCACATGAACTCTGTGTAGTGCACTGAGTATTATCACTGTTAAGAAATAATGGATGTCGCAGAACTGTTCTTTGCATTTCCCCTCAAACCCACCGTGTCATCTATCTCATCATTATTGACTTCTCATTATAGTGACAACTGTCTCCTATATTATGGAAGAATTAGTGTCCTCTTTAAAATTTCTCTCTCCATCTGACAGATACTGGCACAGCACAGCTGCCTACACAATTGCCACTGAAACAAATGGGAAAGTGAAGGATCTTCCACCAGCTCACGATGAAGTGTACCAGTGGCCTGAGGATCTGCTTAAACCTGATCTTGTTCTTCTCTTGACTGTTGACCCTGAGGAACGAGTCCAGAGACTTCAGCGTCGGGGGCTGGAGAAAACAAAGGAGGAAGCAGAGTTGGAAGCTAACAGCTTGTTTCGCCAAAGGTACCCTTTAATGAGGAATAAGAGGCTGGATGCAATCTTGGCTTCTGTGGGATCAGTGGCAAATGTACCACTCACATTACTGGGACAAGGATTTCCTATGTCTAAGCTCTTGGTTTGAGGTTTTTTGGAAAGGATTAATGGTTGACAGAGAGGGGAAATTATGTCAGTTCTGATTGAAAGTGTTCAAAAGCTGCAGGTGTAGAATTTAATCATCCTGCAAAGGAGCTTTGAATTAAAATACTTGTATTTTCTACTTGCTGCTTTTATTTTAGCACCTTTCTTAGCTTGGTCATGAAGGGGAGAGACCTAAAAATTTCAGAACTGCAAGGCAAGAAGCTGAAACACACTCTTTCCACATGTGTCTCAATTTGAAGAGATTGGAATGTTTGCTAAAGAGGATGAATTATGAGACAAACCAAACTCCTCTCTCTCAGCAATTATAAATTCAAAATTAAGGGGCTTTAATCAAGGAAGTGTGGAAAAAACAGAAGAAATAACAACCCTTTATTAAAAGATATATGTGTGTTGGCAAGAACAGTAACAGAACACACAAAAAACCTAGATAATAGTCCTGTACCCAAAAGTCCCCTTCAAACAAAAAGTCTGAATACTTCTCTGTCCTTTAGCGCAGTTCTAATCTCGGCCGGCAGGGGGCGCTGTTGGGTCACTGGAGGTGCCGAGCCTGCAGTTCTCGTGTTGGCCTGCAGGGGGCGCTGTCGGGCTCTGGCGGTCACCATGAGGGGAGGGCTCTGGGGGGTGGTCTCGGGTCACGGGAGAAGCCGAAAAGAAAATGGGGACCCTTCCCCCAATGGGGGAAGCCCTGTGAGCTGGGCCAGCTACCCAAAAACTCCCAAACTCCTCCTCTCCCCCCACTCCAGCCTTCGATGGGCCATTAGCTAGGAATTTGGCTTTGCCAGCCAGACCTTTTGTAAAGCTAATTGACCCCCTTCTCATTTGAACTCCGTTTTTCTTACAGTGGAGCAGGGGAAGGAAAAATTCCCTCCTGGGATTTATAGCCTATAACAACATAAAAGTCTGGAATTGAGCTCCAGATTAAGAACATAAAATTTAGATCTCCTCTTGTAGATGTCTTAGCTGTGTCTTATAGATATGTAGCTGTGCTAAGTATCTTGGGTCCCAGTATAGTCAGAAACTCCCTGCTTATTTAGTAGGAACTGCAGAGGGATGAGTGAGCTAGGGAACAACATTTAAGAATCCTTTAAGTTCTACCTCTACATCTTAGTCCTGTCAGAAAGCCTTTGGTTATTTCTACTTGTTAATTATGTCAGCCTGGACATGAGAATATCCAGAATCTTGCTTGATTTGTCCTGTGACTTCCGGCCTTAATGGCAATTTTGGGAACATAGGAAATGATATTGACATCCTCATTCACACCCTCATAGGCTGAATGGGGGAGAGCTCTGCATTATACTTACAGTCTAAGTGAGGATGTTTTCATCCTGTATTTCATCCTGTTATTCATCTGGATAGCTGATCAGAGGAAGGGTTTGAATGATGTGTCAACTCTCTAATCCAGTTAGTCAAAGGTGAGATCAGTCAGTGAGCACAGCTACACAGTGCAATGTCACACAGTTCAGAGACACCTTAGCAGAATCTGAAGTTAATTCGGGTGTTAGAAGCAGACTGTCCACTGCACTGCTGTACCAGACTGTATCCAGTGTCAAGTTGTAAAGAAAGAAATACTTTATGCCATGCCATATGTGAATATGGCTCGAGCTCTGGGAATCAATGTCTGGGAAATTATGTGCTTTGAGATTTACATTATAATAGTAGTTACTAATGGTTTATTTCTTTTTGCAGTAGATTTCGTTCTTAGCTTCATATTAGATTTTGTATCCTTTGTCTCTGCAGTGTGAACACTTTCTTCTGAGACCAATGAATAATGCCATTTCATATCCCTGCATTTTGAAGTTTAATTTCCCTTGTTTTGTTTTAAAATAGAGTTGAAGAGTCATACAGAAGGATGGTGAATCCTGCATGCCAAGTGGTTGATGCCAGCCCCTCCAAGGAAGAAGTTCTCAAGACAGTGCTGCAACTAATTAACAAACACTTTGCTTTGTGAAAACAACTTCTGTGTAACAGCACTTAAAAGAGACTTTTTATTGCCCCACTGGTTTTGGTACCTGAAAATGCACAGTGATGTGTTTTTTTCTCACAGAAATACTGAATATTGCTTTATTCTGAATACTGTTTTATTCTGTCAACAGTAATCTATGCAGGTTGTCTGTTTTGTGGTTGCTACTATACCTTTCTGTATAAGGCAAAACACTACTCACATGTCATTCAGCATTCTTAGTAAAGACACAAACATACTACAGTCATGTGTGAAGTACCTCGGAGTGATCTCTGACACCATGACATTTTAAGACAGTATCGTGTTGCATCTTCGTCACCGGGAGAACCCGTTCAGACAATCCAGTGGCCCAGAGTTGTTTGCTGGAACAGAGGATGAGCAGCTGCTGCTGTAATGGGCATCCTGGAAAAAACGTGTCATAAGCGAGCACCAGTGAACATCCAGGCCTCTTAGTAATAACATCCAAGCCTGTCTACATATGCAACTGAAATATCAATTAATTTCAGGGGGAAACCAAGGAAGATTGACAAATTAGAAACAGAGACCTGAGAAGAACCTGAAATTGAAAACATTTTACAAATGCTAAAATATTTTTTACAAAACTTTTTCTGTATTCTACTAATATTTGTTATGTGAACCTGTGTTCTTTGAGAGAATGCAAAATGGAAAACTGCAGAGAATCTGAGCAATGGGGATGATTGAACCTTTTCACTTCAGTTTTTCTTTCTTGTATGGGTGTTTGCACTTGTTGAATGTGAAAGCAGGCTACCATCAAGACTTCAGCTCTGCAAAGGCTTGTTTTTTATGTAAATTAGTTACACTATTATTACTCCTAAGTGTAAAACTAAGAATATGGATTAGCCTTTGTGGGGTCAGAAATTAATGCAGTTCCAGAGAAAAGCATAACTAAATTGTAAATTCGATTTAAAACTACTTTTACTTACTTTCCTGTGTTAAACAAGTGCAGTTATCCAGTTATCAATGAATCTATCTTCTAGATAAAAATGTACTCAGTACTCAGTTCCTATATCTAATCTGCATATACAAGGTAATAGAAAGAAAAACTTCTAAAAATACATTTTTTCATGCACTACTTAATGTTTTTGAATATATGTCATTAATATAATACATTTATACGTACTAGTAATAGATACTGTTGTGTTTGGTGTATTATTCATATAACAGTAGCCTTAGGATTTACCATATATGCAGACTGAAAATACATACTTGTAGGTGCTCCATTCTTTTGAGAAATTATAAAACATTCATGTATTCAGCTCTGGATAGAGGAAATTCTCATATAGAAGTCATCACTGTGCATGGATGATTAGGGTGCAAATACATGCCTGCCCTAAATGTTGTGTAGCCTTAACTTGTCCAGGTAAAAGATCACTTGGCATAAGAAATGCCCCTGCACGCCTTTTCTCCTTATGCAAACTTGCATGTGAAGCCAGTCTGTCTGGCTTTTGATGCTGAGTTCTTAGAAGTGTAGGTTCATATTTAAAAGAGTGCTGATAATATATATGCAAAAAGTGACATCAGACACTATGGATTACACAAATGCAGAATATATTCGTAGTCCATATTTTTCTTTAACCCAAAGCTACTGATGCACACTAGGAGACCAGCAAAGCAAGGTAGACCAAACTAACATTCCCTCTCTCATGTCTTTGTTAGAATTGAAGGTCTGCAAGAAATTGTGTGCCACATGCAGGATGTGTTAATGTGCATAATCACTCCCATACTTCCCATTTCTGTGGCATTTCTGCCGCAATTTTGTCCACGGTATCTAAAAAGATTGCACTTCATTTACATTTAGAACAAATCATAGAATCATAGAAAGGCTGCAAGGGTTGGAAGGGACCCTAAGGATCACCTAGTTCCAAACCCCCTGCCATGGGCAGAGATACACCCACTAGATCGGGTTTTTCAGGGCCCTATTCAGTCTGGTCTTGAACACTTTCCAGAGATGAGGCATCCACGACTTCTCTGGGCAAACTGTTCCAGTGCCTCAATACCTTCACAGTAAAGAATTTCTTCCTGATATCTAATCTAAATCTCCCTCTTTTAGTTTAAAACTATTTGCCCTTCTTCTGTCACTATCGGTGTGTGTAAGAAGTCACTCTCCATTTTCTTTATAAGACCCTTTTAGGTACTGGAATGCTGCTCTAAGGTGTACCCAGAGTAATCTCTTCTCCAGGATGAACAGCCTCAGCTGTCTCAGCCTGTCTTTGTAAAAGAGGTGCTCCAACCCTCTTATCAAGTTTGTGGCCTCCTCTGGATCCACAAAAACGTTCAAATGCAAGGTTTGTCAATGAGTGCTGGAATGCAGGCAGGCCTGGGAGAGGAGCAGCAGGAATACACAAATGCCAGCCATGGCACACCGAGCAAGAGTATCACCGGGATTAGAAACCGACAGAAACTTTTGCTGGGCAGTTTGACGGCCACAAGAGGTCAGAATTTTTGTTTAAATGCTTAAAAAGACCTGTAAGCTCCAAGTATTTCCATGCAGATTCAGAAACTTAGGCTGTTTCTTGGTAGGTAAAGCATTAGACCAGCACAGAAGCTTATTTTCAAGCTTCTCAATAGTTTTGTTAAAGTCAGTGAATTCAGCTCTTACTAAAGAATAAATGCTATTTGTAATTGAGGGATTTCTTGAAGGACAAATCAATACTTTTGTTTTCCCAGATTTGTGTACTTTTTAGTTAAGAAAAAAAAATTATATCTAAGAGTTTTAGATGAAAGAATTTTAAAAGAAATGTTATTTTTATTTCATTTTTGCTGGGTTTTTTGTTTATTTTATTTCACAGAACTCACCATAGTATTTCAAGCACCTTTTTTTGGTCTAGAGGGGAATAGATGCTAAAATAAAGTGGTATTCAGTTGCCTAAACATAGACATCCCCAGCAGTTAGTCTCCCTAAGGTATCCGAGATGTCTGCGTGGGGCTGCCAGATATGACACAAGACATTTGGTTGAGCTGTTGATCTGCAGAGTGGCAGCTGGAAGCCTGCAGGGATACCATATGGTGCCTAAAATGGCACTATTCACCCATTTAAGCAGTGAGAGTGTTAGAAAGCAGCAGTACAGCCTCTTCGGGCTGTGTCTACGTTAGCAGGTGGCCTGGAACAAGTAGGGACAATCTGTAGCACAGAGAAGCTGGCACCGAGGACCCAGTGTGTGCCCTCCATGACAGCATTTCAGAGATTTATTTGAGACCAGCTCTAATCTGGTCACATTGACTGGTCTTGTTCTAGCAGCTGTAGTGCAGTAAGTGTGCTCCTACACCAGATCTTTTTGTTTGGATGGAGTCCATTTGACAGATGTCAGGAAGCATGGCATGAAGCAAAGTGTGGTAAGGACAGGAGGTCAGGACGAAAGCTTCAAAAGTGCGCTCCTTATCGAAGCTGAAAAACTAATGTGGATGTATTATGTGGACATAATGTAGAGGCAACACGGATCTCTGGGAAAGGTTTCCTTGGAGCCAAAACAGACCTTGGGTTGTTTCCTCATTGTCCTGATTGAGGGCTAAGGTGGAACTTGTTACAGCTCCTTTTGGTCCATGTTCCCAAGTTGCTTTCCAGGGATAACCACGGGACAACAGTAGAAAAGAGTGGATTTTGGTGCATGCTTGGTACCATACTCCTGTAGCATGCGGTACAGCAATGGGCCTCACCCAGTGTTGGGAGTAGTGCTGCTGTCAATCTGGAAGGTGAGGAACCTACTTACAAGCAAATAATAAACTTCAGCAGTGAAATGTAAGGCTGGTTTTCAGCTATTCCCCTCCTAAAGATAAAAGTTTGCAAGACAAAGTCCCCCAAATCAGATGCTAGGAGATGTCTTTCAGAAGACATGAAGTATCTATCCCCATTACAGATACAGTTTTGAAGTCATGATTTTAACCATTATTTTCTGTAGAGATAACAAGCAATTTTATATATAAACTGATGCTTTATCAAGTGTGATGCTTTTATTCACTGTGCTGAGTGCCTGGAACTAGAAGATGGTGTCTAGAGAGGCCAATTCTTCACTAGGTTTTCTTCACACTGCTCTATTTGAGTCTTTTCCCCATAGCTTTACCAGCTTCTGGAAATTTGTCCAAAAATGTTCATGTTGCTTTTGCTATCATGCAATTCATGACATTTTCAGATGCAGGAGAGCCAGGACACTCGATGGGACTTTAATGGAAGGGAAAATGTCTTTCTTCAAGTTCAGGATAAATAAAGACCCCAAGGAGTTTTTATTTTCCTTTTTCTGCTTTTACAGTCCCAGTTCTCCTGTTTTCTTAATTTGAATAGTTGAAGAAACTTTTGAATTGTTGCTGCAGGGGGCTGCACTGACTTTGATCTTTTAAATGGAAAGCTATATTCAACAAAATTAAAACAGCTCTTTTGTAAAGACAAAGATCATCACCCTCTGGCTTAACTTAACTAAACAGATGTAGGGTTTATGTAAATATGTAGTCAGTGCAATGTGAAACAAAAGCTAGAATACCTTGCCATTAGTGTAAAAATGCATTCTGTGTTACCAGCTGGCCAGTCATGACCTTTTGTTCAGCGCTGCAGCAAGAAAGGAGCCCCAAAGAAAAGATTCAAGGACTCCCTGAAGCAACATCTAAGCCTTGGCCATACTGATCATCATAACTGGTCTACTCTGGCCTCAAATTGGGAGGCCTGGAGACACACCATCTATAACGCTGCTGCTTCCTTTGAGAACACACGCAGGATCACTCTTGAGGAGAAAAGACAATGCAGAAAGAATCGTGCCTTGCAGAATATACCACCTAAGGAGTCTTTCTGCTGTGCCTTTTGCAATCGGACATGTCTGTCTCGTATTGGTCTTATTAGCCACCAGCGTGCCTGTAACAAATGTGGATAGAGCCTTTCCCAAATCTTCGTTCGTGAAGCCTAGCAATGAAGATAATGGCAGTGCTGGGTTAACAGTTGGACTCAAGGATCTTAGAGGTCTTTTCCAACCTACATAATTAAATGATTTTGTGATTCTATGACCATTTCCAACTAAGTCTTCTTTGAGTCTGGTATCAGTCAGACTTGCAGCACATTGGAGTGGTAAGAGCAATGCTATGCTAATGAGTGTCATCTACTGATGGAAGCAGCTTTCGTTGTATTGACATACAGACAATATTGTGCTGCTGCTGTTTCTGAAGCCTGGTCTGTGTGTAGCTGCATGTATTCCTGACTGCAGCTCCCAGAATCTTGCCTTTCCCTCCTGCATTCTAAAGTAGTGGCAGTCTAAGCTTCGGACACCCCTGATACCCATTTTGTCCCTCCAAAAAAGAAATCCTCAAGCATCTTAAGACTGTTTTTTGTTTTCCTCAAAAATAGGATGCAATGCTCCTGCATCAATTTGGCAAAAATATCACTGTCAAAGTTTTTTAACTTGGAAATTTCATTCATGCTGCAATAATATTTTGCTGGAGCTGATTACCTAAGTGTGTCTTTTCTCAAACAAGCTATATAGATATTCCTTAGTAATGTAGTTTATGTATCATTTTTGTGTACTATATATGTGTATTGCTCAAACAATATGGGTTTTGCTCTGCTTTCCAATTTCCACATGAGATTTGTTTAGTAAATGGAATATAGGATATTTTAATGAAGGGAAAGGACTTACAATTAACTTATATTTAACAGTTCCCTGCTTCTGAACTTGTGTTAGGTTTAACTGTGATATTTAAGATCAGAAGCCTTTAACTGGGTCTGACTGTGCTTCCCCATGGCAGCACAGCTCCTCAGCTGCCAGAAGCATTCCCATATGACTATTGTAACACAGCAAAGAGTTCAGCTCTAGAGTTCATCTACTTTACAATTACAGCTGCCTCTCTTGGAGATTGGTCTCAAAAACTGCTCTCAAGGTACAGTGAAAAGCCTCTTCTTTTTCTGTGTGGGAGTTTCACTGAGCAGACAGCTCAGAAATTATCTGACTGTGGGCTCTTCATAGGAGATTAGGACTTAGTTATTTGCAGCTGCAATTCAAAGGAAACACCTATATGTAGCTTTGCCAGCAATCACCAAAAATAGATTCACTTTCTTGAAGTGTTTGATCTTAGGAAGAAATTGCTTGGGTTTTTACAAAGGTTTTCCTATAAATCCAAATCTGTTGGGACAAAACATGTTGCTCATGTAAGTTTCCAGAGGCACTGGATCTCAGACTGGATTTTCAGGATGATTTCACAATATTCTGAAGGGACAGGTGTTGCTACCCTCATTTTTCAGGGCAAAACAAAAGAGCATCTGCAGAACTGTCGTGAAGAAGGGGAGCAGAATGGTCTGCAGCCACTTGTACACACAAATTCACTAAGCTGACCACAGATCCCTGGGACACTGCCCATGACCCAGAAACCGGATTAAACAAGATTGCAGGAGGCTGAAGAAAGCTCCTCGAGGAGGACAAAGGAAAAAAAATCTTCCAACACAAACAAAACAACCTGGGAACTGCTCTGAGTTTGCAGCCCACCAGGCAAAGGGGAGATCTGAGTTTCAAGGGAATTATCAAGGGCTGCCTTCAGCCCATGCCATTATAAAGAATGAGACAGGAAAAATCGGGAGTATTCAAATAAAAGGCAGGCTCAGAGGAACACAGATTTCCCTCCTGAAAGGCCATGCTGCAAAAAGTATAGTAAATATTCTGTGCAAAGTAGTAATGAAAAAAAAAATGAAGAAAATGCAAAGGGTAGAGGCATTTTTGTTTCAAAAACTCTCCTTTGTGATAGAATCACATTGATGCAAGATTGAAAGGATGCAAAGATGAAAGGATGCTGGACTGGATGCACACAATCCTGAGCTGTGCACATGTGTACCCGTGTGTGGATATGTGTGCACACAAGTGCGTAGGGAAGGCACAGGGAATTACATCTCTCTGAATACATAGCTTAGTTATATGATGGGTATTTTGTTTCAAATGTTCCCTGTCTGAAACTTTAATGGGCATCCCTAAGAAATGGCAACTGCAGGTCAGTGGATCCCAGAAGTTTACTTGGGCTACCTGTATAGCTCACCAGTGAGGAGAAATGATTCATACATAACCTGATCCCTGCAAAGGTCACTCTAGTGGGTGCACTGATCCACATATGTTATTTTGCTTCCCTAGCCCTGGGTACCATTTGGCACACTTCTAAAACCAATGCATATGTTGCTCAGTTTGCACTGTGATCTGTTAGTAGAGCCTGACTTCTCTCAGATATAAAAGACAATGCTGATGATTTCCTAATCTTTTCCTCACAGGGTTACAAGAGCAAAAACTCTCTTATTCCCAAAGCAATTTTAGCCTGACTCTTACCAGAGAAAAAAGACAAGGGATTGAACCTCTGGAGGCAGAGTAAGGATCTGACCTGTGGTTATGTCTGCTTAGAATGTATTGTGTCAATCTGCTGTACAAAGGAAAAGTATTTCTGTCCCTGTGCTCTCAAGTGCAGTGGGTGAGCCCTGGTCAGAGTTTTCACTGAAAGGGTACCACCAAGGTGAGGTTGTTCTCCTGGTCAGATGTGAGTGGTGTCTCTGATGGGAAGAAGGATTTAATATGGACCTTCTTCTCAGTCTTTCTACTTTGCTACTTTTGGAGACCATTATGTTGTGCATAATTGCTATAAGGAGCTCCTTGATCAAAGTCTACACTCTACATGTAAAATGCAGATACCTCATTCAGATTTCTGACTTCATCTTTGACAGACAGCAGAAAAATCACGTGTTGATCAATTTTTAGAAAACACCAGCAGTAGGGAAAGGAGGATTATTCTGGACACAATTAAAACTCTTAAAACAAAATTGCAGCCCAAGAAACTGCGCAGGAAGCTTCTGAACCTCAACTGCCTTCACCCAAGACTATAAATGCTGAAGCAGTGAGAAATCCTGCTCATGGAGAAGTCTGTATCAATAAAAACAAGCAGGCTTGAAAGCTTTGCAGGAGGCTTGTTCTCACCATTGTTTCACCTCTCTGAGGATTTGTTTTTGTTTTGTTCTCTTCCTCACAGCTGTACTTACTGAGAGAGACATGAACATATTGTAGATAGTGTTGATTCATATCCCACAGGAAAAATTGCAGAGGTGAGTGATTTTAGTATTTTCCATTGCCAGGTTAAGAATCAGAAAATAGCTGTGGCATTGGAGTTACTGACATTAGAGGGGATGAGGAGATGACCAGTGAGAAGGAGGAGTTGAAAGATTTCTGTAATCAAGCTCTTTGTTCTCATTCCCACTCTGCAGAGAAACAGCTTGTGAGAAAATATCAAACCTTGCTTTACCTTGATTTGCAGTATTGAGGAGAAAATAAGCAGGAACATACTAACACACCACAGAAGAAACAAATCATGTCCTTTGCTTCCAGCCATGCCACTGGTATGGACAGTTGTGATAGGGAAAGCCTGTAATCCAGTTTCAGTAAATCAAGCACAGCTGGGGCATCAGCAAGTCTGTCGTTTGCTTTTGTCCTCTGGGATTTGAGTTGTGTTAATGTTGCATGCAGAGCCTGTGGAGCTGGGGTAAGTCACAAATCTCTGGATTGGGGTCTGAGCTCCTTCAGAGGTCACAGCTGCTTGGGCTGGGGATTTTGGGTTAGCCTCACTACAGATTATCACTCTGAGCTCTGGTATTCTTTCTCAAGGTGGAGTTAATGGGATCCACATGGTAGGTTTGGAATCTAATATTCAGATATGGAGAGCCCTGGGCACCAAGTCCCAATCTTTAACAGGAACGGTGCACATGCTGAGACTTGGGCCAGCAGGTCCTGTATGTTGTTCAGCAGGAAGAAAGCTGGTCTCACTTTGTTTCAGACAGTGGAAGAGGTTCACAGTCTCAAGATATATTAATTTTCAAATGCTTCAATAAGTAGAATCAAATATATGAAGCAACAGAGTTGTATGGAAAATACTTAAAGGAATTTCAAAAAATCTCCTGTCATCATAATCTGTTCTATTGCATATCAGGGCATGGAAGGAACACCATTTCTTTTAGACAACAAAACTCTTATTTTTTTGGTCAAATGTTGACCTTTGTAAGGGCTCTCTGCTCATCCCAGACAGAAGCAGGGATCTCAGATTGCAAGGGTTTTCCATCACTGGCTGTCTGCCTGTATGCCTGACCTATTGATGTCCCTGATGATCTGTGCAGAGACTCGTACAGAAAGGAGTGCTCTCTCTTGACATTAAGATCCTCTATTTTGACCTCTGGGAAAAGGTTTTATAGAGTAAATTTTGCATGAGGCAGGCTCCTGTACCATGAAATCCTTCCCTTGCAGAACCAAAGGGGCCTAAAGGGAGATACAGAGAGCTCCACAAAGTCTGGGAGGAGTGGGGAGGGAGGGTAGAGCCCCAGCAGCCCATGGGAGGTGATTCTGAGTTTTGGCAGGAGCCCTCAGAGATCAACAGACCCTGGGGCTGTATCTGCAGGGTGGCCAACATCTGACAAAACAATCTGCTGGGAACCTTGTGGAGGGAACCTCTCAGATTTTCCTGATGCCTGCCCAGATTCCCCCACACAAGGAGCAGGTCTGGCATGAGCTATGTGAGCAGTTGGATTTCCAAATGAACCGTGCCATAAATTCCATCGAAGGGGGCAACACTGTAGATCAGATGGTGAGCTCCAACACACTCGTCTCACTCCACTTGTGTGCCTAGACCAGTAGGGATGCCAGTTCCTCCCTGTTAAGTTTCTTTAACTCCTTCTATTAATCCAGTGTATCCAGCACGTTTGTGCATAAAGGGAAATCTGCAGCAGATTAGACTAATGCTGTTTCCTCTGAAGTGTTTGTCTGCAGTTCTGGAAGCCATCGTTTAGAGTTGGTGTATGGAGAATACAGAGCCACGAGAGGGAGTGAGAGAACTAAATAATGCAGTTTACGATTTAAGCTTTAGAGTGATAGAAACATATAAAACTTAAAGAGCTGGAAAAACAGGAGGAGTGGCTCAGAAGGTATGTGGTCGTATTTAAATGTGGAAATCCCAAATATATTTTAAAGCCCATTTTGATACATGTGGTACATGGTGGGTTTTTTTTTTTGTTTTGGATGGGTTTGTTTGTTTGTTTTTTGTTTTGTTTTAAATTCTTGATTTCTTTTTACAGAGAACACTGGCTAAGCTACATAAGCTGCCAAATGGCATAAAGATGTCGCTATTACAAGTACTTTTATACCATTGCTCTAAGAGAAAGGAAAAAGTGAAATATAAAATAAGGTGATTAATATGATCCCCAGTTGCACAGAATTTAAACACACTATCTTTACAACAGCACTACTGAACCAAAGTTTGCCTCTTCTGCCACTGCTCTGTATGGCTGTGTGCAAATCACCCAAACCCAGATCCTCAGAGATAATTAGGTAACTAACACAGAAAACATCAGAACTCAAGTACCTAAATAATACTGTAGTCCTATTTCCCTTATACCCCATTTGCTCTATGTGTCTGAAATGAATGTGCTATAACTTCTTCCCCTCACAGAGAAATGGAACATGCTCATTGCACTGAAGAGTGTAAGAAGATTATATTTTTCAGGGACCTGGGGCTCAGGAGCTTTGACTGTTACAACTAGCATAAAATAACTGGGCTTTTTTAACAGTGTTATTTTTCACTCAAGCGCTTCCTGGGCTTGTTTTTCATGCAGCCAATGCAGAAGGCATGTTGCTGGGGCTGCAAGCCAGGCATTCTGATTAAAAAGTCAGATCTCCAGAACTCTGCAGCTTAGCACACACAGCATTGATCTGCCTTCCTATTACAGACCTGTCTTTTGTGTCTGCAGAGTTTTATCAGTTTCCTTTATTGTACTGAGTTCATTCAGGCTACAATAATTAAGAGTGTGTGAGATTTTTCCATCACACGATCTTATTTTTCAACAAGTTATAAAATTTCACTCTTGGCTGAAGCCTGACATATGTAGTTGAAAACCTGCCATTTTTAAAGCATTTTTTTAATGCCTTGAAGCATTCTTTGAACCAAATTGGACCATTAAGAAAAAGTGGACTGCACTCCATAGAACATTGGTTCTAAAGTTAGAATTCCTTCTTTCAGGCCACACATAGTGGTAGGAGTTGTATGAGTTACTGGTGTTAAATATCACAGGATCATTTAGGTTGGAAAAGACCTCTATGATCACTTGGTTCACCCATTAATCTGACAAATCCACCACTAAACCATGTCCCCAAGTGTCACATCTACATGCCTTTTAAGTACCTCCAGGGATGGTGACTACACCACTTCCCTGTACAGCCTGTTCCAATGCTGGACAAACCCGTTCCATGAAGAAATTTTTTCCTAATATCCAATCTGAACCTTTCCTGGCACAACTTGAAGCCATTCCTTCTTGTCTTATTATTTTTTACCTAGGAGAAGAGGCCGACACCTCCTTTCAGGTAGTCGTAGAGAGCAACAAGGCCCACTCCTCACAGCCTACTTTTTCTCCAGGCTAAACAACCCCAGCTCCCTCAGCCACTCCTCATAAGACTTACTCTGTAGACCCTTTACTGGCTCTGTTGCCCTTCTCTGGACTCGATCCAGCACCTCAATGTCTTCCCTATAGTGAGGGGCCCAGAATTACTTACAGCACTTGAGGTGTGGCCTCACCAGTGCTGAGTACAGGGGGACAATCACTGCCCTAGTCCTGCTGGCCACACTATTCCTGATACGGACCAGAATGTCATTGGCCTTCTTGAACACCTGGGCACACTGATGGCTTGTGTTCAACTGGCTATCGACCAGCACACCCAGGTCCTTTTCCAACAGGCAGCTTTCCAACCAATGTGTCCTAGGTTGGTAGCACTACATGGGGTTGTTCTGACACAAGTGCAGGACCCAGCAGTCAGCCTTGTTGAATCTCACACCATTGGCCTCAGCTCACCAGTTCTGTACAGCCTTCCTACTCTCCAGCAGATCAACACTCCCAGCCAGCTCAGTGTCATTTGCAAACTGACTGAGAGTGCAGTTGATCCCCTTGTCCAAGTCATTGGACAGGACTGTCCTCAAAACTAAACCCTGGGGTATGTCACTAGTGACTGGCCACCAGCTGGATGTGATTCCATTCACCATCACTCTCTGGGCCTGGCCATCAAGCCATTTTTTTTCATTGCAGAGATAACATGTTAACTCCATAGTTAAGGTTGTATTGAATTTTGATTTTAAATCAGGGGAAAGATTTACTGTTGAAAAATTGTAGGGCCTCAAAAATTACGTGTACTGTGTAAGTCCATGCCTCTTCTAAACCATATGAGTAGTGGTATTTATGGTGCATGCTGTCTGAAATGTGTCCTTTTAAGACACCATTTTTAGTTTCTCGTAACTGCTAATTTGTCTTATTTGAAATATCCCCTGCAGCGTGCTTGCCCCAGGGTTAATGGTTTTAGAGAGGCATTAGCAAAACATCCAGGAAATACGCTGCAAAACAGTGCACTGACTTCCCAGCATGGCATGCAGGAACAGACAAGCTGCTTCACCCATTCCAGACAGTTTCAGCCACCATTTGGTTGAAGGACTGTAACATCTCCGTAGTTTGCATCGCAGTTGAAACCTGAGTTATGGACCACTCATGACTGGGTGTAAGAAACATGCTGGCAGTGTTCACAAAAAAAAACCCACAACCTATCAACATCTGGCCAAGTCATAAGCCTTTGCAGTGCAGTGATGAGCAGGGTTGTTAAAGAAACCTGATGCTCCTGTTGGTGAGCATGGTCTGGCAGGGCTGAGCAGAGCTCTGCCTGCAGCCTTAACATCCACATCCAGCATCAGGCACTGGGCATGATGGCACAGGGCTGCCTCCTCCAGCTCTCCCAGCTCGCTAGTGGGGCTGCTGGGCAGTTAGAAGAAAAGCTCTGTGGTATCAGTCTAAGGATAAAAAAAATACTGGAATGAGCCAAAAGCAAGGAGCTATCTACCTGAATGTGCACAACAGAGGATCACTTTCTCTATGAAGCCAAAGGGACGATCTCATCATTTGAGGCTCATCTGCTGGTGAATGAGATGGGACTCATCAGGTTCAGTCTGACAAAATGTTTTCTTCTGTATCCTCACCTTACATGCTACAGGAGATAGATGAGATTCAGGAAATGGGTGAAGATGGGCTTTATCAATGCCTTGTTAAAAGGGACCTTGTCACACCATAAGAAAGGAAAGCAGTGAAGGGCTTGCAGCCACAGAAAGACTGTATGTACCATTAAAGCAGAGACTGACACACAGTCCTGCCCTCTGACTGTGAAACCCAATGTCATTCTTGGGTGGGATATAACAGTTTCCTCACCAACCCCTTCAAAGAAACAGTCTAACAGCAGATCCAATGTGGGACTTATTTTTTCAAGTATATATCAAATTCAAAGAGATCTGCCTGGATAAGGCACAGTCCCCAGAGCTGTCCCCTGACAGCTACCTCACATGACTTGTCCCCTGCCAGTTCCCTACATCTTTCCCTTTGTACAGGCAGACAGTCCCAAGGCTGGGACAGGCCCTGTAGAGCCCCAGTGCTCTTGCTGGGTCAGGTGTCCCTGAGCAAGTGGCATAGGTCACTTTTTTTTTCACGGGTGGTGACTATGTGTGTGTGCTCTTTGCTGTAGTGCCTACCAGGGGACATCTGGGTGACAACCCAAGCCATTGGGAACTCAAAGTAAATAAAGCCCTCTGCCATAAATAAAGCACCATTTAACAACATGGTTTGGAAAATCTGGGGCTTAGCATTTAAAATTTAACAAAACAGGAGGAGGTTTTGATGTGAATATTTGTGCCTTTGTCCTCGTCTGTAGGAGGAGAAGGGGAAGATCTATTCATGTCATAAGGATGCTATCAGGAAAAATCCATTTGGGAAGCATTCATATACTGTCATGATGAAGCAATAGACAAATTTGTTTCCCATGATTGAAACTTTCTTCAGGGATATTCCACTGAAGTTTTATTTTGAAAAGAAGACAATAAAAGTAAAACTGTCTCAATATTTTTCAGCATAAAACATACACAGTTTTTGCTACAAACTGAAAAAATAGCAACTTTGTTTTATCCAAGTATTTTTTCCCTCAGAATTAATAAAAAATACTTTTTCCTTCAATTTGGGTGGAAATAATTTAAAATGTCAGAAGCTTTGTTTAGTTGGAAAAAAAAACAACCCACACCAAAGCAAGCAGCCAAATAATTCTCTAAGAGATCTATTATTTTAAGAAAGATCCAGGAGCTCTTTTTGTCAATGGCTGCCTTCAGATGACTACAGTGAGGCTAGAATTTTGTTCTTTGATCTTGCAAATGCACCCCTGTCATTAAAGTGTGTGAGTCCTTAGTAACAGCATTTCTGCTTTCAGATTTGCATAAATCCAGGAAAAAGCATAGTATTACAGCTCAGTGTCAGAGATTAACAAGGTACCATGTTTAAGCAAAATGTGATTATTGCTGACCGAAGTGGATAAAGGAATACATGCAAATAAATCAAAGCAGTATATAAAATAGTGATAAAAATAAAAATAAATCATAATTCTGACAATTTCTGAGGAATGAGGATCTATGATTCTGTTTGAGATGAAAATAAGGATTAAGTCAAGTAAATTAAAATGGTATGGATGACAAGAACATCAGACCCAGGTTTTTCCAGACAGGCAAGGAACAGCTTGTAGCAGGTTTCATTTCAGTCAGTACTTCAAAATGGTTCAAAAAATTTCAGTAAATTCTTATATGATAAATAAATGTGAATCTAAGAAGCAAGAATGAAAACAGTTTAGAATGGACAGTAGTTTGGACAGGGTGATTTTCTTCAGCTATCTTGCTCTGACAAATATTGTTGTTTTATTGAAGGGAATACAGACGGTTTGAAATCAGTTTGTTACCTGTTGAAGGCAGATCAGAAAAAATTCCTTATAAAAATATTTCATATGTTTTCTGAAGGCTGTACTGTTGCCAGAATCGGCAAGGGAGCATTATCTAGAGTGCAATAAAATGTCATGCTAGAAAAATACTAAAACCTTTTTGATGAAAAACTTCATAAAGGATTAAGTAAAATTATAACAGTTGGTTACCGTAACTTTCTCACAGAGGTACTCATGTGTCTGTGTGTGCCTGTGCCTGTGTGAGCAGGGGTATGTGGGTGTGCTGGAGTGCAGTAGAAAATGAACCCTGTCAAACAGCAAGGCACAATGTCTGTGAGGGTTCATCTGAGCGTGCAGCTGTACACAAGCTCTGAAATCTTTCATGCTGCTCAGCTTCCCAGACTGGCATGCGCAGCAAGTCTGGTGAGCACGATGAGCACAGCCCTTAAACAAGATGTGAATTTTGTAATGAACTTGTGATTTAAAAGCTCCCAAGTGGCTGTTTCCGATGGCACAGTGCTACACACGCAGTATGTCTTTGCCCCTCTTGCTGCCGGAGTTGACAGAGGAAAGGGAAGAAGTGTCACTACAAAGTCAGTGAAGCTCCAGTGGCTTGTAAGAGACAGAATCTGAGGCAGGATATCTGAAAATTGCTCAGGGCGGGGTCAGAGCAGGTAGTTGTCCTGCGACAGGATACTCCACCTTGCATACTGTCCAGCTCCAGCCTCCACACAGGAGTATACAGGACGGTTACCACTTCAAGGCTTGCACTGCTCCCACTCAGATAAAATTGCTACCTGGCTCAGAAGTATCAGGAAAGGAAAATATTTCCATTTATAGCTTTCTGTTGCTTTTCTTTTCTGTCACAGTTTTTCCTTCAATACCCTCTTAACCTAAGCTCCCTTCATTTAAACTTTTGCCCACTTAAACACCCCTGTCCCCTTTTTCACTTCTTCCCCCCAGCCCTAACACAGGCTGTGCCACCACTCTGCAACCAACCGTAATGCTGAGTTTTGCCTCGAAAAACTATGATAAGTTATGAATACCCTTCTACAGTGTTCAGAATTCCCACATAACATGCTTGGCCATTTTATTAACCAGCAATACCACATAAATCCAACAGTAACAATTGGTTAATTGGTTAATGCTGACAATTCAGGCATAATATAAGGATGGAGAACAATTCTTTCAAGGCCGAACTGTGGCTTTTCTGTGAAACCAATGCAAAGGTCTGAATAATGTTCCACTGGCCCAGCAGCAGGCTGCAATACAAGCTGAGTCACCAAGTGTCCTGCTCAAGCAGCTACTCACAGTAATTTTTTATGGTGTATCTGAATCCTATTGTTCCCTTCTGTGGCTCTGGAAATTGTACCACAATTTGGCCCCAAGGAAGTTTAAATATTTTGAGAAACAAATTGCTGGAGTAGCCTGTCCTTTTGTTAGAAATTCACTGTAACAAACATGAGATGTATCAGTAGAAAACTAATCATGCAGAGGCTGGTACTCTCTCGTATGTGTCTATTCTGGAAGCAGTGAGATAGAAAATGTGCACCTTGTCATCCTTCTGCTCTTGCACTTATTTGCATAACCTTATACTTTTCTCAGCTAAATAAAATCTTTCCTAGGCTTACTGCATCCAGTGCCTCGTCAACATGCTTCCTCAATACATTCTCATCTATCAAATGTTCAATATAGAATATTTTAAATTTTTTTTTAAAAAGTCTATTCCCAGCTGTACATTTGCCACTGCTACATCACAAAAGGGCCCCTGATGGCCAAAATGAGTGAATCAGAGAAATTCCACCTACTACTATGAGACAAATACTGTTTCTTAAACAGTAGTATCTCCCCTTCTACAATCAACCAGTTCTTATTGTGCCACCAAAGGAATTTTAAATCATTTTGATTTGCTGAGGTGAGAGTATAATGGACATAAAAACTGCTCGGCATTCATGTTCAGGTTCATCATCTATTACAGGTCTGTTTATTTGCAATTCATGAATTTAGAATTATGAACTCCTTGTACTAAATGCTTGCAATGAAACTTTTGCTTCATTTTTTTCTTGTCTTATGCATGTAAGCACAAGATGACACAATGCTTCAGTTCAATGCATAAATTAGCAACAGTTGAATAGTCCTTATTGGGGCAATAGACCACGAAGATTTTTATTTGAACTAGTAAAATTGTTTGTGCCTTGATAAGCAGGAGATTCAACAGCATTTCTCCAGGACAAACTCTGCACAAGAAAATCTGTGAGTTCCGACCTGAGCCAGCCCATCTTGCAGAGAATGGGCACAGCAGTTGGAGGAACTGAGGCAGAGACTGCATCTGGGTATTGCAGTGGTTGAAAGATCTGTCTATAGTTTGTACTATTTCAAACAAACTGTCACAGCTTAGGAACCTTTGCAAAGGCCTTGAGTTAAGGGTTGAAAATATTAAATACAAGTTTCTGGAGTGGTAAATGGTGTCTGTTAACAGCTGGATGATGGGGTCTCTACAGCTTCTTGAGTCATCTGCTCTCCTCCCGGAAACAGAATTATTTTGTATTGGTCCATTAAACATTCTCAGGACTGTGCAAAGAATTTAACAGCAGCTTAGACCTGTAGTCTATTCTGGTGTAGCAGTCTTTGCTCTCCCAAGACGCACATGAAAAATATCTGAATTCAGCACTTGGGGGCACAAAGTGTGTCAGTCAAACTAAGAATGCGCTTTGGATTATCCCAAGTAACCTAAATTACTTAATTTAAAATCCAGATTTATAAATCTCACATCGCTGTCAGGTCTTTCAATTAATGGAAGGACCCTTGAATTTAATAGGAAATGGAGGGAGACTAGAATTAAAACCTACAAAATTTTTAGATACATAATTAAGTTGAAACATCTATGCAGTCTCTGTCATCAGAGATATCTGAGCACTTCCTACTCATTGCAGCATTGAAAGCCAAACCCATTCCACAGACCAGAAGCAAATGTCTTATGTAGATCCGGTTATCTCATTTAAGAATTATTTTAAGAAATTAGCAATATTTGAAGTCTTAAGTGTTAACTATCTTAATAAATGAAATAATTTCTGCTTTCTGCTCTAGTGAGACTGCTGCCCATATTACACTGTTTGATTACAGTAAGCCGTCACAGCATCATAAATAAAACAACAAATCTTCAGCATATGGAAAACACTTTTCAGTTTGACAGGACTGTAAAAAATTCTGTGTTGCAGGTAGTTGCCCCCCAGAGACAAGGACCATTCTCAGGTTGCTCTGGCTGATGCATTCAGAAAGACGGCATCAACATTTCTGAGCATCCATGGGCTGATAGACTCCCTCACTTGCCAGCTGTGTCCTTGGAAATCTCATGACAGCAGGTGAAGTTCATGTGCTGGTTGTAGCCTAGACATTGCCTGAGCATCTGAATGATTTCCAAAACAGTTTACCTAGACCTTGGATTCTGCTGACAGAGGCCGATCCGATGCAGACACCTACCTTTGTGCACGGTCTTCGTGCATTTTTTTTGTGTCTTCTCTGGTGAAAGATTGGCTTTTGTAGTACAAAGGCTATTGAATTGGAGGCACAAACATATGATGAAGGGACTGTCTGATACATGGGGACATGTTGTGTGCACTATAGTGATAAATTTTTCCCTGTTATGCCTAGGAGACAGAAGTGATGCACATTTAATATAGTAGTATATTGTTGCTTCTGTTTTCAATGTAGTAGAAATCTGTGAAGCTAACAACTCTTTATTTCATTATGCCAGTGCTGGTCAATACTAAAATGACAAAAAGAAATAATGCCTTTGCTCTCCGTTATCAGTGATTTTTTTGGGCAGAGTCTTATTTCATATTATGACAGTGTCTCTTTGTACCAGCTTAAAACTTTCTTATTTAGAATGAGTTTCTAGGCATTATGTGTAGTGAATATACATTATCTGATTAGAAACTGGTACTGCATGGAGTCTGCAGGCAAAAGATATGGCCATTTTGTAAGTATCTGTAAATTTGAGGTTTGCCTGTGCTGAAAGAGTAAAGTTCCCCTTCCATCTTACATCAAGAAGATATGAACACTGAAGCATATGAGGTGGGTAAGACTACATTTGGCTGCCTCTAATTTCACACCCTGAATCACAAAGTAGCATTGGATTAGTCTTTAATGTGAGACTCAGCATATATTGTGTCATGATTATCTTCACCTCTGTGCCATTACAGAGCAGTAATAATATTCTTTTTTATATGATAATTCAGCACAGAGCATAGATGAATTTCTGTATAAGTAATTATATGTTTAGAAGCTGCCTCCCACTTACATGATTAGACTATAACCAGTATTGCTATTTATACTAAATCAATACCCCAGATACTATCTGATTGTGGAACAAATACCAGCAAAGCTCAGACAGTGTCTAACAAAAATAATGTCACTGCCTCCCTGCTCAGGGCTGACTCATCAACTAAGATGTATTATTAATTCTGTACCATAACTCACCTTTGAGCTTCACACTACTAATCAAAAAAGCTTTGGTTCTTCATATTCTTTCTAAATGAAATAATAATGCTTTTTCTTCCATTTCCACTCTCCCACATTCCAGTATAGTATCAACCAGGCAGAAATATTTAGCATATTTCTGGCACTAGGCTGTAATTTTAATTTTTGTGCTGCATGCACATCTCTAGACAGGTGTTTTGAAATGTAAATAAAAAGCAGTGTAGTGTGGGACCTGGTACAAAAACTGCCACAGAAGAGTCCAGCACAATGAGAAGTACATCTATCTGTTTAATAGGGTAGCAGGCTTGTGTGTTGAGCAGAAACTGCTCATTTAAAATCTTTACTACAGCTCCCCAGTGAAAACATAATACACATTACGAGAAGGCAGGAGGTGGAATAGCAGAGCTCCAGCATAATGTGGAGGGTAGCACACAGCAGCTCAGTAAAACCCTCTCTGTGAGGGTAAGACGGGCTCTTCAGTAAGGCAGGAGCCAGCACAGAGCAATGGGCAGTGTCTTCTCTAACAGGTCAGGTATGTGTCTAAAACGCGTGTGCTCTGAGCAGGTTTCTAGGCAAGTTATCCATTTCCAACATTATGTACCTGTGGTTAAAGGGATTAGCCAGTCATAATCCAGTTCTGTAGGAGATTAACTTTCAAAAATAAAAGAAAGCTTCTGCAGTGGGCACATTTTTGGCTCTGTTGACTTGGGTGGAGCATTAGGCTGAGTGGGGGAGGGAGAAGGATGAATAACTTCCACTCTCTGTTTATCTCCCCACTAGAGGCCTCTACACAACTGTCAAAAAAAGCTTTTATTGTCAGCATATTTTTAGACCGCTTAGATGACAAAGTGCAGAAACCAGTTAGGCAGCCTTCTATAGAAGGTAAAGCCCTATGCAAACAGAGCTCCAGACACAAAACTGCCCCTTAGGTAATGAGGATTTACACTATTGTCTAGTAGCAGTCCTAGAACTAGTAATATATTTGTATTTAAAGCTTGATCATGTCTTCACATCAGATGGGTTTATGCGATGTGATCCCACTGCCTTCAATTATGCTATTTTCACAGAATCATAGAATCAGCTGAGTTGGAAGGGACCTCCGAGATCATCAGGTCCAACCCTTGATCCACTACCGCTGTGGTTGATATTGGTGCAAATGAGGTGAAAAACAAAGAGAAAAGCAAGAAGGTATCATGCTAAAACAAATAACATAAACACCACATTCAGTTTCTCTGTATGTTGTTCTATCTTTTAGCTACTGTTGTCTTGAAAGCTACATCTGAGCTATGCTACATGACCTCTTTGGCTTCCCATTAAAACAATATTTCAAATAGCTCTTACTTTCACAAGCTGCTTTTCAGTGCTTCAGCCTTTTCAGATGAAACCAGTGCTGATGCTAATGACATCCCACAGACCATAGCAGGTCTCTAATTCTATCAAGAGAAAGACTTGAGGAGTTGGCTAATGTCACCAGAAAACCTCAAAGGAATTACTGCCACAATTGTGAGGGTCTGGAGTGTTTCACTTGCTGCACTACAGGAAAGTACTATCACTTTACTGCCTCTACTGTTCTCCAAAGTACAGTCTTGTTGAACCACCCTGAGCAGTGTGGAGAGATTAGGAGAGGATATGCCTGTTACCCCTCAGAGTCATGGAGGTATCTCCTCAGGTTTTGTAAGGCCAAGCAAATTAGGGGACCTCCACCCCACCAGCCTGCAGCCTGGGCAAGAGGTTGTTTGGTTGTGAAGGACTGGGTTCCAACAACTGCAGAGAGTTGTGTTTACAGGACCTTTGCTTTAGGAACAGGAGGTTAAATTAATCTCACTACCTTGGATATTGGGTTTAGGGCCCATATTTATATTATGCATGTACTGAGAATATTTTTTCAGGATTTCTTGCAGCTGAGGTTGCTCTTTGTTTCAGCCTCTTGCTTACTGTGAATGAACTTACTTTTTCTCTCCCCATCTCATAACATGAACTTTCTCTGCACTCCTGTTTAGATAGCTAAAGACTCTACTGCTCTTCTTCTACTTCTTTCTCCTTAGAGGCTAAAAAACTTATTTGATATGTATCGAGAACATATGTGTGTGTACATATGCTTTTCCATGTGACAGCTGCTATACACACCTATGTAAGCCCTGCCAAAAACATAAGGAAAGAAAATACAGAAACCCAGTAACAAAAAAAAGGCTCCAACGAAACAGTAAGTTAGAAATAAAAAGAAAAAAAGAATACAAAGACATATGAGCTGCATCTGGGTCTGTAGATGTGACCCCACTCTCCCCACAGGAACACACAGCTTTCTCTTCCCACTGTAGGCAGAGGTCTGTGATCATATTCTGCTTATGATTTCTGAAGGTCACCTTCATATAAAACCTGCCTTCTTCCTCCAGATTCTCAACACACATTCTCTAAATCTTCTTAGCAGTGCTACCTTTCGAGAAGCATTAAAATATCTCCTCTTCCCTCCTCCTACCCCTCAACACCTAGTTCCAGTTAGACTGGTAACATGCTTTCATGCTCGTTTTCCTCTTCTTTCATTGTAGGCTCTTTCCGAAATTAGTCTTCAAGCTGAGTTATGCTCCCAGGCTCCTTAAAATATCACAGATTTTCAGCACAAACTGAAGCCTAATAACACTAATGAACAGAGAGCTTTTATCTTGCTTTTTTTGCCAAGTTCAAGTATTATGGCTCAAACCTTCGTAATTACCCCATCATTTTATCTGTGAGTGCTTAGCGTGATGATTTCATGAGCTTTGCTGGGGAAGAGGTAATCTAGCCAAGGAACATTTTCAGGCTATCTGGCAGCCTTTCTTTTCAAAAGATGTATTGTTCCTATTGGAGTTTACTATTTCATCCAATTCATCTTGACATTTTGCTGCTCGCATGGTGAGCTCTTAAGGAAAAAGATGGTTTAGTCTTTGTCCTCTTTATCTCTACCCTCATCTTTGTTGTTAGCCTTGAAAGCAGAGCACTGGCTATCTATATGCCAAAAGAAAAGACAACTGACTTCCTTCTAGGTTTATCTGGCCTGCTTCAAGCTAATTTAAAGAAGTAGTCCTGGCAGGCCATATACATGAGGATGTAAATGGTCATAACCTGTCTAGGGAGACTTTTAAATTCACCTAGCAGATTTAAGAGCACATATCTAATTGTACCTAAATCATTTATGTTCTTTTATAAAATTCCTTATCTCCAGTGTTCTCCTGCAGTAAAATAATGAGTCTGCATGGACAAAAGGAGAAAGAGGGGTCTTGGACTCTGAGACTGTTGAATTTCTTTTAAAGGTTATGTTCAAGAGAAAGGAAAATTAAACCTTTAAAAAAAATAGTATTTCACAAAGAAAAAAAATATCTTTACTCATAAGGATGGCCTCTCCTAGGATGTCCTTTAGGTTTTATTTTTCCCTGGCAGCATCTTTTTTCTTGCAAACAAAGCGTAAATCTTAAGTTTAATATATCTTTTTTGAAGTGATCATGTGCACTTCTTTAACAAAATATACGGAAAGCATTATATTCCCACGAGGAGCTGCATCATTTCCCGTCTGGAAAACTCTTGCAGCTAGCCTTGAGAAGATAGAACTGTTTTCCCATGATATTTTCTCTCAAACCATCTTATGCCAAACTAAAATGGAAATTTTGAATTTTATGGCACACTGGATCTTTTATTTTTAATCATTTCCCTCAGTCTGGAAACATCAGAACATTTATTGCATTTTATTTTGAGAATGTCAGGAAGTTTCAGTTCAGTAATATTAAAGGATTTCATTTAGACCATGGCAAATCACAGTATAAAATATTAAATACTGTAGATATATTATATAGAGAATAACATTAATATTTAATCCTTAGGTCAGAGGAAAGTGCATGAAAACAATAAAGCCAAATTAATTTATTTTAATACTAGTGAAGATCTTTATGTTATTTAAATGAAACAAAACTGTATTATTAATTTTGACATTCTTTTATTGAGAGTGAAAGTTTCAGCTTTGCCAAAATGCCATCTTTAATCTCAAATATTATCTGCAGTCATGTCTCTCTATCTCAAAAAGGAAATTATAGAGCTGGTAGCAATACAAAGAAGGTCCAAGAAGCTCAAAGATGTGGAATGGCTGCTGCGATCAAATACGAGTTTGGCAGCTGGAACAGGGAATGAGGGGAAATCTGGTATCATGGTGGCCTGGAAAAAGTGTATCAGGATTGATTGTTCATTTCCTCTTCCAGCGTAAGAATGAGAGCGGAGTCAAATAGGCAAGAGAAATATGTTTCCCTGCAGAAGTGCACATAACCTTGCACATGGAAGAATCAAAGAGTTACTGAGCAACTGGACGAACTACACAGTGAAACTCTATGTCAGGCTGCTGGGCAGAGAGGCACTGCCTCTGTTCTGGAAGCTCCTGGACTGTGAATGCTAGAGGCTTAGGGAGGTTAGCCAAGTGTCTCCTCACCTGGCCCTCCTTGGGCTGGCTGGCTGATGTTCTTAAAGGGCTTTCTAGAGTCAATCCTAAAAACATCTGTTGAAATGGCCCTAGCCATAGCTTTCTAAGTGCTGCAATTGCCTGACACACCTTGTCCCCAAAAGGCAGGTTCCTCATGGAACCCAATCTCCTTACTGGGTTCTGAGGCTACAGGGAGAAATTGTTTTACAAGTAATACTGCTTAAAGGTGTGATGCAGAGGGCAAGCTGGTTATGCCAGCTCATTTTCAGGCTGTCATCTCTCAAGCAATGCAGCGAGCTTGAGATGCAGACTTTGGACAGCCTGCAAAGATGAGCAGAATGTGGTTAGCCAAGTAACCACTAGATGACACTGTTGTTCCACACAGCTACAACCGAAAGGCTTCATCTGGCGGTGAAAATGTGTCTTGTAAAAGAGAAGTGCAGATGTGGTGGTGTTTCAGTGTTTAGTGTATTCTCTGTCTTAGTGCAAGGGGTAAAATCATTGCATTTGCCTTTGTGTATGTCCTCACAATTAAATGCTGGCTTTCATTCCTTGGTGTTTAGGTTAAACAGCCTGATTCAATCTGCATTTAGCCACTACTGCCTGAGTTCTCCAGATTCATAGCAATGAAGAAAATAGTAACTTCATATGTCACACAGGGCGGCTTTACTTACAACATCACTAAGAAGATTAAAAATAAATTGAAGCATATGTCACTTCAAAGGGGGCAAGAAAAGGACATCTGCATTATTTGATGCATTAATGAGAAAGTTCTGCCAAGTCTTGATTTGAACTGTATGGGAAATGATGTGATTGGTAAACTTGCAAGTTAAATGTATTTCAAATGAAATTGTTTCTGAAATTTGTACTTAAGCTAAGTTAAGGGATGCTTGTATTTAAACTTTGCCTTCTGATATCTTGTTCATAAATTGAGCTTTACTCTTTTAACTTGAGGAGTTTACAATAAAAAAAAAATCAAAGCAATTTAGCTACAAATATCTAAGGCTGCATTTCGGTAGAATAAGCAAGAACAGCTCTTGTGCCTGAGGCAAATCTTATCATCCATGACCATCTGTACAGCTACAAACTAACTACCTCCAGCACTGCATGATTCTGTAGACATTGGACTATGGACTAGCAAGCTAATATCCATCCAGCCTGATTCCCACACCCAGCTCCAAATATCCCTAATATCCTCAATTCTGTTTAAACTGAAAAGAAACATCTTTGCTTTCCTTATGTATCAAATATCCCCAAAGTTATGGAGGTCTAGATAATTTTTACCTTTCCTTTCTATGCTGAGAATGAGGAAAATAAAGGTCAGTAATGTACAGCTGGATGCTAGAGATGCATGGGCAGAAACCCTCATGAAAAATTCACGAGGAACAATATGAGTTTCTCCACGCCATCTTGGTGCTTCTGGCTTGTACAGCTCAGCTGAGCAAGGCTTCTTTGCTTCTGAAGGAAATACGACTTCCAGGAGGCTAATGTTCTGTTTAATGCATTAGCTTCTCCCCTTGGGATTCAGTTACAAATGCAGCTCAGGCCAAACTGATGAAATATCAGTTAATATGTGAATCTGACAGCTTGGAAAGGACACAGCTGCAGTGAGATAGGACAGTTTTGGGGTGATAGAGAAAAATATAAATACATGAAGACCAGTATTTGCATATGTGGATCATTTTGAGGGAGACACCAACAACTTCTTAATGAAAATAAGAATAATCAGTCTGTTTTTCCAGACATAATTTCTCTGGTGTTCATCCTACGGGCAAATTTGGCATGATACAAAAAACTTAGGCCTAAACCATAGCCCATTTGTTTTATTGTTAGTATGACGTTTGTGCTGTATAAAGATTTCAGATATGTCAACTTTTTCAGCATAAGTGTATCAGGATTTTGTGAAAAATTCAAGTGTGGACACTTGCCAGACCCTGAATAAAATGCCTTTCATTTGGTTTACCCTGAAACCATAGGGATTCTTCCAGCAGAATGGAAGAAGGCCCAGTTTCAAATAATTTCCCACATAGCTATGTTCCCAAATATATTTTAAACTTACGTCAAGAATCCAACAGAAATTTGTCTTTATGTATGGAATAGCCAATGCAGGTGGCTAAATAACATATGCAATCAGATGTAAAAATGCTTCCAAACATTGCTCCTAAAAATGGATTTGGGTAAAAGCAGTGTGCCTATAATTGACTGATGTTGTGGATCTCTGTGAGATTCTAGGTTGAGTTGCCCCATCAGTCCATGCAATGGTGGCAGGAGCACAGACCAGTCCTGTGGGTTACACTGGTCCCCTTCTGCTGTGGTTTATTAGCATGGTCATGTACTATGGTCTCCACATGATTCCCTCGGTGTTGTAGTGTGACTTGGAATTAGGAGTCCACTAGATGTTCTCGTACTCTGGGTTCTTGGGGAGGCAGTGACTGTGGGAACATCCTACCCATGGGAAGAACCTGATGCTGAAAGGAGTCCACTGTGTCAGGGACTGCCACGGGAGGCTAAGTATGGATGCGTATTCTTCACTGACAACCTGGAGTGCTTGTATATGTCTCTATCAAGTTATGTGTTGGCCCAGAAAACAGCTGAGAACTCTATATTTTGAGGTTACACCCTGCAGATGGAAACATTTAACTCTTTTTAGCCTGAATACTACAGAGACTAAAAGAAGTCAGGAAGAGAAAATCCCTCAGACCTGGAAGCTGCCTGTGTGTCTTTGGAGAGATGGGAAAATCAGAAACGAGATTTCTCCTATCAGTGTTTCACAGATATTATATAACTGTATATGAATTAATTACTAAAGCATTGGAGAGAAATTGATTGCACTCAGGTTCCAGAGTCGATATTCCAAAAGTTAGGTTTTTTCTGTAGAGGATGTGATAAATAGAAACAAGAATTAGTGGGAAAAGAGAGGATGGTATGAGGCTTAAACAGAAATTTTAATAAATTCCTTCTTTCAGGTAAAAGGAGAAGGCAACAAAAAGTCCACTTGTAAAATAAACTTTATGCTTAGAAATACTTGGGTATTTTAGTTACTGAATTATGACTGAAATAACATACAGTTTTTAACATATTTAGATTCCTCTTGCTTGTAATTTTCCTCTGATCTCCCTGAAGTTTACAGACACTTAAAAATGACTGGACAAGCACTAAGGAACTCCTACTCTTTATAAATCATCCCAAACAGCTACCAGAATTGCAAGCAAGATTGCATTGGTGAGATGATAGAAAAGGAAGTAATTACGGAACAAGTAATTTGATGAGAAGAAAATTAAAGTATGAGCCCAAATAATAGGATTTATAAGGTCAAGATAATTGTGTTATGGCCTAAAGTTGTGTCAGGGGAGGTTTAGGTTAGATATTAGCAAAAGGTTCTTCACCCAGAGGGTAGTTGGGTGCTGGAACAGGCTCCCCAGGGAAATGGTCGCAACACTAAGCCAGACAGAGTTCAAGAAGCATTTGGATGATACTTTCAGGCACATGGTGTGATTTTTGGGGATGTCCTGTGCAGGGCTAAGAGGTGGACTGGATGATCCTTGTGGGTCCCTTCCAACTCAGTATATTCTGCGTTTCTGTGATTCTGTGTTTAACTTCTCTAAACCCTATTCAGAAAAGTTAGGAATTATTGTCATTTGATGAAAAAACTTTATCAAGTGCCTCTGTCTTTCAAAAACAAATGTTTTGAAGGTAAGGTTTCCATAAAACTTCTTCAAGCAAAGGGATTTCTGAGGTCAGAGCTGCTAGAAAATACAGGCCAGGTCTTCAGTCAGTGTTAAAGGGCATCATTTGAAGGCAGCTGAAAGTTGCATACTTTGTACCAGCTGATGGGCTCACCTTCTGCACTCAAGGTAAACCAAGAACAGCAGAGCTGCTCTCATTAATACAGTAACATGTTTTCTTATCTCCAGGTATTGGTTCTTCATTTTCCTTTAAAAGTTTAAGTTTCTACCTGAAAGTTGCTGTATTATAGCATTGATAAGAAGGAAAATAGTTACTTGAGCCTTGGTCATGCTCTTAGAACAACCAGCAAGTGTGCAAGAATTTATTTTCTCTAGAATGTTGCAAAATAAATTATGTTTTCCCATTATACATACAGAGATACTGAAAACCACCAGGGTCAGGTGGCTTCTCCGTGGCCAGTAAACAAGTCACTGGCTCTCAGGAGACACTGGGTTTTTGCCTCAGTTGATGATTTCAAGTAAGGTTAAAGCAGAATCCTACACTTAAAAAATTACAATCTTTTTTAATCCCCTTCTGCAGAGGCATAAATAATTGCTTTAGATTATATATTCTATTCCATTTGCCTTGAAATATAAAAAATTATCTTCTGCTATTACGCACAAATCCCCATTTGATCAGCGAGTGCATATGTACAAATGATCCTTAAAGCACTTTTTCACCTGTGTTGAAAAGAGACCTGCTGCTAATATTTTGAATTCTCTCCCAGTTCACCTATTTCATGTCCCATTTTAGTCAGTACTTGGAGGAGGAGACTGTGAGTTATGTTGTGCTTTTGCTAGATGGTGCCAGAGTACACTCCCACTCTGCCCAGTTCACAGAACTGGCTGGAGCAAAAATTTAGCTGTTTATTAGAAAACCTTGCAATAAAGCATAAACTGTATGGTCCTGACAGTCTGCACTGGTGACTGGGCACAGCAAAACACGAAAGCTTAGCTATGTATAGAAGAAAGACTGCTTTCTGTCAGTAAGTTAAGCAAGTAAGCAGAATTATTTTTCTGTGTTTGAAATACAAAAAAAAAAAGGTGTACTAGATATTTTTGATCCATTAGTTAACGTCATGAAGCTAGGAGTCTAATCAAATAACAACGCAAGGAACGTCCACATATCTATAAATTGGTAACATAGAGTGTACAACTAATGTCACTGAGTCATTTCCATCAGGGACTCATAACTTGACAGCATTGGTTTTCCTTCTCCTTTCTCTTCTTTTTTTTTCATTACATTGCTTTTTCCACAGGTCTGCAAGCAATTAACATGGGTGACGAATTGCCAGAATACAGCTTTTTTCTTGATGTGCATATGTCACTACCATAATATTACTGGAAATCTAATAATTTAAATTGTGAAACTTATTGCCTAGGAAGTGACATTGCTGAATGTGCTCTTTCATAGACAGTTCATTGTTGACACTGGCCCATTAGATATCATACTATGTCACTTGTAGTAGCTCTACAAGAGAAACAGTATTGTTACTACTGCTCTGTATTAGGAAAAATCATCCCTTGCAGCTGTTAGTGCTGAACCTATTTCTGAAAGGTAAGCAGAGGAGACAAAATATGGATCTCAGTTACAAGAGGGTAAGTACATTGCTGTACTGACAGCCAGTTCAAATTAAAATAACCAAAGAGGAAACCCTGCTCTGAAAATACTATTCTTTTGGATCAGCATCTTTTTTTGAAGAGTGCTTGGCACAATTTGGGCACAGAGTATAAAAAGTGCTTCTATGGGATTGCTTTCTTTTGTACTCTATGAAGGTCCTCCCAATATTTGCAAAACAATTGGGAGAAAGTGCCTTCTTTCTCATGGCCTTGTCCACCTTGGAGGGAGAGGGGAGAGTTGAAAGGTATAAGTTCTCCTGAACTCCATAACAAAATCCACAAGCAGGAAGACGACCCCTACATTCTCAGATAGTCTGTACATGGAGAAACAGATGAAAAGTGAACACAACATACCTTGGAACTGAAGCCTGTATTAAAACAGTTAATGAACTGCACAAAGGGAATCAAATCAGGCAGGCACTGTGTACAGGGCTAATACATTCTTACTGCATTGTAAATATTTGTATTTATGAAGATTAATGGACTGAAATATTTTAGAATGAGGTCTGTTGTTTATCTGTGTGCTGCAAATATGAGAGATAGCTGCAGTGTGAGTTTCCCCACACCATCCTGTTAATGACCTCAACTCTGACCCTGGAGGTCCTCTTGAGGGAAAAAGGGGAAATGTAGTCCAGATCATTTATGGCCACTTCCTGTGTAAAGCCATGCAAGACATTCACCTGGTGATATTGCAATGTGAGCTATAAGCAATGATAACAAATTTCTTAGTGCTTGAAACCTCAGATGTACTAGAAACACCAAATTTAAAAGCCCAGATTTTTTCAAACTAGTTGCTAATCCTTGCACCAGTACAAACACTGGATCATCCTTAATGATCTGCAAAATACACTGTGTAGCTTAACCTGAACTGAATTAACGCTTGACTCTACCTGTATGCATAACTGTGCTGCAGGGATTCACTTCCTTGTCTTAAACATTCTGTCAAGAATTCATACTAATGTGTAGTCCAAAGCAAGATGTATAGTTCAGGGACAGGAAGAGCAGTGGCAGAAAGTTAGGTCTAGTCTGCTGCAGGGAGATGCTAAAGAAGGGGTTTTGTTGTCAATTGTAATTTGCGACTTGTAGTTTGACCACAGGAGAAGACTGAATACAAACAAAACCTATTAATACTTTTCATTGCTATCTGAATATGTGCCTCCATCAGATATGAAATAGATCTACTTTATCCCATTTATGGTTAATTTTTTTCAATTGTGGTAATGTAGTCAGGTGTCCCGACTTGGCCAACAAGAAATAGTTCATTAGGTGGTGGTAATTTAATTGATTTTCCTCACTAATGCATATCACAAGACATACTACCATTACAGGAAGGGTTCAGGAGGTGGTTGATCCCCATTAAAATCATGTGATTATGCTTCTAGTTTCATAGTTTTGCAGCCTGACCCTAGCCACTGCTGGATTCAGTGGTGGTGAACCAGCATATGCTATACAAACAGAGAAGAAAGATGAAATGAAGGAATATTTGTGGGATTTCCCAGAGGGTGTTGGGACTAAGGAATATAAAAAATTTGGAAGAAAATCAACAAAATATAAAGACACAAACAGCTTTGTTATGGTCCTCAGCTTACACAACCATAAATAGATTTGTACTTCCTATACGCCTTTGGGGGAGGCAATAATTTTTCATGTTTTTGAAATAAGGAGCTATGGCACAGAGTGGATTAACTCATGTTTCCAGTACCTCTTTTGATTGACCCAGGAATTCAGCCTATATGTGTGCAACCTGAGTAATGCACTCCAATGATGACAGATCCATGTTTTATCCTGGATAGAACCTGTCTCAGGACCAGAAATCTTGTCCCTAGAGTGCTTATAATGTAGACTCTATTGCTCTGTAATGATTTTAATTTTATGATTTACAGGGTTTAAAGCACTAATGAAAGAAAACTGGGCATTTGAATGGATCATTTTAATATAAATACTATAAAAAAATAGAGCCACAACTATCCATGAACAAATAATTGCAAATTGTTTAATAAGTTTTGAGGCAATTGGATATTTATACAGACAAGTTTTCAAACAAAGGCCCATATATGACTAGGTTTTGCTCTCAAAGTTAGTGTAACTATGGAGAGAATACACACAGACATATGCCTGGTAATGGTGACTGATGTGGTCTTGGACAGAGAGGAGTGGGAGAGACACTGTCAGAGATGCATCTATTGCAGCATTTCTATGTACTCTTCCTAACCAGAGTTATTTTTTCCTGTTACTGCTACAAAGACTGGTCCTGGTACATCTTGATTTACCTGATCTTATTTGACAGGTTGGGGGTAAAACACCTGCAGATGATTCTCATCTGTATTTGACTCTTGAAATGTCAAGGCAGGAAACACATTCTGCAAAGCAGTTCTTTGGTTTCCTCCTTCTCACTTTTGAAGATGTGTAACAGTTACAAAGCTCATTGCATCAATAAGAGAGGATCAATAAATGAACAAAAAAAATTATTAATCCTACAATGAGTTTTAGGGCATGGTCAAATAGTAAAACAAATATTTCTTCAGCAGTCTTTTAGGTCTGATCTTTGCTGAGTAAGATGTTGGATGCTTTGGTGGAACTACCATGAGGATTGATCAAGTCAGGTCAAAAAGATTGCAATTTTGGCATTCTTTTGAATTTCAGTTTTTAGGGATTACTTTTAAACTATTTCTGTCTTGATATATGAATGAAACCAACAGTAACAAAAAATGAAATAAAAAAAGAGACTTTCCTCCTCTTGCCGCTAAACATCCTTCCTGACTCTGAACAAATAACTATTTATAGAGCCAGAAAATGGAAGAGAAGGCAGAAAGGAAATGAGGGGGAAAAGGAACAAGGAATGAAAATAATCAGTGAATATTTCTTTGGGCAGGTCTGGTAGCAGGGTGTAATACTTGCTTCTACCTCCTTATTTTCCTGAATAAGACAGTTAATTTATTAGATACATGCCCAAATCTCTGAAAAATATGTTTTAATGTTAAGTTAGAACAGGATTTCAATTCTTTAGTATTTACACATGCAGTAAATAACATTGACTCCTATTTCAGTGCCACAAAATTGTTTTGCACTGTGGATTTTACAATACCAGATTTCCTAACCTCTTCAATAAAGCATGGCCCTTTGTATAAAAAGAGGAAGAATCCCATGGTATTTAAAATCTCTTTCTTCTGACCTTTCTTAAGGGTACATCCGATTTGCAGCACTGTATAATGTGTTAGCAGCAGGCAAGACTACATCTTGAAAATCATTCAGAATTGATAACGTGTCCCTATGCACATGATCCTCATACACAATTTCCCTTTTCAAAGGAACCTGCTAGGAATTTGAGTTTGCCATTTTAAAACTGACAATAGTGAGGCTGTTTGGTTTTTTTTTATTTTGTTCTGGGGCTTTTTAAAGGTTTCGGTGTTCAAAATATTTATAAAATAACAAATTAAGAAGATAATACTACTGTGGGCTACACAGAACAAAGCAGGGGCCAATGCTGCCAAAGCATAAAAGATTCCCTAATCTGTATATCTGAGCCAACTGCCTCCGTGACTGTATCTGATAGGCAATATGCACTGCTTCTCCTTTTCCTTTCTTTTTAAAAGAATTTCAATACTCTCTTAAGCTTTCATATGAAAAATGCAGAAGCAGGGCATATATCAAGGATGAAAGGATACGGTAGAAGAAAGACACCTTTCCATTTTTATTGCTAGGATTTCTTTTTTTCTTTTATAAACTTTCTCAGTCACAGGCAGTTACATGAGTATACTGGCAGTCCAGTTCTTTTCAACAGCTTTCATTTGAACTTATCCATAATAGATTTATATGGTCATAGATTCTTCATGCTGAATTTATTCTTTACATTTCTATAAATTAATGCCATTGCTATCAGAGACAGCTCCTGACAATAGACTTCCCTGTTCAGGGCCAGCATTTAATGTTTTTTGTGTACTAGTGAATTCCCCATAAAGGAACTCCACTCTATACAGTATGAGAGCTCAATGCAATACTGAGTTTTCTTCTTCTTCTTAAAAAAAAAATCACTAGAAGGAACAATTGATGATAGAAAAATGACTAGCTCGACAGCACATAAGATTGTTTTATGAAAACATTTTAGCACTGATAACCACATCTTAGATGCAATCCATAGCTGATGGCAAGCCATCCTTGTATCTGTTCCCACTGCATGTAATTAGCTTCTAACACATATCCACATCATGCGTTTTAAATCTTCCTTTCATCTTTCTGCTGCAGTACTGATATCTCCAACAACGGATTTTTAAGCAAGCGTTTTATGACAGATGCTCTACATAGTCATTTTATATCTGTGGCATCAATAAAGCAATAAAACTTAATTGGTTACTTCAGCACAAAGAAGCATACCTTGAAGCTGTAGATTGACAGACAGGTTCACTGAGGAGGAAAGGAGGGAAGAGATGGTGGGTCAAAGCTGATATTGCTTTATGAATTGCTTCTTAGGGTGCTGTCTTGGCAATCACTGCTACTAGAGGAATCTTACCTCATTTAGTTTGGTAATGCTGGCATACCTGTGATGTGCCTAGCCAGACCAGCACAGCTGAGCACTGCTGGGTCAGAGATTCCAAGGTTTAGGTTCTCTCTGGCTAGTCACAGACTTCCAGCAAAACATTTAAGCCCTTCAGCACATTAAAAACCTTGTTACTATAGATGAGTCAATGGGCCTTCAATCCTAAAGTGCAGTATGCTGTGGGTGACGATAAGCAGAAGATTGTCGTAATGGTTGAATCTAAGCCCCCAAATCCCTTGGTTCATTTTTTTTCTTGAAGCTAACAGCCTTCCACAGTTCTTTCAGAAAGGCTCTGCGATTGTTCGTGTAAAGATCATGTTGATACACAAGAGCAGTCCTCGCTGTTCAAACAAATATGAGGAAGATGGTTACATGCAAAAATAGCATTCAGTGAATGCTCTGAACTCCTCCAGATCACAGAATGCAGCATTGTTATAATTTTGCAAATATCCATAGCATAGTCTCTGACTGAAACCAAACCAAAGCAAAGCAAACCCAGGAAATTTATATTCTGAATCATGGAAGGAAATCAGTCTTTCAATGAGTCTCTATCATCTCATCCTCAACTTTTGTTCTTATGTTAATAGATTAACAGAATTTTATTATTTCCTGTTCATTTCTTGAGAAATAAGATGAAAATGTGGATAGAACCAAGATGATTTAGAGATAGTAAATGTTCAATGCACATTAACTTATGACTACAGTTTATGGATATTTCTTGTCTCCAATAATCTGCTAATTTGTCACATATTATTCAGCAATGTTATTTGGTTTATGAGGGGGCTTCTACAAAAGTTAAGGTTAAAGGTAGACTTTTCATGCTAAGTTAAAACATATCCTGTTGCAGATGAATAAAGATTTATTTTTTGGCAAACTGCAGCTGGGAAAATTTATCACATAGTCCTGAACTTCTATGACACTTACTCCATCTCTGACCTCAAGCATCACCTGTTTTCACAATGCCCTCTCACTACTTTTGTTTATTGGTGTGTGCATTCAGTGCACTTGAGCAATGTCAGAGTGAGTAAGCTCAGCAAGAAGACCTGAAAGGAAACAGCTGTCTCTGGTCTAACAGAGGGGACAGCATGGGCTGGAAGTGCAATGATTCACTTCCCTGCTGCTTGCGTGGGCCACAGGAACTATAGGGGAAGACTAAACAGGACCCCAACCACTGCTGTGGACAACTTGATTTCTTCCTCACTCATTTCCCTCATGTTTCTCCCTATCTCTTCCTCTCCACCAGCCCAGCCTACCACTGGCTTGCAATGGGGAGTTGGATGATAATGCAGATCCTCAACCCTGCTGGAGCCTCTACAAGTCTGTGGCTCTCCTGAAGGGCTCAGAAGTTCAGCAGATGTTGCCAGCACTGTGGGCTTTCTGAAGGCCCTGGATGGGAATGAATCAAGATCTTGGCTTCATGCCCATTTTTAATGGCAATGGCTTCAGGGTCTTTGCACCAGCTAGCTTTTTTGTGCACACCCATGTGATGTTTAGTGGAATGACACTGATATTGCTCTATAAACTTCTGAAAAGAAATACTTTTGCAAGGCTTGCTTATGGAAAAGGTATAGATGAGAAAGTATGAAAAAGCATGTAGATCTCTATGTATCTGTCAGTGAGAAATGCAGAAGCATTTTAGTCAATGGCTTCTGACAGTCTGTACTCTTACCCTGCCCCACAACATTCCCAAACAAGTATTCTCTTCAGCTGTGCAGTTCTTCCAAAGCAAAACCTTTAAAATTAGAAAGTACAGGTCAGGGCTTGATTTCATTACTGTGAACAGGACCAGAGGCTGTGATGTTATTCTGCAACCATCTGAATAACTAGATAAAATTGATGGTTTCCTTATGGTTTGATTAGATTTTGTGTCAGTTCTTACAGTGACAGATTTAGAGAAAAGAAATAAAAAGACAATGCAATTTAAAAATCAATAGTGTGGTGGGAAGGCAATGCAGACTGGGAAGTTTTGCATAGTGGATAATATTGTATTGCAATGTTTAATTTCTCCTTTTATCCTTTTATATTTATTAACATTTAAACAGATTTCTAGGGATTTTTATCTTTCATAATGACTACGGTCCTTTTGCTGAGCTCATTTCCATTACACAATGTTATTTCAGCTGCTAGGCAAGGAGATAATGTGCCCTTCATTAAAAATAGCTAGGAAAAGGAGAGTAGCGTACCCCCTCCCCCTCCTCAACAAGCATTTCTCATCTTATCTTTTTTTTTTCTCTCTCTTTCTTTTTTTTTTTTTTTCCCCTTATTACGCTACTCAGATCTTTTGTCTGTGGAGAAGTTTGATTATGCCTTAATCCAAATGGCCAGTTCAATGTATTTTAATCCAATTAAACAATTCAAACTATTCTGGGTGTCATAATCCATTTCTTAATCCAATTAGCTGTTGTCCTCCTGACTGTGGAGGCTGTTGTTTGTTTTCAGTTTTAAAATGCAACATCATGTTGCAAGCTAGTTTAGACTGTTTCCCTTGTAACCCAAACAAGGAATGAAAATGAGAGATGTCAGCAGTGTTTGCATCCTTCCTGGGTTTGATCTATTTAGTCTATTTATCAATAATTAAAATTAGTAGGACTTGATTCTCATGATCAAATTGGATTTGTCTCTTTGATATTTTCTTTTCATGAAACTGGCAGAAATTACTTGTAAATTTAGCTGGTTTAGCTTGGGGTGCTCAGCTTGAGAAGGTTCAAGGCTTCTCTGTATTTTATGAAAATCAGAGCCCTTTTAAGGAAATGCAAAGTGACTCTCTCAGTTCCATAATCAGTCATGAAAATCTTGCCCTTTGTATTTTGCCTTTTCAAGCTAGTAGGCTGAGCAGTTCATCCAGGGAAATGCAAGCTTGGATTTTATTGAAACATTCCAATTACTTTCCTATCTGAATAAACCTAGAATATTTATGAACATATATTGTAACTTCAGCATTGAATACTAACTTTCCAAGTAATATTTAATTTTTGCTTTTACTTAACATGGAAAAAAAGGTGAGATTTTCAGAGTTCACATATTATGGAGCTACTGACTCCATGATCTATAGTCTAAATTATCATAGTGGACCCAGTCTTTCCAGAGCTTGCTCTGTTAAATCCTATTCAGCTTTAAGGCAACTGCACTTTCCAGTTTGCTTTTCCTTTAGACACGTCATACAATCTGATCTGAAAAGAACTTGAAGTCCTTTTTTATGAAAAATCAGAGGAAGAGTTAAGTTGCTCTTGGGCTGTTAAAAGCTCTTCTCCACATACTAAATCTATGCTGTAAATCTGTACTTGAAACATGAATCAAAAACTGTCTGAAGGGTACACCTCAGCAATACATAGTTCTTTTACAAATATTTCCGTGATTCTGAAACCGAAGGATATGTCTTTACTTTGCTATAGTGAGATTTAAAAATAAATTTGAATCTTCTTTTTTTTTAACCAGCATAAAAAAGCACAATATTGTCTATATAAATTATCTATATGCCAAAGTAAGAAAAAACCCACCAACAACAAAACAAAAAACCACAAAACAACAAAACACCCTTAGCAGAGAAAAAAAGATTACTGTGAGCAGGCAAAACAAAAATTCCCTCTCAGAACTGTAACAAACAGGTTACTTTTCAATCTTACTGGCATACTTTCCGTAGATATTACATTGATATTTTTTCATCATGAATCTAAGTCATGTAAAAGGATTGGAGATGTGGAATATTCATTCACGCAAAGCTGATCATGCAACTGGTGAATTTACCAACAGGTGAAAACATTACATGAAATCATCAATTTACAAATAAAAATAGACTGTTTCATTGAAATTGTTTTGATATCAATAGAGAATTGATTAGGTGCTAAATCTATTTGATATCTAAACCAGGATTCTCCAGGGAGCTGAAGGTGCTAACTCGCTAGGCACCTCCATGGGTCTTCAACCGTGGTCATGTTTCCTGAGGATTATACCAGTGGTCTGTAAGGATACTGGAGACTTGCCGGAGTGATAAAGGGTGAAGTTCATCTCTAGATTCAGATTCATAAATTAGATATCTGCATAGATCTCTATGAGCTGTAGACCTGTATCTACCTGTAGACTGGTCTCAATATATATGGCAGAGATAATTACAAAGACTATTGGACAGAACATAATGTGCAAGAAATTGAAGCTCAAATATGGAATGTGCCTTTTCGGCCACTGCTTTGTAGTGATGTTTACATGAAGCTCCTCCATTTCTTTCAGATCATACAGTGTCCTTCTGCATTGCTGAAGCTTCATAAACAAGTTATTTTCAAGAAGAATGTACAAGGACACAGTAATGGAGGTTAGCTGCAGCTATGAATTTTATGAACAGTTTGATGGAAACCACATTAAATGGCAACATCAACCCACAAATCAACTTTGCAATGTTGTTACTCCGATCTGGTGTTGAGGGTGATTCACTGTGAATTTGCTTTTCATGGCCACCGTTTCATGCAGTGTCATTTATCAGCATACCAGCCACTTGTGCTGCAAGAAACTCTGGCATTTTGTTTTAACAGTGTTAACAACTAACATTTTTACAATGCTGCTCATGTTAGCAAAGTAAGTACTGCAAATAACATCACAAATCCTACAATAATTGCCCTTTTTGTAATGTGCCTGTTCACCGTGCTATCACCAAAGTCATAAAGCTGTCACATCCTCACATGTGCTCTGTCTTAGAACAGCAGCACAATTTCTATATGGACCCACATGGGTCAAAACGCATGTAAAGGTGATCCACAAGCAGAGGAAAAGCTGGATGGTACAAGGAAGAGTCCCCTTATTCACAGGATAAAGAAAATTCTCTCTTGAGACTTATGCCTGAGAGAGGTATATTAGGAAAAGTAAAGATGTATTAGCTAAAATGAAATATAGAGCCTTGACATTTTTTCCTTATTTTGACAAAGTAGTAATATCCTAGTAGCCAGTGGCTCCTGTAGTCTGAATGAATGTAGTCCTTTTCAGATCATTGACTGTCCCCTGGCTTGCAGTTCTTCCATGGGAAGGTTGGGTCTAAAACAGGATTGGACCCTGTTATTCCCATTTCTCTGAGGTCAGGGCAAGGTAATATATCATAGAGTCATAGAATGGCCTAGGTTGCTAGGGACCTTAAAGATCATCTAGTTGCAAACCCCCATGCCATGGACAGGGATACCTTTCACCAGGCCAGGTTGCCCAGAGCCCCATCTAGCCTGGCCTTTAACACTTGCAGGGATGGAGCATCCATAAATTCTCTGGGTAACATTTTCCAGTGCCTCACAACTCTCAAAGTAATTATTTTTTTCCTCATATCTAATCTAAACCTACTCTGCTTTAGTTTGAGATCATTCCCTCTTTTCCTGCTCATGAAAAAAGTCTCTCTCCATCTTTTCTGTAGGCTCTCTTCAGGTACTGGAAGGCCATCCCGAAGCCTTGTGTTTTTCAGGATAAACAATTCCAATTCTCTCAGCCTTTCCTCATGGGGAGATGCTCCATCTCTCCGATTAACTTGGCGGCCCTTCTCTGGACTGGCTCCCAGAGGTTGATGTTCTTCCTGTGCCGGGGACCCCAGAGCTCAATACGGGACTCCAGGTGGGGTCTAACCAGAGTAGGGTAGAGGGGCAGAATCACCTTCCTCAAAATGCTGATTAAAGAAAGGTCACCAAAAGCCTTCTAGAAGTGTGATTTATTTAGAAGAAAAGCATAAAAAAACCCAGTTAAACATTTAAATCACTAAATGTGGCATATATTTGTATGAATCTTTTCCCTACAGCTTGCTACATTCTCGTCCTGGAAAGGCACCAATATCTTAGACTCTTTCCACAGAATCTGTTTCTTTCTTCCTCTCCCTCTGCTTAACCCTTCAGTCTGTTTCCCTAGCTATGTTATGAGACGCATCCTATCCTTTCTTCTCAGGAGACTTTTAACTACTCATTAACCTTTACATTTTCAAGTTCTGAACTTGGAAAAATAAATATACATCTTCTTAGTAGACAGGATGCCATGTCTTTGAGGTTAATAATTTTTCCCATTATTTTTTGGAGATCTGGCTTAAGTATTTGTTCTGGGAAGCCAAGTGTTGCTTCCTAATTAATTTTCTATGAATCCCATGGTAATCTAAATCAATATACTTACAAAGAGAATTCCTGAACTCAGTTGAATATATAAAGCTTTCACTGTAATACTCTTAAAAGTAGTTGCATTTTTTCAGTTCTACGAAATGAGATCAAAATAAGTGCATTTCAGCAGAAAACAATGAGGCTTTTTTTTTTATCCTTTGAAGGTAGCATTGTATTCCTCTTCTGTGAAAAGAGAGTTGATGACCTTGTCACAGCCCCTTGCTGTGGAATAGGGCCCCTTTGCACTGCCAGTGGAAATATGTGTGTTTGGATCCAGAGGTTCCAGGTTTCATTTCTACTGCTGATAATTTATCTTTGCTTACACTGGTATACCTTACTCTTTCCATACCTCGAGATGCATGTGAGGAGAATCTTTAAAGTTTCAAAGCAAATAAAACTGAACAACATTCATTTTTAAATCTTTCATTCTTATGAAAATCATTAAAAAAAACCACAGGAGATTTTTAGTGGAAGAACAGAATCTTCTATTCTGCTATTCTATTCTGCTATTCTGATAAGAATAGCCCTGGAAAGAACCACATGCTTCACCAGTCCACATATAGCAGCATACTAAATGTCTAGGTTGTCTAAGTTAGAAAAGTCTCCAAGACATCTACTAGGGCATTCCTACAGGATGTCTAAGAGGTGTGTAGACTACAAAACTCCTTGAAACTCAACACATTACCTGAATGGAAAGGCCAAACCCCTTAATTATAAAATATTCAAGAAAGAACAAAAAAATTAGGAAGAAAACCTCTAAAATCAAGGAATTATTTAATTCCTGCAATTTGAATTCTTTGTATAATTTTTAGAGAGCCTGAGGTTGGTGGGAAGAGGTAACACGAAAAATAGTCATATTGTTGTTTAATAAGTATTTTAACCAAAGCATTATCCAGAAGAGTTACATTCCTATATTACAACACTTTGAGCTTGATTAAGGTGCCTAAACATAAATGTCTAGGCTTCCTAAGAAACTTTGGGATATAGAAGATGTCTATGGGCTGTGCACATATGGCAGAAGAGTAGATGAGACCAGGAAATGCTTCTCAACTGGCAGCTGGAGGATATGTAGGATACTTCAAATGACATATAATAGATATTAAGTTACATCTAGGATATTTATATCTGATATATGTATATATAACATACTAGGTTTAACTGAAAAATGTAATTGAGTCCTTTATGTCCTGTTGGTAAAATAAGAGAAATAAAAAATATACAGAATGTTAAAGAAATATATATCTTTATAGACCTGTTGCTGGAACAAGTGGTATGACTTCCTCATATTTCAAAAGAAACTAAGTCAGTATCTAACATGGTTGAATAAATAATAAGAAACATAAATAGTTCACTAGCTTTCCTGAGCCATGCACAATGCCCAGATCATAATTGGTTTTCCACACTTCTCTCAAATTAAAATTAAATATTTTTGCTGTATTTTTATTTAACTAATGAAATATGCTTTTAACAATGTCATTTGGTTGTATGACATTGATGCTGGATATTCAGAATTTAACTTTTTCTGTGATGTTGGTAAACCCTCCCATGTTGGATGACCAAGCAAGTATAGAAAAGTCAACTAAGCTATTAATCTTTCAGGCAAAGATTGGAGAGATTAAACACAGCAGAGAAGACTAGAGAATTTGAGCAGTTTTTTCTTGCTTTCAGCTGTAAAGTGTGTTCAGAGACATGATATTATGGATAGTTGTGAATAGAAGGCTTCTACAGAAAATAGTATGAAGGTGTTCCCCAAGCAGTTGCAATCACCACTAACTCTGCCAGTGAGGATGTAAGCAAAAGAAATTGTAGGGGATCATAGCTGGGGCAGGTGACCCAGACTGACTAAAGGGTTATTCCATACCATAGAACATCATGCCAAGTATATAAACTGAGGGGAGTTACCCAGAAAAGGTGTGGATCTGGGCTTGGGAACAGGGGTGTGGCATCGGTCAGTGTTTGGTGAGCAATTACATTGTGCATCACTTGTTTTTCCTTTTTTATTACAATTATTATTATAGTTTATCATTATTACTGTATTTTACTTTATTTTCAATTATTAAACTACTTTTATCTCAACATACAAATTGTACTTTGATTCTCCTCCTCGTTCCACCGGGGTGGGGTTGGAAAAGAGATGGGGGTTGAGCCTGTGTGGTGCCTTATTTCCAGCTGGGCTTAAACCACAATAGAGGGGGGAAAAAAATAAAAAGTCCACATATCCCTGTCCTAGTGGCTGCTCTCTGGGCCAGGTGAAAGCCTCTGAAGGTGGAAAGAGGAGGCAATTGCTTCAGGAAAAGAGCCCAAATAAAAATCTGACAAAATCTAAATCTGAAGAATTGATATAGGCTGAAGATATGCCCAAAATAGCAAATTTTAAAACATTGGAAGAGTTCTTGGGAAGTGGACCGTTTTGAATGCAATATTAAGATGTTAGCCCAGTCTCTGGCATGGTTAGCTAGTTAGGATGAGCCAGATATCATTCTAAATAAGCAGTTTCAGTGTGGAAAGTTTGCAATTTAGAGACCAGCAGAAATGAACAGAGTTGGGGTAGATCCTGAGAAATGCTGAGTTCAGTCATATTGGGGATCCATCTTGTACGCTATACTGTCTCTTTTATGTTTATTCAACAAAGACAAGTTGACAAGGGATAAAAACTGATAAAAAGAAAGCATCTATCACACCTTTCACAGAATATGTGAGAGTTTGGGGTAGGGAGAGGAGAGTATATATGGTTATGTCTCTGCTTGTTTAATGAAAAATCCACAGAGTATAATAAACCTCATTTCCATGAAATTAGCATACGAGTAAGGCTTTGTAGGATCTAAGAAAGGCACTTTGTTTGAACACATAGGGTATCAAAATTCTCATTTTAAATCTTTAATTAACTTTTCCCCCTCTTCATTATCAGTCACTTATTTCAGTTATTCATAGCCTCAATAAGCTTCCTCTGCTGGCTAAGAGATAAGACATTTAAGAAATAAAAAGTCAAAGTCTGTGTTGCTTTTATTGTTACTGCATTTGAATTTGACCAGAATGCTTTGGGTTTTTTTATCAAAGATTTGAGTGAACAGAGTACTAAGGCTGCCTCGGTTATATACTTCCTGGAAATGAAGAATATGTAGTCGCTGAATGAAAGCTGGATAAACATGCATAAACTGAGATTTTAATGCCATATAATGCATAAAAATTTCTCTGGTTATTGTTTTATATTCACATAAAATCTCTCAGGGTGTTCTATTAACACATGCAATCTTGGAGTGAAATTGAGGAAGTCTAGGAAGTTATTGTCATATGACTATTGGTGTATAGCAGTACCTGAAAAAAGCCCCCAGTGTTCATGTTAATTTTGGTAACTCATGTACACTTTCTTAACAAGTAGATACTGTAATCTACACAATTGTTTTTGTATACAAAAACCCCTTGTTCACTATATCCTGTTGTTCATTTCCTTACTTACTCCATGTCTATTATAATTTACAAGTCTGATTTACTAACTTACAGTGTAGACATGTAATATTTTCAGTCTTGAAAATCCTGAAGACCCCTTTGAGAACTGAAGAAAATTGTAAATGTCACAGTTAGACAACCCCAAATGTCCTGACTTGGTAAAATCCTGGAAGATTACAGTAATCAGATGGAGAAAAATGCAAGTACAGGAATTGACTTCAGGGTGGCTATGAGCTATGATTGTCAGTAAGGCAAACTGAGATCTAGGATATGTTGTGAAAAGTATTTCCAGGAGAAATGGAGAAGTACTAGTACCAGTGTAGCATTCATCATATGCTACAGTGGTGGAAATAAACTAAACAGGACCAAGACACAGGCCAAACAATGATGTGTGATCATCCCTACTTTAAATTGCTAGTATAGCCCTTGCATGTTTTTCATTTAGGCCCATTTACACTTTCCTAGGCAGTGCCTGACCATGGCTCAGGGGATAATGTGGGCTGGGATCCATTCTCAGGACAATGTTGAAAACCAGGGGAGTGCTTGCCTGTGTAGAAGCGAACCATGCCATGTCAACCAACATCCCTCCCATACAGCTTGTTTACCAATACAGGTGTGGCCATCTCAGTGAAATTAATTCCTTAATTTAGATTAAATGCTTCTGATCATCTGAGTCAGGAAAGGGATGCATTCAGATCCCCTACTGAGAAGAGATACTGAGATGACCAAGGAATTTCAGAATTTAGTTTACAAAAAAGAAGATTGAGGGAGCTTAGCTTGTTTAACTTCACAAGAAGCTTTCCGAAAAAGAGTGCACATCAGAGAAGGAAAAGATGTATTTTCAGTGAAGAATAATATTGGTATGAGAACAAATAAGAGATAGTGCCCACAAACATAATTTTCACACAAATTGAAAATTGTGGGAAGTTTTTTTTCTACGCTCTGTCAGAGTGAATGCTTATGTGAATCAGGTTTCCATTTGGAGCAGTGGACAGAAGGTAAACTTTAGGTTCAAAATGGAAAATGGGCTGTGATTGCACAGTTGAATTGGTACTTGAAATAAATGTCTGGATTAAGTTAAGTGAATGATTTCTTCCAGTTTTCAACTCCATGTTATTGGATATTAAAACAATTGGTCAGTGTATGAATTTTTAAGATTAATTTTTGAGGCAATATGTTGAGTAATCTTCCACATTTAGACTCAAAAAAGTCAGTCTAAATTTTGACAACAGTAAAATTAATAGTTCTTTGTAATGATTTTGGAAATGCAGTTACAACTTCTATAAATATGATTTTTAAATTCTACTTAACAATAAATTCTTTCCTTGTTTTACCAACTACTGAGAATTCAGTATGACCCAAGTAAAATACACTAACAACTTCACAATTGGTAATTTCTCTACACAATTTAAAAGTATATTTCTAAAAACCTCTTCCCTCTCAGTTCTGATTTTTGTCCTACACTTGATTTTGATCAACAATGCAGACAAGTATTGTAACTAGGGATTATGCATTAATGAAATGGGATGAAAGGTAATTTTTAAAATAAAAGTCTTTACCATGACCTTCTCTACCCTCAGGTTTTCAAACACTGTGCATGATCAGGAAGTCCAATAATTTATTTTTAGCTCAAACTCAGAGGGTGAAGAGAACCTCTTTGCCTTGGAGGAAACCTCAGTTGAATCTGGTATTGGAATGGGAGGACAATTTTAGCAAAGGAATAAATGATCACAGTTTTAAATTCAGATGAATAACGTATAGTTCTAGTCAAAATTACCAAACGTGCCTATTGTTAGAAAACAGACAGTGCAATAATCCCTTGTTTATGGAAAATTGGCACATGCAGTATGTAGCTTATGACATAATTTATAGAGTTTTCTGTGGAGTCCTGGTAATTATTACTGAACTATTCATTATTGCTGTCATTTGGAATGTTAATGAATTTAAATCCAGCTTGTTGAAATGCAAAAACAACCACAAAAAATCTTTTGGCTTTGGGCAATTCTGCACTCACTGAAGCCAATGGCAATGTTCCCACTAATGTCAAGTAATACTAGATCTATCTGATCCATCTGAATGTGGCTCCATTGTTGATTTTATGCCTGCTGTATTCCTGTTTAACTCCATGATGTCTTTAGTAGCTTACCTGTGTCATGGTCTATGGCAGCATCCATAGGCCTGCCTCGTCCCTGGGTAGCTCCTGAAAGGAGGCTACAAAAAAGGTGGAGAGAGTCTATTTACAGCGGCACTATTTACAAGTGCCAGTACAAGGGGGAATGGTTTCAAACTGAAAGAGGGTAAGTTTAGGTTAGATATGAGGAAAAAATTATTTACTATGAGGGTGGTGAGGCATTGGAACAGGTTGCCCAGAGAGGGTGTGGATGTTTCATCCCTGGAAGAACTCAAGGTCAGGTTGGACGGGGCTCTGAGCAGTCTGGTCTAGTGGAAGGTATCCCTGTCCATGGAAGGGTGGTTGGAGCTGGATTATTTTTAAGGTCCTTTCCAGCCCGGACCATTCTGTGATTCTCTGATTCTACGGTTTTCAAAGCTTTAACAAAGCTTAACGTGTTGAAATATTTGGTCACTCACCAAAGGGTCTTAGTCCAACCGCTCTGGACAATGTAATGAGGGTATGGATAATATCTCAATTTCCTAATCTCCTCAAAAATTAAAAGTATTGGTGACTTCTACAGCACAGTGAAGTGCAGCTGGACCATGTGAATGAAGGCACACTGTAGCCCCCTTAGAGGGGTGGTGTAAATGCCTGTTTTCCTGTGGGCCTGGAGAACAACCACTCTAGCAGCACGGTGAGAACTGATGGGTTTTGTTTGTTTGTTTGTTTGTTTGTTTCTGGGTTTAGTTTTTGTTTGTTTGTTTGGTTTGATTTTTTTGTTCTGCCTTTTTTTTTTTTTACTGCAGGAGTTAGTATCATCCTAGGATTCATAATGAGAAAGTTTTAACTAAGTGCCATGATGTAGCACTTAAGAGCTAAGCAAAATATTGATGACTGTAATACCTTGTTGTTACATCCTGCTTTCAACTTACTGCTGGAAAGAAAATGTATTTTAAAAGGCAAATCATGTTTTCAATAAAAGACCTACAAAAAATATTTTATGGTAAAAATCCCTCCATTTATTTAGCTTGCACAATAGGTATTTAAGGCAACTTAGTCACAAAGTGACTCCACAAGAATAGCGTATCTGTTAGTAGGAGACTCTTTGACCCTGCAGACACAGACAGTAAAATGTACTCTCAACAGTTGAAAATCAAAGGTAGAGCAATTTAGACTGAAAATAATGTGCATATTTTAAAATCGAGAATGTGCTTAACTATCAGGGCAGCTTGCCAATGGACATGTAGATTTTTTCTTTCTTCATGTTGTCAAGTAAGATGGCACATGTCCAAACACACATGCTAATTCAAATTGCATATAGCTGGCACTGAACGTGGAAATTACTGAATGAGGTTTTATGACTTGTTTTACTGAGAATGGCAGATCCTGTTGTGCTTTTTGCCCTTAACTCTAATACTCTGAAAATAAGCTTTTTTCGTAATCTGGCTGATAACATTAGTCATATTTACATCATTTGTCATAACGATTGTCATATCTTTATAGCTTCATAATAACACAATTTCAGTTGCCAAACTGAAAAAAAAAAGATAAGTAGCTACAATTCTCTTCCCTTCTCATTTTCTTTGTTACTCTGGGCTCGCACTAAAGTATTCATGTATTTTCCAGTGCAGTGAAAAACATGGCTGTCAGCCTTTGAACATCTGTTCTGAACAGTTTATTTTTATATTCCCTCTGCACCAGGGAAAGTGTTTTCAGTGTCTTGGTTTTGTTAAGTAATTTTTTATTTTTATTTTTTTTTTATTTTTTTTTTAGTAGAAAGAGGGAGGAAGTGAAAGTTTCTTAGTGAGAAGTATTTTTGAGGGCTTTTTGATTCTCTCTTAGTATTCATGTTGCTTAACACTGGTATAATGAATAGTTTGAGTCTTATGTTGCTCATGCTGAATAAAGCAGTTAGGTTTATAAAATCCTAGGTTTTGACCCTAAATTCCATCATGGATTATTCCCTTTCCAAGAAAAGTTGACTCTGACACAGAATTGCCTGGATAATAAACTGTGACCAGGTATGAGTGGGATACTCTAGATCAGATGGGAAATATTACATCAAAACCACCGTGCAGAAAAGGACCTTTGGGCAAGGAGTGGAACATAAACCAGGGCTAGCATTGTAGAACTTAAGGCTGACAGTGCATGGGTTGCACTAGAGAGAGCACAGCCAGCCAGCCAGTCATGGGAGGTGATTATTCTCTGTTGTCTATCCAGCATTTATGAGGTTGCACCTGAATTACTCTGTCTAGTTTGGGACTGCCTATTCTAAGAAAGATGTTGAAGAAGCAAGAGGTTGAGGAGGCTGGGTTTCACCCACTTGGAGAAGACTATGAGGAAAACATAACTGTTGTGATTAGCTAAACTAATTGGGTGGTTACAGAGAAGGTAGAATCAAATTTCTCAGAGGTTTATACAATGAAAGGATAAGACTCAATGGTTAAAACCTGCAAAAAGCAAAATACACTCTAGTCATAAGAAAAAAATCACCACCAATGTTGTCAAAGACTCAACTAGGTAACACAGAAGGGTTTTGAAATCTCTGTCCTTGGAGATACACAAAATTTGACTGGACAAGGGCTGAGCAACTGACCTAACTTTGAACCTGGACAAGCTTTGACCTGAAGTTGAACTAGATGACCTTCTCAGGTCTCTTCCAGCTTAAACTGCTCTACAAATCCAAATATAAGAGTGTCCAAACATAATCATAAGGTGAATCACAACTCACTTGTTGAAGACTATTTGGGGTTGGAGCATGTACAGAAGCAACTTGGTCTGGCCCATAAAATATCATTTAGATATGGTTATAGGCAAAGGGTAGGGAGTCCATTATATTAGACCAAACTGGTAACAAGTTATCAAATCTGGTTTTCATCATAAAACTTCCTGAAGACCTTTCCATTCATGACCTTCAGGTATGGTGTATCCTAAAGGAAGGAAACAAGACCTTGAACTTCTTTAGGTAGTCATAGAAAGGTAAGAAAAAGCCTGGGGGATATGTCTGATACATTTCCAGTGGACTGCACTGTTGAAATGAGATGTAGCATTTTTTCGTAGCTGAATTTCTCTAAGTACTGAAACAGTATGATCATTTATATTGAATACTGAATCACTGCAGTCTAAATGAGAAAGGACAAAAGCATGAATAACCGAGGCCAGGTCACTGCCTTCCAGGAAATACTCTTTTAGCCAGCTGGAAAGAAAGCTTTTCTGATGGTTGCTGTTATGTAAGCCCTGAGAAGCAGTGAATAATGTGATGTGCTTGCAAAGATTTAAGGCCAGAGTGAGCTATCAGATCAAGTATTTTGAACTGCTACTGGCAGTTTTCCTCAGATAATTTGGTTTTTTTTGAGTTTTTGGGTTTTTGGTTTTTTGTTTGGTTTTTTTTTAGAATGGCATAAGATATTAAATTGAAAATATTAGAATTGATAATTAATAATAATAATTAATACTTTTAAAAAATCCTTCACAATGGTCAGCTTGTTCTGTAAACCTGTAGTAAACCATCCTCATTGTTATCATCCAATCTTTAACTTCAAATTTCTATTTGCCTAACTTAAGCTTTACAACAGATTCTTTTATACCTTTCTTTGTTACATTAAAAAGCCTGGTAACATTCATAATTGTCTTCTTCCGAAGGTACTTCCTCAAGTCTTTTCTCAATCTCCTTTCTTTAAATCTTTCAGTAGGTGACTATTTCTACAGTTCTCAAAGAGTTTCATAGGTTTTTTTGAATATTCTTCAACTTTAAAAATCCTTTGATTGTGAATATGAGATCATCTCATCTACTAATTGTATCCTACTAACAGTTTTACTCCAGATACTATCATGTGTTTGCAGAATTTGAATATCTCCCTCACAGGAGTAAAGTGTTTGTCATTTCCTTTTTTTCCAGCCATGAATCATGTCATCCATTTATGGTAAATTTTTAATGGGAATTTGCATTGGATTGTTATTCTCAAATATTTTCTGTGCCACTGGTTACCAGGTTAGAGCCCCTCATTCTGTAAGTGTGGAGTTCTTTTCCCTGTTGCTCTGTGACATTGATTTCTATTAAAAAAAATAGATTATGAGAGCAGTCCCCCAAGCAATTCAGTTAGTTCTGACTTCAGCATCCTGCTGATCTCATTTACTGCCATACCAAAAAATATATGGACATTTTCAAGGTATTTTTATAACCAAGTACTTCACAGTGACTTTGAGACCGTTACAGAAGAGGATGATTAGTGTCCTCCACACTCTGAATCCAGGTGGAACCCCAGTGAAAACAAATGTCTTTGGTGGCTATTGCTCACTGGGAACTGTGAGCTGACACTTATCAACAATTAATGCTAAATGAATGAAATATTAATTATTTTAGCACATGTTAGTGATGTTGTTTTGCATGATGTTAGTATTTTGACTTAATGACAGACAGTCCATTATGGTTACCAAATCTAAGGGAGTGTTAATGTGTTAATGTAGTGTGATGGATTGATGACCTCTTTAATCCAGCACTGAATAAGTTGGCTTGAGAAAAAAAGCAGAATGGTGCTGTACCTTGGCTAATTAGTCCTTCTAAGAGGGGTACTGATCAGAATGGGTGTGGAGTTATACAAATACATCTATGAAACTGGTACTGGAGTCCATTCGACTGACTGGGAATCAAGGATATGTATGGATGTAACATCTGCACATGACTTTTATCAACCAAAATTTTAATACTATTAAAGTTAGATAAATTGGAAAAAACTATTTTGTTTTTCATACAGTCAGTTTAGTTGATTAAATCCTGAGCAAGATTTCCTGGCACTTCTACTGAGACTTAAGACCAACTGACTAACCTGGTTTTAGCTGTATCATTCTTCCTTACTATGTGTTATGTTGACATTGTCTTAGCTATTTTGAGGCTTCCTGGCATTTTCTAAATGTATGTATGAAAAAAAAAATATATATGCAATTTTTATTGTAAATTAATATCAATGACCCACAAATTTCCTTAACCAGCATTTATGTGACCCTCTGATGCAAATTTTCTAGGCCTCCTGATTCAGAAATGTTTATCCTAAGTAGATGTTATCTAACATGTTCCTAAGACTTTAGGAATAGCCTAGAAATTACTTCCCTGTCCTTATATGGTATGAATGCAGTACTCTTCTTCTTTCCAAGTATAGAGACACAGTGTTTACTCAGAACTTCTGTTCTTTCCATATCATCATTGACAATTTTACAATCTTCATCTGGTAATGGACCTTTATATAATTTATTTTGTTCCCAATGCACTTTCAATTTTTTCAAATGTCTTTAGCTCTGCTAGTCTGTATATTCCACTGTTCCGCTATACTACTTTTGGTAACTCATAACTCTTATTTTGTTAACTATTTACCTTTATTTCTCCAGATATTTTCCTTAAAATTTTGTGCTCTAGCTAAGATAATTTCCATTTTTAACAGTGACACTGACCAGAGGTTTTTATTCATTTTTTGCCTGTCACCATTTTTCCTTCTAATTGGTATTTTCATTAGTTTCTTCAGATTTTGAATATAAACTAGTTTGGAGTATTGTGAATTTTCCTTATATATCTATGTTTGGGGTAGTGGTTGATCTTATTGGATGTGAGATCATGATCCCCAGTTTCTAGGCAACCATTAAGTCCCAATACCATGGTTATTCAGCTTTATCTGGCACAATGAAGTCCAAAATTAACTTACCTTTTCTTGCTGTAATTCCTCGTGCATTATAAAATCATCATGCATATTTCTAGGGATTCTTTAGAAGTTTCACTACCAGCTATATGAAATTCTCATATTTTTTCTGCTGCTGAGGTCAGGACTCTCCTTGCAAAACCAAGATCCATTGCATTTGCCTGGATTTCCCTTGTTTCCTTTCTGAGTGCTTCAATCTATTTCAAAACAGAGGGGTTCTTTTGTCTTTTATACCTGAGCATCCATACTTCAGTGACTTTTCACTTTTGTTGAATTAAGGATGTTGGCACTTCAGCATCCATATAGGCCTCCATACAGGACTTCTGATAGGATGATCTGCCCATGTGGGCTGGGAAGCTCATATACTGTTAACTACTTCATCCTACCAAAAACAGTGAAGTATTTGGTTACATCAGGGGAAGTGCACTGAACATTATGAAAGATCTTAGTCAGAGATCAAATCAAATTATCAGCATGACTTCCTTGAAATAATATAGCCTGTACTACTTCGTATCACACAGAAGTAAACTTGCAGCATATTTGTTGCTACCAATGACACAGAGTTCTAAAGATATTATCTGAAATGAAGGCCCCAAACAAGTGTTAACACCAAGAGAAGTTAACTTACCACAGATAGTAATAATTAATTAAAAAGGGAAATGGAAATCAATAGTGTTGCCTCAAAGCACAGAAGATGGCACTGCAGACTAGATGCTTAAAATGTTCTATTTCTTCTGTCTTATAAGTAATGACTGGTGTTATAAATCCAGAATAACTTCCTATTATTTCTCATTTCTAAACCTCTGTTCACACAGAAGTGAATAACACTATTCTGTACTTTTAGTATATGAAGTCCTTAAAAGTAGTGCCACCAAATCAGAAACCTGGTGAAGATCTGGCATGATGGCTCTTACTGCTTGTTGAAACTGAATAGCTATAAATACTTGTGAGATAGTAGCTTACTTAAATAAATTTTATATAAATGTTTTGATGATTCACACTAAAAATTTTTTGATTGTTCAGATTAATCTGAAAATGACTAGTTTATTTTGACTGGATGATTTTCTCTACAGAAGAATGACCAAAGGCTTCTTTGGGAATTACAGTCTGCTTCAGGAATATTATTGGTAAATATTAATCTACAATAGATTTCTATTGAACCATAGAATGAAAGCTGATTTTTAATAGGATATTTAATTATCCTATATAAATTTCCTGAGGGTATGGAGGAAGAAATTTGCACAATTACCAAATGGAGAAATTATAAAATCACCACATGGAACCCCTATAATGATAGATGTAGCACATTCATGGGAAATGGCTTGATTAAAACAGCCTCTGAAGCTCAATGAACATTAGATTTAAATCCTGTCTTTTCTTCTGGCTACTTGACTGAAAGAGTCCTTGAATTGATGGTGATAGGAACCACTTTTAAAAATATAAATCCACATTCTGTGAGAGGTGAGTGTATAAATGTGTATAGTACAAAGATAAGGAAGGTTGAGAAGTGTGATGATCTTCTTGTCTTGTTGCCCTGAACTGGTTTTCCTCCCATATAAAACTCTTAAACTTTCAGTTTACTGTGGTGAAACTGAAAAGTTTCATCGTGTCCACGGTGGAAAAACAATGATGGACAATTACAGGGAAAAGAGTAGTTCTTTATTTCTTTAATACATTCTAATCTCATGTAAAGGCCATAATATAGAACATTGCAAAAATACCAGGAGTGGGTGAGTGTTATCAGCCCCTCGTGGTCTTCCCCCCATCACCATGACTTGTGCTCTTTTGGTGGAGTAGAAAACACATTTTTATCCTCTCAAAGGGAGGGAGGGAGTTTTTTCCTGCTCCACCCACAGCACTTGCATGCTCTATTTCCCCCCGACACGCACTCCTGTGACATCCTCTAGTCTGTGTAACCAGTACTCACAGCCTCTGTTTCTCCACTGTTTGTGCCAGTTCTTTGGCATGGCCACATTGATTTCACTGTTCAGCATTGTAGGTAGTAGTCATACCACTTAAAGTTCACCTCCTTTTTCATGGTTCATTAATGCTTTTTGTCCTGAAGATCACAGGTCTCACTTTCTGAGTTGAAAGATGGATGCCACAAGAATTGCTAGGTAACAGAAAGCAGATCTGCTCTCAAAATTCTCTCTTGAAAGGTGAGGTGAAGAGGTTGAGCACCTAAACAGTGATCTGAAGCATTTTCAAGGCAATAATAAAACCCAAGAGAAAGCGAATGCACAAAAGTTGTGCAAGTACTTGACACCTTCCTTTTTCCATTATTGAAAGTCTGCTCATTTTCCACGAGAGGTGGTGTAAATAGCAGCCATAATTACATTCATGGTACTAGCCTTGACATTCAAGTTAATCTGAAAACCACTCATTTTTCTATACTACCTTATGTAACCAGAACTCAGATGCAGTGATGGTTCACTGTCAGGTTTTGTTCTACTGTGTTTCAGTGCAGAGTATTACTTGACAGCTGTGAAAATGTTGGCTTGCCCTTTGTCTTACAAAGGAAAGTATTAGAAGAGCCTGACATTTGTCAAATGAAACTCTTATCGGTATGACCTATTTTTAGGTATCCTTTGAAACCTTATGATAAGTACCTGGAAAATAATGATCCTTCTGTTTCAGGAGAGAACATTCAGAAATGGCTTATTAGAAAAGATAGACTCAGGGCCAGAAACATCCTGGCAGTGTGTTGTGATAAGTTGCAAGCTTAAGGTTCTATTAAATGGTTTAATTTTTAGGAACCATTTTAGAAAACCAAAAAGGTGCTGTGAAGCAAGCTGTATACAGAGTACTGTGTGACTGGGGAAAATCTTGCCCCACAACTCAATTTGGGTAAGCTTCTTGCTAAATTTGAATTTATCTTCAATAGATATCATTCATTATTTTAAATATACAACTATTTGCCCGCAGATAAACAATGCCTAGGTTTTGGGAACTTTTAGATAAGGTAGATATTTAGCAGAGTGCTTCACAGAAGACCTGTGAGGGGCAGAGTCATATAAATTGTCATAGTAATTTTATTATAAGTGTATTATAAAGATATATGTATATAGAATAGTTAAGCAAGTGTAAATCTGAGAAATAAGTAGTGTTGGATGTACAGTATTTTCCCTTTCTATTACCTGCAATCATGGCACCTTGTAAATAGGATGAAGAAAGGAAAGAGGATTTCTTTTGTCAAAAGGAATGTGTCACAGGGAGCAATTTACTAGGAGAAACTTTGGGTTTAGTGCTAGTACCAATACTCAAGGTATTAGATAACTGCATGTACACTTGAGGAATTTTGTGTTCAGAGATCCCAAACCATATCAAATGGTGATCAGAGATCAGTGATCAGTTAGTTAAAGCAAACCAGAGGTGTATGGTATGGGTGTTGTTGGTCATAGAATCTTAGGATGGTTTAGGTTGGAAGAGACCTTAAAGATCATCTAGCTCCAGCCTCCTTTCCATGGACAAGGATACTTTCACTAAACTATGTTTCTCCGAACTTCATTCAACCTGGCCTTGAACACTTCCAGGAATGGGTAATCTACAACTTCTCCGGGCAACCTGTTCCAGTGCCTCACCACCATCACAGTAAAAAAATTCTTCCTAATGTCTGATCTAAATTTCTCCACTTTTAGTTTAAAACCATTCCCCCTTGGCCTATCACTAGCTGCCTATGGAAAAAATGCCCTCCTTCTGTTTATAAGCTCCCTTTAAGTGCTGGAATGTGTTATATGGTCTCCCCTGAACCTTCTTTTCTCCAGGCTGAACAATCACAGCTTTCTCAACCTGTCATGATAGGAGAGGTGCTTCAGCCCTCTGATAGTCTTTGTGGACTCCTCTGGACATTCTCTAACAGGTCCATATTTTTCTTGCACTGAGAACCCCAGAGTTGGATGCAACACTTCAGGTTGGGTCTCAAGAGGGCAGAGTAGAGGGGCAGTCAGAAAACCACACCCTCAGAAGAGAGATACCCTGTTGCTACACTGCAAATATCTAAGATGGATACCTATTGAGGGAAAACAGAATATGGAAATCAAATTCTGGGATCCAATCAGGCTCAAATACAGAACAAACTTCCAAAACACCTAGATACACATTTACATCTGACCCATGCATTTTTTTCAGAAATAAATCAAATAAATCAAAGGTAGCAAGTTCACCATGAAATGGCTCAAAGTTTCTCATTTATTCAGTCAAGATTCAGCTCTGATGTTGAGGATGATAAAACAGTTTTCTAGGGAGTGATAAAGTCACATTGAAGTCACTGAAATTTTGGAGGAAGTGTATAGGAAGGTGATGGATGGAGACAATTGGCTCCATGTAGTTAGGGGTTGCCAAAATGGGGGATTAAGGTGGATGTTATGGTTTAGACAGAGAAAAATGTCATGTGCAGTGGGAATGAGAAGGATCCTCAAAGGAAGGGCTAGGTTGCAAAAAAGAATTGTCCCTGGAGAAACTGTCATCTGGGCCACCCACAGGGACCTGTGGCAAAAGCCATGGATTAGTTTTAGAGATACAGTTAGGAGACTGGAAAAGCTTAGAGACCCAGATGAAGTGCAGTTGGGAAGGACTTCCCACAGAAGGTGTGAACTGCAGATCTTGACATAAATCTCCTCTCCTGTGTTTCCCAGCTTACCATACTCAATCTGGAAGCAGCAATCATTTTCTCTTCTCTTTCTTCCCTCTTCCTGGAGCCATTCTTTTTCACCCTCTGTGTTTCCTGGGCTTTTAGAGCGCAGAGCATGGGAGGAAGAAGGCTAGAACATCCTGTCTTTGTCTCTTCTACTAGACAGCTTCTACTTAGCTGTCTAATTTGTCTGGGCCTTGAGACAGCTCTTTTCTAGTCAGTTCAGACTGAGAAGTAAAATGTAGAAATAGCTGAGCTTGTTTTAAACCAGGCATAAGAAAAAGTCTGACCATGGCAGTATGGATAAGGAGTTCTGTGGGCCAGTTTTTTCCTGAGTTTCAGATACTTGCTGTACCTGAAAGATTGCAGCAAACAAATGAACCTTTTTGTATACGTATTTGCTTCTGGTTGTTCAAACAGTGATCCATACTCTGTGTTATCATACTTACTCTAGGTCTGTTTGCAATCTTAATTTAAAACACAAATTTATCAGCAAATTATGTCAACTGCAAGTTCAAAATAACATTCGATTACAATTAATTCACAAAGTAGGTGCATCACCTCCTCTAGCTCGGATATGATATGGTTTTTGCCATCAATACATATCTGACATGAATGAGTCAAATCACAGAGTATAGAAAAGTCATTTGTCAGCCCAGATGGCACTTTAATCAGTTGGAAAACCAACCAAGTGCACTTCCAGAATATAGAGGCTTTCTTAGAATGATTGCCAAAGTAAGCCCTGAGGTTACAGAGTTTTAAATAAAACTTTTTTGTTCAACCAGGTAATGTATTTAGGTTCCTCTGTGGATGCAGAAGGTATTCATGCTGCTACATGTAAGATGGATGCAATAATATAGGATCCTGTGCCAATAAATATGTCATGCTTAAAGTAATTTTCTTCTCTCAACATAAAATACTGAACTCGTAACAACTTGAGATTTATTATCAGTCTTTCAACAAATTGGCTACTGAAAATTCCAACTGAAGATTGATTCAGAAAGTTTTAAGTTGCTGTCAGGTTAACTAAACAGTAAATGATACTCCTGAAAATGACCCAGGTTATCTAGGGTCCTTGATTTCTACAGTGGAAAAATTATAGTTCCTTCAGTTGGGTTGGCTGGTTATATTTGGCTTATTCTGCAGGTGCAAAAGCCTGAAGAAGAACAAGAGGTCCTGTCCCCAAACAGTATTTGCTCTGGTGAAACCATCTGTCATGGGGAGATGTCATGAAGACATTTCTGATTTCCACTTTGGGCCATTACTACTGGTAGGACTGCTAGATTCTCAGAAATTAGGAGCATAGATGATTATAAATAACAATTATTTTCAGTGATAGTGATATCGCAAAACCTCATCAGCATCACAAAAAAGTCTAAATCTAAAGTCTGTCAGTCTGCTGAACTATTTCCCATTTATGAATAAGTAAAAGAATGTTACACTGGGAACTTTAAAAAGCAGGGCTATTTTTATAAAGCTTGTCAATTAATAGAAAATATGCACATAGGTTAATTAAGGGTCTTCTCAGTACCAGAATATCTCTGAAGCGGAATCTGAACCTCCTACTCCAAATGCTAATATTGCAACTATATGAACCTTCTCAGCTTCCAAGGTTGTAGTTCAGGGAGTTATGGTCTTGTTCTCAATAATGGTCTTCTAAAAATTGTTTGGTTTTCTTTTCTGCAGAGTATTTAAATGAAATTGTTAGCCTTTTAAGCCATGCTTATTGAGCTGGATTCTAGATTCATTTCACTAAAATGGAAGTAGGGTATGTACATGAAAATTAACAGAAATAACATATGTGGCTGGATAGTAATTTTGACAACTGGGTTGGAAACAAAAACACTAATCACAAGAAGAAGTCATGAGGATGATCTGCTATTTTTTTCATGCACTGGCTGTGTAGCTCCTCCAAGAAAGTGCTGTGGAGTTTAAAATGACAAATGGGCAGCATTGCATTAGGGTTTTATACTTTACCCAAATGATGGAATAGTAGCACAAAGCTCTAACTATCTTGAAAGAGAGATTGACTGTGTATGGCAGGAAGAAAGAATGTAATACACTTAATCATGGGCAGCAGTTCCTATTGCTTCTAAATGTTCCTGACCATCTTTCCAGACTCAAACAGAGCTACCTCAGATCTCTCTAACCAGATAATGAGATGCTATGGTGTATGAAACATTAGTGATTTAGGAGCCATTTCAAGTTAGGATGACCTAGGATGTCAGTGAGAGCTATTCCTACCTTTGGTAGTGGAAACCAGTTGCCACTGCTAATAGTGGTTTTATTCAGAAAACAGATAAAGCCTGGGAACTCATGCAGTACAGATTACTCTGACATGAGAGGAGATGAGTGTTGCACAGTACTTTGTGACGTTCAGAAATTTTCATTTGTGCTGTGTTGCACTGTTTGCCTGGCTTTGGCCCACATTATGACATGGGTTAGTTAAACTGCCTTTACATGTCACCTATATCACATTCTGTCCCAGGGCTGCCTTATATCTATGTCAGTCAACTGTATAGTCTACATGTAATTAAATTGTATGTACATGTACTACAAATTCACATTGCCTAACCAACCTTAGAGAACAAAGCTTTTGTATCCATTCTGTATAACTCTTCCTGTTCTAATCTGTCATTATGGTCAGAAGTTTATCTAACATCCTGTGTCTCATTTATTAAATATTGATCCATTTGGATAACAGCCATTTCTGGTGAGAATGTGAATAGTTGATCATCTTTAAAACAATTTTATGTATATTGTGAGACTTACTATTTAATTTCAGCAAAAATCCCTACTTCAGGTGTTCTTACATGTGACTAGCCATTCCTACCTGTCTGCTCAGTGTTGAGGTACTGTTTGTACGGTTGTACTGTAAACTAGGTTAGAAACCAAAAGAACTGAAAAGAAAAAAAATAGAAAAAATAGGAAAAAAACTAAACCCAAAACCTCTCAGAAAAATTAAATTAAAAGAAAGGTATAAGTGAGAGGAAACAAAGGATTGGACCTGGGAAAGCTAGCACTTCTACCAAGAAAAAGCATGGAGAAAAAGAGCACTCTTTTATATTTTATATTTATATAAAATATTATTTTATATATTTTCATATTATATTTTATGGACTAATTGAATTTTTCAGGCTTTCCTCATTCTTTTATCTAGGTATAATTTTTAATAGTTCTCATAATGTGGTAAATTCAAATGATGACACAATCCTCTAGACCTGGTTCCACAAATGACACATAGAGTAGCTTATGTCTTCTGTTTCTTAAGTGTCACATGCCAGTCAATACATCAAAGAATAACTTAATTAATGTAACAGCACCAGTTGGTTGACTTAGTACTGAGTTTGTAGCATGTACCTTCTTGTTTACAGTCTCCTGTCTACTCTTCCTTTTTTCATTTACTGTTTTCTCTCTCCTAAGAAAATATTTTGTACTTTATTTAATTTTATTTTACTGAATAATTATCAAACATTTTTCATTTTTGTCTTCTCCAAACTGTTCACAACCCATCCAAACTTGTGTCATGTGCCACTTAGTACAGGCACAGGGTGAGAAGTTTTAATTCAGTATTTTCCCCCAGTTTTCTTCAGAAGCAAAGCACTAGCAAGAATGATTTGATTCTGTGGAGCATTTCAGTTCTGACAGGGAACTGATGGCTCCATTGAAACTTCTAAGACCATTTTCCCATGAGTCACATACCTCCAAATGCAGAGCTGTGGCAAAAGACAATGCTGCTCTCCCCTGCTCCCTTGGATGCGTGGAGTTTACTGCCACTCTGTGAGCTCATTGGTTGGCCTTTAAAAGTCTGTAATTATCTCCACCAAGAATAGTATTAACTTTAGAAAGCCTCCTTCAGCCTATCCTTTGTCTGCTGCCAGCTGCTATAGATCTGTCTGTCGCACTGAATTAAATTAGCACATCCAAAAGCACTGTCTCTGAAATGATTGACAAAAATTCTGCCATTGCTCGTACGGGAAATAGGAATAAAAAAAAGGCTAACAGCAGCCTTAGTGACTGTATTTGCAAGACATGAAGACTGTATCAGATCCTCAGCTGTTATATACTGTTATAACTCACTGGATATAAATATAATTGAGCTATGTCAACGTTAAATCATTTGAGAGCCTGGCCTGAAACACAATTAAATATATCAAGGTTGAAGTAATTGGTCCACCACAAAGCATTAATATAGTGGTTTACTTTTACCATGGGCTACTCACATGCACTAAACAATTATAATTGTGTTCTTATTTAACCCTCATATCTCTGTTATCTACATAACTCTTCTGTCAGACACTGTTAGGCAATAAAGGCAGCTGGGTTCAATTTCTGGAGCTGGGTTCGATTTCTGGGGCTGCCAGCAAAAAGTCCAGCAGAAAAAAAATGTTCTAAAATTTTAGTTGACACCAGTTTTAGCATCCACCTCCAGCCTTGGCAAACTATTAGACTGCCAGAATCATGGTGCATTAGCAGTATGTTTGCAATTACAGGCAAAGATTTTAAACAGCAGGATTAAATCAAGGATAAATTTTATTGTGCTGAAAACAATAAAATGTTAACTTTAGGAACTGGAGATGAAGAGGCATGATTGCTTAGGATGCACTGTCAGTAGTACTGGATCACCAGTGGAAGTAGCTATACTATGCTAGACAATTATAACCTGGGTTTATTCTCCTCGTGGTGTGGAGGTGGTGAGCTAAACAGATCTTTCTCTCATGCCTGAGGCATGGAGAGTTTGGGAAAGCTCTGATGCCTATTACAGAGCTGCTTCATTTATGAATGGGAAATAAAGTGGTTTTGACTCCAGGTTGCTGACATCAGAGTCACTCATTGCTCATTGCTCATCCGTTTCAAAGTTACTGAATGTTGGAGCCTTGTCTGCAGCTCAGACCACTAGAATGTCACTTCTGAGCTTCCCCGCAGTGGCACCACTGGGATCTCTGCACCACTGTTGCAGGGATACGCCTCACTAAATGTGTGTGGCTCTTACATAAAGCACCAGCTGGACCCTGAATTGAAAAACTCAGCCAAAAGGGTACTGGTGACCATCCCTAGGTTATTGTGTAGTGTAGTGCTTCAGGTCCTCTCAAGATCTCTCTGAATCTCTGTCCTCTGCTGCTGAGCACCTCACCCTCCCTCACCTTCTCGAAGCAGATTGAATCACTGACTCCGTGTACCGTGGGCCTGTCATTTCTCCTGCACATACAGATACAAAAGACACATGTACTCAGCTTTAGAAAACGGAAGGTTTAGCTTATTCTTTTTACAAATTGTCCCATATTGAATGATAACTGATAGGTAAAAGAGGATCCCCCTCTGCCATGAAAATCTCTTGCTCTCCGAATCTGCACCTTCTCAAAGGGATCCTGTCTGGAGTTTCTGGAACTCTGAGGAGCTTAAGGTTTTATAGTAAAAATAATTTGATTTTCCTAGGGGGTTTGGAAAAAAATGAGCTGTTTGGCACTCAAAGGTTGACATAAGTGGATCTAACCAGGGATTCTCCAGCTGTAGGGTAGACAGGCAGAGTGGGTTAGGAAATTAGTAACAGTCTCTTTTGGATGCAAAGATGCTGAAGCAGTATGAGTGCAACCCTCAGAGAAAAGAGCTTCTTCCAGCCCAGAGCAAGTTGCAGGGGCTACAGTGGGGATTTCTGAATAAGGAAACTGCTGACTGCTATTTTTTTTAGTCAGAGAAACAGAACTGAGCAAATTTGTCTCTGCTCACCAGTTTCTTATTCTGGGAGATTATGAGTTTTGGCTAGACGGAGTAATATTATGAGTTATATTTCTTTAAACATTATTAACCTGTGTAAGTACATCAATGGTTGTTTCTTGGGGATAGAAGGTGTTGTGAAAAGTGTTGGATGGGTGTTTAATATTGCGTGTTTAATATTTCCAGCTCATTTCAGATGCACTGCTTTTTTGTTATAGGATTAGACAAGAATGAAAAACATCGGATTTTCATGTAATGGGACATTTTAAGTTTGAGAAAAGAGGTGAATCCCTTCTAAGCTGATCAAATAATAACTTTTGTTGCAGATGAGCAGGAGCTGAAGATTTAGAAAGCAATGAGCTGTATCACATCCCATTTTCAATCTCCTTTCTCATGTGCTGCAAGGAAGCATTATAGCTACTAAAAGAAAAGTAATGAGAATCATTTGTGCAATAGTGTAAGCCTGTTTAGATCCTGCTTGACTAGTTCTTTATCTTTTCTTCCTGTTGGCATACCTGTGATGTAATGCCACTACTCCTGCTTTAAATATGTTATTTTAAACATTGTGGAAAGAAGTGGTGAGAGCAACCATGTCTCCTATCTCATGTGATCTAAGTCACCTTCAATAGTCTCTGTGGCTTGTATCATTATTGAAATCTCTGTTAGAAAATGAGGAAAAATTGACTGGAATAGGAATTTTCAAAATAGTATCAGAAAGCAAGTTCTAACTGTTGTGCTTTGTTGCTGTGGTTTGGAGTTCCTTGAAAGCAAAAAGAGAAAGGCCAAAGCACAGCAATGAGAGCACAGGAAACCTGCCGGTGGAGCAGGAATGCCAGGCAGGGGATGAAAGAGAGCTGTGCTGCTGGCACTGACATGCAGCAGAAGGGCTCGCCAGTCAGTCATGTCCTGTATGAAGTCCAATAACCTGCTGGGTTAGACTGCTTAATATTTATGCAGTTGAATTACACTTGCTGTTTCTTTGGCAATTCATACAATTGACAAGTTTGACTAAAAAGTGAGTGTACAGGACCCCTGATCAAAATTTTTTTGTTGCTTTAGAGTAAGCTTTTTGCATGACACTTTCCATATTTTAAGAGTTTTCTGTAATTTAATAATATATTTATTTATTTATTTATTTGCTAATGGTAGAAAGCCTGATTTTATCCAGACAGTCAAGGATTGCAGGAAGAAGCAATATATTTTATTAGATTGCCTCATCTACCTGGAAAAAAGTAGACATTTTCAGGCACATATTTTCTTCTTCAGGCCAACATATGTATATGTATGTATATGCATATGTATATGTGTATATTTAGCTCTTTATAAGGTTCTCAGTTTGCTGACAGATGACCCTCTCCTGTTTGTGCACTTACAACATGCATATTTTAAGAAAGGTATCCTCTGTATTTCCTCTGTATCTCTGTTTCATGCTTTGTTGAAGGAGTGGTTCTGAATTTTTTCATAAACATCCTCTACTCTAGTTGGTCATTTCATTATCTAAAAGGTATGCTGGATGGGTTTATGATTACTGAAGGAAAAAAATGTCTCTGGTAAATGAATCAATGTATGCCTGTCTGGAAATTCGTCAGGTGTTCTCAGGAAATTTGTATTTGAGTAATTGGATTTGTTTTTTTCCACAACAATATGAATTTTGTTATATATAATGCATAAAGAACCATGTTTTTCAGTATTTCTTATGACAAGTGATTTAAAAACTCTTTGGAACTCCTGTGATTGAAATAGTAGTTTTCATTTTTTTAATTTTACATTATTTCATTATTTTGTTACTTGTACATATCATACCATTTAACGGTACAGTAGCTAAAATATCTCTCTTCTGTTTTTCATTAAACATTTTATAAACAGCTAAACTTACCCTGCAGTTTAGAGACACCATACTACTTTGGTAAGACATCACAGTAAATATTACTATCTATCATGAAATACAAAAAAAGTAATAATCAGAAAAACATCAAGAGTAATATTTTGAATCCAACAATATTCTCTCTTTTTGCTATTAAATGCATATTAAAATAATTTAAAACTTGCAACTCATTAGAAATAAAATATTTTGATAAAATATTGTGTTCTAAATTAAAAACTAAAGTGCCAAAATATTTTGTAAGACAAGTATTTATAATTTTGTTCCATTGATGGTTAACAGCACTGATGGCCTTGGAAAAGTTGGCCAGCTTAACAAGAAACCAACACCATTAACAGACTTGTTTGTTAAAAATCAATATTTTGAGTAAAAATACAGATTTCAAATATCTTAAATAGACAGAGTTGAAAACAGCACTTTGTCTGTCTGGTGTAATTTTTTCATTACCAAAGCCCTGATATTTTACTTATCTCATATTTTTAACTGTCACTGAAAAGCTAAAAAGGTTATAAAATGTCTTCTCTAGGGGAAGGCTTATCCTGCTGTGAAGAAGCAGGGCCAGGTTTGGGTAACGGCCCACTGCAAGGCACTGGGGATCAGAAGAGGGAGTGCTCTGCTACTGGCATACAAGAATCACAACTCTGCTAGGAAAATTTCTGTTTATTTTACCTGTGAGGATAGGGAGAGCCCCTCAGTTAATGAAGTCCTGACGAACTCAAGTTAACAGAGTCTAGCATTTGCTACTCTTCCTTTTAACCCCACTTTCTGTAAGGAAATTTTAAATTTTTCACAGATTAAAATTCTTCAAGTCTGAAATGTGTTTGTACTTTGCTCACTACACATGAGACTTAAAGTTTCCGCCTGTGTGAACAGAGATTTTCACCAGGGGAATGATAACAGTGGTGTTATCATGGTCTTTACCATAATTTGAAACTCTAGGCTCTGGGAACTCGTGTACAGGTCAAGGGATTTCCTATGAGGCTGTATGGGCTTTACATGGCAAGATTTCAGTACTCCAGGGGTGGCTTCTGTGAGAAGCTACCAGAAGGCTCCCCCATGTCCAACAGAGCCCATGACAGCCATTTCCAAGCTGTGCCCATCACTGACAAGGCTGAGCCCGTCTGCAATGGTGGTAGCACCTCTTGGATAGTTACAAAAGGAAAAAAAAAGCCTACACATCAGCAGTCAGAAGAGACAAGTGAAAACATGTGGGAAGAACAACTCTGCAGATACCAAGGTCATTGCAGAAGGAGGCAGAGGAGGTGCTCCAAAGTGCTGGAGCAGAAAGTCCCCTGCAGCTACGGTGCAGACCATGGTGAGGCAGCTGTGCCTCTGCAGGCCATGGAAGTCCATGGTGGAGCAGAGATACACCTGCAGCCTGTGGAGGACTCCACAGTGGAGCGGGGGGATGCCCAAAGGAGATTGTGCAACCCCGTGGAGACCTCATGCTGAAGCAGGTTCCTGACAGGACCTGTGGCCCTGTGGAAATGGGAGCCCACACTGGAGCAGGTTTGCTGGCAGGACTAGTGAACCTGTGAGGGACCAATACCAGAGCAGGGGAGGAGTGTGAGGAATCTTGCCCCTGAGAAAGGAGGAACAGCAGAGACCACATGTGATGAAGTGACCGAAATTCCTGTTCCCCATTCCCCTGCACTGCTTGGGGAAAGGAGGTAGAGCAAATTGGGAGAGAAATTAAGTACTTACCTTGACCCACAAGCCTTTCATTATATTTCCTCTCCTCTGCCCAGCTGAGGAGGCCAGTGATAGAGTGACTTTGGTGAGCGCCTACTGTGCAGTCAGGATCAACCCATCAGAGGGATAGCAAAGGTTATCTGTTTATCATAAAGCTTTTTTAAATGTAATGAAGGAGCTGAATGAGGAAATTTGGCTGTTCATTTCCAGCAAAACATGAACACCAGCCCAAGGCCCTGTTTTCAGTACTGCATACTTATGCCAACCAGAAGGAATCGGATATGATAGTGATGGAAAATAAAGTGAAGCAGGTGGTGGGAATCCCAACCAAGATCTCCCAGGAGCTTCTGAAGAGGGAAGTCCCCAAGGAAATAAACACATTGTGTTCCTCATACTTTTTTCATGTTGCCTTGGCTTTGCTCTGACAGTGAAAGTCATTCTTGACAAACATATTAGAAGTGTGTGGGCAAATCAATCGTCCATTTCTGAACCTAACTTGAAACATGTGGGACACTTACAGCTTGGGTTCATGTCCCATTTAAACATAAACGTGGAAAGATGGCTAGAAAGAAGAAATGTGTAAGCAGGAGGGTAGGAAAAAGACTTGGACAAGAGGGAAAGTCTAATTAAAAATAAAGGAATGCAGTATAAAATTGTATGTTATCTACAGGCCACCCATTTCTACCAGTCAATTTTTTAACAAATAACGTTTGCTTCCCTTTAGCAGTAGGAAAACATGTCTTATTTTTAATTACATTATACTCAGAGGATGTAAGAAAAAAGAGGAGTGAGGTAGGGGAGGAACATGGCTTTGGGTTACAGAGGAAATATGTTCAGAAATGGAACTTTACATATCCCACACACACACTTTGAAACAGTTTAAGACATTTGGAAAACTTCAAATGCTACTACATTCTCACATCTGTATCCTAAACAGTTACTAGAAACCTTATTGTTCCTAATATTACACTGTCATAGGCAACTGCCTGTGCTCTCTGTATGAAAGCATCAACTCTGGTTACAGAAGCATGTGTTACCTCGTGTTGGATCTGGGCTGTAAAAAAAGTCATGTGGCAATACACACTGGTGGATTAAAACCCATTAAGACACTCCCAGTGGCCTAATGGTATGGAGTAACAGGTTGTCACCTTATAATTGCTGGAATTGAGAATTGTTGACTTTTAAATAGTTTAAATAAAATATTGCTTATTTGGACTCCACCTGCTGTGTTATTTCTTAGTGGACAGACTCCAAAGACTAGTTTTGCCTTGAAGACTTGTATTTGATGAAAAATGAAAGTCTACATCTCATTCCCATTAGAAGCAATTTTTCCCATCTTATTTCACGTCTTCATCATTACCATTGTTCCTGGTTAAACATTTTTTTTTAATGGCATCTACTGCCAAATTGCAAAGCAAAAACCATATAAAACCTTCAAAATTTCATTTCAAATTTCACAACACAGTCAGTTTTCTACTGTGATAAAACTGTAACACAGAAATACCATCATCATCATCAAAGAGTTCGTTTTCATTCTACATTGTTTTTTATTAATGATTCTGTAGAGGGCACTGTTAATATACTAAGGAACTTCAGTAGAAGAATAAAAATCCAGTTGACTGTGCCCTATCATTTGAGTCAATTGGCAACAGAAAGTTGGGAATACTAGGGAAATACAGAAGTATATTGAAAATATAAGTTAAAATTTTAAATAGTTCAGAAGCATTGTGAAATTTATTTTACTGTAACAAATACCACATTTGTGTTACAGTTGGAAAAAGGAGGTTAGCTGGTTGGAAACGATCAACCAAATAGGAAGAGTCGCTGAAAGAAAGGCAGGAGAGCCAACAGAGCAGGATGAGAGCCAGGGAGCCAGAAGTGTCTGTGGCCAGAATGAGCATCCTGAGGGAGAGGCAACAAGTAGCCAGCTGGCATGGAGAGCGGAGTACCCAGCAGAGACTACACAGTGCAACAAAAGCTTTACCTTCAAAGTTCTTCTCTGTGTGCTGTTTCACCATTGCTCTAGTCAAACACTTCATCACAACCCATGTGTTAATAGTAAATGTAACTTTTCTATATTCGCCTGCTTTAGATAAGTTAAAAAAAAAAAGAGACCTTTTGTTTTATTAGCTGCATTTATTTATGAGGTGTGAGCTTTCTTAACGGACAGAGTGGGAGGTAGCAGAGTACTCCAACATTCAGTCAATACAGAATCTCCTACCTCACAGTAATAGTAATTGTTTTTAAGGAAAAACCTACTCTAAGAGCAGTTTTTAGTTGTATTGTGACATAATGGCTGTATAAATCATGGAGAAACTGAAATGACAAAACTCATCTTGCTATATAAACAACTTTAATTCTTTTTGGTTTCATGCCATATATTGTTTGCAATCAGGAGCCTACTCATTTTTGCGCATTTGAGAAAACCATGGCAGATAAACTCACAATACTTTACAAAAGTGAAGTAGACATATCAAATAAGTGACAGAATATCTGAAATGTATTTTTTTTTCACTTGGAAAAATTTAAAATATACTTTTAACTTAATTTCTTTAAATTAAAAAATAAAGTGGCTATTGTGAGCACATTTTACCTTGCAGAGTGTCCCTAATTCTACTTTTACTTATTTCTAAGCAGTCAATAATTTAATATGTGGTCATTCATTTAATTTATATTCATGATAACTGAATTTTCAGAAAACATTGAAAATATGTATATGAATATAATTTTTTTTCCTAAATTGGTATGTAATTCCCTTTTTCTAAGATTAAAATTTTCATTGTGGTAGACCAATAATCATCATGTTCAATTGTTATGATTATGGTAAAGCTTGGTTTTGAGAAGTATAGATATCGTATTTCTGAATGGAACAAATGTCTGAAGAAAATAGAAGGACATCTTAATCTTTTGACACTGTAGTGTAAATTTCTGTGCTGCTGGTGAAACCTCCAACACTGATAACAACTGCCAACTGTTTTCTACTTGCTATAAATTTAAAAGTTCAAATTTACCTCTACTACTGCTCTAAATCAAGTCAGGATCAAAACTCCAATTTTTTTCAATAGTTCAAATATTTCTTAGAGTTTTATTGTGCAACTCGCTGATTTCAGCTTGCAGAGGTTCATGTGAATCATTTTAACAGGTTTGAGTGGGTTTACAGCCCATCATTTTGATTTGAGTAAACCTCAAAGCCCAATGGGAATTTCATCTCAAATCATAAGAACTGAATCAAGACTATGCATAATTTGTTGTAAACTCTATGTCAGCCTGCTTTCTCTGTAAACCTCTCCTAGCATTGTGAGAGGATTTGGAAAGCTCAGCAAACCTTGAGGAGAATCTAGTTTCTTGGCTTGTGACCAAACCACAAACCTTAGAAATTGATTTTCTTTTCCTTGCAAAGGTTTTACAGAGTTCTCATTACCCTGCAGTTGTGTTCAAGGCCATTCTTTGCTTTTCTGTGCCTGTCTGCTGTGCTGCTTCTGAAGTGAGAAAAACCTTTCTTGCAGTTAGTAGAAAACTACCTCCTTCGCCCTTGGACATTTTCCCTACCGCATTTTCCATAAAAAAGAACAAATTGTGAGGACAGATTTTTAAATGTATATTGTGTATAAATCTCAGTATAAAGTAGTTTTCTTTTAATTTTTAAATCTTACCTTTATTTCTTCGTATATCACTTCTTCTGATGACTTCAGTTGCCTTCAAGGTAGACTATATCTTCGTGTTCGTGTAGTCCAAAACACAACTGGACCATGATCCTACGTGGGGCCTCTGGGCACATCTACAATGTAAATAAATAGTAGTAGTAGTAGTAGTAGTACTACTACTATTTATTTACATTGTAGATGTGCCCAGAGGCCCCACGTAGGATCATACTAGCCTCTTGTACAATTTATGTGAGCTATAACACACGTTATAGGAGTAAACCTTTCACGAACAAAGTTTCTTGGTGCCAGATATGTTTTTGTTGGTAAGGAGGCCTGTTCTGACTCTAACAATTCACAATTGTGGGAGCAATTTCTCATACCAGCCACCCCTCTTTGGGGCTGTAAATTCTCCTCTTTGAACCTTATAAATCCGTTGACCTCTATAACTTGGCACTTTGCATCAGAATAAATGACCCACCTGCTAATGAATTTATTGAAACAAAGCATACATTTTACTAACATGACTCCACGTTTTTCCAAATGCTGACTTGGAAATCTCTAAGGAAAGTCATCTGCTTAAAAAAAGTAGTTTTCTAAACTAATTCCTTGGCTTTATTTAAACATTTAAAGTATATGTTGAAATGCTGTATGAAATAGTGCCAAAAAGTGAATAATAGTGGATATTATTTCTAAATGTTCATCTGTAACTACATCTTTCTAAACTTAAAATTTATGTTTCATGAGAGTTTTTTCAGGGAGGAATGCATTATATTTTTAAAAGAAATTAATGACCTTCAGTAAAAGTAGAGATGGCTGGCAACTCTGCTTTGTGTGTAGTAATAAAAATGGTTTATTGGCCTAACACAGTTAAATGCAGGAGCCAAATTATACTCAGGCTCAACTTCATATCTTGTGTGACTCTGGGGGCATCATTTGCTGACCTGGATTCCTCCCCTTCTCCAATTCCTCTTCTTTTTCTGCCTGAAAAAAAAGTTTAAATGAAGTAAAGCAAATAGCTTTTCTTTCATTTAGCTGTATTTGTTTTCCATTGGCTCCTTTAAAGCAACACCAGTAATGTCCCCAGAGTTTCCAAACCCATTTATTTTCTATCTACTACCTGCCAACTCAAAGCAGAAGCTAATTCACCCCAGAAGGTTTAACTCCGGTTAGCTGCAGTATCAGGGGCATATCAGTGCCACTGTGTGTAGGTAAGGATCAATAGGCTCAGAAAGTATAGAAAGGAAAGCAGAGTTTAGAGGTCAATCATGAAAAAATCAGAGGGACCTGGTGTCTGGCTTTGGTAGGGGAGATTGTTCTGGAATAAAAAGCAATATTCCACAAGGAAAAAGGGAAACTCAAGCCTATTGTAAAAATTGAGTTGTAGTTTAGTAGTTTTCTCTTTTGACTCACAGTGCTATTAAGAAGTAAGTTGCGTAGTCAGGTTAGAGAAGGATTTTCATGGCTCTGAAGGACTGAAATCCTAATTTTCAAAGCACGCCTTAACATCTTGAAACTTCTCTTCCTCAGTCTCTCCCATGGAAACAATTCATGTGTCCAGGTATTTCACTTTACGAACTCTAGACTGAATACTCACTCAATGTCAAAGGTGATGGGAGCTAGTCAGAAAGATCCAAATCCATATATGTTATTCATAGAAGTGTAAAACCATCCCCAAAGGAAAAATTATGTGAAATGCTTACCATAACTGTGAACAATTATGTAAGAGTAGGATTTTTGACTGGAATTCTTGTGTTGTGATCCCTGATGAAATTTTTTGGCAGAGTTTTGAGATACAGTTTATATTTCCACAGTCTCAAATGCAACTTGTAACCTTTAGCAGTTCTCCTACTCCATCTGATTTTGTGTGGCACTAATTTTTACTTATTCTAAAAGTATAGATTTTATATAAGCTAAAGCATTTCTGTGCTGGGAAAAATAAATTGTATGTTACAGACACAGAAGAGGATAATCAATAATGCTACTCCTGTCTGAACTGTTACTTATGCAAGAAACTGAATATCTACAAGAGACACAGGGTATCCCAACAGCCAAACCCCACTGCCTTTATGGGGGAAGGCAAATTGCTCTGTCTTTGAAAATCTTGGATTTATAAAAAGATTTCCTCCCAAATTTTCAACATCAAGAAATCAGTGTGACCCTTGAAATTACTGTGGTACAAGAGCAAGGTGCAATACCAGTTGGGCAACTAAGCAGCAGAATTCTCTGCATTGATTTTTAACTTTCTTAATCTCTGTGGATATAATTTGTCCTAGGTTCCCTCTTCAACTTTGAAGATTTCTTAGAAGAAGGTAGAAAAAAGCAGTCTCTTGAATGCAAACCAGACAATGGTATGTTCACAGAAAAATTATTTCTAACAGTTTAAGGTGATTCTTTGAGGCTTGAAAGATGACATTTGCCCATGCTATGAACACCAGGTACAACATCAGTAAACTCATTCTCTCCAACACCAAGGAAAAAGGGAAACAGAGGCATATATACATGCTGATGGATGGTGAGACAGGTGACTACCCCAATCATCCAGCTCGATCCAAACGTACCTCACTCAAGATCCAGTCCATAGCCATCATTGCACCGTCATGAGAAAGACTGAACAATCTCTGAAACTGTGAGATGTGTTTTCCTTCACATACTGTGGTCCAATCAACATCTCAACTTCTCTTCAGCAAACTAAGTACCTGTGTTCTATAAACCTTACAACCATCTGTCCAGTGAAATTCTACCAAAATGCCCATATTGACATGACATGCGGAGACAGTTAGGGCTGCTCAGCCTAGACAAGAGAAGGACAGGGAGACCTTAGAGCACAATCCAGTACCTGAAGGGGACCTACAAGAAGACTGCAGAGGAACTGTTTACAAGGGCTTGTAATGACAGGAGAGGAGGGAATAGTTTTAATGTGAAAGAGGATGGATTTAGACTGGATATTAGGAAGAAATTATTTGCTGTGTGGGTGGTGAGGCATTGGAAAAAGTTGCCCAGAGAAGTCGTGGATGCCCCATCCCTGGAAGTGTTCAAGATCGGGATGAATGGGGCTCTGAGCAACCTGGTCTTGTGGAAGCTGTCCCTGCCTATGGCAGAGGTGCGCTGGAATTAGATGATCTTAAGATCCCTTCCAACCCAGGTGATTATATAATTCTAGGATTCTAGGATTATATGATTCTATGGTTCTATGATATGATATTCTTACTATGTGGACACTGGCATGTATTAACTCCACCTAGGTTTAGACACTTAAGTGAGGCATCAAAGTTAGGAAAATAAAAACCTTGGACACTGTTTCAAAGCAAGATTGTTTAAGTACTACACAATTAGAATAATTATTAAATGTAGAGGGGTCCAATTCAGGTCAAGAACTGGACAGTGGTAGTAAAGAGGAAGTCTTAGTAATGATATGCTAGGGTGTAAACTCACTTCCATCCATATGATCTTCCTCCTCTTACGCTTAAATTCATTCGCCATGCAAAGACAGCTTTATGCTCGCACTCTGTATCTGCCAACCTGCTTGCCTGTGCTTCCTCATTCTCAGTTTCTCAATAAATTGTCACTCTCTTACGCAGTTTCTGTATCTGACAAAAGGGATGAGATCTCGAACGTTGTTCAGGCCCCATATATAATTTTTTATGAAAGCAGGTGAGCAGACAGAGAAAAGAGATGCAGTAACTTTTTCAGCTAAAAGATAGGTTATAACATGAACTTATGACTTGTTGCATACTAGACAATCCATTCACGGAAGAAATTTTATAAATTATCAGCTTGGTAAACCTTTAGATGGATCTCAGCTGTTCATGCATATTAGAGTATAGCAACCATGAGTGAATGGGCTGAAATTGGTTAAGAACTCCTTATCTTTATAAAATAGACTACATGGAACTTTTACAACTACATATTTTATGACTACAATCTTTGTGCAATTTTAGTATACTTATCCAAACAGTAAAAATGCAAAATTATTTTCTAAATCTTAGCAAAATTGGCATAAAAGCCCTTAAAAGTTCAGTGGAAAGGGGAATTGTCTACATTACTGAGAAGAGGAGGATCAGGAAATATTTTAATGGCATTTCATTCACTAATCAGAAGGTGTTAGCAAGAATGTGTTTGCTTATGTTTTTTTTTCCCATTAATGTTTCACAAACCACCTACTCATGCACACACATAGATCTCATCCCTAACATTTGGATTCCTCTTAATCAAAAACAGAAAAGCGTTTTGTTAAGTATTTTATCTTTTTGATCTTTAATTCTTACCAGTCAAAAAAAGTACCTCTTCATTGAAAAAAAAAATCTTAAAAATGTTTTGACCAAAGTTTTGTTCATATGAAAACTGTATTCAAGCTTAAGCAAATTACAGAAAAAATGGATATTATTGATGTCACTCATGCCCCACATAGAGAGGATTAATGATGTGACAGCTTCAGATGGCTGCTGCTGCTGCTGCTACTCTCTTCTGCTCTGACACAGAAGACATTTGAAGTTATGACTGTGACCAGGGTCACGAGACTGAGAGGAACAGGTCCCTAAATTCATGTAAAACTGGGTGATATTTGGGGCTGCCTTGTAACCTGTAATGGAAGACAGGCAGCTCGTGAAGGTTTGGAACCTTTTTAAGACTTAATTCTGGGCTACCATAAAACCGATGCTACTTTGAGTCCTTAAAGTAAGTTTGACCTATTGTGTCACATTTAGCTCTTTAAATAGTGTAAGAATTTAAACTACTTTAAGAGTTTAACATGTAGTTGATAGAAGAAAAGAAGTCATATCCTGAGGCTTCAAAGGGGAAGTGGTGGGTTGTACAATGCAAAACCATCCATTACACAGTGTTACAACATGAGCATCTAAACTAGCGTCAGAATTTAGGGTGACCATTTTGGTCTGACTTCATGTAAAAATGATGTCACTGACATCATCTGATGTTTTTGGAGGTGGTCTTCACAAGGGTGGTCCCTTTATTCCCATTCAAATTGTTGGACCTCTGTGCTGGTTTTGATGTGACTGGTTACGGAAACCTGTCATGTTGCTGAATCACAGAGCCATAGAATCATAGTTGAGTTGGAAGGGACCCACAAGGATCATCGAGTCCAACTCTTAGCCCTGCACAGGACCATCACACCCCAAAAATCACACCATGTGCCTGAGAGTATCATCATTCTTGAACTCTGTCAGGCTTAGTGCTGTGACCACTTCCCTGGGGAGTCTGTTCCAGTGCCCAGCCACCCTCTGGGGAAGAACCTTTTTCTAATATCCAGCCTAAACTCCCCTGACACAATTGCAGACCATTCCATCAGGTCTTGTCACTGGTCACCAGTGAAAAGTGCCTGAAGGCAGTGCCTTGGTGTTACTTTAGTTATTTCTCTGAGACTGAATACAGAATTATTACTAAGTTTTGCTTCCCCCAAGGAAAAGTATATTTCTAAGGACTAAGTACTTTCCTTTGCTGTTGGAGATCTGGTAACTGGAATAAAATCATGTGGTTCCATCTGAATCTGATAAGGCAGAAGAGTATGAAGACTGGAGGAAAGAACCACTTCAAAGAATTCAGTTTGACAACCAGCACAAGAGGGCTTCTTGCAGGAAAATGGGGAAGAATTCACTGAAAACAAAACAGTTTATTGAAACAAGAATTCAAATCCAGGATCTTACTCATTCCTGGTGAATATGCAGATCTAAGCTGTACCGGATATTCTCTCTCACCCATATTTGCAGCACGAAGAGTACAGACCATCTTCTAAGCACTCCTGCCTAAACTGGGCTCCATGGGCAGTATTCTAATTCAAAGGCAGTTCTCATACAGATGTGAATGCATTTTTCTGAGGGAGAATGAAGCTACTGATATACTTTATAAAATGCAATAGTTTCTTCTCCCAGGTAACAGGACACACAGAGCAAAATGTCAGACACAGTCAACCTACTGAACACAAGTTAACAAGATCTTGAACAATTTTCTGCAAAGGAGTGTGATGAACCCATTATAAGGAATGATGTGGGCCCTCTGTGGGCTCTCAGTGTTTCAACTGTATCGTTATTTGTCATATTTACAGTATATGACAAATGAACTAAGGGGAGAAAAACCTGGACTGGAAGGAGATTAGATCATCTGGGATGAAAAACTGCCAACACTGAGGCTTTACACCAAAAGAAAAGTAATAATCACGCCTTACATAAAGCATATGTAAGCTCAACCACTACCTTGAAAAAATGTCCCCCTTCAGGACATTTCTTACCTTTTCTTCTACACACAGTTCCCCCATCTCATTTATCTTTGATGCAAAGCTGCATTTTCCTTCTTCTTTGTCCTCTCCTGCAGAAAACATCATATATGGAAACATGAGCAGACTGTGGTTTGAATCACTTCCACCCTTTCAGAAATTATTAAGCATCCAGCCTACAAGAAGCCATGTTTCTAATCACTTTTATGTTCCATTGACTGAGCTCTTTTCCCAATAGCACTGTCATTTAATACTGAATACTACCGAAGCCTGAATGCGTTATAAAGGTTTTTGCTTCATATTGTTTTTTGGTTTTGGTTTTTGTTTTATTTTTGGTTTTTTTTACCCTTGAGGTGCATTTCTGCATCACCTTTGACATCTATGTATGTAACCCCATATCAGTGCAACTCATCTTAGAAAATTTTGTTCTTAACGTTGCTCTACTCAGCTTACTGGATGCTGTTTTGCAGATACTTTGAATAGATACAGAGGTTAGATGGCCCTTTCAAATTCAACCTCAACGAAACACATTTATGAGAACTTGATGGCATAAAATGTAATGTACAATATATGCCTAAGTATTTAAAGTGTATACTACAGAATGAGATATTTTACTGGCTGAAATCATATAATTTACCTTGTGGCAACGACCTCCTACTGTTCAACATATTTTCTGTGTGTGTATAGACATTGCATGGAAGGAAAAACCATACTATAGGCAGCTCTAACAAGACCCTGGTATTCAATGAAATTCAATTCCTGTTTTCTGTAGTACTCCTTTTACCATTGAACAGCTTCTTTTTCTTTCTTAACTTTTTTTTCCCTCTCCCAAGCTCTCTTTCTTGCAGAGTCCAGGTCTATGATGCTGATTCCTCTCCTGACACATCCATCCTACACGGATCATACAGAGCAGGAGGTTGACAGATAATGTCAAACAGTTTTCCATGGGAACTCAGATTATCCAAGTACAGTTTGATCTCCACAATGGTTGAGAACCACTCAGATACACATTGTGCACTGCTGCCAAAAATTTGTCTCCAGGCTACTAGAGATATATTTAAGGCACTGTGATGTTTAAACAGAAGAAATATGTCTTTTATTAATCATATTTGCACAACTGATCAGGAAAATTCATTTCTTATGTTTTCAGAATTAATTTTGTGGAGCAAAGTGAGGTCAGATTAACCTATAGACCTAAGCAAAACTATGACTTCTTTGTTCCAGGCTGGAGAAAGGCCAAATCACATTATAGCATACTTTACTGGTAAGGTTATATCTTAGGAAAACCCCAATAGACTTTGAGAGGGAACCAGTGTCTAATAGAGTTAGTAACTGGCTACAAAGCTCTATCTTGTACTATTTCCAGATTCTTACGTTATAAACCACACAGTTATCCATTTTATTGTGACTGTGATTCCAGATAGATAAATATATCACACAGACACTATGGTAATACATTGACAAATGAAAGGGTCACTTTTTGCCCAGACAGTCCATTCATAGAGATGTGGAGGACATCTATGTAAGACTCTTGGAATATGTCAGCTTCTATTTTTCCATCGTGCATCACTTGCTTTTCTGTTGGTCTTTTTTTGTTCTCTAGGAACTTTTTTTTTATTTATTTTTCTCTACTCCACTGTCTTTCAATGTGATTAATCTAAACTTATTGCTTAAAAATTTTATCCAAACATATGGTTTCTGGTTAAGAGTCCATTTCCTACTACATTTAAAGAACTGGGGCAAAAGTTTAAAATATGCTGACCTGTTTATGTAGGATGTTTTAGTTATCTAACCAATCTTTTCTGTGTTTTCAGAAGTATGGGGAACTGCTGTATCTACTGAAGTTAGTGGGAACTTTGTCTGTTCAGCATGTCTGAAAACTGGACTTTAATTAACATTTTATTGGTTATTAAACTATCTATGTGTTCAGACAGTAGCATAAAATACTAATGACTTCAGTTTTCTGGTCGTTTTCAATGGTGTACAAAAATATCTGTAAGCAGATGGTGTGATAAGGAAGTTGTTGCTTTTATTGCAAATCCATACTCTACATCTCTTTTAACCCTAATTATGTTCTATTGCTTAAACAAAATGAATTTTACATAGGGTATCCAAACAAGATAACATATAAAAACTTCAGAAATAGTTTTTTTAACTACACTTTCCAGTCAGAATGGCTAACTAAACCTGTGTCTTCACTGCCAAGTACAATAGCTCTTCCTTCTAGCTATCAACTGCCGCCTTCCAGGAACAGCAGAGGAAATAGGTGTTTCCTGCATACCCTGCCAGTCACAATGATATCAAAGGGATTGATTTTATACCAAATAGGGTCTAGGTGAAACCAGTGGAGAAAATGCCTTAATTTTCTTAATAATTAGAAATCTATTTAATTTTATATTTGTTTAGAGAGTGAAAGAGAAAATTCAAGGTTTTTTTCATGGCATCATGACGCAGTAATATACTTTCTTTACACAACAAAGACATTTGATTATTTCAATAAGATACCCAGGGACTACGACAAACCATTCTGGATCACTAACCTCCATTCACTTTGTTTATATTTTATTTAGCAATGCCTTCTTCCTCTACATACCAGTACAATTCTACCTTAGCCCCATTGTGCTAAACCTCGTTCCAAACCATGTGGAAGCATAAGAAGTATTTGGATGTAGGAGTCATGTGTATACCACACCATTAAATTTTCTAACTATTGCAAGGTTCACAGTTAATCAGAAATAAGTGTAACTACTGCAATTGAATCCAGATTATTATTCTGAACATCTAGAAGTCTGAATATATTTGCTTTTGTTTATCCCATACCTAATTTCAGGAAGGTTTTGTCCCACTAAGCATTGAATCCCTTTCACTTGCAACGAAATCAGGTGTTAGCAGTCGGTTGGAATCTGTCATTTTTACCTTGTCCTTGAGAATCAGCCAAATGACTTGCAATGGAAATCTCTTTCCAGAAGTAAAAAAAAAAAAAAAAAAACAAAGAAAAACCCCTGCAGCCATCCATCTCAATGAATATTTTTCACATCCAGACAATAAAAACATCAGGCTTAAGTATCAGACTTAAAGCTGTCAAGTTACTGGCCAAAAGAGATGTTAGTGTTTCACATAATCTAATGTATACATTTAGGCAGTTTCATGGTTCACTCAGTTCCTCCAGTTTCTTTTTCATTTGGGATCCATTCCACTCCCTGTCACTGAGACCCAGACTCACTCTTTGGCTGTAAAGGTTCCACAGCAGCATGGCCTGGATTGTGCTGAACCTCAGGATACTTGTGCAAGTCTGGATGATCTAGGAAGGAAAAGCTCTAAAGGTACAGTGGAATTTAAGGCAAATAAATTGGCTGTAAGAAAGATCTCAAGAAACTTAATGATAAGTTTGAAAGCCTTCTCAACATTTTCAAACCAACATAAACATGAATTTGCTTTATTTTTCATTATTATGAAACTTTAACAGCACTGAACTGTAAAAACAAAGAAATCAATCTTTTTCTTTCCTCTCCAGAGTACCTCCAAATCCTTCTGTTAAATTTCTATACTCTGTCACAGACATATTTTTATATTTGTCTGTAATTTCTTTGTTTTAGCTCTGAAAATAAGAGAAATGATCTGATTACCTTGAGGAGAGGATTTCTAATAAAAATTTATAACAAAATGGTAAGTGCCATCACCTTGTCTCCCTATTTTTCCTTTTATTCCCCTTCTCTATTGTCAGTCAGAAAATGAATACTTGCACTGACATTTACATTTTTGCATGTAAATATAGGCACAGCAAGGGAAAGACAGATTTTATATTGTTTCCTGTAAAATCCATTACTGGATCAAATGTGGTAATAGTTGTAAGTGGCCAGAGTTTTCCTCCCATCACTCTGTTGGAGCAGACATGGGATTCATCCAAAAGGGGATATTAAAGGATTTGGTCCCAGAACTCCCAGGGGAGAAGAGACACTAATGGGAAAGGCTTCTCTGGTGCCTGCCTGCTCCTCTACTCCCAGGCAGCTGAGTTCCCCTTCCCCTGGCCATTCCTGTGCCTGAGAAAATTAAGGAAAAGAGAAGAGCCAGTGCAAAATTAAATGCAGTCTTTAGTTTCAAACTGCATTAACATCTGGATACATCTGAATATGATTACTGGATGGGATATTGCATATTTCTTGGCACTATGTTTTTCTTGTCCACAGTATTTTCCACTCCTTGTCACTCACTGACTGAACTTTTGATGCATAGGTAAATGTAATCATATTTGCATATTTTGACTTTTCTGCCAGTATTTAGGAGTCAACAGATTTGAACTTTTCACAGTGTCATTCTGGTGTTTTTCTCTCTTTCTGTGGTACTCTTCTGTCCCAGTGTCTGTCCATCAAAATGTCTTCCTGGGTTAATTTTTTCCTCAAAATACTGTTCTGTGAGGCTTGCAAAGTGCTCAGAAAGGACTTTATAGTGAATGTGATTCATGTCCAAGTTCATTTATTCTTTTCTCATGATTAACAGAGTGAATTTTTATATACACTTTTACATGAATACAATTTTGCATTGATTTAATTTATGAAATAAGAAAGCCATTTTTTTCACAAAAGTACATGAAATAATTTAATTAAATTTTTAATATTTTTGTCATCTATTTTACACATTGACTAAAACAGGTTCGGATTTTTTATGAAGTGACTCTTGGGACAGACTTGCACATTTTTTTTTTGCACACTTTGACAATTTCACTGGATCATTTCAAGGGAAGTTTTAAAGTCCTAATGTTAAACCTAGATTTTTGGAATTATACTGCGATAAAAAAGGAATAACCAATGGAAATATGCTAGAAATTAGTCTAAAATCAACTTGCTGATCAAATAAAAAACCTCCTCTACTAAGACTTGGATTGTACTTAGTCTCCTCTTGTAATGAAGCTGCAATTCCTTTTTCAATCCCAACTTTCATGATTTCATAGCTTTTCAAAGTTTAGAAAGAAAGATTTCTCAGTTATTCCGTAACTATACTAACTGTGATAAAATAGAATCACAGAATCATAGAATCAACTGGGTTGGAAAAGACCTCTGAGATCATCAACTCCAACCCTTGATCCACTACCACCCAGTTACTAGACCATGACACTAAGTGCCACATCCAGTCTTATCTTAAAATCCTACAGGGATGGAGAATCTACCACTTCCCTGGGCAGCCCATTCCAATGCTGGATTACCCTCTCTGTAAAGAATTTCTTCCTAATATCCAGCCTAAACCTCCCCTGGCTGAGCTTAAGATCATGTCCAGTGCCTTCTGGACATCTCCTTTCTATCTCCACAAGCAGGAGAAACAAACTCCTGGTGTATTCAGTACTTGTAGGGGAAGCCTGTTGGAAGGCTACTCTGTTGCTGAAGCTTTACTGTCTTCCTGAGAACTAGTTGCCTTTTTTCTCTAAAACATATCCCTATTTGGTAGGTTGCCTGGCTCTGTAGAGCCCATGGAGCTTCACCACCTTCTGCAAAGGAAGAAAAGTAATACATTTACTGAATTTTTTCCATTAATGAGTTTGAATTCTCATTTCACAAGAAATGTCAATGCTTTTAAATTCATTTTAGGAAGAAATCTGCTTTCAGGTTTCAGACTTTTCCAAGGAAGGAGAATTCCCATTACTGCTCTTACCTGATTTTGAGTATGTTTATACATAGAAAATTTCTTGACATCATTTTAACCCAAGATTGCCATCTATTATGGGAAACCATGCATGATCTTTCCCTGCCTCTCTGTAGTTTAACAAAAATACAGTAGATGGTAATTCAGGTCTGCATTTCTTAATTTTGGGTAATAAAGAGTGTTTAAATCCATGCTGAGTTTCTACCTTTTTGTTTGGGGCACAGTTATCCCCTACAATAAGTATATATTTCAGGCAGAGTAAAATAACTTGATTGTAAGATAAAAGACGCAAAACCAATAGTCATCAGACACAGCAGCTAAGAGAGAATCATAAAAGCAGAAGAAGGTTAATGCACAGAATGTAATGATTCTCTTATAGGCAGTTTTAAGTAGGCTGCGCTGAGGGGTTGTATACTCTAATTGTAAATACTAGGTTGAGTGATTGAAATTCCTGCTGTAAGTTCTTATATATAAATGTTTAGTTACTTATCAGCAGAATGAAAAAGGTCTGGTTTTTGGTGACATCTGAAATAAAAAGTATCTGCCTGGTGTTCTGGGAGCTGTCTCAGCTCTGTGAGGTTCAAAACTTTTTATATCCTCAAAGGCATCCAGAAATTAAATTTGCCAGTTAAAAACATTGTGCACTTGATAAAATGCTTTGTATTTTTTTTCTACCTGCTTACTTTTCTGTTTGTCACTCAGGATCTCATAAAATTGTGGTTGGACAAGTGTTTTAACTAGTGTAATTTTCATATATTGTCTTAAAAGAGAAATACACTCTCACACTGCTCTGAGTGCTCTTCTGATTTGTCAGGTTCATAGATTAAATATGATAAATTGAGCATATATGGGAGTTTTTTGTTTGTTTGTTTGTTTGTTTGTTTGTTTTTTTAAATATTTTAGACATTGTTGTACAGCCAGCATTCTGCACAGATGTCCTCTACTGTGAGACTGCACCTCACTACAATGGAACAAGAGAATGTTTAGCTGTGTGTGCATTACATCAAATAGCATCCTTATGTCTTTGATGAATTCAGAGTAGGAATAATTTTGCAGGTATTTCCACTGTACTGCCATTGGCATATATGTTTTGTTTAGGTCTTGTCCCACCCTTGCAGTCATGAATCATCTGGAAAATTTAGGAATTCCAGTTGTACTGGGCACTTTGAGGGAGACCATCCTTGTTTTAAAAAAAAAAGGTGCTAAAGTAACAAAACAAACTTCAGTTTTCAGCTCTCTGTGCTCTTTTCAACTTATATCTGAGTTCCCTCTGCTTTTTCTAAATTTCACCCCTCATTCTCTATGGAGGAATGACTTTAGTTTGCTTCATATTTTAAAGAGAGGAATGAGATACAGAAAAGCCATCCAAAACCAGTCTACTGGGGGTTTGCATCTCTTTGATGGGGGAAAAAATCAACAAATATTTTTGTTCCTTAAATGTATTCATTAAACACAAATTAAATTAAAAAAAATCGGATAAACCTAGTACAAGTGGCAAACTTGAAATTGTCTGCCAGAACAGAGTTCTAGTAAAAGAGGTTTCCTTGGAGAGACTTCCACTCTTTTTAATGTGACTGTTGCCAGCATCATCATCTCTTTCAGTGCCTTCCACTCTGATACTTGTGTGTGTCCTAGTGTGTAATGAGATACAGCAATGTAATTAAGGCACTTGCATTATTTTTATGGATGCTAAAGGTACTAATAAAGAAGAGAGTGATCTGGGAAGTTGGTTGTTACACTCAACAGTCAGTAGCAGCTGTTCACCTTTTTGTAAAGGAGCCTCATCCTTGGACATTGAAGGATTTCTCACCTGCACAGATTGTGACACAAGACTTATCATTTTTGATGGTCTATTAGCTGGAAACATGATCCTTGGGAAGATCTTCCTAGGATTGACTTGCCTTGAGTCAATTATTTTGAAGCAAGGAGACCATGTGAATTAAGGGATGACAACTTGTGCTGTTGCCAGAAGAAAGACTGAAGTAATCTTCAAATATACAACTGTGCCTCATGATTACACTAATGAGCTCCTTAAAAATGCAGATAGCAACTCGTAATCATTAGCTTGTGTTATTGACAGACTTATATTGAGTTCAAAAATATAACACACACTGAGTCTTTCACATCATTTCATGATGCATGTTTCCAAGTTTCAAGGTAACAATAAGTAAAGACGAGATTCTGTTTAGAATAGAATTTCTCTGGTTGTAAACAGAGGCAGCTTTCCCTGTTTTCAAAATGGAACCGTGATTATGGACATAATATATGAAAGGTTTTAAAAGCATTAAGTTTCTAGGCAGAGTTACACCTTCCTTGTTTATTTAATATTGCCTATGAAAAAATGACAATAAGAAGTGAAGTCTGCTATTATTTGTCATGCCTACAACAACTACTCTATTTGCTGTCAGATTGCATTGTATGCATTGTGCATCTTTTAACAGCACTTAGATATGCTGACATAAAATACAAAGATGATCCAATTACATTTTCTGTGACTGCATCTCATTTTGCTAATGCCTACAAATTAAGGGTGTCTATCACTCTGTACATGATACAGAACACAGATAGCATTTTAAATCCCTTGAATTTTATAGTGTACACCACTTAAATACAGAAGCAGCTGTATTCATAAGCAGTTGACATGTAGTTCATAAACTAGTCTAGTCAATATGAAAATGCAACCATGTAATGCATCCGAAAATGATTCCTCCTTATTGCTTTCGGTATTTTATTTACCACAGACTGTTTAAATGTACAGTATTGGTGCTTATCCACTTCCAGAATGGTGATCAGTGTGTATTATCTTTTTTTTTCATCCAGACTGTCTTTCCATGGGAAGCAAACCCTGGAAAATCCAATGAGCTTTTACAGAAGTCAGGGTACTGGAGGACATTCTTTTAGAAGGATGCTATCTTTTGATATATCACAGATTTGTTTGAAATAAAAGAATCTCAGACAGTAAAGGACACTCATATTGGCGTTTCCAACAGTGACCAAGTGGGACGGCAAAACCTTAACCCCACAGACTTAGTTTCATTAGGTGTAGAATTGCAGTTAAAACCCATGTTCTCCAATAGACACATTATGCAGGATTTCACTGAAGCAGTTCCACTCGAAGCAAAATAAGACCTGAGTTTGCTACTGATTTAAAAGTGCTTCTGCTCCCCCCTTGTGTTTCCTTGTTGTACTGGACGTTGTCTGCTAGTTTCTCAGGGGTTATTTTCATTCTTTTTCCCACCTTGTGGCTACAACCACTGACCTGAAGTGACATTCCTGTTGCCAGAAACACTGGGGCTGAGATAAGTCCAAACTTTTCACAACACACCCCTGGAACACTTTGGGATGAGTAGGGCTTGGGGTGCAACGTAGAGACTCTCCACATCTATCAATATACACTCCTTTTTAACATTTCCTATTAATGGTGAATGGTTGCAGATAGACAGTCTTGCTGATTTCCTAGGTCACTGCTGTCTTCCCATCACATCTTCTCAGGAGAAATAGAAAGGAGAGGGAGGAGAAATGGTCCAAAGTGGGTTTTGCACAATAGAGAGCAGTAGAAGTCTTTGTGAGTGGCAATGGCTGTGACCTTATTCACCTGCTTTTGAAAACTGTGAACCAGATGCTGGAAGATTTCAAGCATGATATGTTGGGAGAGTTTGTACCTCTGTTGGTCTTTGTTCTTGAAACTGCCTGTTTAAGCAGAGTTAATATTCTACAACTTTGTAATAGAAATCAGTCATTAGAGACTCCGTGACAGGTTTAATTTTTTTAGCTAAACAGTTGTTTATGCCTTTCCTGTGATTTCCATGGGAAGTGTATGGCTCTCTGTTTCATTTGCCTTTGAAGAGGAAACTGAATTACCTTAGTGTCAAACAGCTCAACTCTCTGTTTTACTTTTTTTGTTTTCATCTTTATTTTTATTGCCATTAACATGGTTACATATGGGTAACCGTATGGTGAGATACAAGTATCAGATGGTTGGCCAGAAGTCTGGCATCTGCAGAAATTAGTTTATTTCCAAATGGGAAACTGAATCTTTAGCAAATGAGTAATTACGGAATACGGGGAAATCATAGTTGGACAATTAACCCAATGCTCCTTTCCACTACTCAGCAGCCCAAACTCATCCAGATATTTTGAGAGGTGACATGTCACTCAGCCTGAGCAAGGGTATTTTTGCTGCATAGAAGTTTCTGGGTCTGTGAAAAAAAAAAAAAGAGTATTAGAGACATCTAATAACAGTGTTGACTTCTTGGTGTCACTTTTGTGCCATAAAGTCATAGTCATAACCAGTAGCCCCAAGAGATCCCAGCCCAACAATAAAGACATTGCTATAATAAACACTACAGATTCTCAGAGCTACTTACAATAAACACAGTGGTATATCTATCCAAAAGTTGTGCTAATGCAGGATTGATTTTTTCCAATATTTCATGCTTATCCCAAGGAATGGCTCTTTTCTCATTTTCTTCCATTCTAAATTTCCTTTCTAATATTTGTACTATGTTGCTCAACTTTAGCAACATAATAATGGCAAGAAAAAGACTCATTACCTGTAGTCAGACTCCCATCTGTATAATTCCTCTTCAGTAATTGTTTTCTCTTCATTTCTTGGCCAAGAAATATTTAGCTCTTTTATTCAAATAATAAACTTTCATCACTCAGTCTGCTTTTGCTGCAGGAATGAATCTTGTTTTCTCTCTAGCAACAGCTTCAGCACTGGAAATAGACCCAAAGCAACAGAGAGAACAGAAAAACTTGCATGGGTCCCAGAGCAAAAGCAGTTTTGGATGGACAAAGCTGAGATACAGGGAGGTGCATGAGGGATTTGCTTTGCTGCAGAGAACATTTATTGCTCCTTTCCCTGAAGCATCTCCGATTCCCTGCAGATGTGATTCTCTAGTGACCAAGACACAGAGGTGAGGGTTTTGTACCAGCATGGTTTTGGTGGCTCCTCTTTGCATTTTTCTCACTTTTATAACCATATGAGCCATACAGGAAATCTGGTTTGATGTAATATTTATGGTTTTTGAAGAGGAGAAAAAAAGTATTAGTTGTTCTGACTGAAAGCTGTCTCCAGAGTGCTTTATGAAAGCCAAGTCTGACTTGATGTTTTCAGAGTCTTGCCTTCTTCCCAATCACAGTTGCTGAACGAAATTATCGTATTTTCTGAGAGTTGCAGTGCTGTCTACCCTTAAATAATATTGGGAAAACTGTCCTAATTTGAAAGGTCTGCTGTACTTATGATGTCAAAGCTGTTCACCCTTTGAGTATCAGGATGGAAGCCATCAGGTCTACCTCAGACCCGTCCCACCACCAGGAGAGCTGGCTGTCCTGGACACTGGGAAGTGCTGAAATTACTTACTTCTGGTAATTTTCACAGTAGATCTCTGGGTCCTGGCTGTCCTGGAGCCCCAGCTCAGAGACAATATTTCCACCGCACAGCCAAGGATTTGAAAAGTCAATTGATCCTGCCTGGCAAAAATAGGACTCAGAGTCATTGAAACAGGAAATTGCTCCTAGGAAGTTTTGCTTTCAGCAAAATATCAAAGTCCAGGGGAAAACATGCTGTCACATTGTTTTCAATGTGCTGTGAGGTATCTAGAAAGCGCATATGCAGCTTTCTCTGATGTATAGTAGCATTCATTTTTTTGCATTTTAATGTTGGACTCAAAAGTATGAAAACTGAAGTAATTTGGGAGACTTGGTTCAAGCTTCATCTTGCATTCTGTCAATTCCTGACATGAAGATGATCTTGAACACCTCTGTTTTATGATGAACTACTACAGGAAAGGATTTCTATTAGAAATACAACTTTAAAGTATTATTTTTCATTATAACAATATTCTTCTATAATGACAACATCGGTCTGATCAACAACAGTGTCAAGAGAGATTTATAGGATGTTGGGCTGAATGCCTAAACTATTTCAGTCCAATCAAATTCTTTTTCTGCTACAAGAATTGGGAAAAAAAATGTGGGGGATTTTTGGTCTATTAGGAGATGAGGATTTCAGGCTTTTTTTATTTCATTGTCTGAATTTGATGTAGTTGAATAGAAGAATTGAAATGTTACTACATCTACCATGTCAGATTGCCATTTTCTGTAGCAGTGAAGTAGTGCAAAGGCTGAGAATTCACACAGTAAGAGATGTTCAGTGGTGTGCAGAAACGTGCTGCAAGGCTAAAGCTGAAAGCAGAGGGCCTTACATGTGAAAGAAATCATGATGGCTCAGAAGCTGAACTCTTTGACTTGACAATGTGGTATCCTTCCAAAACCAACAAAGGTAAATGTCACTCAGAGCAAACTAACAGAAATATTTCATGCAAAACATAGGAGGCAACTAGCCGTCTGCTCAGCACTGATCAGTTGTCTGTTGGAATTCACCAGTGTAGCTAAAGTACCATATTTGAAAAGTGATGTAAGAGATCTGAAAAAAAGCCTAAGGGAAAGCAAACACTGCAAGACATTTAAAAATGTGACCTATAAAGAAATGTTGAATGAACTGGGGTTGCTTAATTCAAAAAGGAAAAGACTATGGCAGAACATGTTTAGAATTTTGTAATGTTTACAGTGTTGGTCAGATATCAGATAATGGGCAAAAAAAATTGAATAAGTGCAGCTCTGCAAATTTGAGTTCATCTTTTTTTAAAAAGTTACCTCTGTGAAGGGATTATAAAATGCTGGCACAACTTCCAAATGGAGACGATAGACTTTTGCATTAGAATAGGTTGTACTGGTATCTCCCAGAAAGGTTACTGTAGGAGTGGGAGACGTGTTAAACACTCCGATCCAGGATTCAGTGTGCCAGAGCTGCCTCACACTGTCAGGGACTCTGTTGGGAAAAGCAAGGGGAGGAGAGAGAGAACAAAACAAAGATGGAAGGCAGCAAGTTCTGTATCTTATCAGCAGGTAAGAGAAAAAAGCAAATGAGAAAGTCTTATTATATAGCATTCTACTGAGCTTGAAGGATTGAACTCAGAATCTTGCTATGCTGCAGTCCAAGCCTGAATCTTGCTGCTGCTGTCTCTCTACAGTTCTTCTACTGGAACACACAAGAGAAGGAACTGGAAGCTGACTGACCTCTTTATTTCAAGCAATGTTATTTTAATTGAATCCTAATGTAATATTTGGCAGTTCTTTCTGTACCCCCCACTTCCCATGCCAAGTTCTTTTCCCTTTTGGCCAAGAAGAGAGACTTTTTCTACTGAGGAAAAGGGATGTATCAGGCTGAATTCAGCTTTTTGTCCTTACCTCTCTGCTCTACATTAGGGAGGTTGAAGGTCTGGCCTTCCAGTCCCATCTTCAGTATAATACTGAGAACAAATCTGCAGTACATCAAATAACCAGTAAGAAAGAAGTGCATCGCATTTGTTTCACACCATTGTGCATGAACACTGTGCAGGTTGGAAGTTATTACAACATTTGGGGATCTGGTTACTCAAGGCTAATTTGTTTGCCTGTTCCCTTTAAGAATCAAAGTTGAAAAACTGTGCTATGCTCATGAGCCAGGGGGTCAGGCAGAGGTCCTATCAGTAGCCATATCAACTCTTTTCCTTCCTCAAATGTGACAGGGACACCTATGACAGATATATGTGGCTGCCTTAGATTTTTTTTAACCTCACTGTAATTCAGGGTAGGAGTGCCCATTTTCTATATTTCAGGATGATGAACAATTTTTTTTCTGAACACCTAGACACTGAAGAGCAGTGATTCAAAAATATTTCCTAACAAAAAAGTGCACATTGTATGAAATACATAGCGTTTGCTAAGCTGGGGAAGAACAGAATTCTTAGTTTAACTGTTAATGATTAAAAGAGTGGAATTCTCTACACAACATATACTGTTATCTCTCTTCTTTATTGGACTTTGATCTGTTAACCACTGTACAAGAAAAAGCTGTTTTATAGAAGCTGTGAAGCTAGAGTTAATTTCTGATGATGGCACTGCAAGTCAAAGGTTTCCAAACTACTATGTGCATCATTAGTGTGATCCCAGACATGTGAAAGTACAGTGACAGTGAGCCAGCAGTGCTTGGTGCTGCTTGGTGGTATTACTAACTGCTGCTGCTACCCATCATTGCTGATGATGGTATTCACATTTAACACTGCTGCTGATGAAAGTACCTGCAATTACTGCAACTGCTGATGGCAGAAAGAGTTTGTTAGCCCTGCTGTAAATTACTTCCTGAGGCTTAGTTGCCAGTTTATTTCGTATTGTGAGCAAAATGCAGTCTCTTGGCACTTAGAAAGAGCTACATTAAGCAAAAGTTTTTAAAAAAGCCAGATATTATAAGACTAAGCCATATTGGTGCCATAAACAGAAATTTAGCATTTCTCTCTTATGGTTGATACTGTGAGAGCCAGTTTGAACCTAGAAGCAGCATAGCTTGATGCGATGCCCAAGCTAATTTGCCTTTTGGCAGAGATGACAGCACAAGGCTATTCTGATTCTGGATTCAATTTGATTTATCTCAATGGTTCTATTCTTCACCACAGGAAGTTATGAAGTTGGATTTGCATCACGTTGAGAATGTCTACATCGTGCTCAATACATTTCACAATACGGATAGACTAGAATATTCCTAAGAAATCTTCATTGACCTCAGGCCAACACAAAATATTCCCTAAAAATAAGTCCAGAACCTGGATCTCCATATTAAATTAAAGCCTTTCTGTATAATGCAGTATTGCCCCTCTTGCACTAAATTCAATAATCATGAGAATAATTAATATTCTTGTGTGGACTGATAAAATTATTCTCCAGAAACAGACCAGGTAAAATGTGTTCCCAGGTTGGAGTGATACATACACCTGTCTCTAGTGAGGTCAGAACATAAGAAAGGCTATATCGGTTCAATCCAAAGATACATTTCATTGACTATCCTCTTTCTAACAGTAGCTAATAATCTTTCTTGGGGCAGATTATATAGATGGGGCTTGAGGCCTATTGCCAATATGTGTGAGGTGCTCCAAAGGCTCAGATGTCCACAGTGTTCAAAAATACAGTTTAGCACGTTGGCCTCCCACTTGTGCCAGTCAAGGAAAAGGACAGCTTTAGGCCACAAAGGGAAATTTCTGCAGCTCCTTTGTTAGTGGAATAATTCCTCCATGTTTTTGCAATCAATTCATTGCCCATCTGTACTGCTCAGTGGATCCTAATATTCTTTCATAAGGGCATTGTCCATCTTTGCTGCTCCTCCCACATACCTTCTGAATGTAATCCTGAAGCTGTGAAATAATTTTCCTGAAAAGAGAAGCTGGACTTACTGTGTTAAAGGAGAAAAGTGAGACACAGAGAACTGCTTTCTCAAGGTATATGCTGACTACGCTGTGATCTGCATACTTTTGTCTTCATGTCCTGATCAGATGTAGTTCAGATAGATTAAATTTAGGTTTTTTTCATAGAAAAGTTAAGTCCATTTCTTTTGTGTTCCCACTATCCATCCCTTCCCAAAATATTGTGGAAATGAAAATGTCAGACCAAGGAACAGCTATACCTTTTTGTAGGTTTGTGTAAAACAGAGCAAGAGAAACAGAAAGAAAATGGGAATTTTAATTCTTAGGCATAGAATGACATAAATAGACCAAGCTATATTTACTTTATGGGGAAGAAAGCTATTAGAAAACAATTTACAAGTCAGAGGAAATGTCCACATGGTTCTTCACAACAAAAACAGAGATCAGGATTAGTTCTCCTTATTAACCACTGCAAACAAAGGCAAAAGATTTATAAGGAACAAAAGATACAGGATAACAAGAAGTGTTAGCCCATCAGCTGTCCTATCATATTTTTTTTTCCCTGCCATTTAACAGATCATCTGGAGCTTAACAGTAAACCAATAATTGTGACATATGGGTGCAAGTTTCTTTGAGCCAGTGTGCAGTGAGCAGAAAACTGTAGGTTGTTAATGAAAGTACGTGTACATTTTAATGCCTGTGTGAGTGACCAAGCAACCAATTTGCAGCTTTGTGTGTTTTCCTAAGCACATAAATACAGTCACACTTGAGACACCAGAGCAGAGCTAAATCCCTGCCAGGTGCTGTCTTCTTGGGAAAAAAAAAGCCATACACTGCTAAAAGATTCTTGTACTTTAAATGTAGGTTTTAAATGCACAGAAATGTCTCCTTGTTGCATATCTTTGGTTATAAGTCTTTTGTGTTTGAAGGCTGGCTAGGAATTGAAATTGTTGTTTGGATAATCACAGCTTTCTTTTGATAACAATTTGGGATTCATGCTATTAACCCCCTGCATCTCTTTGAATGCATGACATTAAAAACTCCTTACCAGAAGTAGTTAACTACTAGATGAATAGGCCAGCAAAATCAGTGCTTACAAATTAATGCTGGGATTAAACTGCACAGAAAGACAGGCTAAGATTTTCTTTTCATTCTTTGAATTCTTTTAAGCAGTTTATACTTTTTCCAAAATTATTATCTTTCAGCTTGAATTTTGGCATAACTGAAGTCAACCAGAAAAAATAAAACAACTAAAAAATAACAACTGTCAGAAGTGTCAAGAAAACACTTCAGCCACTGGCATACTAGGAAAGGAGCTGAGAAAGCATTTCTTCCATTATTGCTTATGAGTTTTTATTTATTTGTCTTTAAGCAATATTATTTTTTTGACAACTTTTGCTGGAAACTTGAAATCTGACAAGTGTATAAACACCGGGTCAGCAAAACATTTAATCCTACACTTTTTCAGAAAACTATTTAAATGTGTTGAAACCATTGTTGTTTCACACATATACAAGTACATACACGCTGCTCTGAATAAAGATAGACAATTGCATTGAGAGCATAGGGTAACATGCACTCTGTTCTCCCTATAGATGCTTAATCAAGCAGTATGATTTTCGATATCTTAGAAGTTAATTCTCCTTCAGTTCTTTTAGTGCTGAACTGCTAGACTGTATATGTATGTCAGTTCTGTAAGTATCAGTTGAGCAAAATAGTTGCAATGGCTACACTGGCACCTAAATTGGACAGTCTGAATATAATTCTGTGACTTTTGGTTGGTGCATTGCTGAAATTCTCTTCTGATCTAGGTGAGTTTCAGGAATTTATAAACTTGTTTTGTGTGTGTATTTTCCTACTTTAAAGTATTAGAGTGGTTTTTATTTTACTCTATAGATTTCAACCATGAATGCAGCCAGTGTAGCCATAAAGTTCAAAGCATGTTGGAAGACTGAGAGTAAAAATATCAGGTGGCTTCATCTGATGAATATAAATGGACACAGGGTAGTGGCTTCTATCTGAGCAAATCATTCTAGATTTCCTTTATAAATATTGTGAAGAAACAAGCAATTTGAGAATGTTATTCTTGGGGTCTGATTTAGACATTCATTTTGCAAGGAGATGGAGATTTTTATTGTGTCATAATGTCTACATGAGTTAAGTGAAGTTTCGTGCATAGTAAAAGACTTCTCAAGCATTTTGTATATATAAGGTTGAAAAAGCTTGAGATGAGTTTTCTCTAAAGTATACTATAACCTGTATAAGTGAATGAGATGGGGTCCAGGGGAGCTGCCCACAATATTGAACTAAGGCAGATGTGATCTGTGACTACCTGTGAGAGTCCTCACTGCTGACTCTGGGTTTTCTGGGATCTGGTACAGTTTGTCTGTTATTATTCACAGTGTGAGGTGAATGAGATCGGGCACCCTAAAACTCCTTCTTTACCATACTGCAGGCAAGAACAAGGCCTTGTCTTATTACTTCAGTCTTCTACTGTTGCAACATTCGCATTCAAGCCTATCAGGCACATTCTTACTAAAGTCTGGATCACTGATATGGTAAATTTAGGAGGGCATATGTGCCAAATTCAAGACTTCTTTGTCCAATTCTTATCAAAATCTCGGGCTTCACCATGAGACTGTATCCCAAAAATGTGGCTCTTTGGTGAATTTGGGTTCAAGAGCCAGTGGCCAACAGGTCTAACAACTAACAGAAGACTGAGCAGGTCGTCCAGTCTGTTTTCACATACATAGCCATCACAGCTTTTAATCCCACTGATTCTGCACTCACCCCAATTTCTCTAGCTATAAGAAATAAACTCACTCTTTAAAACTCTGAGTCTCGGGAAGAGTAAGAGACACAGTGTTGACAACAGCAGTGGAGATATTACAGGGTGCTGAGCAGGTGACATGCCCAGCAGGTGGTAGGATTTGTGTGCTGCACAGAATGGCTCAGATCCCCAGTGTCCCTGCGAGTTCCCGATCATGAGAAAATGGTTGCGAGTTTGTGAGCAAGAAATGCCCTCAGGCTTTCAAAGCATCTTCTACTCAGTCCTAAAATAATGGTGCAACTTGTCTGACTGCTTTGACCAATCTTTGATTCTTCAAAGAATGAAGAAGATAAGTATGCTGAACATGCTTGACCAGTTCACACTGGAATTGAACTTGGAGAAGTGGAAACCTTTCTCTGCTGCTCTTCTTGACAGACTTAGGATCTAAAGATGGAGATTTGCTTAGAGTCATGATTTTAATAGAAAACCAAAGCTATGAGGAGCACTTTGAGGATAGTAGACCATCTGTTTTCTTTCTGCTCTAGAAAGTAAGACTAAGAACATGGAAATTTGAATGGAATAGGGGAGCTTTATTCGTTCAGTTAACACTAATATTTCAGAAGGCTCTATCTTCCTGTTTGTGGGCCAATAAGAAGTGACCTGAGACTCAGTTTTTTACTGCCACCCAAGCTATAACCATTTTGCAATCTAGGTTTTATCCAGTTTCCGACCTGTGTAAGGTGGAGAAGTCTTCTTATTTCACTAATGTTATGGAAGGATAAGATACATTTCTATGTGTGAAATATTTAGGTATTACATTTCTTTAAGCCTCTGAGGTACCAGTTAGGGAGAATCCAAAACAGAGGAGCAAAATAGATGGCAGGGTAAAAGCTCTTGCTGCTTCTACAATTCAGATTCTTAGCAGGACATCTTTACCCAGTGAATTTCCACTCCTCTGTCTCTGTAGGTGCTCAGAACCATGCCATTTTCCTCTTGTTCTCACTTGCTATTTCACATATGGCAAGTAATAAAATTTAAGCAAAAAAAGGCCTACATGACAAATGCACAATGGAATTGAAAGTAAAAGGAATTAAGTCAAGGCTATCCAACCTTAATTCTGTCTTGAAAGGTAAATGATGAACAATAAATGAATGAAGGGAAGCGGGGAGTGCCAAATAGTCAAAATGCTCAGCTTTTAACAGCTGAAATGTATTATTTGTGATGAAACCTATATTTAAAATTAGACCAAGGTTCATAAACCCTTGAAGGTAGCATGCATTTAAAGATTAGATCTGATAATACACAAAAAGGAAAAGGATAAATATGTACAGGTTATTTTGGGCAGGTGGATTGCAACATTTAATTTTTTTTCGCACTTTTTGACTTTTAGTTTGTCTGTGCCACTTTCAGTCTATAAATGAAGTTATCTATACCCTTTCTGGTTAACTAAGGTTGAGGGTGAATATTCACATCCACAGTCTCACTTCCCATAGCACTGTCAAATGCAATTTTCTACTAGTGGGACAGTAGTGTATGTGGATTATTTTGTCTGTTTTATCTACAGATACAGGTACCTGAAAACATTTTAATAAGATTTGAAAGGTCTTATTCTCTCTCAAATTTTTCTCTTTCTCTGTTTGTTTTGGATTTTTTTCCCCTGGTTCTACTTTTTCTGTCATTTTTCCAGACTTTTAGACAGCAGATACATAAGAAGTTGAGGTACTAAATGTAAAAGAATAACAGAACTTGAAAACCTATATAGTGAAATCTGACAAAGGAAGAATGGGCATAGTATCAAATTTATTCACATTTGTATTCACAATTGTTGAGACCTAACGCTGATTTATGATCTATCAACAGTCACCAGATTCTGTGACTGCTTTATACCAATACAAATATGTGGATGGACAGATGTATAGATAAATAGACAGTGAAATAATGGTGCAAACTGAGTAGCAACAGACTTAGTTATAAAAGATAGCTCATCCAATTAATTTTAAAAAACTCTGGAGATTTTTGATAGAGTAGATTTCTGGGAAATCTTCTACAATACAGGAAACCTCAAGAAAGCTCAACTATCCTGTTACTGTTCTGTGTTCAAATGTTATCACTCCAAGACTACAACAAACCAATCCCAATTTACACACAGTATACCCTGTGCATGACAGACTGGGGGCAGGGTGTTTCATGCCAATGTTTTGCATCAAAGCATCTCATAAAAGTGCTACATTAAAAATAATCTCTTCCTCTAATTCACACATAGTCTTCAGTAGTGCACATACTTGTGAGAATTAAAAAAACAAGATGTCCAAGACGAGTGGTGGAGTGAGGAGGAACTTGAGTATGTGTAGAAAGGTAAAAAGAGTAATGTGAATGGCACTGAAAATTACAGGCCCACAATGCATGGACACAGCCCATCACAAAAGATTAGTCTTTGTACAGACTACCCCCTTACAGACAGTATGTCCTGGTTGTATTAATAGACAAGTATCCACTGGGCCTTTTGAGGTCATAGACAAAATAAGCTGGCCAAGTAGCAGTTTACATGTTAATAAAGAGAAGGCAGTTCTTAATTGCTGTCCTGACCTAGTTTGCTCTGTAAGGAGAACTCTGTGTGCCCACACACCAGCTGGGCACAGCACTAGCCAGGCTCACGCTTGTGGTGACACCACCTTGGCCATGAGGCTGAGTCAAAGGCTCACTGCTGCTGCTCCCATGGCCCCTGGAGAAAACCCTGGTTCTTGGGAATATAGGTGCTAGCAACCATGAGCATGCTCCCTGTTGGTGGAGCTGAATTCCCACTGAAACATGTGGGACCATTACTCTGGAAGAAGTCTGGCCAGAGGATGAATTCCTTTGCCTCCCTGATGAGTCCAGACTTTCAGAGAAAAGCACTGCAGTGCTTTTATCCAGGCAACAAAGCGATCAACTCTTTTGGCACCTTGTCTTCAGTTACCTAAGTTTCCTCGTCTGCTATAAGGTGATATCAAAACTTTCTTAATTTACAGACCAAAGTCACTAATGGCACTCAAATACTGTGATAATAGCTCTCTATAATTTCATAATAGGTAATATTGGTTTAAGTCATCTTGTGATTAATGGGCATTTCTGCAGCCATTATGTGACTAGCCCCAATGACTACTGTACATAAATAATGTCATATATTACTTCTAAGTGCTGCAGTATCATGTCTTGACTGACTGTGGATTTCAATATATGCTCCTGATCTACAGAAGCAATGACTTTATTTGTCCTTCATCTTCTTTTTTAGACTTAAACCCAAAGATCATTCCAGTGACCAGATTTTCCACTCATATTTTGCTAGTGATTTCACTGTTAATTTTGTTGGTCTAGCCACTATCCCACTCAGGATAACATGAATTCATTAGCATTGCAGGTAATATGTCTGGGAACATATGACAAACCAGCCAATAAAGTATTTGCAAATTTTTTAAAAAATATATATTTGACTCCTCTATTTTGCACAGTTCCACTGAAATCAATGATTCTACTAGCTTGCAATATTTTTTGCTATTTATGATTCAAAGTTCTGTTAAAAGGGAGTAAAAAAATGTTTATCAGTAACCTGATCTTTAAAGAGAGAAAGACTACCTTATAGAATTTATGTCTTAATCAACTTGGAAAAGAGATTAATAGCTTTGTGCGTCTACATATGCATTATTCATATTTTTCCAAGATAAACCACTCATAAATTCACCCAAGAAGATATTAGGCATATCTAAGCAGCCAGGAAAGAGCATATCTCTACCTGCATTAAGGCTTGTCTTCAGCCCATATTACTTATATGCAAAGAATTACTCAGGCAAAGACCTCACTTTTCCTCCCAGACAGAAATCTCAAATCCACTTAGCATATATGGACAGTTCCAGTGGATCAAGTCCGGGTGGACCAAATATGTACACCTTGGACCACAAAAAAATTACTTGAGTTCAGGTTTTCCTATGAATTCTGTGCACATCTTGTTCCCAAACTTCAGCTAGTGTTAGCTATCAGTCTGGAAAGGAAACCTATGAGCCATACTGACTCAAGTTGCTCTTAAACTAACATTGTAAATAACCCATGAATATTACAAAATGAACAGACTTAGACCTATCAAGCACATCCTTTAGATGTTTGTGGTGGACCCTATCAATTTGGTTTCCCTTAGGTTTCATGTAGGAAGATAAAGGATTTGTTTTAAAAAATGACTTCTCAAAGCTTTTCTTGATTCTGCATTGTGATGATGATAAGTCTAGCTATGCCCTTTATGATCATTTCAGTAGAAGCATTTAAGTGGTTTGCAATTGGTAAGGACAAACTGCTGTTTAGTGAACACTGAGAAGGAGGAATTTATTTAGTCTGTACAAGAAGAGAAACAGGAAACGTAAAATCCTGAACAGGGACATATGGGAGGAAGAGATGAGCAAGGAAGTACTGCTGGGGCCAGGAGCAACAGCAGGAACCAGCTCTGCTATAGAGGAGAAGCTCAAAGATTTAAAAGATCATTCTGTAATTTGATAAATCTCAAAATAGATGAAGTTTCACTTCCCTCTTATCCCTTCCCCTTTCGAATTTCTGCTTGTTATAGCTCATCAATTTGGCTGTGGCAAAGTCTCTTCCATCTTCTTGTTTTCTACTCATGAAGCAAACAAAACTTTGCAGGGTAAAAGTCAGGAAAATGAAAAGGTATCACTAATTGCAGCTCAAAGTTCTCCCTGAATCACATCCCATTAAACAAAACAGAATCCCTTGCTAGCCTTGCTGTACCTAGCAGGGGACAGGGGACAAGGTGGTCTTGGCCACAAAAATGCTTTACAATAACATTTTCAGTAACATCTCTTACAGTACAAAGCACCTCATGATTCCCAAGTGGATGAGGTTCTGGCCACTGACCTCTCTAGTCATGCCAGCAAAAGACAGTCCAAAATGACAGCAAAGCAAATCTAGATGACACTCGTGATGTGTTTTGGACAATTGTTCTGCATTTTCCCATGCTTCATTGTTCTTCTACGAACAAAAGCAGAAAACAAAATAAAAATGAATTTAGAGCCAGAGCTGCAATGTAGTTAAGTGGTTGCTTATTAATTAATTTCATTTTTAAAAATTAAATTTGCAGAAACTGTAAACAGTACCTTCCAGTGATTCCATAGGAGGCTGACAAAAAGCCAATTTATTCTTTGTGTATGACCTGCCCTCTGTCTGCATATAAACCATGTGAATTTGACAGTGAGAAAGAGCAGCTGGAGGTTTAGTAACATCTGAGAGACAGGGAAAAACACACAGAAAAACCAATAGCTCTTTAATGTGTCTCAGACTTCTGTAAAAGACACTATTCCAGAAATACAATTGCCTTGTGGTGTTTGCCAGTGAGTCTTCTGTATATAAAGGACACAGACATACATTTTAACTTTAATTGGTAAACTGTTTGCAGTGCCAGCTAGCCCAATGTCTTCTGGTACTTGTCTGCCTTCTGTCACTGCTCTGCTGTCAGGCTAACAATGTTAGTTATTCTTACCTTAAGGAGGAGTCTACTTCAAATTTAATAATTTCAGTTAGGGAAATACTCTGAACACTTGGCAGATTATAGATACAATTAATTGTCCTGTTCTTTTATGTGGGCTCTTTTTTTGTTTGTTTGAAAAGCTTGGAGACATCACCTAATCCTTCCTCCTGCCTCACAGCATCAGAAATACCTGACTCTTCCTCAGGGCTGTTTGTTTAACCTGTCATAAAACACTTTGCTTGGCAACAATTCAATCTAGCATTTGCTATCCCACAGTTCCAAAAAATGTTTTTCTTTATAATTTCTAACCCAAATAGCTCTTGATGAAAATTATTCTTAATACCTGTCCACTCTGTGAAGAGATTATTCCCTCCTTTTTTTTTCCCCCCATCAGGCTTTTATGTGTTAGAAGCCTGTTTGTACATCTTCCTTTTGATTTGTTAAACTTGGTTGTTCTTGAGACAACTAAGTTCCTCCAAAAATAATCTCAGCCTTTTAACAAGACTAAAACAGAGTCAAAGGAACGAGGAAGACGAAAAAAAAAATTAGAAGTGAAATAAATCAGGAAGGGAGGAAGAAACACTTGCATATCAGGCTCTTGGTGACAGTGCAAAACCTGTATCTCCAACCTCAGTACATCTCAACTTCACAAAACTTGGTTTAATAAAGTAGAAAACACTAAATCTCTTTTTATGTTAAAAAGACATAGACCCCAATATCTTATTGAATTATTTCTGTAAAAACATAATTTTTCTGCAAAGATAGAATTATTTCACAGTGTCAATCAGTAACAAGTACATTGATAAATATACTTTACTTAAAAAAAAAAGAAAATAAAGAATAAACATATAAAGCACAATAATCTTTCTAGGGAAGGCATTTTAGTTCAGACTGTGTAAGAAAGCCTCAAATGGTGCAAAGTTAAGAAAGTGGGGATATATTTTGCAAATACCTGCAGGAGAAAATAGGAACAAATAAGAACAAATTAAAACATAAAATATAATGAAAGGCACAATCCAACTCTGTAACATCCCAAGAAATAAGTTTCGGGTCTTAAATTTTCCCTACAGTTAAAACCACTCTGAATAAACTGGTATCCTGCAGTTAAAATACACACTGAAGAATCTGGTAACCTGGATATAATCTTTATACCAGAGGAAAAAAACCAAAACCAAAACCAAAAACATATTAGCATTCAAAAAAAAAAAAAAACCAAAAAAACAAACCATTGCAGAAGCTAGTACCTGGCTCTAATGCTTCCCTGAAGAAATTATTCTGCTCAGAAGTCACTATTTTTATGGTCATCAGGGTATTAATCTAAAATGAAAGTTCTGATAGTGCTTGCCCATAGTCAATATTGGTTCCATGCTGGGATTTTAGCCACTGGTTTTCTCCTCTGAATGCACCTACACCAATGCAAGACACTGATGAGACTTATTTTACCACGAAATAATGTGGTTTGGAATGAATTGTTCTAGATTGAAACAAAGAAACATCATTTCCAAGGATGTAAGAGTTTATACATTTCTTTTAAAAGTGAATAGAAAATATTAAACCATCTCAATAATGTGACATCACTGATCAGTAAAATCTGCTTGACAACAAGACCTTCTTCACATGGAAGAATGAAATGTTGTTTCAGCTGATGTCTTTTGGAGGGAATGAATTTTGCTCCCAGAAATCTTTCAGTTCATCATTTTCTTTCGAAGTTTCAGGTCACCTTTGATCTGTAAGTAACACTTGCTCATGTTCACACAATTTTTTATTCCACATAATGGGTTATTTTTTATCTTGATCTTTGAGGACAGTAATTTTCCTGACATGTTGTCTCCATGGAATGAATTTATTGTATCTAAGTCCTAAAACAAAGTTCTGTGTTTGCCTCAGTCGGTGTAAATAGCCGTACTGCGACAGGCTGATGAGTGGCAGCAGGGATCCATCTATGACAAGAGCTTGAAGCTGCAGGGAAGGTTTCTACTTGTAGGATTCATTTTATATTCCTTGTCTTTTTTGGACTGGAGTGGGGAAACCCATCCTTCTCACAATATGTAGGAGAAGAGAAAGCTCATATCCTGTTTCTTGTCTTTCCTCTGGTTTTAAAATTATGTTTAATTTGGCAGACTGTTAGAATCATAGACTAACAGAAATACCTGACTCTCAGAGGAAGGAAAAGATATAAAGCTAGGTGGAGAGATCCAGATAGGCCAGGGTGACCTTCAAGACTTGAGCAGCCTTGATGGCGAGCAGTAATGATGTGGGTTATGTACTTGATTAAAGAAAATCAGGGAAAACTAAAATAAAAATTTATATATGGGTGGTGAAATGAACTAAGTTAGATTTTGCTGGGTAATTAGCTAGCTACACTTGACCATATCGCCTCCCTGCAACAGGGCATTAACAGATGGTGTACAGTGCTGTCAGAACAAAAAGTGCTGCCTTCCCCCATCAAGTGCGATTGCTGCTGAAGGATCAATTTTTCGGTGCAAGCACTGGGGGGCTAATAAAGACTCCAGCCCTGGGAACAGGAGTGATTTACAATTGAACTCAATCTATTTGAAAAATTCTAGCAGCCACATTAAAAAAAACCCCAAATCTCATCACGCACCACCTGAATTTCCTCAGTGCCATCTGTCTGCTGCATTAAACAAAGCCCTGGAGACCCTCAGTGGGAGAGAGGCAGAGTTTTAATGATTAACCTAACCTGGCTGTCAGAATGGATAGCTTGATATATAGGGCCTCGGTTGGCAGTTTCTGCATAGCTAGTCACTGACGCTGCAGAGGAAATTTAAGCCAGCAGGAATTCCCCTCTGGTGTGTAAACCAGCACGTTCTCCCAGGATGCAGCGCCTGGGCTGCAAAGAGGCATTACCCAGGTGCTCCCCAGCTTTGTGGTGAGATTCCCAGGGGCTGGTCATGGGGAAGAACTGTCTGTAGCTTATGTCTGCCAAGGGGTTCTGCAAATGCAGCACCTGGCCATCAACCATCAATAACCCTGGAAGCTCATCTGCATCTGAGTTCTTTGTAGTGATATGGCACGGACACCCTGCCTTTATTTCTGTTAAAGAGTTTACCTGCTTAAATACCAACTTAAATGTTTTAAGTTGGGTACTTGAGCATTTATCTTGCTGTACTGGGGTTGCTGAATAGTATGAAATTGCCAGCCCCAATTTCATAAGCTGTAATTATTTATGAGATTTTTATGAAGATTCAGAATTGAATGTGGTATTTTGATCATTTCCATTTGATCAAGACAAACAATACCTTTCTTGACATCAAGCTCAAACTTGGATTTATGGGAGGTGCCAAAAGTGAGAGTGTTTAGTTTTATGAGAGCAATAGTATTTTAATTTCTCAGTAAACATTTTGCCTCTGAATAGAAAGGACAGATTTCCACTATAAAAATAATTCTGAATTGCATGTACTGTTTTTCACTTACTCACTCACTCACTCACTGACTCACATTTTTCATCCCATGTTGATGTGCTTGAAATATTTAAATTAAATTGTTGCTGCTTTGTATTTGTGGAGAGGATGTAAACAATGTATCTTTCCCATTAGAAACTTAGAAATCATCATGAAATTTGTAGGTGTTATTTAGTGAGTAATCCCACCTTCTTTTACAGTAAAATTAATAGTTTCATTTTGCAAATACAGAAAATGAAACCTAAGCTATCATTTTACAATAGATTATACCAGAGCTAGCAATTTACATGTATGCAAAGTGAATATAAATGGTGAAAATATATTCATAAATTATATATATCTGAAAGCTTAAGGGACCAAAATGTCATCTGACAAGCAACAACCAAACCCATAAACTAATTCAGTGAAAGATTAATAATTAAAATAAGATTTCCTAGAATAAGTTAAATTTCATATTCATCCAGATGCTTACATGTAGCTACTATTATCTAAATTATGAAGTTATTCTCATAATAGCGAGTTTTATTCTCACTGCCAGGCTTACCTAAGAATCCTCTTTGGATCTGTAAAACCTTCCTTAAAATCTTTAATAAAACCCTGTGATCTTAAATTGTATGTTAATTCTACACAGATAATGAAAACAATTAAATAATGTAGTTATCTATTATATTATTTTCTTTGTTAATAATCATTATTTTTTTTAATTAAAAATCAGTTCTAATGTAAATTAACTTTCTGAAAAAGAGTAATTTTCTGTCTCCTTACACTCAGTGCCAGTAGTCAATCCCCAGGGTTCAGAAATGGGGAGACCTGATCTCCCAGTATATACTGAAGGACTCAGACTCTTACAGCCAGAGAGGGGAGCAGGGCTCATGTCTCAGTGATGTCAGAGTAATCCTTCTCAACAAAGGTTATATACATTTCTCCTAGCTGGTCCCACTCTATCAATCCTTCTGAAAGATGAGAATCCCAGTGAGGTCCATTTAGTCATCCTGCTTCCTATTGTTAATGAATATGACAAAGCAAGACAGATCCTAATGCCAGTATCTCCAGGCAGGCCAGCAGCCCTCTCGCTTTCATTTCAGTGCATTACTACTTCTTATCAGTGCCATTTGATGACTGCTCTAAAGCATGTTTCACATCCAGGTAGCAGGGTTCATATCCAAGTAAATCTGAATTAATTCTGCGTATAAAGTTTCATGACCAACCACTTCCCATGATCTACTAGAGATTTATGTATATATTATGTTTTATAAGTCTCTTTTTGCAGGTAAATAATAAAATAATAAACTAAAAAATTAGTAGCTCAAGTCTCTTCTGATTTTCATGCTCCTTAGGTGCCTACAAAGAATGTTGGCTGCACTTTGCTGAAATAACAAGTGTGTTTCATCTTGGCCATCACTACATTAGAAAAGATGGGCAGCAAAAGTTTTATACACCTTTTGGAATGGATTATCAGGCACAATGAGACAATTTTCTAGCAGTGGAAAAAGTAGTTTTATGTCATTTTTTCACAACCTTGCTCCTAGGAACACTTGAAATTAGTCCTGTTGTGTCATTGCTGGTAGGGTGATGGAAGATGCAGAAGTAGCACATATTCCACATCTATCATCCACATGCTGTCCGTATACTCTAGTGCACCAGAAAGGGAATGCTACTGCTGAAAAAAGGGTTTTTTTGTTTGTTTATTTGTTTGCTTTTTCTAGTTTAGCACAACTCTTCTACTTACATTTGTTTTAACTCAAGGTGTGTTAGGAACATGATGTTCTCTTCTATTGAAAGTAACTGCAGAATGGGTGACAGCAGTGATCAATAGGACTGAAGGTACAGGAGGATGTCTTTTGTACTTTCCTTTCCTTGAATCTTTCTATTCCTTGTAAATTAATTACATAATTAATTTAGGCCAACACTCTGACAAGAACTGCTATAATACATCATATCTTGGAAAAAGCAAGGATAGCTTCTCAGTTACATCTTTTGAAAAACACATATAAGAGGGTTTTAATTTCAGTTATCATGCAAAGGACTTTGTGTGCACATTTTCTGGCAAATAAAGCTTTTGATCAAAGAGAAAAACTTTTTTGGCTTGAATTAATTTTCTTTAAAATATTTTAAATAAAACAAAAGGTCTTGAGTGACATAAAAAAGTAGTATGTGTATTCTTTTACCAAAATCTCTTTTATTATGAGAAAGAATCAAGTTAAGTTCTCTGACTCAGAGCAGTAATTGCATCTACTGTGTTCAAGCATTCTCGACACTAACATGCCATGTACAAAGGCAGAGGGCACTGCCTCCTTGCTTTTTTAATAAATAAAATCTGTATTGCCAAAACATTTTTTCATTGGAATAATTTTTTTCATGTAAATAGTTTTTTTATCAAAATAATTAAAAGTGTTTAGGATAATGGCCCACTTTCTTCTTTCTCCTTATTTTATGCTTTTAAACTTCATCTAAAATGATAAAAATTAAAAAAATCTTGTTTATTTAAGCTTTGCTTTTCTGTTGTGCCCCTGCAAATTACATGTTAAAAAAACAGTCTTATCTTCAGAGAATAAGGGCAATGAAGATCAGTTGGATAAGGTGTTTTTCCTAAGACAGTAAAGCTGAAAAAACTTCACCTTAGATAAGAAGGATAGTTCCATGATAACAAGGCCCTTTATCCTTTCCTAGTATTCTATCGGTGTGTTCCAGTGTTTCATTTAAATCCTACTGATCCAAGATAGTTTTTGGGGTAGAACTAGTAACCAACAAAAAGAAAAGGGCAGCATAAGCCCAGCACAACCTCTAGAAACTCCAGAGAGGAGACTGTTGGCCTGTTCTCCATTTGATATCCAGTCAATGTGTCTCAGCAGGACCCTTCCCATATTCTCATCCTGCTCACTCCTCTCTGTCTACATTATTCTGGCAGTGGCCGAGGTTCTGATCTGTTCTGTTAAGGGAAGTTTTAAGGGGTGCAAACTTTCCATGTCCAGTTTTGCCAGCCTTCGGTAAACTGTTGCCTCAAATCATGCTAGTGGTAGTCAAAACTAAGCCAATGGCAGTGGGTAAAGCTACTCCTTTCTCTTCCAGCAGTTTGGAAAAGACCTAACCTGTGATCTGCTTTCAGGTGTCCTCATCTCATATGGCTGCCTGTTGAAAAGTTTAGATGAATTACCTTCAAACCATGACTTGAATTTTCCCTTTCTACTATGTATTTGTCATAGAGATGTTTATCTAACATAAAGGACAATTTGATACTATTCCCTGCTGGATGACTGCAGAATAAACTGCAGACAGTATAATTCTGGTCAGAAATCTCGGACTAGTCTTCACAACCAAAATAACTGAGATTCATAAGGCAGGAGGTTTCCTATGCAGAGTTCTGAATATCAATGGGTAATAAAAAAATTGTGTGAATTCGAACTCCTACATTGTGGTGTTGTTATTCACAAAAGATATATTTAGATAGTATTTGAAAAGCTCACCATCTAATTCCAGTTTCAAATAAGGTGTTCTGCATCTCTTCTCTTTGAATATTGCTCTTTTAATAAACTTCTATCCTTGGAAATTCCTGATTTTAAGTGTGACTTTTTTCTTTTATTGATGTCATCATTACAGCTCTTACTTGAACCAATTTGGAATGCCCTAAGTTTTAACTAGTTTTCTGGCTTGTGTCATGGTGTAACCTAGCAGGCAACTCAGATTCATACAGCCTTCACCTCATTTCCCTGCAGTGGGATGGGGGAGAGAATGGGAAAAATGGCAAAACTCATGGGTTGAGACAAAGGCAGTATAATAGGACAGAAAAGGAAGGGAAAGTAATAATAGTTACAAAAGAACACACAAAACAAGTGACATACAATGCAACTGCTCACCGCCCACTGACCAGTCCCTGAGTGGTGACTGCCACACCCCAGACAACTCCACCCAGTTTTGTTTTTCAGCATGCTGCAATATGGTATGGGATATCCCCTTGGCCAGTTGGAGTCAGCTGTCCCAGTTGTGTCCCCTCCCATCTTCTCATGCACCCCCAGCCTCCTCGCTGTCAGTGCTGCATGAGGAGCTAAAAAATCCTTGACTTATTGTCAACCCTGCTGAACAACAACTAAAACATCAGTGTGTTTTCAACATTATTCTCCTACTAAATCCCAAACACAGTACTGTTCCAGCTACTAGGGAGAAAATTCACTCTATCCCTGACAAAATCAGGACAGCTGGACATGAAATTATGCCTCTGCCCTTGTCATGTGCCTTTATCTTAGTGATTTTAACTCTCCTTTTAACTACCAGAAAAGTTACGTGATTTTTGTGTTTGAAGAGTTTTCAGAATTAGTTGTTTCCCTTTACTTGTCTGAAGCTTTAGTGTTTTGTTTTATGGTTTAAAAAATCCTAAATTTTATTTTACCTTAGTTTCATTTCTGCCTCTTTAAGTGCACGCTGACAGGGAGCATACTGAGAAAAAAAAGGGGGCCATGCCATTTAGAACTGCTTTGCATTGATCTCTTCCTATGCTTGCATTTTCAATGCACTCTTCAGGTTGCTTTTCTATGTTAAAATCTGAGTGAGAAGCTTTGAATGCTCAATCTTAAATGTTAAGTTACATTAGCTGGATTTCACTAGACTAGTGTAGGTACAGAGGAATGAAGTATATGCTCATTTTACTCTCAGCTGAATAGATCTGTTCTTTGAAATCCCTGTTGAAATACTGCTTTATATCAAAGTAAATACATTTCGCAGAATCATAAAGTGATAGATTCCTCAAATCACAGAATCATAAAATTCCAGGTTGGAAGGGACCACAAGGGTAATCTGGTCTAACCTTTCTTGGCAAAAGCACAGTCTAGAAAAGATGGCCCAGCACTTTGTTCAGTTGAATTTGAAAATGTCCAAAGTTGGTGAATCCAGGACTTTCCTGGGGAGATTGTTCTAATGGTTGATTTTCTCATTGTGAAAAATGTTCCTGTTGTGTCTAATTGAAATCTCCCCAGGAGTAGCTTGTACCCATTACCCCTTGTTTTTTCCATGTGACTTGGAAAAATGGAATCTCCTTTTTTTTTTTTATAGCCACCCTTTACATACTGAAAAATAGTGATAAGGTCTCCCCTAAGCCTTCTTGAGGCTGAACAAACCCAGATATCTCAGCCTTTCCTCATATGGCAGCCTTCTCAGTCCTTTGATCATCTTTGTGGCCATTCTCTGGACACTCTCCAGGCTGTCCACATCTCTTTCTTAAACATACCTCTGTAAGTTGGGTTATGATTGTTTTTTTTTTTTTTAAATATAATTAAAATTCTCTATTTCCAACATCATCTTTTGGGGGTTTCAAATGTGAAGGGCTTGGTTTGGTAAAATAGAGGCTTGTCACCCACGTGAGAGGAAGCAGACTGTGTTTGTCAGCTTTTTTTTTCCCCCCAAAGAAATCAGTGATTTGAAACCTGCTTATATGTTTGTTTTCAGAAGTGTAGGTGCAGTTCATTTGACCAAATGTAAACATTTTTTCCATAGACAGGTGTCTGCCATCCTTTTTCAATAAGTGGAAGGTAAGAGGTATTCTTAGGGAGTAAATCATCTCATCATCCATGAGCCACCTGAAGTCAGGTGAATCATCCCCTAACATTGCTTAATTCTCTGTGGACAGTAAGAGGAACATAAAGTGTTTAGATCACATGCATGATCTACCTGAAAACACATGAAATCCAGAGAATTTCTGAGTAGAATTTAGAGTATGTCGAAGTCCTACTTTAGGGAAAAGTTGATCTCACCTCCCCTTCCTTCTCTTCTCTTCACTTTTTTTTTTTTCCCAAATGGACATTTGGCATTAGAACAATGCTGATTGATGCAATATAGGGCCTACAGAAGGTGTTCTCTTCTAGGATATATCAAATGCTAATAAATGCCTGCATATCAGCAGCTGACTTGCACCCCTCTGTGTTTTAGTAAGAGAGGTGATCAGCTGGGTCCATCAGACTTTAAAATCAGTGGTACAGATTTTGCAAAGCCTCATTGCTACAGTATTTATCTGGCCCCCATCACTCTGGCCTCCAGTTATTCTCTTCATTGAAAAAAAAAGGAAAAATAAAACCAAAGCCCAAAGAGCAGAGGTTGAGCAAGAAACTGTATTTACTGTGCAGAGTTTAGTCTTAAACTAGACTCTGACGTCAGCCTCCAAAGTTTGATCTTACTCCACCTGCACTGGTTGGATTCAGTCAACGTTGCTCGGCTGAGCAACCTTTCCTACTGTTCCTGGCTCTGAGCACCTGCGTGTCGTGGGAGTGCAGATCACTCTTTGCTTAGAAGAGCACACTTCTTTTGAAGCAATCATCATCCCCTTTCTCTCAAAAATCTTTCTTCCCTGAAGAAATTGCTATGCAACAAGTTGTTCAATGTCTCAAAGTCCAAGGCATTTTCCTTTAAACTTTTTTTTCAAATTCAAATTTAAAATATAAAGTATGTTATTTCATCTAGAAAGATGAACCATTAGATATTGTCAAGTTTTGATATTTTCTTTAGCCTATTAACAGACCTATATTCTTCATCACCCAAATCTCTCCAACAAACAAGATAGAGGCTCCAAAATAATACATCATTCTAAAGTGCACCAAGACAGATAATTTGCTTGGGAGGGAAATCAGTTTTTGAACAGAAATAGTCACAAGCAGCATTTTAGGCAATTATCTCTTTCAGGCATTTCAGCCAAAATGTTATTAGCAGGTTTACAGGAAGCACCTCTATCCTGTGAATTTAATCTGTTTAGGAAGATTAAAGATCTTGTTTAAGAAAAATACTCCAATCACAAAATGAATTGCAACATGTCTTTCTTTCCAAGACTGAATGATGCTTACACCTTTATCCAGGATTTATCATCATGGAGAAACCATTATGAAATAAGTCAAGATACTAATTTAAAATACAATAGCTATTCATCACCGATTTACACTGCTATTCTTCACTAAGAAATGTGCCATATCTTAGCACCTGCAATGAAGCTACCCACCTCACTGTAGGATCTCTAATTCTCTTTAAGAATCAGGTTGCCTTTGGTAACAGAAACAAGAAGCAAAAGCCTGAGAAGCAAGAACAGAGAATTGCAAAGTTGCAGCTGCTGAGGCCTGCAATGTACAGCTGAGATCCAGAAATAGTGACAAGTTGATATTGCAGGTTCCTTCACAGATCCTGGTATTCAACTGGGAACTGGACCTGTGGTTGAAGACTTACAGAATGCTGAGTTTAGGTTCTCCCAGGAGAGTCGGATGGCAGACTGGCCTGCCCGTGAGCTTCAATATCTGCATAGACATACAAAAATAAAGTATCCCTCCAGGCTTTTTTATAATTGTTATTATTATTTTTTAATAACTATTCGGGACTATTCCTGCATGTCAACAAGTCCTTAGAAAAAACTTGCAAGAAACATATCATAGTGACACCTGGTAGCTCCTGTCAAAACTGCGTTCATCACTTCCTACCAGGGAAGCTAATTTCATTAGAGATGAGGCTGGAATTGTCACTCAGCAAGTTTATTAATTTTCAGATACCAAGAGTGAAAAATGCACCAGCTGGGTGATAATCACTGAACATGTACAAACAAGCACCATGCTTAGCTAATCTTCACTCTGCTGCTGGTTATGGCCCCCAAGCTTTTAAAATAATGTTTAATAGACCAGATTGTTCCTACAGATAAACAAGGGTGTGAAATTGTTGCAGGCAACTCTCTCCCCATCACATATTGTGCAATGCATGTGGACATCCTACTTGACCATAGACTGTAGTCTCTCCTTAAGCTCTTCAGGTTCAGCCTCTGTGAGGCATTAAGATATTCAGGCTCTCAGTACTCAGGTGTTCCTGAACAGGAGGCCTACCTAAGCAAGTGATCTTTTGGGTTTGGATACCCTAGAAAGAGTAGGGGTGTGCATGACTGTGCAGAGAAAATCCATCTCACCATCATCTGTTCCAAGCAGCTCTGCGTCTCACCTCTCAGCACAGTGAGAGGAGACCCTCTGCAGTGTAGAGAGTTGTTTCATTGCACAGCAGATGTATTATTGCCTTGCAGTGCATCCTGTTAATTCTGTAAATTAACAGAATAGCACAGAAGAGGTAGGTCAGACCAGTCTGGGGTAGACATACAATAAGCAGTAGCTCAAAGGGAGTGTTCTCAGGGGGGTGGCTGTTTTTGAAAAAGTGCCACTGGTAGGGAGAAAGAGATGCACTGCATTGTCTCTGGAGTGGGGTAGCACCTTTGTGGCCAACAGTGACATAAATGGGAACTTTCCCTTTGAGTTCTGCTGCTCAGAACGAGTCTTAAAGACACACAGCTAATTGAAATTTGCGGTGGGGTTTAGTGGCAGGGTCCTCTGCCAGTTGCTGTGTGCAGCTAAACACAGAGCTGCAGATACACACCAACCGTGTGCAGTTCAGTGTATAATGCTATTAATAATTACTTGGTACCTCCATGGTCAGTGATTTCTAGTAATCCTTCTGTTTTCTCCCTTGTTAGATTTAGATTTATCAAAGGCTCTTTGCCTGTAGCAAGGCCACACAGAAAGAGGCACAGTTCTGTAGTCAGGGGTGCTCCACAGTCACTAACTTTGCATGGGTTTTTCAAACCTACTGTTGGATAAAACCATCAGAATTTTTACCATGTAAGCGTCCAGCAGCAGGACACCATCTCATTAACTCTTATAGCTCCATTTTCTGAATACTGCTCGGCAGCTCATTTATATTCATGTATTCTTCCTCCTGCTGTTCTGAGCATACAAGGACCGAGAGCCCTCACAAGGGAAGTTTGCATTAAAGCTGCACATTGGTTTCCAATGCCCTGAGGATCCTTTATGTTTTAAGGTAGACACAGCATTTTGTCTTTTACAAAAGGTTCTGCTTGAAAGGTTCGGGGTGGGAAACCTAGCTTTGTCCCAGGGCTGACAGATGTACCAGCCAATTTAACAAAAATATTAGCTGCCAAGAGGCTTGGCAAAATACATGTAGTGTCCCAGCTTGATGGAAAGAAAAAACCAGGGTATACATTGCTTATCTGTGGAAAGCTTGTTAGTGAGGTCTGGTTGAAAGAGCTTAGAGGAAATCTAATTTTCTCAAATATCCTGCTATACTAAAGATAAAATGTTTTACATGGACATAACAGTTTTGGTAAGTTTTTTTTCACCTGCAAGGTTTCTGTGAGAATCAGTATTTTTTGTGGTTACTACTGAAACAGCAGGGACAGTGCGGGTGAAATGCAGAGGAGAAAGTGGAATGATTTTGAAAAATCTGAAGACAAACTCTCTCAATAAAAGTCTTTTTTTACAAAACTGGCTGAAGAGTCTTATTTCCCAGAACCGAATTTGAAATCTCACAAGCCATTACCAAAAGGTACTGCCATTATTTAGCAAGCTTCAGTGCAAACTGTATTGATCTCATTACCTGGGACACTACTCAAACAAAAGGATTTCAAATCTAGATTTGAAAGCTATTCAGGATCCCAAAGCATTGCAACGGCACTAAAGTCAACAGTAGAATAGACAGAAGAGTGGCAGTTGGTGAGCTAAAATGAATTTACTTTTCTGAAGTAAAAGTTTGAGTTCCACAGGTTAGTTTCTACCTAAATAAGGGAGAGTTAGTGAAAAGATGGAGAGGATCCAAATGCCACAGCCTCCTGGCAAGACTGGCCCTTAGACCAGAAGAGCTTTTCCTACATCTGCTTCTGCCTCATGTACTGGCTGCCATCTTCCCTAACAAGCCTTTGAACATCCCTCTGGAACTTTCCTGGTCCCAGGTATGAAAACACAGTTTTTCCATTGAAGCAATCAGCTGCAGCACCTACTCCCTGTACTTCCATTAGGATCAGCTGAATTGCTCTTCCATCAGAATATTTTACAGTGATCTGCTTCTCCATGTTATTCTATGAGCTGGGTCTAATAGGAATACACTTGTTTGTATTTCCTGTATTTCCATTTCCCCCCCTTATTATTTTATTAGAGTTCTTTTTACAAGGCTTACTCATATGTACTTCATGTTCTCTGACCTTGTTTTATACAAGGAATGGGATTCAGGTAATTTTAATACACCTAGCACACACAAAAGACCTTAAAACACTTTAATATTGAGATAGAATTTAGTTTCAATAGCAACTAGAGAGGAAAAAAGAAATGTTTGGAATTCATAGGATGGTCATAATGTAGTAATAAAACACCTAAGCAGCAGACAGGAACACACATTAGGCTTTGTCAGTGGTGCATATGGCCTAAACCCAAAATAAGTTAGTCATAGTAGTACATAGACATGTTCCAGATATTGTTACAAGGCAGAATAGTCTATAAACGGCCTTCTAAAACATCAATCTTTTCCCTTCAGAACTGCTTATTAACTGAGCTGAGAAATACATCAAATATGCTAATAACGTAGTAACCAGCAGCTAAGGAAAAAAAAATAAACCACCAAATGTTCATTTACATTAGGATCACAGCAGCAACAGCATACTGATAATTTAACCCCCTCTGCTCTGGATAACAACCTCAATGTGACATTAAGCACAGACTGTATAGAGAATACCATAATTGAATGACCTCATTGTCAGTTTTAAATAATTAATGATATTGAGATAATTCAAAAGGACAAGTGGAAGCCTGTTTGCTTCATCTAAGGCTACTTAATAATCAGTTTTATGCACTGAGATAATGAGACATATTAGCCCCAGAGTCGAGGGAGGACGGTCAATGAAATATCTCAAACTCTCTCAAAGCCTAAGGTCAGAGGGAACACATGGCTTTCTATGCTTACAAGAAGGAATGTCAGACTGAAGCAAATAATACATAAATAAATGAATGAATAAGTAAATTAAAAAAAAACCAAAACCAAAACAAAACAAGGGAAGGCAATGATTTACATGCATGTAATTAAAGGGCATTAACTTAGACATTTTTCCAATCTGCACTTGACATTTTAGAAAAGGTCGGTGGTCATTCACAAACAAATCCTGGGGTACCTTGCTTTGTACCATGTTTGGCAGCAACTGATATAAACTGCTTTCTTTTATATATTTTTTTTCCTTCACCTCATGAGTTATGCATGTGAAATTTCAGAATCTTTATTATCATCAGAAACAGCTGCTCATTACAACAAAATTATTGTTTTGAGATATATACTGCATTTGCATTGGAATAATAAGTTAACCCTCTATGTACATGAGAGTATACAAAAACATAGCTCTAGGAACAGGCTGTGCTCATATTATAGCTGTGTAGTCCCAGCATTTTGTAACTTTTTGTTTTATTTTCTAGCCAGGATTTTACCCCAGACCTACTAACCCCCCTTTCACAAACTTCCCAGTTTTTCCTCTCTGTGTAAGAATATGTGAATGTCTCACTAACAATATACATCCAGCTCTCAATAATGAGTGAATAAGAGGAGGACATACATGGATTTGAAACCACTGTAGCCTCCAGCTTTCATAAAATTATTGTAAAAGAATCAATTATTTATATAGGATCAGTATTGCTAAAGCATCAAAATGTCAAATGTTTCTGAACAGAAAACTGTTCTTTCCATCTATTCATCTATTTTTGCATATATTTTTAATCATAGTTTAAACTAATTTACAGGAAATTATATATGACATGCAGTACCAAGTGCTTTGCAAGCAGCATGAGCAAGGTCTTTGCTACTTTCACATGTTTTCATTTGTATTGTAGGCACTTATGTACTCTTGTTTAGTTGATAGCAATGGGGTTTACTTTACTGGATACAAGTGCAGTAGTAAGTCCGTTTTCACAGCCCTCTATAGTACCCAGATAGTTAAGCTTAAAGTGGACCAAATTAACTGTAGAGCTAGTTTTCTTTTAACAAGGAAACCATACATTGTACATGATACATCTCCTATTTTTCAGTTTGGACTAAATATACTGGATTCCTTTTAAAGGCTTCAGTCCAGCATATTATGGGTTCTTAAATCTCATTAGTACAAAGGCAGGTGATTACATCCCTTGCTGAAGAGGAATAAGATTATTGTATCAATTTAAATGCCCAAATCTAATGATTGGCGTATTTTGAAACATCTCCAGACACAGTGAAATCTTCCTTACAATCCTGGGAAATGGATAAAAGTTATTTTCATGATTTTGGAGAAAAATTCAGGGACACAGACATTGCCCAAGCTTATATGATGCATCAGGAGCAGAGGGAGGTCGTGATTCAGTTTCTCTCATCTCAGCTCTCGTAAGGTGCTACGGGCTCTCCACAGACATTCAGTCTCATAACCAGGACAAAATCTAGTAAATAAATGGGCTTCCACAGAGGGTTAATGAAAAATAAGCATTTCTAAAGCAAATCACTGGATTGAGGAGGGGTGAGGCTGAATGTGAGACTGGAGATTAAGAAAGTGATACTCCCAAACTATTGACATATTGGAGTGTGAAACTGGCTCCTCCAGGGTATTTGGAGCTGACTTTAATTTTGAATCTGCCCCACTGCTATGAATTATGACAGATCATTATGGAGTCCATATCTGCCTTCCTCTCACATGTTCATCCAACCAAGCAAGATGCTACAGTGTGGCAGAGCTCCAGAACATTGACATCTTTTCTTGGCAAATAATTAATTTCAAAGTATTTTCTCAAATAGGTGTAGGCTTCTAGTCAATGAAAATATGAGTTTGCCACTTATTCAAACCATCTGTCTTTATTTTTTAAAATATAATTGTGCAATATGTCCATTTTCCAGGATTATTATTTCATTTTTCTTAAGACTACTTTTGGGCATCTGAAGGTTTTATCTGTAATTAAAATATGTATACATGGTTTGATTAAAGTTACTCTATCCAAGCAAAGATATACAAACTGATTTTTTCTAACAAAGGAAAAACCCCATTACAGTGCACAAATGACATGCCATGCAAAATGTAGTGCAGAAATAAGTCACATTTAGAATCCTGACTGTGTATCACAGCATTCAAAGAAGTTCATTAAAATGTGAGAATGGAAAGATCTTCACATTCAATACTCGATTTATATTAAAATCTCCTTAAAATATACCACTGGGACAATGCAAGGTGTTGATATGCTTAGCAAGTGACAGAGGTCATACCTTCTATATTCTGCTTATTAAAATACGTATTTTATACTAAATTTTAATAATTTCCTGCTTTCTAAAAGAAAATGTAATTTTGGAGAGCATAAAATGATGAGCCCTTTGACCTCTGGAAAAGATCTGAAAAAAGCATCTTGCATTACAAATCATTTATCATTCATATGATCTTTGCTGCCTGAATACAAGACTAACTGACTTTTGAATGCAAGCTGGTGATTTCTGAATGCAAAGTTAAGTGTTCAGTTTATGGTACAGCTGGGCCATTCTCACCATGCTGCAAAAAAAATCAGTTGAAAGACCTCTTTTCATACATCAAGAAAATGAAAATCGAATAATTATTTTTCTTCTCTAAGCTAAGACAAATATGGCAAGCATACATTTTGAATCGAGAGTTTTACTGAATGCATTACCATTATTTTTTCATCAATGAAATATCGAATATTTAGCAATAAATTGAAAAATTAAGCATTTCTTTTTGGAAAGTTCCACTTTGTTCTTTCTGGGAAACAATGGATAAGTTACAATGTTGAGTAGGTCAAAAATCTCAGCAAGAATAGGCAAATAGGAAAAATATAGTGACAAAGGAAACAATTTAGACTCATTTTAGTGTCTGTTTAAGAAAAGACCTAGTCAACAAGCTATGAAAGGTGTGTTTTCTGTGAGACACTGCTGATTAATAGAAAAATCATATTCAAAAGCATATTTATCATGCAATTATTGAATTATTTTGTCTTGATAATGTCAAATGCAACACATTTAAATCTTGCTTTGCCACTTTGTATTTTTAGTCAAAGCAACTAGAAATGAGCTGGTTTTAACATCATGAAAAGGAAACATTTTCTTCATAAAAATGAAGGGCTGTGGAATACTTTTAATTTCAGGAAAAAAGTACATACTCTAACTTTCTCAAAACATTATGTTTTCTAATATAGTGGAAATTCTGTTTGAAATGTAGCTTACTGTCTGATGAGGGGACTCACTGGGTGATAATAAAATGACCCCTAGACCATAAAAGCAAGATTTAGACAACAAAGAAGAAACGTACTGGTCAGCATCACCACCCTCTGCAGATGACCCTACAACTGTAGGGTCATCCTTGTTCAGTGTACCTTTGGCATCTGCTTGGTTGGTGGGCAGGCTGAGGTGTGCCTATGGTGACACGTCATGGTGGTTTGTAGGTTAGGCCTTGGGACTGTTCTCCAGCAGCCCCTGAGAGCACCCAGACAATCAGCAGCACAGAGAACACCAGAGAGCATCTGGCCAGGTATGGTAATGCTGAACTCAGCCACCATGGCTGGTGTGACATTCAATCTGCAGCCTAATGCAGACACAACACCCACCCCTGTAGTGCTGAGTTTAAACTGATACTCGCTCTGCCTAGGAGTTAGTGTGTCTAACTAACCTAGCTAAGACTTGCAGCCAATGCTTCTGGGAGCTTCAGGTGCTCTGAAGTGTAAATAACTGGTTTTCTTATCTTTGTAGACAGAATTTCATGTTCTTCTGTCCATTATCATGCAAAAAAAAGGTATTTTTATCATAGATCAATATTATCTGCCAAATCTGTTGCAAATGAAGCACTTTTTAAAACTAGGAATCTAGATTCGAGAGGCACAAGTGTGGAAATGTGAGGAATAAAAGATCCATTTATATCCAGGAGCTCTGCTTGTTCTCCCACTCACTCAGGGAGTAGCATGCACTCGCCTCTTCCGCTCAGCCCTGGGAGTTGTATTGAGGTGACCATGGGGAGCTGGGCTTGCTGCAAGAGCTTCAGAAAGAAAGTGCAGAAAGAGACTTTTTTTGTGCTTGTTAGAGCTTATGCACCTTTTTGGGCTTTTCAAGATAGCAATGTTTATATTTTTTTATCTTCCATGAATGTACTATTTGTACATTCGGGTGGTGAAAGGAATCTTTACTGTAAATGACAAAGGAATATATGGCTTCATACAGCGTTTGCCTCGCTGTAAAAGCCCATGCAAAATTGCAAGAAAACAGAGAATCAGAGAGATTATTTTGGAGTTCAGTTTATCAGAAAGCAATATGTTTGTGTGTTTACCTGGAATAAGTTGGTGCACATGAATCATTGTCTTATATATATATATACAGATGCATGTGCACACACACTCACATGAACCACTAATAATTAATCAAATTGTCAAATAAGCAGAAGGGAGGGAGCAAAGTTTAAGATATCCAGACTTGAGAGGCTTAGAGTTTTCAGAAGTGTTTCTGAATAGATGAGATTTAAGGCTGCTATGGGACCTACAAAAGAGAATATTGGGAAAAAATTCACCTCCTCCCTGTGCGGGCACCATAGCCCTTTGTGAAACCCTGTATGTAGGTTTGCAGTCCTTCACTGACATATATGGGAGAAATGTGAGTGCACTTGCCTACAGCCAGGGTGTAGTAGGGGATCAGCCTCTGGAGAGCATTGTATTGTGCATGGCACGTACTCTACATGGCAGATTGTCATGCAAGTAAATGCTGTCAGATTGGCTTTACACACCCGCTCAGTTTCTTCATTCCCCTCTAGAGTCTGAGCCAGATGTGCTGGCACTGCTTATGGGAGAGATGAGGCTGAGGTGCTTCATGCTGATGCTGTCTTTGGGTTTGGGTCTTTTCATGCTTTTCCCATGAATCCTAATAGAGGCTCCAGAAAGCTTAATTTCCAGGCTTTTGACAGGCTAGTGCCAGTCCAGAAGCAACGGGGGAGCACACTGTGCATGCTTGCATGCAGCAGCCCTGCTGAGTTTTCACTATTAATTGTCCTCTCACATGCTTTCATATTCTACAGGGAAGAATAAGTCTCTCTGTGCTGAAAAGAGATACTTTGGACAAAGTGGAGTCAGTACTGCTCTCCTTCATAAAGACTGGCTCCATCAGGGTCTGTGCTTTCAGAAAAGAGGCATATTAGAGATAACACTGAATTTGATGTGTTTAAATTACCTGACAAGCACCATGAGTTTCTACTTTTGCTGATTACTGATCTGCCACCGTCATCCACTTCTTGTTTAGTTGATCATGTTGTGAGCATGATGTTTACACTGCAGAGGGAATATAATTTCCTTCTACTCCCCTTGAGGGTCACTTGGAGGATGATCATTCCCTCACACTTCAGGAGGTCACTGGCATTGCACCGATGTTGAGTAAATGGGAGTGAAAGGATCTTCTTGCCTGCTCCTCTCCCATGCACTTCATTGACCCATCAGTTCTGGCCTGTAGGTACCACAACAGCTGCAGAGTGATTTGTAGGAGATATTGCTTCTGAAATTGCTGACTTAGTGAGCCTCAAAAAAAAAAAAAAGCCAGAAGAGAGGGCATTTTGACAAATAAATGGTTATAGAGATACCTTACATACTATTGTAAACAAACAAACAAAAAAAGACAAAAAAAATCAGAGAATTAGCATGTTTGGACATGGTTCTGCCCCATCTCTGGGGCTGGCTCAGCTTTTCTGTCAGCTTTTCACTGAATCACTATTGTGTGAGACTTTTAAAAAAATCAGTCATCATCTATTTTCTCCTGCTTTGCATGACTTTGCTTCTTTTCTGGAAAAAAAGACGCATAGAAAACCATCACTTTCCAGGCATCATATAAGACCTTAACTATGCTGGTAATACAACACCTGGAAAAATGTATTATTTAAAAACCATACTTTCTTTAGCTCTCCCATACTGATAATAGAAACCATGAAAACATGTATTGACCTCGCTATTGGGAATCTGGGATTTCTAATACTTTTTCAATAAATACAAGAGTGACATTCAGACTGTGCAAAATTCTTTACAGTTTCAAGCTAGTAGCCTGATTTTTCCTTCTGTTCTGTTCTGTAGAAAGAGGGATAATCCTAAAGCATTTACTGTGAGGAGAGATCTGATTCTAGGGAAGTGTTTTCTTTCATTATTTTCATTAGCCTAAGATTGATTAAGTTCATGAAGAATGGGAATAAGTGTAGAAAAAATAATTTCCATAGACAAATCTTTCCTTTCCAAATAAGAGATGGATTTTGAAAGCTGAAAAAAAAATCTGTCTTCTTTTCCAGTAGAAGCCTTTAGGAGGTATTTAGGCATGTGCCCCATGTCCATCACAGTGTGATACAAAATTAGCTCTAAATGAATAAGACTGACACCGAAAACCAGGTGATTAATTTGGGAACCAGCTCCTCTAAGAATAGTTATTGCAGATAATTTAAGAATGTATTAGAAATACAACTGTATAAGGCTAAATGCTGGAAAACAGTGTATTAGATTTCATCGTTACAAACCTGTGAACTGGACTTACTCAAAAGTAAAGTGTGTTTTTGCTAGATGATTTTTTGTGGTAAGGATGTCAGTGGATGAGAAATTGAGGCTAGTGGTATCAAAGAATTTTACTTAGTCATCTTGCCAAATATTTTGGAGAACCTTGAGTGTCCTCATTGTCTTTAGATTGTATCCTAGTCTTAAAGGTGAGGACTCCAAAACATAAGACTTTTATTGACACAACTGAAACAATTAAGGAATAGGTAAAAATTTAAACTAACACCTGAATGACATTAAATAATGGCTTGTAAACAAACTTGTTTGTGTTCCTTGGACCCTGCAGAATGGCTTTTTTTATCCAGTCTTCCTTGACTAAGCAGCTCTCAAGGACTTTCAGCATTGAAACAATCTCTACACAGCCTCCTGTGCACTCCTAGTAAGTCTCTTTGTCCTTTGCTGCTGAGGTCTGGCTGAGTGTCTGCTCTTCGTTTTTTCTGGGGTACACAGCTCAATAAAACAGCCAAACAAGTCTGACAAATACCTCTCCTTGTTGCCTCTATTTCCTTGTTTTTGTACTTGCCACAACCCCATGGTATTGTTGCAGGCAGCCAAAACAGCAAAAAATCTGACCTAACAACCACATAAAGTGGGATTTTTCTCATCAAGTATAGCTAGCTGAACCAACCCACTGAAGGTCAGATGGATGCCAGTATTATCTCAAGGAATATCTGGAGTGGTGGTGGAATAGAGATGCCTATTCTTGGTTGATCATCTCATTCCTATTGCAAAACTACTGCCTCCAGGTGTAGTTGGAGGTTGGCTCACCACTGTCTGTCCTTCCCTAACTGTCATAGCCTCCCTCCTACCCCAGAGGTTGAGCTGCTCTTAAAGAAGGGTATGGCCTTCCAGGACCCTTGGGTGCTCAGCTATCCTTGAACACAGCATCCATGACATCCCAGACCAGCAGCCATCCTCCTGGTTCCTATATGGTCAGTGAACTGTGTATAAATAAAACAGATTTACATCCATTTAGATAGGCTTGTCTCTGTTACACTGTAACCTTTTTCTTGTATTATCTTGACTTCCTTTACAACCAGCACGTAACATTAAAGCCCTGTGATTATATGGGTGCTACAACAGAAATCACAGTAGCAAAATGCAATTTGTGGTCAGGTCCAGTTGTGGTGTGTGCATTCAGGGTGTCGATTCTTTCCTATCTTTGTTTTTGAATGTTTAGCCCAACTCCTTATTAATACAAATTTCTGTTAGAAAGGAGAAATAGGGGGAAAAAATCAGCATAAATCAGTGTAATATTGGTACTCCAGTGAGTTACTATTATGCTGCAGACAGTGGTAACAGCAAGTAAATGATTCAGTATTATTGTAATGCTGATGATAATTGTTCATTTCTGTTCACCAAAACAAAGAAAATCAAAAAATTGTCTGCTGTTTTCAAACCCACCTCATATCAAATCCCCTGGGCTTCATTCCCGACCTGCACCTGCCTGACATCAGTGTGGGCCATTGATTTCCATGAGGAAACACTCAATTTGCATGAGTGCCCACAACTGAAAAAAACAGGTCCTGGCTTTTTGCAAGGTTTGGCATACTGTCTTGAAATCAGACAAAATTAGCCAGAATTTGTGAATTGGTTATTCTTTGCCTGCTGAAACGTGGCAACGTCTGCAAGCGCTGCTTTGAGAATCTGTTCTTTTTGTCTGTGAACAGATGTCTGGGAGGGATTTTGGCAGGACCCACTCTGTCAAACAGTCCAGCTTTGACAGTTACTTGCTTGAGGGACGGCTAAAATGCAAAGCATTTCTGATCAGAATATCATATTCATCTCGAAGTTAATTACTGTGTCTGCCTTGGTATAAATAATTAATTATGCAAAACCCACACAGCTGTGGCTGGACAGAGTTAAGTGACTTGCTGTCAATGTCTCACAGTTCTGGAAAGGATGAAGGGATTTAGAAAATAAGCTCTTTAACTCTTGGGCCACACTATTGTGATAGCCCCTTCCCAATCAGATGAGAATATGATTATCACTGAGCATGCTTTTCTTTACAAAAGGACATTTCCCAGTTTAGCCTGTTTGGGCCCCACTAATAATCTCTTCTCAATGCTGTGGTTGTGTCAAGCTGAAAAGCCAAACATTGATTGTTTTAGGGGAATGGATTTGCAAAGCCTCTTTGGCTGCACAGTCATGCTCAGAGCAATCATCAGCCAAAGCAATATCCACATCCAAGTGTGTCTGTGTGCATAAGAGTGTGCGAAGAGTGAAGGCACATGGATGCAATAATAAAGCTGTCCCATTTTATAAGTAACAAAGGTAGAGAGAAGGCCAAGTTTACAGAAATTATGAATATTGTTGACAGCAGCAGTCCAGTATCTGATCTTATGAAAAATGGGCAGGGTCACAGGTTCACACTGCCAAAGAAACAGTATTTCTGGAAGGTGAGGGGGGAGAAATGTGTCTTGCTTTTTGTGCCTTTATGGTAGTCTCCAGTAGATCATGGATTTTAAATGTACAGATAGAAGCATCAGCCCAGACTCATTTGCGATAAGTGGTTTTCTGCATGTAACTCTGATTTGCCAAAACATTTTTGCCTGCAGCACTAGTAAATGAAACACAAAAAGAAAAGCTTGGTAAATGTGTCAAATACCTTGGTGTAGGCAAACACTGCTGAAATTACTGTAGGAAAATAAACTGCTGCAACCCAGAGGACATATTTTGTACCTTTGAAGGATCAAATCACACTACAATTCATAAGGATTAGTATGGATCTCAGCACATATTTTATCCTTTCCTTTAAGTAATGCAAATACTCAGCTGAGCAGGGAGGGAAAAAATAAGTCTGTGAAAGCATTAGATGTAGAAGATCTTCTTCTGTGAATCTTTCCAGGGCTTTGTCTATATTATTAAAATGAGTCAATTTTATATAGAACTTTTATATAGGACTTTTCATCCTCCACGGATTCCAAAATACAATGCAAAGTATAGTAGATTTGAAATTACAAGCAAGTGCAGAAGCAATTATGTATTTATCTGTAATTCACATATAACCTTGGACATTGTAGCAAGTGCAAAGTAAAAGGTAGTTGTCATGGTTTGAGATGGCCCCAAAATCCAATTCCCTAGCTCCATTCCCCCTCCCACATCTCAACTTAATGTGAGATGGGTTTTTCCAGACAAAACACACCAGACTCAAAGTGGGGGAAAGGGAATATATTACAATGACTGTACAAATAAATACCATATCACCTTATACACACGATCACAAACTATCTCTACCATGACATATGTATTTACAATGATCAGATCTCTTCTCCCCTCCAAATAAAAGTCCAGGAGGGAAAGAAGGACAGATCCCTTTCAGTCTCTGAACAGCAGCATCTCCTGAGGCAGCAGTCTGTCTGTCTTCTCCACATGCAGCAGCTGATAGCTGGATTTCTGCCAGCACTCACGAGGGAGGTATTCAAGCCTCTCTCGGCCCCATCGCCTCCAACCGAGGGGTCTTCCGTGGGCTTCGTAACCCCAGACAAGGTCGTATCACCACGTCATATCACGAAGACACAGGGGGGTCTTCGTGACGGTCTGGTATCTCTTGCAGGGCCTCTGTGCCCTGTCTCTCAGGCTGCCACCGTGGCAGCAGTGCAAGGGGGGGGAGAACCAAGGTCAACTCCCCCCGCATTCCTCTGGCCGTCCCGGTCCAGCTACGGGACACTCTGAGCTTCTCAGCTCCTCTCTCTCCGGTGCTGCATGTCTAAAACTCTTCTCCTAAATAGGAGTCCATCTCCCTCTTTTCTCAGAGGGATCTCAAAGGAGTTTTGGGGGCTGGTACAGTCTTACCCCCAGAACTCTGTCTCTCAGGCTGCTGGCTCTCTTTTTCCCGGCTCTCCTTCCAGGAGTTCTTTCTCTGGTGCTGCATGTTGCTTCTGCTGCTCCTTCAGTTCAGGTGTTATCTCTCCTGGCTCTCTGCCACCGTTTCTCTGGTCAGTGCCGGCTGCTGCTCTGCGCCCATGGAGAAAAACATCTCCTAGCATACTACAAAACACTTCGTCCAGTCTAGCACTGTTCCAAGTCTCTGCAATTCCCCCCCCCAGCCAGGGGCTGGGAGGGCCCAGAGGGCCCGAGGGGCTCGGAGCCCCTTCCTCGTGGCTCACAACATGGCCACCTCTCCTCAACAACCCAAACTACAACTCATCTCTTCCGGTGAGCTTGTGATATGTTTACATTTCTGCAGGAGCGCCCATTGGACAGAACTCCAAAACTTCCAGGGGTTTCCACCCCTCGGGGTCTACCACTTAATTTAGCCTCTGGGGAAAACAAGATTCAAACCACGACAGTAGTAGAAAAATATCCTTTAAAATAAAAGTTGCAGGGCTCCTACCTACCTGGAAGAGTGTTGCTGACAGACATGACAGGACTTTGGCTCAAATGAAGCAAAATGTTTTTTTTTTCTTGTATGTCATTTTTTCCCATGTGCTGGATGCAGTGTAAGCTCTGGATTTGAGTTTGTATTCTTGCCACAGAAATTCAAACTATAGCCTGATCAGTGCAACGATACTGTAACAAGTGCAGTAACATTTGGGCTATTTCTCCAGCAAGAACCAAGGCTCTGGTTGAAGGTCCAGGCACTGGCTTGTGGTCCTCCAAGCCATTTAATTGCTAACGTGCACCTTGACACAGCTTTGGCCGCTTAGGATAGTGCTCTTTCAGTTCAGGTGTTGTCCTGAGCCAAGAACTTTTCATAACAGGCATCATTCATGAGGTTGCCCAGGTTTTTAGAAGAAAGCTGTCTAGATGTGTGGCACTTGTCTTCAGGGCCATGGGATGGGTTAGGCTTGGGAGCAGTTCTGGTCCTACTGAAGCTGGTGACAGTTCAGTCACTAACTCCAGTGTGACTGTATATCAGTAAATAAGTTCTGCCATTGAACAGAAATGATTGTATGTAGATTGTCTTTAATTTTAAAATTCAAATATAAGCATTATAAAAAGATGTGATAAAACTCAGAGGCCTCATGTGACCTCTGCCAGAGGTTGTTAGCTTGAAGAAAAAGTGCTAGTGTTGCTTTAATGCTGCCAAAATTGGCATCTTAAAAACACACATAATTTTTAACATTGAAGAACTCCCTTTCAGAGCAAACCTGATGTGTCTGCACGCTGTCATTTCTGACAATGGCAACACCTTAAATCCCTGTAAGCATTGTTCAGCAGTCATCTTCTGATTTATTTTAAATGTCACTGGAAATTACTAGTGAAAAGGACAGGAAAACAAGAAAGAAAAACTGAAGTTTGAGGATCCCAAAATACAATCACAGAAAGATCCTTCTTGTTTCAAAAAGATGATCCCTAAGCAACTTCAGGGAATTAAAAAACAAAAAAAAAAGAAAGAGGACTAGATGATTTGATTATCTCTTAAAACACGCCAAGAAACCTTGTTGTTCTCGATTTGGCACTGGTGGTAAGCATTGGTAACAAAGGTTCTCAGCACAAGATTATACTGGAAAGCAATTTTTTGTCCACAATTTTCTTGAATCCCAGTTGTTGTACTCAGTCTAGCAAAATATAGTTCATTTTCCCCACAGCAGCTCTCACAGTGTTGTGCTTTGCATTGGTAACTAGAAAGGTGTTGATAACACATCAGTGCTTTGGCTTCTGCTGAGCAGTGCTGGCACAGCATCAGCACTGGCTCTCCAACATTCCACCCTCAATGTCAGGCTGGGGGTGGGCAAGACCTTGGGATGTGGCATAGCCAGGACAGCTGACTCAAAGTGGCCAAAGGGATATTTCATGCCATATGATGCTTGTTCAGTAATAAAATCTAAGAGAAAAGAGGTGGGGGGCAGGATTTGTTTTTATTATGTGTCTATGTTTGAGAGTAGCCACTACATGTACTGAAGTCTTGCTTCCTGGGAAGTGGATGGACATCTCCTGTTGATGGAAAGAATAAATATTTTGCTTTTCTTTGCTTCCACTCATGTCTTTTGCTTTTGCTTTATTAAACTGCTTTTATCTTGATCCATGAGTTTTTTTCCAGCTTATTTTCTCCCCCTGTCCTGCTAAAAAAGGGAGTGATAAACCAGCTTTGTGGGCACCTGACATCTAGCCAAGGTCAACCCACCACAGTCCTTTTTGTTGCCCAATATGAGGCATGAGGAATTCAAGATAAGGATAGTAATTGGAAGTGGTAACAGGCAAAACATGACTGAACAAAACTAGAGAGTTAAAAGTGGAATGATCATGGGAAATTTCTATTGTCGTACTTGTGGTGAGGCAAATTGTCCACTTTTGCTTCGTTATGACGATGTTACTTTGATTTTGGTGTGGCGAATGATTTTTTGTTGATGTGAGTGAATATTGTGTGATGAATGTGGATTGTATTGATAATTCTTAAGGATGTGGTTCACAGAGATGAGGGGTGAAATGTATTGGGTTTGTGTGACATGGTTTTGGTTGTGGGGGGAGATAAAGGAGTAGCTTCTGTAAGAAGCTTCCCCCATGGAGCTTCCCCCATGTCCAATAGAGCCAATAAGAGCTGCCCAGCTGAGGAGGGGAGTGACAGAACACCTTTGGAAGGCACCCAGAGTCCAGTCAGGATCACACTGGTACTTCCTGAGATTCTCCTATTCTAGGCAGATTCCACTGAGTTTTGTCACCCCACAGTGTTCAACTTTGCTGGCACCACTCAGCACACTCATCTTTCTCCCTTTCCCCTCATTTAGTCTGTTCACATCCTTTTTTGTCTGTGTACTTGTCCTCATTTATCTTCTTTCACCCATCCCTAGGCAGAGTTCTCCCACCATTCCTTCCCCTCAGGGCAATGTCTTAGCACAACCTCTTTGTTCTCTCATCCTTCTCCCTGGTTTAGTCCTTCCTCTTTCACAGACCAGCCATGCACATGGAACATCATCCATCATCCATGCACACTCAGCCAGACCTACCTTCTTTGATATCATTGTTTAAATTACACCATCCTAACATCCTCCTAAACGGATCAGCACTTGTCCCCTGCATACAGAGCTACATCTGTGACAAAGACAGTATAGATAGATATGAAGAAAGGGAGGGTTACAGTGGCAGGTACTGCTATGGGTTTTCTTTTTTTTTCTTTCTTTTTTTTCATCCTATATCATGGAAGAAAACACAAAGTGTATTCTACACATAACTAACAAAACTATCTGTACATACATACAGATAACCTGTATCTATCTATCTATCTATTTTTATATATATATATTATACCTTCAGTATTGACAGAAGGGCATTTATGTAGTCTGTAACAGGACTCTTGTCTTTTAGTTAAAGAATAAAAATAATTAAAAAATATATTGAGCCTTAAGTTACTGAAGAGTTAACATTTCTTCAGTTTCCAACTTCAGCACTTAAATCTTTCTTCTTTCTCACAGTAGACTTCTTCAGTGTTTTGTGGAACTGAGTTTCAAGTTCAACTTCCTCATTTGTACATGATTTAAGAAAGTTCTGAGGCTAAACTAACTATTCTGACTTACTGATATGGTCTGACAATAAGGCTGTATAACCACCTATCCAAATAAAAACAAACTGTAGATATGCAATTCAGTTCTTACAACCTCTATGATTTGGGGTGCAATTTCAGCAGTTTATCCAGAGTAACATCCATTTCTAAAACTATGACCCATTTTACTCCTTTCTTTCTACCGTGTGTTTAGGTCAGGTGGTAAAATGTATAATCAATGCCTAGGGTTGAAGCTCACACAGTTGCACTGGGCACAAATGCAAGTCTTATGGACACAACAGACTCGTCTTACCACTTAGAGGGATCTCTGCTTGCTCAGAATTGTATCCACCCCTGGATTGCTACAGGATTTGGGATTTTCTCTCCATGTATTTTAAATCCTTGCATGTTTCCTAGAATGGTCTCAGGTCCTTTGGTATAAGAAAGTGTACCAACTCAAGTTCAGTCTCCATAGATCTCTTTCATTATGCAGTTCACGTTCTTCCCTCACACCTTGACCTGTGGAGAGCTTTACTCAACTCACCTCTGAGGGAAATGGTCTTATATTTACAGGCATCTGCTGTTGTAATGCAGCAGATCAATCGGGTCACTGGAGTGATACTGTCCATGCATGCAGGCAGATGTATGCTAGAGAGAAGTATCTTCCCTGAAGTTACATGACGGATGAATCTGTCATGACCTTAAGAACAAGCCCTGGGCCTCCGTCAGGCCCCCTGACTGTAACACAGGATCAGAAGCTCATGCATAAGAGTGTGGGAGCTCACCAGTACCCACTGATTTCAGGAATATTACCTTCTATTTCCAGGAGCTTCTCATAAAGTGACTTCAGCATGTAATACACTATTAACAGAGAAGAAACACTGTGCCTTCCCCATTAGAAACCTCTGCTCACAAATCCCAGCAGGAGAAAGGCAAGTCACTGTGTCACTATAACCAACAGCTAACAATTAGTGGATTTTGCACTGTGTATGAGTGCTTGCAAACCATAATTTAAAAGCTAATTTGTTTTGTACTTTTAATATCATAGGCAGTTTTGTATGCTGTCCTACAAAGCATGAACTGATCACAGTCCATCATTTTTACTGCTGTTGGCTCCAAAACCTGTCTTTTGTATATTCATACTCTGCAACACTCTTATCTCTTAACCCAAATGTGAGAAATACCCCTCTAGCATCAGTTGTCTTGTAGAGACATCAAGGGAGAGTTTTCAAAACTGAAGCCACTTTAGGGTAGTTTTAATGAGGCTATGTTTGCTTAAGCATGACTGACAGAAATAATAAGTTAACATTTGTGAGGGAACCCTCAGACACTGAGCTACAGCAGGCAAAAAGCCAGCAGAAATTGTTGTACTGTTGAAGTATCCCTTAAAATAGCTCTCCTAGCTCAGCCTAATGCAATTAAAGTTACTGATGTACATAATATGAAAACTGGGAGCTCTTCTTGTTAATAACCACTGTGTAACTGAGGTAATCCATTTCATTAATTTAATATACACTTTCGTATCCCCTGATAATAGACATATAATTAAAGAGATAAGGTTTACATTCCAAAATTAAAGTTTGCAAAGGGCAGTTCTATAAAAACAAGGCATTTTGCTTAATCACTGCTCAATGTCATCTTGGTTTAGACCTTTTTATTTTAATAAAGTATCAGTACTAAAATTCAGAACAAATTGATATTGGTACAGATCAATTTCATGAGTGCTGCCTGATGAAGATGAAAAGAAAACAGTAAATGTAAAAAGTGTGGCTGGTGTGGTTAAAATGCATATTGCAGTTGGAAAAGATCCATATTTAATTCAATATTTTATATTATGCTGATGTAAATATACTAAAAAGATTAATATTCTTTTATTTTTCAGAGTGTTGATCTGAAATTGTGGCAAGATGATTGTTATTTTATATTTCTCAAAATCTTTGACTAGAACTTAAGTTTATAAAAGCCAAGATTTTCTTATTAAGATAAGAAAAGCCAGGAAGATATATTTTTAGTAGAGATAAAATAAATATCGAAAGAAACAGTGAAGCTGAAGAAAGATTGTTTATAACTTTAGGAGATTAGGTGGTTGATTAGAAAATTATAAAACTGAGAGACAATATTCCCTCGGTTGAATATTCTGGGAAAATAGGAAAAAAAATATGTTTCTTCCAAATATTTCATATTTTATATATATGCAAATATATAACTTATACAGAGATATAAGATTTGTGAAATTGTATGGATAGGACAAAGAAAAATGTGCAGTACATGAGCATGTTGAGACATGAATATGACAACATTAACATAAATGTGTAATCATAATGAAAAAAAAGGAAAAATGGACATTCAAGAAAGCTAAATATTCATGAAACTAAATGAGTCAAATAATTAATTATTAGAGAGGGAATAGTTATGCCAGGATTCAGAAACCATGGTAGTGTTGAACTGTATAAGTTTCAATTTGTTATTATATAATACATGATACTACAAATATCACATATTATATATGATATTACACATCACATTATATAATGTGAACTTATAAAGTGTGTCAAAATCTTAGATTATTCATGAAGTAACCATATTCCCTTGTAAAGATGAGTGCATCTGAAAGCTAAGGTCATTCCTATACAATTTTTGCAAATGAACAGAAATATTTTGTATCTATATTTTTAATTTTCTTCTGCATAGCTGCACTGAGAAGTGAAAATGCAGTTCTTTCTTTGTGGTTATTTGCTAGCAATAAGCCTTATCAACAGCTTCTGAACTGTGCTGTGGAAGGGTCAGTGAGGAAAGCTTGGCCATTAATAGAAGCATTAGGATATGAAATATATTCAAAAGTAAACCAATACAGGCTTTCCTGTAATACCAATCATTTAAGAATCCAGAAGCAAGGACCTGCCTATGGTTGTTTTTGTGGCCTTCTGCTTTCAGTTCAGAGTCTTGGCAAAGACTTCCACATGCCAAGGCCAGGCTTTGTTCACCCAGTGCTTCCACGCATCATCACATTTTCACACCTGCTTCTTTTTTCCGGGAAGTGAAAATTATACTTTGGCATAAATGAAGTAGGAAGAATTGAAAGTGCTTCCTTTCTTCCCTCTGTTTTTTTTCCAAATGTTTACCTTTTTTTTTTTTAAGAGGATGATGTTTCAAATTCCTTCTGTGTTGTTGTCCATGCAGAATCCAGGATTACACTGTCAGCAAAGAGTCCAGGTGTTAAATTCTTAAATAAATCCTTAATTCTTGTTAAATTTCACCTAGTCAGTGGTTTTCCTGGGCATTCTATCAAGATCTCTCTGTAAGGCCTCTCTACCCTTGAGAGAATCAACAGCTTCTCCTAATTTAGTGTCCTTAGCAAATTTACATAGTGTGTACACAACTCCTTTTTCCAGGTCATTGATAGAACATTGTAAAGAACTGGTCCTAAAATTGAGCCCTGGGGAACACCACTAGTGACTTGCTGTCAAACTGATGTTATTGCATTACAACAATGCTTTTAGTCCATCCTTTCAGCCAGCTGACCACCCACCATATTGTCTGTCTGGACTTTGTCCAGAAGGATACTGTGAGAGACGGTATCAAAAGCTATGCTAGAATTAAAAAAAAGCTCTCACACGTACTGCCTTGTTGTATTTTATTCAGTCTCTTGATTCATCATGATTTTTTTCTATCATTTTAACATCAACAAAATCAAGATTCAGTTAGGGCTCTTAGGCCAATCTCTTAGCTTTTCCAATTAGTGCATAGGAGGGTAAAAAATTTATGAGGTAGGAACTAGATCTGTATTCAGCCAGCTCATTAACTGATATCATTATCAAACTGATACAGGAATCATTAAAAATGTATTGGATGTAAATAGCTTTCAATCTATATTCAGTTGGCTGGATTTACACCAATAGTGCTAATATATACTCTAAGCCATCTGTTCCCTTAATGAATACTAGGAACTGTATGCACAATTCTTACTTTCATGAACACAAAGTTGGCATAATAATTAAGGACATGTAAAGCGCAGAAAAACAAAAGCATAGAAGTTAAAACTTAAGGTACCTAGGTATGAACATAATGTTTTTGTCTGTTGAAGATATGGTTATCATTAACAGGAAAGTCCTCCTGGATCTTAAACTACCTGTTATAACTCTACCTTGGGTCCAGGAGAGGACAACATTGCTGTACACTCCATTCTAAAGCAGAAGAGTCTAAAAGCACTACTTATGTCTAGCAGATACCTAAAAATCTTCCAGTTACTGTGGCTATGGTCTGAGACAGGATATATGAGGGTTTGGTTCAGGTTGAAAAAGGGAGGAGGGAATGGACCTTCCAAAATCAGTAATTCCTCACCTGGGTCTCCAGTAGCACCAGTAAGAGCTGTCTCTTCTGTCCCAGCTCCATCAGTCCTTCTTTCCAGGACTGCTCTAGCTGAGACTCACACCACAAGAAGGCAAACTACTGTTTGATATAAATCACTAGGAAGGACCAACTTTGTTCTAGGTCCCCTTCCCTACATTTACTGCAGTATAAAGATGTCTCATTCTCATTATTTGCATCCTGTAAAAAGAAAAATAAAACCAAACAAAATACCTGGAAGAAATCTTAAAAAGCAAATACAAATCCAGAAAACTTCACATCTGGAGAAAAAGAGACATCAGGAAAAGCCCTGACCAGTCAGAGTCTGGCTTACTTTTTAAACACAAGCTGCATGATATATTTTTTTTTTGTGGGTATAAATGATCATTGTGTTATTTCGTGCAGCTGGTCTCCTTCCACTTCCACTGGTAGGGAGCAGTTTAAACTTGCCCATGCATAGGTCTCTTTGTAACTGCTGAATGTGTTATTACTGTGAAACAAAATTAATTTCTTACACTTGCATGAAAATAATACACTTCTGCAAGATTTTTCTATTATAGTTGTTCTAAAGGCCACATGCTCTTTGGCTGTCAGGTGTTGGTTTTCCACACAGTGGTACTTACTGTGTAGTATGAAACAGGTGCAGTCTTAGGGGTGTATAAACTGAGAACATGCATGGGAATTTATTCCTTTTGTAGGGAAAAGTACAAAAAGTTGTACTTTGCGTATCTGAGTGAGGAATCAAGAAAATGATTGCTTGCAAACTCTGGATGTGCCAATGGATGCAGATAAAGATGAGAAAAACTTTCTAAAAACTGAATTTTAGATATTTTGGTATAGTTTAAACCTAGCTTTCCATCTTTCTTTATCAGTATTAAAATAAATATTGCTGCTTTAAGGGTAGGAGTTGGCTGCATATTGAGATCTGGCTTTTAACTTTCAGTTACTCTGTGCACAGGAACTATATTCTGAGTCAGACCTGTGGTCCCTTAAAGCAGTCAGTGATAAATAGCAGATGAATTCTGCTGGTATGAAGTATGGAATAATCCTTCTCACTTAGCTTTTTGCTCTTTGTCTTGAATAGCTAAAGGGTGATATATTCTGAAACAGGAATATTTATTACTTAAAAATGTATGTATTAAACTTCTCTTCATTTTTCAGTTCTCCTATGTACTTAATTTCAATAATCTTCTGTTATTGTGAAATCTATTTCTTAATTACCTGGTGATAATTACCATTGAGAGATGAATGCATGGAAAAGAGAGAGAAAGCACACACAAAATGAAACAGACAGAAATACCCCAAAATATTCTGATTTTCTCAAAGAGAGAATTATTGACCAGGAATGATCCATTGTATTTATTATCTCACAATAAAGAAGTAAATGCCAGTCTTAAGTAATGATGAATCCTCTTATATATAACTAAGTCCACAATGATATCAAGTATTACATCTTGCAGATATGGTGTTCATGGAGGAAGTGGCCATCTGAGCATCTGAGTTACCATGCAGGAGTCCCACACAAATCAGGGCCTCTGTGACCCTACTTCAGAAGCAAGGGTAGTTACTGCTAGCAGACCAAGGATATCTTTCTTCACACAAAAGCTTGTGAGAAAGGAGAGGTGAGGCAACCAACCCCAAAACAGGGCAAGGATACTTAACAAGAGAATTAAATAGAATGTTTTTGTAAATAAGCAGATCTACTTGATATCTTTGAGAAATCAAGGTCTGAATCTAGTTCACTGCATCTGCATCTTTATTTCACTAAAATAACGAAAAAAACCAGTCAACTTCTGAAGAACCACCACAAAGAACCAGACATCTGATTGCAAGTCCAAACCTGCAAAATTCTGTTAGTTGTATCACCTTGCCCTGTTTAATTCAGCAAATGTTTCTCACTACCTACTTAAACTGTTTGGAAGCTATGCAGAACCTTCTTTCCCCCTATCACCTTCCTAACCCTGGAAGTACTGTTGGCATCTTGATTGCCACCCGCTCCCTTTCAAGTTCATTTCAGCCTGGAAAATGCTCCCTGTTGTGCATGTTGGGTGGTCCTCAGGGAAGGCAAAATCTTCCCCTTTTTCAGGATGGCTTTTTTCATCCCAGGTTGTGTTATAAGGACAAGCTAAGAGCCACTTTATCTCTGGGGCCCAGCTACAGCCTTTATGGCAACAAGATAGACACTAAATAGACTCAAAAGAGTCTGCCACACAAACAGGCTCGTGATCACTTCTCTGGACATGTTCTGGTAAAGCCACCTGGGGTGTGGATGTGGCTTCAACCCCCTTCTGAATATTATCTCTGCTGTATTTGCAGAGGCAAGCACAGACAGAGACTGGTTTGCACTTCTGGAACACATAGGAGGCAACTCATCCTTCTCATGGAAAAAGTGAAAACAATATTCAATGATCTTTCATGTAAGGGAAGATCTGGGACAGCACAGAGAATTGTCATGGAGTAGCTGATTTGTACTACCTCCCTGATCTGTAAGGCAGTAACAAATGGCTCCTGTGAAGTTTTGCTGCATGTTCCTTACCATCCACTGTAGTGTTTCGTCATGCACTGAGATGTATGATCAGGAAGGCCTAAAGTACTAATAAAAATGAAGGAAGAAATGTACAGTCCAAGGCTGGAACAAACGATAACGTAAAAGGCTGGAATCTTGGCAAGAGGAAAGAGGGTAATGAGTAAGCATTGTGTGGAGTCTGAGATCAGTATGGAGGATTCATTGGTTATGTTTCTTGGTATTGCTTGTAGGAAGTGGAATGTATGGCAAAGGGATAAGAGGAGTAAGGAAATGGGGAAACTGGATGTCTGAAGGAGGACTGGCGCAAAATTTAGGCCTCCATTTTTGACTAAGCAGAGTGAGCAAGAGAAGATGGGAAAGTTATAGGATTACAGGTAGAGATGAGGAATGGAGTGGGGTCCTGAGTGTCAGGACAATACAAATTCTTTTTTCTTGATTAGCTCTGTTCTGTTCTAATGAAGAGCTTTCCTTTAAATCATGCCTGGATCATCAGCCTGTCTTTCTTGTCAGAACTCAGACCTGGCAATTTCAACTCTGCGAAGAGATCTTAGAATCAGTTTGACATTTCTCTGAAATCAGCAGCTCAATATGCATCTGCAGTCAAAAAAATTCATCATGATGCTGGGCATCATCAGATAAGTATTGAGAACTGACATTCTGTCATTATAAAAAACTTGGTTTGCCGCTCTGGCCACCACATCTCAAGAGGAATATGGTAGAGTTAAAAAAAAGTCACAGGATGAGACAGCTAAAATTTTCAAGGGGATGAAGCTGCTGCCTTGTGAGGAAAAGCTGAAATTCTCAGGATTCATCAGTCTGGAGAGCAGAAAGAAGGCTCCATGGGGATATGAAAGGAGTTTAAAGAATCACAAGGGCAATGGACAATCTGAATTAATTGTTACTTCAGTTCTCACTGCATGAGTTAGGTAACACTCAAAACTAGAAAGGGAACATTTTAAAACAGTAAAAGAGTGTATCTTTATACAGTGGATAAAGAAGTTTTGGAATTTGTTTCTATGGGAGGTTGTGAGGCAAATAGTAATGGCAGAACCAAGGAGGATTTAGGTAGATTTATGGATGCCACGTTCAGACATGGATGCTAAAAGAACTGAGAAGGATTGTATGCTCTACTTTCATTAATACAGCATTTTGAGATGCTGGGGCAGTATGAGAGGAACAGAGGGCAAAATATAGTCAGGCCCATGTGCGCTCCTTAAATATTATGTCCTACTGCTGCTGAAAGAATATTATACAAGTTGAGTTGCTGATTTACTTGATAGCATATTTATTCTATTCTTATTTTCTTATTTCTTTTTTTCTTATACTATAAGTTCTTCTTTTTTCCTGTGTATTACAGGAAAAACCTAAGCCCATCACCTGTCAATGAACAGTCCAGTAAGGCATAAACTACCTCACAGAAAACAAACATTAGTCTTGGATCATGCACTAAACATACAAAACTATGACTCCCAGAGTGCAATAAATACAATTACATTTAACTGCAGCAAAAGTACACATTGAGTATATATGCACATATAAGCTGCTTGTAGGTATTTGTGTGCCTGTCTTTGTTATTCGCTCTATCTGTTAGCATATTCTCCTACTATTATTCATATGAAGTTTGAAATATTCTCTCATACTGGCCTACTTTGCAAAGCGGAGATCATGTTGAATCAACCTGATAACTTTGTGCAATGAAGTGATGGATAGGTTGGTGGATGATGGGAGAGCAGTCAGTGCTGTTTACTCTCACTTTAGCAAGACTTCTGAAATTGTCTCCATTGTGTCCTTTTAGAAAAGTGTGTTTTGGTTGGGGAACAGTGAAGTGGATTGAAAACTGACTGAGCAGCCAGGCCTAGAGGACTGTAATCATTGGCACAAAGTCTAGCTGGAGACATGTCAGTAACTTGTACCTGGACTAGTAACTGGGCAGGTGGACAACCTGGTTACTAGGTAGTCCATGAGAAGGAACTCCATAGGTAGATGATGTTCAGATGCTTTTTTTCCCTAGACTGTTTCCTTTCCAGGTGGCGCTTCCAGTAAAGCTCTCTTCAGACACAAGACAAAGCATATAGAAAGGAGTGGAAGATGAAGTTCAAATGACTCTAGTTTCAGAATTACAGTAGTACTCTAATTCAATGTGAAAAAGGGTTATGATGCCCCAGCAAATAGATTGTTCCAGTTACATCCAATCACCAGAACTTTATTAATTTTCTCTGGCATTCACAGCCATCCACTGGACTCCTCTTATGAAACCCATGAGTACATAAACAGGCACAATTGCATATTACTAATATACAAGCCCATTTATCTACAGTGTTTCAGGCTGCTCTAGGAGCGATTTCCTTGAAAGCATTTTCATTAAAAATGCAAGGACCAAATTTTACACATTCTGATATCTTGCTTTGATTTTCAAAGGGCTCTGATTCATGAGGGGTCAAGACTTCCCTGAAATTACCTGAAGTTAATCTTATCCTCAATTGTCTGCCCTATACCTCTCCTGGATGTCTATGCCCACATACCAAAAAGACAGCTCCTGAATCAGCAGTTCTAAACTGCCATTATGTTCAGAATGGAATATTAAATAAAAAAGACATTGGAGTTACTTATTTATTTTGTGGAAATTGTAATTTGGTGTCTGCTATGCAGGCGTCTTGAGTTGGAGAAAAAATGTGGTGGGTAGCTGGAAAAAGGATACTCTAGGGTCTTCCCAAGGTACACCATCCCTGCTTGTAAATCAGAGACTGAAGTCAAAGCTGAATGAAATCTAGCAGGAGAACAAAATGAGGAGATGTCAAAAAAAAAAAAAGTCAAGCTCTACTCTGAATAAATAGGTGTCTTTATAGCTTGGCTGTAGTGCAAGAGACACACTCTGGAGAAGGCAGTTCCCTGTTGGAAATAGGTGCTATGTCAAAACACATTCAGTTCTGAGCAGAAAGGATAAGCAAAGAGAGAAAACAAATGATCCATGAAATGAAACTCTATCATATTATTGTTAATTGGAGATCAGCTTGGAAGAATTTGTTGATTCTTTTTCTACCCAGGCAAAGCAGTCACTGAAGTGACTGCTTCAGTTTGCAGTCATTGAATAATGGAATCTCTTTTCCGACGTAGTCTTGAGAAGTGTTTTGATTTGATGTACATTTGTATGATTTCAACTCTGGACTCTGTCAGGCTATGATAAAAGCTGCCATCACCTCACCAGGAATTTCCTGTAATGTATAAACACTTGACTTCACGCTAACCTTCCCTCCTGCCTCTCCCACATCCTTGTATGCATATCAATGACTGCTGGAAAGGGCACTGCTGTGTACCAAGTCCTAGTCAACAGACCGGATTGACCAAGGCCTAGGGATACTGCACCACTGCTAATCAATAGATATTGAGTGCGATCCCCTGCTCTAAATTCAACAGGGTTAATAAGAGTCTACAGAAAACAATGCTCTGAAACACAATCTCCCATTCAGTGAGAGAGGGGAGGTAGAAACGTTTGTTTCAGCAGCTGCAGATAAAACCTGTGGGAGGCAAAGCTTTAGCTTTTACTGAAATTTGGCCTGAAGCATTCTTGATTTGCTAAGTGCATTAGAGATGGCTTTGCCACTGACAAGAGAAATACCACATATGATGACACGTTTCTAAGCTCCTGAATGTCGTTGCTTGATATTTTACTCAGAGATAGCATGTGAAGCTCCTTATTGTCCCCTGTATTAGACCTTTGGTTTTGCCTCTTATGCTTTGCATGCAAGACTAAGCACATGCAGGATGGAGGAAAGGAATTCAATTTAATAGCTGGCCAGATGCCCTTTTCTCTTTTGAATAGGCAGAGATACTATCTTGAGATGAAAGGTGACACTTAAACAGAGCAGTCACACTACTTGTAAGAGGTCTGAAATTCCTATAACTTTGTTTGATGGCAAAAAGTGAAGCCAATCCCATCCCCCCGTTCTACATGATTTACAGAGTGAACTTTTAGTACAATTTAAGATCCTGAGTGAAAAACCTAGTGCTGAGAGACAGTGTGCCAAATTATCTGGCTAAGCTGGGGTAGTCAGCCAAGTTCAGTATCTGCTAGCTGATGATGAATGGTGACGTCTCTGTGCTTGCTCAACATCTGTCTGCCTACTTCACTTCTAATTGCACACACGCGGATAACTGGGAAGGGGAGAATGCTAGATTTCACAGGAGCAGTATAATGTGACCTATTCATGAGCGTGAAGGAGTAGGTAGGTATGTCTATGCTGTGTTTTCAAACACACCTTCAACAGATGTCCAGCTTGCTACAGGTGGGCATGCCTGATTCAGGATTATTTGCTGTCTAAACCACCATGTGCTAATATATGAGAGTATGCTTTTGCTTGTCACTGTGGCTTTACTGAATTCCTCAGTGGGAGGGGTCAGCAGAAATTCTGCTTCTTATCATCCAGAAGAGCCGCACTTGCTAACAGATTATGGAACATGAAGATAGGTGTACCATGACACATCCTCCACAGATACCACTCTTCCTCAGATTGAGACAAATATACCATACTATCTGCTGACGTAAGTAACTGTCACACAACACTTTAAAACAGAGTAACTACATTTATTTATTTTTGTTTAGAGTTGTCTGTCGTTCTCCTTTTCATTTTTTTTCTGTTTTTTTTATAATTTCATAGGAATTCAGTTAACATTACTTTTAAATGACAACTTCAGTCTTACTTAAGCAGAAATCCATTCCCCTGTGTTGACCTAAAGCTAGAGAACACACTTTGTATTCCTTATTTCTGCTGTGCTGCACTTTTTCTCTCAGTATAGTAACATTAACTGTCTCAACATACAGGCATGGGAAATGTGTAGTATGAAATGGAGTTTGCTAAAACAAGATCCCCTGTTATTTGTTACAAAATTGTAGGAAACAGGGTAAAGGGACTTCAAGAGGTCATTTAGCACCCTTCCCTTTGCCTCATGCTTTTCATGCTATCTCTTTCACCCTTTTACCCCTTCTTTTCTTACCTGTCATCTCTTTCTTTATTTTCTTTTTCTGATCCTCTGCTGTGTCTTATTTAAACTTTGGGCAGTATATATCAAAGCAGGCATATAAAAAATCCTGACTCACAGAGGTAGACCTTCTGACTGTAAAGGTAGCAGGCAACTGTCTCTTTCATTTGTAAATAAATGGGGAGATAGGCTTCATCTATGCTTCAATCCCAATGCATAATTCTCACTGTGGAGTTATAGCAACATGGAGTTACAATAAAACAATGATGACAGATTTATAATACTGGGTTTAAGATGTTTGGTTTGCCAGTGTAACTCCAAGTTTGGTACTATGGGGAATCAGGGCCTTTGTATCCCAAGACAAATGACTTCCAAATTGGAAAACAGCTATGGACTTAGGCTCCATTGTGAGTGTTAATTTTGTTTCACTCAGAAATAATTATTGCTGGCTTATCTAAAGCAGCAGAAGCTTGGAACAGGAGAGTACTTCACTCCTCCTGGCACAAAGACAGTTGTGATAATGTAAGTTATATAAAAGGTGCCAAGCTAAGGGAAGGGATGGGGAGGTGGTGAAATAAAATCATCAACAGAACAGTGACTTTAGCCACCTTCCCACTGTTCAGATTATAGTTCCTAATTTATTATATTTATATTGACTTTCCATTCCAACCACTAGCTTGAAGGAAATCTTGCATTGCAGTTTTCCATCAGAGAAGAAACCAGTGACCTAAAAGCGTGGTATATTTTTTATGACGCTTATTAGAATTGCATAAAATGTGTTAGTCCTTGAACAGCAGAAATGACCTGCAGAAAGGAATCCTCTTTCAGGGAAATCAGCCCAAAAGGTAACACCCAGTTCCAAGTCAACATTGATGCTGATTCTTCCCACTTGCCCTAGGAATTCCCTGCTTAAAATTACTAGAAAACACCACACACCTGAAGAACATTGCAACATTTATGGAAGTAGTAAGTGCTGAAGTGTTGGGATACACTCCTTTGTGTGACTCTACCACCTGCCAGCTCCTGCACTGTGGTGAATACTTTCCAATCCCACTGGTTCCAAGAACTTCCTGGTACCGGCTGATTAACAGGCAGATATCTACCTGGGGCAAAGGCTGAATCTGTACGTGCTTAAAAAGGTGACACGGTAAAGCAGGATTAAAGATTTAGGAGGAGTACAAAGTGTTCCTGGGACAGCAATGGCCCAAAGACATTTATTTGAGTATCAGGAAGACAGGGAAAAGGATAGTAGTGGAAGTAAGGGACAGCACATCAGCTATCAGTTTAATTCTAAGTTTCTTTCTCAATAAGGCAAATGTTTATTAGAGGAATGAAAATCAATCCTAGTGAGACTATATTGAACAGTTTGGTGGGCCATAATATTATTGCCTTATCATTGTCTATTATTGTCTATCCTGGTTTTCCCCAACTAGCCACTATCAGTCTACTCTTTGTAAAACACCTACAACCAGATCAATCAATCACTTAAAAAAAAAAAATCAACTCAAGCCACCTACACCTCTGGAGGTTTGGTCTTATCTTTCCACTCTAGGCAGACTGGAAGCTATTGTGTGGGTCCTCACATTTCCATTTCACATTAAAGCACTGGCTTAGGATGATTACCCCCAAGATTTGCTTCTTCTTTGTTTAACCCCTTTGCTACCTTTCTGATACCTGTACTCACGAATATAGAGTTTGGGAGTTTTACCAGGTGGTGGCAGTGATGAACTGATACTACCTATTTCTACAAATCCTGTTGATGTAAAAATATATAATAAAGAATGTAGGCAGACAGGTTAGTCCTTCAGGGCTCAATTTTTAAAGCTGTGTATAGGGATTTACTATGATATTAATTGGAACTGCTTGGTCAAATCCCTCAGCAGTGCTTTGACAGTTTATCCTGGACTAGTGAGGTTTTGGCTCCAGTCCTGAACTTTGCATAATTTTTAGATAGGTTATAGTAAAGATTAGAATATATTTTGAATATATTATGAGTGTATAACAGTCACAGTGAAGGTTTCCCTTGCACACTTCTCAATCACTTCCTTCAAGATATGAAAACAGTTTCAAAAGAAAAAATATTTCATCAAAAGTAAATGGGTAATTTAGGGTATGTTCTGTGTATATTGCAAATACATATAGAATATTTTGTCATTATTTTGATTCCAGAAATTAATTTCTAAGCTGAGTTGGAGAATAATAGCTCTATTCAAATAATGGATAGTTGCAATTTTCTTTGAATATCTTGTCTTTTAACTGAAACACAAAATGTATAGAATAGAAACATCAGTGTAAAAGCTAGAGTTCTTCAGAACTTCCACATAATATGTTATAATTTCCTGAATTTAAAATCTTTGCATTTATTTCTAAATATCAATAACATTATTTCATTAAACACTGCAGTTCTGTCTTTACAAAATTGTCATCATGCTTCACACATTAATGTTGCTATCCCACCTCGACAAATCTTTCATAGGGTTGCATACAACAAATCAGAAACACACCACTTGCATGAAATCATGAATATTTTTTTGCGGAGACATTTATGAGATGTTCAGTCAGATGGAATCAGCACAAAACCCCAGCAGAGCAGCTTGTTGGGCTGCTCCCAGCTGCCATTCCAGTTGCCAGTGATCTGGGGCAGCATCCCATATACCTTCGAAGGTCTGTTAGTGTGGGGGACTGTAGGGCTGTAAGTCTTTCATATAATTTAATATAAAAGACATGAAAAATATTTTTAGTCTTCAGCCAGAAGAGCTAAATCACAAGTGTTTTTTTTACCACTGTCTTCAATGCAACTGACTCATCTTCCCCAGCTCAATGCTTTTGCCATGCTTTGGGATAAATATCTGCTTGTGGTTCACTTGGAGCTGCATTACTGTAAGAGTGACTGCCCCATACTGCCATGTTGGTAACAACCAGAGAGACGTTTCCTTCGCAGCTTAGAAGAAAGAAGTGCAGGAATTTCTAGAAAACCACAAAGTCTTCAGGCAGGACTTGACAGCTGGAGCTTGAAACATCAGCAACTTTCCCTCTGGAAAATGTCAGTTATTGGCAACCTTCTTTTTGCTTTAGTTTAGTAAGAATTATTTTCACTGAAATAAAATAAAAATTTAAAAACAACAACAAAAAGCTCAAACAAAATAACCAACCAAACAAACAAAAAATCAAAAAAACCCAACCAAACAAAAAAACAAACAAAAAACCCAAGATCCTGGATAAACAGCAGCAAGCTTTACAAAGCTGTGAATCTGGAATCTGGACCCTGTTGTGCTCTATAGCTTTGTAGCTTTCCTCTTCATCTTGCCCAGGCACAGTAACATCTTCTTTTTTCTTTTTTTTTTTTTCCAAGCAGGGCAGAACACTGACAGAAACAAAGTGCAGTGTGAGTTAAAAGATTAAATGCTTGTCTTCCTCTCCGCCCCCTCATTTTGGTAGCAGTTAACTAACTTGTACTATAACCACTGTAATCAGAGTGTAGTTACACAGTTCTGCTGATGTAGAATATTGCTGGACGTAGAGCCAAGAATTGATTTTTATGTCCCCAGAGACTTCAATTATTGGATACAAACTCTGCTGACACCAAAACTAGTACTTTTTCTGTGGGTGGAAATGACAGAAGTGAGGCTGATTCAGGTTTGTGAGTGTGCATGGAGCGGAAAGGCAAGGTGCCCATCCACCAGGACTAACAAGGACTCTTTTAGCAGCTCACCTCAAAATACATACTTAAAAGTGATGCAAGGGGGTACTGTATGATGTTTACACCCATCTACCCTTTATTGTGTCCAACCCTAAGCCATGGTTTCTAAATCTGTGATTGATTTCACTGAACACCTCTTTTATATAGATAAACCCTGTCATCTACACAGCAGGAGGAATAACACTGTAGATCTATGGTTTTAAGAGAGGCAAGTTTTTCAGGGAAAGGTAGTTTCTGGAAAAAGCACAGAAAAGCCTTTAGGCACAGACATTCAAAATTACACCAGTTAGCCTGAAGTACTACGAACTTTTTTTTCTAAATCCTACCTGCTGCCCCCCACCGGAGCTGCACCCACAAGAAGTGACATAAAGGCAGGACCCCACCCTCCCCTCTCTGAGACATAAGAACTGGTGTTCCAAAGCCACCAAGAGAAGTTCTGCGGCTTTACTGCTGGAGGGGGAAATGTGATCCCCTGACCCTTCCCAGAGGTTTGGTAAAAATACACAAAAGGCTGACTGGATCCACCTGTCTGTTTAGCACTTTACTCATTTTTCTGCAGTGGTATTGACTGAAACTAATTTTCTTGAACAACCTTTCACACAAACACGGTTGTGAACAATTTCACAAAGAGCAAATCATTGCATCCCTCTGCCTTGATCAGGTTGACATGTGTCATTCACATGAAAATCCAGGGAAGATATGGCAGGGTGTGTTTGTATATTTGCCTACTTAATGAATTTTAAGCTGTCTTTTGCTAGTTATCTGATTCAAATATCTGGATAAATATAAAGAAAAGACTAAACTGAGTCAAAAGTGCAAAATTATTAATCGAGTTGAGCAAACAAATAACTCTTAGTCTGGTAGTTGCCCACAGACACATTTCTAGGAGTTATGTAAATGAAACCAAGGAGACATACAAGCTCTGCTCCTTATCAACCTGGTTTATCTGGGTTTCTTTCTTACTCTTCATTAGCAAAAGATGAAATTAGATTGTGAAGCATGCACTGGGCTCATCGTCTGCTTTGCTTTTAATTGCTAACACCATGCATTAATCAAACAAAGGATACCACTGGGGAGCAAGCAGGTTTAGATCTACCTAGTTGACTATGCTGATGTGAACCGATTCTCTCAATATGTCAGTCAAAGGCACTTCCCCTAATCTGTTGTAAACTGTTGTAACAATCAGAGTGTACAGCGACAGCTGGGGAGTCAGGATGCCACATCCCGCTCATAGGAGCACGAAGCTTCCATCGCCTCTCCCAGGGAGCTGGGACACATGGTGAACGAAGCCTGGGAACACCGCAGCCTGCACACTCTCACACTCTGTCAGGTTATGGATTTCAATCAATACGTAGTCCCAGTGGCACAGGCGGAAGAGAAAAGAAAGAAAAAAAAAACAGAGAAAAAGAAAAACACCTGATTGGAGAGTCAGAAGAACAAGAAATAATCTATGTTATGACTTAATATGCATAATGAACAAAATTGCCAGTTTTATGCCTGATCTTTAGAAACAAGGGAATCATGTATACTTAAAATATGCATTAAGTATATTGTTTAAGCTCAGTCTTGTCATACCCTTCAGAGCATATTTCAGGAACCTCCTAGAAAGAGCACAATTTCTTAAGTGGTCTCATAATTTCTGAAACAGTAGTATTTGGTGTCTTTGCACATAACATCCATTACTGCTAATGTAGGACGTGCAGCACTTATGCTACTGTAAGACTCAAAGTGTGGCTAACCTATAACCTTTCCATGCTGGCACTAGGAATGGTCAAGGTTAGCACAGCCTGCTAATGAAAGACCTTCTCCACAAGTTCTTCATTGGGTAATGCTCTTCCAGCCTATCCCCCGTGCTACAGGAGTGGGGTGCACTACCAAAGGAATAGTGAGGACAGGTTACAAAATTATTCCAGAGCTTTAGTCTGTCCCAGTTGCTGATAGGAATCAGGCCCAGAAATTTATTACAGGCTTCATGACATTACAGACTGCATCTTACACTAAGGATAATGCTGAAACCAAACATCTCCAGGCTATTGAACATCTTGAAACAGAACAGAAATATCTTAAACAAGTTTTCTGAACATTCCTATTGTAAAAACGTGGCAAAAAATATTATGTAATGTATTTGAGCTTTAGATGATGAATTGTGTGGGTTTTCTGAACTCTGGGCTGCCTGAACTGCTATTTAGAGGCAGATTCACCTGTGGATTGTTATGAATTGTTAGGAAAGGTCATTTTTTATTAATTCTTTGCTTGAAAATACATTGATCTGTATATAACCCCTTTTGGGAAGAGCAGGAGCAGTACCAAATTAGTATACTTTTTTTCTTTTTCCTACCTACTTCTTACTCAGGGAGGGGGAAAGAGTTATTTCTTTATTTCATCAAAGAGATATTTCTGAAAGGTGGAGAATAAACACTGAAAATTATTGCATTTTGCATTATAAAAGCTGAGCTTTAATTTTTTTTCTTGGGCAATATCTTTGTAAGACAAGATGGAAGAAACAAGTGCTTTCCTCACTCTTCCTATACAGCCTGGTATTCCAGAAAACTGTGGAGGAAAGGGGTTCAACCTGCATGTGACAAATGAACAACAAAATAAGAGTTTTTCAGCATCTAACACTGAGATGCTTACAGGCAGAAAGAGTATGCTCTTCTACCTCCCTGCTTCTATTGTAAATTGGGTTTAATCAGGAAAGAGAAGCAAACCTAGTCTTCTATGAGTTTAACTCACACTATATGACAGACAAATCACTCCGTCATCTCTTGCTTTTTCTAGCAGGAAAAATCTGAAGGTTAATGCTGTTACAAGACACTGATGTCACTAACAATCCTAACAACAATATCTACTTCATCCCTTCTCCAGCATATACTATTGGTATTGACCTCATAACTGAGGCAGTCTGCTTTGCTAACATTCTTCTCATTTGCCGTGGCAGTATTTTTCTAACTCCTAGACCTGTCTGAAACAAAGAAAAAGAACATTTAGAAGGCAAGTTACAGTTTTATTTATAGTTCATGATTTACATGGAAAGAGTCAGATTCAGCATGTCAGAAGTTTTCCACCTAAAATAGAGCATCTTAAGGTCTATTTACAGAGCTCCTTGCATTCCATCAGGATCTAGACTAATTTTTAAATAGCTGTGTTCCTGTGCAAACCTGGCTTTTCAAAGGGCAGCTGGAGGTCACCTATTAGATAGAAGAGTGAGAGCTGGCCTGGAGAACTGGGTTGGCAAGTGATACTTGTCATTAGCAAACAGACCTGCTACAATGGCAGTGGGCTACCAGGAGTATCTTTTAAAGTGTCATTCTTGCAACCTAGAGCAATGCCATCAGTATTTTGTTGGAGTGGGTGATCATCCACTCTGGAAACTTGTTAGCTGCAGAGTCTGTACCCATTTATCTGTCCCAAGAAGTCATTTGCTGCTCTTACAAGTGACTCTTCCATGAGTTATCACCTGTCCTATCCTGATGGAAGTTTCCTTTGCTTTCTTGCTTCCATCATGAGCTTTTAGAAAGCTGTGAACCTGGCTTGACAAGGGCATATCTGATTAGATTGCCTGATGCCCTCACACTGAATACTGTTCTGTGTATTTTGTTGCCCATTCTCTGGAAAAGAGGGTACACCCCTCCAGATGCCCTGTGCATGTTGGTGTTGGGTTTCCCCTGGGGCACACCCTGGGAAGTGGAGGAGTGCAGTGAAGGCAGACCAACGTGGAGGAGGGTGGCTGAAGGTGCCCGTGTGGCCCCACAGCCCCTTGTGGGTCAGGTATTCCCCAGGAGGGAGCAGGCAGCACAAAGCTGGAAGTCTTCAAACTCTCGTCCTGACACCATAGTCACTTCTGTGTAATTTCTTTCTTACTTCTGCCTGCCAGCATATCTCTTGCTGTCTTGGTGGTGCCTGTTGCCTTGTTACTGATGTTGGCACTGGAGTTTTATTTCTTATCAGTGCTAGGAGCTGCCTGTTTTCTTTCTGGTTTTATACAAATCTAAATCTTACATTTATCTTTCTTTTATCAGCAGTAAAGCTTGCAGAGACTTCTGCCATCAACCTACACTGAGTTTGGTTCTGTATTCACTTTTCCTCTGTTTTTAACTGATTTAACTAACATGGGTAAGTTGAGAAACAACACTGAGATATTTAACTTTTTAAGTTCTCACAATAGAGTTTGCTTTTCAGTTTAATTTCCCCTTGCTTTTGACTTTGGGGGGGTGGGGAGAAGAGATATATTAGTAGGGGGATAATTATGAAAACCCTGAATTTTTCATAGGTATTATGATAAAAGTGACAGAATAAGATATCAATATCTGCTGAAACAATTTTATTTTATTTTCTAAAACTAGCCAAGGCATAGAAGAAAAATACCAAAAGGATTGCTCTACAAATGTGCAAACGCTAGTTTAGGAAAAATGCATTTTAAAAGCAATATTTATAGCTTTAATGTTTTTTCATTTCAGTAAAAATTCTTTTCATTGTCACTGTGCTTTGAATCTTTGACACTTACAGAGAACTTGGAAGATTGTCTTTCAGTATCAGGGGAGGCTCTTTTTGCTGAACAGTTTGCAGAACAAGAAACCCTCCTTTGGCAGTTGCCTGAAGACAGATTGGATGTTGAAGGAAGCTTACATAAAGGAAAAGCAAGCACTGGCACAGTGACTGATAAATCTACTCCTGCTCCCTAAAAAATGCTGAGCTGAGGGAAAAACCACTATCAGAACTGCAGTTCTTGGGAAAGAAAGACAAGTCCCAAATGCATATGACTGTGTTCTTTCACCATCTCCACCTATGGGCTCCAGAATGTCTGTACGACAGCTGATATTAATGACTCATCTTTAGGTCACTTCACTTCTCATAAACATTTGCCAAGGCTCTCAACTTTCTATATAAAAGAAATCTGTCTCTTTCTTATGTAGCCCCTGTCACACGACTGTGTCCATGTTGTTTCCAACCGCAGGTGTGACGCTACTAAAAAAACAATGACTTGTTTTTGTGCCAGGGCTTCATCATCACCCGCCTGAAATCATTATAATGGGTACATTATACGACATACCTGGTTGCAGCCAGGTGGGGGTCGGTCTCTTCTCCCAGGCAACCAGCAGTAAGACAAGAGGGCACAGTCTTAGGCTCTGCCAGGGGAGGTTTAGGTTGGATATTAGGAAGAAATTTTTTACAGAGGGAGTAATCAGACATTGGAATGGGCTGCCCAGTGAAGTGGTGGATTCTCCATCCCTGGAGGTTTTTAAGATGAGACTGGATGTGGCACTTGGTGCCATGGTCTAGTTACCATGGCAGTGTTGGATCGAGGGTTGGACTTGATGATCTTGGAGGTCTTTTCCAACCCAGTTGATTCTATGATTCTATGATATTTTCTGTAACCTGTGTCTGAATCAGCCAAACAAGATATTTTAAAGAGATGACATGGACCAAAGCTGACTCATTTTCTCCTGAGTTGAGGCTCACCTGCAGAGTGGATGCCTGATTGAAGCCTCTAACTACTAGGTTACAAACAGAGAAATCTCTCTCCACTGACAGATTCTGCAGTGAGGATATATTCTCTGTAGAAACTCTGCTAATTATTGAAACTCTGTTAGTGTCCCAGAAACATCCCGCTCCTGCACAGTGAGCCAAAGAGCCAAGTTTGATGTGGCATTCTTTGGGGATGTGTATCTTCTTGTTCTGAAAGGACTGTAGGAGAATTGTGTTTTAAATTCCTGACTTGTAAATGGAACATCGTGTTCCGTTTCATTTCAACTATTTGTTGGCTTATTTATCATAGATAATTCCAATCTGAATTCTAGTTTTAATCTTTCAGACAACTTTTATGTTTTCTTTTTAAAAATGATCTGTTTCTCTTTAGTTAATGTGATTATTGAAGTATCCTTTATACTCCTTAATTTAGTTTTCCTTTAAAGTATCTAGAAAAGAAATTGGAGTTTCAGCCTCCCTCAGGAGATCTAAGATTAACTGATTAACAGATAATGTCAGTAATGGAATTTTAAGTCCAGCCAGAGGCAATCCAGACAGGACAATTTTGATATTTTTATTTGGTTTCATATTTTTTTAATCTTTAGTTTTGTTTTTCTTCCTTCTTTATAAGAAGATTATCAATGAGGTGGTAACTGTTAAGAAAAACTGTTCAAAGCACCATTGATGTGCTTAAAGGAGCACAACATTTGCAATACATTCTTTGTATAAGGGTACAAGTGTCTGGAGTTCATCAGTATATGGGTGTTCAGTGTTACTGCCAAGATTAGTACACACACACATACAGGCTATGTCTGCTCTTGTCGGGATATGTCTACTCGAAGAAGCAGGATATATTAACTCCAGGAAAATTTCATGAGGAGGTGTCAAAACAGCTTCAGTATTGATTTACCTCTTGTTGACTTAGAGCAGAGACAGCACAAACTCATAGTGCTCTTCACGTAAGCAGGTAGATGTGTTTATGGACAGCATGGTCATCAGCAGGGAATGAATGTAACTCTGTCATGACCAGACATATGAATTCTTTTATGAGTTACAATGCAATGTTAATAATCTGGACAGTAAAAAAAATCAATAGATAGACATAATTATAAGAGCAGTCAATAAATAGTAATTTTATCCTATTATATCCATTATATTTGAGGTAGAAATATGTGAATTTCTAAATTATTCAGTGTGGCCCGATAAACTTAAATAGAGCTCAGTTTCATGATTAAATTTATTAAAGCTTATCAGTGAACTAAAGCACTAAGCTGAATGTATAAAGGAGCCTCGAATTAATTATCTCACAATATATACTGTATTTTACACCTGTGCTTAGTTTAAGATATTGCTTGTCTTGACAACAGGCAGTGATGGTAACAAATCAGGCCCCTGCATAGTGCCTCTATTCTGTACAGCAAAGAAACAGAATATACCTTAAAGCTGGTGTTTTACAAGTGACCACATATCATCTGTCAGACAGAGGTAAAGAGATGTGGAAGGACCTACCTGAAATATAAGCCCCTTATTATGTTAAATTTTCTTTTTCAAAACCTGGCTTTGATGGAAACACTCAAAGTCACGTTACACAATATACTGCAACACAGAGGCTGGTTGGAGGTGACATTTTACTGATCAATTCTGTACATCAGCAAAATGTGTTTCTAAGGGTATTAGCTGAGGTTATAGTTTGGCAGCTGTTTGTGTTGATGTGTTATAAACCGAACTCTGTGTCCAGGCTTCTCTCCTTTGTACCAACCCAGCACAGCAAAGCCAGAGGGCAGCTGCCTTCAGTGTACCATTGCTGCAGCCTCTGGGCACAGGGGTTGGACTGTGGTTTTCATTTCTCCTGAGCAGACAAGGACTATGAAGAGTAGGGAAAGTGCGTGATGATCTCAGAGTGCACATCTGCCTTCCTGGAGGATTGATTTAACCAGGGACATATAGAAGAGTCTTCAAAAAAACAAAGAGAAGTTTTACATTCTAAGTTAATTTTTGATCAGGTGAACAAACAGATCATAAAAGAAATAGAAAAAGACATGACATTTCTTAAAAAATACTTTTAGGATTTTTTTATTTTTTTTTTTACAAATGAACGAAACTAATAAACACAATTGGGACAATATATGCTATTGACTTTCATGAAAAAGGACACATAACCCTAAGGGGGATCACAAAGTCACATCTGATAGCCAAAGGCTAGTTCTGAATTATCAACAATTTTTTAAAGGCTAAAGATATCAATATTTCCACAGTTAAAACAAATAGCAATGTCTAAATCTTCAAAGTGTCTTGGGAGGCTGATCCAGTTAAGGGTCATATGAGTTGCACAGCTAAAATGTTGGATCTGACTTTGAAAATATGATTGGGTCAAGGGAGAACGATGCAGATAAAAGGAGCACTTACACTAAGCTGTTCCTTTTAAATGTCACTAGAAGTTGATTTTTTACACCCACAGCTCTTGTATTCCTACCTTGTTTCACTCCCTTGTACACTTTTCCCTCTCAAATAGTAAACATCTTGAAAGTCCTGACAAGAAAAATTGAGTCAGATAAACTATCCATTAAAATAAAGTGGAATGCTTTGATTTTTGCCTAGAGGGGAGGAGTAATCAATCTCTATTTGAATCAGGAAAAGGCTTACAGGTAAAAAGGAGAATTAAGAAGGATGCCTCTGGCTACCAAGACTAGTCATTTCAGGTACCTTCCAACACACCAAAAGATGCATTTTGGTCATCGGAAGTGGAGCAGTAAGATTTTTCCTCACACAAAAGCCCCCACATTTCTTTCATAGTTAGTCATCTGACTGAAGTTATACAGAACAGCACAGTTACCCCTTCTCTTGGGCCCCAGCTATAATTTACAGGCACACACTTAGGCTAGAAATAGTCCAACAGGTTCACACAATATCAGTGCTGGTCATTGTGTTCTTGTAAATGTGAAAAACATTTACTTGCAAACAAATAGAAATTTAATCATGGGGTCTAGAGAGAAGAATGAAATCAGATGTTTTAAAAAAAGTTTTCTGTGCTCCATGACACTGTGAGGTGAAAAAGTTTCCAGTTTGTATCCATGTTTCACACCAGATATATGGTTTTTTTTCTTGACTGCAATAACTATCTTGAGTCTAGTGTTTGTATTTAGGGTTAATTTGATTAATTTCTGCTACTGGTGGGAAAGTAGGAGCAGATGATGGAACATAAATGGGTTTTGCCTTATATAATCTTTTAAAATTTAATTTGTATATCTGTACACATGTGCATGTGTGTGTGAGAATATACATGTAAAACATAGAAAAGTTTTTCATGGGAAGAATGAAGACTACACTGTGACAAACCCAACTTTATAGAAATAACCTAGATTGCAACTCTCTGCAGATGACTTTCATTTGTAACAACAGCAAATTGCAATCATCTGATTGTTCTCAGGTGCCCTTCAGGCATTATATTTGGAGTTCCTGGGCTTATTGCTGGTGGATATATCTGCTATATCCAGGAGCTCAAAAAAATATAAGATACAAAAGAGCTCATTGATTCACCGCCTGACCCAGGGGATAAACCCAAGAAATCAAACATGTCTGGTTAACTCTTTGATCACAAGACTGTGGGTACCTCTCAGCTTAAAGCCTGATTTGAAGCCCGTTGAAATAAAAACCAAAGCAACCAGGCTTTGCATAACCAAATGCACACACCCTGAGCATCCAGAACTTGGGGGGTTAATTATTTTCATAATTAATGCAGGAAAGGGGGCTCCCCAAGGATCTGTTGACAACATTGAGACAAGCATGAGCTGCACCTGGAATGGCTGTAGTCTGAAATCAGCTGCTGTTTATTAGCATTGCCTCATCAAAAACAGCTTACAGGAGAGTAATTTATTTTGTATATATTAAATAGTCAACAAGAAAAAGAAGAAAACTTGCTGTTCTGCAGGTCAAAATATTACTTATTACCCTAATAAGCACTTAACTCTTTTTGAGACTCCAGCACAGGCAGACAAGGGATTTTTTTCTGCAGTGCTTTAAGTCATTCGCTTGATTTGTTGCCATTTATTGCAGTTGTGTAATGGCTATAAAACTGGAAAAAGCATAAAACATAAAAGAAAGGTGCTGAAGTCAGCCTTAAGGTACTAAATTCCCGACAGCAGCTTGTAAAGCGGTGGAGATTTAGGTGCTGTAAGATGACACTGAAGGTTGTGGTAGGCAATGGAAGGTGCTGAAGGGATGAGTCTATGACAAACTGGAATTATGCAACTATGAAAAAAGGACCTGGGCACCTCTTGATCCCTGTTCATTTCTGGGGGACACCAGCGCTTCACAGATGCTTTTCATTTGACACAAATGGTCTCCAGACATCTAAAACTCCTGGATTGAATACACCCAGACCTACACCTCAATTCAGTGTAAGGCCTGATCTGATAGTCATTTACAGAGCACTCCTGTCAGAGACTGCAAGTATTAAAAGCCATACAAAATGTAAATGATCTTTTTAAATGTAAAAAAAAAATAAAAAATTATAGATAAATAAATAAATAAGTAAATAAAATCAGTGATGTCCTTTCATGTAGTTTTTTCAGATCTGTTGTGTAAACATCAAGGAACTGAGCTGTGCATCAAGAAAGGATGCTGTATCCCATATGTTTTAAAATGCCTGGTACCTCCTACATTCAGTAGTTACATTCCAGTAAGGCATATGTTTAAGAAGGAGGAAACCTTGGTTCGGTCTCTCTCCCTCAGACTGAAGAAACTCAGCATTTTCATTCCATCTCTCAGGAAGATTTTCTACCCACCTGGCTAGAAGCCACCAAGTAACGAAGTGCTCTTACTGTTGGATCTATTCCACCTCAGAGTAACAATTTGAAATGCATGGCTGGGTTAGAGAGTGATCTTCCCTCTTATGGCTGGTGCATTCAGATGCATTTAGAGTAAAGCTCATTTTGTTTTCCCAAGAGTCCCTGCTCCACAGATTATTTTGCTATGAAAAGCGTGACATTGCTTATCAGAGATTCAAGATAAAACTATATCTACAAATATAGCTAAAATACATCTAAGGAAATTGTCAGAAACTGGCTGTACCTTTTGAGCAACAGGGAAAAATGGAAATGATCAGTGATATTTAAGGGTGAGAAATTCAAAAGGGGCAATAAGAAATATTTTTCACAGCATAAGGCTTATATTGCAGAGCCTGTTGCCATCTGCAGAAGTTGGGATCAAAACTTTGTCATCATAATGTTCTCAGAAGGGACACAAAATCTTGCACAGCCTAGAGTTCAGGCCAAGTTAGCTGAAGTCCTTCATTACTGGATTCCCGTACCTTAAAATACATCCATGAGAGGCTGGATGCTTGGCTAGGTAGGACTGTGATTGTAAATTGTAATGCAGAGAGGTCATGCCTCTACTCTATTAAAATGTCTTCTATTACTGTTATTTTAATTCACAGGTGGACTATATATTCATGTAGTGTACATATTTATACATATATAAATATATATATATACTTATAAATGAAATAGATTAATTATATTGTGTCTTGATTTCATGAAAAGCACATGACAGGCTGTGGTCAGATGCCAGGAATGAGGGGAGAGGAAGTTATAACAGGTATATTAAGTGGGTTAAGAACGGTATAAACTCTCCCCTTCCTCTCAGTAGCATACTTGAATGTGGTTAATGACTTATGTTTCACTATTGTGAGCTACTATGCAACCTTGGCTTTAACTAGTCCTGGCAAAGCCACTCCTTCTATAAGTTGCCTCCCTTCCTGCTGCACAGACACTCAAGATGATGTTTCTCTGTCTGATCCTGCATGGCCCCTGCCTCATTTGGTCAAAAAAGAATTGTGCAGAAATAGTGTTATAATGGTAACTCCTAGTGGACAGGGGTCAACATCAGTTTTTAATGCTTTAACTCTTCACAGTGAGTGTAGAAGCTTATTTTCCCAAAAGGAGCTCTATGTCCTTTGGGCAGAGGTGAGATTTAGAAGTTTTTGCATGATTCAATCTCTCTTTTTGGTCACTGAACATGGAAAGAATTTCCCTCATCCCTGCTTTCTGAATATCTCTCATATTCCTCAAATGTGTTCACTTTCTACAGTTACTTATATCACTACTTTCGATTGCTGTTAAATGACAATTCTTTATTAGCATTGCCTTTTAATACGGTTAAGGACATTATGTTATTAATACGAATGAAAAAACACCAGAACTTTGGAACAGATTCCTTTTGTGAGACCCTTTCCATCTACCATCAAATTTGATGCTAGTGTACACACACACACACCCATCAATAAGGAACTAATGCACACAGCAGTGCTGAAGAGCCTACTCCATGGCCTACTGTAATCAGTGACACTCCCTCCTGCAGCTTTTGTGGGCCATGGGTTGAATTTCAAGTGCCAGCAGTCTCTCAAGTTACGCATAAGTGCTGGAGTAGGGTCTTTAGTAATATGAATGTTGGTTATTGAGGCCAGAGTTAGGTCTCAGACTGCCTACTGAATAATTGAGGTAGAAAAGTAAACTGAAGTAAAGGAGCAAACTTCTGCTTAAAGGACATTGCAGTGGGAGAATGGAAGGGTAGAAGTGGAAGTCCACACAGCATTTTCAATGTTAGAGAGAGCTGCTTGATTGTCCACATTTTTTACAGGCAGTTTGTTATGCAGTATCTAAAACCAAATCTCTTTTCCATAGACTGAGCAAAAGAAGAGCACCAACATTGCAATGTATTCATTAGTACTACTCATTACATTTAGTCTACTAAATCTTTTAGGAAAACCTGCCTGACAATATCTAGTCTGTACTAACCACCCTCTTGAAATATTATGTTTACTGTCTAACAATACCAGGACAACAATTTAGTAATAAAGTTATCCCAAGAATGATGGTCAATTTCATCTGACATCTCTAAAGCCAAGGACATTTTATCACCATTTGAATTTATGACTATGGAGTGGCGTAAGAACGTAAACCTAATTAATGATCTGGGTGGAAAGAATTACTACAAATATATCACATTACTCTATCACCTGTGTTCATAATATGTGATTTTTTTTTAAAGCACGTAGTCCTTCCTATCCTGAAGTACTGTCATGGTTCAGCTAAAAACCAGAAGTGCCTAGAAGTGCAGAATTAAAACAAACATAACATAATGACCTCAGTGGCATCTCAGATGATTCAGTATTACAATGAAGATAAATAAAGAATATTTTGTATAACAACATCAGAACATGGAATAAAACAATGAGTCACATCCTGGGTAGATGAGCTCACACACTAGAGAGGGTCTTTGTTACTAATTTTTCTTTTAAGTTAATACCTGCTTCCTTTGGCTTTTGCAGTGATGTGTATGGCACTTGGGAAGCTTTATCCATCCACATCAATACTCTCTTTAAGTTCAGACAACTGAAGCAATAGGTAGGGAATGGAGAGGAGCGGTTTCAAAGACAGCAAAGCTCAGAAAGTGGAGATAAATGAATCTAAGTTACTTATTCTGGGAGAAATAAATTAGCCCAGATGAAGAGATTCATACTGAATTGAAGAGAGCAGCATGCAATGGTGGAACCAGCAGGGATCAATTTTAAGCCTCCATCCTGCCAGCTGTTTTACATGGGTGGTCTCTAAGCATGTCTGGTATGTAATTAACCTGAATCCCTGGGTAGCATCTGTGGCATACACACTGGTATTGCATGCTACCATTTCACCCTTGCTTCCCTGCAGGTCTGACAAATGAATGTTGTGTTACAATTATAGCAGACTGAAACCAGCCCTACATTTTTCTGCCTCTCTTTAAAAATAAGAAACACTCTTTTCCATTAGCTGCCAATTAAAACAAAATTTACTTTAGGAAAAAAAAAAATCAGCTCCAGCTGTAAAACATTTGCCTCTATCCCTGAAAAGCAATGTCTACAGTGAAAGGAGTGCAGATTTGCACCCACTGATGCTTGTTAAGTAGAAAAAAATTTCATCACATTCTTACAAATCTATTAGGTCTTTGACCTGGCAGATTTCTTAACTGTTGATCAGTTTTCACTGCATAACTAGTGTTACTTTGCTCAGGTACTTCTGGTTAAGTGCTTAACTAGACCAGGATGTTAGTATTGCCACACAGTGTGTGGGAAGACACTTGGTTCTGCAAGATGTCCAATGACTACAGTCAGCAGCCAATGGGCTTCAGAGTCCATTGACTTGGGACTGAGCAGGATCTAATGTTATATACAGATAATTGTTTACAAAAATCTTCACCTTTCATGATGAGGTAGATTTCCTAAGCCAGGAGGGTTATTTTATATTTTAGTGGTCATTACCCATAAGACATTCCCTCAAGCAGGAACTACACTGTATATACTGTACGATCTGTATATACTGTATAATGTTGACTTTATTATGCTATAGTTCCACTGGTTATATTACCATTTTAACTACCATCTTTTCTTAATTTAAAAAGAATCTGTTTCTCATAGTGATATGACAGATTGGTTGGCATCATGAAAGTGTTTGATATGTTATCATAAAATCCTGTGACTTGTGAAATGATGTGATTTAACCTATACCAGTTGGTGAGGTCTGATTCACAACAGACACTTGTGCAAATAGTGAGGTACTTCTAGTTAGAAACACTGTAAAAGCAACAAAACAGTGACAGTGGGCACCATGCTATCACCTTCAACTGTTTTGGCTTAATCCTCTTAATATCTAATTTAGTGGGAAAGTTACTTCTTTATCAGAGAAGACCCATGAGGTATATCATGTTGGTAAACTCTTCTTTTTCCAAAACACACTTTACAGTGAAATTAGTATGTCTTGGGCAATATATAATGGGATTTTCTTGCTGGGAATTTGGGAAGAGTGTTCCTGCAGGAGTCTAAGACTATACAGGCAAGAGTTCAGCTTGGCAGACTAAGACTTGTTGTCTAGTAATGTTATGCATAATGTTGGCTTGAATCTTTTTTGGCTTACAGAGACAATTTCCAGATGCTGAGCCAGAAATATTTTTTACTACGCAAAAGATGGGAGAAAGGGGAATCCACCTATCTGCATACCACTGATTGTAAGCACTAGGCAAGAGAGATCAACCCTCTGGATGTTCCCAAATTTTCTCAGGGACCTAATCATGTGCTCAGGCACAGAAAAAACAGGGACTGTTTGCCCATGGCCTGAAGTGCTCTGGCATTCTGCAGCTGCATGGGAGACAAAAACTCTGCCTCAAACCATGAGCTTTGCTATGCTGCTTTTACTTACGCTTTCCAAACTATGAGGGTTTGCCAGCTATTATGTGCATATTTTTGTGATTTTCTGGTCTGCACATGGATCTACATTCTATGGTGTGTGTACTACATGCTGCTCCCTGATGTTGACTAAGGTCACAGCCTTCCCACTGGAGGCATCGACGGTGCTGCAGCAGGCATGCAAAGTGCTTGCCTGGGCATACAGCCCACTGGCTCCACTGAAGATAAGTGATAACACAGCACAGAGCTTTCTCCAGTGATTGACTCTTCTTCTTAAAGATGACAGTGGAGTATCTTCATGGGGGCAGCAGCACAGTGTCAGGAGGCTGGAGCTGGCTTCAAATGAGTTCACTGTGGTACTGACAACAGCTCTGTGTGACACTTCTCTCCTGGGTAAATTATGCAGCTGTCTGCAATATATATTTAGTCTGTAGAACTGGGGCTGTTTACCCTGTTTTCTCTTATTAATATTCCTTCTGTAATAATTTCTCCCCTCCTCCACACATAAATTATATTTCTTTTTGCCTTCTTTTTTTTTTTCTGAAAGAAGCATTTTGACCAATTTTGTGCTGCTAGAAAATGGAGGAGGTCTTTTTCTCTTCCTCTCCCAGGATTTTCAATTCACACTTTGAGAAAGATTCTTGTCTTTTGAGAAAGAGATGACTGCAGTATGAGGTTTTCCCCCCATTTTTTTTTCAGTCTTTCAAGATGGGGAAGAAAGTGGTCCTATAAAATAAGCATATTCCATTATGGCTGGTTGAAATGTATTTTCATTTCCTAATAGTTTAGGAAGCAGAAGTGAAAACTTCAACAATCCTTGTCTGGCTTTTATTACAATATCTTTTTCTTAAGAAACTGTGGAAATACTCTATTTTAAGTCTCATCTCTAATGAAAGAGAAAATATCAAGTACAATCTTTTGTACTTTTGTAGAATCTGCACATCAAAATCAATTCTTTGTTGGTTCTTTTTTTGTAATAGGTTGGAAGTTGTTTTTGTTTTTTTTCTTTCCTCCTGCCATAACTATTTGCTGTTATAACGTGACAATTTTGATGACTGTTTTGCATGTTGATTTAGTCGAGAGTGACTGTTGCTCTCTTGGACGCTGTCCGCATAATTAATGTCTCCTATCTGTCTCTAGCAGACGGAAGAAAATCTTTTCTATCTCTGATGGAAATTGTTGAGAGGCCCTCTGGGGCCAATTAGATCACCAAATGGCAGTGGCATCCTGGAAGAAACCACCATGGTGCATTTTCATCATTCTTTTCAGCTGAGCAGGTTGGAGGATAGGAGGGAGGGAAGGAAAATGTCGGGGTCCCTGATCAGAGAAATAAACTGGCATATAAACCACATCTTATTTCCCAGATGGACATGCTGACATGACATCTCCCACTTTTTCAACCTCATTTCTTTCTGGCTTAATGAATTCATTTCATCAGTGTTTTGAAAGCACAGTGTCTTGATGACAGTCTGAATCTATACCATTTAATTCTAGCATTTCCTGTGTCTCTTGGCAGCAAATAGACAGAAAATACTACTTGAGCTAAATGACATTTCTGTCCAGTTCCAGCTGTAGAGCTTTATAATCAGAACATTTGAGACAGCATCAAGGGCTGTAGTCAAATTGTTTAGGGTTTTCTATTCTCATTGAAAAATTTAATATCATGTAAAAGTGTGACTTTTTTATAGCATTACTGTAATTCCTGGTTTTAGAGATAAGATATTTAGTGGAATTATCAGCTATTTCAACAAAGCCTTAAAATTCAGAACCATTTAAAATTTTAAGTTGAATCCTAAAACCATCTCTATAGTATAGTTGTAATAATCTTTAAGTGAAATAAGTTTATAAGTGATACGCATGTCATGCTGTTAAAATGAACATCTGTGTTGCCTTGACATTTATAAATGCTAAAACCTTTACTTTACCTTGCTATTCAATTCACAGCAGGAGATGTTCTTTAAAACTGTAACCTTCTCATACTTATAGATTATTGCTTAATTTTATTACTCTTCTTTTCAGAGAAAGAAGTCACAGTCATCATTTCTCCAGTGTGAAGGAGCACAATTTTTAGTTGATGTATGATTGTAAGTTATAATGAGAGCTAGCATAGAGAAACTAAGCTTAGGAACACATATCTTTGATTCTGTTCTTAAATATCAGCTTAGGAAGTTTATCAATAGATAGGAGTGATGACATTTCATTATACAGATGATACCAGTGTTTTAAGAAACAATCATTTGATTAATTTTATATTCATTTCATGGCTAGGTTTTGCAAATGAAGATTTGGGAAGGCTCTATCCACATTTGTTACAGGCACGCTGGTGGCTTATGAGGCCAATACGAGACAGACATATCCGATTGCAAAAGGCACAGCAGAAAGACTCCTTAGATGGTATATTCTGCAATACACGGTTCTTTCTGCGTTTCCTTTTTTCCTCGAGAGTGATCCTGCGTGTGTTCTCAAAGGAAACAGCAGCATTATAGATGTTGTGTCTCCAGGCCTCCCGATTGGAGGCCAGAGTAGACCAGTTATGGTGATCAGTATGGCCAAGGCTGAGATGTTGTTTCAGGGAGTCCTTGTATCTCCTCTTTGGGGCTCCTCTCTTGCAGCAACCAGTGGCAAGTTCACCATAGAGCAGGATCTTAGGGAGGCGGTGGTCCTTCATCCTTGAGACGTGTCCTGCCCAAGGCAGCTGTGTTCTCAGCAACATGGCCTCAATACTTGTGACTGCTGCTTGTTCTAGAACAGATGTATTGGTCACATAATCTGATCAATGGATGTTTAGGATTGTACAGAGGCAGCGTTGATGGAAGTGTTCTAGGAGACGCAGATGGTGGTGATAGATGACCCATGATTTGGAACCATACAAGAGAGTAGACAGCACTATGGCTCTGTAAACACTGATCTTGGTACTTTTCTTCAAGTGTTTATTACGCCATACTCTTTTGTGGAGTTTTCCGAAGGCACTATATGCCTTTGCTAACCTGTTGTCTATCTCTCTGTCAATCTTACCATCCGAGGAGATGAGGTTGCCTAGGTAATTAAACTGCTGGACTGATTTGAGCTCTGATTCGCCAATGGTGATACAGTTGCCCAGACTGAGGATCAGCAGGAAGGTACCAGCTGCCTTCCTGATGAGACCCCCTCAGAGGTGGCTGCATGTTCCCAGCTCCCATCCCTGAATAAAGCCTCACTGGCCAGGCATTGCATGAAGGGGTCAGGGCAACAGGATGCACAGCCGAGTGCAATCACAGCTGTATACATTTTATTCCAGGTTAGGACCTCAAATAAGACAGCCTCTGAAAGCTAAAAAAAATCTCTGCAAGTTTCAACATTTATGACAGTCTGCTGACAGAAATTAAAAAGAGAGAATTAAAAGCTCAAAGAGAAACCTTAAAATGATTCCTGGATACAGCTGCAGCTCTTAGGGGTCATGGGGTCTTGACAACCCTCAGTAAAATCTCTCTTCTTTTCCTCTTGCACTGAATGTAAGGAGCACATTCTGCCCACCAGGACAGAAAGAATGGTGTGCCTCTGCAATACCCATAGTGGGGACTCTGCTGGATATCCTCAAAGCTGCAGGGACATACTGGTAGCAATTCTGCTGAAGCAGTAAAGACAGCACGCAGTAGGAGATTAGTTGTCCTGACACCCCAGCTGTCCCAACATTTCATCCATGAGCTGAATGGTGAGAATTCATGATATAAGTTTGTGGTTTTCCACTCCGTTTGATGTTGTAGTTGACTGAAATGGGTGTGGGGGTTTTATGCTGCAAAACATGTTACAGAACTCTGTATATTCAATCACCTTCACAAAAAACCAACCCAAGTGGGTTTTTGTTGGCTGTTCCCAAGCTCACAAGCTGGTGCCTGTTACCTTGGTGTGCATGCAAAGTGGTCATATTGGAGCATAAGATCAGTCACAAGACAACATCCATTTTTTTTTCTTTTTTTCAAGAGTCAGCAGCTATGTATTCTTAGCATTATCTATGAACAAGTTATACTGTTCTTGTTTTGTAAGAGATTGTTCTCTTGATCTCCATTGTGTTATACAGACATACACAAAAGCATACTTCTACAACAGAATTCTCAGTTTGAATATTCCCAAAGGCAAAATACATTAGATTCATTATTGTTTGGATAATTTGTTTTTGATATAAACCTTAAGAATAATCACCTTCAAAACTGTAATCTGTTTCATTAAAAAAACCTTTTTTTACATGTTGACTGCTCTTGAAATAGAAATATCACTGAAATAGTTAATCCTAGTACAGATTTTTCCAGTGTTATAGTTTTGAGGTCACTTAAAAATCACTGGAAATGTAACCTCTTGCACTTCCTGTAAAACACTGAACTCCGGATGATAATCAAGACCTCTAGAAAATTGTGGGCTGCATAAAATTGCAGATTTGGCAATTTTCTGACTGCTGTGTAATTTTCTGGCACATTAAAATGTGTGTTTGGTTCAGTGCCAGGCTCCTTCCTCCCCCAGACACCCTAAAATTAACTAGGAGCTTTGGGAATTTCATCTGTCAAACAGAGACAGAAGTGTCCAATCAGCCTGGAGGAAGCATGGCTGACCAGTGCTGACCCGAATTCCTTCTGAAAGAAGGAAGGAAGGACACAGAGACAGATGAGGAAAAGTCTAGCAGAGAAAGGAGAGGGAGGACAAGATCAGAAGGGGAGAAAGAAAAGCTCTGGAGAAAGGCTAAAAAGGCTAACTTGTAAGAGAAAGCAAGCAGTAGAAACATTTGGAAGAATGGCTTGTAGTTCCCTTATTAAATTGTGGGGTTGTTTTGATGAAACTTCATTTGGGGGTCAGGAATGGGAAGATTCGTATGCTTAAAAACCCTGGAGTTTCTTCACTAAAAGCTGAAGTAGAGTCCAGACTCTTTCTGGCTGGGTTAAGGAAGTGCTGAGATCCTTCTGAAGCATATGAAGCACTGAATTTGCTCAGTGAATGTTCAGGCCATGGTGAATTTATAGCTGAACTTGACAAAACTGATGAAAGCTGGAAGATGATGTTGGATCAGGGACAGACTTGATGGCGCATGGTAAAACAGGAAGAGAAGCCAGAGGGTCCAGTGCCAGTGCAGCACCTTTATCACCATATCACCTGCACTACACAGGTAGTTGTCTTTCTATTACCATTTTCTTACTGTTCTCTAGATGTTGTGAAGCAACAAAAAATGGCATGTGTGGACAAATCCTCAGTTCTCTAGAAATATCTATTCTTTCTGTCAGGATAATCTACTTTAAAAACATGAATAGAAGCTCTACACCAAATACATCACATGCTTATTCTATTTCTACAAGCAAACAAAATGCTCTATCTTTTCTGGAAATTATGCACTCCCTTGTATTATAGAACTTTCTGACCTCAACAGTGGCATGAATAGTAGTTCTAAATAGCTTTACAAAAAACCCCCACCCAGAATTAAAAAGAAACCTAAAAGAAGTTTAAACACTTTGAGATTATAACAACACAGACTAAAACATATGTTAGAAATAGCTGTCAAGCTTTAAATCCTTTTTGATTCAGAGATTCATGGTTTCATATACTGATCTGAACTCTTTCTCAAATTTGGAAATCTCATGAGGACAAGAACTCATGAGATACTCTGTTATTATGTTTTCCGGTTTGGCTAGACATATGGCACAGCATGAACAGCTTTCTTTCCAGTGTTTGGTTTCTGTTCTCAGCCATGAAATACACAGTAAGATGACACTTTCTCCAAACTGCAGTGCTTAAAAAATGTTTTATTCTAATTCCAGTTGTGTTTTTGGGTCTGATCTGGTTTTATTTTTGAGGTGTAAAGACTAATAAGTTGTAGCATGTGATGTACATAATCCAAGATATTTCATTTTTAAGCAATATCTGTCATTGAAAGTCACTGATGCTACACATTTGCAGAAGATGAGGATTTGTTCCTATGCATAACAGTTCCTTTCTTTGAAAGGTCTTCCTTGTAGCTCTCTTGGTTTTAATCCAAACAGTGAAAGATCAACATTATGCCTCAGGCTACTTGATTCCTTCTTTCCATCCTTAAGTTTTAAACGGCTGAGTGATTTCCAAGAATGAAGCAAAGAAAAGAACAGTTGACCCATTTTTCCATTAGGGCAGTTGTTCACCTGAGGTCAGTGAAGATACAGTGTTCTGCACCTTGATTTGTTTTATGCTAGCAGTGAGGGATCTGCTTGCCCAAGGCCTGCCGCCTGGAAAGGCATGTTCTCACTTGCTCCAGAGGCGTGGTCCACATGCAGTCTGAAGAGCTAAACCGTAAATCTACACATTTAGTAAAGACAATATGAACTGAATTTTTCTGCAAAGTTAATAAGTCCATGCATAAAATGACACCTTTGACACCCATGTAACATTCTTGCTAATTGTTGGGTCCATGCTTCAAAGCATTGCTTTAATAAAAAGGTTGCAGGAATTTCTCAGCGTGGACACAACTATATGTATGGCCTTTACCCAGGTCTGAAAAACAGTATCGAAAGCATTTTTTCAGAATTTAAAAAAAATTAGATAGCCTTAGGGCAGACCTCTAATATGGGAAATTCCATCTTGAATTATTAAAATAAAAAAAAAGGAGTACATGGAACATAGTTTTGTAACTGACAGTGTTGAACAAACATGACTACACTTACAGATATTGTTATGGCAGTTAATGCAAGAATATATATAGAAAAACTTACACAACATCTAAATTTAATGCTTTCCTAGTAAAAAGCATCAAATGTTTTCTAACAAATAATGATTATTTCACTTATGCATATCAAGTAAGGTAAGGTCTTTCATACCAAAACAGACAAGAAAATATTTCTCAAATCTTTTTCATTGTCCTAGTTAGAACAGCTGGGACCAGTTCATCAGTGGATGGGCGTAACCCAAAACTGTGTATTCTATAGCCTTCCATGCCATTTCCCAGAAATAGTTATCAATAGACTATTTATACCCTCTGCCCAGACCAGCCTGACTCCTCAGGCTATAAACTGGGTGTTAAGAGGCCTGTGAGATAGGAGGGTGCCCCCTGTCCTCACACCCATTGTGGAACTCCCTGCCCTGAGGGAAGTACTGGGCATTCCTGCCTGAACTGGAGAATATATAATCTTGGAGTCTTGGAACTTTTTTAACCACTCGTGGGATCCAGAAGAAGACTGCAGACCACCACTCTCAACCGGACTGCAACCACCACCCTCGACCAGACTGCAGTCACCACTCTTGACCAGACTGCAACAGCACTCTCACCAACAGGTTTTCCCCTCTCCCTTTACTTTGGACTCAGGGGGCCCAAAGAACACCACTCTGTTCATGCCCCAGGGTGCTGGGTTATACATTTGGGTTTTGTGGGTTAAAACCAATTGTTTGTCTGTATAATCGTACTTACTGTATTATTTTATTGAATTGTTATTCTGACTTATAATCTCTCTTTTGAGTTGGGTTCATTTCCCCTGCCAGTTTACCTTTAAACCAGCACATTCATGAAAGTAAATTTTTTGTTTAGAGGGTTCTAAAAGAGTACTTTTTTTTCTCTAACAATATTTTTATGAAAAAAATAGAAGATTCAAAATAAAAATATCCTTGAATATTTCCTTTCAAGTAAACCTGTGCTTCAGTTTTATTAGAAAGGGTTTCTTGCAGCACTGCCTATTCTTGTCCTTAACTTGAGAAGCTGACAGATTCTCAGTTGCTAAATGTTCTCAGAGGTCTCAGCTTGTTAGCTGCATTGTGTGACTTCACAGGTCTAGCTTTGCAGCAACTACAGACATTGTGGTGACTGTAAATCCCATATCCTGCTTGACTACTTACAAAGTATCCATGAACTGCTGAACTTGTGATTACAGCTTTTTCCTTCATCCAGAAATTGTCTATGAGAAAGCTTATATTTGGTCTTCCAATGATAGAATAGTGGAACACAACCCACAAAGGCTCTACTTCACAGACCTTTCTAAACAGGGGAATCCTCTTTTCTCCCATATGGCATTTCCAAGTACATTTTCCTGGAGTAATTTTAGACTATACTCTGAGGAGTTCCTCTGCTAGTGGAAACTTTGCACGACTGTCCCTGGTCTGCACTGGACCTCTGTTTCCATGGTGTGTAAACGTCTTTTATTCCAAAGAACCAAAAGGAGGGTTGGAAACACTTATCTGAGCTGCCTGGGAGCAGATGAAGAGAAGATTCTTAGTGACAGTGGCATGGGAATGGTCAGATGGAGGAGCTTTTAATGAATGATGCCACTTTATTACGAGTCATATAAAAAAAAGGGACATTCTGGGGTCTCTGCAAGGTTTAGTTTATATAAAACATCGAAGATATGAGAGAGATTTCTATATCTTGCCACTCAATGGGTCTATCAGAGAAAAAAGTAAGAGCTAGACTAAATGTAATTTCCATGCAGTCCTACAAAGTATTCACACAAACACATATGGAGAGGTAAGACTTTCAACCTCCTCTGTCTCGCTTAGTTGCACTACTCTTTCCTCCTTTGGAAGCAGAACCCATATTTCCAGAGGTTCAGGAAGGTCTAGAGAATGTCCATAGTGAATGCTCATTTTTCAGTTATATTTAAATAAAATGAAGATTTATGTAACAGACAGTAGGATAGTTTCAAATGTAAGGCATCTTCCTTCATAGTCTCATATGAATAAAGGTGCAAAGAATCATGTATAATAATTCTATGTTTATTACAAAAGTTAAATACCTTGCATTTTCGATGTACTTTCTGAATCATCTCTGAATTGATTTCTATTCATTTAATAAGTATGTTACTATTGCAAATAGAAAAAACTAAACAAAAGGTTAAAAACCAGCAAACTAAAACAAAAAACTGGTGACAGAGACACATAATTTTTCTTGAGGCCCATAAACTGAAATCTTTTTTGTTTTAAATTTCTCATAATATCTTTCAACAATGAGAATGAGGATAAACAGGGAATAATCATAGATAAAAATAACTCTTTTTTTTTTTTTCAATGGTACAATCATATTTTGGTCATGGCGGTTAATATCAGCAGCTTTGCTGGGGACATTCAAACAAAACTCAGGGAAAAAAATAAACAGAGATAAAAATGTGATACATTACTTTGTGATACACAGCTAGACATCATTCATGATATCTTTATAATGCAACTCTATTTGGATGTTTCAGTCTGGAAAGAAGCCCAAGTGTTTCCAGGCACTCTAAGAGCACATGAAATTATGATTGGGGACCATATTTAAACCACCTACTCTACATGCCTAATTTAGTCATTGCTACTAATATAGTATTTAAATTTAAGAGTGAAATGAGTGATCCAGGCCTGCCAGATCTTGCCTCCACTACAGCTGGCAGGAATGAAATAGCTGTGAATCCTAATTTGAGCACTGGAGGTGGGATTCATCTCACCTAACTTCTCACACATGAAAAACAGTCGTTTAAATCTGGGCTGGCAGCCCTTCTTTCAGTGGAGAAAGGGAGACACCTCTGCAGTGTCTCTCCTGCTGTCACCTCTTTCCAGCCAGGCTAGACAGACAGGACCTAGTTGATCCCAGACAACTTAAAAATGAGATGAGAGTGGAACTTAGTGCCTATGTGAATCATTTGTGACCTTGTCATCAGCTTATACCAGGAAATTAAAAGTGCAGGGATGTGAGAAGTCTACCAAAGCTAACAAACTTTCCCTGCAGATGTTATGACAAAGATGCACTCTGAATAAATAATATCATCTACTTGTGACATGTCCAACCCAGGGCCAGCATCTGGGCTCTGCCCCACCTCTGCTCTCAGACAGCACTGATTGGCTACGAAAGAGCAGGGACACGATGCCAGATTCCCTTTTCCAGCAAATTCCACTGTAGTTAGAAGCCTGTGGTGAATGGACTGACAGAACAAACTTCCTACATTCCCAAGTGATTTTTGACATCACCCACATGTAAACAATATTGTCTGGGAGACAATATTTTAGTGAAAAGCAAATAATTGTCTATTCTCTCTGACACAGGCTTGCTCTCTTTTATGGCAAAAGTAAGCAGACAGGTCCCGGATGACAATTCCTTCCTCCAAAATCTACCACAGCTCTAATCTTACATGGGTTTCCTTTGCTCTTGCTAGTTCCCAGAGTTTGGGTTCTACTTTCACAGATCACAGAAACACAGAATCAAAAAATACTCCTTTTTGGAAGGGACCCACAAGGATCATTAAGTCCAACCCTTAGCCCTGCACAGGACCATCAGCAACAGTCACACCATGTGCCTGAGAGTATTGTTCAAATGCTTCTTGAACTCTGTAGCTGTGATCACTTCCATGGGCAGCCTGTTCCAGCAACCAACCACCCTCTGGGTGAAGAACTTTTTTTCTAACATCCAACCTAAACCTCCCCTGACAGAAATTCAGGCCATTCCCTCAGATCCTGTCACTGGTCACCACAGAGAAGAGATCAGTGCCTGTCCCTCCTCTTCCCCTCACAAGGAAGTTGCAGAGTGTAATGTCTCCCTTCAATCTACTCTTCTCCAAGCTGAACAGACCAAGTGGCTTCAGCCACTCCTCATGTGGCTTTCCCCTCAAGGCCTTTCACCATCTTTCTCACCCCCCTTTTGATGCTCTCCAATATCTTAATATCTTTCTTATATTGTGGTGCCCAAAACTGCACACAATATTCAAAGTGAGGCCACCCCAGTGCAGAGCAGAGCGGGACAATCCCCTCCCTCGACCGGTTGGTGATGCTTTGCCTGGTGCCCCCCAGGACACAGTTGGCCCTCCTGGCTGCCAGGGCACTGCTGACTCATATTCAACTTGCCATCGACCAGGACACCCAGGTCCCTTTCTGTGGCACTGCTTTCCAGCATCTTATTCTGTTGTACATCTGTACATACATCCAGGGTTGCCCCATCCCAGGTGCAGAATCCGGCACTTTCCCTTTTTGAAATTCATATAGTTGGTGATTGCCTCTAATTTGTCAAGGTCTCTCTGCAGGGCCTCCCTGCCTTTGAGAGAGTCAACAGCTTCTCCCAGTTTTGTGTCATCTGCAAATTTGCTCAGTATCCCTTTCAGTCCTGCGTCCAAGTAATTTATGAAGATGTTGAAGAAAACAGGGCTTTGGCCAAACCAGTTCCTGTACTGAAGCTTGCTGAAGTTCACAATTTTTGCATCTAATTGTATCAGTCATACATAAACAAGAATTTTAATAAAAATAATAAATTCAATAAAAATGTAAACAAAGTGTAAAACGGTAAACTGGAGCCAAATAAGTAAGCAGTAAATAAAAAGAATGTCAAAGCAGAAAAGAACAATATCTAAACCCCATAAATAAAAAATTAGCTTGTTGTCTATCACATTTGTGCTTTAATGCTCACTTGAATTAAGTTCTAAATTCCCAGAAGGAGAGAGTGGAAGGAATAATCTGTGTTATTTTAGGGAAGAACTCTATATAATTGCCGAAGTTATGAATGGGTTTTGGCCACATTTCTTTCCTCTAAGCTGCTGAAATAGCATCTCACAATTACTTAATAATAAGAAAGAATAAAAAGACAATTAGGAAGGAAGATGTTGAGACTCTCATTTTATGAATCACATTACGGATTTCTGGCATGTCTCTTTTTTTATTCTTCCAAGTATTTCAATGGCCAATGAGATTATGGCTTTTCATCTGAGAGGCTTTGCAATCATATTCCTATTTCCATCTTTAACATACTCCCTAATCAGATATTTTCTCTTGGCTGGTGAAAATTCCCCTTCTCGCTTGAGTGTAAACTTGTGGCTCGATAACTAAATAAAGTTTTTATTTTGGTACTCTATGGAATTGATGGATTGAAAATTTTATAGTCAAGAGACTCGCAATTTCTGTTGTTTTTATGCAATTGTATTCTATGATTTTCTAATAGTTTTTTTGTAATGTTCATGTGAATGCATAACACTAAGTTAAGCACCTCAATGTGTTGTACTTCTGCCCATTCAATCCTTCACTAAAATTACAACTGAAAAGTCTAGCTACAAAAATTTACAAATTGGTTGACTTCAGTTGACCTATTTTTCTCACATGATACAAACAAATGTACTGTCTGTAAAGACCTCTCTCCCTGAGCAACTATGGTAGTCACTTAAAATCTGAATCTTTTGTTAGCAGGTTTGATCTCTATGATGTCACTGATAGTATTTTATGCTAAGAGACAGCTTCTAAGAACATATTTTGACTAGTGATAGCTGGAATTTTCTCCTATTGCAAACGTACGGGTGACAGTGATTTAAGTGAAATCTGAAGGCTCAGTCTGGTCCTGTCTCATCACTAAAGCTGTCATTCATAGGTACAATGGAGAAACCACTCTCTCCAGATGCAAAATGATTGTGAATTGCTGTGAATTTACCTCTCGGTGGAGGTAAAGAAACTTATGACAGCTGCAGTACTTTGATCCCACAGTCTCTGACCATAAGGTAGCAATGTCTAACCTTGGAATTGTAGTAGCATATTTAAAGCTAAAAAATTATGTAGAGCATCATTAAGCTCAATACAAGCACAACTGTTAGCTCTGAGGGCTGTATCTTCTGAAAACAGTCTGTAGAAGGTCCTTTTTCAGAAATTTAATAAATCAGAGTAATAATAAAAATAGCCTGATGGCTGAAATTAGCTCATACTAGATGGCACTGAACAGCACTGAACATCCCACCTCAAGAGCAATGGATAAAAGAGGAAACCAATGGATGTAGCAGTTTGTGCAGCAGTTTTTGGTTTCTGCTCCCAGATCTTCCAGGAATTTCTCCTAAGAACTTTCTATGGAGCTCTAAGGTGACTGCTACCGCTGAGAAAGGGTGAGTGCAGTGGGCTGAGTTGGTCTGCAAGCTCTAGTTACTTCTAACAAGCTCTTGATGAAAAGGTGCTTTTCTGTTTGCAGCTAACTCCTGATTTTGAAGGGCCAAGCACCCTTCCAATAGGTGCTAGGGAGAGTCCTGTGTAACTGTCTGTGCAGAAATAGGCACAGAAGGGCGGCTCTGCTGCTGCTGATGGTGAGGTGCTACGGAGCATGGTCCTCACCACCTGATAGAGCAGTTCTTCCTGGTGTGCCAGAGTTCAACTCAAACTGAGCTCCTGAGGGAGTATGCATCCCTGAGGCTGCAGGGATGACTGGTCCTCTTTCTTGGGCTGGAGAAGATGAACTCCTTACCTCCATGAGGTTTGCACTGGGGAGGGCTGTGCAGTCAAGTGAAGCGCCTGTGGGAGGAGGTCAGCAGGCAGTGCAGCAACAAGGATGAGGAGAAAAACACTGACTGTATCTTCTTCAATACTGCAAAGATCTAACTGCACTGAGTGAGGAGTAGACCAAATCTGTGCTTACCAAAGTCTTCCATGATGGTAAACCCTAGAATCCTGTGGCTTCTCATGCTAGGAGCTTAACTCCTGCCCCATCTGCAAGTCTGCAACTATGGTGGAGGTTCAATGCCCAAGTAGCAGATAGCAGGCTGAGAGTTATGTCCAATGAAGCATCTGAACAGGCTGAGCCTAAGTCTGGTAGTAGCATCAGGAGGAAGAAGTATTAGCTATAGGAGACTCTTTGCTGTAGGGGATGGACACCACCATCTTCTTGTATGACCTGGTGTCTAGGGTTGCCAGGTCTAGGGTTGCTTGATACTTGCCAGGCATTTGGATCCAGGACACCAGGTTGCCAAGGTTTTTTTCTGGTCCCCTGCTGCTCTTCCTTTTGGTGCCAATGATATTTGTAGGGACAAGCTGGACTGTAGCAAGAGTGATATTGCACTCGAGGTGAAGCCCAAGGGCCCAGGGGCCCAGGTGGCATCTCCTTGATTCTTCCAGTGAGGGGGAAGGGCTTGACAGAAAATAGATGGACCTGTAGGTCAACAAACAGTTGTACAGCCAGTGTTGACAACGGGGGTTTGGTTTTTCACAAGCTTGGGATCCTCTCTGAGGACTGAGATAAAAATGGTATCTGCGTGACCAAGTGCAGCAAGCGCCAAGTGGCAAATGATCTTTGTCAACAGGCTGGAGAGGAGAGCTCTAGACTAGAAACAAAGGAGAAGGTAGGGGAGATGGTGGTGACTCACAACCAACTGAAGAGGTTGCAGACTGAATTGGTAAGAGGGCACAGGGTGAGACTGGCAGAAGAGACCTTGCAAACCAGGAAGCAGGGTAGGAGTCCCGAAGAGTAGTTGATTTTCAAGGGTCATTTTCCCAAGCTCAAGTTTTATCCATCCTGATGAGTGTTCACACATGGCAGGGGACCTACATGGGTGAGCAAAGAACTCATCTCTAAATTTAAACATCCAAAGTCATTGAACAGAAGGTGGAAGCAGGGATAGTGCTTCTCTAGAAGGAGTATGACTCAGGAGGAATACAGAGGCACTGCCTGACTGCGCAGAGGTGGAGTTAGAAAAGCAAAAGCCCATCTGGGGTTGAATCTGGCAAGGGTGATAGAGTGGTTATAATCAAGAGACTACTTAAACTGGGTCTCATTGTGACAGGCACTGCAAAAACAGAAAATGCATGCTTTTGAACCTAGGATTCATAGTAAAGAAATAGCTGTCAAAAATTTTATACTACTTAGGCATGTGTAGGCTCAGATTTCTCGTGCATAAACTCAGACTCACCCAGCCTGGATGCATTTAAATTAGGGGTTGCTTTAAGTTCCAACATGGTCAGCATGCAGTAGATAGATACTTTCAGAAGATGGTTTACATTTTGCGTGGGCTGACAGACCATTTCGCCCACTAACCACTGGCAGAATGAGACTCATAACCCTTGATGACCCTGTTGACTTACAAAAGTTAGTGTGGATATATGTGGTCCTGACTATATTCCTTTAAGAAAGGAATTAAAATTGTAATAATTCTTGGTATTTTCCTTCTGCTATTTTCAGACAAATTTATAGGGGTGTGATCATCTTTCACCTAGAGAGGGATTTGCACAGAGAAATGTGGAAAAGTACAGCAGCAAAACTGAGTACAAAAGGGATTCAGGAGAAAAAGAAAAAAAAAAACAAGAAGGAGGAAAAAAAAATATTTCTAGGTAGATGGAATAGGCCAGAGGGAACAGAAAATAGGATTTCTGTGGCCTCAGTCACCTGCAAAACTATAGTACCATCTCAATCATCCTTCATGTAAATCTTCCACCGAGAAATGGAAAGCACTTGCCTCCCTCATAGAGGATTATGTGTTAAAGGATGGCAAAGGTGATGACTTCTGCTTTCTCCCACCAGTTAAATCTTGGATTGCACACCAATAGTCATATTTTACTTGCATTCCTCTGAACAGCCTGGTTTTGTCTGTCTTCTGTAGGTCAGCATTTCAGAGACATGTTGAAATATCCATGAGACCTCAAAATGTAGGACTCTCAATGTGAGCAGAAGGCTTGGCATGTAGAAAAGTCTAAGAACAAAGCAGCCAACATCCTTTCTCCAGAGACAAAATACATTTTGTCTGTGACATTCTTAGTCTCCATCTGCTCAGGAGAGGGAAAGTTTCCCATATGGTACTGCAGTGGGCTAGTGAGTCACTCTATTGACTCACTCCACAAAATGCACAATTGAATGTTAAGTAACTTAAGTCAGTTTAATGGGTACAGCATATGTATACTTCATGAAGGCAAAATATGTAAAATATTATTATATCATCCCTTTTTGTGCTGATGGTACTGCATTGATTATTGATTGATTCCTAATTGCTTATTGAATTATCTTTCTCTGAATAACCTGTATTTTGAATTATCTGTTTAGAATCAAAATTAGATGTGCATTGGTTTCTGTCACATCAAATTATGTTTTATATTTATCATATTATTTTCAGCAACATCTTGAGTCAAGCACATATTAGGTAGTGAAGATATATTACTGGTTTAGATTGGATGTGAAAGCCTGCATTTCGGTTCTAGAGAAAAGGATTACTGACTCCCATCTAGTCTTCTTCATGTATCACAAATGTTTTCTGTGTTTCAAGAGAACACTGATTTTAAAAGATCTGTGAAGCTGGGGACACTTCATAAGACAACTTATTATGAGATGATCAGAACAAGGCTAAGGAACTGATGCTTATCCTCGTAGATTGCCAGGCTCACAGTGCCATACTGATCCTAGCTAAGGAAACTGAAGGGCAAGAGAAATTTGAGGGGAAAAATTCTTTTCCTGACAAGGATGATGAACTGAAAGCTGATAAATATAGTTAGAGGATCATTCCAGAGTTGTGTCATGTGTAACAGCGACAGCAATTTCAAATAACGAAGGAAAAAAAAGGCATGTCCAGGATTTCTGGGGAAAAAGCTAACCATAACATACAGTTTTGATACTGCTTGACTTTGGGGTGCTTTATTGTGTTTCCTCAGACAATGGTAATGTCTATCTGAATTACATCCATCCAAACGGTAAAGTTTGGTGTCAGTGGTGAATGGACATAGGAAGGAGCAAGATTCTCCTGATCATTAAGTTTTCAGTCATTTTCCCCCTCACTTCCTTGACAGCTTCTACTAAAGCTGAGCAGTGCTGGGTGCAGATCCCTCTTTAGAATAGTGTTATAGGCATTGTCAAGCAGAGAGACCAGTGCCCTTCATATGCATCCCAGGGATGTTCCCCAAGGCTTGTCTATCTCACCCGCCTGGCAGGATCCCAGCCAGCACAGTCCCTCAGGCCAGGCTGGGTACCCCTGCTCCTGCAGATGGGCTCCAGTTGTATTCCCAGTCTCACTGAGGCAGGCAGAATCCTGGCTAGTTCTGGAGCACCCAAGGAGTTAGTGTGAACACACCTTGGAATAAATCCAACTAACCGTGCACAGCCTCAACAGATGAGACAAACAAAATGAACCTGATTCAAGTCTGGAAATTCATCTCCTCCCCTTGCTAAATTATCTGCAAACAATGGAGCAAAGTCAGGCATCTGCTTGTGACACCACTGCTTGTGAAAACACTCGACATACCCTACCTGACTCAGAAAGGTAATTTTTTTTCTCTTTACAAAGAAGCTAGATACTTTGTCCTCATTCAGAGGTATGCAGAAGGCTCTTTTGGACCTTCTGTATCAATGGAAACCATGAGGCAGTGCTGGGGAAATGAAAGAGGTTATTGGATTGTGAGGGACCTGCATCTAGCTGATGCTTTGCTACAGATTTTTAGTAAGTGATTGCAGAATTGGAAATGGGTCAGTGTTTAAGAGAATGGTAAATTTGTTTAAACTCAGGATAAAATTTTGTGTGATACAGCCAGTTTCAAGAATATCTGGAGTATTCAGAAGCTGCGGCTTGGCGAAACTTGGGGAAGAAAGGAACAGACTACTTTCCCACTGACTCATGGCCTGAGACTAAATAAGGGAATTGAGCAAAAATGACAAAAGATTTGTCCTTTTTTTAATAAATGAGAATATGTGGTGTCCCACCCTTAAGTGGAAGTGAGAACCCAAGATTTGTAGATGTTCACGGTTGAAAGGAATGACAAAAGTCAGAGGGTCTGCAAAAGCCTACAGAAGTTTTCTTATAAAATTGTATACTTGGCATGGAAATTGGTATAAGTTAATCCCTTATCTCCTAGGATAAAGACATGGCAGTAAGTTTCAAATAAAGAGGTAGGGTGAAAGGGAAGAGAGAGAGAGATGGATTAAAGAGGGGGAGAGAGAGAAAGGGAAAAAGAAAGAGAGGAAGAGAAAGAAAGAAAAGAAAGAGAAAGAAAGAGAGGAAAGAAAGGGAGAAAGAAAGAAAGAAAGAAAGTTAGAAAGAAAGAAAAAGAAAAGTATTGCTCTACTTCTGTACAGCCCCCTTCTCCTGCCACATCCTGTTCTTTCTCACAGCATTATTACCAACACTCCTTTATTGACCCCACAGCTGTCTGGCTATTGGTGTTTGGGATGTACACATTAGTCCCTTCATCTTTTGGGCTTCTACAGCACTGAAAGTTTTTTTAGAGAGAAATCTAAAATTACATAGCTGTTGCATTTCAATCATTCAAAACATCTTTTTAATCTATATAAAATTTGAAATAATTTCATTTAAAATCTTAAAGTTAAATTTAATTTAAAACATTAGCAACTGTAATTCCACTAAACCTACACTGTATACACTACATGTATCTGTAATCCCCTTAGGTACTTTATAATGACTATATATGGGAGTGTATTTTTTTTCCTGATTTTCCTGTGGAAAAGTCTTTTCTTTAAGAACTGAACTATAAAATTTGAAACCTCTCTGATCTCAAAGTCAGAATCCTCTTTTTTTTTTTTTAGCATTCAACAATATTGAAGCTTTCTACCTTCAAATTTTTCCCTTTTTATAAACAGTAGTAATCTATGTATATAGTATTTATGTATATGTGTGTATGTATAAACACTCTAGAGTTCAGAACAACTCCATTTGTAACACAGATATGTCTGTCATTCCAAGGAAGAATTTTGACTTTGGTTTGTAAACACGCCTAGCAGTGCTTCCTTTGTAATGAAAATTGGAGTTCTGAAGGAAAGAAATAAATGTAGTTTTGGTGAATAAACCACTAAAATGTCAAGTTATTTTTTGAGGAATGAATGGGAGACACGATAACACCTTTTTCTGGTTTTCCTGAAGCTTCAACATTTCCGAGATGTGTACATCTTTAAGAATACGCAGTAGCTTTTCTAAGCACTGCTGGTGGGTCCTCTTAGGATTTCTCTTTCTGAGGAGGTGGATTCTTCATGAAGTAAAAACATGAAGGTTTGTACTTGTAAGGTTGTGTCTGTGTGCACGTATTTGGGTTGTTGCACACACACATGCAGCTTGGTGGTGGTGGATCAGTTGGTCTGGTTCCTGCCAGCACTGGGGGCTGTTGTAGAGGTGGTTGGGAATCACGTGGTGCTGAACCTCAGCCATGGGCTCATGGCCCCCTGCCAAAGCCAAGATTAGGAACCACCTTGACTCCACCGCCCTGGTCCCCCTGGACATGGGAGCCTCTTCACCCGCCCTTCCTCACTTTCCTCCTGTAAGAGGATTTAAAATATCTCAAGGAAATTACAGGATATTGTGGACAAAGTATCTGGATTTCACGACCTCCTGCCCTCTCTTTACCAGTGAGATTTATTGGGATTGTATTTGTTTCTGCTGAAAAAGTATCACACTAAGGTTTTTTGTTTGCTTTTTTTTGTTGTTGTAATTACTAAATTCAAGTTCCATTCAGATTTTATTGCCACCAGAAGTGGATTCCTATCTATATATACAGAAAATTTTTGTTCAGAATACCTGATAGTTATCCTTCCACCCTGCTCACTCCAGTGTTACGACCCGCCCCAGGAAAAGAGGGGGGAGGGGGTAACCCAGGTTTTATCAAAAATTCCTTTGGGGTGGATTAAAGGGAAACGACACTAAATAATCGGTGTATGAAAACATATATTGATAAGATTTGTTTTAACAATTTTGAATCAATAGGTAAGTTAACATTTTTGGGTGCTGTCATAACCTTTCTGGGGAGGAGAAAAATGCATAGGGGAGAGAAAGGCAGGATAAGAGCAAGGGAGAGTAAGGGAAAGAAAAGCTGAGAGTGGACAGATGTCCATAGTCACCACCCACGGGGTCCAGCGATGAAACTTGATAGTTGCAGCTTCCATGTCTGTCGGTTGAAGTGGTGGCCTTGATCTGCTGGGGGTGAAGGAGGGAAGCCCCCACACTCCAAGAAGTTATGAATTATCATATCCATGATCAGTGTCACGGGCCATGCCTCGAGCCTCCAACCTCTCCCTGGGCCCTGCAAGAGCTGCTGTGTCTGCCCTGGTTCCCGCCCTTTTCCCGACTGGCGGGGGGATGGGCTTCTATGGGCCATCAGAGGTGCAGTGCAACAGTCAAAAGCCTGCAAGCTCGGCTCTTCCCGCCTTTTTGGGCTTGACATCTGTGTTGGAGGAGAGGGGATGGGCCCAGTTGCCCATCAAAAAGTCAAAAGCCTGTAAAAGTCTCGTAGAATGCATAAATCATCAAACACTTCAGTCTCTGACACTCCAGTCAGAAGGATTTTGTGGGGCTCCAATGTGCTGCTCATCATCAGAAAATGTGTCCAATCTCATACTTGTATCAACTTACACAAGGTTCAAATCAGAAGAACTGATTAAGATATTGAAATAACGAGAGCTGTTTAATTCACAAATTTTGCTATATCCCAGAAAGTTAGTTATAGGAGTTCTAATTTATAATCTTAAAAAAATAAAGGCATAGAATGGCAAAATAAACCAAAAAAACCCCAAAACCCAAACCAAAATAAAACAGAAAAAGAAAACAAAACAAAAACCCAAACAAACAAAACAACAACAACAACGAAACTCAAAGCAAACTAAACAAAACAAATAAAAACCCCAAACTTATCCCTCCTGTTAAAAAACAACTTTGACGGCTACCAGTTCATCTGTTTTAGCTTGCTCTCTCTCTCTCTGCTTTCAAATGGGTGGAGATAAAGGGAAATAGTGTTCCTTCAGTGTCACACAGGCTCACAATTTGATGACATTTAAGTTGTGCAAATTTGTGAGCAGAGATTTAGAGAATAAAGGGAAATTAGTGCTTGAAAGCTGTTTGTTTAAAACAGCAAACCCTTCCGTTATGTTCTGATGAGCTTTTGGGCTGCGCACCTCATATACTAGATGGGGACACTTTTTTGTTTTCTTGGTTTTAATAATTTTTTTTTCTATTTTCCAAGCTAGCTTCAGGTTTCTGTGTAACAACCTTTGCCTCCACTTAAAAAATTCCAAACACCTGACCCAGGCTACACTTCACGAGGTCTATTTGGTGGGAAGTGAGTACTGGAATGTTTCAGCTTTCAAAACTGTAAAGATTCAGATTTATAGTCAGTCTGTTTATACTCTATCATATCATGTGTGGTAGCATAGGATATCAAAGCAAGAAAGCCTACGGGGCTACCACCATTTGAAATGAAAAATAGTTCTTATGTATGGCATAATGCAGCACAGATGGAAAGCTGTGCTTTTCTGTTTTACTGTTTCTGTACATTACTCAGGCAATAAATACTGGACAAATCAAGCAGTCATTTCTAAGGCTCCATATAACCTATTTTACCAGTATCAGCTGCTATAGTTTTATATTCCCTAGAGAAAAGCTGCCTAGGTTCCCAAGTTTTATAAGTCATTTCAAGGAGACCTCACAAATAAAAATGGATGGAAAATATGGCCTGGCTTTTAATAACCATATAGTTAACTCCTAATTTTCATGTGACAGTCAAAGCTCTCACTAGTGTTCTGCAGTATTATCATCCTTCTAAGCAGCATTTATTTAATGACTATTACTTGTTTATTTCGTCTGCTGTGAATTTTGCATTGGTATTTCAAGGGCACAGCACAGCAGAAATATACCATAATCATGCTAATTCAGGTCTGTGCTCCATCAACTGAGAAGGATTATCCAGCATTTAGTGCAGCAGATGTGCTCCATCACCTTCTCTGTGAAGGTGGCTACAAAGAATTCCCAAATCAGAGAAAGCCAGGTAGCTCAATAATAACTGAGGCAGTGCCAGGGCAGTGTGGGACACAGGTTTGAGGAGCACTTTTACTCTGATCCAAAATACCTAAAGTATGATGTGCTTCAGGATAGGAAAGTCTCCCACCCTCTCTCCAGGATAGGAAAGTCTCCCACCCTCTCTCCATCACCTCATCTTGGGGTTAGAAACCACAGACAAGAGACCAGATTCCCCCCAGCTGCTCAGCACCTGTACTGACCCTGGGCTGTTGTGTTGGCAACATGCAGGTTAGTTTTGATGGATGTTTGTCTATTTTTGAAGTTAGAAAGAGCTGCAGGTGACAGAAAATTGCCTTTCTCTAGAGCAGGCACACTGACTATGAAAAAGTCTTTAAAATTAAGGGCAAGATATCTTTCAGGAAAAAGATACCTCTAAAATAAATACTGAGCAAGCTGTGAGACTCCTCACACAGGCTCACAGCCACCATGCTTTGCACAGCAGGGGGAAGCATTAGTATCAGTATCTTTTCCATGGCTTTTATACACTAACCTACCAACTAAATACTGGCCATACAATATTGAAAATCAACTTTCTCTGAGCCTTTTAGGACTTCAAATCACATCATCCATACCCTGCAAGGTAGTTGCCACATTTTGTCTTCTTTTTGGGTCTCAGGGATATAGTTGTAATAACAGAGAAGATAATAAAAGTAAAAAGGAAAAAGAATCCCTTAGCAATATTTGTTTAAACAGAAGAAATAATTACATATGGGACTCTGTGCTGCAAGATCTTGTTTGTAGGCTGGGAGGAAAAAGATCTAGATAGTAGTAAAAACGAAGTCATAACAATTTTAGTCATATCAAGCTTCCTTTTCCATGATATAAACTGACCTCTGTCCACCTGGGCTTGTCCACCTCCCCATTTATTAGATGTCATATCACTGCTGAAGCCAATTCTGGGGATGAGGAGGAAAGGGGAATCTCAGCATCTAATAAAACTCTCTCCCATAAAAATAACTTTTGGTGAGACAGAAAGTAGCTTTTGTCATTGCTATATTCCTGTGTGATAATTTCAAAATTTTTTTCACCAACAGAACTTACAGTGACTCAGTTTGGAGTGGTCAAAGGCTAATCAGTGAAACAAAAATCTTTAGGGTTTTTTGTTTGTTACCATATTTCATATAATAGATATTAATTTTTTCTTTATTTTAAAAACTGTATATCCTTATGTAGTACGTATAATTTATTATTTTTACTAATTAATTTTTAGAATGTTTGGATACTTCTTTTCTACTGATTTCCAGAACTTAGATCTTAAAACATTCATAGAATCATAGAATAATAGAATCACTAGGGTTGGAAAAGACTTATCATCAAGTCCAATCATTAACCCAGCACTGCCAAGTCCACCATTAAACCATGTCCCCAAGTGTCACACCTACATGTTTTTCGAACTCTTCTGGGGTTGGTGATTCCACCATTCACCTGGGTGAACATGTTTTTCCTAATACCTAATCTAAACCTCCTCTAGCACAATTTGAGGCCATTTCCTCATCCTAAAACATTAAAACAAAAGGACAAAAGGACAAAAAGTTTAAAAAGAAACAACCAAACCCCCCCCCCCCAAAAACCCCACAATTTTAATTACATGTTGAGTCATGGGTTTGGGCTGGGGCTTTGTTTGTTGGTTTGTTTTTTTGTTTGTTTCTTCTGGGTGTTTGTTGTTCTGTGGGTTTAAGATGGACTGCAGGATTGTACTTCGGGCAACTTCACATCCAAGGTTGAGTGTATAAAACCAACTTTAACTGAAAAAAAAGCCAATAGAGAATTGGATGTGGCCACAATGGTTACAGCTAACCTGTGTATGGCCAGTCTTTGCGAGCGAAGATTTGGGAAAGGTCATTACCCTTCGAGCCTGCGCAGTGGATTTTTTAGGTGAGACACAGTGTACGCTGAACTGAGCCCACCCTTTAATCCTGAGGTTCATCTGCCGGGGTCAAACGAGCTGGGACAGTGGCAGTGAGGTCCTCAGGACGTAGGTTTGTTTAGAGTGGCCTTCTCTTAGATGGATGGCCTTACAGGGCTGACGAGCTCCATCTGCCCAGGGGAGTTTTTCCCTGACTGGGAATCGAACCCGGGTCGCAGCGGTGAGAGTGCTGCATCCTAACCACTAGAGCACCAGGGGCCCCTAATAAGTAACTAACCTAATAAATAAACTAAATCAGGTCGGCACATGGACCTGAGCACAGAATGAATGCAACCATTCATACTGTGAAATGTTTCACACAGTTTTGGTCTCAGCCAAGTAGCGCTATCATAGGGACAATCTGGGAGCCAGCTCAGGCTAGAAAACACTATCTGGGGGCACTTTGAGGAAGGGTTAAGGCAGTTTAACTGTATAGACATGAGCCTTTTCATACGATTTGTCCTCAGGCCCGACAGAGCAGCCCCGGGAAGTTTTATTTACCCCTACAAATGCTCTCAGTGGTGACAGGGGTGAAGAGAGTTTTGAGAAGGGGGAGAGGTTTAGTAGGAAACCGTTGTCCTGGAGAAACTTATTGCACTCCAAGGTCCACTAAACCCGCAGCTGGCTTAAGGTCGAAACATCAAGGACCATTTTGAGAATGTAAAGTCCAGGAAAGTCGGATCTGCTTCTTGTTGGAAGCCGGAGACATTTTAAAAAGGGTTATGGTTCCCCAGGACAATGAATTAACTCAGTCTCAGGTCAGCTCGTCTGGACTAAGACATTTTCAGCCCTAAGTTTAAATTCCCCTTTCCCCATGTCTGAATCAGAGCATTACTGTTTTGTTTTAATTTAATTGATGTAAAGGAGTGGGTTTATTGTTGTGGTCTGCTATTTTTATTACAATAGCAAAAACATTTCAAAAAAACTAGTTATTGTTTCCAAGCTCCTGTAGTTTTTACAAGCATAAAAACCTATAAATGGTGTCTGACAAAATAATTTGACATGAAGTATGAGGGAGTATGAGGCCCTACCCAGTGAGGTACTGAGAAGCCTTGTGAAAGTTGGGCCAGATAGAGTCATTAGGGATAAACAAAAAGAGTGAAGAGAGAGCAAGAAGCAAGAACCATTTAAGGACTACGGAGACAGGACAGGCTTTGACCCCCAGACCACCTCAGACTCAGGAAAAACGCTTTTTGTCAGAAATCATTCTGTGATTCAGAGGAATATATGATCATGAGAGATACTCTTACCTAGGACCCTACTATGCCTTTCTGACTTTTAAAGATTTTTCACAATAAGAAACCTTTTTTTTTTTTCCTTCTGTGTCTCAACTCCTTCTTTGGGAAAAAAATCTGTTTCAGTCTCATCCTTACATCATTCTGCCCTAATGCATCCCAGCTGCAGGGACTTTCCCTTCATAATCATCATTTTTCCCAGTTTAAGGCAGATCCAGTACCCCTTCTTGATCTGCTCTTCTGCTTTAGTTGAGGTTGGAGTCAGCACAGGATTTGCTGATGCCTCACCATGTCGATGCTGCAGTGCTTATCTTATAAGCATCCTGAGGCCCCAGAACAACATCCAGAGCTCAGAACTAGTTGAAAGGTAAACCAACAAAAAACAGTAATAGAAATTCTGCAAACAGAAAAAGGGTCACGTTACTGTTAATGAAGAGAGATATTCAGCACAGAGGGGTAAAATTCCTCTCCTTTCCATTCTTGGAATACCCCAAGTAAGGACTTTAGACAGGCAATTGTAACTTCTCTAGTTTGAAACCTTGTTTTGAGGGAAAACACCTACAGCTGCTACAGACCAGCATTTCCAAATTTACTGCTTTGTATCCTTGTTTCTGCAGTTTACACAGAAAACCCCTCAGATAATGTGTATCAGCATTCTCTGCAGCAGAGACCAGATATCTGGGTTACTTCTCTCAGTTCAGGCTCCCAGACCTGAGCATAAGCCTTTTCTGTTGCTCATTTCTGGTCCCTTCCACATGCTGCAAATATTTTGCTTCTTGGAAGGGTAGTCTTATTGGAAGATCAGGGAGATGTCCTGATCAGGGAAATGTCCTGATCGGGAAGATGTCCAGCTACAACCAAGAGTGTAAATGTTCTCCTGGGAATGGAGATGTGAGCATCAGCCCCTTCTTAAAGAGACATTTAAGAAAAACATAGAGAAGATGACTCCTACAACTACCTGTTGTAATTTGGAATCGAATTCTTTGCTCAAAACCAGGAATTAAATGGATTTGCATGTAGGTCATGATTCTCTCAGATGAATTTTTCAATTTCTGGTGTAAAAGAAAAAGATCCCCCACCTGTTTTGATTTGGGTTTTTTGTTTGGGTATTTTTTTGTTTGGTTGGTTTTTTCTTGGTTGGTTTGGTGTTTTTATGTTTGCTTGGTTTTGTTGTTTTTTTTGGGTTTGATGTGTTGCTTTTGGTTTTGGTGGTTTTTAATTTGGTTTTGGTTTTTGTTTGGTTTGGGTTTTTTTGTTTGGTTGGTTTGGGTTTTTTGTTTGTTTTTGGTTTTACTTTGTTTGGGTTTTTTGTTTGTTGTTGTTGTTGTTTGGTTTTGGGTTTTTTGGTGGAGGGTGAGGCATTTGTGAGTACAGCTGAGGAGGAGAGGCAAGGATGCATTCAGCTCGAGTGCAGTATCAGCTCATCAGCTCAGCCAAGTATGCAAGCATCAGCATATGAGCAAGATGCTGCAATGTGAATGTTGACACATGGTCAAATATTTCTCAGTAGCCCATGTGTGATGTTTAAAAACTCCTTTGTGGCTAACATCTAGTAAAAGGATACATTGCTTGGCTAGAACAAAGAGTGCTACACTACAGACAGAAATGGAACATCTCCAAGTACTCCTGTTGTGCTGTACAAAGCAGCATCTCTCCTAATCTATGCCATTTTCCCTTGTGAGTGAAAAGACTTTTCCTGATACAGGGGCTGCAGTAAACTGTGCAGATAATGGAATAGTAGAGAGAATTCACAACAAATTTTTGGCTAAGCTTTGGGCTGTGAAAACAGCTTAGTGGGTTTAGGACAAGTTTCATTCCCTGCAGTGAGTCTTGTGCCAGCCTTATTACTGCACTGCCATGTGGAAAATACTGGAAATAAAAAGGCTGATCCTTTGAAAAATGCTTTAGTGGACTTGATGAGACAGAATAAAAGAAGGGACGAGTTATGATGGATAGGGATAGGGGGTGCTTGCTTACTGCCTGCAGGTCATTCCCAAATCAGTTAGAACAGCTGCAGAGTGAAAAAAGCAAGTTAAAAATAAAACAGATTTGCACCCATTATAATCACTGCCTTTGCCAGTCTTAACACTGAAGCCTGGCTTCCTGGGGTGAAAGAAAAAAGACTTCAGATTTCACAAAGGAATATTAATAGAAGTAATGGATGAATTTAAGAAAGAAAAATGACTAAGATGAATACAACTTCCTTTTGGTGTGAACAGATGGGTCATGGAATAGTCTGAGGGGTAACTAATGGGACATTGATGCTTAATTGAACAAAACAGACAATTAGCAGCTGAAGAAAAATCTGTGGAACAGTAAATAATACTAAGAGAAGGCCAGTTTCTACAGAGTGATCTGAAATTCATTATAAATAGTACTTAGCAACTCACATTTTAATATCTTCAAGGAAATTGGTCACATTTTTAGGGTGAGATTTTATTTTAGCAATCAGTGATGTCGAAGATGATACAGGGTTACAGTAGCCAACCACTTGAGCACCCATTTTCAGCACTATTAAGCGTGGAAAGACCCCGTGGGAACTTTTGAAGTGGAAACAAGGAAAATTATAAAGCAGTAGTGATGTGACTCTTCTTGGCATTAATGAGAGCATTACTGTCAGTTCTGGTGTCTGTGCTAAAGGTTATTAGAAAAGGCAGACAAGAGTTATAAGAACCAGTCACATTCAGGAAAAACATGTTTTCAGCTGGAGGATAAAGAAGTTTGATTTCTTTAGTGTATCCAAGGAAAGGCTAAGAGGTGACTTGCTTGTAGTCTACAAATACTGCCTTTGAGAGACTGTTTTTGAGTGAAAAAGGCTCTTCATCCCAACAGACAATATACAATTTAGTCACTTGAATTAACATGAAATTTTATATAAAAATACCTTTTTACTGCAGTTAAATTTATAAGCATTTCACACATTCCTCATCACTTAAGGTGGTCTTTAAATAAAGACAGGATGGCTTTTGAAAAGACAGCTGCTCTGTCATGATCAGGAGTTACAGGCTTTATTTGGGCATTATCAAGCAATATTCTCCATTCTATGTTTTGTTAAAGTTCAGAGGTAGCAGGAATAGCTGAAAGTTCTGACCTTAAAACATAGGTCAGCATTGGGAAAGCTCAAAGTACATTGCAAAGGTACAAGAGGTAGCAATTTCTAGGAATTCTCATCAAAATGTAAGTTGTGCATAACAACCTTCACTGGGTTTTAATAAGTTTTCAAGGGCTTCATTTTCATTATTTTGAACCTCAGAGATGCAGAATGAGAATTCAGCTTTATTCTGTAATGAATAGTTCTTCTCTTCTAAAAAGAAAGTGACCTGTGCTTTACCTTTCTGCACGGGATGACACAAGTTCTCCATCAAGTACACTTCTCACATTATTACATGAAATCCCTTGACTAGCCCTTGTAGGCTCAAGAACAAAGCAGTCTTTAAAAACCCTCAAAAAAAAAGGAAACCTGGATCCCTCTTCTTTTTATTACTTGGGAGGTAAAAGCATTCTCAATCTATTAAGAACCATGATTTAAGCATTAGCTGTTAAATCAAAAAATAACCTGAGCTTAGGTGTTTATATACTTGCAGGGACTAAGTGCTCATCATTAAATGTAAGGACATACCTAAGGAGCTGTGTAATCTAAAGAGCACCAAGTCCTTATGACCATCAGCTTGCCCTATTTCTTTCATATTTGATTTTATTTTTTAATAATGCTGATGCCAGAGGTGCTACTTAAGAAGCTCAGAGAGGTGGGAGCAGCCAGTTCCATCAGCTTTATAATAAATGGGTGTGTAAGAGGAAACCAGCCATAGGGCAAGCATTTGGAGGTGAGATATTGAGAACACCTGCTCCTCCCTCAGCACACTAGTGATTAAACATTTTACTTAATATGTGAACTGAAATGTGTCATGTTAAACTGGGGTCGGAAGGCACAATTATGGTTGTTATTAATATTACAGAGGCCAAACCAGATAGAAATCATATGGGAATGACTGTGTATAACTGCAAGGAGTAAATCTCCTTGGGGAATGAATTGCATTTTGGGTGGAGAAGATAAAGAAGGTTTTTACCGGAATTCTCCAAATCTGTAATAGTTATATTTCTCTTCAGGAAAGATTAATCTCTGTGTTGTTCTTGAAAAGTCTGTCAGTAAAACACAAAATGAAATTTTAAAAAACCCAAAACCTCTTCATTCTTCAGTATATTCTGATTTCTTGAAAAGATCTGAATATTTTTGTGTGAATCAATGCTGAATTGTTGCTTCATTTCCTAACAAGTTTTGCACCTTTCCTTGAGAAATACCTACAGTGTTTCTTGCCTGAAGACTAGTTGTGCCTGAAGATAGATCACAGAACACGCACACACAGAGACACACTCCAAGTCACGCAACTGGTTTGTGCTTAAGCATCTTTAATAATCCTCAGTCATTTAATGATGAAAATTTAAAGCTTCAGTCCATTTTTTTAAAAGCAAGTCATGAAGCAGGGCTAAAAGATGAAATTTCACACATTTGGTACTACAGCAGCTGCACAATTTGGAGCCAGTGCTGACAAAGAGAAGAAGAGGGGGGATTAATATTCTGGTGTGGTGTGGTTTAACCCCAGCCAGTAGCTAAGCAACTCCAACATTAACTCACTTTCACGTGAAAAATGGTGAGTTGAACTACAGACAGTTCAGTAGGTAAAGCAAAAGCCAAGCCCAAAACAAAACAGGTAAGAAATTCTTCCAGTACTTCCCATCAGCAGGGAGGTAGTCAGTCATCTCCAGGAAAGCAGGCTTCATCACTATAATGGTGACTTGCGAAGACAAATGTCAACACTAAATTATCCCAGCTTCTTTCTTCTTCCCCTGGCTTTTACTGCTGAGCACAGCATCACATGATGTGGGATATTGCTTTGGTCAGTTGGGGACAGGTGCCTCAGCTGTCTCTCCACTCAGTCTCTTTTGCACCCCCAGCTTCTACCTGTTGAGGAAGTGTAAAGAGCAAAAAAGGCCTTGACTCTCTGCAAGCACTGCTCAGCAGTAATCCCTGTGTTATTAACACTCTTTTCAGTACAAATCCAAGCCATAGCCCCCTACAAGCTACTGTGAAGAACAGTAATTCTATTGCAGAAAAGCCCAATACACTCTTCATTCTTTTTCAGATGTATCTATTGTATTATATTTTTAATATAAAATTAGTATTTTTACATTGGTATATATGTACAGGCTCTTAATAAGAAGACCAAACTCTCAAAGTAAATAAAGTATAATAAGAAACAATAACTAAAGCTCTCGATGAATAAGGTAGATAAAGGCAACTGCTTCCAGCACAATACTCCAGAGCATCTAAATGAATCTAGTGATTCTGGTTTCCTACCAGAAACTTTCATCAAGGTTCAGGGACAGATACTGAGTACATTTGTATTCTACTGACCCTATTTATCTTGAGCAGCACTTTACACCACAGAACTATCCTATTGGACAATTACTGTAAGGGGTGAGATGCCAACACCCTTTTATCCCGTAATCAGTAGCAATTATCATACAAAAAGGCAAGTATAAAATATGGTATCTATTAGACCCCAGCTTTAAAGGCTCAAATACTGAATCTTTCTATTTCTGACTTAAAAAGAAAGGACATTACAAATAATTTTGACTGTTGAGCAGCCTTGTTACTGGAATCAGAAAAGGAAATTTTTTTTCTGAATTTTACTTAAGTTTGACTTTAACAGTTCCCTGAAGTGATGTGTCTACTTTCATAATTTATAATTTAAAAAATAATTGTTGTTTTTAAGTTTAACCTTTTTTAATTCATTGAAAGGTCACTTGCTCATGTACTGTAAGTTGCAACGCCTACAATCAGTCCCAAATGTCAACAGAAAGGCTTAAGTTGACTAAAATTTTGTGACTTTACCTGTTTGCAATTAAAATTTTCCCTGTCAAGTATTTGTTGCAGTTTGATTTTACAACAACAGCCACCAGCTAAAACAAGGAAGCGGTTTATTCCAGTGACATATACTCTGTGTTTTTATGTGAAGTTATTCATACAACTGTTTAAACTGAAAAGTCTGTATATTTTTTGGCTTTTTAGCAAGAACTGGATAACTGAAATGCTGTTGTCCTGGTGTCAAAGGTGTGTCTTCATCCCTTCTATCATAATTATTCCAGGTACAATCAGGTTTTGAATTTCAACTTTTAAACCAGCTATTCTTAGTTAACTTGTGCTCTGCAGAGCAGAGAAACTGAATTCTTGACATACCATCCAGAATTAAGGACAGAAAGTTGCAATACAAGCTCACAGTTGCAAAAATACCAAATATACAGGACTTATGCAGCGACAGAATTGAGTTCACACATAGAATTAACAGTCTCCTTTTGCTTATATAACGGTCTTCAATTCTATAACACTCTATTTTTTTCTTTTTGGCAACCTTTAAAACATAGAGGAAAAGTAAGTCAAAGCAGAATAAACAGTTAGCTTGTCTTTTCATTCTTCTTGCTAAGATCAGCAAAGCCCTTTCATATGAGTCCCATGCAATCTCTTCTCACACTCCCACCATGTGAACTTTTTACCTGTACCTCAAATTTCATAAAGAAGTAGAATAGGACAGTCTATCACATATAATTGTGATATTCTCACTATAGAAACACGAAAATTCATAGATCTGTCTCAGGCTGTAGAAGTCCTGACTAATCTAGTGTCTTTCTATGGTGCAGTGTGTCAGTGGACAAGGGATGTCATCTGCACAGACTTCTATAGATGTCACCTACATAGACTTCTGTAAGGCCTTTGATACAGTTCCCCACAGCATTCTTACCTCTGAACTGGAGAGATATGAGTTTGATGGATGGATTGTGAGATGGATAAGGAACTGACTGACTATGTCCAAAGAGTGACAGTCAATGGCTCAATGTCCCGATGAAAAACAGTAATGAGGAGATGTTTCTCAAGAGTCCATGCTGGGACAATTTCTACTTGATATCTTCATCAGTTATGTAGACAGGGGGACTGAGTGTACCCTCAGCAAGATTGCAGATGTCACCAAGCTGAGTGGTGCAATTGATAGGCCACAGGGAAGGGATGTTATCCACAGGATCCTTAACAGGCTTGACGATTGGGTCCATGCAAACCTGATGAAGGTCAACGAGGTCCTGAAACTTTGCTGGGACAATGTCCAATATCAATAAAGACTGGGGGATACAAGTTCATTGAGAACAGGCCTCAGTCCCTCATGTACCTCTTTCCCTGATCCATTTAAACCAGATCCTTTTAGAGAGTTGTGTAACCATAACTATGTTGTTCTTATGATGCATCTGCATTCCAAATTAGGGGTTTAGAGTTAATTTTATTAAAAAGTCAGTATATCAGTGTTCCATCAACATTAGACACCACAATAAATTAAAGAAATATATTCTGTCATATGCAATTAAAATATTTTAAAAATCCATAGATCAACATATTTACTGCCAGAAAGCTAGCAATGCTCTAAATAAAACCAATTCTCCGGCATTCAGTTGAGCTTTCACATAATACTGCATCTGTTTTTCAGAAACAGGCACAACACCCAATTACCAAGAAAAAAAGCCTCTTAGAGGGCACTACTCTTCTTATGGAATAAATTTTAATTTAAGTGTTCATGTCATCATATAAGCTTATTGCTAGGAAAGAAAGACTTCAACAACTATACACACACCTGTGGAAGGTAGAAGAGCACATGATGAAATTACGCAGAAAATAATTAAGCCATTTTAATTTGCATTAAAAAAAGGTTATACTTTCAAAATAATGTTTCTACAAATCACCCTTCTAAAGCATCTAAATTTAAATAACCTTCTTCTCTAAAATCTCCAAGATCATTGTTGTCAGAACTTCTAATAAAAATATCAGAGAGAATCAAGTCTTGACAAAATGCTGTCACCCTATATGGTTGAAAACTGAAGAGTCATTCTTGTGACTGTTGGAGTGAATTCTTAATGAATAAATTACACCAGTGTAGGGATGACCCATGTATCTGTGGGTTGGAAGACAGGGTTGAACAGGCAGCAAAAGGAGTTTAGGTTGTTACAGACCTGTTTGCTTCCAACAACTTCATTGCTTCTAACCTCTGGAATTTGCTGTTTCTTCCTGAAAGATAATGAAGGGAACATATGCTGAAAAATGAGTCTGCTGCTTCCAGCAATATCAGCTGGAAATTCTCTCTTCCTGCAGAATGGTCAATATTGTACACAGTAGAAGAGATAGAACCATACTACTTGCTTCTGTGAAGTCATTATTTAATTTTAACCCTCTTATTCCTGTTTCAGACACCATATAAGCATCCTGTGTGGCTATATTTGTGCTGCTCTTGCATTTGGGTACATATCTGAGTTCAGATGATCCCCTGCTGACATAGATTTCTGTTACATCAGAACGTCACAAGGTTTTAAAAATGCCTAAATGAAGAATGCAATCTCCAAGAAGAAAACCAATGTATGATTCAATTGAGAGTTACTTCTTATTTTATTTGGCAAATAATTTAAATATCTCTTTCTTTTTCATTATTTTATCAACTACAGTTACAATTTCTGGGGCATTTTATTTTCAGATCTATCTTTCAGATTGCAAGGCTGAAATAATGACCCCACTGGAGCCTAAGATAATGTTGTCTTCAAACAACATCTACATTTAACCCTCACATTCTTTTAATGTGTCTAGTGATGGCTACTGCTAAGCAAATTGTAGATGCTTAACAAATACATAGATAATAGTAGCTCACAGTAGCTATAATTAGGGTTCCTGAATGCATATCTCAGCCGTGCTAATTTTTATAGCTGTTTGTCCTTGTTCTGGTGGGGATAGAGTTAATTTTCTTCCTAGTAGCTAGAACAGTATTTTGGATTTGGGTGAGAAAAAGTTGATAGCACACCGATGTTTTGGTTGCTGCAGAGCAGCACTTGCACTAAGACAAGGAGTTTTCAGCTTCCCATGCTGCCCTCCTAGCGAGGAAGCTGGGGGTCCATGAGAAGCTGGGAGGGGTCACAACCAGAACACTTGACCCTGACTGTCCAAAGGGGTATTCCCTACCACATGGTGTCATGCTGAACAACAAAAGTAGGGGAGTTGGCTGGAGGGGTGATGGCCCTCTGCTCAGGGACTGATTGGGCATTGGTCAGTGGCTGGTGAGGAATTGCATTATGTATTACTTGTGTATTCTTTCATGACCAGAGTTTATTTTTTTCCCAAATCTTCGTTCACGAAGCCTGGCCATGTTGATTGATTGATTATATTCTTTCATTATCATTATTTTCCCTTCATCTTCTGTCTTATTAAACTGTGCTCATCTCAACCCAGAAGTGTTACCTTTTTTCCAGTTCTCTTCCCCATCTCACTGGACGGGAGTGAGTGAATAGCTGGGTGGTGTTTAGCTGTGTCTCAGGTTAAACCATGACACTGGTGAACTATTCTGCTCAAATGAATAATCTCACTGAAGCCAGAGAGACTTGGAGGGGGCTGAATTTAGTGTATCACACATGTCTCTGTAGAGCAGGAGCCACTGCTTGTACAACAGAACATTCCTAATGTTCCCCAGGACCAGCATGGAAAAATGACTTTTACAAATCACTAGATGGACACAGAAAAATGACTTAAGGATGTGACTCTCACAGACCTGATTTCCTGTAGGTTGCAGAGGAACAGTAGTGCAAGCACTTAGAATAAAAGCTGTCTGTTTCTCTAGCCTTTGGAAAATAGTTTTGGACAATTTTCTTTTTGCTTGCGTTTTTTTCTGGAAGAGGTAGTACAGAAAGATAATTATCACCAAAATATCTGCAGGTTTAAACATTTAAAACACTATTTTGGTGATTTTTATAAGGTCTAACTACTACAGTAGGATACAGCTAGAGAAACAAGTCTTGCAGTTAGTTGCATTTAGTCCTATTAACAATTTGAAGACTGTTATACAGAAAATACACCAGTGATGTCAGTGTCCTTGTAATATTCATAAAGGTGCTGTCTAAGTTCAGCTGTAGTCTCGTATTTGTACCCAGGATCTTTTTTTTCCCCCTTACTGTTATTTTTGCAACTCTAAAACATGAATCATGAAGAGATCCTTTTTGCAGAAGCATATTATTATCCACCAACAGCAGCTCCTTACATTTGCCACAACATTCCCTCAAACCACCTATTGTTATGAGGGTGTTGCTGTTGGTTAAATGCTATTATACAAATAACATTAATCATATGTTCCTGTAGTTAATTTTAATTACTATCCTCTCTGCTTCTCTTTTCCTTTCCTCTGTTTTTTCCCCAGTAACCCTCAGCAGAGGAACTGAAGACCCACTGTTTCTGTGCCCTTTCTGAAGACTGAAGGAGGAACAGAGCAATCTCTCTGTGAGCTCTGACATCAGATAAAGGGGGAAAAAGAGGTGCTTTCAAGTAAGAGAAATGAGAATGCCTCATAAAAAACCCAGTGTTTTGAGATTTGATTTACAGAAGGAGCAATATTTAAAGCAGTATCTTAATTCATTAAAGCACTAAAGCTCACAGGATAGCTGCTGCTGAAAGTGCCCACACACTACCCAGATGGGACTGACTGGTGGGTTCAAAGGTTATTGCTGAGGAGAGGGAATGCTGACAAGCTGCACCATCACACTAAGACCCAATTCTCTAGGCTGCAAGTGGTCTGACTGCTCACAGTTCCCAACAATGGTCAACAGCTGGAGTCCTTGGGCTCTCAGCATCACAAATGACACTTTTGAAGAAAAAAGGAAAATCTGACAAAAGACAAGTAGTAACTCTGCACACCTCTACAGCATGAGGCAAATGTATAGGAAGAATCAGACTCTATTATCATCTGGGGTACACACATCCCCCACTTTCCTCCTGGGTGAATGATCTACTATATGGTCCCTATCCTTTTCCAAAATTAGACACTACCGTTACCTTTGGTCTTTTTTTTAAGTACATATTGAGAGTGACCACATCTTCTGCCCTTTGTCACCAGGGGAGTTTTCTCCACACAAGTTAATTCTATACTGAGTAGATCTACCTGTTCCAATGCTCTTGGAAAACCCAGGCACACAAACACTGACGGTGTGATTCACTGTGTCTAAGAGTCAAAATCTATGGGCTAGTATCTCTTGTATCCTTTTATAGTAACTTGTCTGATTAATGCTACGCCTTTTTCTTTTTTCAATAAATAATGAAGAGGCTCATTTTTACTCTTTGATTATGAAGTGAGACTCAGATGGCTGGCTTGAGATACTGATATCCCATACGAAGGCTGTCCAGAGTGGGACAGAGGCATCCTATGCCTTGGCTGTGAATACCAGGCATATCTGAGTGTTCCTCCACTGGCTAATGTGTCCAGCACCATGGGCTATCAATATGATGAAGGATTCAAACATTTATAACATCAGTGATTACCATCAAATTATTAACTAACATTACAATATTACTGTTACTGTCTTCTCTCACACTCTTGATGTATCCTCAATTTGTTTCTTCCACACTGAGATGCTTTCAGTATGTTGACAACCGTGACATCTGACCAAGAGGTCAGAGTGAAATCAGTGATCAGTTCCTTGCAGAATGTTATTTCTTGAGGGAAGATAGCTTTCCGCAGATCAGACTGAGAACAAAGCCCTCTTTCTCTGTGCTTTGCCTCTTGCTGAAGTCTGTGCCCCTGCATGCCCACCTCCCATGCCACCTCCAAGTTCATTCTTTGCTCAGAGTGTTTATAAGGCATTGGGGCTTGGCAACCTTGGAAGGTTTATGGATACAACCAGGTACCTTAATTTCCTTTCTGAAGACAGTTCAGGACTATGATTTCACACGATCTCTCCTTCAAGGTCTGTAAGGTTTTCTCCCCATCTTGCTGCTCAGCATTCCAGGGGAGGTGGCTGAGGAGTGAGGCATGCATTCCAGCCTGAAGACCATCCCAGCTATTCTTGCCTTTGTCATGTGCAGATAGTGAGCTCAGGCTGCTTGTAGCTCTGATAACAGTTAGGGATCTGCTTAACTCCGTTTTAAAGGTAAGGAATGAGCCCAGTTTTCTGGAGGAAAAGTCCCCTTCAAATGATCAAGGTGGATTTTTAAAGCTTGGTTTTTTTGAATAAGAAACATTTATTAGCTATCTTGGTGCTAAGATATGGTTAGGCAAGAGCAGTGACTAGTAGAACCAAACTGATAAGATTTTGATTTTTCAAGCACAGAATGAATATTTATTGATAAGATATAGTGGAGTTGGTATAATGGGGATGAATTAAGAGAGCAGAAGAAACAGAGTTACTTTTTTCAAAGATCATCCATTCTCACACTCATTTTTTCCACTTTGTAATTAGTGTGAGAACCTGCTGCGCAAGGACTCTATCCCAACTTCCTTCACCTACTGCACTTAGCAGATCTATTCCACTCCTGGCTCACCTGCATCCATTTACTGAAGCATCTGTACAATCAGATATTTCTCCAACCAAAATGCTTTCTGAAATCATTGTGGTGCCAAGAAAATGTTTGGTACAGAATGCTTCTTCATAATGCTGATAGCTTCTTCATAATGCTGATAGCTTCTTCAGACAATCTAATCTATTAATACCTTAGGTTGATAGTTATATCTGGAAATGGAATACAGCCTCTTTGAATATATGCACATATGTATGTTTGTATATATGTATATATGTAGTCCCTTACCTAGATAAGGACAAAAGTCAGCCAGTTCCCACATTACCCCCAAATTGCCTGGTTCCAAACAAGCTGTTGAAAGTACTGGGAATCAAGTACTGGAAATCAAGGTGCTGCTCTCACAAACGATGTGCTACAAGAAGCAAAATTGTCCTACGAAAATACACTTTGTTCTTTTACTAGTATATTGTTCTATAGTTTCTTTTGCAATTATGTTTCTAATATCGCTCAATTTTATATAATATTTTATATTCGATCAAAAATTTTGCTCACCAAAAAAATATAAGCATGCATAAACTTTCAAAGGTGATGGACTAGCTAGATGTGATCCCCTAACTCTGGCCTTAATTATTGCACTCTCGACACTTCAAATTTTAGTTTATCAAGATAGACCAATCTTGAGCTACTGTCACAAATATCCAGTTTGCTTAGAGGCTTCACTCTAAAAGATGTTCAGCCCAAACTGATCCTCCTTTAAGTACGAAAAGTGCAGGATGATTTAATGCATATAAACTTTCAGCTAGGTGCAATAAAGTCACAGTGTGTCATGTGCCATTGTCAAATCTCTGTATTCAATGAAATGTTTACCTTTTTCAACAAGACAGGTGACCTTCTCCTGGCTGGCAGTCTCCAGCTCTTAAACAGCACTAATCTCTTGTAAGGAGTTTGGAATAAATGCTCCATTTCAGCTGTGTGTCTCATCAGTCTGCATGGCAGGCTGTGAATATGAAAGGATAAAGCTGTGGTGTTAAGGAGTAAGCAAGGAGAAAGGAGGCTAACCTGTTTGTGTGCACACTAGTGATTTGATCTGTACTGACTGTGCAAGTTTCGAGCTGGCTTCCTGCCAAGTCCCCGAAACTCGACAACAAGGACCTGCCTCCCAGAGAGGGAAAAGAAAAAAAACCAAGCAGCCAAAGCTATAGCAAATATATATATATATATATATATATATTACATATGAGACAGATACACAAAAGGAGAATACCACACACAGAAGGGGGGGGGGGGGGGGGAAAGGGGAAGGGAGAAGGACAAAAAGGGGCAAGGACCGAACAAGCCAACCAGCCGACCGAAGGCAAACTAGCAAAAATCTCACCACTTCCCTTCGAACAGGCAGGATGGCTAGACACGGCCCAAGGCTCTCCCCTCACGCGTGGCAGATAACGGTAGTCACTGTAGGCCTCAGCTCCAGATAAACCAGACCAAAACAGGGACCCGCCGTTCTCGAACCTCGCCGGAGAGGAAGAGAGCAAGATGCCTCCCGCTGGCCTTATTTATACCTCAAGTTACGTAAAGGAATAGCATGGAATACTTCCGTGATCACTTTTCTAGTTCCTTCCTGGTTACAAGTTGGTCTCCAGGAAGGCCTAGAGTGAAACCACCACATTCTCCACCCCTTATTCCATACTATTTCTTTACGTAACACCTATGTCTCACGTTCGTCTACATCCCGCGCATATATATACACATTTGCATATATATATATATATATATAGTTCTTGTTGGTCTCTCGGCACAGTTGTCTCGTCGTTGGAAAATCAATACCGATGTCAGTTCAGTCCAGATCTTTGGTCTCCTCAGTCACCATTACAGTTCTGATTTATGGCTGTTTCATCACTGGACTGTCTCATCACCGGATACCAGCAACAGCTTAGTTCAGGTCTCTCTCTCATCTGGTGACTGGCTTCCTGTAAAAACACAACTTAGGACATACAATTAGTTTTTCCCCAAGGCTAAGTTTCCTTGAGGCACACACTGGATGACTCCATCCTTCCTCATTACCCACCACGTATGTCCTGGCCCTTGAGCAAAGACAATCCCACGAATGGGTTTGTCTTGGCCTGAGGCAGGGGTAACCCAAACAGCTTTCCCTAGCATTCCCCTCAAATGGATTGCTGGAACTTTATCTCCATCAACAATGTGAAGGGATTCTGCCTGTGCAGGGCCAGCTCGATTGACAGAACCCCTGGTGTTAACTAGCCAGGTAGCCTTGGCTAAGTTCTTGTCCCAGTTTTTATAAGTCCCCTCACCTAATAACTTTAGAGTGGTCTTCAATAATCCGTTATATCTCTCAACCTTCCCAGCAGCTGGTGCATGATATGGAATGTGGTATACCCATTCGATACCATGTTCCCTCGCCCAAGTGGTGACTAATCCATTTTTGAAATGAGTCCCGTTGTCCGACTCAATACGTTCTGGGGTCCCGTGTCGCCACAGGACTTGCTTTTCAAGGCCCAGAATGGTATTCCGGGCCGTTGCGTGGGGCACTGAAAAAGTCTCTAACCATCCCGTTGTTGCTTCCACCATGGTAAGTACATAGCACTTACCTTGGCGGGTCTGTGGCAGTTTGATATAATCAACCTGCCATGCCTCTCCATACTTATACTTATCCCATCGTCCACCATACCACAGGGGTTTCAGTCTTTTCGCCTGCTTAATAGCGGCACAAGTCTCACAATCATGGATAACTTCAGAAATGATATCCATGGTTAAATCCACCCCTCGGTCTCGTGCCCATCTGTGGGTGGCATCTCGGCCTTGATGACCGCAAGCATCATGGGCCCATCGAGCCAGAAACAGCTCTCCCTTCTGCTGCCAGTCTAGGTCTACTTGTGACACCCCTATCTGTGCAGCTCGGTCCGCTTCTCTGTTGTTATTATGTTCTTCATTAGCTCGCTTTTTGGATACATGGGCGTCTACATGGTGGACTCTCACATTCAGACTCTTCGCTCTGGCAGCGATGTCCTGCCACAAGTCAGCAGCCCAGATGGGTTTTCCTCCACGCCTCCAGTTCATCTTCTTCCATCGCTCTAACCATCCCCATAGAGCATTGGCTATCATCCACGAGTCTGTGTAGAGGTAGAGTCTCGGCCAACCTTCTCGTTCAGCAATGTCCAGGGCCAATTGGACGGCTTTGAGTTCCGCAAATTGACTCGACTCGCCTTGACCCTCAGCGGCTTCTGCCACTCGTCGGGTGGGATTCCAAACGGCCGCTTTCCACTTCCGGTTCCTTCCTACAATTCGGCAAGAACCATCAGTGAAAAGGGCATAACGCCTTTCTTCATCTGGCAGCTGATCAAATGGCGGAGCTTCCTCGGCTCGGCTCACTGGCTCTTCTTCTTCTGCCAGACTGAAGTTCCCACCTTCAGGCCAATTGGTTATGATTTCCAAGATGCCGGGGCGATTCGAGTTCCCGATTCGGACACGTTGTGTAATCAAAGCCATCCACTTGCTCCACGTGGCATCGGTGGCATGATGCGCAGGGGGCACCTTCCCTTTGAACATCCAGCTCAAGACGGGTAATCGGGGTGCCAGGAAGAGCTGTGCTTCAGTACCAATTACCTCTGAAGCTGCTCGTATACCTTCATACGCCGCTAAGATTTCCTTTTCCACAGGGGTGTAATTGGCCTCAGAACCTCTGTAGCTTCGGCTCCAGAAACCCAGTGGTCGCCCTCGCGTCTCGCCAGGCACCTTTTGCCAGAGGCTCCAGGAGGGACCTTTATCTCCAGCTGCAGAGTAGAGCACATTCTTTACATCTGGTCCCATTCTAACTGGTCCAAGAGCCACGGCATGTGCAATTTCTTGCTTGATCTGCCTGAAAGCTTGTTGTTGCTCCGGACCCCACTGGAAATTGTTCTTTTTACGGGTCACAAAGTAAAGAGGGCTCACAATCTGACTGTATTCTGGGATATGCATCCTCCAGAAGCCTATGGCTCCCAGAAAAGCTTGGGTTTCTTTCTTGTTTGTGGGGGGAGCCATTGCTACAATCTTGTTGATGATGTCTGTTGGTATCTGGCGTCGTCCATCTTGCCATTTCACCCCTAGGAATTGGATCTCTCGGGCAGGTCCCTTGACTTTGCTCTTCTTGATAGCGAAACCGGCCTCGAGGAGAATCTGGATGATCGTCTGTCCTTTTTTGAAAACTTCTTCTGCTGTATCCCCCCATACAATGATGTCATCGATGTACTGGATGTGTTCGGGAGCCTTACCCTTCTCTAGTGTGACCTGGATCAGTCCATGACAGATGGTTGGACTGTGTTTCCACCCCTGGGGCAGTCGATTCCAGGTGTATTGAACGCCCCTCCAGGTGAAAGCAAACTGTGGCCTGCACTCTACCGCTAAAGGAATGGAGAAAAACGCGTTGGCTATGTCGATGGTGGCGTACCACTTTGCTGTCTTGGACTCCAACTCATATTGGAGCTCCAACATATCTGGCACGGCAGCACTCAACGGTGGCGTAACTTCATTTAAACCACGATAGTCCACAGTCAGTCTCCACTCTCCATCGGATTTACGCACAGGCCAGATGGGGCTGTTGAAGGGTGAATGGGTTCTGCTGACCACCCCTTGGCTCTCCAACTTTCGGATCATTTTGTGGATAGGGATCACAGCATCTCGGTTTGTCCGATACTGTCGTCTGTGTACAGTTGTTGTGGCTATTGGCACTTCTTGATCTTTAACTCGTAGTAATCCTACAATGGAAGGGTCTTCTGAAAGGCCAGGAAGGGCAGACAATTGCTTGGACCCCTCTTCAATCACCGTGGCTACACCAAAAGCCCACCGGTACCCTTTCGGGTCCTTGAAGTATCCTCTTCTTAGGTAGTCCATACCAAGGATGCAAGGGGCTTCTGGCCCCGTCACAATGGGACGCTTTTCCCATTGGTCTCCCGTCAAGCTCATGTCCGCCTCTACTACTGACAATTCTTGAGACCCTCCTGTCACTCCAGAAATAGTAACAGTCTCGGTACTCTTATACTCCGAAGGCATTACAGTACACTGGGCTCCAGTATCTATCAAGGCCTGGTATCTCTGAGGATCCGATGTGCCAGGCCATCGGACCCACACAGCCCAGTAAACCCGGTTATCTTCTTGGTCCCTCTCCTTCTCCTGGCAGAAGGCAGGGCCCCTCTACTGGTCTTGATCAGAGCATTCGTCGTCAGAGTTTGACTTTGACTTCTTAGACTTTTTGCCATTGTCGAAGTGGACCTCCATCTTCTCGTGTTTCGGCGATCGCAGTTTCTCTTCTAAGAAATCTCCATCTACTACATAGACAACTTTTTTGTCAGTCTTCTTTCGCTTCAGCTCCCTCACTCTAGCTTCAAGCTTAGAAGTGGGTTCACCATCCCACTTCTTCATGTTTTCTCCTTTACTACGAAGGTATGCCCATAGTTGGTTACGTGACCCACGCTTAGAGTTCTCTTTCCTTCGACGTGTGAATGACAGGGATCGTGAGCAAGATCGAGACCAGGATCGAGGTCTAGGCCGAGGTCGTCTTTGTCGGTCCCGCCGTGATCTTCCCATTGGCCTTTCTTGGTAATCTCTATACCTTCTGTCCTCTCTGTCTCTAAGGTCGTCCTCATATCTGGAATATTCATAATCTCTCTCCGTTCTTTCCCTATCGTAGGTGCGTCGGTACAGGGGATTGAAGGAGTCTTCCATATTTTCCTCGATGGTTCTTATCCAAGCACACATAGTGTCCACGCTTGGTTCATCCATCTTTGGATTATATACGGGTATCAAGCAGGAAATATATGGTTTAGGGGCACCTTGAATTACCTTTTTCCACATTGGTTGCGTGCAGGGAACATTCTCAGGAACTTGGATATCATAATAATCTGGATCAGAATAGATGATCTCCAGCATGGCCAATTCCCGTAGGTATTGGATGCCTTCTTCCGCAGTCCTCCACCTTCTTGAAGAACTCTTCAGGGACTCCTTAAATGGGTATTTCACTCTTACCGCGTGGAGTATTCGGAGCCAAAGACTGGACGCCATTTTCTCCCTCCCCATTTCTTGCTCTATCACAGGGTCTCGAGCAATGGATCCCAACTGTCGTGCTTCATCACCTTCAATTACATGACTATCAGCTCCCTTGTCCCAGCATCGCACCAGCCAGGTGAGGACTTCTTCACCAGGCAAGCGCATATAATCTCTCCGTAAATCTCGAAGCTCTCTTGTGGTCAGTGATTGTGTAATTTCGCTTTCTCGCATAATTTCTTGTCCATCTCTCCCACGTAGAATCTTTTCCACCTCTCTCTTTACTCTTCCACTCCTACGTGGGACTGCTCCCACTTCCTCCCTATATCTCTCATGTGGAGGTGGAGACTGAGCATGCCGTGGGGATAAGCTTCTATATTGTTCACGCCGCGGAGATGGTTTCCTATGCCGTTCATACCGTGGGGATGGACTCCTATGCCATTCACGCCGCGGAGATGGACTTCTACGTCGTTCATACCGTGGGGATGGACTCCTGCGTCGTTCGCGATACCCAGCGGGTGGAGGTAGTGAGTAATCTTTCACGTGGTGAGATAAGGGCCTCTTCCTCCAATCATTCACACCTCCAAGAGAAGGTTGGGTCTGGAGGGGTAGGGATAATTCCCCCTCCAATTGAGGGGGATGCTTTGGCTCCTTCTTTGCGTCTTTTGTAACACTGAATGTGTAGTCAGGATATAAATCATCAAGCGACAATATACCACCGGCCGTTTGTACTGTTGCTTTCTTTTCTCTTGATGCTGTTCTGTATTCCTTTGGGCGTGCCCCTAGTTCTCTTGGACGTGCTCCTTCCCGTGTAACCGTTTCTTCCTCTCTGGTACCTGCTTCTTCTCTTCCAATCGCTCCTTCCTCAGTCACAACCACTACTTCCTCTCTCGCAGTCGCGCCTTCATCACTTGCTGTTGCTCCTTCTCCCATTGCTGCCGCTCCTTCGTCCACTACATCTTGAGTGAATTGGATAGGTTCTTCTGTTCCTTCTTCTTCTTCTTCTTCTTCTCTTTCTTCTGTGCGTTCTGGTTGGGGAGATGAGTCTGTAAGTTCCTTGATCTCTCTTACCCACGTCTTCTTCTTCTTCACAGGGGCAATGATGACCTTCCGGTTCTTAGCTTGAGTCCCGGTTCTAGTGGGCTTAGTAGAAATGGCATTGACTTCAAGTTGTGTTTGGACTCCAACTTCTGTGGACCTAATAGGGACATCACTGGTTTCAAGTGGCGTGGTTTGGGTTTCTGTGTCGACCTTAACCCTTTGAAGGTGGTCTATGGCAGCTCGATAAGCATTAGCCAGGCCCCAGCACAAAGCGGAGAATTGCATATTCGGATCTTTGTAGGAAAAACACCCTTCTGCCAAACAGTGGGCCATCTCACCAGAATCAAACATTTGTTCTGGTGTGAACTCCCAATTAATGGGGGGTGACACATGTCCTACTAATCTACCGAAATCTTCCCAAGCTCCATGCCACCCGGGGACTGGCCTGTCTGCAGCCCTTTCCAAAGTTCCAGCGAGTCCCTTTGAGGTGTGATCTTTCCTACAAGAGGGAAGGCAACGGAACCCCATTCTTCCAAGTTTAAGTAGCACTTCCAGTACCTTTATCAATGACAGTACTGTTGCAATAAGATTTATATAGTAATTAGAGCCGATTTTAACCATGGGGATTTCCTTTACCAAACCTTCGATGTCAAAATTAAAGGATGGAAGCAATTTGTTCCATCCATCCTCAAGGTCTGGACGTCTCCCTATACGGTAGCCTAACACAGGTGTAAAGGTGGCTAGAATTATAAGACAAATTAATGAAATAGCCATTGTTTTTTGTTATTATTTCTTCTTGATCCCAAAACAAACCTTTGTTTATATAAACAAAGTTTCCTTGGCTGCTTTCCCAGACTCTGGCAGTGTTCCCAGACCTGTTCCCAAAACAATAGATTGGTTTTGCAAAACAACACCGAGCTTGGCTGTCTTCCTGGAAAAACGTTTATCAAAACAAGCCAAACTTAACCAAAATATCCCACTTCTGACACCAAAAAATGTTGTGCAAGTTTCGAGCTGGCTTCCTGCCAAGTCCCCGAAACTCGACAACAAGGACCTGCCTCCCAGAGAGGGAAAAGAAAAAAAACCAAGCAGCCAAAGCTATAGCAAATATATATATATATATATATATATATTACATATGAGACAGATACACAAAAGGAGAATACCACACACAGAAGGGGGGGGGGGGGGGGGGGGGGAAGGGGAAGGGAGAAGGACAAAAAGGGGCAAGGACCGAACAAGCCAACCAGCCGACCGAAGGCAAACTAGCAAAAATCTCACCACTTCCCTTCGAACAGGCAGGATGGCTAGACACGGCCCAAGGCTCTCCCCTCACGCGTGGCAGATAACGGTAGTCACTGTAGGCCTCAGCTCCAGATAAACCAGACCAAAACAGGGACCCGCCGTTCTCGAACCTCGCCGGAGAGGAAGAGAGCAAGATGCCTCCCGCTGGCCTTATTTATACCTCAAGTTACGTAAAGGAATAGCATGGAATACTTCCGTGATCACTTTTCTAGTTCCTTCCTGGTTACAAGTTGGTCTCCAGGAAGGCCTAGAGTGAAACCACCACATGACATAAATATTGTTGTTGGCCCACTGAAGCTCTTGTGGGATTCATCAGAAAATTAAATGCTCTGAGACTAGGCTCATATTTCTCTCCAAAGCTGGACACTCTTAGAGATATGTCTGCTAGAGAAACTACTCAAGAACCTTTGTAGAAAGTCAGATAGCAGCTCCAGCTAGTGTAGTGCCCCACAGCACCTGGGACCAAAAGGATCATGAAGCACTTGTTAGCACAGAGATATGCTTGTGCAGAGTGTTTCCCCATCTCACAGCAATGTGAGCCTCTCAGGACTTCTGAACTAGAGGTGATGTCTGTTTAACAGTCCTAAAGTGACCTGGCTGGCTTAGGAGGCCAGGGATGGTGACTGTGGCACTGCCAAACCGTGGGCTGAAGTCCGGCCTGAGTGAATGCCTGACTGACTGGCCCTCGCTGAAGTCTCTAATGTTATTTGTAATAAATACCAAGTCAATTAGTGAGATTCAGATTGGCTGTGCCAGAGGCACAGTCATACCTTGTGTGAGGCTCTGCCAAGATCCAGAGACAGATGACTTTGAATAGCAATTTCTGAAGAAATACAGCTGGAATTGCTGGCTTCAATAGCTCATTAAGTTACAGAACCTAATTATAACCACTTAAGGTCACCATTAACTACCTTTTCACAGGTTCTTTCAGCAGAAATATCCTGTAATTTGGAGGATGTGGGAAGGGCACAGGCAGAATTAGTTTTTTTCTTTCTTCATATCCCTGCTGCAAATTTACATCATCCAAAGCAATACCACTTCACAGGCAAACACCGACACAGGATTAGCAAAGGGCAGTCCCCCCCACCCCAGATGCCCAGGTTACAGGGAGTGATGGCATTTCTGAGTATGAACTCAGCTGGACCATGACAGGCATTGTGTGACTGCTGGGCCAGATGGTCCAGGAACACTGCAGTCCTCCTTACACTACGGACCAAGTTGATGCCAGGCTGATACATCACCGCTCTGCTGGCTTTTTAATCAAAATCTTAAGTACTCTTTTCCTTGCTCTACACAATGAAAACAATGTCTGAAATATTGACATTTTTGGCAAAATGAAATTATTATTTCTGGGTAGGCCCAGGCAGGCCTTTACTCAACATTTTCTCCCTAAAGAAGATGAAACTTTTTCAAAATTCTCTTCCCTTTTTGCTGTTTCTACTCACCATGAAGTAGGTTCATGAACAGTTGCTGACGCAATCATACTTTCAGTTAATAGAATGCTAATCTGAAACATATCACTGAGCTCTCTTTGTGACATTTTTACAGGCAAAAGAAAATCAGAATAACCTGTTCTGGGGCATTGCAATTTTTGTGCACAACTTGGAATGTGATTTACTTGCTTTCATTTACATAAGTACAGGCTTGATATACCTAAATCAAACTAAATCCATTGATTTTCAGGAGTAAAGATGATCAGTTTTGAATATGGAGCATGTGGAGTCAATGTTCTCTAGAATTCACAGCTTAATAACTCAAATATATTTACTTATTTTAGGAACTAACTAATAGCCTCAGGGTAATTTTGATGCATTTGTCATGTATCAGTGTCAATTTGTTTGGTCAGTTTAGAAATCTGATCCTCTTATTTATCACTGGAAACCTACATTTGTAATGCTCACACTGTTCATTTATTGTATCCAGTTATAAATAAGGGGAAGAAAATATCTTTCCTTTTTTAAGGGTTAGAAAATGAAACACTTTAGTATTCATATTTTATTTATAATCTTAGAACAGAATATCAGCAAGAAAATTGCAGTATTATATCTTACAACAAAAATATGTTCTCCTTCTCCAAGATCTGTCAGTAATCTATTACTGACAAAAAACTTGTGAATTCCACGTTCAACTTGAAGATACAATATACAATATTTCACATCTACTGCACTCAGATTTCAACAATCAGCTTCTTTCAAAGACACCCTGACAGTTCAAATGGTGAATTATAAGTCAGGATAACAAGGACAACGTTCACTTTCTTCATACAGTGTATGAAGAGCTAGAGTAGAAGACTCTATTAATTATCAGACCAGAAATGGGCTGGGATTCACTTTGTACGCTGCTAAGCTGTTTAACTGGAAGAGATGGGTTATATATGGCAATAAATGACCTTTCTAAAAGCTTGTTTTTCCACCAACTGCTTGTGTTGAAACCAATTGCAGAAGTCATTCAAAATGAGCTGTTTATTGCTTCCTAAATGCATTTACTGCATGCCAGATGTCCATTTCAAAACATTCTGCAGTGTGCCTTTCAACTGACCCTACATTGAGATGCAACTGCCCATATCCATTATGCTGGAAATGTTGCTCACATAGCAGTGGGCTGCCAGCCCAGCAGGCACTGACAGAGACCTCCTTCAGTGCCACAGAGATTAGGAAAAAAGGCAACTCCTTAGAGGAGATGAGTCCATGTCCCGCTCAGAAGGGTGATTTAATCCCAGAGTAAACCAAAATGTCAGTGTTATCTCATGAGCCAGCTGACAATAACAGCTAACACATGGTAATGCAAACTCCCAGCATAGAATGCTTGCAAGGTCCTCCCATTGCCCCTTCTCTTGTGCTTTGGGGTTACTTTATAACTGAGCTGTGTTTTCTAGTGAGTCTGTTACTCTGGGCACTTCTGTTCTGGCTCCTTAAACACTTCTGCCATGTGTGTCCCTGGCATTCATCCTCCTGGCCCACAGCAACCACCAGCACAAGGCTTAAATACACTTACCCCACTTGATGCTTGCATTTGGATGTGTGCTCTCCGGAATAGTGTAGCCATAGAACAATTTAGGTTGGAAAAGACCTTTAAGATCATCCAACTCTTAATGTAGCACTGCCAAGTCCTCCACTAAACCATGTCTCTAAGTGCCATGTCTGCATGTCTTCGAAATACTAAACTCTGTCCTTGGTAGATGTTGGCCAGAGGAGTTGCCTGAAAGTGATGAATGTGTTGGACCCAATTTGTCACTTACTTGGGTCAGGGCACTTGGCAGAGCACTGTTAGTGCGAGCTTGGCAATTTCTCCCTTTAAAGTTCCTCAGCAATTTTGTAAGTTTACCATACCTTGAGAATACACTAAATTTTTTCTTAAATTTTGCCTTCAAATGTTCACCTATTCCTTCAATAATGCATGACTTGTATGTCAGTTTAATTAGTTTTCTTCGTTATTCAATATTTTTCTCTATTAGTAATTTCAAAAGAACTTATTTTATTGTTCTCTCTTTCAGGCAGTTATATATTAACTCCCTCTGCTAACAGCATCAGGGATTTCTTATTATAAATGTTCATATTGCCTTCATGGTACCCTGAAAGTGAGCCTTGGATGAAAATGAAAAATACATGAAATAAAAATAAAATTTTAATCTAAATTAAGATTAAAAGAAAAAGAAAAAGGAAATGTTTTCACAGTACAATCAATATCAAGGAAATTAAAGTCATAGTAATTTAAAGTTATTTTGAGTAACTGATATATATAGCACTCAGGAAGAGAAATTACTTTTATGTAACTGGTTTCAGTCTTGTGTCAAATTGAGTATTTTTTTTTCTATAACTGAATGTATAACAAGCCAATAACAAGCCAGTGTGAAATTGTAAAATAGAAGGTCTTTATCAAATGAGAGGAATTATAACAAATGTGAAAATGAAGAGAACCCTATCATGCTTTTTCTTGAAGACTGAAAAACCTTGAAACTCCATCCATTATGAAAACAGTTTTGTTTTTGATGAGCGGGAATTTTCAGCAAAGCTTTAAGTCCTACTCCAACTAGACTTGTTTAATTTCAGATCAGCCATAGTGCAAAGCAAGAAAGTCATCTCCCACTTTCTTAGGAACACAAAGTTCATATTTAGCATAGCAAGGCCACAGAGATCAGTTCTGTAAGACCATAAGGTATTTAACGTAATTTTTTTTCCACATTTCAAAATATAACTATATTCTTTACCATACCCTCCTTGGTCCTGACAAAAAAACAAAGCAAGCTGAAATAAAGCATATGAAAGTAATTAACTACCTCTGCATTTCTCCTGTTTTTCTTCAATGTAAATTCAGTTAAATGCTGAATTTGAAATTAATCCTGGGCTAACTGAAAATAGTTTGGTTTTAATTCAGTTGCATTTCTAATTGTATAAAATGAAGAATAATGAGGAAAGTAATCAAAAAAGACGTGCAGGAAGTTATTGCTATAGTATTGATTTTTCCATGAACATTAGCTATGTGTCAGAGGTGAATTTTTTATTTACTTTGAAGTAAAAATGCAATACCTATCTGTATAAAATATACCTCAGTTAGTGGTAGCACATGGAGCCTAATTTTGCAGTGATAAAAAACAGTTTAAGTGAAATATTCAGAGTAAGTTTGAAACTGACTTACATAATTTTAACTTCTAATTTCTGTTAATCTCAGTAAATGTACAAGAATACAATTCATTTGGTAAATTAGCAGTGTTGGAAGGAGAGTAGTTACACCCACAGTGGCAAATCAGTTTTTCCAGACTGCTAAAAGGAACTAAAATTGTCAATCACTCAAATCAGGCTGCAAGGGCTTAACATTGTGCTGGCATGCAAATAAGAGGAGCCGTCTGTAAGAGTAGATCTGTACTGCAAGATTAATAAAAGTACAGGAAATGCTTTGGAATGATCATTGAATGAAAAGCCTTGGAAATTATATCAAAAGAATAGGGGAAAAAAACACATGGAGAAACAGCAATGATTCCACATACTTCACATTGGTTTCACCATGGTGGGTAAGAGGAGAAGAGGGATATCTGATAGATAAAATGACAGGAAAAGATCTCATGTAGAAGTGAATATTCAACTGTAAATGTCCTTCTGAATAATCGCTATCAATAAGGACTTTGACAGTCTGATGAGGCCTCAAAAGTTCTGTTTCATGATGCACATTTAAGACTCCCAAAATCCAATTCTGTGTCAGGTAGTGCTTGTGCTTACCTTTGAACATAATAGAGATTCTGAAAAGTGACTAGTCTTAGTATTAAGTTGGAAAAAACCTCTTTACAGCTCAGAACTAGACTGTATTCTCTTTGCACGCTTGAACTACTGACATTCCAGTTGAGACTGGAGGGTTTTATCACTTGATCATCATTTTGGTTTCATTTGGTGTAACATATTCTGAAGTCTGAGCATCACTTCAACTGCACAGAGTTCTCCCATTTTCAGGCCAGACCTAGAGTTTGAAATCCTACATACCCTGACAGCAATTACCCTAGCACCTCTGGCATATCCATCATCTGGATGTCTCCCTCATGCTGGGAGCAATAGCAATTATAGTTAGAGATGAAACTGTCTCCTTAAGGTAATCTATTTGGAACAGAAACATTTAGAAAAAATAAAAAAGTGTTAAAATAATAAAAATTTAACTTGTCAGGTATCTAACTACATTAGAGGGAGGTGCTGGTAGCACTAAGGTTTTAAAGACTCTTGAAATCTCAGTTGGTATATGCTGTTCTTTCAACTCATGGATCTGTTCTCACTTCCAGCAAAAGTATGAGGCTTCTAAGGGTCACGTTCTTTTTCATATGTTCATACCTTCTTTGCCAAGACAAAGCCACTGTTTTATTACCCTGACTGCTTCTAGCCCCCAGCTTTAGCAATGAGGCCAGTAATCCATTGGAAAAGGGAAGTAAAAGCCTTACAAAATGTGCTTTTTTGTCGTGTTTTTCTTTTGAGCATGTCTGTGGGAAATAATTTTCTCCTCTTTTTTACAACAATCTCCCACAGTCTAATAGATGTTAATTTTCCTTCACAAGCATGGTCAGGTAAATGGGATTTTTCTCACCTAATTTTAACTGCCTACAAGTTAATTGTCTAATTTAGTCAAATAGAGCTTCCTTTTATTATGGACAGGACGAAATAGGTGTCAGCAGAGGATAACATGTACCCTACCTTTGGAATTTATCTTAGACTTGGACAGCTGAACTTTTAAGTACCTAAGGTTATTGAGATCCACCCCATCTGTAGTATTAAGGAATACTGTTCCATTTTCAGAGTCTTTTGCTTACTATTTACATGTTTCGTACTTTTTAGACATTTGAATAATGACAAAGCAACCAAATGCAACTCAGATTTGAGGAGTCCTACAGGCCTGCTGGTAACTTAATTGTTCCTTAAATATTACCTTTTTTTTTGCTTGTTTTTTTGGTGTCCTACGAATTGACATTGTTACCTTGTAGTACATGTAGATCTCAGTCCTGTTAGGTGCCAGCCACTTACATCTTATAGGACAAGAGGAAATGGCTTTAAACTGAAAGAGGGTAGATTTAAATTAAATATTAAGAAGAAATACTTTACTGTGAGGGTGATGAGTTGCTGCCACAGGTTGCCCAGAGAAGCTGTGGATAACCTATCCCTGGAAGTGTTCAAGGCCAGGTTGGATGGGGCTCTGAGCAACCTGGTTGAGTGAGAGGTGTCCCTTCCCATGGTAGGGGGATTGAAACAAGATGATCTTTAAGTTCTCTGCCAACTGAAACTATTCTATGATTCTATTATTTATTCTGCAGCATTTTACAGTGTGCAGAGCATATGCCTTCATTGGTCACAAATGCTATATAAACCAGAGGATTGATTTTAAGATGCTTCTTTGTGTATCAACTCTGATTTGTAAAGCCCGTAATCATTCAGGTAACTTTTACTAAGGACTTCCCCCATTTTCTTAGTCTAGTAGTTATATATCTTCTGACACCAGTTGGTGCTTTTCTAACTTCTCCTTCAAATAGTAGGTCAGCAGGCTGTCACCCCTTTCCTTTGTTGTAAATCTGGAAAACTGGCAAATTCTGACAACTGCATTTGGCACTTGGTGATACGACGCATTTTGAGAAGCTGAGACTGCAGCAGCCAAGAGTAAACCCCCAAAACACGGTGTATAATACTCCAGTGTGGAACTCAAATCCATTGCAGAAGCTTTGTCTCTTCATCATGAGCTTAAGATTTTACCTAAAAAAATAAGATTCATTGGATTTATCTTCTGCAGTTTTTTTTATGTTTCACCTACTTCAAAAGGATAAGCATGCATGTGGACATATTAGACTAATCCAGTAAGTAGAGATGCCAAACAAAACTGTCACATTACTGCTATTAAAGTACAAGGAGATGCAAGCTGGAATTTTAGCTCCATATTCTAATTCCTCTGGAATCCAAATATGTTTCAAAGTGCTTAATTAGATGTCATGAATTGAAAAGAATCTGTTACCAACTGCAGGAGTTGGTGGTTGAATACACAAGCTGTGGAGGTGACTGGGTAAATGTGTCGGGAGGTGGAATTTCCAGTATTGCTGTCAAGCCTGCAGCATTTTATTTTTTTTTTTTACTCAGAGACCTTTCTTCCACTTTCTCTGTACTTCAAAGCAATTAAATTTCTGAAGTGACAGCTGCTGCAACACTTCTGTCTTTAATCCTCTACTGGTCTGTGTATTCTAGTCTATGCATGTAAGGTGAGAATGTACAGGTACAGGAAGCCCAAAGCAACTATTGTGGATCATTAGTGGATCATTTAGTTGCTTCTTTGCAGTATAATCAGGAAGCTATGGTGGTAATCTGGGAATCCAACAAATTTTTTGAATATTTATCTGCTGAGGCTGCAGATCCTCATATCTATCAGCAAACTGCTAAGAGAACGTGGGGTTATTTATGAGGGAAAGAGAGATTTCTGTTGCAAACTACTTGAGTATGTGTTTTCTTAAAGCAGCAAAAGCTATGCAAGTGGTGCTGCTCCAAGGGAGATTGTTGTTAGCTCCCTATGACCACTTGTCCTTTGACAGAAACTCACATCAGTTGGTTGAGGAAGTGAGAGGGAACAATGGAAAAATAAGCACTAGGAGTCAGGGGAATGAAATGTAGAAATATAACTTTTCTGGTAAAATAAGCAGAAACAGCTGAAGATGTATTGATTGCAACACATATTGCAATGGTCCCTGAGCTAACACTTTAATAAAACCAGAGAAAATGACAACCAAAAGGAGCCCCAGAAATCATAAATCTCAGTGTACCTGCTGAATGGTGTGGAGAAAATAATCAGCAAAAAAACAATCAACTCCATCTGAATTTGGAAGCACAGAAAGTGCCATTTGGGGAGGATAGAGGTGCAGAAAACCTTGGCTTATTCAGTCTTGCCTATTTCAGATGGCAGCCAGCACCAGATGCTTCAGAAACACATGTAGGAAATTCCACAGCAGTCACATGGGGGATAATCTGTCCCCATCTGCTTGCTGGGAAGATCTCATGCTAATCTTTAAAATTTAAGATATATTTACAACTTGAAACACCAGGTTTTATATTGCTCCCAACATGCCATTTAAATGTTAACCAGTATAACTGGATAGTCAAATTCTTGTTTGAAACCTGCTAAACCTAAAGACTTCACTAAGTATGTCTACTTAGTTTTAAGGAATACTTCAGATTTATTACTCTTACTTTTGCAATGATATGAGCTAACCAAGTTTTGTCCAAGCACACATTCCTCAGTGTTCAAAATACCAGTACAAGAATTACAAAAAGAATGCACTCCCCTAATTTTTCAGGTTTCAGCCTACACTTTTTTTTCTTGTCTTCCCTTAGTAGCCAAAAAGAGAATATCTATTTCAGAGATGTGGCTAGGTCTGTGCCTGGGGTAGGCTTTCTTTGTAGGATCCAGTTTTTCTAACTTACTCCATGTTTTTGAAGATATAGGATACATCCATGCTAGTAAATTAAAAAGGAACTAAGTAGTGGGACTTAATGATCTATAGATTTTAATTGCCGGAATGATCCTAGAAATGTTTTACTCCAATAAGTAATACTTTTTCAAACAGTTCCCTTGAAGAATTTGCATAATGGTACAACCTAGGTGGCATAAAACTTTGCCATTGGTGTTTTAAAGGAAGCTATCCTGTTTTGGAGTATAAGATAGCTGACTGCAGCTTGCACACAGGCTGTGCTCTGTCATTCAGCTTCAGTGACAGAGAATTGTCCCAAACACATCTAATAAACTTGTACCTATATAGCCTTAAACTTAAACCTGAAAAACTCAACAGAGGCAAGTGCTCTTGAACTCCCTCCAGAGAGGTTGTCTTGTCTAAATTGTGCCAACAGATTTTTCTCTTAGAGATATCTACTGATCAGACTCAACTATACATCTGTTTTAGTCCTGAAGCTGCAGTGCATGTCTAATCAGGCAGCATTGATTAACTCCAATAATCTGGATATCAGAAACTCTGCAGTCATATTTTCCTTTAATTTTCAATCACTTTGTACGGAGAGGGATAGGGAAAAACTAAAAACTAAACCTGAATTTGCAAACTTTTATCTGAGTAAAACTGTAAGTATGCTTTTTTTTTAATTAATTTCTTATTTTAGAAAGAACTAACACTAGTGGGTTTGTGTTGCAGTTGTAGCTAGAGGTATCACTGAGAATTCACGTGCCTTTGAGCAAATATGTACAGAAGGAGAGCTCCTGTCCCACAGAGTTTAACCTGGAAATGAATCAAATCATCAAAGAGGAAAGAATAAAACAAGGGCCTGGAAAGTACAACAATGTGCTTGAGATTAAGAAACTGACTAAAATGTGCTTAACATTGAGAGATTTAGAGCAACAAAAAAATTTAATTAATCAGACTGTTAAAACTAACACATATCTGTTGATAAATATATAACTGCTAGTAAAACACACCCTTCACTTCAGCAGCAGCAAAAGAAAAGCAAAGGAAGCTCTGGAGGGGCAATGGCTGAGGTATGTTCTTAATTATGCCTCTCAGGCACTGATGATTGCATATGATGCACACCAGCACTGCCAATAAGCAACTGCTTCATTTATATTTAGATGACACATATTCATGTTAGTCCTATGTCATTTGTAGAGGGAAACAAAAGCTACAGTATACTTAAAGGTTTCCTTGCCACTGTTGCAAAATGACACTACCATGTGTACCATGCATATCATGCTTCTGCCACTGCATGAAATTCCACCTAGCTTCCTTCTCCACTTTCTGCATCACCTGTTTTTTAGTTTTGCTTTTTTACATTTTATCTATGGATCTATTAGGATTTTGAAGACTGTGTTCCTCTTATTCTGAGACTTCAAGGGCTGTTTCCACCTGAGATTTTACTTCGGTTGTCTTTTGGACTCTGAGGTTTCCATGCATGGGTAACCATGTGGCAGAGTTTGTTATTAATTAATCAATATTTTTAAAAAAGCACACAGAGGCATATCTGGAATTGAAAAGTAACAGATTCTCTAGTGCATTTTTTTCTCTTCTAAGAAGCAAAAATTTAAATTTTATAGCATCTTATTTTTGGACAGACTCTAAGGATTCTTCAGTGGTACTGAAATTAAGAGTCAATCAATCAAGCACTGCTAATAACTACTTAAAAAATGCTTAAGATAGAGAAAGAAAAGAGATCACAGGTTTAACCTTATACCAGAGGAAAACTTGTTTTGACTAGCAGTTAAAACAGAGAGCACCCTTATCTGGAAAAAAAAATAGTTATCTGATTCTGAAAAACTTACATTATACTTTCTTAGTCCATTTCACACATGGATTTCATAGCTACACAATGAGGAATAAAGTCAGCTTCTCATTATTTCCACTGTACATACAGTTGACACCGATCATAAATTCACTGACTATAAAGTCTATAAAGTTCTGTCTCTTGCTCCCTGGCCATTAAATTCTCAGTACACAATCAGCAACCAACAAATGGAAATACCTCAAGGTGTAGGATTTGGAGATTCAAGTCTCCTTCCAGCTCAGCAATCTTGCTGCCAATCTGTGGAGCGGGGCTGGTTTTTCTTTCTCCTTTTTTCTGCACCCATGAATTTTCCATTGCCGGTCCACCAGTTAAGCTTCTGGATGGGAGATGATGGGTTCTCAGATCTAGATTTGCACACACTTTATGGTTAGGAAAATATCCTGTAACAATGGGAAGTGATCTCCTCTATTTATAAACACACTCTTAACTGTTACCAAATGTTGGCTATATGTAACAAAAGTAGGTCACGATTAGAGTCACAAATTATGTGAATTGCCTGAAAAAGTCAGTGTATGCTGTATGAATTCCAGCTTATTATTTGAAAAAACATGAAACACCTGTAAAAAACTAGAAGGTTATGATAATTACCCAAGATGAACAGCAAATAATGGAAAGTTTCTACAAAAGCTGCAATACTTGTCAGCTTCAAGAATGGTTCCCATAAGAATCATTTCAAATCCTGACTAGAGAGACATCAGTATAAACATCTGTATATCTTTAACAGTGTGAATGTTCTGAAGCTTTTAATGAGATTTGATTGCTGAATATCAGAATTGGGATGGAAAGTAAGAGAGTGAAAAAGAAAGTAAAACAGAAAAAACTTGAAGCATTGAACTTCTGTCCTGCAAGTTTCCCTACAATATTTCACACAATTTAAGTGGATTAAACTATACACTCGTTGACTGTAAATAAAATCAAATTGTCCTTCTCTAAGAAAACCCCAGCATCAATAATTTGAATTGAGAATTACTTTTGATAAATACAAAATAATATATAAAAACAATAAAGTAATTATATAATAATAAGTTATTAATATTTACTCATTCAGAAAACTTTTCTTCATGGGAAGCATAGTATTCCTGAAGTTAACTGTAAAATTATACAAATCATCCAAAACTGATTGTAAAACAATGCATGGAAAAGCTGTGTTTGAAACTAGGGGCACAAGGCTGCACTGCCTGGTTAGAGCTCTCACTGTCTCTGCTCCTGTGGGTCTGCATGGGTAAAGTGAACAGGCAAGGAGCTGAGCCACAGTGCTGCAGATGTTTGTGGCTAGAGAAATTGGAAATGTTCTTTTAGAACTTTCAGCCAGCACAGAGAGAAAGAATTTAGGGGTCTGTTAGATGGGCTCCTGCAAATTTCTCTACAGTGGTTTATATCTCTATCTCATTGTTTCACTAGCTTGCCAGAAGTTACCATCCCTGTCAGAATGGTAGTGTAGGAGGATTTGAATTCACATTTAGCAAGTCCTCTTTTTATTCTGTGCAATGTAAGTTCAGATGTTAGCCCATGTAATGTAAGTTCAGATGTTAGCTTGGAAATCATTGTGGCTAGTGGTGCTACTCCTCAAAGACCTGAGATAAGTTCTGACACAGAGCTGGGAAAAGCAGAAACACCTAAAACAAGTCCTCAGAGCTCATTTCTCAGCTTGTTTCGAGGCAATTCTCCTTCTTCTAACCAATCTCTAGCTCTGGCAAGCATCGTGAAGTTTCAGACCGGTTCCTGAAGTTGATGTGACAGCCTTGCTTGTACTGCAGTTGCCCTATCTCCTTATTACTCATTTACATGTTGCAGAAGAATGTTGCTTACCCACTGTTAACAGATTGCTGTAATTCACAAAGGCAAATATTACAGAAGTAGGCAAAAGTTTTGAAAATGAATGAATGCACTAGAGGTCAATTCTCAAGCATTCTGAGTGCATCACTCAAAAGGTGGTGACATTGATTTTTACTATGTATATTCCATTAGGAGTAATTGGGTCAGGAAGACATTTATGCTTTTAATACACTTGTATGATTTTCAGTGATGAAACTGGGACTTGGGTTCAAATTAGAGTGTTATTGGAAGTGCCTCTGCACCAGTTCAACTTCTAAGAACAGCAGAATAAATGTGGCTTAATGCTTTGCAGTAAATCTCACGACATCTTTTATTGACTCTAAAATTCTAATGATGTCCAGGAAATGCAGTCTGAGAAAAACTGTTGTGATGTAACAAAACCTTCTTCTGTAAGTGTTATGGAACCCATATGCATTAGTATTCCAAAAGTTTTTTCATTATAACAAAGATTCAGAATTTTTTATATTCTCTAAGTAGATTTTAATGGACCTTTGAAATTCATCAGGGTGTTTTAGTCATCCAGACAAATTAAAATTTATGTCTTCTACCTAAGGAATGAAATCCTGGTTGTGGATCATATTGCAGTGGAGTGTTGTAGGTCTTTCAGCTATGTAAACCATCTGTGCCCTGAGTTCAGCAATACAAGAGACTATTGACCAGGTGCACAAAGGAGTGAGACATATTGCTTGACCATGGTAGCCTTGGTTTCCAATTTCCAGAATTATGTTGTGTCAAAAATGCCAGCAACAAAAGGTGAAAAGCAGGAGGCTTTCAGGGGGAAGTGGGAACTGGTGAAAGGAGTTCTCTGTTTTTTCATAGACAGTACTGTGCTGACCATGGTATTATCTTCCCGAAGTTATTCCCTGAGAGTCAAGACCCTGACACAGCTCTCATGCTTCTGGGCTTTGCCCTGGAGCAGGAGGAGGTTTCTAGTCTGTCACTCCACTCTGACTAGAGAGGTGTTTGGACCTAATTTCACAATTAAAAAATAATCTCATGCAGCTAAGTAAATCACAGCATGGCAGAATATAATTCTCCCTGTTTATTAGTACTTTAAATAATTCACTAATAAAACGGTTATTCAATCTGAAGCAAAAATGGGATTTTTTTTTATCTCAGTCACTAAATATGTCCATAAAACTATTGCTACTATATTATTAAATGACTAAAATTCTTTTTTAGTTACTTAGTCTTAAATCTGGATGATCCTTGGTATAAGTGTTCTCTTTTACTCAGGTCCTACATAGGAAGACCTCATAAAAGTACTGCTTCAGCTTATTCCTAAGCATGAGCAAGAACGTGTATTTTGACTGTTTCTGCTTCTTTTTCAAGTACATAACAGGATGTGTTGGCCCAAAACTTTTCTTTCCACACATGGCCTGTTAATATCTGCTTCAACTATTCCATCTAGTGGAATTTTACCTCTATTGTCTTCTCCAAACTGAAATTTTTTTAACCCAGTCATGATCACTTGTTCATAGGCTAGTGCTTCAAGGAGGGATTTTTGCTGTGTAATCCCTTACATCCCACTCAACCTGCATGAGCTGTCCCGCAGCTCCTAAGTTGAGCCCTTCCAAATTTTCTCTCCATAAGGCAAAAACTGGAAAAAATGTGGAATTGTGTATCTGTTATTTTTATTATCCTGTTCATTTGTCAGATTTAGTGACTTTTATTTTCGCATGTGAAACCCTGTCCAGGTAACAGCTGCATGGCAGTAGAGGTGATTACAGCCAGGAATTGCCTTCCTATTGCTGACTTACCTTCCTGCAGAACTTAAATGTGTCTGAGGCTGCCAGCCTTCCAAATCTTTCTTATCCTTGTGACAAAACTCCTCTGAATTAGTAGGCATCCACCTTCAAATGTAATGTCAAAGAAAGTGTAAAAATAGATAATGAATGTTCTAGTGCCATTTTACATTGGATATTAGGAAAGATTTCTTCACAGAAAGGATTGTCAGACGTGGAACAGGTTGCCCAAGGAAGTGATAGAGTCACCATCCCTGGAGGTACTTAAAAGACATGTAGATGTGGCATTTAGGGACATGGTTTAGTAATGGACTTGGCAATGTTGGGTTAATGGTTGAACCTGATGATCTTAAAGGTGTTTTCCAACCAAAATAATTCCATGATTCTACAATTTTGATATTTCTCGGTCAGCATCTCATTTTTGATATAGAGTAGAAGTCACTTAGATCAGTCCTCTCATAGCCTCAGTCTCCTCCCTGATGCTATATCTCATCTCTTTCTTTTACTGTTGTCAGTTCCTCCTTCCTCTCATTTCAGTGCTTTTGTTCACGTTGCATCCATGTTTTGGACCATTTTCTGATCTTCTTGTCAATCATCCACTCTCTTTTCGCCTTTCTTAGGAGAATCAGCTGTGTTCTTAATTCAAAGAAAATGGGCAGCTTCTGTCAATAAGAAAATCCTGGGCTTGTGGTCTGCTCCTCAGGGAAGAGCCTACAGCCACTCTGAGATATCAGCATTACAACCATTTAAAAGTTTTGGTAATAATAAATTTCCAATATTGAGTAGTTTGTATTAAGAAGTAGGCTGGTTTTTTTTCTTTTCTGGAAATGTGTTACTATATTAATGCTGTTAGCATGCAGAAGACAACTTGTTTATTGCTAATTAACCACCTGCAGAGCAGATACTTAACCTGAACGACACCTTTCAAGGGGATATCCAGAGGCTGAATTTACCAGGCACCTTTGTAAGTATTAAGTACCTACATTTACTGCTGAGCAGTAGCAAATTATTTCAGAAATGCCCTAGGTGAGGGAAAATAGCTTGTGGAAATAGAATGTTAATTAGAGTCAGGAAGTTCAGGGCCAGATGTTTCATGGCAGGGAATCATGCTGGGTACATGGTAAGGTTTGGGAGCTATGCACTATGAGTCTGTTTGTGTAAATGGAAAGATCCTGGGGTTCAGAGAGGTGTTCTAATAACCCAACAATGTCAAATCCATTGTCCTTAGTTTTGCAATTTACTGTTTGGGTTATCACTCAGGTAGAGTGACTCTATGTAGGGATGCTGACAAAAACATTTCTTCTTCTTTTTGCCATTTCTTGGAGTTTTGACAATGAATGAAGACACTGAAAACACTGAAATTATAACCTCTTGTGCTGGTTTTGGCTAGAGTAGGGTTAATTTTCTTCATAGTGGCTAGTATGGGGCTGTGTTTTGAATTTAAGTTGAACACAGGGTTGATAATATAGAGATGATTTTGTTATTGCTGAGCAGGGCTTACACAGAGCCAAGGCCTTTTCTGTAGTTTTTACTGCCATGCTGGCAAGGAAGTTGGGGTTGCATGGGAAGGTGGGAGGAGACACAGACAGGATAGGTGACCCAAACTCACTGAAGGGATGTTCCATACCATATGACATCATGCTCAGTATATAAAGTGGGGGGAAGAGAGAAGAAAGGGGGGGACATTTGCAGTGATAGCATTTGTCTTCCCAAGTCTTCCATACATGCAATGGAGCCCTGCTCTCCTGGAGATGGCTGAACACCTGCCTCCCCATGGGAAGCTGTTAGTTAATCCCTTGTATTTCTTTGCTTGTGTGTGTAGCTTTTGTTTTCCCTATTAAACCGTTTTTATCTCAAGCCACAAATTTTATAACTTTTGCCTTCCAATTCTCTCCCCAGTCCAGCTGGTGGGAGGAGTGGGCAAGTGCCTACATGGTACTTGGTTGCTGGCTGAGGTGAAACCATGACACCTGTATAATATTATCTTATTGGAAGAGCAACAGGTATTGATATTCAGGAACATGATTGCTAAATGCCAAGGCCTAACTTTCACTTTTTCTCCATCTACAGAATAATAGTCATCCTCATTATTAGGAAGATTTTTTTTGTAGCCAAAGGATTTATGGTTCAATGTTGGCCTACAACACTGTTATACCTCACTCTTGTACCTGAGAGAAAACTTTCTTAAACCTGCTGTCTTTGTCAGTAACAGTCATAATTCAGAAGACAGAATGCACGATAACCCTGCAAACAGCTGTACTCTTCAGGGCTCTTTTATAAAAGAGAAGAATCCTTTTCCAACAACAAGGCTCAGGGTCTTCATTTACATTTGCATGTGTAATTTTGTGCTCCATTGCCCCTAATGTGCACTTACGAGGTATTATTTTTGAGCACAGCTATAACTGATTGGAACACAAACCACTGGGTTTATCACCTCTTGGACTTGGATTTGTGTCTTATCTTTAGACAAATGCATATGGAAAGCTCTGCTTGCTGGATTGCATATTGCAGCTTGCTCCCCAAATGTACAATACATAATTCAATGGAGTCTGGTGTAGTTGTCAGCTTTTCCTCAGAAAGAAACCAGCTGCCTAAAATGCTGAAGGAATAAAGTATTTTTGGAAGAGCTTCCCCTCATGGATTTCTACAGCTCCTCTCAGCTCATATTACTAAGAGAGATACAATAACAAATTTGCAGAAAATGGATGAAATCTGGACTTAAAGCCAAATGAAGGTTGCTGCCTCCACTGACTTTCCCCACTCTCTGACCTACGATTATGCATGAGAAATGGGAAAGAAAGAGAGCAACCTTGTCTTTCTCAAGCTAATTTACGCTTTCTGTGTCTAGAGCTGTTCATGTTTTCTCATCTGTGTGATGATTAGTGAATCCCTGAGACACAGACCTATAAAAAGCATTTCATACATCCATAACATGAAAACCTACAAGTCATTTAGGGTATACTTTCACAAGCATACCAGGAGGGAAACCCTGGTCTCCAGGACAGTCAGAGTATCTCATATCTGTACTGTTCAGTGATTTTACATTCTGGAGAGGACTAGCTTTCTTCATGTGGGCTATTAATGACATAAATCTTTGTTTGATGGCTGTAGTACAACCCTTTTTGTCTCTTTGCACATAAGCCTTCACAGCTCACATAATTTCCACATTTCTGTCCTACCACAGTGTGTGGTGGTGGAGTGTCCCATGTATGCACTCTGTGGTGGCATGTTCTGTATTAGGACACTTCATGCCACACATGCTGAAAGGCTTTCTTTAGGGCTCTTCAGTGCTAAAGTAAAATTTTTGTACATGGCTAACAAAGCATAGCCAGAAGCTCATTTCTTGAACCCTCATGGCCATCAAAACAGCTGCTAAATACAATGCAGACAAACATGACATAAAAGATATAAAAATACCCTTGTGAAATCTTCCTTACAAAGACTAAAATATTGATAGACTTCCGTACCCTCAAATTCCTACTCCATATAAAATACAGAAATATGAATTATGTTTCTCCTGTGTCCTCCTCTCATATTTCCCTACTATAAAATACCACACAGATAAAGTGTAAATTAGTTCTCCCAATTCTCACAGCTATTAAAGAAATAAATACATGAATCCACATCTCTCTTCCCTCACACACCTATGCAATAAACCATTTAAAGCATCCATTACTCTTGTGAGCCCAATCTTTCTCATCTGTGATATCTGTGGTGTTACAACAGAGTGAAGTATGCAAAATGAAAAGCCTCTATAAGGCCAAATAGTTAAACCCTTTATGCAGGTAGCTAGAATCTCTCAACAATTGTTCCCCTCCTATACCTGTGTTACCTAGACATGAGACACTGAGACAGTCTGTGTCCTCCACGCTGTGCCTGTAGAGAGAAAAATATGCAAGGACCACAAACTCTGATGAGCATGTAGAGTGACCAGTTTATCATCATATATATATATATATATTTACAGAAATGTACATATGAAATAAATTAAATTAGAAGCCTATATATATATCACATATATATAAATATATATGTGATCAGCCTACCATAATTTAAAGAAAGACCTTATCCTGCTCACCAGTGTGCTGAAGAAGCATCTTGTTGACAGAAGGGAAAAAAAACCAGCTACATAAGCCTCTACCTGCTCTGTTGAAGGCTGTATTATGGAAAAATTGACCTATGGGATACAGAGATAATATTTTCTTTGGGAGTAGCAGGAGATGAAGAGAACCCTTTTGGGAAAGTAGGGACTGGGGAAAGATGGACTTATCGTACATGAGAAAGGCTGTTGTCTCCTTCCATAGCTTCCTACTCAAGGTGCAGAAAAAACTAATAGGAAAGGAAGATCATAGACTACCAACACCAACTGCCAATCCATTCCCTTCTGCTTTTGCTTCGTTTTAAATGGGGTAGTGACATGCATCCTCTCTGCACAGCTGGCATTCTAGCATCTGAGATGTGTGTCAATGAGCTTTTGTGATCATGTATCTTGTGGAGCACATCCTCCTGAAGAATTTGCCTAGATGATAGTGGCTATGCTGCTGGGGGCTGGGTAGCAACCAGCAGTGTTAGAAAATGGTGACCAGGGTCGTGATCTCACTTTCAGACATATCTACAAAATTACCAAGAGAATTAGCACCTAGACACCCACAAAGTTCCGCAGCGTTGTCCAAAACTTACCTCCCACCAGAGTTTCTTTCCTGCCGTCAGCAACAAAACTGTGACTTAAATATCTATTTGGAAATCCCATGTGAATCCTTCAGACAACACATGCAGGAATGACTGTAATACAACCTAGGCACTAAATGAGCTGTTTGCCAGCTTTATGGTTTGTATGAGGAGTTCTGAGGACAGAACTTCACAAACCTAGTGAGTCATAAGTCAGAAAACTAAGAAACCTACAGACTTAACATTAGATAACAAAGTTGGAAGACAGTAATGTTGCAAATCTACCTTGTGACTGTCAAGCACATACAGAGAATGGCAGAAAGGACCAAGGGTGTAGCTGTATGAACTCCTCTCTTCCCTGCTCCATATGAACTTGTGGAAAATTCATTGTTGTGGCATGGGTGTGAACAATATCAAGACTTTTCACCCAGATATAATGGAGGCGCTTATGATAGAACCATAGAATAGTTTGAGTTTGAAAGGGAATTTAAAGTTCATATAGTTCTACTCCCCCATCATGTGCAGAGACACCTTCTGCTAGACCAAGTTGCTCAAAGACCCACCTCAACCTGGCCTTGAACACTTCCAGGGATGGGGCATCCACAACTTCTCTGGGCAACCTGTTCCGGTGTCTTACCATTCTCACAGTAAAGAATTCCTTTGTAATATCTCAACCTACCCTCTTTCAGTTTGAAGCCTTTCTCCCTTGTCCTATCACTACATGCCCTTGGGTAATTCAGTGCTGAGCACAATATACGCTTTGTCTGAATTTTGCTTTTCTCAACTATAAAAAAGGCAAATGCAATTGAACATGACTGCCATGGTTAACTAGTTCATATCTGTGCAATGTTTTGACTGAAGATGTAAATTGTAAAGGCAGGGAGGCCCTGCAGAGAGACATCAACAAATTAAAGGACTGGGTAATCACCAACCATGGGAAGTTCAACAAGGGAAAGTGCTGGATTCTGCACTTAGGGTGGGGCAACTCAGGATGTATGTACAGACTGAGGAATGAGATGCTGGAAAGCAGTGCCATGGAAAGGGACCTGGGGGTCCTGGTCAATGCAAAGTTGAATATGAGTCAGCAGTGCCCTGACAGCCAGGAGGGACAACCGTGTCCTGGGGGGCATCAGGCAAAGCATCACCAGCCAGTCGACGGAGGGGATTTTCCCACTCTGCTCTGCACTGGGGCAGCCTCGCCCTGGATTTTGTGTGCAGTTTCAGGCACTGCAATATAAGAAAGTTATTGAGCTATTAGAGAGCGTCTGAAGGAGGGTAACGGAGATGGTGAAGGGCCTTGAGGAAAAGCCGTATGAGGAGTGGCTGAGGTCACTTGGTCTGTTCAGTCTGGAGAAGACTTAGGGGACATCTCATTGCAGTCTACGAGTTCCTTCTGAGGGGAAGAGGAGGGGCAAGAACTGACCTCTTCTCTCTGGTGATCAATGACAGGTCTCAAGGGAATGACCTGAAATTGTGTCAGGGGAGGTTTAGGTTAGATACTGGAGAAAGGTTCATCCACCAGAGGGTGGTTGGGCACTGGAACAGGCTCCCCAGGGAAGTGGTCACAGCACCAAACCTGACAGACTTCAGAAGCATTTGGACAATACTGTCAACCACATGCTGTAACTCTTGGGGATGGTCCTGTGCAGGGCTAGAGGTTGGACTGGGTTTCTGTGCTTGTTGTTGTTAAGATACACTGAGATTCTCATTATTCTAACCTTTACCAACACCCATTTGCAGTGATGAGTTTTCGTCAGTCTTCAATAAAAGTTAACCCATTCTGAGATATTGTTGCCATTTTTAATATATTAGTAGTCAGATAGGCTTATCAATTACTTTAACAGCAAAAAATAGAAGTAGCAAGATTTGATTTGAATGCATCCAATCAGGCCTTACTGGGAAAAGAGATACAACTTTGCTGTCTGCTGAGACTTCATCTCTGCTGCTGGATAGGTTGTTCCTGGAGGACTTTATAAAGACAAATTTTACTTTTCATTGTTTCATGTAGTTCTCTTGGCTTTAATGAGATTGGAAAGATTACTTAAGAAGTGAATGTGGTTTGTAATTTTAACTTCTTTCCATTAGCAGGCCATACAACTTTAATAAAATATAAGGTGAAAGTTCTTAAGAATGGCAGAGCACCTGGACATTCTCAAACAGTTGTCTCTGACTGGTTCATTAGCCAGTCTTTTCATAAAAATAATACAAATGATGGGTGGCTGTGGCACAGTCCATTCTCACATGATCTGCCATGTCTATTACTAACTTCTTCATATTAGAATTATCACTTTATGTTAAACCAACAATTTAATAGTGTATTTTGTTGCATCTCTTTTACATCCATCAACATGATACTGCCAATTTCCTCTCTTAAATTAAATTTTTGAGACTGTTCTTTCATTTTTCTAGCCCAGATTCATGATTTCCTTGCATGCTATAAATATATGCAAATTTTGGTTCTCCTTTTTTACTGCGTCTGAGGCATGAAACACCCTCCACAGCTCTGGAGAATAGCTTGTACATCTTACTATCCACTTACTAACATTTCTTTTTCATAAAAGTGAGATTAAGCATGGATTCTGTGAAATAAAATTCAGTATCAAAGCATAGCTTATATATAAAGCTATTCTAAATCAAATCTACAGCAAGGATATCATGTTCATACTGATGCACTGAGGAAATATTAATTCTGAAAAATGAAACATGCATTTACAGTGCCAAGTTTCTCTCTTTTTTCTGAATTTTCTACTCTCCCCTACTCCCTACTCTGCTTTAAAGTGCCACAGAAGACTTTTCAGCATTCGGTTTGTAGAATCTCATAAAAGCTATGTGATTGAAATTCTCCAGACACAGCTTGGCTTCAAGATGTAAATAATGTTCTGATACTGATTTCCAGAAGCTCACTAAAAGCCTAAAATTTGCAACTTAACTGTTCTCAGGGAGAAAAAATGAAAAGAGAAAATAAAGAAAAAGAGAGAAAAAAATAAAAATATAATTCAAGAAGGGACAAAAAATATTACTCCCAGCAAGTTCAATCTTTTAAAGCTTCTTCCCTGAAAGACAAGCTTAAACTTGCCTGAGCACTTCCCCAGCCATGATTTATGTTGGAATTTACTATGTGTTGGCAAGATTTTGCAGTCCATTCAGTCCAAGCTCGGGCTCAGCTACCAATGAAAGCAAAATAAATACTGAAGATTAATATTTACAGGAGGTCAAAGTAGCATGAAAGAATAAGAGCAAATTTATTATGTAATTATTTCTTTTATAATTATTATTTTTGCTTACACTTGCTAACCCTTTAGATTAAGAAAAATTATCCATTTGTATGGGTGACATACACAAAAGGAGGCTACATAGCTTCAAATATCTGACAGTTCTGGGGATTAAGAGAATAATTTGGTTTATTATGACTGTCTGGGTCTCTTGACCTAGCTGAGATGTGAAGAAATATGTGCCAGGTATTTTATTTTCCATGGGAATTCCTCTGTGTGGGCCAACAGGGCAAAATATGTGTTTCAGTAAGAACATTTACCACCATTCTCTGGAGCAGGGGGAAAAGGAAAATACTGAGGAGAGTAAAAAGGGGAAACAAAAAGAAAAAAAAAAACAAACAAACAAACAAAGAAAACTCAACAACCCTGTTTTAAAAAGAACTATATATTTCCTCTCTATTATATCTCCAGGTACTGATCAAATCTTTTGTGACTGTTTTCATAGCCAATGTGGTTACCTATAGAGTTGCCCATATCTGTCACCTGTGAGCTGAGATTTTCTTGCTTTGTATGTATGAGCTTATACCAGTGTAACTAACTTACTTCACTAATCAGGAAGCAGTTAGGAACAGATAGGTGGGGTTTTTTCCATGCAATTTTTCTGTCTTCTCTATGTGAAGAGATGCACATTTTTTGTGCAACCATGTCCTCTAGTTTGAAGCACCTTTTAAACCCAGAGAAAAAAAGTAGTTGATTAAAATGATTATTTGCTATCACATATAAAAATTATTGCCAGATTATATCAGAACCATTTAAGAAGCTGAATCTTTCCTGAAAACTCTTCTGGTCAGTGCTGCTTATCACAAAGACCATGGTCACACCCATAGGTTTATTCTGTGCTGAAAACCTCCTCCATCTGTAGAAGAATCTCCCCCTAAAAAATAGGTGCTGGGGAAGCTCGCTATGCAAATAAATGCACATATTAACCAACCTTTTTCACATTAACCAAGGCTCTTTGCCCATTAAGATCTTGCTTGTTTTCTCTGGTCTTTCCTGCCGCCCATCTCTAAGGAAAGGACAGGTCAACATCATCCAAAACAGGTCTGTATAGCAGGTTAGGAGTTCTCCCAAGTCAGCTGTCCACAATTGCCCTTCATTTAAAATGTAGGAACTGGTGATGTGTTAACAGTCCATTTCTGTGTGAAATATGACCGATTTTGTTCAACCACTATTGCAGGACTGATTGTGGTTGTCTGTAGGTGTCCCTTTCTAACTCTGGTACTCTTGTTTTACAGGCAAAGTGACACATACTATGCCTTTCCTGAACAGTAGAAAATTCAGTGAATTTTCTCCTTTCTTTTATCCTCTTTCGCACTTTTGATTGTTCCATGGAATTTAACTTAGCATTGAGAGAGCTATGTGTAATGGTATGGAAAATGTTTTCATATATGGGGTATTCTGACAGTCTGTGGGATCTGGATGCACTGAGCATAGTGCTTGACAAGGAGGTCCTAATTTTCTGTCACATACAATCTTGTTTTATTATTTTCACCAGCGCAACTGAATACTAGTCACTTACTTTCTTGCCTGGGAGCATTCTGGATCCTGTTTTCACTTGCTCTGTAAAGACTATCCTCACTGATGAGACAGAAGTGAGCCATGCACAGAGATGTTACACTGTTGAACCTCAGTCCATGTTTCTGCTTCTGTTGCTTAAACTGGGAAGTAAATCTCTGGGATTGGCTGCGTCTACATTTGGTGAAGATATGAATTCTGCATTCCTCCTGAAGCCCAGGTTCTTGCATAGGATCCATCTAACAATGATAAAATCTACAATGTTGATATTAGTGTCTTTAAAAACCTTGCAATACTTTCAGGGTACATTATTTCCATGGTGTGATTCACTTAGTCTTAAACTAGTCACCAAAAATAGATCAAAGAAGTCAATTCTCTACAGCTGGTTCTCTGTCTCCACTGCTCCAACACAAGCCTTCTTCTATGAGCTCATTCCTTTGCAAGAGTTTGAAGTTAGGCTGGTACAAATCCCACCAGATGTATTTGCATCTCCTATAGGAAGTCTGAACAAAGATTTCCAGAAACTCTGCCTGTCTCTTGGTAGGTAAATGGAACCCTTCTAAGGAGGAATTCAGACCAGCTCGTGATGAGTAGGTGACAGAGCTGCCATCAGAACAGGAACAGAATAGCAGGGCATACTCATAGGATAAGGAGGTGTTACTTAAAGTGCTCTATGGGGAATAGACTGCACCTGAACTTTTCTCTCGGGCCTGTGAATCAGCCCTGGGGGATTGCCCCAGGAGGCAGGCAGCATGAAGAGCCTTCAGCTGGTCCTTGCTCAGCAGAGTGGATCCAGGTATTGCTCCCAGAGAGGGCTCTGCTCTTATGTAGGTTCTTCCTATGCAAGTGTAATGAGGAGACTGAAAACAGCAGATGTTACTAGAGACAAGGAGTTAATGCAGTTTCTTATCTTCCCTAAGAACTGTTTATCCCATAAAACTAACGGGTTTAGCAGAAGTGAAGAAGCAGATATCGTACCGTAAACAAACTGGTTTAATTTACTCAATTTTTTTCTTGAGAGGAGGGACTATTAACAGAGTAGAAACTGGAATGAGGTCTATGGTTTTATTTCTTGAAGCAGGTATGATTTGCAGTTAATTCTTTTTGAAGGCAATCACTGTAATTAAAGAAGAGAAAAAGGATTAAAGTTTGCCTTGCAACTGCTGTTAACGTTTGCTCGTTGTAAATGAAGAGAAATAGAAGAGTCTTGCTCTCAATATCCTTCAGTTTTGTCATTGATTATTTTAATTCCTGCCATTGCTTATTAGCATATGTTCATTGCTTGTTAACATTATATCAATACAAAAGCAACAGCCTTCACCATGTGCTTCAGTCCCTAATAGCACTAAAAACAAACAAACCCTGAAAATTTTAGATAATAGTGGGGAAAATGTGCATATCAGCCAAATGTGTTTATTGTGAATATACTAACTTTTCTCTTTTTTTAACAATTTGTATTTGGAGTTTCTGCCCTGGACCACCAGCATACTTCCTCTGTTTTACTTAAACTTTCTTTTCCCTTCCAAACATAATTCTTTTCAAGAACCTTCAAGTGCCATTCTTCTGCAGTCTGAAATTCAGTATCTGAGTTATATCCTGGGGATTGCAGTGGTATTATATTGTCAACAGGGCTGCAGCTGTTACTATCATGTATAACACATGTTTAGAGTATAATTTTTTTCCCTCTCCCAATTCTTTGAGTTTGGTTCTTTTTTTATCTTTTGATGGCTTCTTGGGAGAAAAGTGAAAAAAAAGAGGAATTAACTGGAGTCCCCAAGCCATTACAAATGTAGATATGAGACCTTCAGATTAAAATAATTGGCACATCAGTCCAGCACTCGGTGGGCAAAGATCCACGTTTTTAAAACGTCCGCTGTCACTACAGTTGCTCTACTGAGAAAATGTAAGAAAGACCAGAAGAGCCTGGAGATGAACTGTGAACATACCATTAAGGAGTCCAGCTGAAGTGCTCAAATTGAAAGCATGTTACAGCACTGGGATGTTTATACTTCAACTCCATCCTCCTTGTCTGCTCCTGCTTTTCAATCCAGAGTAGGGAGCATGGTATGCAACTTCTGCCTGCACCGTGTTACCCACCAGCACGCCTGTGATAAACAGTTTGTGGGAACCTGCCCACTTTCAAATGAGTACTAGTACAAATGGAAGTATCCATGAAGCCAAGAGAAGGTTCCATTAAAATATTAAACATGTGTAAAACGAGGATTAAAGACAGTGAAATTCTCAAACAGCAACACACTGCTATTGAATATTATCTTTCTTGCAGCAAAGTAATTTTCAATATGTGGACTATCAGTGGTCTGGAAGGGATTTCTTAAGAGATTTGAAAGGTAACTAAGAAAAACAAAGGACATCATCAGGAAGCTAACATTTGTTTTTCAAGTATTCATGCTTAAAAAAAATATGGGAAAAAAAGGTTAGTTGAAAAATAATGAAAATGACTGCAACTCAGTAAAGCAATGCATTGAATAGATAAAGTACTTATATTGTGATGCACTGAAGTAGTGTCTTTGGTAAATTTCACTTTATTCTCTCGTGTTTAGTTCTGATGGCAAGAAATTTCTCCCTGGCATGGAGAACACTTTAGTGGAACTGGTCTGACACTGGTGAAAGAAGTAAGAAATAATCTATTATTTTGCAGAAACAGGACGACAAACTTGAAATCCAAAAGTCATGTGACTTGACATAATAAAACAGTAGTGAACATGTGACTGGAACCCATGGCAACTTGTAAAAAACAAACATAAACCAAAATAACATCTATCTTTCCAAATTCTGGGTGCGTTTAAGCCAGGGTAAAAACAGAATAATTGTTTTATCACAAATCATGTTGGATCTCAATCTAAGTATACAAAAACAGAGTCTATGTCCCTATATCAACAAGATTACAGAACAGAAAAAAAGCACTGCAGCAGCTGATCTCCCATTTCTTTTCTTAATGTTAGGTAAAATGGTTGAAATTCCAGAAGGTAGTGTAAGAGCTCTGTCATGGTCCTTGAATTTCCAAAAGCAACCAGACAATAATATTTTGCTAAGGAGGTTATGAGAAAGAAGCCTTTAAAAAACACTAAATTAATTTTTAAAGGCTTAAAATAGAGTGGCAGTTCTGAGACACTTCAAATTATAACAAGACAGAAGCAGAAAGAGTTATTTTCAAGCTATCCAGATGGATGAGTGAAACTGCACAAACATGGCTTTATTTTAAAGAAAAGATCTATTCATGGGTCTAATCCAGAAGTCAACTGCTCTGTTTGGATTCTCCCAGAACTCAATGTATCTGCTGTATCTATCCCAGGCTCACCAATGCACCACAGCAGAACAACTGTACTTATTTATTAAGACAAAAAAAACTTACACAAATGAAACCCAAATTAAAAACAAACAAACAAAAACAAACAAACAAAAACCCCAAGAAAACAACAACAAAAAAGAAAACAATACCAAAACCTAACCATCAAGTTGCATGCAACATTAACGTACATAATCACAGGACTGTATTTCCACTGCTCTCTATCACCTTGAAAACTCACCTTCATTTTATGGACTTTGTCGCAAATTTTTGCATTTCACACCAGTTTGTGATACCTTTGGGAGACTGTGCTTTTGTCTTTGTTGAGATGGATTAGAAATCCCAAAAGCTGTGACTCTGGACCTATGCGATCAACAACAGCATTCATCATAATAATATAAAAGTTACTGGGTCTGCCTTGGAAGCTAAACTTTTTTCCTTGTGCTTCCTTTTGGAGGAAAATCTAGAACCATGAAACAGTGTAATGACACGTATCTACAAGAGCCACATACAGGAATACTTTATTGTATTCAGTCAGTATTGTAATCAGTAAGTAATTAATATGCATAGTAGTTTTATTGCCATTCTGGTGATAGAATAATTGGGCAACAGTGTTCTTTCAGACAGCCTACTATGTCTGCTTATGGCTCTGAAAGTTGGAGTCAAGAAAATGAACTTCATGGTTCAGCAGACTGAGCTGTCTTAGTCTCCATCCACTTCTCACATTTTCCAAGGAATTCTTCTGCCAAATAGGTAAGATAAACCAATATTTCTAAAACCACTAAAAACTTATGTTGCAATGAGTGTAGTAACAGATTCAAGCACGTCCTTTTTTCATTCACATTTCATTTTCTGCATGCAAAACAGTTCACTAGGAGAAATGGTTGAAAAAATGGAAAATGAACATCAAGGAGCCTACACTGAACCTGCCTTGCAGATAAAAACTTCATTGGTCTGTTTAATTTCTGATTCTTTGATACTTGGCACTGTCTAAGTGCAAAGTACGATATTTTTTCATTGTAATTAATATTAATGTAATTTTTGCAATCTCGGTAAATAGAAGAGGTGTGTCTTTTTTTCAAGCATGCGACCTTAAAGTATTATTTATATATTTGATGACATACCTAGCAAATAATCTTTCCAATCAGCTTAGGCTACAGCTTGTATGTAAAGACTTTGGTGAATAGACTGTAAAATTACAAAAAAGGGGGAACTGCTAGATTGGAACAAAACTCATCAAATTGTACATAAGAAGTGCGTTCTGCACAGGTTTAAACCCACTAAAGGTTTATCTGGAAAAATAGATGGAAAAGAAAAGAATATCTCAGAATAGCCATGTTTCAGCAAACACTAAGGGGATTCAAGAGAATAGGACTGAAGATGCTGAATCAGAACAAGAGCCAACCCACTCCAGGAAGCTGCTGTTGGCTGTCATCAGTAGTGCTCAAGGAAAGATCAAATCTGACCCTTGCATTGAGTAGTCACCAATGAACTTGTCCTCCATAAATTTGCCTATTTCCTTCCTAAAAACATTTATTCTTTTGGCTTTCATCACAACTTAATTATACACTGTGAAAAGGTACTTGCTTTGGCTTATTTTCAGCCTGCTATTTGATAATTTCATTGACTCTACCTGGTTTTTTGACAATGCCAAAACTATTAGCTTTGACAATTTTTTCACTGATGTCAGCTGTTCTCAAAACAAATTTGGATCTGAGCAGGAAAGGTTTTTCAACACAAACAAAGAAAAAAATCTTGTCTGAATTGGAAAAAGTGCTTTTTCTGCCAGATAACAATTTTAGAGAGGAGAGCCAGAGATACTTGAACTAAAAACCAGGGTAATATGGAGGAAATTTGGTAAGACAGAAATACATGTCAGTTGCCATTTGAAATTCCTTATCTTGTTGCATTTTTTCTTCAGAGCTTAGTTCTTGTTGGTTGATGTGGACAACGTCCTTTAATTTCAGGAACACTGCATTCATGCCATTGCTAGACTGGAGTTGCCTGGCACCAGAAAATGCAGTGACTGAACATCATGGTTTCACATCTAATACAGGTCCAACCTAAAGGAGAGAATTCAAATGTTTGACTGCCACAGCACATCCTGGCATTTGACAAGATCTATGGAGGTAGAAACCAAATGGGAGAGAAAGAGAGCAGCTAGATTTGTTAGTAGAGCAGCAACATGCAATGAAGTGTAGTGTAGACTTACGTCTGTGCTACGTTAGAGGAAATCTTTATCTCCATTGTGGATTACAGTTAGACTTTCAACTGACTCCTGTTTCCTAGGATACAGTAAGAAAGTACCAGACTCTAATGAATTTGCTGCCTAACACATGTTGAGATGTAACATATGATGGGAGTTTTCATATTACCCTTTTCTTTTACAGTCCCAAAGACTGTGTGCATTGAAATGAACTGTTGATTACAGCAAACGATGCTCAGAGAGCTGCTGTGTTTAAAACAGAGCTCTTGGATTTTGCTCTCTCTGCTTTTTATAATAATTTTTTTTCAATATTTGGTAATTTTTTTTTTTTTTGAGTTTTGGGGTTTTTTTCTGTTTGGGACACTTCACAGATGTTCACTGAGATATCTTTATGCTTACTATTGTCTCAGGAATATATAAATATCAGTGATATGAGTACTTGGGACAGTCTAACTAAATTTCAACATTGCTAATCACTTAGTTGCATGGTAAAGACTCACCATGTGTAGAATTACCTGTTAAAAAGTGTTTCATCTGTGCTTCTTATACAAGATGCACACATGAAACCTTGGAGAAAGACAGGTATCTTTAGAAGTAAATTTGCTCATCAGTTTTAGGTACATGTCTTAGGATAGCATGAACTGCTCTTTGAAATGGCCCTTTTCTCTTCACCATCAGTGTGGTGAACTCAGACCACCAGCTTTCACTGCAGTTAAACAGCTGAAGGTAGCTAAGGGGACTTTTGTTCCCTCCTCTAATTTCTCCCAGTTCTGATTTTCCTTACCAAAAAATTCTTAGAAGATATTGAAACCAAACGAGAGAAACAAGTAAAGAATTAGGTTAGCATACAAGTACCACGACAACTGCTTTAAGAATGTCTTTTATATAATCTTTTTTTATCATAAACTCTAAAAGTTAGGAAGCAATCAACACACAAAGAGCTCCATATTCTGTATGTATGACACAGGAAAAATTAAACAGATGGAGTTTCAGTTTTGTCCTTGTGCTGTGGGACACAAAGTCATGACACGTATTACTTCAAAATCCATAATCTCTTCTCAGGAGTTCACATTTGAGATTTTGAAAGGCCTGAATGATCTTTAATTAATAAAATAGGTGGTCTCTGCATTTCACTGTAAAGGTCATTGTAGAAGCCTTCAAGGAGAGTATTGAGACTATAGATCTATCTATAACAAGCTCTGCCTACTTTCTCCATCACTGGAGGACTAACTTTCTCTCAGTAGTCCATTGGAAAGGTTAAACTGAAGTTTTAAATGCTGAAACAATACCTTCACTAAATATGTTTCTAATGTGTTCTGTTTGGGTGTAGTTTTCTTCTTTTCAGAAAGAAATCTCTTAGAGATGTTACAAGTACAGTGATGTCAATCAGTCTCCCCAAGACAAGTGTACCTCTGTAAAAATATAAGAATGGAAAATTATCATGAAAACATTGCGTCTGGATTTACTCTATACACAAATCATAATTCTAGGAAATAATACAGTATCCTGAAAGAAGCCTTTTATTTCTAATGACAAGGCAGGTATCTTGAGAGTAGCCTTGTTATGTATTTTTCATCACAGATCTGAAACAACTTTTCTCCTACTTCTGTAATTCCATCTCTCAAATAGAAGGTACAGACTCATTTCCAGGGAAAGCAGTGTAGTCATATAATCTATGCAATTATTTACATTTGATTTCTGTCAAATCGATGGTGCCCTCCCAGACAAAAGCTTTATATAGGGCTCTTGCTTCTTTCCTTCTCAGGAAACAGAGACTGCCACACAGACACCACCATGCAGCCATCTCCTCTACACCACCCGTCCTGGGCAAACGCTAGGAAACGGCAGGTTGGAAATGTCTGGAAATGTGCACTGTGTGCTATCAAGAGCAGTGTTTTAATCACCTTAACATTAAAGATGGATTCTTCAAAGAAATTCCAAAAAGAATTTGTTGTATACATTTTGTTCATTGCTTTGAAGACAGGAATATCATTACCATAACCAGCCCTTCACCAACAGTCTCACAGGAAAAGGGGCGGGGGGTAACAGAGAGAAGCTACATGAAGTGTAATAGTTACAGACTCAAGCAGAATATCAACAGCTGCAAGGTTAATTACAGATCTTGCCAAAATATATTAATAAAAAAAGAAAATGAAAAGAAAGGAAAATCTAAGCTTCAAAAATAAAAGATAAGAAATTCTTTAGAGTAATTATAGGCTGCTGAGGCCTTATGATAATAATAAAGAAAAACATCTGACTGAATTGATGCTGGAAGAGACAGTGACAAGAGGAATACAGGTTGAAAAAAATAATTAAAATCAGCTATCTTGGGTAAGCTGTCATTCAGTCTAAGGAAGAAAAGAAATGCTAATAAAATATTAATAGGATCTTTTTGAGATTTTTAATATCCTTCTTTTATACACAGGTAGCACTCCAGTTTGTCACTCAAGAGTATCAGACTTAGAAGTACCAGACAAACAAATGCATGAAAAGTGGGGAGAAATGAAGAGGTTTTGGGCAAGAGTGTTTGACCTCAGAAAGAAATCACCAAGACATTCAGGCAAGAGCTGTTTGGAGAATATTTTGTGGAAAATCACTGACTCTGCTTTGCTTCTCAGAGGAAATTATAGCAAGGAGGAAAAGTTATTTCAGATTGACAGACACCAAATGTCAGCAATCATGATATAATCAGTGCAGACTTTATTATATTTAAGTGGTTTGAAAGTCGGCAGATTTCAGACAGCTTCAGAATCTAGAGGAAGACTGTGTCTAATAGATAGTCTTATGAATATTACATACACAAGCTCTGTGTAGCATTGCACGTATTTTATGTCTCTGCAGCTTCTTTGTCAATACCCCTTTTGCACTGAATGCCCTTCTTAAGCTGACTTGAAAACCCTCTGCCTTCCCATGTTTCAAGTCTTTACATGAAGCCACTTTGCTGCTGACCCAGCCCAGCTCTGTAACGAGCTCCAGAGAAAATATACTTTGTCAGTCCAGAAAATCACTGAAGTCACTGTGCTCAGACAAGTTCAAGGCAACTGCTAAATATTAAAAATGTGTCGTGGTTTTTTTTCTTCCTTGTAATGTAACTAGACCTTGCTAGAAAATGTTATTACCTTAGGGGTGGTTCTCAATCCTGTCTGTCTTAGGCAGCTGCTAGGACAGGCTTACCATCAGCCCTTTTTCTCTCCACAGATAAAGCTGCAGAGGATGACACACATCCCAGACACGTGACATGGGGTGACTGCACCACTGTGTAATCTGCAGCTGCACTACATCTGTCACAGCTATCGCAGCTACTGCACACCTCAGCCCAGATGCCATTAATTTTAACTCTACACCTGCAGCGTGCCCGATCTCTTAAGAGACACTTTAACAAGCTCTTCCCTTCTAAATCAGCAGACTTCCAACTCAGACATAACTGATTAAACTGGTAAGTTTTCTAAGGAGATGGAAGGGCAAAGTGAGGGAAATAATTAAAGTCCTGCCCACGGAAATGTGTCGCATGGTTTGTGATTGTCACTAATGACAGGTGTGTATCTGTGGGTGGAAGGAGAACGGATATTTATTCATTACTGGAGTAAGCTGCCTTGGATATAATGGCTGCTGATAATAATGCCTATTTTAGGATTGTTTGACAGTTCCCATCAAGCACAGAAAATGGTAAATTCCAGTAGGTTGTTTCATCGGAAAGGAGCAGGGTAAGGGAGGAGTGAATGTCAGAGCAGAATTTAGTCATGTCTGACAACAAGGTTGTGGGACAGACATTGTGTTCTTCATGCTAAAAATCGCTGGTGAGCATTCTTACACCATTGTGATTTAGAAATTTAACAAAGAGGCCATGTTTGTAAAACAAAAGTGACCTTTACTGCAACTGTGTAAAGCCAATCAAATATTGGCAAATCCTAAAAGCCTACAAAACTCTCAGGTCAGTTACAATCTGGAGCTAAATATTTCTGAAAATGATACCTTCATTCAGCATGCTTGTCCAGGGTGCTTCAGTGGTGACCAGACATGTTCCCATGTGAGAATGAGCTCCCCCTGCACAAGTGTGAGCTATGCATCTGTACCATCTCACAGCTCCTGCTGAGAATAGGTTCACCATACACTCTCTGCTTCCACTAAAAAGTGGAATCTATTCCCCTTCTAACCAAAAACTACAAGTATGGCTGGATAGGAAAATGCTGACAAAAAAACTTTGTACATGTATACAAGCAGAGATCAGAGACTAATGGGGGACAAATAGGTGAGAGAGGTCCTGTGGTGAGAGCAGACTTTTTGTGACACAGAATAGAGAAGATGAAGATTCCAGAGGCCTCACAATAATTTTGCATTGCTGTGTCCTCTATGGAGATCTCTTCTGTCAGGTCCATATACAAAACCCAAGGGGGCGTAAATCATCTGGTGAGCAGGTACTTGGTGTGGCAATAAACCCCTTCCAGTCTCTGGTTCCCAAGACCTCAGTTCACAGCTAAGTCTGGAGAACATACAACAAATATGATATGGAGTCATTGCACACTGAAAGATGACAGAAGATACTACAGAATTGGATGAAAACATATATGAGTATTTGAAAATGTTGATTCAATGGCCTCAGCTATTCTTACAAATAAAAATTACTGCTTGAAACACAGGACAAAATGAAAATGTGTTAAGGCAGCTAAGCACAGGTTGAAGGACTGAGTATTCACGTACAGGCAGCAGGGAGCACAGCTGCTCTCTCAGGCTGGATGCCAGTGCAGCAGACCTCCAACCCCACGTGGAGGCAGTTCCTGGCATCTCCAGCTTCTCCAGCTGTGGCTACACGCTGCACCAGTCTATTTGAAGCTGACACACGGTTCTCCCTCATAATATGGTGAGGGGAGGGAGGGGCCATCTGTCTCCAGGCCTTCAGCAAAGGGATTTGTAGTGGCCTCCATTTCCACGCGCAAAAAAACCCACCTGTGCGCAGCAGACCCGTGTCTACTGCTTAGAGGTAGCAAAAAGTACTGACAGAGGGGAGGACCAAGTTCAGAAGTACTGAAAAATGTTGTGTTCCTGAACTATCATGTCTTGAGGATGAATAGGGACAGAAGACCATTTGAAATGCAGAGGGTCAAATTAGATGGCAAGCTGTGATTGCTTTGATTTCTGAAACCTATGATGTGCTGCAGTTCTGCAGGCAAATGGCCAGATTGAATCAAAACAGTTCAATGTCTTACTCAGGGTCTTTCCACTGATCCAGGCCATTTTCTCCTGTTTCAGATATGGGTGTTAACAAAACAAAAACCCAGCAAACAAGTAACGGATTCTGAGAGAAGCTGCTACCAGGGTCATGATCTTCGATACCTCTTATTGGACATTATGTACTCTTTGAAACTTAGAAAATTAAATACTTTCCAGAATTAGTAGATTTTAAATAGCATTTACTGTAATAGTCAATGATGATAAACAAACAACTTACACAAGTCTTAGAGAAGCATATCTAAGATTTTTTACATGACAATTGTAAAAGGAATATGTATGTCATGGATAAGCTGGTATCCAGGAATAACCTGTACTGCAGACAAAGCTCTAGAATATTCTTGTTATTTTTTGTAAATGTATCTCTATAATTTATAATTCTGCTCAGCTTAATTGCCATACCTATGAGAGACTCAAATATTGCTTCACACTTATTTACAGTTATGTTTGAAAAGATCACAATAAAACATAACATTACTGTGATTATATAAGCAATTAAGAAAGATGTTTTTATACCACCTTCTAAATAGAGTACGTATATCATCCAAGTATGCACATCTCACTGATTTTTCTGTGACTTTGATTAACAAGATGTGCTGGACTCTGCAGTGAGGATTCATCTCACATGGAGATGTTTACAGGTTAGACATCTACAGCTTAACTATTCAACCTTGGCCACTTTTGAGGCAATGGAAAGGAATGAAAGAATGACTGACCTACTCCTTAAGCATGCATTTAGGATGGATCAAATGAACTGGACCCCTAAAATATTTATTTCTCTTCCATTAATTTAAAGGGGACCTAAGAAATATATCTCAGGTGTAGACAGACACATTGCAGGAGTACAGCCCACAGTGACTGTCTGAAAACAGCACATATCTTCCTACATCAGTTCCCCATATACTTCCACAGCAAAGGGGAAAACTAAATGGAATTTCAGTTCTTTCTGGGATTGGGTCTGTGAGATATCTAGAAAAACATATTTTACTATGCAAAAAGGAATGAAAAATTTAATATTTACTTCGTGAACCCCACAAATGCAGTACTTGGCAGACATTAAACCTGCAGCAATGATCTGGCTAGCTGAAAGTGGAAACCTGATCCAAGTCAGGAGAGGTTCTAATCAAAATGCAACTTGTCAAATATCAGTACTACCTGGTGAACAAAGGTGTTTGTGATGGCACGAGGCTGCTTGAGAATAGACTCTGTCCTTTTCGCCGGTTCCGTAATGTCTTACCTTTTGTAATATAAAATGTATCTGTGGGTTTTCTTACTTAGGTGAACCTGCAACGTCAGCTATGTAATTACTGAAAACATCTGTGAATCTAGAAAATTTCTGCGGGAAGTGGACAGTAAGGTCGGAAGTTTTTGCCCACAGGAAAATTCCAGAGCCTCAGATTTGGACTCTGGGAATCTTGTTTTCAATGCAAAGGCAGAAAAATTCTCCCAGCTTAGTAGCTTCTTGATGGAACACAATGACTGTGCAGACTAAGGCCCCCCATGACAATAAGATATGTTTTATTTCCTGACAAATTCTCTTTAAATTTGTTAAAGTGGAATTTAGACAAAGCACTTACAGTTTTTTAACATTTTTTCTTATGCTTCTGTCTGAATAGTGATCCAAGAGGAACAATGAGGACAGCCAAACCCAGTAGACACAGCATAGTGCCCTCAGGATAAAAAGCATTTCTGCATCAAATAAACTATAAAGCTTATTTTTTTAAACTGTTCTATGCTTTTTATCCAAAATTATCAAAGCTTTAAAAGGGATGAAGCAATTTTTTATTTATAGCAGGGCAAATTAATCGCAGACCTAGTCAAGGTCAACAGCAGCACTTCAGATCACTGCTGCTGATCTATGTTATTTATTTTTACACTGCTGCACTGCCTTGATCCTCAGCTCACTTAGGCTGTTGAACTTGCTGGAGTGGCTTCTGGGTGGGAATGGCTGGACCTTGTTCTGTGCAGAGGCAGAGTGCAGACCTAGCCAAGTCCCAGCTCCAGTGCAAGAGTCAGTAATGCATCTTCCAAGATGTTATACAAGGTGATCCTAAGACAAGGCTGGCAGAGCACAGAAGATACTGCTGTTCTTGTGTGGAAAAAAATTCTTCTACTCAGATATATTTTTAAAATATCAGTCAAATTGACAGATTAATCACCAACACATTTATCTTCAGACTTCCACTGAACCCTCAATCAGAGCAGGTTTTACAAATATATGAGAAGAATTCTAGTGTAACTAAACTCAATGACATTTCTGTCCTTTTTAGTGAGGGCAAGTTTTCAGCTGTGATCTAGGAAGTCATTTAAACAGTACAAGTAGTTGTGTTATGCGTACAGCACAGAGGACTTGAACACATAAAATATGTCAGAAGAGATGCCACCAATCTGTTTTATAGCTGCTTAGATGCAACAAATGACTCTAACAGAATTTAGAAAGATGCACGTTCAAAATGTCAAAGTCAAGCTTTTATCCCTGTTAGTAATTATCTCATGTAAGGTTCTTTCACACAGTGTAGAGTTTAAGTTTAAAGAGAAGAGAGCATGCTTTATAGATGTTATTCCATGTAACACATTAGTAAGGCGTATGATGTACAGAGTCATAATAAGCCATGCATGAATTTCACCACTCTTCTGATTTTCCATCAGTCATTGCAAGTATTTACTCTCCTTACTTTAAGTTGTGCACTTTATTTTCAAATGGAAAGATATTTATACTGTGAGGCATTTCATGTCTTAAACATACAATCAATGTGGGATTCCAAATTGACGTGTTCTGGCTGTGGTAACAAAGCTGCAAAGCTTAATAATTCTGGTGCACAGAACTCTGAAAGTAAATTTGGGAAAGGAAAATCTTACAAAGACAAACCTGAAGGAAACAGATATGAGACAAGGCATCTTTTTAAGGTTTATCTGCTCTAAGTGATCTCTGGGAAACTGGGGACAGCAACCCAGGAGGAAAAAAATATTCTTCATTTTTAGAGTCAGGAGCTTTCCAATGCCCCCCAGATGCTTCTGAGACATGGTAGTGGTGGTGTTTAACCCTGGTAGGCAGCTCAGCCCCACACAGCAACCCACTGACTCCCCCACGGAGGAAGGAGGGAGAGAATCAGAATGGTAAAAGTGAGAAAAAATGATTTAATAGGTAAAGAAAAAGCAAAGTAAATGAGAACAGGAAATTTATTCACTACTTCCCATAGGCAGGAAGGTATTCAGCTGTCTCCAAAAAAGCAGGACTCTATCATGTGTGATGGCTACTTCCCTGATCGGGAAAATCCCTGCTTTGATTCTTTATGAATGCAAGAGCTAGAGAATTTCAGGATATTTGTGTCTAAGTCAAGACACTTGTGGAGACACCTTCAATACTTTTTAATTGATGGTTGATCTCAAGAGAAAGTTGTATGGTTGACTGGTATGTGTGCATGTAAGTGTGTGTGCACTTTCATGTGGGAATTTTTTTCTGCATGCTAGAATATAAAATGCAACATGTTTAAGAGAACAACATTGTACAAAATGAGAACAGTGTAAGTTATTAATTATCAAGATAATACAAAAAAATGCAATATGTAGTTCTGTTACTTTAGAAAACATTAAAAACCTGGCAATACCTTTGACCTTATCCTTTTTCTTTTGTACCTCTTTTTAGTGCTTGATCTAAGTCAACCTTTACCTATCACTGCACTCCTGGAGTAACCAGCACAACTGTTGATGCATGGGCACACAAATGAACAAGAGCTCTGTAGAGCATTCAGTTAAACCTTAGTGGGAACAAAACTGTTGAAATACCTTTCAAGTTTGTCTATGTGATGTTACCTTCCAGTGACGTTACCTTCTACCCTATAGGTTCCCTCTCTGGTGTTATACCATTACTGCATGTCACTGTTAAAACAGACAGCAAAGAAAGATTCTAGTAAATTTTGTACAGTTCTGATGATGACAGACCCCACTAATCCAAAGTAAGGGCTGCCCCTGCGTGTGTGGGGTTATGTTGGCAATATATTTATGCTCTCTGTTTCTACTTATAGAAGTGTTCAAGGTGAAAAAGTAGAGATTTCTAAGTTTCTCAGCCAACACTGACTGTGCCAGTTCTGATTAGCTCAAACATCTGTACATTTTCATCACCAGCAAAACTCTTGGTACATGAGTATCATGGTGGTGTTTGTGGTATTTCCACAGCCTGAACTCTCCAATTCTTTTACTGATGACCCAGACTGACATTATGTCAGAATAGATTGCAAAAGCACAAATATTTTGCTGAGGATCTCATCTGAAACACACCAAACACAGCTGAGACTGAAGTACATTTAATTTGCAGGCTCTGTAGGAAGGGATTGGAAAACTGCCCACAGAAGTGCCAGAAGGAGCAGCTGAGGCCATTGCTGCATTCTCAGCAGTTGTGTGAAAAATATGTCAAGCAGAGATGAAGTACTGGCACTTTCCCTTACTCCTCCTAGTGCATCTGCATAAGAAGTCGATGCACATAGCAGAGAACTGGACAGTGGGACAAAGCTTTGGAGGGGCAGGGTCCCACAGGTCCCCCAGCACTTCAAGAGAGTTTCCTGTAGACAACAGTCCCATGTGGAAGGGAAAATACTGGAGCTGCCTCACTTCTTACAGCTATCTCTGTACACATACTGACTGCCCAGCACATCTCCAGTTTCTTCTTTACCAGCACTGGGAATATGTGAGGAACAAGGTGATTTGGGAAAAGTGTAGGGCAAGACTACAGCTATCATCCTCCTAGTCCCTTTGGGAGGCTTTACTGATTTTCTGGTCTGCCCAATCAATCAGTAAAACGTCCTGCCTGTGGTTTGCTTGTTTCAGTAATGCAGTTGTCTCAAAGGGTCTATGAGATAATACATTGGTACTTAAAAAAGAAACAATGTCAGAAAGGCACATGCTTTTAAGTGGGTGAACTGAGACTCTGCTCATAACAATTGACAGTGTTACTCAGATCGCATGAATTTTACTACTGAACTCTATAGGCATATCATTTTTTTTCAGAAAAAAAATAGGTAAAAGCAGTCATAATTTATTAATTTTCTAAAGTTGGAACTGTTTAATTCTGTCAGTGAATCCTTACTGTTCTGTGATTAGTTTATTGCAGATTATATACAATAGCTGAAGTATTCCCACTCACCCTCACCAGCTCTAAAACGTGTTTCTGTCCAAAGGATGGCAAGGGAATCATTTGAGGTGCCTTTCTTAGAAATGCTTCCATTTAAAAGAAATGCTATTTTCTTTTAAAATAACACTTCTTATTTTTGAAACTCCTCAAAGTGCTAGTCATGTCTATCACTTGTCTGTCCCTGCTCAGAGCTTAATGCAAAAGTCTAGAAACTCTTTGTATGAAAATTTCATGCCTCCAGGTGCTCCATTGATTATTCATGAAGCTTTTGGAGCTGTCACCATGGGAGCCAATTGGCTACAACTTATTTAGCATATTAATGACCTATATGAGTTAGTGCATGAGGAGACATCACGCCACCTGGAATGCAAGTGGCAAGCTGCTGCTGACTCAATCAGCTTTGCAATGGGAAGTAAGGAATTGGAAATATTTTACACAGAAACAGCAAAGCTCTTACATGTCCAAATGCATTTGCTCAAATTAGCATGCACGGCTTCAATAGCTTGTTTTCATAATATGTTCCTTTTATCTGTGTGTTTGGCCTCATTACAAGCTCTCTCCTCCTGCCAGAGCACATGCCTCTGAAAAGGTTTAATAGGTGAGTCATGTGGTTTGTGAGACATTACATCAGAATGATTTAATACACCAAGGGCAGGGCTATATGTCAGGTCCAGCTGCTGTTACTGCCGTTACAGTTTGTGTAGCAGGTAAGTTGATGGTCTCCAGAAAGCAGCTAGATAATGATAACAATTAATTTTATGGCAGCAAGAGGGGGACTTCAGCTGAGCTAAGCACCTTTTTATTTTCCCCATTTGCTGCAGCGCTGTTACACCCAGTCAGCAGGTGAAGCGCTGCCTTGACGTTTTGTCAAAATTAAAATGTTAGAACCAAACAAGGAAATCGCCGAGGGGGAGCTGGGAAGCAAGGGCGTAAGGAAGCTCTGTCTAAAACAAATCCGCAGACAAGCGGTGCTAGCAGCGTGCTCTGGCGGGGCTGTGCTGGACCCTGCGGACAAGGTACCTCCTCTCCCCTGAGCACTGCAAATCAAGCGTGGCTGGGGAAACACCAACAACCGCCTGGCACCAGCAAAAAGGCTGAATGGCCAGGCTCTGTCTCTCCTGGTCACAAGTGCTGTAAATTACTTCCTGAGCAATCCCGCTACAGTCATGGAAGAAATAGCTAAGGGTCGGGGTCAGTCAGAAGAGCACCGTCTGACCTTTACATATTTGAGATACAGAAGATACATTGCTAAAGATTTATTAAAATTATTTGAGGCCACCTTTGGGGACATAAGAAATTTGTTATACAGTGCATAGCTTCAGCTGGCTGACAGGGATTTAGGGTTCTTATTCTTATTCTGGAGGACCCTGAGTCCCTGGATGAGGGCAGGGTGACAAACGAGTGATACAGTTGTGCAGCTGTGAAAAATCAGTCTCAGCAAAGGTGGCAAAACACTTAAGCACATGCCCAACTTATTTTCACTTCCTTCATACCTTCTGAATATGTTCCCTCGACTGGTACATTGATTGCTTGAAGGTCTTGCTTGATATTCACAATTAATTTATTTAGTAACTAAAACAAGCAAGAAGTTGCTCATGGGGATATGGTACATGCCTGTGTAATGTATAGAACTTGCTAAGAAAATGCATGACCTAATACCCACGTAGGTTCTTCCTTGTGATACAGTTATAATAATAATTTTGCAATGAAAGACCAGTTGGGAGAACCACAGGTTGAAGCACAACTACAGCTAGGAGAAAACCAGGAGGAGGCAAATGCAGAGCCTGTCCAGACGCATAAAAATACATGTGGGGAGAAAATCCACCATGCACAGAAGCTCTGTGCAGCTCCTAGCCATGCTATTGCTGGCCAGACTGATGATACAGAACACCACGTCTCTCTTGCACTAAAGTGTGTTGGACCCTTTCAGGAGGCAGAGAGGGAAGGCACAGAATGCCTAAAGGGGTATAATTTCTTTCTTCCCCATAATTTCTCTCCCCCCCCCCCCATCAACAAAAGGCTTTATTTGTATGTGCTGGAGAGAAAAACTTATTTCCAGAGATCTGTTGGATTTGGTTGGACACCTGTTTCCTAACCCTAGGAAATATCAATTTTTCTATAAAGATCTAATTGAGCTTTGTGTGATTAGTTTCCACTTTGATTCTAATTTTTAGATTACTACATTGGTCATAGGCATAGAAACTCTCAGAAACTGAGACTTTGTTCTTCAAATTTTACCTCTCCAAAACTAGGCAGCAGCATACCTTTGCACACAGTCACTGATTTATTAAACATAGACAACCCTCAGAGAGGAAGGAATGCACACAGACACCATAAAGGCTGTTGGAGTCTCATACATCTAAATTTTCCCACATGCATCTTTGTGAAATGAGAAAAAGATTATAATTAAAAGCTCCCTTCCGTCTTTTGAAAGTTTTATGCCATTTTCCAGTATTCAGGATACCTGCTTTCACAGCAGACTGGGCCCAGCAATCCTGCTGTCCCTGCTGCCCATATACACTGTGTTCTGCAGTCACACAAATTTCATCTGAAACCACTGCAAAAATCTCAGTCACGATAAACCAATTGCTCATCTAATTGGCCACCATTTCTTCAAAACAATAGGGTTACTCACAAGGAGAAAGAAGCTTGGGGCAAAGAAGAGGCAAAACAAAAACAAGAACCCACAATTCATAAGCCTCACCCCTTTGTTTTACCAACCAACATCACCAGTACTCTGCCAAATGGGAAACATTTTCTGGACATAATGGAAAACATCACTGCCATGAGCTACTGGTGGCCCACCTAACAATTAACTAATGGAATAGAAGTGCAAAATTATTTGGGTGTTAGAAGGCATATAGATTGGCAGTTTGAACTGATGTAGTGATGCACATTTTGTAGTTACTTTAAAAGAGCACATGCTGCATTATTTGATGTTCTTAATTGCTGTTATTTGAACTGAAGTAAAGCCTGCATGTAATCATATTGTTGAATCCCCAGAACTGACTTTGTTCCAGTAGAATAAAAGCTTCCATTTGCTTATTCAGACCTGAGGGGAGATGAGTTAAATTTATATATTAGGCAAAGAAGAACCATTTTGTCTTTTTTTGGTGGTCTTTCATGAAGGAGTTAGCAATAGCTACAGGTACTGTGCAAAAGCAGAGGCAATGCAATGACACAAGAACTTAAAATAACTGCCTCGAATGGTCTAGGATGGTATACCAGTATGGAGTTCAATATTGAAATATTAGCCTGTTAAATAATCCTTTATGTCCAAATTAATTCTGATTGCCTATTCACAGCTTAGATTTCATAAGGCCTTCTTCATTACAAAATGAATAGCTGCTAATTTGTTGCATCTCTAAGTAAAGTTCCAGTAAATTATATTTAAAGGAGGGAGAAAAAAGGCCTTGTTATGAAACAGTCACCAGCTGGCCATACCATTGCAAGTGCTATTTTCTCCTTCTCTTTGAAATTCAAATTTTTTTTGTAAGTAAGATTTCAACTCTGAGCTTGTAGTGATGCATATAAAAATATATTGAATGCTGCACTCCCATATACATGGATTTGCATGTTGAGGACATTGGGCTGAAGCTGTCTACAACAGAGATAATCTTACTGAATTTGTACAATATATCACATAACAGGATCCTCATTGCAACTATTGTTGCATTATCACCACAAAAGTAATAGTTAAGATGAAAAAATACAGAAACAAAACACCCTGAGACCAAATATTGCCCTGTAGTGAGGTCCTGTGGACTGAATGTTTTTGTCCTTAAATTTCTCTACCTAAATCTCCACATTGTATCTTGTGCCTGATTCAACGGTACACAGAGCTGTTAGAAAGGGCTGCTTTCTCCCCATTACCTTGTACCTGTAGCCCTTCTTGTCCTTACGCTGCAAAGGTGGGCTCCTTCAACTCATTTGTGCCATTTCTGCTATCTGTAAGAACTTTTATCGAGTCAATTCAAGCCGTTAATTTATCAGAAAACAGCTCGATGCACAGAACTAGACTTTTTTTTCTTGTAGCTATCACTACATTATCCCTCAGAAAACTCACCTTGGCACTAAAATTAAATCATCACAATCTTACCTCCTCAATCCTGTTTGAGTATACTTCTGTCATGTTACCAAGGGATAGAGTTGCCACATGATGTATGTTTCCTATCAAATATGATGGTTTATTTACTCATCCAAGTATCTTCTGTTATCTCTATTAGACAGACAAAGCATCTACAGCTGCTAGAAAGGCTTGGATCCCAAATGACTGTAGGGTTTCTTCAAGACCCAATTGCCTGTACATTCTAGTAAATATCTGATCTGAAGTCTTGAGATAGAGACCAGGGAAACACCTAAGTCTCAGATGAGCAAAGGCATTTAGAGCAGAAGTGGACATGAGACTTGGATTCAGCAGAGGACACCAGGTGTAAAAACTTAACAAATCAGTCAAGGAGGCCACTTGACTGTGCAGTCTGTATTAGGTGTCCCATCTAGAAAGCCCTGGCCTTTAAAGGACTTCTTTTAAGTGATATATTTTCCACATGTGGATTTATGCCATTACTTTTCTCCTTCACATGATCTTCCTTGCAGTATAGATCCTTCTCATGTTATCCTACAGGTGCTGGAGGGATGGAGGAAAAGATCTTCATCACTAGTTTTTGAAGAGTCTATGTCACAAGAAATTTGTTTTAGCATTCAGCTGGGCCCTTACAGGTAGTATAATTTCTTACCAGTGGAAAGCTAGTGGAAAAATGTGTCTTGAGTAAAGGATCTCAGGAGGGTATTTTCTGTATACAGATCTGACTGACAGTAGAACTGGTGTTTGTGACCTGCTGTGTAATCACAGAATTTTCTAAGTTGAAAGAGACCCACAAAGATCTTCAAGTTTAACTCTTAAGCAAATGGACCATACAGGGATTGAACCCACCACCTTGTCATTATTAGCACCATGCTCTAACCACAAGAGTTAGTACAGAGGACTGTTGGAGAAATAGGATGTTGGTCTGAACAAGGTGGTCATGGTGGTGGAACCAAACAGCATTTTCTTAAGCAAGATCAGAGGAAGGAAAACTCTACCACCAGATCATGCAGCCTGAGGACATCTGTGGGAAGCGCAGGGTTGGAGCAGTGAGGGAAGACAGGGAGGGAATTCATGGTTTGCCGCTGTAATGAGGAAATATCAGAAACCAGCTGAGAACCTGGACTAGTTAACAAGAATACATAGAGATTTGTGAGCTGAGGGGTTGAAGATAATAATTGAAACTCTATGAGTGTCTAAGCTCACCCTTTGAACAGGGGGAGATGGAAGAGAGGAGTGTGCCAAGATCATCATTTAAGTGAGAGGAAGTTTTATAGTTTGCAATTTTGCTGACAGTGATAGAAAACCTTGTATCAGCCTCACCATACTAGGGCTCTTCTGTAATGAGTTTATCACCCATACCAGGTTTATCACTATAATGAGTTTATCACCCATAATGAATTTATCACCCACGCTGTTTGGTCAAAGCTTTCATAAAACCTGGTAAAGATACATCAAAGAATATCAATTTAATCCTTTTAAAACAATCACACACATTCATCTTTAGGGGAAAATGAGAACATGTTCAAAACATCTTTACCCTGAGGAATGTCTCTTGGCAATTATGGGAGGTGTCCTATCAGCCTGTGCTCCCCATCAATAATTCCTGACACCTTAAGCAAGAGGAATAAAATGTCCTTCAGGATAAATAATGATACTAGATGTTATGGCAGGTTTTCTGACAAAAAGGGGCAGAAACCTTAACTGCCCAGTTCCTGCCCCACTGCATCTGGTCTGTGCCAACCCCATTTAATTCAACAGTCTCACTGTTGCTGTCAAATTACTTCACTGATCATTGTCCACCTCGGAGACAGTATCCTGAGCTCAGCCAGGTTGCCAGTGGTCAGCTCTGATGACCTCGTACTAGAAGCATGACACCCTGTTGTCTGCGACAGTAGATGATGTTTGTTGGATGGACCCTGCCTGAAGTGCATATTCCCATTCCATGGGTATTTGCCTCTGCCCAGCTGTGGATATCTTTGCACAGCCAAAGAAGCATGGAAGTTTAATACCGACAACAATGTCACCTGATACAAGAAGTCTCAAGAGCTGCTATTAAGCCTGTTACAACTTGCAACAGTAAGTCTTTGTTTTACTGCCTACTCCTGTTTGTTAGGGTTGGGAACACAGGTGGCCAAATTCATCTATAGTGTAACTCCCTGGATCCCAATTTGGCCCACAAACTCGTATACATTAAAATTTCTCAGCTGAACTTGTTTTGCTGAAGTTATTTTTACCTATAAATGCTGAGCATAAAAGTAAAGCTAACTTCATAATTTCACCTACTATATTCCCCTCAGTGCTATTTTTCTGAAAACAGAGGGTTTCAGCAATACACTCCCTTTATTAGATAAAGAACAATTAAAAGGCAACACAATGTCCTTTTATGATTTTTATTGCTTAGAAAAAATCTAAACTGCACTGGCAACCGACTTTTCTGTTTCAAAAAATTACATACTCATAAATAATTCTAAAAGAAACAATCTATTCATAATATAAAATTTACTGTATGAATGTACATGCCAGCCTTCTTGGTTTGGTTTGCGGGCTGTATGTTAGAAATTAATGGATCTGTCTTTAGTTATTCCAGGGCTGTATTTGACTCGGGAACTAAAATCCAACTGTAATTTCTCAATTGTAAGCTTTTATTACAAGGCCTGAGGTGCCACCCAAAACTTCTTGCTAGCTAGAATGCTACATTTTTTGACATCTTTGTGTTCTAATGCTTTTAATAAAGAAAATTGCACTACACATGTAATTTCATAGAGGAAATTTGCACAAAACCTTTAAAATTCTTGGAAATCACCTAACATGCAAGAATTCAGATTAAATTGGTTACCCAAATAGCTGTTTTGCAATTTGGGGCCCCCAATATGCAATCATTTACATCTCACAGATCTATCAATCACCAATTTTCAGCTGGTACTTTCTCTGTAGTACGCTGTAAGTGTTGTTTGCAGCACATAAAGACAGACAAAAAAAGGTGAAAGGAAGAGCAAAAGTGAAAATAATAGTTGGTAAAAATGAGAGAGAATACTATAATTACTTGTATTTCCACAGTATCATGTCTTCCCAGAATTCAAGCTGTGCATAATAGCTTTAGTGCAGGGTCAAAACAGAGAAGCCTCTAGGAAAGGGGATGCAGATAGTATTTTTTTAACCTTCCTGGGGAACCTTACTCCACAAAGATTTAAAGCTTTTTAATCTTCATCAGGACATGTTGGCTGGAAAGTAGTGCATTTCAAAATGAAAATGCATTAATTAATGTCTCTTGGAAAAGGACAATCTACAATATCTTTCTCTGTGGGAGTAACTTGCAAGCTGATTATGTGGGCTGATAGATATTCCATTGGAGAATGTTCAGGGAATGTTAAGGTTGAACAGTTAAGCACACAGAAGATGGGAAATGCCACACTGCAGGATTCCTGCGCATCCTTAACTTTGCCTCTGGTGTGTATGTGGTATAATGTATTCATTACATATAATCTCCCAGACACTACTATAAATATATGCTGTCTTCTCTGATCTTAGATTTTACACATATCAGTGCATGCATTAAGTACTGTGTACAACTCTCCACCACAGCTTATTAAAACCTTGTATAAGACAAGTACATAATAAAATTTGTCTGAACAACTAGTGCAGATTAAATATTACATTTATGATATAGGAAATGGCAAGCATTTGTTTCAATAAATTATCCTGTGAGCTTGAAAGACTGAATGCTACATGGTTGCATGCAAATTAGCCATGCAGTTAGCTCCTTCATTTCCTGAGAGGCTCAGGAGGCCTGGCTTTGTTTCTGCTTGAAAAGATGCAGCACAGGTACTGCGGCAGACTGGAGCTTTGGCCATTCCCAAATCAAGCAGGAAAAATAATGGGAAGGGGTCCCTGTGACCACTCACACACAGTCAGCCCACATGATTTTTTTCCTGATCCACAGGGCTTCACCTATCTGTTGAGAGCAAGAGAAAGTTACTTGTTCAGTGTGGCCAAAGTTGGAGCAGGGGATGCAATAAAAGCCTCCTAACAGCAGGGCATTTGTGCACATATGCTACTTGACACTGGAAATGAAGGAGTAATAGGAGTTTGTGAAGTCTAAATGGTATTCACAATGAAAACAAAGTACATAATTAGTAAGGTTAAAGATCAGAGAATCCAGAGAGAGTTGAGGTTTTATAAAACCCTCAAAATGTATAAAACCCATGGGTTTTTTTCCATTTAATTGACTCAAAATGCAATGAAAGCATGTTTCTCTAATTAAATAAATATCTTGCGGTATGCAGAAATAAATACCAATGATTCTTAAATCATAGACTTTGAGTCTAGGCAGAATAGTTTTTTTAGTTGGGTCTTAAGAGATGGTTTTTAACATTGTTTTAATTTTACTGAGTACTTCACTTTGTTCTGCACTTTATCTTTCTCTATTCAAATGCAGGTCGAGTTGATTTTATTCTAAATTGATCCTGCCCTGCCCTTTTTCTTGCTGACACAATGAAGGGTCAGTTCTTTCCTCCGTCTCTGCTGATACTCCTCTCTCAGAAAGCCACCCTTCTCCACAGCTGCAGTGGTGGCTATACTGATCACCCCTTTTCTCTCCAACTGGGTGCTGTAAGGAACTTAGGAGAAAAAAGAGGGATTGGGCCTGTGCTCTCACACGGTCTCTGCCTGAGCAATACTGGCTGACAAAAGTGGGGATGTCTCTCCTTGTTGAGACCTTTCTGATAGTTTTTATTCCATGAAGTGGGTAAATGCTGCATGTGCTCAAGGTCTTGTGACTTTCTCCAATCAAAGCTGAAATTTGCAGGGTGTGATTCAGCTCAGTCTGAGCAGCTGTAAAGCAGAAAGATTCACACCTGACTGATCATCTCCCACAGTACAGAAAAAATTGGTCAGGTACAAATCACTAGTATTCACAGACTTTGAACAACTTCAGCAGTCATAGCTAAATTAGAAATAATGAAATGCAAGCACCAAAGTACCAGAAATGTAACTTTAACATCTGCTTTAGAATCTAATTGAGTTCAACTCAGGTTTTTCCCTTTATTTGTACTCTTGTGTTCTTGGAGATTTTAGTTGCTCACTGGTTGACACTGTTCCAGTTTACATAAAAATATGCTTGAGGACTAGATATAATGCAATGTATGATAGAGATACTTTTTTAATCTTTATTGCACCATATCAGAACCAAAGATCTGCATATTTTTCAGTACATGCACCAAGAATATACATTTTAACACAAATAAAAATCCAATTTATCAAATTAATTTTAAGGAAGTATAATGAAACATCAGAAACAAAGAAATTTTCTTTAAGGTAAACCTTTGCTATCTTAATTGTGTTCACAGTCATCATTTGCATTTTCTTTGCCCTTGTCATTCTCATATATATGTTAAGTATCCATTAACAGGCTTTCTGCCAGTAATGGTCTTAGATCCCAGTGGTGGACTTCATAGGTTCATACTCCATATTTATTATAAAAGCTCAGTTTATGGTTACTCACTCTACAGCCTCCTGTTTCACTTATTATGTGCACGTCCTCCCAACCTATGCTCAAAAGGACATTCTTTTAGGTTGAGAAAGAGGGAAAAAAAAGCTACAATACTTTCAATTCATTAATTTAATACTTTAACACTAACTATAATTACTATTGTTTCTCAGTTCCTTTTCCCTTTGATGGGAAAAGTTCTTTACCTTAAAATACAGCTCTATTATATTACCCTCACTTCTCTAGACACCTTTCATGTCCCAGAAGCATTCTTTATTTATGATTAAATATAGGTTTTCCTCAGGATTCTGAAAAACAAGTATTGTTTCCATTCCAACTCCAGACTATACAAATTGTTGTAATTTTTATTATTAAGTTAAAAAACAGAGATACTACTCTTCAAATGCAGCTGAAAAGCAGGTGTGACAGAGGCTCCACTCTTTTAATAGTAAGATGGAAAACTGTTACTGTTGACATCTAATGGAAGCTAGGAAAAATCAAAAAAACAACTTACCAAGACCTGTTAGACAAAGCTAATAATAATTTTTAAAAAGACAATGAAATAATAATATGACAGTTCCAGAATTTGTATCAAAAATGCAGACTATTTTTCTAATATTTTAATTATACTTCATCATAGCAGAAGAAATGGCTAAAGAAAAAGCTGTGCAATGGTTACTATTACAAACCTTGACCAGTTTCCACCCCAAGCTGGTACTTGGAACTCAAACTGAAACTCCTTTGGTGCCTTTGGTTTTGCTGGGCTCTGATGGAGCTTAGATCCTGTCCGGGAGGATCTGGACCTGCCAGCATAGCAAAGCACATTCTTGGTACAGTTGTTGCCAAGGGAAGAAGCAATATGGTTGGCTTTTCCAATGTCTAATTTACATCAGAGATGCTGACCTCTGTTGCTGTTTCTTTGCTGTTTCTTGGTAAGTGTAGTGTGTGCACATGGATACACGCAGGGCTGACTTAAATAGTTCAAGATATATTTAGATATACTGGGGCAGGATGATGGGGAAGGGAAGAGGGTGTGGGTAAGCCAAAACCAGGACTAAAACTCTTGTCTGAGTGTCTGTGTTGTTCAGATGACCTCTAATGAGTCTTAAGTGTCTTTTCAGAGATTCAAATACATTTCTTTCTCAGCATGCTTAGTCTGCCTCAATCCCATATTCTCCAAACATTCATAAAGAAATATTCCTCCCGATAGTATTTCCAGAGGTGGTCTTTCTCAGATAATTCTCCATTATGATTTCAGCCTGACTGTCAAGTATCCCACACCTAAGTTAAAAGCTTGACTTGACTGAACGATTCCTCATACTGAAGATGGCACCTTCTCTAGGCCTCCTGGTACCTGGAGTGAGGAAAATTTTACTCCTGAGGTTTCACTATTTGGACTGGCAAAATAATTTTTTTGTAGTATGTGACAATTTCTGGAAGACTGAGAAAAATGGCAAATATGTAAGGGCCCTCCAGTATCATGATACAATCAAAATAACCAACAAAAATAGAAGTTATGGTAAAATTTAGTTCACTTTACAAAAAGCCATACTCTGAAGTATGGTATTTTCTAAAATGGGCATTCTGTGGTGGTTTAGGCTTAAGTAGTTCATAATACAAAGACACAAAAGAAAATACTTACTTTGAAAAAGGGGAGCATTTGAAAAGTTTTACCACCACTTCTAGCACAGAAATGATGAGGGATGAAGAGGTGATATTTGACAGTTTAATAGCCTGCATTGTGACAACTTTGGAGCTGGGCAGGAAGGGAACAAGGCAGTATATGTACTCAGTTTCTGATCTGGTTTGGGTTTGTCTTTTTCACTAGTCCCCCTGCAAGTCTTTTGGCACAGTGTACTTTGCAGACTGGAGATGGTAAATCTCCCTTGCCACTAGTTAATAACACAGACCTTTGGGCCATTTACCTGGGAGGAGGAGGATAGATCAGGTCCTAAACATCACCCATTGTTCTTTGATATTTCATTACTTAAAATTTGCTCCAGTTTTCTCTTTTGAGTGTCACACAATGAATATTTATAATCAACATAGGTTTCTTGCAAATAACAAATTTTAACCTTTAGATTCTGTGTCAAAAAGAATGAAGAATTGATTTGATTTTTCTTTTCAGTCTTTTCAGTCATTATACATGTTGGTCTGTAACTAACAATATGAATATTTGGAAAACAATTGCTCATGCATTTTCTTTTGGTTCAGCTTGTAACTTCCAAGTGTTATATTTTATTTTATATTCATACCTTGATTCACACTTGAGATCCACCTGCTGTTGAAGGATGTGGAGACTGTCAGGCAATGAGGCAAGTCTCTCTAATTCTCATGCCGTATTCTTCCCATTGTCAATGCCATAAATTATGTAAGTGATTTAAGGGTTGTCCTAGATTTTGGTATTTTAATTCTATGGGTTCTGCTCTGTCATACTGTAGCCCCTATGACATAGCCTCATCTTCTTGTGAGACACAAAGACAGCTGATGTAGAGTCTGGCTGACTAACTTCATCCACTTGATATTTTCTTATATTTTTATGAATTTTCAGCTGAAAGTTTTGCAGTGGTTTGTGCCAGACAATTGAAAGGGAACCCTCTCCTTTCCTTCTAATATATTATTCATTGTGTCACACAGAAGAAAAATTTTTTAAATTAGGAGCACAGTGCAACTTGTGGACAGCAGTTTGTGCCAGCTCAAAGCAGCTGGCATATGTACTGGGGCAGCCTTGGTATGTGCCGGGGGGACAAGTATCTCCTGAGCTCAGCACTGGAGTCATTGCAGCAGGAAGGGAATTCAGGCACTCAAATCTATATCTAACAGGTACAGTCATATCACTGACAATATGGATATTACCTCAGATGTACTTTTCCAGCTCTTTTCCATCTCTTTGTACATTTAACCCATATCTTTCTGAAAATTAACATCTTACAAAGAAGTATGAAACTACAAAGAAGTATGAGAAAGGCTTTGTATGTCTGCAGTTCCTCACAGAAAAAAACTTATTGGAAAAGGATGTGTGTGTCAAAAACTTCCACATAAACATTTTTATCTCTCATTAAAAAGGTAAGTCTTAGAAGAAAGCAAGAATTAGAAAGAAATAATGCATATTTTTTATTTCCATCTTTTTTGTCTCCCCATTTTACCCATGCAAGATTTTTTCTAAATGGTTTTCTTTCCAATGGTAATATCCTTTCTGCAAGGCTTTTAGCACACCCTCTGCTCTAAGCTGATGAAGCCAGTCAGAACTGATTTGCTTAAAGTCAGAGATACTGTTTTTGAACTAGTGCCACCATCTATTTATAAAGTGATGTGGGAAATGTCACAATAACCTTAAAGACATTTTTTCTCTCTCAAATGTCTGTAGAATGATTAAATAGGACTTATTTTGTGAAAGTAATATTTCCTATCAAAATTAACTTACTGAGGTGTCTCTGCTCTCTCACAGAAAGAGATACATCAACATTCCCTTCATCTGGGCTGCAGATATATATAGAAAATATACATTTTCTCCTTTGAATAGGAATATTGCAGGGAATCAATGCAAGTGTTAAATTCCTCAGGGATCTCCTCCTGCTAATAGAAAGGTGCTTACTGTCCTTAAAATAGTTTGAATAGGGAGAATTTTGCTTCAGTGGATCATATATGCAGTCCAGCAATCTATGTCCATGGATTTCTGTTTAAGGATTATACATTCACATTTAGTGTTGATTTCACAGGATCAGGCCGTGAAGAAGACTTCATTTTCTCTGGCTCTGAAAGGGTGTTAAAAAGGAGAGCAGAGGGAATGTTGTATGGAGTGTGTTATAGACACTTAATCTTAAAAACAACTCTGTCAAGGGCTATCGGGAGCCTGTAGTCCAATTTTCCAAGGGAAAAAGTCAATGATAGAAGACACCATATATAAGCCAAGTATGAACTTGGTAATGTGATCTCTCCATGTGTAGGCAAAAGAGATTGACTCATATACCTATAAGCATGATCCCAAGACCAAAAAAAAAAAAGTCACAAAGGCCATTCAGATCTATCTTATTTCCCCTAAGACTCCTGAGGTCAGGGAGCAATTCTGCTGTGAGCAAATCAAAGGGCAAACGACAAAAAAAGCTTTCACCAAAGAAGTCCTTACAGCAAGGACTGCTCCGAACACAAACATCACCAGCAGCTGAGGCTTCCCAGTGCTCAACATTTGTTACAATGCAGGAAAAAGAAAGAAATTTTTAAAAAAAGACAGAGGACCTTGATGGCATCTGTCAATTAAGTCTTTTCATAATTGTTACTGTATTTTATTTGTAATTTATTACTATGTGTTACTGGGATGGTTGTAAGAGTCCCAGTTGAGCTCAAGCCTCAACCCAATGCATAAAATTGGTAATGAGTGCTTGCAGATCCCACCTGTCTGAATGAGTTGTTGCTGGACTCTGGCTCAGATGGTAATATTTTTGTGTGCTCTTTGTCTTCCACCAATTTAATGCACATGCATTTTGAATATGGCTAGAAAATAAAGAGTTGAGAGAGGCAATCATCTTATAAACAATTAGGGGAAGTCAGAGAAATGTCAGAAGAGAAAGGAAAACAGAGAAGTAAAGGGATTTGCTCAATATCAAAATGACAGACAGAAAGAGCTCAGTTCAGAGCATTGCCAGAGTCCTGGGCAGATATAGCAGAAAGCTCCATGTTCTACACATTTTCTCTCTTTTTATAAATGCTTTGTTAAAGGCATTGAGGCCTGGGTGCATTAAGGTTTTTAAAGGCTCTTCTGTCACTGACACAGAGTCAATGCAGTAGTTCAAGACTGCACACAGAACAGTAAATGAAGATGACGGGCAGTGTTCTGCATTGCTTCCTTCCTGTTGGAGAAGTGCAGAAGCCCATTAGGCTCCAACTAAAAGTTAAAAGCAGTAAAAACTTGTTTTAATTAAAAGCTTGAAATTCAGGCTGATAAAAGGATTTGTGTAGGAACTTAAAAGAGCAAGGACAACATTCACCTATGGTGCAACCTCATTGAAACTCAAAGAAGTTAACTGAAGGTAAATTTGACCCCAAACACTTGCATATGGAAATTTGGTATCTTTTATTTTTGCAAGAAAAAAGGATTCAGTGAATTGTAAAACTGTTTTTATGTTAACAAGGTTGAGATAAACAGCAGCAGTACCTTTCCTTTGCTACTCTGCAGCTCTACTGCTGTTTCTCAAAATCTTCAAAGATGCAGATTAGGTGCCTTTACAACCTCTTTGTTCTCCTATGGGAAAACAATTATGGTGTAATTTCTTCTCATTCAGATTTTAAATCCTGATTAGAGACATGCAATCTGGCCTTCAAATAAAATATATAATTTTGTACATCACGTTCATCTTTCTAAATTACAGCAAATTGTCCAATTTTTACTTTGTGGACTCCCTAGTTACAGCAATCATCTTACCTGCTCTTCACCTCAACATATGCTATAGTACCCTAAGTGATGAATGTAATTCTAATCAAAAGGCTTGGAGAAATCTTCTGAGCTAATAGAATACTTCAGATTGGAAAACCTGTTGCCTCAAGAAAGCACTAGGTATTCAGACTTTCTTTTAGGACTAATACAAATCAGGTTTTAGGTGAGAGGGGAAAAAAGAAATAAAGGAGGCGGTTTGCAGTTTTTTGGACTGAGAAGAAAAGAGGAAACCTCAAACTAGGTTAAATTTGAGATTGTAGTTGATTATTTTTTAGATCATGATGACATGAGCCCTCAAAAATACCAATACTGCCCCACAAAAAAAAAAAAAACGTGTTAAGATCTATATATGACCATTCATTTCAGACTCCACATAAGGAGATACAGACACAAATCCATGCAATTAAAAGAAAAAAATCACAGTTAATAATTAGTGCACATCTAGTAATAGGGGCTTTCTCAGACCTCAGTTCTGAAGGCAGGAAAAGGAAAAGGGGAGCAGAGTGGAACAGCCTTTAGCCTTTACTGCCCAAACGTGGAGATGGCCAAAAGGAACTGTTCCATATGGAATGAAGAGTCTATTATCCAGAAAGGTAAATTTAAGAAAGTAAAAAAAAAAAAAAAAAACAAAGAACAAACTGTTTTGAAATTATGTTGAAGGATAAAGAGTTTTGCGAGTAAGTTGGAGTATGAGAGGCAACCACCAATTAAATGGTCAATTAGCTGGCCCAGTAGGCAGAAGAAAGTGAAATGCTGGCATGGTAAACTACTCTGAAAACTTTGGAGAACAAGTCACAAACTCTTTCAGCTATGCAGTCTTGATGTGTGTTCCTCTCTTTCTTACCTTCAAAATGTCTAAAAAGTTAAATGTAACAGCATTTTAAAACAAGGTGGAAGTTGCAACGTGAAGCACTGAGGACCATATTTTATGCTGATACAATTCCACTGAAACCAGGTGAATTATACCAACAGATGTTGCCTCTGAAAGTCAGGAAATGCCAAAGTTAGGTAGGAATGTTGGGCATAGTGACAGTATTTTTACAATACAGAAAGCACACTTATTTTCATTCTCAAACAGCTTAAGTCGTTGAGGAATTTGAAAGGGTTCACTCAACAGTACTTTCCAGCTCCCAAGATAGCCTGAGAATATCTCATGATAATGAAAAGTCACCAGTGTGCATGTACTTAACTGAGTACAACATGAAAGGACGAAAATAGATTTATGCTGTCTAAGAAGAATGCAGTGAGAAAATAATTTCTTGCTTTTCTACGGGCATATACATATATACCCATCAATATTTGTCTGCAGCTAATTCATATCTCCATTTCATGAACTGGTGTCATTGCTTTTAAGTCAGCAACCTGAATCTCAGAAAACCACAGGTTTTTGCTACATAAAAGATGTCTTTGTAGTAACAGCTTTTTAGGAATGGAGAACTTATAGAAATATAAAGATAATTAAAACAGATTTTTAGGGATTTAGGCAGTGTTCTCTTGTATCTGTGAAAACCGGTACAAATTTTCCTTCCTCCTGTTGTTTTGTTCCTTTCTTTGTGCTTGATATTTGGAATTTTTTTTCTTATTTTGTTTTTCACATACTCATCCCTGAGAAAAAATACCACCAATAAAAGTTACTGAGGCCTTCTAAAACAAGGGGTTTACTGTTGTTGCATTCAGTTATTCCTGTATAAAACAGTTTGTCTTGGACAGTGTCCATCCTGCTATCCAAAACTATGCCTGTACTCATAGCTGAGGTGGCCCTAAGCAAAAACTTTCAATACCAGAACAATATAACTGTGGTGCTTCGGGCAGCACAAGCCTCTTGAACTTGCTCTGCCAAAGAGATCCCGGAAACAAAATCTGAAGCAGAAAAGTTCATTTTCAGGCACAGGCTGTTGTGCTGTGCACTTCACCTACATCCAGGAAATGATGCTCTCTGTCTCAAGGAACATACAAATGACACGGGCTAGAGAAAACCTGGATTCTAGCACAAAAGTACTCCATTGAGAAACTGAAAAGCAAGGAATGAGAACTTCTTCCTGACCATAGCATGCTTGAAGGAGGAAGCACAAATGCATATTCCACAAAGACTAAATGCTGGGTAGGGCCTCATCGTTTCATTGGAGATTCAAGTCCAATCTTACTACTGAGGATGGAAAGAAGGGTGGAAATTGACTATGAAGGACTCTGCAAGCTCAGAGAGTTGCCCATAATTTATGTGCTGAAGGTGACATGTCAGGAGGCTTTACCTCTAGGGTTTGTGCAGAAATGCCTCTCTGTTCCATTTTAAGATGAACTGTGCTTTGTGTCTATGGGGAAAAAAAATCCAGGACTCGGATATCATGTTTGTATTGCCCTTCTTCATTCTAGTTGTTTTTATTCATTTCTTATACCAGCTGAAAATCTTTTATAAAGCCTATCACAAATGTTATTAGAATTTTCCTGTGAAACACAGCCCCAAGAATTTCCATTGTTAATTAAAATGTCATCTTTCTAGCAATTAATTAAACAATTTCTATTGAGAATGTAGTGGAGAGTAGATCTCATGTGACTCATTTTTAACAGCAGTTTAAATTACCTAGGGCAAAATCAGGTGAGCTTCTCAGTGAAAAACACCTGTTTTTTTAATATAACAGGTAAAATTCTTGTCCTTGTTTAAAATTCTCATTTTTAAGGATGTGTCAATTACTTCTTCATGATTCCTTTTCAGAATTTTTCCCTAGTCTAGTGTGAAATCAGTTTTCTTCATTCATGATCATCTCTGATGTTATCCCTCATCTATGTGAGCCTGAACGTAATTAGAAGAATGGATTCATTCATGTCATTTAACAATATCTGTAATATAATTACATTCTCACTTGACTTTCTTTTTATTTAGAACTTATATTTACAGCAGCTAGACAGCAATATATGTTTCTCATCTTTGTTCTATTGATACACAGGCACCTACTGCCAACAGATCCTATTATATCTCTCTAAAACAGCTCATAGAAGAAAGCTGTAGTAGTAGAAGCATAGATCTTTTGAAGAGTACAATAATGTGGTATCATTATATGTGTTAGGTGGCTAGGAAAAATCTTCCATATTTTCATAATCTCATCTCCTTAACAGTAATTAAGGGAGTGAGAGGCCACTATCTAGGTGCTTCTGGGCAGAAATTTATCATAATTTGCAATCACACTTTGGAACAGTCTTTCAGTTCACAACATAGAAAATCTTGGACAACCAGCCTCCTTTTTAAAGTATCTTTTTATAATTAAACTTATGTGGTGAGAAATCCCACATTTTGCCCCTCTCTATTCTTTATAGTGGGCTTTCATTTTTATAAAAACATATTTTTTGCTGAGATGCTCTGAATTATGATTTAAAGGGTTGCAGAAGACACAGGAATTCTTCTGGTTTGAATTTCACTATACATTGCAATCCATATGTATAAATATTTTTATACTATTTTGTGCTTGTAACCAATGACAGAAAATCCCAGTGTAATAAAAGTAAGTCTTGATTCTTAACTGGTTTTCAGTGTCTTAAGCCAGAAAATTTTTTTCCCTAAATTTAATAAAGCTTCACTGGTGCTGAGCCAATATTAATTATATAAAAAACAAATTAGTGGTCTGTCAAAGTAATAGAGATAAAATTATCTCCTTTTTTTCCAATGGACAAACCAGATGGCCCCCAAAAAATCTTATATTAGGGTCTTTACTAGTCACTGAGAATAACCATATTACTGATATTTTGTCAAAACATCCAGTTTAAGATGTCTCCTAGGAATAGCTGATGAGTTGAGACTGAACTGTTCACTTCACTCTTAAAGGACAGCATTTATAATTCCCTTTTAACATCATAATTGTACCATATTATCACATTCATCACATTTTATCAATATTTCTCAGTCATCATTTTGCATATGCTGTTAATGTCCTTAGCCCAAGTCACAGCTCTCATCGCTCCCAGTGGTCTCCAAGAGGCTGCAGTGTGGAGGTCTGGACCATCTCCAGACCCTTTCTGAACCTGGGCCAGAACCAGGGCAGAGTGGCAGATGGATATCCACACCAGGGGCCTCACTTTTTCCTGGGACAAATTAAAGCATGGGGAGATCAGATGGATGCCCTCTTGGGTTTAATCTTGAGATAGATTTGGGGTTGGGAAAACTTCATACCTAGAGGAAAGGGCCTGGAAGAATCTTTAATATCCTATATATGCTATATTGCTTGACAGAGCTGGGCAAAATATGTTCCTAACTATGACATTATCTGAAGTGCTTAAAAATTAGTGAAAAAAGTATGTGAATGGTTTGAAAAAAAAAAATAAATAAGGTCAAATTAAAAATTTTGTCATAATTTTTAATTTTTAAAAAATTATATTTTTTTATTTTTTGATTGTTTTATTATTTTCAAACAAAGATAAATCTAGACACAGCACATAATTTTGAATTGAAACCTTTCATTTTAATGTGTAGGACTTGGATAATTTGAAAGCTTTGTTTACAAAATTTGGATTTGCAAGTATTAAAACTGCCAAATTTTGCCTTCAATCATCCACTAAAGTGACTTTCTCCAGCAGGAAACCACGAAAACAAAATTTCCCAATTTCATTGAAAGCTTAGAGGAGCTTAGAAAAGGTACTAGACAGAAAAGCGCTCACCTCTTGATGCCTTTCCAGTTTCCTGGAAAACACCAGTGACTGTACTGAGACCTCCTCTGCCTTCAGGAGGTTGTTCTGCAGCGCACACTGGGAGGAGCTGTGGGAGGAAGAGCTCTTCAGGACATTGAGGAGCAACGCTACACCATCCCCAAGGTTTCAGTATATGGCTCGTAGCTCACCTGAGGACAAGAGAGACAAGAGAGAAGAGCTTTTTCCACTCTCACACCCCCACCAGGCACACTGGAGTACCAGGGCTTAGGAAGTACCACCAGCAGGATGCTGACAGTCTCTTCAGCAAGTATCCAGGGGAAGACAGGAGGATCCCCACCTCTCTGCTGCCCCTTTTCCCCTCAGCAGAAACCACAATTTGCCTGTTTTAATGCTGCATGCTGGACAATAGCCCTGGGCCTGTAAACGTGACCTTACCCGTAATCTCCACATTCTTTCTGCATTCACACTTGCTCTGCTGAGGATCACCTCCATTTGCTGTAGCAAGTCCAGAGTAATAAATCCATAATTTCAATTCCATTAAAGAAATAGAAGACAGTAGAAAGTCCATTTCCATGGAATAACTGCATTTTTCCACTAGATCAAATTTTTTTGTTTTCAGATTTAAACCTTACATGCTGGCACAACCTAAAATCCAGAGATAAAAGTTGCTCTGTAAGAGATAAGTGTTATTCTTATTGATTATATAATTATCTAGAAATGCGCCACCACAAAGTCCTCAAGGTTTAATCTATGCCACATCAGAGCTTTATTGCTATTGCAGTCACTCTGTGGTACAGACAGACTGAGTAAACATTTAATCAGAAAAAGATATTTAGTTTCACAGCAGGGTGGGTTTGTGAGTGTGTATGTAAGCACAAAAGTTTTTTCATTTGACTTAAGGGGGCCAAATGTTGCTCTCAGATATGTACATGCTGTTCCTACTAACATCTGCATTTTTGCATATATATACCATTTCTCTCAAGGGCTCCAAAGGGAGTGATTTTCAAGGCCTAAATGCTTAAATTATGATGTTATTTTTAAGTCGTTATTTAAAAACACTAACTTTCTAAGTGTCAAAACCATCTACTGCATGAGCTGTTGGAACAATAAGGGTTTATAAAAAATTAAAATGAGAAGTGTAGCTGAGAAGTTAAGTACCTTGCTCAAGATCATACCCAATCTAGGACAAAACTCACATCTGGTATTAGTTTCTCTTTAGAGGGAAACTCTGAAGAGAGGAAGGGAAACTCATACCATTCTGGAATGGCCAGACCTGACTAACTCACTATATGATTTCTCATATTTTAGAGCAATCCTAATTTATTCAGCTTGCTTGCTTTATTTTAGATTTAATTGCAAAATATGCCCTTGTTCTAAATTAAGTTCATTAGTTCACATGGGTAACGAGAATAGCTATCCCTCTTTAAACTACTATGCCAGAGTCTGAGATGATTTCTCTCTGTAGGTAAACTGGTAATGAAATCATCAGAGTTGTAATCAATTTGGATGCCTCTGTAGGGGCCACATAGTCCCAGAGTTATTTTAACTTCTTGTTCCATCAAAATCTACTGGCATTTATTTTTATGCCCATTAACATTTCAAATTAAAATCTTGGTGCTACTTTGACATATGTAAATGAGCCTGCTGTCCACATGGAGTTTACCTGTGCATCAATAGCGGGCTCACTGCAGCTGGTCTGGGGTTACTGCACACCAGAAAGAGGGTCTAAGACCCATGCACAGTTGGACTGACCTACCTGCAGTTCAGTGGCCCCACCACATTTGGGATGAATCATAATGTGAGCTGTAAGTGTAGGCCACAGTGAAGTTATTGGACTCTGGGCTCAGAGAGCAGCCCTTCCAGGTCTGAAGCTACCAGTCAGTGACTCTCAGAGCTGGCACCTGACATCTCCAGGGCTAATCATTGGAGAGGGGCCTATTCCTAAAAAAGGCAGAGTTAAGGTAGATCTTAGACTCAGAAGAAGAAATTCTCCTATTAGACTTAAAACTCTGTTAAAATTTGTTATCTCTGAGCTAATAATGTTTGAATAGAGGGGAAGGCAAGGTATTGGCCTAAGGTATCACTGGGCTTATAGGGTAAAACATGAAAAAAAGCAGGCAGTGATAGGTAGAGACACGGAAGCAGGATATTTAGATTTTGGAATGATTGATTGGTTTGATTTTTGTCATTGTGGGTGGAAGCTGACTACAAGCCCTTTTTCTTCTCTTGGTTATTATCTTTGTCCCATCAGTAGTTACTACCTTTCTTTTAAGCCCTCACAGCAATTTCTAGAGAAATGCAAAGCCAAAACAGCTGTTCAAAGAATCAAATCACTTGCTATCAGTTCTAGTTTTAGGTTTGGGCAACACAATTTTTTTGGTTTTCTAAACATGAGCAGCCATGCATATAGATGAACCCTTCCCACAGGAGTCAGTCCTGTGACTCATTCTCCTGTTACAGGATCAAGCTGGGTGGCCAGCAACCTGCTCTTTACTTTATTAGGGACAAATAGTAGGCAGGAAAATAAGACAACTGGAAGGGTTGCTTGGGACTGTCACAGCAAGTGCCTCAAAGGCACTGAAGGATCTGTCTGAATGGGAACTACCCAGAGACTCCATACACCTCCAGAATAGCCAGGGTAGCCAGAGCAGCCTAGGCTGACTCACCAAAGTGATGATGAGAACCAAGTAGCAGAGTGTTGGAGAAAGTGTATCAGTTTTGGTTCTGTGATGGAAAAAGGTTTGAAGAGAAAAGGTGGGTTCATAAAAGCATCTCTTCACTTTAACTTTTGGCTTGAGAAAAGGAAGAAGCATGGATTAGGGCTGAAGCTTGTAGAGTAGAGCCTATTATATCAATTAATAGAAATTAGTTGGTTTTATTATTATTTTCTACCCAAATACGCAAATTAAATTTGGTTGGAGAAGTGTTTGAAGCAGTCAATCTGGGAGTTCACTATTCTGTAGTGTCTTTCTGATATATATTGTCAAAAAAGAATCACTTTTTTTTATAAGGAAGGAGGTTTCATGCCTAACATGAAATTCAGGTAAGTCACAGAATCACAGAATCAAAGAACATGCTGAGTTAAAAGGGACCCACAAGGATTATTGAGTCCAACACTTAGCCCTGCACAGAACCATCCCTAAGAGTCACACCATATGCCTGAGAGTATTGTTCAAATACTTCTTAAACTCTGTCAGGCTTGGTGATGTGACCACTTCCCTGGGGAGCCTGTTCCAGTAGCCAACTACCCTCTGGGTGAAGAACGTTTTTCTAATATCCAACTAAACTTCCCCTGACACAACTTCAGGCCGTTCCCTCAGGTCCTGTCACTGATTACCAGATCAGTGCCTGCTCCTCCTCTCCCACTCAAGAGCAATGATGCAGTCTGAAAAGTTGAGAGACTCCAAAACACACACTTGAAAAAGCAAATTGTAAATGAGGCATCATCCTCAAGCTTCACTGTCTAGGCACTAAGGCCTGAGAACTAGAAAGGAAGCCTCAGAGCAGCACTGATCTGAAGCCATCAGCCCACAACATTTGCTAGTGCAAGCGTGACCTTGGAAAATTTTAGGCAGAAAGGAGCTGCCAAGCATGCCCTTTGGGATGGAGCAACTCCATCAGTTCCCCTTCAGGGGAGAGACGCAGTACAGGACTCACCATCAGACAGCATTAGGGAAAAACCACTGCTGGCTGCCCCTGAGTGACTTCAATTTCAGTTCGTGAAGCTCCAGTGCTGCGGGAAGAGGATGAAAAAGCACCTGAAAAAGTCACTGCCAGTGACAAATATACAGAACAGAGACATGTTGAAGCACAGAATTAGGTGCAGAACAGCAAACAAACTTTATCTACATGCTACCATCCGGCTCCATTGCTTATGGGAGGCTTGAGGTGGTATAACAAGCTGGGTTGCTCCAAGATTTCCAAGAATCCATGTTAAAGAGATTAGCCTATGCATTATTCTATATGTCATTTGTTTTCCTTTTTAGTTAGTCCAACAGATTAACAAGAGGATCAAAAAAAAAAGAAGCATGCCATATCATAGAAGAATGAGTCAAAGAAGATAGGAAATACATTATTTTACATTCATATCATAAATTAGCCAATGGTGAATATCTAATCAAAAATGTACTTGGTACAGTGAGAATATGCAGAGTATGCAACTAAAAAGAACAGATACTGAACATATTGTTAATCCATGAAGCAGAGATTTTTTACTTATTTCACACATGTCTAGTAAGTTCTGTTGAGTAGACTCCCTATTTCATTGTTTGAATGCGTGTAAGCTTAGAAGTAAAATGCAAAAAGTTTCAAAAAAAAGCAGTCTGCATATTTTGAGTAGAAAGCTGTTTTCCCCCCCCATGTCTCAGGGATACTGGAGTGGAGAGAGCTGTTCTCTTCAAAATCTGAGTCTTCTTAATGACACAGTACAATATCTTATTTTCTACACTTTATACTCCAGTATGTTATTCTCTGAAATTCAGGCTTTTCAATTTCAAAAAGTCTGATGCAATTGAGATGTAACATTAATTAAAATTACCTCATAAAAATACAGTTACAGTGCTACTCTTCATTCCAGGTTTGGGACAGCAGTTACAAGGCATTCACCTGTCCTCACTGCATTTATGGCATCCTCACCCTAGAGGAAGTGTTGCAAAAATGTGCTTCAGACAATTAAAAAAAAAATTTGTATTGTAGCGTGTTTGAAAAAACTTAAAATTGGGGAAAAATAAGGAAGAGATTTTGTGCTCCATCTCTTTATCTTCACACACAAAACTGAGGATATATTTTGTTATAAAATAAAAGCAGTCTTTACAATCAAATTTTAAGATACTACTGTAAATTTAGATGGATAAATAAAAACAAGAGGTGTATAAATAAATGTTCCATAAAAGAGTAAAATGGGTGTACACATTCTATAGCAGCCTTCCTGCCTTAAGCATCCCTGCTGTTTTATAAGCAGAAAAGGTTTTCCAGGTAGTCCTATAAAACATAACTACTATAGTTAGTTGGAGAATATATTTTCTCTGAAATGTTGGAATAGACAAAAAAGAAGGTATCTTTCAATCTTGTAAGTATTCTTATGTCTCTTTTTTGGCATGTTAATTTCTGGTGGAAAATACATTTTTTTCAATTATTCCTCTATGTACTTTATTCTGACTTGAAAAGAGAATACAAAAACAACTACAGATGTTTGGTGGTTTTTATTTCCAATTAATTTTTGTTTAAGAATAACTGCTCAACTAGGTCAAAATATTTTTTCTGTTTATTCAAAGTATTTTTTTCAAAAACTAAATCCAGACATTTTAGTTTTCTACAAAACAAGCCACTTCATACAAAATTCTTGAATAGTAATATCTTTCAGTGAAAAAAGTTCCAATCAGTACATCCAAAATACATTGCTTGTACTACATCTTTAGAACACAAATGAAAGTTTTTAAAACCTAGATCACCAAAAATCTTGATGACATGTGATCCCTGTAATCATTGCAAAATAATGTAATGATAGTAGTTATTATGAAACAAACTGAAAGATCATCTAAATAGAAAACCCTTTCCTTGGTCACAACATTAGCATATTATGAGAAAAATCTTCAAGAATATGAGGTATGTAGAACAAACTCTTTATAACTTGACATTGGTAGCATCATCTATGCTTTATACAATCTGTCCACTGAGAATACACAGAGAATCAGAATTTGGAAAAGGGTTGAAATAGCCACAGAAGTGGTTTTCAGCGTATTAGACAAGTAGCTGTGAAGATTTATATTACATACATGGATATTTGATATGACATTGTTATGATGATGTCTGACCAGACTCCACCGTTCTAGCATACGATAATTCCAACACAGCATAATCAAGGCAGTTTTCCTCACTGCACCAAAAATCAGATTTTCATTGGACCATCAAAAGGGACTGACAGGGAGGATTCTTGATCACCAGCAGTGGTAATGACAAGCTTTACTTCTCAGCAATCTCCATTTTGATTTCTATGTGTTTTCTGTCTAAATTCATGCGATGTTTCCTGTTCAGTGGTACATTAATGTATGAACACTTCAAACTATACCCTTTTTTCCTCATGATTGTTTTTCTTTCCAGATAGTATTTCATTCTGTGCCTTCCAGTCCAGCTTTTTACATTACCCACATCTGCCTAGTAATGTTTAAATTTCTTCTCCAATGCCATCTCTGCTCATAAATACTTTCACAAAGGCCAGAAAATGGAAAATATGTTAATGTCAAGACTGTATTTCTATTCACAGGTAATATGGGTGCTGGAAAGGTGATTTCCATCCTTACCAACCGCTGCCTCACACATTATATGTTTATCCTTGCCCTGTCTAAATTAGCAAGGAAATAATCTTTGTTTTATTATACTGCTCTATTCCTCTTTTGCAATATTAGATAATTGGTCGTTGTCTTCTGGTGGGAACGACAAAAGTTAGGAAAATATTATCTGGCCTTTTAGGCTTTTTCTCAAATTTTTGCATATTTAAATTAATCTTTTGCCTTGAAATTTCTCATTACCCTTTCTTGTAAAATATATCATTTATGCAATGCATTATGCATTTTGCCAGCCCCCACCTGAATGTGCTTATTATCAGCCTTGCCTGTGCCTGCTTAGGAACACTCCATCAGTTCTTGCTCTGAGCAGCTGATCCTGAACCTACAGCGAGTCCTTTGACTCCTTTAGCTGCTCATGGATGTGTCTCCCCAGCGTCAGCCGCCTAATCCTATCCTGGCTGTACATTTCCTTCGGCACTGATCCACTACCAAAAGCTCAGCTGCACCTGTGCTGCTGCCTCAGTAAGGTGGGAAGATCTTAGCTGAGAGATGGCTTCATGCAAATGGCCTTCATGTGTTCAAAACCTTGCAGCCAACCTGGCAGGAAATGAAATTAAGTTACTCAGGGGTAGTTGGGTTGTGCTTTGGACAATGTGGCAGGGTTGAATTTTCAGCGCCCATCCACCCACTGTAATTCTGACTTCATTCCAAAAACATAGGACAAGAAAGTACAAGTTTCTCAAATGCAAGTCTTGGAGTGTAATTATCCCTTGAGCCACTGAAGAAAAATACAGGGAAAACATTTTTCTTTTAAACTGCAGCTTTAAAGATGGAAAGCATTTTCAGTGTATGGAAATGTCTTTTAACCTAGCTCTGCTGGGTATAAAATGAACTTTATTTTGAGTGACAGTCTGCTATTTTCTTCTCAGAATCTTCAGTCTAACTCTATTTCATGGTGTGTCGACTCTCTATATGATTACTCCAATATTCAGGTGCAGAGAAGTAAATGTTTCATGAAAGTGATGTCCCTGTCAGTAGTGTGCATATCATCTGGCCCCCTGAGCTGTCAGTGAACAGATTGTAGAATTACCATTAGAATACAGGAGCCCATAGCTGCAGGCAGTAAATGGAGAGCCGGTAAGCATATGTCACCAGCGTGATATTTTAGCTTCGTATGAATTTGTAAAGTGGAAATAAGCCAGCAGTACCACAGCAACTGCTAACTGTTCTTACTATCCATGTTTCCACATTACACCATATGTTCACAAAATTTGCAGCAAAAAAGGAATAAAAACGGCTTTCCACTTTTGTGAAATATAACTTTGTGAGATGGGGTTTAAAATTTCATTGGTCTAATGCTTTAGAGCTGTGTTTACCCTGATGAAATTTACTTTTTAAGATATCACAGGATTTCTGTGGATGTCTACCTAGGAAATTACATTTAGCTGCCAGCAGGATAAAAACAAGGCACATCTGGTTTGATCCTCTAGGGAGGAAGGTGCTAGATACGTTTGGATTTCAAAGTCAAATTATGTTTTTAATCGCATTCAAGATGCGGTTGGATAGCAGTCCATCCATGCAGGCAGAAAGAGAGTTCATCAGTGTTGGCTTTCACTTTTTGCTATTAACCTTGGCAAATTTTGTCTCTCAAATTTGCTACAATTGTTTTGAATTAAAAAGGAAGACCCGGGGTAAGTGAAGAGGTATGTTTGCCTTTAATGTCAATTCTTTATTTTCAAATGTTCATTTTAGAAATTATAGGAAGACACCGTAATTCCATTAGGTCTTAAACCACCTAAAAACGATAAGTTCATTACATCACTTTCCGTGGCCCATATTACACTTTTTCTCATTTGTAGTAACATTGAAGGAAACCAAGACTCCTCTCTCTAACTCCCAACACCTAGTGCAAAATAGTAATTGACCAAAATGCTGGTATTTGGACACATATTAAGTCTGAATTACATTCTGCAGATATCTGTTCCTCCCTACCTACTCTGCAATATGAAATGGGAGGGACACCATTTCAGAAGGACATTATGCTTTTAAGAGATGCAGGATACTTAGATACTAAAACAAGATGGGGTAAATTTGGGATATAAGCGTTAACCAGATCAGGGCCCTGTTTCTTAGGTGAATAAAGCATATGATGGTCCCTTCACCCAAAAGCTTATCTGGGACTATGACAAGACATTATTATTAGGCAGTGAGAAAGAATTTTTTTGCCCTGTGCTTTGACACAGAACAGTAGCTTTTGGTCACCCATTCCCAGCTGCAACATGCACTTATCACCCATTGTCTTGGAGATGGTAACAGGCACTATGAGCACAACTGTAATTATTAATAATGATTCAACCAATGAATAAATAGATGGCTATTTTCTTGGCTGGAACATGATAAATAGAAGTAGTGACATCAGAGAAATTTCGGTCTTAATAGCTGACAAGGTCATATCTACTGAGACACATCCCATACACAAAAACTAGAGATGTGTTTAATTATTGCCTTTATGGAAAAAAACCCAAACAAACCACCCAGTCAAACGTCATGACCTTCTGAGCGGCCTTGTAGAGTCATTTATTTGGTAAAGCATTTGGACAAGTTCAGATTTTATTTCTTGGAGGTGAAAAAGAAAACACAGCTCTCTTGTTCTGATTTATTGGCTAGCTGAGTTAATTTGTTCTCTCTATGGGATTATTGCTATGCTGTTTGCTGGCCATCATTTGGAATTGTAAATCTAATTAATTTTATGTGCACCTAGAGCTTTTCTGTGGTAGTCTTTATACTGCTTAAGTATAGATAAATAGAATAATAATAATACATGTATAAAAATAAAGCAAGACCAGGGGGAGGTTACAAATTAGGAGATACTGAAAGACTAAAAAGATGAAATTGCAAACAAAACCAAATCCTCAATCACTGACTGTCCTATGAGGGAATAGTCTCATTGAAATATGGATTTTTCTTTTTTATGTGTGTATGTGTGTGTGTGTGCGCGTTCAGCGAGGTCCATGATCTATGAATGCACTGAATTTGAAGGTTCTGCACAATGGCATTGTGAAAAATCACCAATATGCCTTCAGCATACTTGCTTGCTTTCAGCAATTTTCTTGGCTACAATCAGATAAAGATATTTGATGACCTTTATTTACCTTAATTTTTCCAAACTGAAGGCTTGCTGCACCTTAGTATAGATAGAAAGGAATTGGTTCACATACCATGGCTGACAAATTGATGGTTCAGATTTGAGGAAAATAACTGAAAGCTCAGATTTCACTGTCAGGGTATTTTACCCCTTGTCCACTCATAATGATTGCATAAATGAATATGCCAGACCTCAAGATCTTAACTTGGAATATGGAGACTAATGAATACGAATCACACCCTACAAACATCTCTATTGTATGGATAATAATGAGTGTTTGTGGCTTTGTTCTTGGCTACTGTTTCAAAGTAAGCACGAGCAACTTTGATTATAATCTCAAGAACATAGCCATGCTTTATTTGTTCTTCTTGAGCTAATTAGAGAAAATTTGTGGTGTTGGTTTTAGTTAAAGGGCATTGGTCCTAGATTTCTTGTGCTATATGACAGGAAAACCTTCCATTTAAAAAAGCTTGTAAAACAAGAGAGCAGTACTTTCCACCCCTTCTTTTCAATTAAACTTTAACGGAAAAAAAAAGAGCTTATCAGTGCATTAGATGGCATGAAGGAAACTCTCTATGAAATCTACATTTTGAACCTTAATATAGTCTATATATTATTACATTTACACATAACATGGTAATAAGAAGGACGAGTTGAGAGATTTTTTTATTTGTGTGTATATATATATTTATGGTAAAGAAGGTTTTCATATTGTCCTCTAGTGTTTCAAGTATTCATCAGATAGACATTCCACAAAATCCTGGTTCCTGTTGGATTACTGGTTTATCACTTGGAAAACCATCAGTTGTCATCAGTACCAAAAGCAAAAATAACATGCCAGTCTCAAAGGCCCTTGTTTATATAAAACTCCAGTTTAAAGTATGATCTCTCTGATATGCTTCTCTCTGTATAGATAATTGTATGCAAAGAGGATAGAAATCTTGACAATACTTTTAGATCAACCTGAAAATACCCACTTGTAGCTTTGCATTATCTTTTCTGACATGTTTCTGTTACCTTTTTACTTTTTAGACTTTTTTATCCACACTGAGAATAAAATTGGTTAAAGCTTATTGGGTTCAGACTTCAACTCTGCATAATGTCATTTATTTAATAAGAATGTTTAGGTGGAACCTTTTCTCACTGTAACAAAAATATTTGAGGAACTCGATAAGATTCTTCAGTATCTATTAATTATTTTTTTTTCACTGAGAGATTCGATTAGCAGAATCTTTCATTTCAGCTTTCACAATGAAAATTGTGGTTTTGCTCATTTTGGAATCATAGAATAGTTTGGGCTGCAAGGGACATCTGAACAACATCTAGTCCAACTCCGTGCCATGGACAGGAACACCTTCCTCTAAATCAAGTTACTCAGGGCTTCAGCAAACCCGGCCTTGAACATTTTTAGGGATGAGGCATCCACAGCTTCTCTGGGAAACCTGTTACAATGTCTCACCACCCTCACATTAAAGAGTTTCTTTCTTATGTCCAATCTAAACATGCCCTCTTACAATTTATAATCATTGTCCCTTGTCCTGTCACTACAAGTCATGGTAAGTCCTTCTTCATCTTTCTCATAAGCGCCCTTTACATACTGAAAGGCTACAATAAGGTCTCCCTGGAGCCTTCTCTTCTCCAGTCTGAACAAGTCCAACTCCGTCAGCCTTTCCTCGTAGTAGAGGTGTTCCAGACCTCCAGTCAATATAGTAGCTCTCCTCTGGACCCTTTGTAACAGGTCCGTGTTGTTCTTTTTTTAAAAATCTTCAGTCATCTACTTTTATTTTAGATGAAATTTCTCCCACACTGTTTTTAGATGAGAGGGATCATTTTGTGAATCTAGAACTTAATGGTGATTGATTATTTATGCATTTTTAATCTAATAAATAATCACAAAAAACCAACTATCTACCTAAAAACTGGCTACTTAAAAGTGAGAAAAATGAGTGAGACTAAAACCATCGGCAAATAGCCCTACAACCTTGTCCTGGAGCAAAAAAAGGGGTAGCAGGAGTCAGTAGGGTCTCTGTGAGGAGGATAGAAAGAACTGAAGGGATGTTTGCTGTAACACCAGCCTAGAAGATGGAAGGGTGGAAGGAAACACTACTTGTTTATTTGGACTTGCTGTTGTGACCATACAATGTTTTCGTCTGTCTCTAAAGCTATGGCTTGGGTAAGTTCCCCTGGTGGCTCTGCAGCAGGACAAGCTCTCTGTATGCTGCATGATATCAAGGGCTTCTGGTTCTGCTTGACCTGACAAGCCATATCTGAAAAGCCTGAGAGCAACTGGATATTTCTTTCCTCTCCAAACGTGTACACAACACTTCATGTTGAACCAAGCATTCTTTCTAAGTAGCCTCAATGTTCATTTCCCTCAGAACATACAGAAAACCATGAAGAACTGGGTGTCCATCAAAAGGTCCTTGGGTTTACACCCCTGCAGAATCAAGATTGAAGGAGACACTATGGAGCTCATCTGCCCTGCAATCAGAGCAGGTCTCAGCTAGCTCATCTCAGCGGAAAGCAAGGCTGAACTGTCCCACCGTGGCATAGCTAGTACTCAGAAATCTGTTCTCCATACTTTTTCCACTTGCTCTGAAGAAGTGCAGCAACTGCCAAAGCAGGAAGAAAAATCATCACCTAAATTTCACCAGATAAGAGTTCTAGTGGGCAAAACTCTTTCACAGGCTATGTCCATCTGAAATAAGGGTTTTCCTATCAGCTATAAGAACACCAGAATAAAACCGAATCTGATCATATAAATCCAAGTTCCAACAGAAACACAGCATATTCCCTACAATGTCTGCAAAGTGTTGAGATTCATGAAACCAGATCTTACATGCAATTACAACATCACCAAGGTGTGCTTGGTGAGGATATCAGTCAGCTTGCAGTTCTCTGTCCCCTGGAAGCCTGGAACAACCAAAGAAAAGAACAGTAGACATGATATTTCCTCACTATCAAAAAAAACCCCAAACCCTGAAACACCAGAAAAAAAAAAGTAGATTTATACTGGGTAAGATGAGTTATTGCTTTTTTTTTTTTTCTCCTTGTTTTTTTTTACCTTAGGTACTTCTCTGAAGCAGACTTCTTCTTAAACCTGTGCTAGTTTTTAATCACAGCAGCACAAACAAAAACTTTGCAAACATCTGTTTCTGTTTGTGTTTGTATACATTATAAAGCAATTCTTTAAAAAAGAAATCTGTAGGAGAATTTGCTACCCAGGCTGAGGCCTCATTTGCCAAATTCTATCTGGGATCTAATCCTATAGCTGTATAATAAATCCTGAAAATGATGTTTACAGTGGAAATGCTGACAGAACTTTCACCATAATTACAGCATGTTACTATAAATACACGTCTGTGCAGCATATATATGTACTGTATCCACATATATACCCTGTATGCAGTGTTTTTATTAGTCATATGGCATTTCACGTTTGACATTTTTTCAGAAGTAGAGATGTTGCAGCCCTTCCCTGAACACAGTCAAACAACAGAGACAATAATAAAATTATTACTATATGTATTGCGACAGATCCACACAGCTGTCACCTTTGATGATGATATATTGATACAATAGACTGCAAGAATAAGCAACTGACTAATGTATATTGCAAAAGATAAACCTGCAAGTAGGAATTTTGTTCTAATTAAAGGAGAAAAAGACAAATGTGCAGGTGACAGGTCTATCTCAATACACTTTTTCTAGCATCTCACAGGAATCTCTCCAAAACGGGTTTTAACAGCCTTTATGCTTTCTAGAAACTCAGAGGAACATTAAAAAAAAAACAAAACAAAACAAAACAAAAAAGTTATTGGAAAGAAGCATCCACAAGGTGCCCCAGCACACATTACTCCTGCTCTATGTGAAAAGAAGAGCTCCATTACAGTATGATATCCCTTAGGGGTATTGTCACTGTTGTCAATCAAAACAAGTTTTTCACGAACACGTTTACTAAGAAAACCTTGTCTGTTTGCGAGGAGCCACTGTCAAGACTTGTTAGGAGTAAACAAGGCAAGACCCCTCCCGTTTACACTGACATTAGAAGGATGCACATTTAGCTGTTTCTCAGGCTCAGCCTCTCCAGTGTGCAGAATCCTGCAATATGCTGAAGCAGAAAAGCCTGATATGTAAGGACAGGCTTGGAGTGAGTCAGTGAAACATAAACAGACCATACAGGACAAGGAAACCACAATTAGTGTAGGGAGGCAAGCAAGGGGGTTTATCCATGAATTTTTACTAATTGCAGTTTCTTTCGTGACAATTAAGACATTTCAAAAGATAAACTAAATAATTCTATATATGCAAAACCATATATGCAAAAACCATTCAGCTTACTGGTCTTATTCTGCATCTCTAGAAGGGCAGGGCTAATTCTAAATCAGCTGAATTAGTTTTATCTTGAGTTCTAGTAATAGTCAGTGCTTAGTCTTAAAGACTAAATCTCCAGAGTCATGAGTTTCTAAGATAATCTCATGCTTTATTACAGTAAAAAGTAGAATTTTTGTTGTTATGGTCAAAAATTAGCCTTAGAGGTTCCCCAGGGCTCTTTAATAGGAAAGTAAGTAAAAAGTGCCGGAAAGCTTCTTGCAGTTTTAAGCAAAACAATGAGTTTTCTCTTCTTTTTGTGTAGACAAGCAAAACCCCAACTCAGACAGCAAAATCAGAAAAGCAAAATAGCAGCAAACGATAGGAAGAAAAAAATTGAAATTGAACTAATTTTTTTAACTATTCTACCTGTAGTAAGATAAGAGATATAAGAATGACATTCCTGTTATAAGTAATGCCTGAAGCATGGAGCAACTGAGCAAGATTTTTGATAACTCCAGACAGAATGAGACTACAGAAATATCAACTAATCAATTGCTTACTGAATCAACTTGCTGCCTTAGGTCACAGCATTGTTATTTCCAAGGTCTGGCCTCTGGATTTCATTCTTACTACCTATGCAGATACCTACAAATTTTCACTTTTTATTGATGTAACAGTACTATTTCATGGAAAAATATGGGAAAAATTATCATCATTTATGGAGTAGACATATAAATGCAGAACATATAAAATTCAATGCTATAAACCTAATCTTATACATATGTTCTTCTAAATTCATATTACTAATTTTAAAAGAGAGGTCATATCATCAGTAACTACTATATTTCACCTTCAGAGAAATCATCCCTTGTAAATATTTTCCACATTTTTTTTTAAAATGTGTACTTACAGTGGAAGTATTCCAATACTTTACTTAATTATGTATGTATATATTTGTGTATAAAGGCGGTAAACGGTATTTACTTAAATCTGCATCGCTTTTTAATCAGTAGATAAAGACACTATTGCACTATTTTGGTTGAAACAACTATTATTGATTCTTCATTTCTTGCAAAATATCTTCAGATTTTTGTATCTCATAACTAGAATTAGTAAATGGAAATTGTATTTGCTAGTTATAGTAAACCTAATACCTTTCTATCACAGCTGTCCTATGAAAACATTTACAGTAAAAGAAGTCTGAAGTCTATTTACCTCTCATTTGCATTACAAAAAGTTTTACCATGACTAGAGAAGAAGTGAGAACTACTAGGATATTTTGCTTTGCTTCATTGTTTTCTTTCATATTATCCAGAAGTTTGCAAATCTGAATAAAGACTGAACACATATTCAGAACTGAAAACAATATGTGTAACTGTATAGACATTAAATATTCCATAACTGAACTTAGGATTGTCTCTGGGACAAAAGAGTCCAGTTTGCAGGAGGCGTCCTTGAGGGAGACAGATCTGGAGAAATGCCTCCAAACAGCAAGGACAGTTGAATTGTTCAAGGGAAAAAGGGCCAAAATAATAATAGCCATTAGCAAAGAGCAAGTACACTACTGGTTTGAGCTGAAGTGGCATGCTGACACAATTCTGCACCATAGAAAACAATACAGAAATTAGAAAGCTTCATACATAGTCTATGGGGACTGGGAAAAGTTAGATGCAAGAGAATTTTTTTATAACCTAGTCCCATAATATTTCTGAAAGACATTCTTTAAAACACAGGACATATCTATGCTATCTAAATGAAAAAGTGCCAGGCAGTGACTTTGAGCACTGGCTGGGACCAGTAGTCTTCTGCAGTGCATAATTGGTAGCATATTCCCTGGCAGAGTTTTCGCCTGTCCCAGTTACAGTTCTCTGAGACAATGACTGGGCACAGTTCAGGGGATAACTTGTGCCAAGATCATTCCCAAAAGGCCATGTGGAGAAGAATGCAGTGGTTTGGGTATCCCCCAACCTACACTCTCTTAACTTTGCAGCAGTCAACGCTGTACCCTCAAACACTCCTCTTGCCACAAGACACTTCATGCAACACATTCCCACAGCTTCATGTTATAAAAACATCACTCTGGTAGATAACAGTCTTCACGTCCTTTCACACCCTACAAGCAAAAAAGAAATTAAATATAAAAATAGGGTTCTTTTAAAAAGCCCAGACAAGTTACAGGAGTCAGAACATACCCCTAAGACCCTTGGGCCGTAGGACTATGACAGTGGCCTCTGGTCTTGTTTTATTTATTAGTATAGACAGATCAAAGAGATTTTCACTGATATCTCTGATGCATGCTACAAGATATCAGATCTCTCGACACACACACAGTACTGAAGATACCACTACACATTTTGGGTTTGTATTTGTAGCAGTGTTATTGCATCAGTAGTCAATTCAGTAAGACAAATCAGCAATATTTGATGGAAGAAATTTGACAAAATATCAATTAAATGCAAAAAGACATTCCGAGTGTCACAAGCTTTTAATAAGAAACCCACAAAGTTCAAGTCATTATCACCTGAGGTCCCTGGCAGCTGACAGATATGAGGTCAGCTCTTCAAGAGAGCATGGAAATAAAATCAATACACAGACACACAGTGGTGGCTGTATGTTCACCTCAGGCTATATAGCCTGCTGTGTTATGATGCATAGTATTTCCAATTTCAGTAGCCACTGGCAGATAAAAGAACAATGTGGCTAGCAAAAAATTCAGTCCTCTTTGATTCTCCACCTGAAATGAAGAAGAAAGCTTTTTCTAGCTGCTTTAGTTAAGGAAAAGGAAGCAAACACTCATAAAAAGAACTCATAGAGAGCAAGGGCACTGGCTGACATTGCTGAATATATTGCACATTTTCTTAACCACTTAGCTACAGCATCTCATTTCACTGCAACACTGTACCAAGCTATTTACTGCATAAGAAATGTAAGAGAACTGGCACTGTGAGTCTTTGGTGTTGTAACAGAGCATACCAATGAGTAAAAAGAAATAGATGCTGTTGAGGAAATATTCACCTTGCCTAAGTTTCTGACTTTCGTACACTGGAAATTTACATAAACTGTCTGGAACATCCAGATCCTGAGACAGTCCTCCACAATAAGGCCAAATGCTTCCTTTTGGCATCACCTGAGATCAGAAGATAACTTCACCTGCCACCTGTGAAACTGTAGGAGCATAATTCTGTTATCTTTGACAGAATATGTTGTGGCAATGATTAATACTGCAGCAGAATTAACACTTTTTTCAGCTAATTTTCAGCTTTTTTTTTTTCCTGAATATCAAAACCATAGAGACTTATTTAACAAAAGTTAGGGAATTTTATGTTCATTTTTATTTTTATTGGGTTTGCATCACAAGGTTTTGGTAGGTGAGGGGGGCTACAAGGGTGGCTTCTGTGAGAAGCTGCTCAGAAACTTCCCCTGTGTTCAACAGAGCCAATGCCACCTGGCTCCAAGGTAGACCCACCACTGGCCAAGGCTGAGCCCCTCAGCAATGGTGGTGGCACCTCTGGGATAACAGTGTCCTGGTTTTGGCCAAGGACAGGGTTAATTTTTGAAAATAGCCAAGAAGAGGTGTAGCTGAGGGGCATGGCCACTAATGTTCTTCCATACCACCTCATCATTTCCAGGGACTGGGGAAAGGTACTCTCTCTTCTGAGGAGAAGGGCATTCCTTATCATGGGGAGAAAGCATTGTGGGAAAGAGCCGTTTCCTGGTGTCAGGAATAATAACCTTTTGTTATTAATATTGTTGCTGTTGCTGTTTATTTTCTTATCTCATTGCTGTTTCCAGTAAATTGTTCTTATCTCAACCCTGATTTTCACCTTTTATGCCTCCAATTCTCAACTTTATCCCGCTGGATGGGGAAGGTGCAAGGGAAGGGGGGAGTAAGCGGTAGCATAGTTTTAGCAGGACTACTAAATTGGAGAATATCGTTCCTAAACCACAACAGACTTAATTTGACACTCAACTAATGTTAGGTGCTAATGTTGCTGTCATAGCCTTGTAAGAGAGTACAACATGGAAGCTGATGACTGCTAAAATTTTCCTAACATTACTTCCTCCATCTTCCCCCTCTCATAAAAAGCCAGTGCACTTCAGTTAAATGTTTGCATAAGTGAGTTCACAAATAACTGAAATACTTTAGAAAACATTTTCCATCTTAAGGCAAAGCATGGAAATTTTTAGTGTAAACCATTAAACGCTTGAGGAAATTATATAGGGATGCATAATGGAAAGTTTCTGGTTGCTTAAATCTACAATAGACATATATATCATAGAACCACATCATGGCTGAGGTTGGAAAGGACTCCTGGAGGGCATCTGGTCCAACTTGCCTGCTCAAGCAGGACCACCTGAAGACAATTGCCCTCAACTGCATCTAGATGGCTTTTGAATATGTCAAAGGATGGAGACTCCATAACCCCCCCTGGGTAACCTGTGCCAGTGCTGGGTCCCTCACAGTAATGACATGTTTCCTTAGGTTCAAACAGAGGTTTCTGTGTTTCAGTTTGTGCCCACTGCCTCTGGTCTACACAGAGAGTGTAATGGTCTGCGGTGGAAGCATATAGAAGCTAATTTATGGATTTTGTTCTAGTGGTTAACTCAGTTGTGTGGTACAGAACAGTTCCCAGAAGAATCTTCAGTTCATCTGAGAGAAAGAAAGACAGAAGTCTCCCAGCTGCTCATGGGTTCAGGATTTGGCACTGGACATCTTTAATTTCAAAGGTGTGACAACAAGCATATTTCTTCCAGAATTAACATTCATTTTCATACATCTCAGATGAAGAATTTTAAAATTTTGTAGTGGGTACGACCTGTAGCTTTTCATTCACATTAAACTTTGCTGAGCTGCAATTCTTTTAACTTCTCTTACAGCTATTTAATTTCCCTCCCCATCATTACCAGTCATTTTTGTTTGGTTATTATAATTTTCATTTGTTTCTTCTTGCAAGAAATAGAGGAAGATAATAGCTATGTCACAGTGACAGAGCACTAACTCTGGGCTCCAGCCCTGGTGCTGTCATGGCCATGTCACAGGGAGCAAAATGTTGGTGGTGCCTGGATGGGTACCTGCACCAGCCCGCTATGGCCATGGAGGACACAGGTGAACAAGGGCTGAGAGAAGAAGGTAGGGAGGAGTGGGGAGTGCAGGAAACCAAGGTCTGCCTGTGGCAGTGAAGGAAGGCTGCTCCTCCTTTGCTTCTCCTGTGTATTGCAGATGGGATATCCAGACAGGGATGCGACCAGACTACAGCATGCTCTTGTCTTCTCCCTCCTCTGCCACTCAGCCAGAGAGTTGCCAGGCTCTACAGGACAGACAGGCACCCCATCCTGGTCTTACAGCAATCTGGAAGCTTCCCACAACCATGGGCAGAGACAGCTCCACACTCTTTCCCTGTGGCCAAGGGTTAGGCTCCACATGAGCTCCTGGCACCAGCCCTAGCAGTGTAGTGGCCATGTCACAGTGGGAACAATGCTGGTGGTGGGCCCCTGTCATAGTGGGGATGGTGACATGATGGCCCAAGACTAGTGCCTTGTGGCTGGGAAATATGGGATGGACAGTCCTGGCATGAGGCTGGTAAAGCCCCAGGCAGGGAGGCTTCCCATGCTGACAGAAGGTAGATGCTCCATTTGTTGATACTTCTGTCTTTGACTGCCACAGACCCAGACAGAACTACAACCAAATTATGGCACGTGCCAGTCTTCTCCCTCCTCCAGCACTCAGCTGAAGAGCACTGCAAATTGTACTAGGACATGAACCTAAGCTTAAGGAAACATCCATAGCTTCATTCTGTACCGTATCATGGTCCAGCAGGTGGCTGGAGAGTTTCCACAGCTGTGGATGAAGGGAGCTCTACACCACCCACCATCTCTGTACCCTGTCATGGTCCTAGATGCAGCTGGAAGGGCACCAGAGCTATGGACAAAGGGAGTTCCATGCTACCCCCCCTTTCCTGTGTGAAACTTCTCTGTGTCTAACCTCCTTACAAACATACAAGGGAAAACTAGAATTCACCTTGTGAAAAAGACAAGTCTAGAACTTCATCAACATTATTTGTCTTAATAAAAATCTGCAATGGAAGCATCTATGTACTATATACTAGCACCAAAATATCTGCCTTATCTATTTCCTGCTGATTTCCTAGATATTTATTCTCTCAGACAGAGCAACAGCAATTTATTAATATTTATTGTTAAGCCCTGAGGACAGATTTACACTTCTCAGGAGGGAATGCATATATATGTATTTATGTATATGTGTGTATATGTAGATATTCATTTGCATATATATATTAGGTGCATATTATACACATAAAGGGAAAGTCACCATATGGAAACAATGCCAGATTTTGAAGACAACTCACCTAACAACTATGAAATGACTGTCCCTGCAGCCCTAACTTTGCCTGCTGTATATGTGGATCCATTAGATGAAAGCATGCAGAGAATGAGAAAGACTCCATGGTCTGAGGCAGTGGAGATAGTTGTGCCTGTTTATTGAAAGAGAAGATTTCTTTTTCTTTTACTCTTTAATTTTTACCTTATTGATTTTTTGCTTTTTCTGTTTGATGAATATTGATTGTACTCACGCAGTGTTGCACTCATACTAGCGCTTTTTTCTCTCTTTTTTATTCACTGCGGTAATTTACTCGGGATATGAAAACTGCTGAGTGTCACAGAATCACAGTATCACAGAACTTGGAAGGCACCTATTAAGATCACCCAGTCCCTCCCCAGAGAAGGGTCAAATACAGCAGATTGAGTGTGCCCTCAGCAAGTCAGCAGTATCTGCTGATACACCAGAGGGTTGCGCTGATACACCAGAGGGACCCCAACAAACTGGAGAAATGGGTTGACAGAAACCTCCTGAAGATCAACAAGAAGTCCTGCACCTGAGGAAAAACAACCCCGTGAACCCGTGTGTGCTGTGGGCCACCCAAATGGAAAGTTTCTCTGCAGAGAAGGACATGGGGGTCCTGGTGGACACCAGATTGAACGTGATCCAGCAATGTGCCCTTGCAGCAAAGAACAGCGATGGTATTCTGGGCTGCATTAGAGAAAGTCTTGCCAGCAAGTCGAGAGAGTTGATCCTGCCCCTTTATTCAGCTTTGCTGAGGCCACACCTGGAGTACTATGTCCAGCTTTGTGTTCCTCACTACTACAAGGAACCTACTGTATTGTCCCATCAGCAGATAACACGGTGGTTAACATCTCTCACAAGGACAACCTTGAGGCTTCTTTCAGTTGTTTGAAAAAGGTTCTCAGCAGAGTCATCACCTGTCTCCAGGTGGAGCTCTGTGCATTCCTGCTTCTCTCAGACATAAAGGGTAACTCTTCCTTCTCATCATCCCACCCTGCCCTTGTTAAGAGCTGATACCCCTCCACTGCAGCACTCCATTCATGTGAACCGTCCTGTCACTTGTCTGTGGTTGCACCCAAACCACAGCCCTGCTTGCTCCCCGTGCTGCTGGGTGTAGGCATTTGGGATACAGCTTTTCTTGTGCTGATTTCCTAGGAAGGGCATGAGAGCTTCCCCCTCGTGCCACCCTCTCAGCATGGATGTGCCTGTGCTGCAGGCAGGGCCCTTACACCCTCTTTCGTTATTTCCAAGGTGTCCCCTGCCCATATCACCCTGCACCCTTTGCTTAAAAATCACAGAATCATAGAAGGGTTTGGGTTAGAAGGGGCCTTAAAGATTATCTAGTTCCAAATCCCCTGCCATGGGCAGTGATGCCACCCAGGTTGCTCAGAGTCCCATGCATCCTAGTTGTGAACTCCAGGGATGGAATACAAAGCCAATCCACAACCCCTGCACTTCACTGTCGGCCTTCTCTTCCTTCTCTTCAGCTCCCCTCCTCCTCTCCCAGCAATTCCCAGTGTAAATCCCTACACACCAGCTTGGCCAGCCTGCGGACAACGATGGCTCTGCTGCCCTGTCCAGGTGGATCCTGTCCTTTCCTGACAGCCCACCATCTCCGCAGCCGAATCTCCGCCGCCAACACCATCTGTCGGGACCGCAAGCCCCCTGCCCCCTTCCTGAGCTCCCCATCCTTGCGGGGGGACCGCCGGGACGCCCCCGGGACCCCCCAGGCGGGCGGCGCAGGGCGGGCGGGGCCGAGCGGGCTGAGGGGGCCGCCGGCTCCCTCTCCTGGCCCCGCGGCGGCACGGCGGGACATGGGCCCTGCTCTGCCCACAGGCAAAAAACCCCTCCAGATTTGTGGGGGTTTACCGAGCCATTCGTATTCCCCATTAACCCCTGGCTTCCCAAAACAGAGCGCCTGTTCTCTGCATGTGTTAGCTCAACACAGATAGACTTAGCGCTGAGTGTCTCCTGATTCCTGAAGGGGAAAAAAACTGCTGAGTCGGGCACTCTGAGCAAGTGGGAAAATTGGGTTCAAAACCTCTCATGAGGAAGAAACAAATGATTCCTTGTCCTGTGTTTTCTTGATACGTGTGCTAAACACCAAGCTCTAATGGGAATGGGAACAGCTCCTGCATTTAATGAGACTAAACCTGCATTGTTATTATACTGGCCTGAGATTAAGCTCCTGATTCTGCATCACAAGTGGAGAGAGGCAATATTCAGTCTTAAGGAATTGTCAGGGATTTAGAAAGGGCTGGCAACTCAGAGGAAAAAAACATGTAAATAAAATATATCACATTTTTTTAATCAAATCATGGAAAATTTGGAGAGACTCAAATGTGACAGCAGTCTGCAGTTGTCTCAAAAAAAGTCAGTAGTGTTTTCATCTAGCTCTGCTGTAACTGTAACAGTGTTGCTGAGCAGCAGGTAAGTGGACATTATTTGGTGCATTGACTCCATGACCTTTATAAAACTTATGCAAACAAGAAGACCAATAGTGAATTTATGACAAAAGATTAGGGGTTTGTCTATAGGGAAAATTCAAGAAAGATTCACTCCTTTAAGTGGATTATCAAAACCTCATTAAGCTTTGAGAATCCCCTTATTCAGTATTAAATTGTCTTTACACTTACACTGAGTGAGTTTTAACACTTTAAATTTACACCTTTAGTGTATTTGGATTGATTTTCCTCAGTGTCCCTGTTTAGAAAGATCCCGAACAATTGGATCTTAGGCAGTTTGCAGCAACACAAAAGACTTTAAGATTCATCCTCTTGATCCAGAACCGAGGTCATTACTGTCACTGTGGTGAGGAATCTTTCCTGTACTGTCTGCACTGTAATATCAGATCCTGTCTAGAGATGAAGACTTAAAAGCAAGATTTAGACCTCCATATGAAATTTAAGGTAACAAGTGCCAGTACAAGAGCAAATGGCCTCAAGTTGTGCCAGGGGAGGTTTAGATTGGATATTAGGAAAAAATTTCTTCACTGAAAGGGTAGCCATACATTGGAACAGGCTCCCCAGGGAGGTGATGGAATCATCATTCCTAAAGTGTTAAAAAACACATGGATATGGCACTTGAAGATATGGTTTCGTGGTGACCACAGTGGTGCTGGCTTAATGGCTGGACTCGATCTTAGTGGTCTTTTCCAACATTAATGACTCTATGCCTATTGAAGTTAGTCACTGTCCTGAACTTCTCTGTAAATATAGGAGAATGCCAGTATCAAAGTCTACAGGAACACTCTCTACTTATGGTTGCACTGACTGCATGAGTCTTCATTGCAATTGTTGAAGCCCCCATAGAAGTTCAGCCTCTGGGGACTCAGTTCAACTGCCTGAACTTTTGTCTCACAAGACAATTGATGTTGAGACTTATTCAGTATATCCACATGAGAACAGCAGATAAGATGGACATATCCCGAATGAGAAAAAACACTAGGGCCCCCCAGATGAAACTAGATACTGATGTTTAGGTAAGCAAAATGCACCCTAAGTCTTCTGTACTAGAAACAGCTGATCATTGTTTCACCTTTATTGACCACAATGGCAGGTCAGACTCATCTTGTAACTTCAAACAAATACATTCACTGGCCTTAATTTTGACCTTAATTAGAGTTCAAATTAGTGGTTTTGGTCTTGGTTTTGATTGTTTTCTGTTTGTTTGTTTGTTTTGGTTTTTTTTTTTTTATTTCTGATCTGAGTCAGATGTTTGATATGCATTCAACTGAATTTCACGTATAGCAGGGTTTTAGGTAAGACACAGGCACCCATATCCCCTGAACTTGTGTGACCAAGTAAGGATATGTCAGTCTCAGTCATGAGGAAGAATCTTATGAATTTTTTGTCTGCAGAGCTAAGCAACTCGTAACCTTATTCTTAACATGAACTAATTTTAGGCACTCACATCCCAGTATAGATGGAATTGCAGTGGGCTGGATCTTCTCTGGCATATCTGTCTTTCAGACTGGCACGAAGGACATAGGACTGCTTCTGACAATCCCTGCTCACTCATTTTTCCATTGCTGGAATTTTGTGGGTGAATAAAGTTTCCAAAGAAAAAAAAAAAAAAGAAAAAAAAAAAAAAAAGAAAAAAAAAACCTGAGTGATTTTTTACTGGTCTTTTGCTCAGATATACTCTTATGTCCTATATAAGCAAATCCCTACATGGATAATACCAGTGAGAAAAAAAGAGCAAATAGATTTTCTTAAAGGCCAGTCTTGTCCTATGAGTTCTTTTCAGATAACTCAGCTTTTTCTTCAGGGACAAAACCAAATGAATTGCATGTCCCCTAATAGTTTTGGGAACAGTGGAAAAAATAGTGGAAGAGGTGGGAGTGGAGTGGCACTCTTCTCTTGTAACTTCCACTCGTGCCTTGATTTTATGACAAGCTGAAAAACTCAGATATGCCGTTACTCGTCTGGTCTGGGATGGGAAAAAATACTAGGAGCAAGAAGGCTCCCTGTGTGTGCGCGCCCGGGCGGAGCGGGAGGGGGGCGGCAGAGGGCGCACGGCCCCGGAGCATCGCTCGGGGGCTCCGCCGGGGGGGCAGCCCCGGAGAGCTGAATGCTGGACAAATCTGCGAGCATCCCAGCCCCGAACAGTTGCGATCCTTGGCTGCCGTCCCAACAGCCCTTCCGTGCAGGCAGGCTTTCGCTGGAGCTGCCGAGCGGCGCTCGCGCAGATCAGGTTTCAAAATTGGGATCTAATTTTAAATGAGATGTCAAAAACCGGGACTGACAAACAGTGGGAAAGACTGTTAGGGGGCAGACCACAGGTAATCTCTGCGAACAGCTCGGCAGCCATGCTGACAGCTGGGAACGGGAACCCCGGAGCGCTAACGTGAGATCTCAGACTGCTCCCCTGACCTCGGACAAACTGCTCGGGGCTTCTTCCTTCAGGTGTTGAGCTCCTCCTGAAATGCTGCTGAACAGTTTGACAGGATCAGTGGAAGCCAGGAATGTTACTTCATTCTCGTGAAGCACTCGGTAACCTATGGAAGCCGTTTTCCTTCCTCATTTTCTCTATTTATGAAAGAACCCACCTTATGGAATAAAAAAAACCAGGACTACAGATCAATGTACTGCAGTACTCCCTCATGAAATGATGCACTTCAGTAGCATCACTGCATTTGACTAGGGCTCTTGTGTTTTCTTTTCCTTGCTCTCTTTGGAACATTACAGACCCTTGAAAAAGTCTCCAAGCCAGAAGCAGAGAAGTCTAGCTGTGCAGAACAGAAGAAAAGTGGCTAAAACAGCCAGGCAGCCACTGTCTTGGAAATACAAAAAGTATATATAAAAGCACTGAATTAAAATAAGCAGTGTCCACTATGTCCAGATTAAATGGTCTGGATAAATGCAATCACTAGACAGACATAACAGCACCAGCTCAGATGAAGCCAAATCATCTACTGTTTAGAAACTCGGGTAGCAATCTTCAGCTGGACAGCTAGGCAGCAGTAACAGGAAAACTCATTTGTCAGGGATGAACTAAGGACTTCTCTTTACTCACCTTTTTAATTTTTCATTTTTTCTCTCTCTTTCTGTTGTGGTGGTGGTTTTTTGTTTTGTTTTGTTTTGTTGTTTGTTTGGGGTTTTTTAGATAAAGAATTAGGAAAAAGTATGACAGCAGAGACAGTCTGCTTTACCAGACTACCTGAAGAGTGGTTGCTTGAAGGCTTCTAGTTGAGTCCTAAAGCAGGGAAAACAATAACATAGTGCAATGGGATGTAGGTTTTTGACGAAGAAATATTTCTCATTATCTGTGAAATTTTTCAGTAGTCAATGCTTTTAATTTTAAAAAGGACATTTTCTGTCTGACTGAAGAAGATGCAGACATTGTAGAAGAAACTAAAAAGATCCAATTAAGAACCAATTTCCTCTATATCCTCAGCTCATTTCAGATTGCCACTGTCAGTGTCTTTCCTCACCTCATTCCCTCCTAGACATGAGACCAAAACCCAGATTTCCCTCACACATGATTTCCCACAGTACATTCAACAGTATTTTGGTCCACTCTTTGCCACCAGATTGTTTGGTTATTTCTGGTCTATCCTGGTTGTTTTTTCTTCTTTCTTTGTGTATGATGAGCTTTTCTGTCATCCTACGTGCCTGAAATGGATGTTGACTTCCAGATCATTCCATAAGTCAGGGAATAGAAATCTGGGCTCAGACTGCAATCTGAGAAGGACTCTTTATATGTACAGATTTTCCCATTGTCTTCATCTATAACACTATGCAGCACCAACACACTACGAGTGCAACCAACTCACAGGTTTTAAGTTCACACATGTTAGGGTGACTTGCTGAATTAGAGATCGAAGTATTTGGCATTTTATAGATTATTAGACTATCTAGAGGTAGAAGCTATTAGCAAATAGTTAAAAAGAAAAGATAATCGATGATGCTTTCATTAGAGAGAGAAAAAAACCAGAGAAGGTGTTATCAGTGCCAATCAATGTTGAAGACTGAAATCTTGAGCAATTCTGAAGTGAGGAATTTGTTTTCAATCCTTTCCTTCTAGCAGTATTATAGAGACTGAAATCCAGGTCCCTGATTAACCCCTGAGTAAAGAATAACCTTCACCTAGAGAGCTCTACTTTCAAAAGAGTTGGCCCCTGTAACAAGAGCCTGTTCAATTATTCTTCTTCAAAGAGTGCAGGCAACCAAGAATGTCAGCTTCATAGAAGGAGTTATAATTTTGAAGCAACTTCCTGTTTGTCGAACTTTTTTTTTTAATCTCGGTGTTGTAAATGGAAGGAAATGTCACAAAGGAGATTTTTCTTTTTTTTTTGTTCCATATTACATTTTGCAGTTGCAGAAGCTTACAAATGAAGATTGTTTTCTGTTGTTGTTTATAGATTAAAAGTGAGCAGACTCTTTATGCATACATAGCTACCAAATACCTGATAAATTCAGATCTGCCAGATAATATATCACAGTGTTCTGGTTCAAAATCAAATAATGACCTCCACTTAAAAAAAAAAAGTAAAGAAAAGTCAAAACCAAAAAAGCAACCCAAAATCACACACAGAAGAAAAAGACACACAGCTGGTGGGTTTAGACATGAAGTATCTCCCTGCAAGAAGTCAGCCTGTCAAAATCTCTCTCTCTTGGCAAGGTCCCAGAAGGGGAGTATTTTCACAAAGATGAAAAGAGTGTTAAATGCTAACATTCTTCCAGATTGGATACGCATTCTTTCTTATACATATTTTTGTTATGAAACAAATGCATTTTGATAAAATTAGGAATGTGTTTCAGTATTTCCTCCTCTACTGTATATTTTGTGTGATAATATGGCACTGATTTCCTATCTAATTTAAACCAGTTTAAAATAACTGGTAACATCTAGTAGCTTTCTATTCTTCCAACCTTTATTTTCTCTTCAGTGTGTTTTAATGCAGAGCGGGGAGTTGGCTGAGGTTATTTACTTTTTGTTACTTTGTTTTAGAATAAGAAGACACAGGCTTTGACCTTCTCCCTTCTGTTCATGACTTCCTCACCATCACCAAGCTTTTGTCCCAAATTATGCAGCAGAAAGAAAGGTTTAGATTTAAACTCTGATGCTTTATGGTCTGAGATTCAGTTCTTGAAGGACAATAAAAGTCTTTATCAAATATATGCTGGTTTCTGCAAACATTCCTTCAGTATTCGGAAGCTAGAAGATACATGTACTCTTTCTTTGTCAGCCCTTATATTTTACAACATTTTTGATTTGGGGGGCCAAAATTAGTGTTTCACTAGATATCAAAACAAAGCAAAACAAAACCAACAACAGGAAGAACAAAAGAAGAGAAAAGGAAAAAAAAAAAGAAAATAAGAAACCCAAATCTATAATCTTCTCCCCAAATACATGCTCTTCAGAACTTCAGAACAAATGAGTGGGTGAACAGTATGCACATGAACAGACACTTTCACAAATATCCCTGCAAACCTAAACCGTGCTCTTTGGGGTGTACAGGAGCTGTGCAATAAGGGCAAGCTTAATCTCAGAGGCTGAAAAGCTGCAGCCTGATAACATTAAACATGCTCAGGTAGTACTGGATACACATAATATGCAGATATCAGGTACTACTCTCATTAGAAGACTGGATCTTTGTCTTGTCTTTTAAATTAATTTTTTTGTTTTCTAGCATAGTAGCCTTTTTCAAATGCTTATGCTTTCCAGGAAAATAGGTTATTTTATTCAGCCTAATGTGTTTTCCTAGTTCCCTTTTTTCCTACATGGTTATTACCATTTTAAATAAAGTAGTCTTCACAAAATAGTGTCAATTAGACAGTCAAGCTTTTACAGATCACAAATACTAGGCTATAGAAATAGGTAGGTGGAACATGGTTTGGAAAAGAAAATACACTAAATTAATGAAATTAATGTGAAGTTTTACCCTCCCATCTCTATCTAGAAAACAATATATGTGCTTTGTTTTAAACACATTCTAACACTCAATTCCTAATCTGAGAAGGAAAATCCACCCTCTACTGTGGGTAAGCTTCCACTCCAAGCAAAGCATCCACCAAAGCAATTGTAGCTGACATTCCCTCAGGATCACTCCTAGCATGTGCAGCCTGCGAGTTTCCTTGGAAACTGCCATGCAGCAAGCATGAGATTATGGCACATGACTGCTAAACTGTATAGCTTTACCCAGGAAAATAAAGGAATACAAGAATGCGAAACAGGATGGCAATCTACCTCTCAAGGACAGTAACTGCTGATTTTTAACCTGAGGCTTCTAGTAGCCAACAGATTGATTCTATGTAGTCATAAAAGATAAGGAACTAAAGCAAATCTGTCGTTTATAAGCTTATGCTCATTCCATAACAGCCTGGTTTTCTGCTGGGAGTGGGTAAAACTGAAAAACAACCTGAAAAATCACATCTCCAAAGACCTTCTACAAGAAGTCAGCTGTGAGGCCTTACGACATTTTCCTTAGGCTGAGCTAATCTGGATAAACTACCACATAGAGACACTTTTTAAAAGAGACATTCCCTCTCCTGATTATATAGTTATACACTGTTTATACAGTGCTGAAGATTAGACCATGAGAATGGCCACAGTGGTCCAGCCAAGTAGCTACCAAACTCACCAGCCTGTATCTGACAGAGCCTGTAATAAATAAACTGAAGAAGAACATAAGTACAAAGGAAAAACGTGATTCTTTGTATTCAGGCATTTTTTAGCCCTTGCATTGAAAACAGTGACCAATTGTTATCTATTCACCTTCTTTCTACTAATGATTTTACAGCTCCTCTATCAGATTCCCCTCCAGTCATCCCAGTTTGAGGCCAGAGAGCACTAGACTCATTGTTTTACAGTGCACTTTTACATGCAGTTTGTCTGTGGTGATGTCAGCTTGGAACATGCATTTTCTTGTAGCTTTATTAGGCGAGACTGATTAGCTGGGTCCTCAAATATATAATTTAGCCTGGAGGCTTTGTAGTCTCCATATGAATTTGACCCAGGATATACAGGTCACAGGAAAGCTTAATGATATGGGTATTTAGATGTTCTATGGGAGCCCAACTTTGTTGTTGCCATCCCCTCGCAGCAGTAGTTATTACACTCGGCCTCAAATTCATTCCTATTAATTTATACTGACTTCAAAGGTTCTGATTTAAATCCCACCTCCCCTCACCGATACGTTTCTGGGAATCTCCTGCATCCCTCCAGACCCTTCCAGGAGCCTGTGGCTCTGGAGCTGCTGGGGCACCCACCCAGAGCCATCTGGCGTCTGCCCGTGGTCCTCGGGGGCACCGCTCACTGAAGGACAGCTGCCCAAAACAAATGGCGACCTCTGTCATCTGGGCCATCAATTGTTACAACATCTGGCAACTGGCTTTCTTATGAGAACTGACATTTGGTTGCTTTGGACCGAGGATTTTAAGATCCATGGGCCAAAGTAGAAAATGGGGCAGATCCCAATTTTTTATTTTTTTTTAATAAGTACTTCAAATACTTCAAATGTTTTGCAGTCATTTGGAATAGCAAGATAAAAAACTCAAAGCAAATCATAAAATTATTGCAGTGAGAGAATCCTTTTGACAAAGTTTTGATGGTCTTATCCCATTCCTGCCTTGAATTAATATTTTGCTGCAGCTGATAAGTTTCTCTAAATTCTGTTACAGAGACTCTTCTACATGTCAGTGGTGCATTTAACCAAATGTAGTGACTAGAATTGTTGTCTCCACTGAATGTTGGTGCTTGGCCATGTGAGTTTCTATCCAACTTTACATCTGCACCCATGTATACAATAGCAGTAAGCTGGTCTGACTCCCTGTGCTCCCTCTGTCTTCTCATAACTTTTCTTCACAAGCTAAATACAACAAAAAAATCGGGGTGCCTCTAAATTTGAAATATTTCAATGTACTAAAAAGTGTCTTTGGTCTTTTGCTGCATTCATAAAACAATTTAAAAAAAAAGAATTGAGAAGAGGGATATCCTTGAAATATTGGCAAAGCTAGTAGTGAACTTCGGAAAATTGCATTCAGGTATTGTGTACATTTTTATTGTGTTACTTCAGTCTCACAGATGGCTGCAAATAAAATAAATGTTTAACATAAAATATTTCTTTTAAGCTACAAACATTGTCTTTAAAAGATTCCTTCCTTAAACTCTAGGGTTTCAACAGAAAACAGAAAAAAAAGCAAATGACTATCAAATAAGCAACTAAAATAAACTTTAAAAAAATAAACTTTCAAAATGAGAAATAAATATTATTAACCACGAAGTAAAAGAAAACCAAATAAAACATAAATGTGACCAACATATAGATATAAAGAAACATGGAGGTTATTAAATTGTATAGGAACAAATTTATTATATAAAATCTACTAACTGCAATAGCTAATGCAGACTTTTAGATCTAATTGAACTAATCAGCATGAGCAGATACTAAAGTGCAGTGGCTGCACTGATTTATCAAAACACAAACCTTCAAATAGTTAATTCCAGAGGAACAAAAAAAAAAAAATCTGAGTGCAAATACTTATATTTCTCTGTGTTGAGGTTTCATCTGGGTTTCCTGTGAAAAATGGAGACGGAAAACAATACTGTCGAGCTACACAGCCCCATTTCAAGTACCTCGCTGCAGCAGTCAATGACGGAGTCTGAAATGGAGTTAGGCTTGTTTAGCATGCCTGCAGGGTCACGCGGAGTGACCCGGTCCCCTCTGGTTTCACTTAAAGCTCAGATTTTCTCCATGAAGATAACGTGTTCCTCTGATATTTAGTTACCTGGTCTCCAGAAAGACCTCATTTTTCATGGTGTGATTTTTAACCTTTGTTTAAGATGTCTTTTTTTTAACGTAAACTCTTTTAACCTGATATATTTCCTTGAAGAACATGTGTTGCAAAGAAAATGTTTGGTTATTGAAACATCTTAACAAATCAAAGTTCACTGTAGTTTTAGCTTGCTAGGCTATAACGGGGTGTTAAGGCAATCATTAAGTGTTCTTGCTTTAATTTCTTTTGGTATTTTGTGCTATAAACATATGAATATTCATATAGATAAACTGATTCTGTATGTTCTTATTCTGAGAGCTTTTGTACTGAAATAAATCATGAGCTAGCACTTCCATGGCTTTTTTTTTTTTTAAATTCAAAACGTTTGATTTGTGATAAACCGGCAAACAATTTTTTAATAGATTAAATTATGACATAAATTGTCATGAAAAATGCCAGCAAACAGCTCAATTGCCTTCTGAGTGCAAAATGTTCCAAAGTATTGTTTGTATACTGAAGGCTTTTTGAGGGAACTGGAAAATTATTTTTTTTTGCCAACTTCCCTGGCTTAAATTTGTATCAGGTGGGATATAGGTTGGTACTGGGAGAGGACCTGGCTGACTGCATTTGGTTGAGAACTTGCTTCTGTTTGTCTGACAGCCACAAAGGCACACTGGATGCAATATCTGTGCAAGTACTTTCTGCTTATCAGGAATGGCAAGTCCCAGACCACCTCCCTGTCCAAGTGCCCCCTTAAGAGGCCTGATTGGCATGTGAGGAATGTGAGGATTAGTGATGTAAACTGCAGCAAATCCGAAGTTTAAGGAGGGTAGAATCTATTTAAATATGTCACTGGGAGTTTGGAGTTTGCATTTTCCTATTTCGCTTTTTCCAGTGTTGTCTTCCTAAACCTCCTGACTAGTACTTTGAAAACTTTGCTTGCTCTCCCAGTCACAGGAACAGTCTGCCCCTGCACTGCTCCTTAGCATCCCTATTTTGTCCATCCATCTATGCCTTGTCTCTCAATCTGCTTACTTGTTTTTATTTTTAAAAGAGGGAGGGTATGGTGTGTAGTTGACATTGTAAAGCAGATATTTCAGGCATTGGGCCTCTACTTGAGAAATGACAAACAATTCAGAGCATCAGTGCCTGCACAAACATGAAGGCCTTTGACCCAGGAACCCTACCAAATCCCTCCCATTTGCAAAGTCCCTCCCTGAAAAAAGGACAACTGGTAAAATCAGTGCAGCTACTCATCACCTCTGAGACCATGGTTTTACATGAGGATTTTGCTGGTGAGAAGTCAGTTTAAGAAGTTTCATCCCGTTTTTTTCCTCTCACCTGCTCATTCCTTTCTCTGCCACCCCACCTCTTGTGTGGGAAGCTTATCAGTCCTTCAGCAAGGCTAATTCATTCATTGGTGTTGCTGCTGACAGCTGGAGCGATACAAGTTAATAAACAAAGAAAAGCAACACTTGAGGAAGGGTGGGAAAGAGTGTTAGCTTAGATCATTCCACTGAACCATTTTTTAGTATAGTCACCCAGACAGTTCAATTGCCACATCTGAGTAACCAGCACAGGTGGGGAAGACTCTTTTAAACTAGCGTTGCAACTTGAAAAATTATAATGTGGAGTCTCAGCTTGGTTTCTTGGGTGTGTGGAGTATTATACATTCAGGAATCACGTTACACCTGACTGAGAGGCAACCAAATCTGTTGCACAACTACTGCTTTGGGGAATATGAGATAACAAATTCTGATAAAACCCGTATATGGATGTTGAGACTTGTGCAAGGGCTGATTCCTCACTTTCTGCTCTCAGGAACATCGAGATATGGCAGATTTTATATTCTACTTACATAGGCAGCTGTGATCCTCCCCATCTGAAAATGGGTGCCAGAAAACCAGAAAAAAGTTAGAGAGTAGCAAAAAGGATAACCAAAGGAGTACAAAGGCTTCCACGGAGGCAAGAACAAAATAAACCAGGTAACATCATTGTGGAAAGCGAACAATTCCAGAGGGGTAGGAGAAGGGCCTATGAAATTATGAGTGTTGTTGAGGTGGTACATAAGGATGGTTTGCTTACCATTTCATCCCAGTAAAGGAACAGTGACCCACCAAAATGAGTAAGATGTAAGCTGAATACAAAAAAAAGAGGCATTTTTTCACATTGTATGTAAATAAGGTGGGGAACTTGCTACTTACTGCAGGATGTTATTGCTGCTCAAAGCTCACTTAGATTCAAGAAGAGAATGAACAAGGAAGACAAATCCAGGAATGGAAACACCTAGAAAGCAAACTTGGCACAGGAGGCCCCTGAGGTTCAACTGGTGGAAGCTGTTTGGGGAAATGTCAGTGTTTGCCTCCACCTTCCTCTACACTGCCCCAGGCACCCACCTCGTCACTGCCAGAGATGGGGTAACAGGCTGGGTGGGTTTAGACCTGATTCAACACATCTGTTCTGATATTCTGCAACACTATAAAGCTGTCTAAATCTGGAGCTGGCCTTGTGTTTCTACATGTTGTTATGTTCCTTCATGGGCAAGGCAGCACGATGACTTTATAGTCTATCTACAAAAGAGTAATGTGGAGCTGTATCCACATCCCAAGTTGGTGAGCAGAGAGGGGTGTTTCCCTGTGCCTGGAGCCAATATAGATGGGAACCAGGGAATCTGGAAGTGTAGCCCTTATCCTTCCCCATACAGGAAGAACTTTTAGGGAGTAAGATAACAGTCTGGGGCTCTGTTCTGTGACTGACTGGGAGCTAAGGGCATTTGGTGCTTTTTACGAGGTACCACACACACCAGCTAATCCATCCAAAAAGCTACTATTTGTGGTGGTGTGGTTGGTTCCAACTATAAACTCTTCAGTGCTTGACAACTTGTGTTTATAAAATATAGATCCTTTAGAGCTTATTTGACGAGACAATTTCTCACAAAGAACATTTTGTGACCTAAAAATCAATATATTTAATAAATGTACAGAGACACTAATTGTCTTAGTCTATCAAGACTGGTAAAGTAATGAAGAAATGGATACATGCAGGTGTTTGGCTAAAGCTTTGGTTTGAACTCCTATGGAAGGAAGAATTAGAAGAAAAGGCTTATGTGCATCTGTATTTTCCTTTTAATAATCTCGTCATGTTTAATGTTACAATATTACATAGTTCTTATTTTGCATAAATACATGATGATTATAGTTGTATAACCTTGGCAACATAGTGTCCTCTTGAGGCAGCCTGAAATAGAAGGGAAATATAGATTACATTACACTTTATCCTAAGTGCTGTTTTGGGAATAATATTTTATTATGTTTTATTTTCTTTCCATAAAATTCAAAGAAAATGAAGGTAATTTGGGTTCTACAAAACCAATGATAAGTTGGTGGAGGGAATTCCGAAATCACACTCAGGCACACAGGTGTAGGCAAAGATGGGCAAGAAGATTGGGCTATACTCATGAACGACTTTTCGAACCTGGAGGTTTGAGATTTCAAGCAGAACTTGTTTAAAAATTATAAACGTATGAAAATTGTGAGGCCAGATCTCAGACACAGGAAGCAAGTATATGCTGTAGCTTACTACTGGGTGGAAAACGACACATGGGGCAAAGGAAGTACTAAAAATAAAGCGTCCAGTTGTTCATTAGTTTATACGACCTGGGAATGTGGCCCAGGGAGTCTCTCAGGCTGGCCATTAGGGCCATTGTAAAAGCCATTAGGACTAGCCTATGATGTCAGTGATAAGCTCAGCTTTCATTTAATAACAGAAAATAAAGGCTTTTTTCATGGTGGAGATAGAATCTCAGCCAGTTTGCCTACCACTGAAAGAAAACAAAACCAAAAACCTTTCATATAGGGAGGTAACTTACTATTTTTTGACACTAAATTGACTCTTGCTCTATTATCTAGGGCAGACTGCAATGTCATTTCTCATAACCAAGCCAGTACCCATTTTTTTAGAAGTGTTTTCTCTTTGGTGCCTCCTCAGAAGCAGGATAAAAATTGCTCCGCAGAGCAATGGTACTATATACCCTAGACATGCAAATTATGAGTTTTGCTTATGTAAGGAGGAAAGGGCTAAGCCCTTTACTATAGCATGAAAAGGATAAAGCTAAACAGATTGTTCAATGAATCAGTGAAATAATTTCTGAAGAATCCCACAGGAATAAGCCTTTGCAGTTAAGGAAGGGTATAGCTTCAGCTTCACCATCGAAGGGCTGGTGTTTTATTCTCTGGCATGGAAAGTGAAAGAGTATTTCATCAGCATGTGAGCCCATTAATCTTGCATTTGGCATATGAACTCCCTTGTGATTTGAACATCTGCCTGGAAGGTACCTCTCTGATTAGAACAGATATGTTATTATAGAATTAAAATAAATATCAAATCATGTTTCTGTCTTTCAGCTTGCTTTCTTCATATTACCTGTGCTAAAGTAATCATGGATAAAACTTGTCAGTTCCCAAAGCTGCTAATGTTTCATTAAGAAGGCATACAGTAATAAGGTAATTCAATACTTGTCTGTGGGACAGGGTTATATTGCTGCTCAGTCATGGGAATATCAGATACCACTGGCAAAACCCTTGCCTGCAGCTTACAACACAGGTATCCAGGTATCTTTAAATAGGAAACTTCTGTTTAATTCCATGCTATTTAGTGTAACAGTTCCTTCAGTGCTGTTAAAGATGACACTTGTAGCCTAAAAAGTGGTGATTGAGAAGTTTGGGAGGATTTTGTTCTGCAGGCTAGCCTCAAATGGTTACAAATAAAATTCCGGATTCTGGCTGGAACTGGTTTGACTCATCAAAGGACAAATCAGAGACTGACCACCAGATCTCCCATGAATGAGTACTGGCAGCTTCGGTGGGCATCTCCTATTTGACCATAAATTTACTGAATGGTTGTCAGCAATTGCTTTGAAAAGACACAGACTAACTGGAGCCTGTATGAGATTGCAGTGATTGGTCAAGATAAAAATTACACTGCCTCCAGTTGCCAGAGCGGCTTCCTGCATGCGCAAGTTTTTGTGAAAACTGCAGCCCTTTACTACAGTTTGTGAGGACTTTACAAGCAAATATAAGCAAAGATGGAACTCCAGAAAAAGTGAAAGCATCTCTCTGTGATGTCTTTTTGAACAGAAGGAGCATCACCTCATAAGGGAAAGTCATCTAAGGGGAAGGATGTGTCAGAAGCTGCAACCCCAGCTATACTGGAAGACCAGAGACGAGGCTGAATCATGGAATAAAAGACTGTGCACATAAACCTGAACCATCACCTGCACACCCACTGAGCTTGAGTCATTCATCCCAGGTAGACACTGACACTCCCTATTCAAGAAGGCAAGGATACTAGCAGCGACAGTGTGCTAATACTGTTCTATCTCTTATATTCCACATATAGCATATTCAATTTCTCTTCCTCTCTGAGTCATGACCCTCAGATGAGATAGACAGAAGATTCATGATGCATCAGCAAGATGCTTTTGTAGAATGAGACAGAAGAGAGTGCAAAATGTATTGTGTTTTCAGGCTTTTGTGCCTGTCCCACAAAAGCGAAAGGAGATGAGAAGCGTGAAGAGGAGAAGAGGAGGAAATACACTTCTTACACTCCCAAATACAAAATCATAGTTGTTGGCTTTATGAGTGACAAGGAGAAATTATTATTTGTAGGATTTTAGTATGACATTTGATAGATATAAACATCTGTGTATGCTATGGGCAGTATGAGAATCCATCACTCATCCTGGTCATGGTTTGAAATGAACTCATACAGGCATTTTTTATTCTAGAAGTAGAGTAAGGAAAGATATCTTTATTGGTGCACAAAATGAGAAAAGAAATGATCAAACTTAAGAGGAAAAACCATTGGTGATCTCCTGTCTTCATAAGGAGAAAAGTAAATAAGATATTTGGCACCTAGCACACCACATACATTTTGTTTCAGAGGAAAATCTATCGGATACGATTCAGATTTCCCAAGCAGGCAGGCATGCCTGTTTCAGCTGATGTTTCTGAGATAATACATCTAATTGTATGGACTGACTGGGCTATAGTGCTTCCAGACATGGAAGGAAGGTGCCAAACATGCAATCTGTTTGAGTTTCTGACTTGTTTTTAGCCAGTGGGAAGGAGAGAGGATGTCCTACATTATCTACTCATTCTATTCATTCAGAAATTCATTTAGTCCTAAGGATCTTAAAATTTCTTCCTCTCTTTTGGGGGGATTTCTGCAAAATTAGAATGCACTCGGAGATGAAGGACATATTCTCTGTACAGTTCAGTAACAATTTTACAGCCTTACTTACTGCATGAAACAACACATATTAAATAACGCGCTCTACTAATGTGGAGACCTAAGATCTGCTCTAACTTGCCAGTTGTGACACTTGGCCATGACAACAATTACCAGCAGCACTGGTATTGGTATTTGTGCTAGTATCAAATCACAAAAATAGCAAAAAGCTCCTCTGGTGACAGTCAAAACATATGTCTCACTTTTTGTATGAAAGACACCCAATTTGCCTTGTTGTTGTTTGGAATTAATATTAATAGCAACAATAATATTAATAATTCAAAGTGTCAGCAAAGTGCTAGTTGCTTTAAAATTGTATGGGGACAGGTAGTTTATAATCTGAAGAAATCAGAGACAGATAGCTAGTATTACTGAACAAAGTTTAATAGTATAAGCAGAACAATATGCTTGCCTGATCCCCATTCCTCTCCCATGCACAAAAACTTCTCTTTTTAGGGAGATATTTCAGGCAGTAGTGTTCCAAGATTGGATGTCCCAGAAATAGAATATGTGCCAATTATGATAATTTTTTTATCCATATTTAAAAGTAATTTAAAGGAAATGGTGACACTTAAATGCATCTAGGTGATTAAACCATAGTCTGTAGACAACTGATGTTAGTAGAGAAAGTCTTTTATTAATTTTAGTGGAGTTCAGACCATGATATTTAATCCATTTTGCGTATTGGTCTCATTTATCCCATGAGTGAACATGAGTTGAAAAAAGAGATTTGATATAAGTGAAAAAGGGCCCAGTGAAGGTGTATCTCAGATTCTTTGTGAAAGGAAGAAAAAAGATTGTCCATGTAATATTAGAGCTATCTAAGAAGAAGTAAAATATCTCACTCTGTTTCCTTGTTCTTCTCTTTTCTTAGACCTTTCCCCTTTTCTGGGTAAGGACTGTATTTTCATCATGGAAGCATTTAGCACATTGTGGATTCTTCTGAAATCCAAGTAATAACTAAAGATGTTGCATCATTCTGCAGTCTTATGAGTAGCTCCAAAGAACCAGTAAAGGGACCACAGAACATTATTATGACAATTTTTCTGGTAGCTTTTAGAGCTTTTAGAGTTACTCTGCGATTTGATAATGAACTCTAAAGGACATTTGGTTTCATTTGTTTTTAGGATTTCTTTCACACAGCTGTTGCTACAGTCTGACAATTCTAGAAACATGTAGGAATCAACAAACCTGTTGATTTAATAAGTCTTAGTAGATGACTTGGACAGTTAATTACAGACTGGACAGATAGAGCAATACAATATGTGAGCTATACCTTCCTGTGAGGTTCTTCAATACTAGATACAAAAGAACCCAATTTTGTGTGAGGACCTCAGGGCATGGTTGAAATACAAGAAACGTGAAAGTGTGTGGTGGGTTGACCTTGGCTGGACACCAGGTGCCCACTCAGCCACTCTATTACTCCCCTTCCCAGCCGGACAGGGGAGAGAGTAAGGTGAAGAAACAACTGATGGGTTGGGATAAGGCAGTTTATTAAAGCAGAAGCCAGGTAAAAGCTTGCCCCGCAAAAGCGAAGCGAAAGGTAACACAGTTTATTCTCTACTTCCCATGAGCAGCGATGGTCGGACACTGCTGAGAAGCAGGGCTTCAGCATGCACAACAGTTCCTTAGCAGGCAGCCATTGGAGACAATGAATGCCCCCCTTCCTGCTCCTTGCTTTAGCTTTTTTATCTGAGCTGACATCATATGGTATGGAATACCCCTTTAGTTAGTTTGGGTCAGCTGGCCTACTTGGGTCCCCTCCCAGGATCTTGCTCTTGATTTGGGAAAGAATGTTACAGTGCTGATGCTGTGCTCAGCAGTGGCCAAAACACCGGTGTGTTATCAACACCCTTCTAGCTGCCAATACAAAGCACAGCACTGTGAGGGCTACTGTGGGGAAGTGAACTCCAGGTCAGCCAGACCCAATAAAAAGTGCAATTTTGAGTCCTTTGAAACTCCTATGAGAAACTCCCCTAGATGTTTCTTTCTGCAGAGTTATGGAAAGCTGAAGGTTGAGTTTCCTTGAATTTGCAATTTCTCAATTCTTGTTCTGTTTAAATCCAAGTGGAACAGGCAGATTTCAATGAAGCTGGAGAAGTCCCTGCACTGCCTTTTAAGCAATCAGCCTATACATAATAGAATTGTCCCCAGTTAATGTATAAACAGAAAAGCACTTTCAAGAAAGCAATACAGGGACAAGATCTCCAGCTGCTTGCTTCTGATGACTTTTCAGTAAAGCCAACCAGCTCCATCCCTAACTTGGGCACCTCAGGGAAGTACTGAAGGTCAGGTTGAAAGATTCCAAGTTTAGGAACAACAAACCATTCAAAAATTTCTCAGGCAACAATGCCACCTTTCCCATCTTTGTGAAAAAGTTTTGAAGCAACAGAGTTCAGGGAATAGAGAAGGATATATTATCACCTGAGATGTTCTGGGAAGACTTTGTAAGTGTAGCTCTTCTGAGACCTTGCAGACATATAAACCTTGAGGTCACTGCTCAAAGGATATGTGTTTTTCACTTGGAGCAACTAGCATATTGCCTTACTCTAAAGCAAAACTGCTGGAAAGACATGGCTTAATATTTTTGTACAGTCAGTTAGACAACATGAGTGAGGTATAGTGTAACATTGGTGATCTTGTCTTGTGGTGAAACTGCAGTGTTTCATTTTCACAGTGTCCTCATTCTTGGACACTTCAATCATGTTAATGAGCCTCAAATGAAAACCTACCTGTCTTTGACAGTAAAGTCTACACATGTATGTGTCAGGAGTAGCCACAGATAACAACTGTCGAGTCTCAGATTTTTTGAAACCTAGCAAGACTTCATTGGCAATGCTACTCAGGTAAAAAAGATATTTAAAAAGTCATTGCATGAAACTAAAATTTGTTATCCCTAGGAAACCCACAGAAATGGTGATAAGAAGCGTAGGAACAGAGTTATCTTGAATTATATCTCAAAACTGTTCCTCCTCAATCTTTCCCTTTCCCTACTGTTTTGCTGCCATGGTTATACATCCCGCATACATACATACATACTGGAGGTAGCAGTTTGTGCAAAGGACCTTACCCACATCCTGTTTGGGTCTATCTTCTCTGGCAGAACATAAGGGGCATCGCCTTGACTACAGCAAGAACTGTTACTCTCATAAGAGAAAAATGTCTGATCTCAAAGCTTTCTGAATATCTAATGTTTCTACAGCTATACCTGCACTGCTTAGGATGTTTGTACTAGCTCTTGATCCTCAAACTATGTGATTCTGAAGATTCATGTCCATGTACATTAATGCTCACTGCTTCAAGAGCAAATGGATTGCGTCTAAACTGTGTACTACTTGAGACAGATTTCTGCTAGCCCACCTGTGGGGGTTTTGTTTGTTTTGGTTCTATGGTTGTCTGGCTTTTTGTTTGTTTTCCCAGTTCAAAATGCTTGGAGTAATGTGAGAAGTGCTTTACAGCCCAACAGAGCAAATGTTCTCATAATTGCCACTAACTTTCGTCCCAGAAAAGTCTAACTACTTTACTCAGACAGAGAGCTTAGGTGTGAAATTGTACATACACAGAGCATATAATGAAGAGATTGGGACTTGGAATAAATGAGGGAGCTGACTTTTATGATAGTGTAGACACACATGCACTTAAAAGATATAAAATGGATCTTGTAGAAATATCTAAATAAACCCAAGTAGATATTCGGCTTGAATCACAGATATGTTTGTGGGTTTTCTTTTACAAACTGCTTATATCTTGGTCCAAAAAATACTTCCTCTGAGACAACAGTCTTTCTACATTCCTTGCTCTATTGGGCTACCTCAAAGGCAACTCTTGGGCACGATCTGTAACACAGGAAATTCCATTTAAATGTAAGAAAAAAGTTTTTTATTGCAAACATGATCAAACACTGGTAAAGGTTTGCCTAGAGAGGTAGTGGGGTTTCCATCCTTGGGAATATTCAAAACCTAATCTAATCTGCTGTAGGTGACCCTGCTTTGAGCAGGGGTATGGTTTTATCGTTCTGTGATTATTTTTTTTCTTGAGAAAATTCAGTTTTTTCATAGTCCAAGGCTCATAAACTTCTTAATATAAACAGTGGTCAAAATGTGTTGGTTTATGCCTTTAAGCTACTCTGGGGTTCGAACAGACCAATACTTAAAACAGCAGGAAAAGAATAAAACTGAGCAGCTCAATGGGTCTTTTCCCATCTTCTTTTGGCTACTTATTAACTCCCATATTTTGTATCCAGAACAGTAATTCAACAATTAAGCTACACTTAGTCTAGATGGTCCATGTCAATGTTTCTACTAATGGAAATAAACCAAAGAAATTACATTACTAATTGTACACATGCATCACAGTTCTTCTCTATATTCTGTCCTGCGGTACAGGTAAATGTCCGTGAACATTCCTGTGTTATGCACTGCTTTGTCCTCTGATGAACTAAGAGTGAATCTGTATTGTCAAACTCCACATGAAATATTTTAATTGCTATGAATAGCTATTCTTTTTGTTGTTGTTGTTCTTATAAACTCTGGAGTAGCACTGATATCATGCAGTGGAACTATGGTATTTTTAACACATTGGAAAACTTTCATTTCTGAAAAACTTCTAAATACGACCTACTTATTTAATTTCCCTAAGATAAATGTGTTGTGTCTGCAAATTATGGATTTGACAAATAATCAAGAAGCATTTTGTATTGATCCAGATGGATTGAATAACTCATAATACAGAAATAGAAAAGTAGTTTTAATTTTCCCAGAATTTTAAAGACATTCTGATGCAAATTCAGATTTTATAGACCTAAAGACACATAAAATCATTATTAATTTTAAAATACTTAAAATAGCTTTTTCTTAGATCTGCACAGGTTGAGGATCAGGTCTACCCCAGCATACAGAGAATGGCAAAGGTGAACCAGAGTAAGTGGTGTAGCTAGAGTGAGAAGGACAAGACTTTCCTTACAGGTAGCAGAAGTGTTGAGTTGAGAGGAGCTGTAACAGCTAACTGAATTTATTTGCAGTTCAGATATTCTTTCACAGAGTCTTTTAGTGTATGGTAAACTAATTGCAAAATTGAAGCCTTATTTTAACTCTGAATTCCGGGAACCGTTTCTTTTCCTCATTCCCACCTGATCCTTTTGAAACAGTTCAATTGCTGTCCAGTGGTGAAAGGTCCCAGTGGTGGGATCATCATTTCATGTGTCTTCAGGATGCAGAGAAACACTTAAGTATTAATCACCCTTGTCTTTAAGGCAAGAGTTGAGTGTATTCTACTAATGGCTTAGTAAGTCCAAAGGCACTTATTTTCTACAGCAATTAAATTAAATGAATAATGAACTACATTTATTGGGGTTCTTTCTGCTCTTATGCTTATTTTCCCTCAAGATACTTCATTGATTTCCACAAAGATATTCCTGATTTATTTAGTCTTTGTTCTGATTGTTGACCCTGCTAAAAAGAGAATTAGTTAATGTCATATACAGTGGAGAATCACTGCCTATCAAATTGAATTGACGTCAGCATCTCCTTTCACCTTGAGTGCAAAACTGTCAAAGAATCAAAATAAATTCTGAGCACTTTCAAGCTGCTCCATTTTCAAAGCAGTGACCCTTCTGAATCCAGAACAGAGCCATCTATTTAACTTTTTACCATGTTTTTTTTAAAAGTATTTTATTTCTAAAACATTTCTTTAAAAATGACAGTATGATAACAGCAGGCAAAACCAATCCTTGTATTATACTTGATTGAAAGTTTTAAACTTGCTGTCACTCTGATAGAAAAACAATGAAAACTGCTGACTATGTACTTACATTTATTTGATTGCAACAAACTATACTTTCTGCTCCTAAAACTTTTTCATTAGGTACATAACTGATACGGCACATTCATCAATCAGCCCTCACATTTTCTGGAGGAAAACATGCAACTGGATTTCTCTTTAGAGTTAAGTACAGACACACTGAATGACAAACAGTTTTTAATATGCCATAATAGGAAATCATGCATTCATGAAACCTTCTTGACAAAACTTGATAATTGTGTGCTCATTGGAATCCTGTTACTGGATTTTTTTTTAAAAATGGCAAAGTAACACTTTCAAAAACCTTCAGAGTCTTCATTAATGATGTGTGCTTTTTTTTCCTGTGAAAATATCTTCTTTTTCTTTTTTTCTTGTTGCAGCACGTGTAGAATTTTGGATGACAAATAATTCCCATCCAGTGTTTTGCTAGCAGTTACCAGACTTACAGCAAGGCACAAATTCTGCCCTTGTGCTGTTCAGTAAAAAGAGAACTTGTATTAAGCATGGTGAAAAGCTCCGTGAGCAAAATGAGATTAAAATAATGGGAAATACAGTTCCAAAGGGATGGCTTGTATTTATGCAGATTATCCCCTAATAGATGACAGAGTGTAATTTGCACTTTTTACTAGGAAAGACTGGAAGGAGAAGAAAGTAAAAAACAAAATAACTGACCTTTGGATGAAAATTTCTATGCAGTGACCACTGCTTGCTACACTGATTGAGGACTTTATCTCACTTTTTCGTTCTGATCCTATTTTGCTTTTGCACCTACTCATTCAATAGGCCTTGTATGTAGCTTGTTGCACACTTCGGCATATATAGTCCAGTGGAAGACTGTTTTAAAACCTAAGTAAATTCCCGTATGAAAGCCTTGATCAGGCAGATTTGTAAGGCTAAGAAATATCTTTTTATTTCTTTCAACTAAAACCAAATTAAATTTTATCCAAAGTTGTCTGTAAATACAATCAGTCACATTCAGGAAAAGAAAAAATAGCTTAAATTAGGGGCACTAGTTTCAAATTTTGAAAAAAATCATAGTGTACAGTAGGTCTGACACAAAAAGCTTCAGCCTGCCGTCAGTGAAGTAATATGGGATAATCCAGAAACACAGAAATGTTTGTGTCATTAATGACATTCTGACATTATCATAACTGTAATATGCTGGTGCATCATCTTGGAATTTGTGCCTGAGGTTCAGATAATGGAGCAAGTAGCATTAACATTGTTGAAATGAACACTGCATCTAGTCACTGATGAAAAATAATGTTAATCATACATGTCTTCATAGAAGTTTATGTAAATATTCTTTTTTGCTCTAAGAGTCATTTTGCAGTGGTTTGTTTTTTTCCTTTTTCCAATCCTTCATCTATTCTGAGTTCTCTCTCTTTCTTTAGTCAGTCCATTTTAACAAACTTTTTGTTAGAACTAGTTGTAGATAAAAATTGCATATCAGAATTATTGATTAAAGCTTGGAAAAAATCTTAGTCTTACATAAACATATGTCCAGACCACAAATATTTTCAACCTATAAATTCTGTATTAAAAGAAAGGTAAAGTAGATGATTTATATATCTGTTTTCCAGGCAGGTCAGGCTCTTTGGTCAGATCTTTCATGTAATCTCATGATTTCAGAGGGCAAAAAGTACCTCATGGAGGTCAAGATCCTGCAGCCTCACTGCATGCTGTAGTTGGCATGACTCATGGGGAAGGAAAAAAAGTCGATCATAAATGTATCCTCAAGTCTCTGAAGCAGAACACATAAAGATATTTAACATAAAAGGGACATGCAAAAAAACCACCCTATTTTTCTTTTTGTTTTTCAATATAAAAATCTGCTATACAGAACTAACATGGGCTTTGAAACTTAGTCAACAAACAGCTTAACACCAAAAAGGATGCCAACAAAGTGTTTTCAGACAAAAATCCACAAGTACATGTAATATTAATCTTTGCCTGGACTCCTTCTAAAGCCTGATTCCTCTTTAATGCTGACTGCATTCTGGGCTGGTGCTGGATATTGTCCTTGACACCATGATCTTCTTTCACAAAACTTAAAGTACTGCTAACTAAGCTGTATTTTGTAGGCAAAATGGAAGTAACTAGTAGTGCCTACAGTTTATTCAAGAAAATTATAAGATAAAATTTTCTCAATGAAAAGAAATCCACATTCCCTAATCCAGTTCAACAGCCTGCTTTTTTCTTTGGGACCATATTAGTCATTACAATTTTATCTCACCTCATTTCTGTGACCAAATATTGAAGCAGGAACCAAAAGGAACAAAAATGAGAATACATGAATTTATTCCCAACATAAACATTAAAAGGACAGGGATTACATCATTTTGGCAGAATAATAATGATCAAAATGGTTAATTCCTTTCCTTATCATTACCCTTAGAGTTGATTCTGTAATTTTCCATTTTTTGGCAGCCCATTTTTTTTAATGCATATTTGAACAAATGCCAACTTGTTCCTCCTCTCCAGATTCTGCCTGGGATCATGGTATGTCATGTCCATGGAGACAAGAGGGTTGCCCTGTCCTAGATTAATGAAACTTTGTACTCTAACAGAAAATTTCAAAATGAGAAAAATCGTCAGCCCTATATAAATTTTCCTTTGTTTTTAGGGTTTCTTAGTTTTTTCCCACTAATCAGGGATTAGAAGAACACTAGGAATGTGATTTAGCAGCCTTCAAAAATGTTAAGGTAATTTTTGAGTCTCAGGTAAAATATGCCTGAAGACATTAAGTTCTTGGAGATTAATTTTATCAGTCAACCAAGTACCAAATTGAAACATACCCAGCAAACATGAGAAAAAGGATATAGAGTACACCCAAAGTCAAAATCAATTTTTCATTACTCAGTGCTGATTCACTGACAATCTTAGGGGGAAAAAATTATATGTATTTATATATATGTGTGTGTGTGTGTGTGTGTGTGTGTGTGTGTGTGTCTCCGATTAGAAATGGTTCTAAGGTTAGAAATTCCAGGTCAAACCTAGAAAAAAGAAGTATCAGAGAAAACTACTGAACTATCAAGTCACTGGAATTAGGTTGAACTCACCTTGTTTTGTTCCCACAGATCAGCTTCACTGAGCATCTCATCTGCTGGGGTACTGGCTCTTTTGGAATAGCAGCTTTCTTTGTTTCTCTACAGAAAAGTTATGCAAGGATTGTTTTTGTACCGAGAAGATGAAAAACAATATCACTTTAGAACAATTTTTCAATCTGAGTAAACCCAGTTCTGTTAACTCAGCTTCAATAAAATCATCTCTGCTGTTTCTCATATTTAATCTTGTGCAAGTCAAAAACCACCTCAGAAGAATCTATAAGAGAGACAAGTGAGCGATCAAAGGCAATGTGAACTAAGACCAATGCTACACCTATTCTTACAGAATGACAAGGTGAAGAATAAAGAGTGGGTGAAAGAGTAAAAAAAATGAAATAAAAAGGGAAAAGTTGTAGAAGACTTGAATACATGAAGAGAAGAAGCAAGATATAAAATTTAAAAAAGGAAAAACACAGACTTTTGGATTTGTACTTTTGTGTAATCAGATATTTGTCTTCAAGCTTTCAAACAGAACTGCCATGAGACCAATTATATGTTATTATCACTATCAAATATAATAGTTCATGAGAGATGGTAGAGGGACATTATACTTTCTTCTCCCACATGAAGAGTAGAAAGCAATTGAGAAAACAGGAATACAAAAAGAGCTTATTCCTGAGGATTTTCACTCACAACTGTTCTTCATAGGAAGGATAGGGAGAATGAAAGGCTTGTGGTGAAAATAACTAACTTCTAATGTGTCTATGGCAGTATGGTTTTGCATTATAAGACCTGGAAGCATTTTTTTGCTACGCTTTTTTAAAAAGACTGATTTGTGGAATCAATAAATACTTCAGCCACTACCTTCCTGCATTTGCTCTGAGAGTTCTTTGCAATTTTCTGGCATAAATGGGCCTTAATCCCACAATTTCCCCAGCAATTTCCCAGTCCCCTTACTCATTACAGCCAGAAAATTGTTATCTCATCATCTTCATCAGATTCTTTTACACAGACACTAACATATGGCAGGACAGAACACTTGCAAGCTTCAATCATCTTCACGTTCAGGCTGACAACTCGCAAATGATTCATATTCTGTCTTAGCCTTTCTGATCTTTTCCAAATGCCTTTTCATTCACTCTATTTAAAAAAAAAAAGGAAAAAAAAAAAGAAAGAAAGAAAGACCCAAATCAGAAAACTTGTTTTAATATGAACTGCTCCAGTCCAAAATCTTTTTTAATCTCCAAATTTTCCATCTCAAATTCAAAGATTACCTTTTTACTTACTTATTTTTTCTAATATCCGTACTTTCAGTTCTGACTAAAATGAGCCTATTTGGTGGTTTATTTTACTTTCTTCTGCTGCTGCACTTAAAGTTTCTTGACTCACTGTATTTGAATTAAGATACTTAATTTCTAGGTATTATTTAATTGTCTAAATTACAGTACATCAGCATATGAGGAACATGCATACATGTATATGTGGCACACTGGAGGTACAGAGAGGGGCTTACAGCAGAGGGTGCAGCCTCTATTTCAACCATCTTAGTCCACAAGGTTATTGCAGGAGGTCGAGATTGCAAGATATTATATTCTTCATTAAGGCACTAGCTGCTTTGTTATGCAAACTGAAGGTTGAGAGATTTCAATTAATGATGATTGTGAGGTCTACTAATATTGACTGCTGCCTCCACTATCGATCTGGAGTGCTAGTAAAATTCCTCTAGCCTACCATGCCATGCAGGTTTTTGAGAAGTGGCTGCATTCTCCTCCTCCTGCTGAACTGCATACTCCCGCATCTCATTAAAATTAATGATGATTTTGTGTCCAATGATGGCACGTTGACTTGCAGTTTTCTGGCTTTGTGGGTAATTTTCCCTACCATGCCTCCTGCAATTATTTCTTAGCTAAATAATTCATTGCCATCTTACAAAAGTAATGAGCATACTTATTTCTTTTTAATTGATGTTACAAATGGAAAAGAAAAAAAACTAATAAAAAGGAAAAAGGAACAGCAGTGTTTTCTGCTAATATAGGGTCTTTTGGTTTTCCACATAACAAAGACTGGTTGTAGCTGGGTTGCTGTGTATTGGTCTTGAGCACATCCCTAACCAACCCTCCCCCAATTTACTACACATCTATAGATTTTGTGAAGAGAAGGGTGTTGGGTGTCCAATATTGATGGCCCTGTGTGAGTTATTTTGTAGTTTGAAGCAGAGGACTGCAACTAAGTAAGGCTGGAATTTTGGAAGACTTGAGAGGCATAACAAAAATAAACCCATTCAAATAAAAGAACATTTGTAACAGAGTGAACCAAAAAGCCTTTGGGGGAAAAAAAAAAGAAAGAAAGAGAAAGAGAAAGAGAAAGAGAAAGAGAAAGAGAAAGAGAAAGAGAAAGAGAAAGAGAAAGAGAAAGAGAAAGAGAAAGAGAAAGAGAAAGAGAAAGAGAAAGAGAAAGAGAAAGAGAAAGAGAAAGAGAAAGAGAAAGAGAAAGAGAAAGAGAGAAAGAGAAAGAGAAAGAGAGAAAGAGAAAGGGAAAGGGAAAGGGAAAGGGAAAGGGAAAGGGAAAGGGAAAGGGAAGGGGAAAGGGAAAATAAAAATAAAAATAAAAATAAAAATAAAAATAAAAATAAAAATAAAAATAAAAATAAAAATAAAAAGAAAAAGAAAAAGAAAAAGAAAAAGAAAAAGAAAAAGAAAAAGAAAAAGAAAAAGAAAAAGAAAAAGAAAAAGAAAAAGAAAAAGAAAAAGAAAAAGAAAAAGAAAAAGAAAAAGAAAAAGAAAAAGAAAAAGAAAAAGAAAAAGAAAAAGAAAAAGAAAAGAAAAAGAAAAAGAAAAAGAAAAAGAAAAAGAAATCTATTTCTATTTTTATAAATACTTTTTAAATATATAATTGTAAAGCATTCACACAGAACATTTCCATCAAGGAAGAGATATGCTCTAGGCAGGACCTGCAACTCTTGGGAGCCATTTCTCACGCTGCAGTAGTCTGGCTCTGACTCAACTGATTCTTTAAAAAGAAGATTAACTTAAAATTTCTACCTTTTTTTTTTACAATTCTTACAAAATTTACCAAATCTGTTTACCCATAGATGCACATATTCTTTTGTAGAATTCTGTTTCTTTTCATGCCGTTTGCATGAGGCATGGTTAGTCTTTTCACAGAAGACTGTGGCCACAAAAGGGGACATTAGTACTGGCACCAGACCTATCAGAGAATAACTGACCAGGGAGATCTTCAGGAATTGTCCTTTCTACCCCTTCATTGCTGCTGTTCCTGGTCATAGAATCACAGAGTCCTTTGGGTTGGAAAAGACGTCTTCTAAGGTCATCAAGTCAACCATTAACCTAACACTGTCAAGCCCCCTACACTATGTCCCCAAGTGTATTTTAAACACCTTCAGAGAAGATGACTGAACCACAGACCCCAGCAATCTCAGGAAAAGAGCTCTAAAAGCCTAGACATATACAGGGTTTGCCCAGCTCACAGCTAAAAGCAAAATCAAACAGAAAGATCTGTGTAAAACTTGTTCTCTAAAGATAAATTGCCTTTTTCAACCACAAAACGACAATCAGGTATGGATTAGAAGATTCTTCAAAGCAATCGTAAGCAGGAAGGGCTTTGGAGCAGTTTTACCCTCTTAAGACTCTTCTACTGGTAGAACAGATGCTACTTCTCAGCACAGAACTATGTCCTGTATTATCAAGCAAAAATTCTTATGTTTTTCATAGGTAGCAAGGAATCCATCAAGCTAGGAATTACACAGTCCTTAATCACACAAGGGGAGGAGCTCTCGAGATATATGTTTCCAGTAGATATTACATATTTGGATGGAAGCTACCTGGCCTCATTCTCCTACCTTTTTCATCTGATTCCAAGAACACTTCAGAGCCTTAATGTGGAATTTTTCTTGGATTCAGTGGGAGTTGCATAAGTATGAGGAACTCTCTGTATAGGACTGCATTATCAGACCATCCTCAGCAGTGACACCACCGTAACAGAAAGAAAAACAGATTAAGAGTAGAGAGCTAGAGAAGACAACAAGTAAGAATTTCTTCATAGTTAAGTTTGCTTTCCTTGAAAATTTTAGAATCCCCAACTTGATTCCAAGATCTTAGAACTGTGGGTTTTTTTCAGTCTGAATTCCGTATTAAGTTTTCTTTTTTGCTTTTGCTTTTGCTGAAAATCCTGGTGTATTTTGTCATTTTGGCTCTAAAGATTGTTTCTGGATTTAAACCATTGTTTTCTTAAATTTTGCAACAATAAGTTTGATGTAGGTCCCAAAATTTGGAACCCAAAATTTGCTCAGCTTAAATCTGGAATGTATTTTTTCAGCTGAGAAGTTGAAAACAAAGCCTAGACAGTCAAGATTTTACAATGGGATTATAGCTAGAAGCACTACATGATGCACAAGAAGGAGGATCTGAACCCACGTCTAATTTTTAACAAACCCAGTGACTCACACATTAGTTATTAAGGACACATTCTTTTCCACGATTCTTCAGTGTCTGTATCTCATTTGGACACAGAAAGAAAGGTAATCGTCCTATTTCTTCAAGACACAGAAAGATTATTTGGCAGAACTTGAACAGAAAGATCTCAGAAAGTTTTTTATATTAAGTTCCTTTCTGTTCCTTTTCCAGTAAGGTCACATGGGAATTTTGCAAGCTCTGAAAATTAAAGTAGTTTTGTTAAGAAGCACAGATGTTAAGGTCCTCTGATTCTGAAGATGATAATTATTTTTTCAAACATTCCTCGGAAAATTGTCTTCCAGGTTGTTTAATTGGGAAGAAAACAACTTTACTCATTAAATTATACTTTAAAGAAATTTTATTTCTGAATCTGCCCTTCTTCTTCCTCTAATTCTCATTGCAGTGACTTTCCTCTACAGGTCAGTGAAAATCATAATGCTTGTTGTTAAATACATGGATGAAGTTTGTCTCTCAAGGACTGTATTTTTCATTTTCATAGCCTGTCCTTGTAGGTATGAATGTTCTGCAGAAATCTCCATGACTTAATGGGCTGCATAATTTATCTGGCCAGAATTTTATTTTTTTTTTTTTTACCAAGTATACAAGTATATGGTTCTTCTCTGGAGACGTTCTTGGCCTTTTAAGGTTGTTCTGACTGACATCCTCCAGAGACTCTTTCTCAGATGAGATCCACAGGAGACCCTCACTCCTGAAGATGGTAGTCTTTATAGCAATGGTTCCTTTTGCACCTTGCAGCAGAACTTTGAAGCCAGTATGGGGAACAAAATGTGAATTTTCTAGCATTTTTGAAATGTGATTCAGGAAAACATTAATTTAAGTGGATACCAAGGCTGAATTCCTGCCAAAGTAAACAGATGGTCCTGGGGGAACCTGGTTCTGCACAGGACATTCCCAAAGATCACACCATGTGCCTGAGAGCATTGTCCAAACACTTGTTAAACTCTTACAAGTTTGATTCTGTGGCCACTTCCCTGGGGTACCTGTTCCAGCACCCAACCACCCTCTGGGTAAAGAACCTTTTTCTGACATCCTCCCCGACTCAGCTTTATGTCATTCCCTCAGGTCCTGTCACTGTTCACCACAGAGAAGAGATCAGTGCCTTCCCCTCCTCTTCCCCTCACAAGGAACTTGTAGACTCCAATGAGGTCTCCCCTCAGTCTCCGCTTCTCCAAGTTGAACAGACCAAGTGACTCCAGTTGCTCCTCATATGGCTTCCCTTCAAGGCCCTTCACCATCTCTGTTACCCTCCTTTGGACACTCTCTAACAACTTAATATCTTTCTTGTATTGCAGTGCCCAAACCTGCACACAACATTCAAGGTGAGGCCACCCCAGTGCAGAGCAGAGCGGGACAATCCCCTCCTCAACCTGCTGGCAATGCTTTACCTGATGTCCCCCAGGACATGGTTGTCCCTCCTGGCTGCCAGGGCACTGCTGACTCATATTCAACTTGCCATTGACCAGGACTCCCATGATGAAAGAGGGTAGAGGAACTCTACACTGAATGTAGTGTTGAGCATCAGTGAATATCAATTCCTTTGCTTTAAGAAAACATAAGTAACTTACTGAAGATTTCCCACACTTTATTGTGCTGAGGGGTACAAAATATCTCCCATAGCAAGACAGATAGGAGATAAGAAATTACTAGATTTTTCTTTCACATCTTCCTATTCAGAACCTAACAATCACAGAATCATCTTCATAACAAAGAGACTGAGCCTTGAGTGCTCTTTAAGTCATCTCCTGTTTCCAGAGCTACTCAGAAAACTGTAGAAAATACATTATTTCCTTATCAACAATCTTTTTATGTAGAGGAAGGCAAAGCATCTTTCCTTCAAAATTTCAGTTTCAAACATGCTGATAATTCCATTCTTTCCTTTTCCATCAGGGAAAAAAAGTACCTATTCCTCCCAGGAGAATTTTTACAGCCTGTCAGGACAACACTATAAACTTTTTTTTCATACAAGAATCCCACTGTGTCTTGTAGACATAAATACACTCTATCTCAGAAGACCCCTATGTCAAATAGGGACTGTATATCTGTATATGTGTGCTGTTTTGAGATGTGAAATTTGAGACACTGGTATTACTCTATTATTTTCTTCTACTCACAAAGAATTTGTAATGCAATTGACTGATGTGCTTCCTCTCCCAAGCCTGTTATTCAACCTCATCATGGAAACAGTTGTCCAAAGACCATGAGCACTGTATCTTAAATCTGAATTACTTAATATGCATGCACATCTAGGCAAGAGTTTTCTTGCAGCCTTTCAGGTATGGCATAAGAGATGCATTTCATTTTCCTGAGTTTCATTTGCAGAAACTCGGGAGAAGGGGAGATAGCATCTGACTGTCAGCAGGGCACAACGTGGATGCCAGTCTCCACATTCAGATTATGCCAATTTTGCAGGGTCAGAAGATGTTCCCTGTATTGAGGATGACTAATGGTGGGCTACAAATCCAGTCCTTTTTGCAGGTGTCTGAGAAACATAGTCCTACCCATTAAAAGAGAAGATAGTGCAATGAAGCTGTGCTGCTACCTGCTGTCCTAAAGCTGTCTGGGTATAAGTTGCCAGCCCCTGATGAAGGCATCATTCCCTTACTCAAGCCTCTTAATCAGTAATGCTTTGTAAAATAGTAGCGATTTTTTGGTTAGGAAGAAGTTTTTCCTGGTCTCAGGTGAGCTGTATCTTTGTTTTTTTCTTCTTCATTATGGTCAGCTAGTTGAATGCCAGCTAATTCCCACACTAAAGGAACACAAAAAAAATCTTAAAGAAAAAGCAAATAATTTGACACTGCCTTTTTTTATTCCTTTTCAAGGGAGAAAATTCAGTGCAAGATCAAAAGCCATCCTGTGTATTCAGGCAAGGTAGTAAGGAGAAATTGTATTGTCATGAATTTTGTGGTGGTAAATCCTTCTATATTATTTTCCCCAAGATTAGGTCAAAGCTGTCTTTCATTCTAATTTAGTTTGGTTTACTTATGAAATTGATTTCCATATTTCTTTGTTTTACTTCTTAAAAAAAAAAAGAAAACAAAACAAAACAAAACAAAAACAAAACAAAAAAAACCCACAAAAACAAAACAAAACAAAAAAAAAACCCTCCCGAAATCTAAGGACTACATTGTTTAGCTTAAAAAAAATAATCAGACTCCTATGAGCACCTCAATATCCACCATGACCTAGCTGCTGTGCTGATATACCCTGAAAGGGCTTTTCCAGCTTCCTAAGAAGTGGTCCCATTTGAACATCTCTCAGAAGCACCACAGCCTGGGGAGCCAGGTGCACAGGAGGTTGAGAAAGTCTTCATGCAGGGAGCTGGTAGGCAAAATACACTTATGCTTGTCTATCAAAAAATGTAAGCAGATAATGTGGGTAATAGGCTAATGCCAGTCCAGCCCAGCACTGCAATGGTTCTTGGCTTTAACTGCATATTAATAAAAAATCCCCGAACTCTTCTATTCTGAGACCACTGTGGTGTTGTAGTACCCAGGGCAGTGAGACCCTGTACCACCTTGGCCTTATCCATGCCTGGGATACAGGCCACATATTGCCTGTCTGTGCTACCCTTACCCAAGACAATTTTACCTGCATGGTGTCCTTGATCCATGAATAGTATAGTGGACAAACTGAAGAGAGGATCATTTCTCTCTTCAAACAGAGCTATGAAGGATATACAGGTTCTGCAAGTGGAGGAATGTGATGAGGGAGAGCTAAAGGAGTCACTGCAGGATGAAAAGGAGCACCATCTTCCTACAGGTCACTGTACCACCATGCTTTATGTTTCTACCATGTTCTGAAGTCCTTCAGGGAGAACTTCCAGCCCCAAGTGCTGTGTTTATACAGGTAAACAAAACAAGGCAGGGATAGAGGTTTAAGCAGTGATGAGTAATTTTCTGTTACTCTTTAATTTTAAGCATATTCTCTTGAATGATTTTAACCCATACCAACAAGCATTGTCCACGTTGTTGCCTGGTCATGGGTCACATTGTAGTTCAGGCTGTAAGAAAAAGAAATAATTTTGCCAGAAGGCTAAGAATGAGAGGACCCTTACCAATAAGAGTTACAGAATTTTCTATGGCATGCCCTAAAACCACAGTTGCCTGTAGTGAAAGCTATGCATTTAGGATCAATAAATCTGTATACCTTGCATTCAGGAGTTCTGAAAGAATTGATCCAGCCCTCTCTAGAACACTACAATTATCTTAAAATAACTTTTGAGACAGTAATACAGATGCCAGGACAAACCCAGTGCTGAGTGAATATTTCAAAAAGGATAAATGAGCAGGTCCAGGTGATTACAGGTCTGTCATTCAGCATTGATCTTTGACAAAGTAATGGAAAATCTGCTATGGGGATTGATTCATAAAGAATTAGTGCAAGGAAATACAACTAACTCCAATAAAGATCAGAAGGAGATGTGATCAAACTCACTTGATGACTTTTTCAGATTAGACAGGAAGTGTGGTTTGTAAAGGCAAAAAGGCTGATGGAATAAACCTATGTCCAGGACTGTGACTGCATGACATTTTATTTGCCAATAAATTCAGGATTATATAAAATTGAGTTGGCATGCCATATAGATTGGAAACAAGCTATTGATCAGCGTTAAATTGTAATCTTACATGAAGAATTATCATTAAGCAATTATGTTACTTCTGGGAGATTTACACTACTTAAAACATTCCTTGACACAGTCTGTGTAATAAATTTAAAAATCATTACTAATGAAGTTTGCAAATGTCATCAAAATAAGGGTAGTAAAGAAGAGAAAAAAGAAAAAAGTAAGCCAGTAATTGTTTAGCTAGTCAGGAGCAATGCAGTTATATAAGAATGACTCAGAAAGAACTTGGGAGTCACCAAGGACAACCAGCTGAACGTGATCTCTGAAAGTAACCTGCTGACAAAAAAAGTTAGTACTGTCCCTCAGATAACTGGGGAGTATCCGTTAGAATTACTCAACACTGGAGCCACAGTTGTGGAAAAGTGTGTTAATAATTTGTGAAATGGAAAGATTTGAGAAAATGTCATGAGAATGCTAGAAAAGACTGGAAAATTCATCTTCTTTTTCATACCATGTAAATTGGTCCAATAGCGGATAATGCTTTCCTGTATGAACGTTTCTTCTGTTATATATGAGACCATCATAGCATCAACACTACATTAATACAATCGTAGAATCGTAGAATGATTTCATTGGAAATGACCTTAAAGATCTTCTAGTTCCAATGCCCCAGCCGTGGGCAGGAAACACCTTCCGCTAGACCAGAGCGCTCAGAGCTCCATCCAACCTGGCCTTGAACACTCCCAGGGATGGGGCATCATAATCTCTCTAGGCAACCTGCTCCAGTGCCTCACAACCCTCAGAGTAAAGAATTCCTTCCTAACATCTAAACCTACTTTCTTTCAGTTTGAGGCCATTCCCCCTTGTTCTATCGCTACATGCCCTTGCAAAAAGTCTCCACCTTTCTTGCAGGTTCCCTTCAAGTACTGGAAGGCCACAATTAGGTCACCCCAAAGCCTTCTCTTCTCTAGGCTGAACAGACCCAGCTGTCTCAGCCTGTCTTTGTCAGAGAGGTGCTCCAGCCATCAGATCATCTTCCTGGCCCTGCTCTGGACTGAGTCCAGCAGATCCCTGTCCTTCTTACCTTGGGGGCCCCAGAGCTGGGCTCAAGACTCCAAGTGGAGTCTCATGACAGCAGAGTAGACTTACAGTGAAAAAATGTTCAATCTGCTCAGTTTTACAAAGAAATGTAGTTTACCCAAGAGAAACATCTTTGTGGGGAGCAAAACTTCAGCAATGTTGAGCAAGGATAGTGTAAGCAACCCAATATCTGGAAGGCATAAACAGGCAAATTGAGGGCAGTCCTTGTTGCCTGCCTTGTGGTTATTGGAAGAGACTACTACAGTGGTCCTTCAGACCTTAAACCCTACCAATCTATACAGAACTATGCTTTCAGTGTAGCAGGGATGCCAGGAAGCCCAATTCTGATGTAATTGCTGCAAGTCTTAACAAAATACAACATATGGTTTCTCCATAATCAAGAGTTTATATCCCTGCTCTCAGATTATACTTGAGAACCTGTTGCATTGTCATGGTATGTCACAATATAATATCAGTGTCTACTGTGGCTCATCTCTCCAAATATACTGTTAATCTGTTATTTACACTATTCAAGGAAAGTGATGAACAGAGAGATTTAGTCTATTTAAGCCAATTTTTATTCACACTCTCTTAGCCTGAGATAATGGTGACCCAATAATGATATTTTAATAGCTTTTAAAAAATGTTTGAGTATGAGCTGAAAGGTTATTCTTTTTGTAATATAAAGTGTTATGTTGTTGGGGGAAAAAATACTGACTATTAACTCTGCATACTTGAATAAGAACCTGCCTGCATAATTCAACATTCATTGACAATACAGTTGCTGTCTTCACTGATTGTATTTCAGTGCAATTTCTAGAATACCAGTAGGCAATTTCTACCTAAATGGCTGTGTTGGGCAAACTAATACTCTGTCTAGTAGTCAGTCCAGGTTATTATCATACAATCTTTACTTGTTTGTACTATGTCACCTAGAGGTTTCACTTGAAATAAGAGAATCGTTGTAGGAACTACCTTTCCCAGACAGTTTGTGGTTTAACAGTTGAGACAGACGAATGCACTTCATCTATAGTAATGAGGATTTTGCAGAGCAATTTTCTTTCTGTTATGCTTGATTAAACCTATTATACCTCTACTGACACTTGTGCAACCCCATTACCCTTTGTAGGTTTACACAGGTATAACAGGTTGGACCTCTAACAGGAATTAATTCTGTGATTTCTGCATAAGAACAAGTAGGACTCAACTCACTCTTTCTTAGCTGTATTAGCTCAGCAGGATGGACTGTAGTGAAAATTACCTACAATGAAGCTGTATTTTTTGGTCTAAATTACAGGGATGTGAGTAGGTATGAAGAGGGAAGAGATGTCTGCTGAACTGAAAAATGCTTTGTTATACCTTCAAATTTAAAAGTAGACTTTAAACAGCAGGAGAATGCTTCAAAAAAACTGTAGTTAGACTGAGTAACAAAGTGTAAACAAAATTGCTTCTAGTAGATTGAGTGTATCAGTTGGCTAATCTAAGTAAGTAGAACTGGTGTTACAGGCATGGTTTAAACTAAGGGATCTGTTAAATCTATTAATGGATATTTCAAGAGCTACTTTATTACTGAACCTGAGAAAGCTACTTTCTTCCTTGTAAAGACACTGTTTGTAGCTAGGGAATATATATTTATAATTCACTGCCTATTTCTGCTCACACAAATGTCAAGTGCAAAACCTTCAACTACCTTCTATGGGACAAACAGCAAATGGACAATGTTTACTTGTGTAGGATTATATATGTAAGAATAAATGTGGATTTTTAAAAATCTTTATCTCACACTTCCAAATCCTTGTGTGTAAGAACTTAATAAACAAGTCTTAGGGCATCATCACCCTAAGGCAAATATTTAACCAGTATCATTGACCTATATTAGCTTTACTAAAAAAATCGCTTTTGAGCTGTTATTGTACATAATCACTTGTCCTACTTTGGAATAGGCTTATGGATAACACACTAGCACAAGACACATAGCAATGTGTGTCCACTCAACGTTTATTCAATGTGAGCAGCACAAAAATTCTCATATTGAATTCGTACTGAATTTGACTGCAAAGGTCAATGTTACTTATCTACGTCTCCTCTTTCTGCAAAGTTAGCAGCATTTCTGTTGAAAAGAGCTTTTCAATAGGGAATCAACTGACATGAATAGGTATTTTGCTATTGATTACAATATAACTAAAATTTCTACAGCATATTCTGGAGCACATTTTCCAGTTTAATTTCATGCAAAATGAATTCAACTTGGCATTCAGAAACCTGTATGCTGTGAACTGGAATAGGGACTACTGGGAGATAAGTACTTCCCTGATTTGAACTAAATTGATACACCAGATACTCCAGAAGGATGTGCTGCCATCCAGCTAGATGTGGAATGGCTGGGCAGTTGGGCAGAGAAGAGCCTGATGAAGTTGAAGGAAGACAAATGCAGGGTTCTGCACTGGAAGAGAAACTACCTCAGGCACCAATATAGGCTTGGGGTGACTTGTGGAAAGTAGCTCTGTGGAGAAGGACCAAGGGGTCCTGGTGGACAACCAGCTGTCCATGAGCCAGCTATGTTCCCCTGTGGGCAAGTAGACCAAAGGTATCCTCGGTTGCTTTAGGTAGAGCATTACCAGCAGGTCAAGGGAGGTGATCCTGACCCTCTACTCTGCCCCAATGAGGTCACAGCTGAACTACTATCTCCAGTTCTGGGCTCCTCAGTACAAGCAAGACATGGAGCTCCTGAATCGGATCCAGAGAAGGACAAGGGACTGGAGAATCTCCCTTATGAGGACAGGCTGAGGGAGCTGGGCCTGTTCAGCCTGGAGAAGAGACAACTGAGAGGAGACCTTATCAGTGCATACAAACATCTTAAAGGCAGGTGTCAAGGGGACAGGCCAGACTCTTTCAAGTGATGCCCAGAAACAGGTCAAGGGATGCCAGCCAAAAACTGAAACACAAGAAGTTCCATATAACCACGAGGAGAAATTTCTTTACATTGAGTGTGACCAAGCACTGGAACAGATTACCCAGAGAGGTCGTGGTGTTTTCTTCACAGCAGATATTGAAGACTCACCGGGACATGATCCTGTGCAACCTGCTCTAGGTAAACCTGCTTTAGTAGGACTAGGGGGGGTGGACTAGATGATCTGCAGTGGCTTAACCATTCTGTGATTCTGTAATACACTGAAATGTACTCACAGCATCCCTACTCCAAGAAAGTTTCTGGTCTCAATTGAAAGGAGGAAGTGAAGGAACACACAGAAAATGAAAAATAAAAAAAAGACTGAGGCATAAAAGAATACTAAAATGTGTTTTTCAAGTTCATCTCAGGTTTAGAAATTGAGGAATTTGTTCTTGTTCATCAAAATTCATATGTCAGTTGTTGCAGTAGAAACATAGCTGAAAAACAAAATCATTACTTCACTCACATTTATCAGTTCAAACTGACCAAAAATGTTCATAAAGGAACTATTGAAATTTGTAACATGTTTTAGGAAAGAAGGCTGAAACAAATTGAAGTATAAGCATTTAATTTTAAAACTGTACAAAGTGAAATTGTTAAAAATATATTCTAGAAAAATGAAATTTTGTTTTGAAATATATCTATACCACTTTTTAAGCATCTATTAAAAATATTTTGGGTTAGGTATAAAACATACTCTCTTAGATCTGTAAGAATTTTTACTTTTTTTTTTTAAGCATTTATTATTGTCAATACCAGTCTTTTAATTCAGCTAAAAAAACAACCACAAATTGTCAGATTTTTTTCCCCTGTCATTTTCCATTGTGCTAATTCATATTACTTGGTAAAACCAAGAGTTAGAAACACATAAATAACTCAAAAAGAAAAACAGGGTATGGTTATGACAGAGCAGTGGTTGCAGCAGTGTTTTTATTGTGTACAACAGCTTTGCAATGAGGGTGAAAAAAAAAATCCAAGGATGAAATAAAGCTAATCAAAATCATCTACAACTGATTTTTTATTATATTGTTAAAAGATTTCTGGCTTAACGCTCGGTGTTAATGTACAGCTCACTGTATATTATATAAAAGGTAAAATATTTTCCAGGATACCAGGGTACAACAGCACAGTTTTTTGGCAAATAAACATGCCCTTATTTGTTCTTTTTTTTTTTTATTTTTTTTTTTTTTTTTAGGAGAACTTACTATTAGACAAATCATGTTCCCTTTTATCTGGTTCCTCTTCTCCTATATGAGTGATTCATTCTGATGGGAAGTTTCAAACAACAAGTAAAATATGATAAACAATATCCATCACCACATAGGGAGCTTGGCTAAAAGCTTTCTGTCACTATTAATAATGCTGTTTGTGTTTCAGTCTCCCCATTTATTGCATTAGTTGCAGATGTAAAATACTGCAAAAAGTAAACAACTTTCAGTAGGTGTTACCTGCGAAAATTTGACCTCTAAATGAGGATGTTTTAAACTTTCTCTTGATAGTAATGTGAATAATCTGAAGGACAAACCTCAGGGGGAGTGCATATGCAAGAAAAATATTAATATAATTAGCTCAAATTGTTTCTATTGTGTCATATTTTATGACAAGATGCCTCCCCCTATACCACCAACACAAGAAAATATCACTTGTTGACTCCTAAATTTATATAATTTTATAAACAAAGTTATATAATTTGACTAATTTTATGCCTATTTCCTCTTACAGAGGCTTTAAGCCACATACAGTTAAAGTTTTCCTATACAGACTTAAAAATTGTAAACAAGTACAGAAGACATTATTATTATTATTCACAAGCTAACCTGGTTTTGGGAAGAAAAAATTTTAAAAAATATGTTTAATTTTAGGCAAATAAACATACCCATTGTGGTATAATAGTTCTTTAAGTGAAGTGCATTCTAATGTGCTCTGGTGAAGTGGGACCAGTCTGACTCCCACAGACGGGTAAAATAACTAGAATCCACATTCTGCACTAACGCGAAATCTCTCAAAAATTTCTGCACAGTCTTTAGCCATTTCTTACTCAGCTGTGTATAGAGTATTGCAAATAATGAGATTTTTTTTCGTTTTCATTTGTTGGCATATATGTAAAACTTCACACAGCTTTTAACATGTTTTTCTCCAATTATCTAAGACAAGAATGGTAGGAGAAAAATAAATATATTTTTAAACTTTTTCCATAGAGTTAGATAACCAAATAAATTATTTACATTAATTTTAGTGCTTTTAAACTGTGGTAGGATTTTCCATTTACATAAACTTCAGAGGGAAAAAGGTTGATTTTTTGAAGGTTAAAAATAATTCAGACAAACTAATGACTGGATTTCATGGATAGGTTTAGTACTACTAAATTTTATATTTTTTTTTGTAAATAAGCTGTACATCTAATAAAATACGCTTCTCTGTTAGTAGGCCTGCAGATTTCCAAAATGTGTTGCTATATAACAACATAGTTTAAGAATTATTGTATAATTCTTTCATAATTTTAATGGATAGAAGTTATGTTTCCTATGAATATGACGATCTCAAATCCATATGGCTGAAGACGGGAAAAAAATCCAAACAAACTTAAGACATTCCTATAATATCTAAAACTGTAGGTATTCTTAATTTGTCTTGAAAGAGATCATAATAAACCAAAGATAACCTTAATATGCTGCTACTTCTTTCCTGTGGAAACTTTCTTTAGCAATTAATATTAATTTATTATCAAGTATTTGGGGAAATTAAATATCCATTTTAATTAGCAGTTACAGGACTCTTCCTGGCTATTTTAATCTGGAACATTAATGTTGGACCACTTTCACACTCTGCTTTCAGCAGTCTCCCTCCCTCTATCTCACTCACATATTCATGTGTATATAAAGCTAAAAAGATGCACCAGAATTAATTCCTTCGTACAATTTAACTGAATTAAAACTGCTGATGTGTCTTTTGGTAGTACATATTAGCACTAACCCAGGAGTGAGTGGGGATGATGTCACTAAACTTCCCTCTGATATGTCTATACATTTACCCGTGTGTGCGGATTTGTGTGCTTATCAATATAGAGAAATAAAATTGAGACAAGAATTTTAATTCATACAAAACTGCATAAAGCAAACCTAGAGCCACAGAAACTGTATTACTACAGAAACCCTCAGTTATTTCAGTATTTTAGACATTAGTTAAAATTTGGTTTGTTATGTTTCCACAGAATTATAGAGTTGAATGGACCTTAAAGATGATATAGCTCCAACCCCCCTGCCATGGGTAGAGACACCTTCCACTAGATCAGGTACCAATAAGCCCCATCCAACCTGGCCTCTGGTAACAAATTTTTTCACCATGTTACTGGAGTCTGTGTTTTAACTAACAGCTAGACTTCTTTTTGGATGTTAAATTAACACTAAATGATTCAAATTCCCTGGTAAAACTCATATCACAAGCTCAAAAGCCTGGGTCTGATAGTGCAAATCTACAGTAAAGTGTTAGTGAATGTGGAGAAAAAAAATATGTATGTTCTTTCCTTGAGGCCAGATGGCATCCTATCTAGTGTTCTGTGTTGTTTATCAATCCCATGTCTTCCGTATCATCTTTGTGATAACATACTTTGTGTATGAATGGAAAAAATAGGTCATACAGACTCCCCTTAGCTAATATTTCACACTTCTTCATACCCAGTTACACAGAGAGATGTGGAGATCCCAGCTCTAATTTGAAGATATAACATCATATATTTGATAAGAAATATATATGTCAATCTGATGCAAAATTTAATTCTTCGTTAGAGCACAGCTGGCGTTAGATGGAGAGTATTTTTAAATAGGTGTTTCTGCAGAATCTCAACACCTCACAATAGTAAAGGACCTCAGTCTCAGAATCCCCTTCACAAGGTGCTGAGACACTATTTTCTTTGTGATACTTAGAGGATGATGGAGGTTTTAATCCCTGTAGTCACAGGAAAGGTTAATATCAGTATGAGCAGCTGGATACAGTTGGTACAAATACTGTGCAGAGTATGATTTAGATGTAGAATCAGGTGCAGTTGGTAAGATGCTCTTATTCTAATGGAGAATCCTGAGAAACAAGGCAGAGGAATGTGTATTTCTGAGGCACTGAATGAAATTTCAGTAATGGTGATTGTAATGGAGGACATAACACGCTGACAAAAAGTAACATCAAAGTAAAGTCTTTCTCCAGAAATGTATATCCATAATATGTAAAGAAACATGATACAATAAAATTAAACAATACTTCTTTGGGTAAAAACACCTGTGGTAGATAGGACAAAATATATTCTGAGAATGCTGGAAATTGATAGGAGTCTATTATTGATCCCAGAATCTAATCTGGACATGAGAAAAGATTGTTGTGCTGCTGTTGGAAAGACCCACATAACAGAGAATTATCCTGTTGTGAGGAATAAAGGTCATTCTGGCTCAAATAGTATTGATACCTCCATCTGAATAAGGATTGTTGTTAACTAGCAAAGCCTTCAGTGTGCTGTATTTAATTGGTTTTAAAAAGAACAATAAAAAAAGGATTAAAAAAATAATGCAGCTAAAATTCTTTAAAGTTACTTTTTCAAAAAGACAGAACTTCATCTAAACTAACGACAGCCAGGAGTACTTCTGAGCTTCCGAATGTGGAAATAGGCCTTGGCCACCTCCCAAGCAAATGAGGGCAAAACCTTGGCACGCCTCTGTTCCCTTTCCTTGCTGAACTTTGATTTCAAGGAGAAGGAAATCTGGGCCCATGAGTCAGGAGGGAGAGTCACCTCACTCTGACACTGTGCCCTATCTGAGGATCAAGCAACTGGGACTGCAGGCACTGCGCCGGGTGCACAAGCTGCTGAGTTTGGATGCAACCCAAGGTAACTATTTAGGGAGACCAACTGAACTAAGAAACTCAGGGATTAGATTTTGGAGGCAGCCTGGAATGTCTCCATGTCAAACATGCTAAAACTATCTGGAATCTGTATGCCAGGCAATGAGAAAAAAAATGTTGTACGAGAACTTTCCAGACCTAACTGGAAGAATAACCATCTTGAAAATGACGTTAAGCATAAGTAGGGAGTCTACAAGGAATGGAAAAAAGTACTGATCACCAAAGAAAACTATGACTTTTAAGTCAAAAAATGCAGGTCTAAGTGAGACTTGGCAAGAGTGGGACTAGGTAAAACTCAAACTGAATATGACCTCATAAAGGAAATCAGGCAAAATAGTTAAAGTTTTCTTCAGGTATGTGCTTAGATGAAGAAAAAAGCAGGAAGCTGAAAAACTGCAGTGAGGATAAGGTACACATGAAACATTTTATTTCAGTCAGTTGATATTTGGCTAAATAAACCTATCAACCAGGTGACAGTCTGCATAACAGGAATACACAAATGCAGTGTCTGCATTAAGACTCATCATCCTAGCACCTACAGAATCCTTTAGCCTGACCTCGGCAATGCAAATTTTGGTGAAATTAGACCTGAAGGCTTCAAGGACCTTGTAATATTGTTTTATCATAGGTAAATTATGCCTCACTACATATTGATGTTTATTTTGGACTTTTTTTCACAGGTAATGTGAACACTAACTGCAAAACCAGACTGCTGAAGAAACTGGGATTTGTAGAGAAGCAGTATGATACAGACGGAACTGCGTATAAAGTTACCAGCACTGGGCTGAGAGATGAAGTGTGGGTCTAGATGAAAGCTACTGAAAAACCTCATGAAGTGTGTGTGTGTGTATTAATCTTGTATAATATTTCCAGAATGACTAAGAGACAAAAACATGAGCATACTGGTAAAGGAAATGAATTAGAGACACTTGGGGTATTCACAGAGACTGAGTTAACTCCAGTGGAAGTAATTTCTCTATAGGATCTTCCTGTGGCAAATGACAGATGAACTCCACCAAACACAATTCATACAAGGTAATGAAACTTTGCTACAACTTGACTCCTAGATAAGCTATTCTCCTCCTCTTGGCTACATAGGCAGCCTAGGAAGACTAACCTTGATATTCTAGAGCTAAACTAAAGCTGGTGTCTGCACACACCTCTTCTGTTGCTACGTTTTCCTTTTGTGCCCTCCACTTACATTGCCAGTACATTATTAGATTATTATACAGGAAAAGCAAAATGACCTTGAAGACTCTAGTAATAGAAATACGATGAATTTCAATAGCACAAAATTCAATAGCTACATTGTTTTTATAAACTGGGAGACCACTTTTAAATAACCAATGAGAAGAAGACCTGGGAGATCAACAGGATGGCATCTTAACAAATGTAATCTTGAGATATATAGGTAAAAGTATTTACACAGCAGCAGATATTTGTAAGATGTTCTCCAGAACACTGCATACAAGTCTGGATATTTGCATTGCAAAAGAAAAATAGAAGTAGAAATAGGATAAAACTGGCTTATGAGAAAATCAAGAAGGCAGAGAAGCAGTTATTTCAGAAGAGCCTAAAATTTTGGTTTATTCACCCGAGCAAAACAAATTTTGAGGCAAGAAGTGATTGCCATGTATAAACATATTAGGGAAGTAAACAGCAAGGAAAAGAAGACACTATTCAAACTAAAAGGCATTACTGGTAAAGGAAGTAAATGTTATGGAATAGCTATTAATAGCTTTAGGATAGAAAATGGTGTCTGACCATTAGAACACTGAGATTCACAAGCCAAATTCTGAGAGAGGTGTAGGAAAGAAAATGTAAAGCTATTTCTGAGGGGGCAACTAGACACTTCATGAAATGGGGGTATGTGGTAACACCCATCGTAAAGGGAGGACTCCTGCATGCAGGTCACCCCAGCCCAAAGTTGCTCTTCGTTGCTAGACCTCCTCTCAGTTTTAAAGTGACCATGGGACTTGCTCCATCTGAGACAGGAAATTTGGTGAGACTGGAAATGAAACTTGATCTTGAGACCCTCATTCCTGATATAAAAGAGATTTGACAGAATTAACGTGAGTAATCCCAAGGGTTTCTGAGAATCTTTCTGGGTCTGCAGAGCCTTTCAGCAATGGCAAGCACAGATACAGTGACAAATTCCCCCAAGTTTCCAGCCCATGCTCTGGCTTTCAACATATCTGTACTGCTCACCAAGTAGCACTACTCACTGTAACTTATTTTATCAATAAATTCTCTAGTCCATGAAAGGATTGATCTGTATAAATCTTATGATTATTTTACTAAGAATTTCCCAGATCTGACTGCTCCCATAACAGACATGATATATACTGTGTAGAGAACTAAGAAAGCTTTGGGCCCTAATGACTTGAACCAAAGAATTTTTCATACTTCTGCCTTGAAAGAAAACAGAGGAAAAAATCCTTAAAAATAATTAAGCCTTATAATTTTGGTTTGGTTTTAATTAATTATAATTAAGAGATAAAATCCCTATGGCCTTTGTAATTTTTTTATTATTATGTAAGAAATTATCTTTGATTGTTCCAGGTGAATAATACCACAATTGTTTCATTTTCTTATGGTTGTAGACTGCTAGGCAAGTTGGCTTCTTGCCAATAGTAAGTATTTTTATATTACTGCAGCCTCAGAGTGGCAGAACAAATCAAGCTTCAAATTTTAATGTTACTCAGTTTGTTACTTCAATTTAAATTTCTTGTATTGCATGTTTTGTGTTTTTTTTTTTCCTTGGCTACCTTTTAGGCAGCTCTTAGAAGTAATTCAGATCTTTTTTTACCTTAAGCTACATTGACATAAATACCACATACAGCATATATAGAAGAAGATTTGAAAATGTGAAATATTTGCAGAGGGAAAAAAAATCCCACATAAATGTATTAATTATATCTCCACCGAAACTGTTTTCTTATGTAACTATTATCCCATAGCCTAGCTTGATTTCTTATAGTTCATTGACCCATTTGGTAAATTCATAGACAAACTTTGGCAGAGGTGTAACTTGATAATTAAAAAGTATGTTATCTCTTGCCAGCTTGTTATAGCCAAGTGTAAGCTGAACGCTAGCTTTCCCTAATCCCATCAACCCAGTCTGTAGGAAGGGTCAGGGGTCAGTAACTGCTTCTAAAAACACTGTTCAATTGAATCCAAACAAGCTCTTACCTACTAAGCAGCTGCTCACAAACAATTCAGAATCTGTCCTCATTACCAATTGTTAGGGGCTCCTGTTGGAAGAAAAGCCCTATTTTGAATAGGCCTCTAATGCACCAGTAAGTCTTCATCTGATAGGCTAAGATCTAAAGTCAGCAAATTTTTTTACTTTTTTTTTTCCTTCTAGCACAAAGAGAAAAAATCAGAAACCAGCTCTTACTGGCTGGTATATCTACTGACTCTGGCAGGAAGTAAGATGTTGATTTTCAAAACACAGTGTTATACATCAAGGTTTCTGGTGAAAAGAAAGTGTAAATATAATAATATATGGAATACTGTGAAAGGCATAAACTATTTTTCAGTGATAGAAAAAAAAATTTCTCTGTGCTGGAAAAAAAGAACTTTAGAATGCCATCTAAAGAAACTGTATACAAATATTTTAGTCACTGTTGAAGATGGGAGTAACATCATTATGAAACTGTATTCAAATATTTTAGTCACTGTTGAAGATGAGAGTAACATCATTATGATCTGTGGTCAGATCTAGTTTTGCTAATTATCTGAAGGAGGCTGGTCCTGGTGCCAGGACTTGCAGACTTATTTTGTTCTAATGTGTTACATACCTAGTAAGCTGGAAATGGTTTTTGAAGCAATAGCTGAAGATGTTAGAGATCTGAAAACTTGTAGAAGGGTAAAATTTTGCTTACAGTATAGTTTGTTGCCAGGTACAAAAGCAAAGTTGTTTCCTAATTTGAACATGCACAGATTTATTCCTGGAAGTTTGCTGATGTTTGAATCTTCTTTTATTAAAAATGAAAAAAAAAATATTTCAAATATTTTTATTATTTGCAAGAGGTCACATCCTAAAACTGTGGTGTATAGGGCACCTCCACATGTGTAAACTGGGAGCCTTGATGTAGTCTCACTGGTTTCAGAAGGGGAAGAATCAAACCCTCTCTGACTGCTCTTATTTTTTATGTTGTAGATACAGTTGGGTTTTTTTAAATATTTTTTAGACAGCCTTGACAAGGACCATCATAAGCTCACAAGTGAGGGCCTATGTAGGGGTAACTCATCAGCACCAAACCTCTAGTATGGCTCAGTCCTGACACCAGCTTAGTGATAATGCCTGCATGCTGGTGGCTCAGAGAATGAGGATGTGGTTCCAGATTCCTGAGATTTCCAATCTCTTCCTCTTATTCCTGAGGTCAGTAGCTTATACAAGTCTGATTTGCAAAGCATCTTCTCTCTCTTTCTCTCCTTAAGGTCGACCTGCCTGGTCAGGAAAGTGAAGTGCACAGCAACATAAAAATTTAGGAAAATTTTCTGACTGAGGTGCAGAGTTCTATTTCAGTAACACATACAAAGAGCTAAGGTGACCCCTTTATGCCCCTGTGAAGTTACATGATAGTCCTCCTAATTTTATATTGCAGTTCTGGAAGGTACGAAGATCATGTTTCTTTTTCTGTGCTGCTTCTTTTTTTGCTTTCTACTGTGAAGATCACAGTTTATCATGGGAGGAGTTGATTTTCATTACTCTTGGTGTTTCAGATGGAGAAAAAAATATTTTAGGTCACTTCACCAAGATAGTGCTAAGAAAAGATAGTTGTTTTGCGGGGCAAGGAAACAACTCTTGTGAATATTCTTGCAGCAATTGGTGCACAAATTTGAATTGCACATCAGACACAGTACCGATATTAGCTTTCAAATACATGCGACTTAATAAACGATAAGTTAAATTACTGTAGAAATAGACATTATTATAAATATGCCACCAAACCATATTTTTAGTTTTACTTGAAGCCTTAAGGATATACAAATTCCATTTAAGCGATGTGAAAGTCTCTGACTTCCAGAGGCAGCAGTCACGGGCAGTACATAAGAGGACTCAGTATATTAGGAAAATATACCTAATAGTTTAAACAGGAAAAAATGAAGATTAAGATGAGACGCACTGTTTTCCAGCAGTTATGGCTATGCCTGTATGCACTGCTGGGTTGGTTGTCTGCTCGTTCAAATTACTCCAGCCTCCACAGAACACTTTCTATGAGTTCATTCTATGGGACTCATTAATGGCTATTTTTCTAAGGGCCTTGGATGTTGTCTTTTTTTATACACTCCCTCAAGAGCAGAGATGAGTGAGAGTGATGCCAAGGTCTGAGCTTCTCTCTATGCTGTTTTATCACTGTCCAACCTGCCTTGCTGACTCCCGTCTGACGCATGGGCAATACACTCATTATCCATTTTGGCTGATAGGCAGACAGGCATTCAGCTATTCCTTCAGAAATTAATTTGCCCAGTGGACTATGCTTCCAGACCAAGAATACCATAATGAAATCCAAATGGCCACACTGCTAACTTTGAAAACATCAGGGCTAGCAAGTCAGTCTTTGCGAAGCAAGTTGGTAGCCTCAACACATTTCTCAAGGGTAAGTATTTATATACCCAAAATACTATACAAAATTGGCATGCTTTTGAGGCTCAGGATGAAGGCGCTGGGACTATCCTCTCTCCCTATAATTGTGGAGTTGCAGTTTGCTTCTGTTCCCCACTTGCTTACCTGCCCTTATGCAGAGGGATGGGAAATGGTTTAAGCCATGGAGCACTTAGCCCCACAGTGTCTATCAGAGAAATTTCCTACAATAGTGATGTTGCATTTATGAACTGGTTCCTGCTTGCATTCTCCCTGAAAGATACAAATTTTTATTTGATCTTACCTACTTGAAAAAATCTGCAGAACAATTTTTTTTTGTTGAGCAGGGAAGTGACTGAGATTCAAGAATTCATGAGATTATTTTCTAAAAAAAATATTATTGGGATTTATTTCCTTTCTTATTTTCTTTTCTTGTTTTTCTTTTGCCATGGGTTATTAAATGTGACTGCATTCCCTATTCTTAATTGTCCCCTTGGAAATATTTATTCAAACTATATTTTCAGTCACCTAGTATAAGTCCAGAGTAGCTCCTGTGAATTCAGAAGAAGAAGACCAGATTTTTATTAGTACAACTAAGAAGAAAATTATACTTAGGCTTCTTGTATACTGTTCCACTGTCTATAGAAAAAATTATTATTAAAATACAAGTTGATGTTCTCCAAGATTTTTTTTCATAAATTAATATCCCAGCAAGCCTAGTCAGTTAAAAAACCAACCAACCAATCAACCAAACTCCCCCAAAAATAAAAAAAAAACCAAACCACAAAACAACAACAAAAACCAAACAAAAACAAACCCACAAACCCCCCCGAGAACCTATCCCAGTTTATTTTCCTGCCTCTGTTAATCTCTTTTCTCTGAATGTTTCTCTTTTTTTTTATTTTCAGTCCTAAATAATAGCAACTTGCCAACAGCATGGACTTGATTTAAAACTACCAATGACAGTCTAAGTCTCCCTAAAAAAGGGTTAACCATAGGCTGCGCATTAACGTATCTGCTTAAAAAAATAAGTCTTTAAATCATTTTATGTTTAAGAGAATTTCTTTTCACCCTTCCCCCTTTAATAAAAAAAAAAAAAGAAAAAGTGAGACCATCTTAGCTGTAAGAGCAAGTTTATTCAGGTGGTATGAATCAGACAGGGCTCACTGATGCAAACTATAGCCTCAGAAAGCACAGCAGGCTCTGAGCCTCACAGGGTTGCCCCACGAAAAGAAGCATAACAAAAACCAGAGAAGAACAGACCTGCGGTAATCTCCTTGCCCTGGCTAGAAAACAGGGGTGAAGGAAAGCTGCCCTCTCATTATGGTTTTGGTCTCAAGGTTAGAATTAGACCCTTAGGGTAAGCAGCTGTCAATTAGAGATAACTCCAACCAATGCTGTCTGAAATCTTGGACTTATCTCCTAGCAACTTCCCTTCTTTCAGGACAGCAACCCTCAGCTCTGCCTTCAGCTCAAGAGTCATCCTGAAGACAGCGAAATAACCTTTTCAATTTGGGCAGATGCATAAAAAATCCAGCTTCCAGAGCCTGCATGAAGCTCCTGTGACATTTGACTGAAGCCAGATTTTAAACTAGGTTGATTATATATTTACTTTGTTTTCTGTGTTGCAGATGTTGAGGTGATTTTGCTGAAAGAATGTTCTCAGATAATGCTTACAAATTCAGTGGGTTTTAGGCACATGGTGGTTTGCTGAGAGAGACACAGGGTTATCGTGTTCATGCATCTGCCGGTGCATCTCTCCTTCCCACTGCCTTTTACACCAGGAGAAATTTGCCAAGAGTGGTGAATGAGGAGTGGCCATGGTTACAGCAGCAGCTCTGGAGTCCTCTCTGGCATGGCAGGGTGTGCAGAGCAACAACAAGCATAAATCCTATTAAGAAGACCAAGAGGTTATGCATAATTTTTGCAGGGATCATGACTGAATTTGAGGATGAAATTTAAAAGATTCCACAAGGCACCTCTACCTCTATTTTCAAGGTTTGCCATTCATTAGATTTTATTTTAGATCCATAGCATTCCTTTTTCTAACCAGGCAAAGGGTCTAAAAGGAGACAGGGAGAAGGGGATCAGGGAGAGGAGGAGCAGGGAAACAGAAAAGGAGTGCTCACAGAAAAATAAGGGGGGGACACACACACAACAAGGACGAAGCTCATCTTTGATTCAGTTGAGGTCTGTATTCACAAAGAGATCACTCAGAAATTTTGTACAAATGGCAGGAGCAGAATGTGAGCGCAATGAGGGGCCTAATGCAGGCACTTGTCCTGTAATCAAAGATTCAGCTCAACATGAGTCCTTTGTGAGACAACAGCATCATTCTCCACCCGGGCTAACCCCTGAATGCAGAGCAGCTCTCTCAAGCAAGGCAGGCAGGATGAGCTTCGCATTTCTTTGTCCTCTTTGGAAAATATGATCTTTTTTTTTCCTATTCCTCATTTGCCTCTCTTCTAAAGAAAACATTTTTTGATATGCCTGTAGTGAGCCAGAGGATGTTTGCGTGAGTGGAAGCGCTCTCAGGGTGAGGAGAGAAGCAGATGGGCTGACATGGTGGAGCGAGGGCAGCTCCAGCCTGCGTTTGGGGAGAGTGTGCAGAAAAATGGCTGACATCTCCCTGCTGGCGAATGCATGATGGGCGTCCTCCTCTGCGTAAGCACAATTCCCCCTTCCTCAGACTTTAGCAGCCCTACATAGATGAAACGTACAGGGATTCCTTTTTTTCCTTCTTAAAGGCATTGGGCAGTAGAATTTCTCAATCTTTTAAAACATTTTTATTAAAAAAAATGTTTTACGATTTTGTTAAAATGAAACAGAGAATTTCAGTTTGGGTAAATAGACTTTTTCAGTTGGGTTGCATTAGAAATCCCTTTTTGAGTTGCAAACAGTGTTTCTTTAGATATATTTTTAATGCCACTGTAGAAAATTTTGTTTAGAAAATATAAAGTAATATTTATCTGATTCCTGATATTTTTACTCAGTCTGAATATTACCTGATGTGGTGGGTGTAATCTATTTTTTTTCAGAATTTGGCTCTTGAAAACGGGAAACAAGATGTAGAAAGTGAGTAAGATTTACAATCCTTAAAGCTTTACACAGAAACAATACAAAGAAACACAATTAAAGAATTGCCACTCAGAAAGTGAATACAAAACTAAGCATCCCAGTTGAATATTTTGTCATTCTGGGGTTACAGCCATATGCAGCAACGTAAACCAACACGCCATTGTGGCAGGGACACAGGTCCCAAATTCTTAGGAATCCCATTAATTCTTTGCTTTCTTGAATTGTTAAGTACTTATCTCTATAGAGAACTGACTGCTACCTCTAGCATTGCTAAAGTTGTTTGTTCAAAAGGCTACTCAGCGATGGGTCAAGCCTACATTCCTCATTGATATCAGAGGGAGTCTTAGAAGCAAAAAGCAGAGTGTTTAAATTTCAGAGAGACTTATTTTAGACACAAATATTGTATGAAATAATCAGAAATGCCAATATTACTATTTTAGCATACAATGTAAAGTTTAAAATATTTCTGAACACCTAGTGACGAAGTAAAAACGGAAAACATAGTTTCAAATAATAGACTTCTTGGTATAAAATTAAATGTAAAAGATAGAAAATATTACTGGTAAGGTAATACTATTGTTAATTTAACTGAAAATATGTTTGCAATATCTGTTTGATACATAGCATCATCTTTTTTCTTGATTCTCCAAGGCATTGTTGCGATTCACCTGAGCTCTGTATGTGTGTGAGTGTGTGTGTGTGTATATTTGTCTGGGCATGTATCCCTCAGGTACCGTGCAGCTGAAGATTTTGGAAACCTAAATTCTGTGTTTTTCTGTCTGGTTGTGTATGCAATTGAATTCACCTACATTTTCATATCCCATATATCCAAAACACAGTGAAAGTCTAGTTGCACAGTTATAATGTAAGGTTTTATCGGATTATTATTTAATATATTTATTTTATACTTGTGAAAAATGGGCAAATATAAATCCCCAACAGATTCTTTTGTCTTTTTTTTTCATATGGCATATGTGTGTTTTCAATTTTCTATTATAAATTTGTGACATTATATAGGATTGCAAAAAGTTTTGCATTTTCAAACTAGGCCTGGCTTCAATTCTGGGCATGATGTAATCACTACCATACCCCTTCTTGGGGAATCAAACCAGCAAGAGCCCTGCAGCTCTGTGGCCCTGCCAGGCTGCCCTGGGATCCGCTCTCAGAGCTCCCAGTGTGATTCAGCACTCTGCTCCTATTCAGGGACAGAATAAGAATGTGCTTAAGTGCTTTGTGCTTTGAAAACATGCTTAAATGCTTTGTTGAATTGAGAACTAATTAAATGACTGAAAGTTCAAACTTAATATCTCAGTGTAAGGAATGTGTGAATTTTCCCACAGGAAAGAATAGCATGCTCTGAAAATATGGCTAAAAAAATTTTGGTTTCTTCCTTGGGTTTGGTTTGTTCTGTTGTATTTGTTGGTGGTTTTTTTTTTCCCCTTTCATTAGGAAATAGAGTATAGGGCTTTTCCTTCAAAATAATTTAAAATATTCTTTAAAACATGAGCAAGAAAAATTGTAAGCAAAATAAAAATTTGTATTTTTGCTGAATTAACTTTGTAGTTTAAGCTAGGTTTTATTTCTGAAATCTAGAAAATGCTACTTTGTTTGTTTTTTTTTAAATTTCTCTTTTCACAAATGTTAATTTTTAGTTGGTTTTGTGTTTTTATTTTTTTTCCCTAAGTGCCTCACAGAAGGTTGGCGAAGTTCCAGAATAACAGCTGGAAGTGAGAAGGAATGAAAAAGTATATCACAGAAATTCAAATGAGAAATACGATATACATTTTTAATGGGTATGGTTATCATTCATTTGAACAAATTATAAATGAGGGATTGTTTTTTAGATTGCCAGATGTCTTCGGCTCAGCGCTGGATGCCTTTCCAATAGACAAATACAAGCGATTAACTTCACAGAATGTCTGTGAGTTGAAATTCAGGCAAAGATAAAATGATACATTTTGGCCTTCAGAACTCAAAGCATTGGAGATGGGGACCCTGGACATACTGCTTGTTTGCAGTATGTGTGAAAAAGGTACTTCATTTCATGTCCTGAAGAATGACAATTTTTTTTTAACGTGGGGGTTTTTTTTCTCTCTGTTGGCTATGTTCAAGAAACCATATACATAACATCAGAAAGGGTGACTTAAGATCAGATCTATTGACATAATTAACTTATTTGCAAACAGTTTAATGTATTTTTGTCTGAGCCTGCCTTCTTGCACACACCAAAACTACCCTTATTCAACTCCTTGTGAATTAGGGTGTACAGCAAATAAAGGAACAATCATCTAGTCCAAACATATTTGCATTCTTAATATGGTGCACACATTCAGGCAAGCGGCAATTTGCATGAGGACCATGAGCCAAATTCAGTTCTGACAGTAGTAGGCATAACTTTATTCAAACCAGACAAGCAGCAGGCGTTTACAAGGGGCAAGAATAGGTGCTCTGTGTTTGCTGCATGTCCATGCTCCAGCATAATGCATTGCTGTTGCTCAAAACTTCACATTTTTCTTAGACCAGAGGTTATCAAAACCAAGTGCAAGTTTCATCTACAAGTTTGGATATGTATGCAGTAGCTGGCAAGATATATGTCTTGCTTTTACACCTAGATTTCAGTGTGAATAATAATCATACTTTAAAAATTATTCTTTTTGCAGGCTTTCATAACTGGAATTAGATGAGAAGAATTATGCCAGGATGCCTCTGGTCACCCTCAAAGCATCCTTGTAAATTCAGTCACAAGCATAAGCAGCTTCATTCTGTCCAAAGAATTAGCATTTTTTTAAGTGCTCATTTTCCAAGTATTCTTACTAATACTTTAATGGCTGTTGTATACCCCAGTGCTGTGGAGCTGACTGATGTGTCTTGCTGTGTTTCAGCGAATGTTGTGAGGAATCTACAGCAATTAGCTGCTCATGCCTCTGCTTTCCTGTTTTGTGCCTTCCCTTTCATGTATCAGATGTTTGTAAGTTTTCCATTAGACATTTCCTGCTTCTAATAGATGTTTGTGAGGCTTTTGCTTTGAGCTATCAGGGCTCCAATTTGTGCTGAGATGTTTGGTTTTGTTTTAGGGCTGAGAGGTCTTTGTACTCCTTTCTTCCTAGAAAACATTATAATCTGGAAAAAATAAATAAATTGTACTTTACAAAAAGTGAATATGACTCCTTCATCTAAATGGCATGGTTTGCACATGTGTCTTTCGTCAGCAGATCACTCCTAAAATAAAAGCACTTAAACTGCAGTTTCTGCCAACTTATCAGACACCAAATGGTGACAACATATATGTATTGTAGTTCCTAAAGGCAGCTTTGTACTCCAGTGTTTTCATCTTCTTTGCCCTGCTTTTTTTTCTCTTTTTAATTTGAAACGGTGACTGATTTCTTTTTCTTTTTCCACCAGCTTGATGTGCTGTACACTACAAGTAAGTAGCTTTAGCTGCTTTTGAAAGAAGAAAATACTTAAAAAGTGTTTCGAATGAGTGTTGCCCAATGTGAAGTGGCTGTCAAAATTAACAGGAAAAGCATAATTGATTCCCTAGCAGTCATACACGAAAACTAGCTTAAATTTTACAAAACCACTTCTGACGTGTTTAAATGCTTAAATAAATGTAGTGCTGATCTTTTAATCCCCTTTTCCATGTTTTAACAGTGGAGCAGTGTACCCAGGCACCAAGGCAGCCCCAGCCTCTCGGAGGGTGTTTTTGCAGCCAGACACTATCTACCATCCCTCCATTCACATGGTACCAAGGTTTCTGGATATGTATTTTTCTTATCGAGTCATCAAACCAATGCAGCATCAAAGGAAGCTGTCAATTCACAGCACGTCACCCACGCTTTGAACTTAGGAACTAGTCAAACCTTTTGGAGTTTTATTTATTAAGGTCAAAACTGGGTTTGAATTGTCAATGAGGGCAGGAGAGTGGTGAGGGGAGCAAAGGATGGCTGCTGACTCAAGAAACCTGCTGGGACTTTGTGGCCCACTGCTAGGCAACAGCCCATCCCCACCACAGCAAACATACGACCACAAAATGAATGACCTCATCTACAAATCAGCTATTTGATATGCAGATCGGACTGCTGGCCTCTGCCATAACACAGCACTGCACGGACAGCAGGTGCAGTAGGAACAAGTACATGGCCTCTTCATGTTTTAAAAGGCAGGGCTAGCTTGTGCTCACCCACTCCCTCTGGCCCTTTGCAATTCCTGAAGCTCTATTGCCTTCATTTTTTATTTAGACCCTCCATTTAAAGAAAACATGGCGATTCCTTTCTGCTCCCCTCCGTGCCCAGCCTCAGGCCTAGAGAGGAAGGGGTAGGGCTAAGAAACTGCACCAGCAGCCTTTATGATTCCTCAAGCATTTGAACACACAACCTGAAAAATCAAAGGGCATTTTAGGAAGGAATTGTGATTTCTGAAGTTTTTGCCTTCTCAGATGTCATATCCTTGCAAATTACTATCAAAGTGTGGGGTCTTGTTGTTTCTTTTTCAAAATGGAGACGCTCTTTGTGCAGATAGTGCGTGTGGAAGACGACATTTCTCCCTGTGCGTGCATACTCTCCTTTAATTGCATGGAGAGTGCTGTTTGCATCCTACAGTAAGTGAACTACAAGCAATTTTGAGGACAGACTCACAAAAAAATAAACACACCATTTTGAAACAGAATTAAAGTATTTTTTGGCTATATGTTAAAAAGAATAAAGAGCTGCTGCTACTCTGGACTATGAAACAGCACTGAGCCTCTTAGTGGGCCTCAAAGAGCAATAAAACACAGTGTAATATAATTTGTATTGTCTGTGGTTGCAGGTTATGTCCTGAAAGCTGTAAACTATTACAGCTTTATAGCTATGCTGCTGGTATTACCTAAATGAAAGGACGATTTGTTCTAAAACTGTAGTTTGTATGATAGCGAATCTTAAATTCATCAGGACCAATTGATGAAAGAGGAGATAAAAATACTGTGGAGCCAATAGAGACAAAGCCCTAATGCAAACAAAACAAAAGTTTGGTGTGGTGCCTGACCCCTTCAAGCTTCTGCCTCATACTTCTGGGGGGCAGAATTGATCATCCCTGAGACTACAAGGTGTATTCAGCTAACAGGGCTGAAGGAAGCCTTGGGCTGCTTATTACAGGAAGCTATGAAAAAATAGATATTTACATTATTGTGTCTAGATCATTCTGGCACTCTAAAGAAAGATTCTGAATTTGCTGGACCATAAGAGCTCCTTCTTTTTACTCCCTTAAAAGAGTTTTTGTTGAAAAATGCACCTTCGAGTGGTAAAGACAGTGATTTAAGGAGCCAATCTTACAACACCGTGTCTTTCGCCTGAAGGCTGTGAAAATGTTTAGGTTTTTGTCTGAAACCCCGGAATTTCCTGTTAAAGAGAAATTGTTTTTTTTCTGCTTGTACCCAGTTGCAATGCTTTAGCTTGATTCAGGCTTGAATTTAAACATAGATGAAATGTATGTCATTATACTTGCTCAAGCCCACAAATTATTTGTTAGATAATTCTGCAGCTGGTTCCTTGTAACTCTCAGTTTCTACATAAGCCATTAGCTGCTGGTAAAGAGGATAGGGTCTGACTGGTGACAGACTCTTTGTCACTATGAACTTCTGTTAGGCTTATGAGGGACAAACACTTTTAATTTTAGTTCAGAATACATATCAAGTTAGAGCACTCAAATATTTGCTTAAAACTGACTAATCTGCAAGTTGTTTTTTACTAAAAACTCACAGGAATGGTCACAGTGAATGAATGCTAATAGGAAGGATGCAAAAGGAAATGAGACTGGACACTGAAAAGGAATGATGATGACACAATTGCCCCATTTTCTTTCAAACAGGTTTTGCTGCTAGAGTACGTTTGGATGTCTGACTTTCAAACCAATGCCTCAAGGTCCCCAAAATGTTGTCTTCAGGGCCTGGTTCAGTACAGAGCCATAGTGCTACCAGTCTCCACATTTGTCCCCTGCCTGACAGAGCAAAGCCAGCAATTCAAAACAGTATGTGGTTTGATATCAGGGAGTTTGAACAGGTTCTTTATGACTGAGCAGGCCCAAAAGAGGACATAGACCTGCCCTCCTGATGTAGTGCAGGTGATCAGCAGGCAATGGAAGGGGGGAGGGGGACTGTCCTCTCTCCTGTTGCAGCTCTGCAGTACTGGCACAGTTCTGTGAGATTATGGTGGTGCACCTGCCTTCTGTTTCTCTGAGGACAACCCATGTAGCTTACCTGGGAGAGTGTGGGCCATTGTAGGCATTCTCAGTGCCTCTTATCCAGGAGGCTGATGCACATTTTGTTACTCAGGGAGACATATATGGGAAAATTGACTGGCAAAGTCTGTTTTCTCAAAGTGGGGTCCCAAAAAAGTCCTCAAATCTGTAAACTTCCATGTGCTTTAAAGTCCTTAAACAATCTCTGTTGCAACTTCTCAGATATTTGGCTAGATGGTTACTTGAATGTATTTTATGTTTTGAAAGTATTTGCTGTTGAGAGCACTAACCTCCATGCTCTGTTGGTGACCATACGGCAGTGCAGGGCTGGGTAGCTGAGGAGCCCCTCCAGGACTCCAGCATGTGCTGACACCTCTGAAGTCTTGGGGTATATCCCAGGCACCTTTCACTCCCAGCTATGGCTCAGCTTACTAATAGTTGCTCCACAGAGAGCATCCTATGTCTGGCACAGGTGCAAAGATATCACAGAAGCGTGGAGGAGTTTGGGTTGGAATGGACCTTAAAGATCATTTCGTTCCAACCCCCTGCCATGAGGAGGGACACCTTACACTAGACCAGTTTGCTCAAAGCCCCATCCAATCTGGCCTTGAACATTTCCAGGGATAGGAGGATATAATTAATTCCTATATTTGTAAGGACATACCATAAGACAGGAAGACTTCCAACTGAAGGCAATTTGTTCTGAGTGATAAACATTAGAAAACTTTTGACTGCTGTAAACACAGGACTTTCTTGTTGTGGTATTAATAGCAAAGAAATGTCAAGAAGCCAGAGTGGGTGACAGAGAGCACAGTCTTGGTGAGACCTGGATGTGACCATCCATTCAGCCCTGGGGCTGGCAGGGCTCGGTGGTACATCTGCAGGCTTTCCCACTACCCAGTGCCAGAGAATGATCTAAAGCCTTTTCACATAATATTTGAATGAGGTTTTAAATAAAGATGCCAATAGTGTGTACAGATCACAAAAGGCAAAGCTGCTGGTATGCAAGCAATTTGGGATGAGCACTGGATGTTTGGATGGACTGCTCGGGTGATAGCTAGCAACTGAAGAGTGATTTCTGAGCCAGCTTAGTGACATCTGTTCAAATTTCTTGCAGAGTGCAGGCTTCCCTCCCCTGTGACAAGGCCAGGCACATTCCTTCTGTCCTGCCTGACAGCACAGAAGTGGTGGTGGCTGCTGCTGTCCCTGACCCGGGCCCCACAGGGGCAGAGTCTACTGGTGTGAAGCTGCTGCTGGGACAATGTGAAAGGGTGAGATTATTCTGATATGCAAACAGGGAGCCCGCCTTGAAGTCAGGGAGAAGAACAAGGGTGCTAGTGGAAGGAGGACAACAGCTCCCAGTGTTAAGACTGCTCTTGCTGAATTCATCCCACTAAAGAACAAAGCAAGGAGAGCCTTGCAAGAATTTGATCCTCCAAGAAAGGCTGCTACAGTGTTAACCCCTTCATGGTGAGACATTTGGGATGTAACCTAACTGGAATGTCACTGGAAGTGGCAGATTGCTACACTCTACAGGTGAGCAATGCCACAGGCTCTGGAAAGGGATCACTGGCTCTAACATATTGCACCTGATTTTTTGAGGGGAGGTGTTAAAGAAAAATTGGCAGTCCTGTGGCGTTGAAAGAGTTATTACAAACCAGAGGATAAAATGTCAATGATGCCTGATGCAGAGAAATGTGCAGCATTAGCAGATATGTGCTGCTGATCTAGTAGCTACTAGCCCTCTCTGTTTCACTATGTGATATTTCTGGGTTTCAGTAACCAGCCCCATAGGAGGTCTTCCTTGATACTTTTAATCAAATAGTGGCATTTGGCTCCTGGCCAAGGAAAGGAAGCAAGCAGAGCTACTGGCCTTCAGGAAGGGTTTGGGTAGGGATTGCATCGGAGCTGGCAAGCGAGCAAAGACAGCGCACAGGCTCCACCTGCACTGGACTGGTAGGATGTGTTAGCCTTTTTGTGCCAAGGCAGCCCTTCCATACATTTTCTAATCCCACTAGAGGAGATAGATCGCATTCAGGAAAGACATAATTTCCATATCCTTTGAATGTGAATGTGTGAGGCCAAGTACCATGTCTTCTGCTGTGCCTATAGGTCTCCATTCAGAAAAACAGCAGCGTTTCACGGTTCCTCTGTGCTCACCCTCCCCTGGCTGCTCTCCCCACCTGCAGATACTCTGCTGACAGTTCCATCCTTTCTAGCCAATACACTCGGGACACTGCAGCCACGGTCCTAGCTTGTTTCTGCAGTCCCAGGATCAGTGGCAGCCCAGCTCTGCACAACTCACAGCCAAAATTTTTGGTGGTGCAGTTGTACTGAATTTTGCCAGTGGAGTGTGACTTTGAGATTAGAAATTACTGGACTGTAAATGCCTTGCACCATCGTCTGCACTCATCCACCGTGATATTCCTGCTGCTTGTGTCATCCCTGTTTCTAATTCTGAACTAGAAAGGTCACTCCAAGGCTCCATCTGTGCTGGATGTGATTTGCTGCTATTGCAATAGTTTTTGCAAGTACATAGCACTGACACCCCATGCCGGTAAACGTCGAACATCTAAATTTACACCGGAGGTTTTGCCAATCACCCCCTGATAAACAGGGAGTTTTGTGTGTGTGTGTGTGTGTGTGTGTGTGTGTGTGCTTCTCTTTCACTTCATTCTCACACACAAAACTTTCAAGAATAAACTAAATTTAAGCTGTAGCTGAATAATTGTAGACAGCAATACAAAAATTTGCTCCTAGGCTTGAAAGTACTTGAATTTATTTTTGTGATGCTCCCTCTGCAGATTATATTGCCCTTTTTTCTCTTTTTTTTCCCCTTCCCCCAGGAAGACCCATATCGTAACAGCTTAACAGAGGAAATTCATTCTGCCTCTGCTTTCCTGCTTGGTGTATATTTAAATAATTGCTACATTATAAAAAGCTAAATTGCATTCCCACCAGTTGTCCCTCAGACCAAACCTTCAAGGATATGCTAAACAATAATGACTGCAACAACAGTAAACTCAAAAGGCCTTGAGATCCCTTCAAAGATAAGATGTCTTGCTGTTTCCCTTCCATACTCGGGCACTTTCATGCAGATTAGCAAACAGCATGCATACAGCCCGCATAGGCAGAGCAATGCTTGGAGTGGGGTGAGTTTGGCCCTCTGGGAATCTAGGAAAGAAAAATGTAAAAATCGAAAGATAATGCTCCAGTGCTGAGCCAGGGTAACTCAGCTGGGGCCAGGAGTGCTGAGCGGGATACGCTGTGTCGCCCATGACCTGGCAGCCATTAGCGTTTCACATATTCCCCCCTCGGCCACAAATCACCAGACAGCTGCTCTTCTCCACATGTCACCTTGTGTCTTGCACAGCTCTGACCTATGACTTTCCCACGGCTGGTGGCTCTGGTCCGGGATTGTCCAGTGTGTGGGCAGGAAGAGAGGCAGAACGCGGGGTACAGGCATAGGAGGCAGGCGGGGGGGCAGGTAGCAGGGCAGGCAGAGGGGGCAGGCAGCACAGGCAGTGGGGCAGGCAGCAGGGGCTGCAGGGTAGGAAAGGGGGCTGACAGGGGGCCAGGGAGCGGGGCCGGGGAGAGCGGACAGGCAGAGGGGGAAGGTAGGGGGTTCAGGCAGCAGGGTACAGGCAGAGGAGCAGGCAGTGAGACAGGCAGTGGCCCCTCGCTGGCTGACGGCAGATGGGGAGGGCAGGAGTCGGGATTAGCAAGTCCTCCTCACCTCCCCACCCCTTCCCCGGCCCCAGCTGGCTGTTTAAAAAGAAAGCCATAAACCCATTAGTACAAAGACAAATGAATCTCATACCCTGAGGCATTCCTTCATTCAGAACTGGCCTTAACCACTTTTCCAACCTCCCTCTCTTAAAACCCACTGTGTTTTGGGTTTTCTTCTACAATAGCAGAGTTCGGCAAAATGCTTGACAATACACCCAGTTAGGAGGTTTTTAGTAAAATTTTATAACCTCACTTTCTATATGTGCAGGTATATATATATTCATATATGCACGTGTATAAATCCCTGCCAGCATGTATATGTCCAAATATATGCTCAGATATGTCTTCCACATTATTTATATAGATACTTTTTTTTTTAATTCAATGTAAATTAGGTATATATAGTGTCGATTAACATTGGAAACTGGATGTATGCTATAGCTAAATTTAACATTATATGATTTTATGTGTCCTTTACATTAATGCTAAACACATGTGAGCCTGTGGATCTGCAGCCAATGTGAATTATTTCCCTTTGCAGCTATATGGGATGTAGAAAATGATGTGGCAATACTGTAGTAACTATAGGGGACTTACCACAGCAGAATGGTGGGAAGTGCTCAGAGGAAATGACAAGTGAAAATATAAATAAGGTTTTATGGAGGTTTTTGTTTGTTTATGTGTTTGTTTGTTTTCCAATAAAAGAAACTGCCCTAGATAGAGACAGTACAGAGGAAACTACTCTGTAAATTATATAAATAGTAATCCATTTAAAAGATGCAAATAAAGTTTTTTTTAAAACGAATACAGCTAAATTAAATATGGCTGAATAATACTTCAGATCTTCTGGAACTGTGCATAATTGAATGTGTAACTGAACTGCTAAGATAAATGCTAAGGGACACTGCTTAAGTCTCTTGCTTTTTAACTTTCTGTCATGATCAACTACTTCCTATTCAGCTGTAATTTGCAATTTCCTGCCGTTGATTATATACATATATGTATATAATCGTGTTAACTAGCCCATAGTTTAAAAATGTGTATTTAAACTGAGTGGAAGAGTTAAGCATCCTTTATATTAATTTGATCTGACTTCTTCTTGGCAACTCACATCTCTTCCCACTGGTTTTATCACCTTTTGATTTTTCAGAGTTTTTCTTGGAGTGCTTTACTTTCCACATGTAAATAACATTATGTTCTGCATGTGGTAGAGAGTATTCTTGAATCACACATGGGACTTTCAACCAAAATTGTATGGATTACAGTTTAAAATAATTTTAAAGTAGTAGTCCTATTTAGTATACTCTGACCACTGAAGCTGAGCAGTCATTGGCATGACTGCACAGTCCATCCCTTCAGAAAAGGCAGTAGAACCAAGTGTTAATGCTTGATAGTGACTGTTTAGGCTTTATGAATATGGCTATCTACTCCATTAAAATCAGGTGCAGTCATAAAGACTTCTTTAAATCACAGCTCTTTCTTAATCAAGGCTCACATCATAGTCATTGAAGTTATAGATTAGTAAAGATTTTGCCCTTAAGTCAAAATCCTTTTATTTGGTTTATGTAATTTATAAAATTCTGGCAGGGCAAGGACACATTATTCTCCTATGTTAAACCTATCCAAAGGTAGATTAAATTAGTTTTGCTTTATGTCATGTTTCTTGTCATGAATAATCCTGCAGTCAGAGGTGACAGACACGTGACATAAACGCGTTTAACGGGGCTGGAGGCTTTTCAATCAGCTGGTGCACAAGGAGGCACAAATGCTGTTGAGGTAAAAGAGTTCTCTGAGTAAGGATATGATTTGCCAATGCAGTTATCTAGAAGTCTAAGTTTTGATGAAAGACTTTTAAATCTCTTCCGTGTTTTGGAAAATTTGACCTATATCCCTTAATCTTCTATTGATGTCTCCAGCTGCATGTTTGAAGCAGAGGACATGCCAAGTTGATTATGTTTTCTAAAACAACCTAACTTTTCAATGTGAAAGAAGCCAAAGAGGGCAGTGCAGCACAAGGCGACAAGCCTCAAGCCTCAGAATACTCACAGATTAGCAAAAAATGCTTTTGTAAACAGCATTTTGCAGAGACCTCAGCTGTTAATTGTTATTGTAATGCACCACATTTTAATTGAGTTAATTGGCACAAAATGTTTGTCTCTATTGACTGAGATAAAATGTTAAAAGTCCTTTGATGGCAATTGGAATTACAGTAGGCAACCTTGACAATGGAAGTCAATGTTTTACAATGTGTTGCTGTTTAGCCGTGTTTGTTTGGGGGATGAAGCATAATGTTGCTTATCTCCGAGGTATCCATTTTGCCTTGGGAAAAAGCATCCCAAAGCACTACTGCAGATTTTTTTTGTGTTCCAGCTGACTGTATAGAGAGGTGAAAGACAGGCCATCTCAGGTTAATTCCACTGCTGCAAGGAAGGCCCATTTCAAACTCTTAGCAGAGGCCAAGGCTTTCACAAGAACACTCTGGGCTTGACTTTGCCTATCACCCATAACTGTGTGCCTGCACACACTCTCCAAGAGACAAACAAACTTGGGGAGGCAGCACGATGATCAGTAAACAACCGGGTCCCTTCCTTAGCAGACAGCCAGGTCCATCCCTCAGAAGATACAGTCCATCTCTCCTCTTGCTGCTAAGGCATTGCCGTGTGGTGCTGGGAAACCACCGAAGAGACATGAGAGAGGAAAATAAAAAAAAAGGAGTTCACACAGTGGGATCCAGAACTGAGAGTCCCAAGGCCAAACGGGAATTTAGCCAGAGGCAATGAGGCACTGCCTGGATCCTAAGTCTCAGTGCTGCTGAGACAAGTTCTACTGCTCTCTTTGGAGGAGTGCGATGCCTTCTAGCTCCCAGATTTCTTCCACTGTGGTTGAAAGAAGTCTTTATGGTCATTTTAGCTCAGTTCCTATGTGTGCACCCAGTGAAGGCCCTCAAGTGAAAAATAAGCCAAATCAGTCTTCAGCAAAGACCAGGGCAGCTCCTGACCCTCTGCAGAAGAATGTTCCTGAATGGTGAAGTGAAGAACCAGGTGGTTGTTGCCAGGGTCTAGTCACGCCTGAGTGCAGATGCCACCCCACTGGGTCAGACCAGCAGCTGCAGGCAGGGAGGGAATGACGTATGCTGTGAGCAGGCAAGGTCAAACCTCCTTCTCCTCCTTCTCAAGACAGCACTCAAAGCTGGTGGTGCCCACTGCCACTGGTGATTACACACATCCTCTGCTGACAGCAGGCAACTGCACTAAGTCTGGGAAACTCAAGCCAAAATGTAGCTGTGCCTTTCCCTTTTTATTATGGTATATCATTTTATCAGCCAGGGGGGTTCAGTTCTCTTCAAAGTTATTGTTATAATTTAACTTCCAGGAACACAGTACCCGACTTTGCTGAGATGGAAGCTTCTCAGCAGCACTTTGGTATCGGAGAGCACTGGAACACTGCCACGGGTCAGAAAACGCTGCCCAGGAAAGAGGGTGATGAAAGTACCGACACTTTTGTTTAAACAATTTGCCTTCCTTTTCCCCTCGAGGAATAGTTTATAAATCGTATACCTGTCAAAGCGGTGCCAACACACTAGTTAGACAAATTTCTATTTTTGACATGAGCATGTGTTTGGCTGCACTTCCAATAGCTGGCTGGAGCTGCCTGATTATGTGATACATCCAGACAGAGCATCTCTGCATTCCAGCGACCACTAGCTGTGACTGGGCAGGTCACCCATTCAAACTGGAAGTGCTGAGGCGTGATTCTTAGTCCCTTGCTAATTAAGCATTAGGAAACAGCTGAAGTTTGGGTTTTTTGAGTTTTGAGATCTGTTATTGTTTTTCTGCTGCTGACAGCTTGCAAAAACTCTTCCAGCAGACTGGAGGGAAGGAGTGGACCTGAGCAATGTAGTGAGGTTGAGGTTCCTGCAAGCAACAAGCACAAAACGGGTCTATATGGCTAGACAGTCCAATTCCTCTTACTGATGGTGAGAGATGGAGAAGCTCTGAGGTTACTCTCATTATGGTTTTTTTTGGAGTTGCTGCTTTTCATTACATACATTTCACATAGTCCATCTAAGGTCAGGTCTGTTGGTTCACACACTACCATCTTTCAAGAGCAGAAGGAAATAAACAGAAAGTTGCCATAAAACCATCAAAACTCAACTTTCAGGAAACAAAATCCACATAAAATGTTTTCATAAGTTTGTCTGAATCACTTACATCTCTTCTGTCTCTTATTCATTATTATACCCTAGTTGAACTTTTTTGAAAGAGGCACCTGGTGACATACTTCTCTGTGTTAGCTGGTGTAGCATCCAATAAATGAATTGGTTTAGTAAGCAGAGTGCCTACCAGGCCATCAGTAGTAAATCCACAAAGGGTTAATGAAGCCTGAAACTACAGTCACTTTTGTGTGATGGCCTCTCTGCAAACACTTCAAAGGAGACATCTCTGTGGTGTGAGCTACAAAGAGAGTATTTGAATGTTAAAGGCTACCACAGAAAACAGAAGGGCAGTCAGCTAACTGGGTGAACTTCCATTGGCAAAGGGAGGTGAGAGAAAGAAGAGATGGTTTTGCAAATATGTAACAAGAACATGCAACAGAGAAAATATGTTAAATTGTCAAAAAAAGGAGGCGATAAGATTTTGTCAGTTGAGACTTTGAGCTCTTTGGAACAGAGGCTATTCTCACATGTAGTATTTTTATATATTTATAAAGCAGGTTCTGACCTCAGACAAAGGTCTTTTCAAAATCTCACCTATCTGCATCTTTATATATCTAAATACCCTTCATAAAAGGACCCAAAGTCATGTAGATTTAAAACCACCTCAAGTCTATAATAAAGAACGATGATAGATGGCAGAAAAATGAGCTGCGGCAGGTAGATATGCTGTGACCAGAGGGACTGGTCTGTTCTTGTTTTGCATCCACATTAATTAGCAAGAAGTGGGAGTAAACAGCATCTTAATAGAGAAATATTACAAAGGGACTTTGAGAAGTTGTAGGGATTAATTAGATAATCTTCATAAGACATTTAAAATATGAGTGCTTCTTTGCATCCTTTCACTTAATTAAACTTTTATTTCATCTAACAAAAGCTCACTAGAAAAAAATCGTATTTTTATCAGTCAAGAGTGCAAAAATTTAATTTATACCTTTTTTTTCCTTTCATTTTCAATGTATATAGCGGATGTGTCTCTGTGGGTATATGTTTGTGTGTATATACGTGCATATAGGAGAGCAATAAAATATGTGTGGAAGTATATGCATTCACACAATAACCCTACTGGGAGAGAATTAAGAACAGTATTCTTAAAAAAAAAAGTTTCCGTCATCTCTTTTTTATATTCACAGGTGCAGTAAGAGAGTTGAAGAATGGACATGTGCAAGTGAAAACACTTTCGCTTTACAGTGCTCACTCCTCTTTATTAGAATCAGTATAGGAAAGAAAAAAATAAAAATCTATTGTTCACTTTCACTTTGATCATCATACCTATCATTTTACACACCACATGCTTTTCTCTTCCAAGGGCATATACTGCATTTATTCTGCAGCTGCAGTATATTGATTTTGGACTGCTGACTTCAGTGCAGATGAGTGACAAACTAAATAAGCTGCTGGGTGACAGATAAGTAACCATGTTTAATCTCTTCACTCTGAAATGAAATCCCGTAACTCATTTCAACAAATTGGGTTTCAATAGTTTTGGTACTCAGTCAAGAGAATACAATCATATTAATATTTTTTCTTGTTAAAGACCAGTAGTAGAATAGAAGCTTTCACAGAAAGTGTTGCAGTTTTGCATTCTACCTCTACCAAAGCATACACAAGATTGTTCCAGATTTACACTAACACATCTCTGTAATTTCAGCTGATAATTTTAATTAGATGTAAATATTCATCTGCATTTCTTTTGCATTGTATTTTTTGTTCAATAACTGAGTAGATTATTACTCCTCTTTCACAGCTGTAGTGTTTCCTAATTCTTCATCCACTGAATGAACAACAGACTGCTCAGTGTCCTAATACAGTACTCTGAGTTTAAAATATAGATGTCAGACATACTTTCTTGAATAAATTACTATTATTATTAACAATAATAATAGTTGTTGTTTTGTTGCTGTTGCTGTTGTCATTACTTTATATATTTTCTATAAATATAATTATTATATCATTATTTTTTTTAAAATTTTGGATTATTATTTTCTTAGGTCTCCTAGCAATAAGAATAACACAGTTACTTGTAAGTAGTGTTAAACAGGTGAGGTTTACAACATGTATGGTGAAACCTAGAGTCAGTAAAAAGTGAGTTTTTTTAAGTGCTAGCTACAATACTTAACCCAAAATCTCATTGAGAGGAAAGTATTGTAAGGCTGGAAAGTTTTCCTCTTTCTTGGCACAGCTGGGCAACACACCAAGTAGACCTTACGAACTGTAACATAACACAATGGTACCATAACATCACTGCTCATGCAAGGTCATGTATTGCAAACTGATAGACCGGTTGAAGCCAGGCTGAGTCTGCAGGGGAGATGTGACTGTAATGGGACCAGGCATACTCAAGCTCATTTTTTCCCAACTGTGATGGCACCAGGGAAGTCCTCCAACAACCTGACATCTCTGATGCAACAGAATTATTACTGTCAAAACCTGAACTGACTGAAGCACAGATTAGAGATACGCATAGGCCCTGGCCTCGCCCCTGAGGTGCAGCAAAGGAAGACTATTGCCAGCTGAATGTTTTTTAGTGAAGAGGAACAGCCATAGATCTCTTGCTTGAAGATGTTTGTATAAAGAGCTATTTGAAATGCCTTTTAAAACATGATAACAGTTTTGGAGTATTGCTGAGATCTTTCATACAGAAATTCAGTAAAAGAATAAAATTACCTAAGAAAAAAATTTCCACCTGTAGTTTGGAATATGTGCAGTCCAATAATGTGGCCGATACCTGACCAAATAGGATGGGGTGCAAGGAGAAAATGTATGCTTCTGAATGACTTTTTCAACAAAATCCAGCAAAATGGGATTTAAAACATGGTAGATAAACAGTAATTAGCCAGGGTTTTTTTCCCCACTTTATGTGCTGATGGGTAAGCAAGTTTCAGCACAGAAAGGCTGTTTGAAAACTTCTCATTAGGCAAACGTGCACGGTTTTTAACATTTTCTGGTTAAGCAGAATATCAGTTGTCTAAGCTGAGGCAATGGTAAGCAGTTTAAAAATTGATCAAGCATTCCAATAACTTCTGGGTAAGCTTGAGTTTGTTCTTTAAGAAAGACACTCTGATAACAGCACAGTTTGGACAATTAAAATACAGTAAAGTTCACAGCAGAGGTGACTGGCTGTTTGAAAAGTGCTGCAGCACACAATTTATGACATCCTTTATTTTAACACTGCTCAATATATCCTGTAAAGGCTTTAATGTGCTTAAGCCGGTTTATTCCTTTGTTAATGGTCTGTGATTGCAATCAGGCATGCCCTATAGACAGCTTCACACTTCCGTGTGAAGTATTATTTGATAAAAAACCTAATCAATAAATCTAATTTCTTCTCTTGCCAGATACAGTTACATAATGTGTTTCCAATTTGGGCCTGGATCAGTTTCCTGGAATACTGAATAACCTGTGAGAATTTGCAAGCTTCATACCAAGTTGGCATTCAAAATCACTATGACTGGACTCTAGACCTTGCTTGGTAAAAAGAAAATAGGACTGTCCTTGAAACAACCTCATCTTTCCTCAAGTTTTTAAGGATAATTGAAAAGGTTATAGAACTAAATGAGGAAAGCAAATGTAATGCAGAGTGTAGCTTTCAGAGTTTCCTTTCTAACCATGGGTTTTATAAGACATCATATATTATAGAGCTACAGAAAAATAATCCAAATAAATACTATGTTTTGGTCTAAGATTGAGTGACTACTAGAAGACGGATAGTTGGATAGCACTTTATTTCAAAGAGTGTGGATTATGACAAAATTTTTCTTACAAAAATACTACTGTATATCTTACAAATCTTCCAAACTTTCGGGAAACAGATTAGCCCAAATCTTCATAGAATAGATACCTTGCAGAAATGAGAGCTGCTAAAAAATGAAAATTCATTCCAATGGGAGTTACTTCTTTCAATAAATGTGTTGAATGGAAATCAACCCTTTAGACTCATCTTCTGATTAGTATTGCATCTCTTCTGCATCATGAGATCTTCTATAAATTGCATTTCATTTTTCTTTCCAAATGAATGACAGGAGTCATGCTGGCAGAGGACTGTGACACCACATTTCGAGTCCAACCATAAGGATTTCAGGCACTACCCAAGGGAAACGTGGGATTCCTCATTTTTAGCACATACACCTGGGTCTGTACTTGTAGTTTTTTCTAACGACTGCCTACTGTAAAAATACAGAAATAGTCTTCTGGCCAGACAGATTGGCTGCTGGCAGCCCCTGGGGGACCCAGCACTGGCAGCCCACATTGGGCTGCCTCAAGGCTGTAACTGGGGAATGCAGGCACCTCAGTTCTAATGGAGGGATTAGACTTCTTAAAATTAGATATTTTATCAGCCCAACTGAGAAAGAAATAGAAATAAATATCAGAAAAGGGTGATGTATCTTACACTTAAATAGGTACCTCAGACAGTTTGGATTAGTGAATGTCCAGGGAAGCCTGTTCAATCTTAGCTGGCTTTCAGAGGAATTCAGCCTGGAGTTAAGTAATTTTTAATCTTTCCATGTAGGCAAGACCTCAATCATCTATCTTAATCTTCATTCAAACAATCGGCACATAGGGAAATGCTGAAAGAGACTTTTTTGAAATTGTGGTGGCGGTAGTTGTAGCAGCAGGAGTAGTAGTAATTGTTGCTATAATTGTTACAGGCACATTGTTGCAGGATATTACCATCATAATCTCATACAGGGATTAACACCAAAGTCCATAAAAGATGAACAAAATGTATCACTGCTGTGCCTAGGGCTAAAGAAAACACGTGTCTGTGGTACTATTTGAAGAGTTCTGTGCTTTGCATTTTGACATTGTTCAAATGAGGGTTTATTGTGAGGTTAATTTGAGGTAATGAATCATCAAGACTAACACTCAGTTAGAACCATGTTTCAACCAGAAGTGTTCAGCAGATCAGTGTGTCTTCAACACACAGTAGACACCCATGTCCAGGGCACGTAACTGAAGTGGGGGACCCTACACAAAGCTGTTTCCATCTGCAAGCTCAGTAGCTGGTTGGAAGTTTGAGGGTCTTGAGGGTTATTCCCAATGGAGGAAGTTATTGATGCTACTCTGTCAACAAAAATATACACAGTTCTGTTCTCTTCAAAAACATACAGTTTCAAAAAACTAGGGGCCATTTCCTTGCCAAAGGTTAAAACCTCTTTTCTCAGAATCCTCCAAAGACTCTTGCAGGGTCCTTCTTGGGGGTAATGTTATTGGGAATAATCAGGAAATCTTGGTGATTCCTCTGCAGGCTACTTCTGAGCTCAGATTTACAGCTTGATTTTTATGTCTTGCATACACATATTTACACACACACACAACCATTCATCCTGCTGAAGAGTGAAAATCCCAGGGAAGTACAGCATATTTTATTCTGCCTGAGGTAAAGGTCTGAGCCAATACTTTAGGTTTGGAAAATATTGTTATTTCATTCACCTGCATCCATAAAAGGACTTAGTGGAACTTAAATGAAAGGTAGTGAAGAGTCTTTCAATAAAATTTTAGCCATTCTATAGCAATATTAAATGTATTTCTTCATAGCAGTCTTCAGAGGCCATTCGAGTGGAACGACTCATCATTTTGGACTATATTTGCTCCTACATCTTTTTCAGAAGACAAACTGCACTTTTGGGTGATGAATGCTTGCTTTTTAGAGTGAAACGGTGCTGTAAAGCTCTAGCAGCTAGCTGCTCAAATATCACATGGGGACGGAATTTTTCTAGATGAAAGCCTGAGATTTTCCGCGGATTACATTATTTGTCCTTGGGAGGTTCAAATAGACTGGGAAGAGTTTCTATTCAACATGATAAAAAGATTAGAATTTATAAAGATCAAGGGTCTCCTCAGAAATTTTATATTTCAAGATATGGAACACACCACAGTTAAATTCACTCAGTAGATATCACCACTAGTGTCAGAGCACTTAAAACAGGAGAAAAAGCATCCCTCTGCAGTCAAGTAAATTATAAGTATAATCTAATCAATCACATTATTTTGCAACAAACCCAGTCAATTTTAAAGAGAAAAATAACCTCCTGGTCTTTATGCATATGATTTTGCATCCAAACTGCCAGTCTTTAGACCATTGTACAAGTGACATAGAATAAAAAAAATGTATTTGTACAACAAGTTTGATTTTTGCTGACTTTAGAAATTAAGATTGTGTTTCTAATTCAGACTTATTCTTTACTGATGATAGAATTTTTGCAAGCCCAGGTTACTTACAGCCTGTCCTTCCTGGAAAACTTTGTTTTCTAATTCAGTTCAATTCTATTTTACAATAATCCTTATACCACCCTCATTTCATAGTACTGTGCAGCTACATTATACCACTGACAAATATATTTATAGAATGCTATAGGGTGGTAACCAAAGCCTTCTGAGGATAGTTCAGATACTCAGCATAATTTTCAATTTATGCAAAATTTTGGAGCAATGTCTTTCTATTCAAGAATACTATATATTTTCAGCTATCTATTGATTTCTTTGGTACCTTTCCACAGTGGAGGATTTGACTGGTAAGATATAAAAGATGAACTACAAACAATGGTTAGGTATGCAGTGCAAAAGAATAGTATAGAAATACTCACTTTGGTTTAAAGTGATGACATTAGAGTTAGATCTTTCCAGAGAAATCAAACTTTTGTCATTCCTTATATAAACTCACTGTATGCACTAACAGTTCTCCACTCTAGCAAGACAGATGATAAAAGAAACTGTTTCTTGTTAGATATTTTTGGGGGAAGATAGTTTGCATGGCCAATACATAACCAGGATGCACAGACACACTTTGCCAGCAAATGACACTTCTGAGAGCAAAGACCCTGCAGTGCATGTCATATACTATGATATCATTAAACATATTCTCAGGCTGCTTTATTCTCCCTTACAAAGGCCGATGCATATTATGAGCAAAATTTTTTGTATGATGTAACTGTAGTTGCAAGCACACTCATAGTGGGCAATAAATTATATACGTTTACATATTGTAAATTATATACCTTTACCACACTGTGGTGTGCACTTCTGGCCAGTCTCAGCAGCCTCAGAGACAGAGATAAGAGAACTAAACCCCCAATAAAGTTCTGGAATCGTATTATGGTGATGCGTGTTGATAAAGGAAAGCTAATTTATGGGCAAGCGGTACCATCCAGTCTCAGAAGCGAAGTCAGATAAGAATCTTATCAGTCATGTGACCAACCTCAGACTTCCTTGCATGATCACTCTCCTTGCTCCGTACTTTCCCATCTGCCAAATGTATCACAGAATAGCTCAAGCAGCAATGAGTTATTCCCAGGTTACTAGGGCCATAGCTGAATTGCTGAACTTGGGCCCCAAACTATTCACTCTAGAATATTTCTTGGATATAGTATTGCTGCACTCCAATGATCAGGGGGTAATAAGAGGAGATCTGATTAAAAGCTCATGCCTTGTGTTTATTAAGTCTTTTCTTTCTATTAATTGTTATATTTTCAGTTATATCCTAGTAAAATATAAATACTATGTATATCATATTCTCTGTTTAAATACATAAACCTATAAATATACAAATTTACATATCAGAATAAAAATTGAGTGGTTTATGAAACCCAAGCCCCAAATGGTTTATATTTCACTTAATGAGAAATTAATTTTCCTATGTATTGTGTTGTTTGTCTTGCCAATAATATGATTGGTATCCAGTGTCAGTGTATCTGTTTTCTTGGAAGATGATTTCTAGAAATCAATTTTATTTCAGTTCTTTGGTTTTCTAGACATGTGGGCCTTACATGAAAGTCATTAGCATTCTTGACAAATATTTTTGCCTTTCCTGTTGTCCTCTACTCAGTAAATTGAGAGCTCAACTTTTAAGTCACTTCATGCTTACAGTAACATGAGACAATCAGCATGCATCTAGCAACAGAACTTCAAAGAGAAATCACTATTTCCCCTGACAGTCCTTCCCCATGCACAGCAGCTCCTGGAAGCAGCTGCATTGCTTTGAACTCAACTTTAGCTTTACTTCAGAGCCAACTTAGGGCTCTGAAATGGGATGTAAATTGGTGTAGCAAGGTGGTGTAACCCACTGGTGAGTGGGTGTTAGAGGGCCCCCTCTGTGCAGACCCATAGCATGTCTGAGCTACTTCAATCTCTGACCACAGCTTTCTGCTTCTTTAATTTGTGCTGGAGTAACATATGATTTTACTTCTGCCCGTTCCCAGCTGAACCTCCCTAAATTACTCTTACTGCAAACTGCTGGGCCACCTGAGGCTCAGATTTGGGCCTTACTGATCAAATGAAAGTTCTTTGAGCAGAGGAAATGCACAGGTATATATACCAGTGCCAAGTAATTTCCTTCCTTGAGTTTTTCCCCATGGGTATCTCTCCCCTGACTATCCATGCTATATGTCTATTGATTCCTGCTCTTCTTGAGCTATATTAAACCAGCTCATTCCTTCTTAGAGGAGACTTGCTGTGGTTATATAGATTATTGCCCCGGGAGCTGTAATGCAGTCTTCACCTTACTTCAAGCACTTTGAACTGAGGAAACAGATGGGTGCCAAATGGTGAACAGAAGTGGTCTGGGTCAAGTGATGTGTTGGTGATGCAGCCAGTCCAGCCTCAACGGGGATAGCCAAGGGCAGAGCCAGTGCATACCTCCCATGATCAGGGGACTAAAAGTCACTCCTCAAAGGGAAGAGCTTTAGCAGCAGACATATTCAGAGTATACTTATAATTCATATGGAATCCATATCATTATGAGGAGTCTCCTCAGTTTCTCCTGTGAATGTCTTAGGTCCAACATTTTCTTGTCAGTTGTGCCTGGTCCTTTCAAGGCAAAATCTTTTGAAAGTATTATATGGGATATAGAGAGTTGAAGGCAAGGACAGACACAACTGGACTGAAAAATATCAGTTGACAGGAGATCATGAGCAGAGAAGGAAAAAACACAGACTTTATTTTCTTCTAGGGCTTATAATTAAATTTTCTGCAAGTGGCACATTCAGAATTTTAAACTAATTATACTGGCTCAGAACTCATGGTCTGCTTATCGATTCCCACCTTGCTACTGGGTGCATATCTTTTTTGCTAAGTCTAAAAGTAGATAGCTATGATTTAGGTTACAATTTCCAGCAAAAAATATGTTCACCTGGCTAATGAGAATATGTTTTTAATTGATTTGTTCACAAGCATAATATACTGGAAGAAAGGTCCCTTTCTGGCAGAAAATTACATGCATGCTTTGTGTGCTTTACATACGTAGATCCTACTATCAGTTCCCACCAGCCCAGTAAGAGTAAATCACCACATGGATCCTTAACAAAAAAAGATAACATTGCTGTCTGACTCAAGTCCCTCGGGATTTATTTGTGTAGGAGCTCCAAATGCTAGCTAACACCTTCCAGAGGCCCTGCTGAGACGATAAAGGACTGTTGTATAATTTAACTGAAAAAAAGAGAGACCTTTTCTTAACAAATAAAATAATGTATTAAACTTGAGAAACCTTAGAAAAACAGGTTAAATCTTTTTCTGTACTTCAGCTGAAATGAACACTGGTTCCCTTAGAGAATTCAGTGGGAGAAAACGACTTGCAGGAGATGGCAGGGGTGCAGCTTCCCAGGGTTTGAGCCACACTAGGGCTGCCTGGGACACCTGACAGGAGCAAAGGAGGTGTCAGAGGGTCATTGCTAACTTTGCAAAGCCCTCCAACACCAGCTTAGCTTATGGAGCCAGACAAATGATGAATAAGGAACAAATCATCATTTCCACCAAACTAATGTCAAGCAGCAAGACCCACAGGTTGCTGATAACCAAAGTTAGCTCTTCAAGCAAAGCTGAGTTTGTCCAGTGTCTTGACTACCAGTTCAGGGGGATTAGGGCATAAACAGAAATGTGTGTAAATAGGAAAAATAAAGAAAAGTAGAAATCCCAGAGCTGAAAGGATCTAGAAATCTAAATGCAGATCTACAGTACACAAGGGATATTTGATTTGTTAATTGATCAATTCACAATTACATATACAGGGAAAGCATTACTATTTCTCACATTGTGGACACAGTCATACCTAAGCAAAGTTCGCATGTGCAAAATGGAAATACTTTTCATTAAGCCCTTTAGTTTGTATTGTTGTCATTATTTATATATATTTTAGATAGATCTATCAGGTCTTCTCTAAATATGCAATCTCTGTAATTTCTACCATTTAATGTTTCTTGTAATGATGACTGTAATTTCTACATTAGCAATGTATGTCTGGGGTTTAGACCCTTTAATGTGCCAGATAACAGCTTGCCATGGAAGGATGCTGTGGTGCTGCAGAGCAGCCCAATGGGATCTCTCTCCTGGGGCCCCAGAGGTCCTGCTCCACCCTGTGACCCAAAGGGCCAAATTTGGTGCTGTCACACCAGGCAGCACAGCAGGATTTAACCCAGGGAAGCAGGAAACATTGGACAGATTTGGTTAAAACAATGCAAGTTCTGTGGGTTGACAGGACCGCAGTTGCTTAGATGAAAAGTAATTAAATAAATTGCTGTCATGAAAAAGGAAATCTGTCATCTAGTTTTGGTTATTGCATAACTCAGTTGGAGGAGAGAGATGGCTACAATGGTGCAGCTACACCTTTTTCCAAAGACTGAGGATCTGACCATTCAGTATAATTTAGCAATTTTCCAACCCCTTATTCAGCAGAATGTAGTCTGAGGTGACCTTTTGCACAAACCTCCAAAGGCCACAGAAACTGAATACTTCCAAGCTGACCATCTGACTTATCCTTGTGAAAAGTTACTCTGTATTAGAAGGTCAAAAGAAAAAGAAAAGAAAAGACTCCTCAGCAGGGAGCTGCCCTTTGGGATGTTAGGTAATTTAAATTAACTGGTATCATGCTGAGTAGCTTACATTTCTATATCTGTATGTGAGTGGGAACAGCTAAGGTCAAAGGGTCAGCCTCTTCTTCAGCAGGAAGACATCCCTTTGCTGCTCCTATCTCAGTGAGTATGACACTGAACATCAGCAGTTTCTTTTGGGGTCCATTCCTGAATTCTGCGTGCCATAGCAGAAGAGCCGAAAATGTTAATGTGGCAACAAAAGTAAAAATAGATTTCTCTTTCCCTTGACTGCTACTTTCCAGGGTTTCTTGTCAGAGTTGCTCAGCATCCTCACATTTCCACTGAGGATATAATGCCTAGTCCCTACAGGTAGGAGGATATTTTGTAGAAAGGCTAGTATTAACTTCTGCAGCTACCTCAGTGGGGAAATTTGTACTAAATAGATAGAACAGAAGCCATTAGGAGCTTGTTTAAAGATATGACCTCTAGCTATTAAATTAGGAAAATAAATGGCAAAAGTGAAATAAGCTATCTGCTAACAGCAGAGGGGGAATTTAAATGGTTTTTTAGCCTTTCCTCCCAGGTCTAGAAGCCAGGGTCCCTGGCACTATATCAGGTTTTCTCTGTGACATCGAGTTTCTGCAGGCTCTGCCCATTATGAGTAAAACAGAAGAAATATTAATTTCAAGTGATTTTGCAAAAATCTAGTAATTTATTTTTGAAAGTACTTTGATGCTCATGCATAAAATCAGCATATTGCTACAGGAGTATAAGCAGCATTTTTATGTGTTTTTTCCTTAGTTCTCTTCTTTCCTGTGGGATAGGAGAGGAGAGAATTTGTATGAGTTTTTGAGATTTAGAGATTTGTTTGTTTTTCATATATGACTGATGTGCTAAACATTTCACTGAAGACAATGAAGTAAGTGAAAAACATCTTTCACCTGGCAGAAAGGACAGGTTGATATTCCAAGCCAATATCAGTGAAGTTTGTGATGCTTTGTTCCTTATTCATTCATTCATTCATTGAAATTACTACTAAGAAACATAGAAATTACTAAAACATTTTGTATGGAACACATCTGCTATTACAGCTCATGAGTTAGCCACAGAATAACTCAGTAGCCTCCTTACATAGATTTGGTAATTTAAAATTTTCCTTTAAATGTTTCTCAAATTATTATTTTTTTCAATGCCCTGTGTGAAACCACATGGTGTAGTGTTGTAACTTAACATAGTTTTCAGGCTTTTGAAATTACTTGGTTCCACTAGGTGTTTCACACCACATCTCACTGTAACAGAGCTGTGCCCTGTCTCCTTGCATAATTAAGTTCTTGCATACCAACTAAATCAGTTAATGGATATATTACTGATAAGTTTACTAATAGAAGGTAGGTCAAACTGATTCAGAGGTGTTAGCATATCTCTAAGCAGAAGATTGCATTAGAGATTTAGGGCAGGACTGTTTATTTTTGTAATGGCCCTATCACCGAACTATTGACTGCTGCTGTTTTGTAACTCAAGGAATTTTCTTATTATTCTTGCAAAACTGAAAATGAGGAAATGTACCACAGCCTTCAAAATGCTATATACATTAGGATTTCAGCCAGTAATGAACTGCAAATGAAGCTGGGGGATAGAGAAGTGAGATTTGAGGCACACCAGCAACGAAATTTGTGCCACAGCTTTAAATGTCTAAAGCTGTTTATGCCAATCATCTATGTCATCCTTATAGTCAATAAACTGAAGGGTGATTCGTCTCGCCTGTTGCTGGCATCTATTGCAAAGGTGAGGTGAATCGTCTTCCAGGGTTGCCTGTGTCTTTATATGGGTGATTAGATGAGTCTTGAATGGCTAGTTAACATTTAGAGAAGTAGAAAAATTTCTACCTTGTGCAGGAAATTGCCCACTAAAGGTGCTTCTTCCCCACAGTCAAAGGTCTACATAGATTAGGAAGAGGCAGCCCTAGGCTGACTTTTGTCAGCAGGAGATGCCTAATTGGAAAAGGCCTGACAGCACAGCTACTGCTCGGTTGAAACAAGTTGGACAATTAGATGTGCGACTGCTTTGCTAACCTGACACCACTGTTATCCACTCTTGCTGGACTAGCAAGATGCCCCCTTTCCCCCCCCCTTCAGTCATGTCTTCCCCTTACAGAATAGATGTAACCTAAATTTCTGACCCACTACATTTACGCAAGACAGGAATATGGAAAGCTATTTTGTCTTCCAGTGATCATTAATGATTTTGGTGTTGTCAAATTATAACTTCTTTCCAAACCAAAATGTGTCTACTGGGTTGGAAAACAGCCAAAAAACTGTGCATGTGGATATCATTCCCGTCAGGCTCTCCAACCATGAGGAGACAGACCTGTCATTTTCCTGTGTGACAATCAACCCTTGAAAGAGATTCAAACATCTGATGAATATGTGGTCTCTTGGCCAAAGAAGATGACTGATTTAATTTTTCTGTAATGCTAGTCCAGTTTACTCGGGGACTAAGATGAAGTCTGAGACAACAATACCGTAGTTCAAGAGGTGTCATAACAGATTAAACAGCCATCACCAATTGTCAGGTGATTACACTGGAGTTCCTATCTTGATTTGTAGAAGAAAAGAGCTAAGATAAGCTCCTGAAATGGTTATGTAAATCATCACAGGGATCTAGGAGAAAATGTGATAGCCAGAGTGTGCTTAGACATTGTCCTAACAGCCTATCCAAAGCCATTAGCAGATACATTTACCTGATCATTACATCATTGTATTAAAATGCAATTAATCAAACTGCTAACACATTTTCTATTTTTGTTTTTCCTTTTTTTTCTGACAAGAGGATAACACCTACTAGAAGTGTATCCAAATCCTAACATGATGGTACTCCTAAATTTCATCCATCCAGCCACACCAGTAAGGTGCACTGTCAGAAAGTAGGTCTGCTTATTTTCCTGTAATGGTCGTGCATGCAGGAGCAGAAATCAGGTTGCGGAACTGTTGCATTAACACTGTGGCCTGATGCACTACATAAGGCAGCCATTAAAGAAAAGAAAGTGCTTATTGTTCACCTCGTCTTGCTGTCTCACACTCCCTTGGGATTTCATAGACATATGGTTAATATGTATTAATTATCTGGCTATAAATGCCCTCTCGTATTTCTTGCCATTTTTCAAGTGAGTCCAGAAAACACTTTGAAAGGATGCGTGAAATTTGAATGTATGTCCACACTAGAGGAAAATCTTCCATTTTTTTCTATTGCCACCTCTTAAAAGTTATTTAATTTATGCTGTTGTAAATAAAGTCAAGTCAATGAAAATTGCTTTCTCCAAAGCAAAAATACTAGGAGTGAGCCTTCCATTGCACTGTCTGCATGGGATATTGAAATAATCTGTTCACATCATCTGTGTCAATTGTGGAAAACTAACCAAGAAAAAGCAAACATAATGATTAAAAGTAATTGCTTCTTATCATTGATTCCAATTTTACACAATTTTTATGCCTTACTATGGGGCACATGCAACTTTCCCATTTACTGTGAATGAGTCCTGTAATACTAGAACTACGTACGTACAAGAGGGGCATATGTATTACATAACCATCTAAACTTTATATATATGTTTATATTCAACTAGTTAAAATCCCAGTCCCAGGACATAACAAGTTTTTTAACCCTTTTCTGTAATTTGTGATATTAACTGTGCTATTCATTACATAGATTAGAATTGCTTGTACTTTAAATATATCACTGGTCATGCAGTGCAATTGTGGAATCAAATACTATCTACAACAGCAAATAGATTGTCGCATATATGGGAGATTTTATATCGGCTGAATTTGAAGTAGCCAAACTCCCTAGTAGAGAATCAGGTCTTTGAATACATTTTTAACTGATTTTTTCTCTTCAATTTTATCTACAATAGGAAATGTTTGATCCTTTCTGAACTTCACGACGTACCTTAGCCTTAAAAAAATGGAATCATTGTACCCATTTTGCATCCTTTCACTGCCACTGGAAGAGCAGCTCTTCCACACAGCTGTACTTGCCAGAAGAGTTCTGTTTGTTACAAAGTACGACCATGAATAATGTTCTCTCAGGGACACAGAGAAGATATGGACAGCATGTTCTTGAATGTATGTAGGACTACATATATAAAGGGAGAGACATACTGCAAAGGCTTTGCAGTTACACTGACCTGCATGTGGATTTTAGATATACTTGCTGAGGAAGCAATGCCAAATGAGTTTAAGCCAAATGTATGTGTGAGTTAAAGCTAATTTATAACCCACAAAACATGTAGCCCTACAATCCCATATGGAGATATGCTGACCATGGAAATCTTTCCTCAAGTTTTGATATGTTCTTTGAGAGGAAATATAGAGAAAATGTGTTGCTGTAATCTTCTGATTAGATGTCTATACCTAAAGTCTCTGCTCTGCTCTTTCCAGAAGTGCTACACTGTTCCTGTCTTTTTATATTAAAAAAGTACTAAACCCCAAAACCTAAACATAGAGAATGAAAAGTGTGCAAAATAAATGGTTAAAAGTTAGTGTCATAATTTTGAAATTATATTTTTAACAGGACACTTTGGATTTCAGTTGTGAATTATATCCCAAATGGTAGCATTGCTTGTAATATTTTTTCCCTCTTGTGTTTATCAAAATGTCCCCCAGTCATACCACATTGGTATAAATGCTTCATCTGTCCCTTTTCTCTTTCTGATTCATTCAGAAACGCTCAGCCTTTGCAAGTCTGTCCTCCTTGGACAGATCCTGTCCTCTCCTTTTTTTCTTCCCAAGAGTGCTCCTACCAAATAAAAGACACTTCTTTCATGTGTTTTTTGAAAGTGCAAGGGCTTGCAGTGGGTGTTTCTACTGTCTTTCTCTCATGTGTGTGACTTCATGTGTGCATGCATGTTTCATTGAGCGTATATGGATTTGAGAGACCAGAGACAATTTTCCCCATTGTGTATTTGTTAACAAATTACTTCAGCAAAAATTAGAGACATAGAGGGATGATGCAGAGAGTAGGAGAAACAGAAGTACAGCAGGAGTTGGTCTGGTAGCACAGATGTGTGTGGGTGTGGGTGGATGTTGTACAGCACAGATTTACTTGTACCACCTCTGGGCATCTGGGGTAAACCATTAGCTTCAGCAGGAATTGCACATGCACAGAAACTGAAGTGAGTGATCATTTCTGCAGAGGCTATGTACTGCCTGTTTAAGGAGATCAGAGCCTTTTGGCATAGAACATAAGATTTGGTTTTTATTTACAAAAGGTAGGTCAATTGGAAAAACTGGAAGCTAATGGTATTTTGAGAATTAAGGCTTATATGAGGACTTGTTCTGAATGAGAATGAAATGTACAGTCGATGTCTTACACAGATTGGGAGTTCCTGCTTGGTGTCCTTGGTCAACAAGTTTTCTACAAAGCTGCATCAGTCTACAGACTTTGTTGGTGTTGGTCACCAGGTGTGATGTGTGTGCTTCCTCAGTAACTGCAATTTAAAATTAAAAGTAGCTCATTTGCCTGAAGTAGCAGCCAAAATAGTAATGCAAGAGAAGACCAAATTTTTTGGGAAATAGTTGGAGTATTCTGTAATCCACACACCTACATGTTGTAATGATCTGATAACTGTGGGGAAACACATCTGAATCTCAACCCTCACACCTCACCAGCACATTGCAAATTGAATTAGGGAAATGGTAATTAGCTTAAGCAGATATTGTGTCTGGAGTGCAGTGAGTGACTGACTGTATTCAGATGAAATAAAAGAAGCTCCACTCCCCTCTAAATTTCTCCTAATGGTACTTATTTTCCTAATAAATGTGTAATGGAAATGTTGAGCCATACGGAAAAAAGGAAAGGAAGCCTAAACAGAGAAAGTGAGGAGAAAGAAAAAGGAAACATAAATTTGGGAACCCTCAAAAAGCAGATTTATGATTCAGTTCTTGAATGCCTCTTGTACTTTATAACCTGAGGTTATAATACATGATTGCAGGGGTGAAATTAAGTTTAGAGATTCAATGTATAGCTGGAAAAATTTTGCTGCAGATTCCACAAATGCAAAACTAAATCCATATCGGGTCTATACTCATAAAATCCAAAGGAATGAGAATAGTTGCACAGAAGTTCAGTGTGAAAGTATTTAGATTAAAACTAGAATTATATTCTGGTTCAGTCACTGATTTTCAAACAGGTTCTTCTGTTTAGGAAGAAACTGTTTAATATTGCCTGCTATTTTCATAGTAGGCACAATAAATGAAGTTGTACATATTGTAATGATTTGGGTGTATATAGGTCAAAGACACAAATATTTCCATTTATAAATTCATTAGTTTACCTGGGGCAAAAATCAAGAAAGTTGTGAAACATCTTTTTGTCTAACATCTGTGCTGAGATATGCTGTGGAGTGTCAGGAATATGGATGGATCGATTTGGGAACATTATTGCATGGCCTGTGTCAGAAAGTAAGAGCCTACTAATATGTGAGAAGGCATATGGCCTTCTATATCCATAGATCAGTCCTGAGTCTCAGGAGATTAATCCTGAAAAAGAAACTAGAATGTTTCCTTTTGATTCCCATCGAGAGTGGTCTGTTCTAGAATCTTTATTTACCAGGATAAATCCTTGTCTCATAGTGCTTTATCTGAGGTATTCTACAGAGGGTGACAAAATAAGTGAGTCTCATAAATATGCATAAGCACTTGGACTTAAAGCTGGGAGTAATTCTGGTGTCTTACTTTATCTACTTTGTATGAGCTACCAGGTATAGTGAGGTAAGAAACATTTTTATACAATAAAAATGCAGTTCATTCCCAGACTATATTGGATGAAGCCAATAATTATTTTTTTTTATGAAGACATCCCCCCATTTCAAAAAAGTAGTGTTTTGGAGAACTCTATCCTTGAGCAAGAACCTTAACCAGAGAAAGCTGGAATTGGTAAGTTTTGGGTTTGTTGATCCAGCCTCTCGGTCAAAGAGTGTTTCAGGGGAAACCCCCAGCCAGCTCCACTTGGGTGGAACTGCTCTCCATCAGGCGCATCAGCTCTGGTTTGAACCAGTATGTCCCTGGATCGTAGCTGATTCCTCCTATTTTCCTATCTGAGCTTGAGGGAAACACATTTCAAATTCTGTCATTTCCAGTTCCTCTCCTGGTGATTATTTCACTGCTAAAAAACATCCTTATGGTCCATAATGGCACTAAGGTATTTTAAAGTCAAAATGGATTTAATTCATACGTGTGTGAGATTTTTAGGGTTATTATTAAAGCACTTTTAAAAAATGGACTGACATGCAATGTAATATGACAAAGTGAAATAATCTAGATGGTAACTAGGCAAGAAATAAATGACAAAGCACACAAACTTCTGAAAGAATTCCACATGTAAAAATTTAAGAGCACGAAAGATACAAAGACACATCAGTAATAATGCCCATAGTTTTGTACACATACTGTGTTAGTCTTTCAAATTTCTCCAGTCTTGCTTAAGCAAGGAAAGAAACCATACTCTCCTAAAGCACTAACACGACTTCATGAGACTTATTTAGAGGTTGAAGGATTTCTTGATACAGTTAAGAACTCAAATCACAACTTGTCATCAAAGTAGAATAAAAATACTGCACTCAATGCCTAGATTTACTTATAGAAAATTCTCCTTTGCTTCACTTGGTTAAGTAAGGACAGAAAAAGTATGACCTGGACCAACTAGTTCACTTTGGGAAAAGTTATCTGTTTAAATGGCCATCTGAGGCAAGACACAATTAGAATTATATTGGTCTTTTCTCTTTACTTCCAGTCTCCCATGAGTGTATTTATGAATTTCAAGAGGGATGCTTTTTGTCCTGTCAGCCTTAATTGCATTTTGTTTAGCTCGATGTTTTAAACAAAAAGTTCTTCCCAGCATGGTTGAACTTATGGATCTCAAGTTTCTGTAAGTATGCATGGTTCTTGCTCTAAGTTGGCTCTTCGTACTTTTAAACTTTTTTGGATTGGTTACATTTTAACCTACAAATGGGAAATCTGACCTTGCAACTCAGTGAAAAATAACCCAAACGATCACTCCAAAAGAAGTGTCAGAAAAGGTTTTAAAAATACAGAAGAAGAATCCAAGCTAAGTAACTTTTTCTATCACTTTGATTTCATAACTCAACCTAAGTATGATTGATAAATTAACATAATAAAAAGCAGGACGGCATCTGTTCTGCACTATGGGAATAGGAGGGGATTTGGACATTTGAGAAGTTGTTATGCAGACACTACATTCTACATGAGAACATATGTAGAATGTTTACAGTAAAAATAACTTCTGGTGCCTACTTGTATTCCTTTTTAAATGTACACATATGCGTCTAGATTTTAGTACACAAATACCCTAACTTTTATTCTGGATGTAGTTTTGAAATTATACTAAAATAAATGATGGAGTAATGAAAAAAGATTCATTTGTACAATTTTATTCGTTAAATACTTTCATGTATCTTATTTAATAAAACAGCTTGTGCATATTCCCACTGTACCTCCCCGATTAAAAGTCAAGGCTTCCTCCATATAATTCAGATAATATACATGAGAAATATGTCCCAGCCTGGTACTGGTTTTTAAAGCTTTCCAACTATGTATTCATTGCAATGTTAACCACTAATTATTGCTACTAATAATATCGCATGCTACATTGATTTATAAGTAGGGATTGCCTAATTCAAGATCAAAGCCAAACATTATTATTCATATCTTAAGAGATGAAGGATGCAATTGAGTTCATATATGGGCTGTTAAGTAACTTGCATATTTACCTCGTACTTAAAACTGCTTCCTGAGCTGGTGTGCTGGTCCTTTTATCCAGGGTATGAAGTTCAAACAGTAACACTGCTGAAAGAGGGCTATAAAGAGGGATAGATTGGGAATCCCTGCATCCTGATTACCCAAGATAAGAAGGTACTTGAGAGTGGAAGGAAAGGTGGTGATAGCTAAATTAGCTGTCTTTGAGATAAAAAGTTAATTTCCTTAAGAGAAGGGCCCAGCTAAGCAACTGTCCCTTTTAAATCTAAATGCTCACAATTAAGGCAGCAGACAACTTTTCCATTTACTGGAGATAATATTTATGGTTCTGGTGGTTGCCTCTGCAGAGAGGATATCAGGCAGTGGTATTTACAAACACCTTAAGAGATTAACATTTGCAGAAGAATGCAGTCCTCCTGTAAATCATTGGATACTGAAACGGGAAAAGGAAAGAAAAGGAATTAATATATGCAAAAAACTGCTTATACAGTGAAGATAAAAATATGCAGAATTTTCTTGTGGAGCTCCAGAAATCATTATAGATGATCAGAGCAGTAGCTCAGAGACATGCCAGTTACTGACTTCCCAGATTGCTCAGCATAAGTGATCAAGTATTTGTTGCAGCTGATAGATTTGCACAGAAACATTTTGCTCACATGCTGCAGAATTCAGACCCTGAATTTTGAAACCTATTTGTAAATAATTTGCTCTGATTTAAACAATGCATTTGTCTTTGGAAGCAGCTGGTGTTTTACTGTCATACTGATTTCAATGTTGAGAAAGAAAACAATTTATGATTGATGTTAGCAGTAGTTTGTTATGCAGCCTCATGCATGCTTAAAAGGCCCTTCATATTATGGTATGTTTTCATACATAGTACAAGAAAAGAAAAAACCAGGAGACCTGCTAGTGTTTGTGTCAGATAGGATTTTTCTTTGGACACTGCCCTTTCTCCGCAGTCTGAAATGCCTTCTTACAGATGGGGCTGGCAGGAAGACTAAGGCAGGATCCCAGGAACAACACAAGGCATTTATGCATGCTTACTTTCATTTATAAAGGACTTGAGCCTTGAGAGTCCAACTGGTTCCAAACACTGTTGCATCCTGCCCCCTCCCTTGCTTCCTGCCATCTCCAGCTACTCCAGAATCTCAGCAGCCCATTCCACTTTTCTACAGTCCTTCCAGCAGGACCTGACCAGACCTGATGCTGGGAGCATCTCTGTGTGCAACCAGCTCCCCCCTGCCCTGACAGCTTGGATAGAACCACCTGGGGTGCCTGGTGATCTTCCACCATGGGCTGGCCTTTGGCTGCAGTATTGGATTCAGTGCCTTTCTGTCCTTTGGTCATTGAATCAATTTGTGGGCTTTTTCACCTTGTTCGGAGGTAAATGCATTGCTCAGTGTTTGCAGACCTATACCTTAGGCAATGTGTTCACAAGCTTACTTTCAAAGTCGCAGAGACACTTGAAGAACTTAGTTTATAAGCAAAAGTATAAGAAAATCCCTATAATTTTCTTTATATTTGATTTTTAAAAACCCCTTGATCTGGGTTGAAACTCAGTATTTTTGCATTGTCACTTTAGTTTCACCTGGGATGCTGTTCACTTGCAAACATCCCGTTGTAGCTCCATGGGCATTTGCCTGAATAGAGACTTCAGTCTGTGCCTGTCATGTTTCAGAACATAATTTTTCAATCGTCTAATTAAGCAAACTAGTTCATTATATGAAATGTTAAGGTGTTAATTCCATTCCTGCCTGTGATTTTTTTCCCAAGGTTGTTTACCTGTGAAGCCATGTGTAACTAAAGAAAATCCCCACAGCAAGTGGTGGAAGATTGAGCGAGAAGAGGCCTCACTACTGCATTTCTTTAAGCTTTAGTCCAAAATCTCCAAGCCCCCAAGGTTTAATTATCGTGTGCAGTCTAGTGTTGAATAGGAAAAAGGGACTGTAACATGAAGGAAAGATTTTCACACTGATACTCACAAAAGAACAGAAGCATTAAACGAAAAAAAAACGTTCTAAGGTTCTCAGTGCATTTGAAGTGAATAAAAGGGAAATAACTGTCAGGGACCGAGCAAATTATGAATGGAATTATAAATATTGAGTGTTTATACATCTCTCCAACAAGAAATGCATCTTTTGGCTTACTGCAGCAGAATAAATAAGCCAGAACAAGTTAGAGTTTTCCAAGCTTTCTTAGGCCTTTTATTTATTTTATTTCAAATTAGGTTGCTGACTTAAAAGAACTCAAAAGGTGAAAAAGACCTCACAGTATTATTCACTTTAGCACATATGTGACCTGAAGAGGATTAAAGGTTTGTTCAATCTCTATTCATGGTATTCTTACAGAGTTTTCAAAGGACCTTTTAAACAAAGGTTGCCAAACAAAGCTCTTCTTTTGTTGCTACTTAGTTGAGGCCTATTGTCAATTAATAAGCAGGCTTTCACTTCAGTGTAATTGGGGCTTTCAGTTCTAATTATGCTGCATACGTATAGAAAATGTGAATACAATATTAATAACAAAATAAATTTTTGCATATATATATGTGTGTGTATGCACATGCACGCATACACATACATCCTTCAGAAACCCATCTCCATGTAACACTATACAACACACTTTTACAGCAGGTGTTATGTTCCACCATAGACTTGGCTGCATTTCAATAGTACCTTTAGTCTGTATCTCTAGAAAATGCTTTGATGTGTTACAAATAGCCTGCGTAAATAATAATTATAGTTCAAACTAGAGTAGGTACTATGGTTATCCCAACCACCAATATATTTTTAAATTTTTAATAATTTAATTTTCTAGACTGAAATTTTATTGCACACTGACTTTTTGGAAAAGTTTGAATAAAGAACACTCTAATCCATTTTTCCAAGCTTTTCTTGAATAAGCAGTCTTGAATTGGAGTAGTTCATAATAAATAGCCTTGACTGTAATAAAACAGACATCTCTTAAGGTGGGAAGAAAATTTCATTTTGAGATGACCACATTATGAGATATTGAAAAACTGTGTATTTATGCATTGCAATAATACCAGACACCTAGATCTCAACATAAACACACTTACTTGTAAGCACTCACACATATGCATGCCTATGTATAGAGAGAATACATAGATAAATAGATAGATCAATACACTCACGCTGGTTTTTGTTGGACTTTGACCCCTTTAAATAGAAATTATTTGTTATTGGAGGAGTTATATATGTGATACAGAAGGATTATATCCTTCTTTGCATAATTAAACTAAAGGAAGCACTTAGTGGAGGTGGAATAAACTGCCAATGGAAGCAAAAGTACCATGTGGAAGCATATTGGGCTGACCTCAGCTACGGCCTCAGTCGTAAAAAAGGGAGGGCTCCTTATCTACCAGATGTGGTAAAAGATATAGCTGCAATTCTTAAACAATTACAAGAACCAAGCCAGTGACCTGCAGATACTTTGGAGCATCAGAGTCTTAGGGATGGGGAACTCTGAAGAGTCCCACACAGACCTGGCCTCAATCTGGGTGGAGAGGCTACATATTTTCTTGGCTATGGTCACACCACAGAGCACCTGATCAGCCTCCACCAGTGCACGAAGAGGAAATTTTCTCACCATGTGCCTTTTTTCCCCTTCAGAAAATCTGCCTCTGAAAATTATTGCTGTGAAATTTTTTTCCCCTGTCTCATTCTAGACTCCATAGTATAAATCTCGTCTTTCACTTTTCATCCAACTATTTTTAATCTGTGGATCTGCATTCTTATTATCCTTTTTTATACCCCTAAATTTTATTCCTAGGTTATTGTGAGCTAGAAGAATGAATAAATTTTTGGAAAGCAAACTCATTACAGAAGTCTTTACTCTCTTTCTTTCTTTCTTCTTTTTTCTTTCTTTTTCTTTCTTTCTTTCTTTCTTTTCTTCCTTCCTTCCTTCTCTCTTTAAAACCTCTAAGAAGACACACATATTCTTGGAATCACCGAGTATGGGTAGATATAGGCATTTTTATGCACACATACACCTTTGCTGATATATGTGTGTGTTTGTGTGTAATTCCTCTATTACATGCATATGTGACATACAATGTGCTAATGTGGGACTTTTTTAGAAGTCAGTAACTTGATGACATAAAACCAGAACATATATTTGTCACATACATCCCCTATATTTGAAGGGAGATATTTATATTTCAACTGTACATGCAGATGAAAACTACGTGAACAGAGCCCTGTGTTTATATAGTTAGCCTAAAGGATTCCTTAACATTTAAATGAAATACCAGTATATAATTCTGTTTGACTTCTTTGGTATGATGCAGCCCTTGTACAGTGTAGCTCTAGACATAATGCAACTTTGCCCTGAAGATTTTGAACCCATTAGAAGAGCACTATTTTTTTATAATACTCTTAATGAATATACCAAAGTATTCAAACTGAGTATAAATATGACAAAAATCCTTACTGCATATTTAGATGCAAGCTTGACCAAGAGATCACAATCTTTCATAAAAATTCACCTTTCCATGACAATTTATTTGGTTTTGATAACATTGAAATTCGAATATATTTTCTACCTTAAGGATGGACTTGACTTTCAGGTAGGTCTGCACAAGTCCTAGTGTTGGGAATACCCCTGACAAATACCAGTAGCAGTAAGAAACATGAAGTCATTTGCATTAAAAGGTGACAAGATATTCTGGACATAGCTCCCACATCAGACCCAGAACTGTAATAACTCCTACTCAAGGATTCATAATACAGGAGATAGTAGCAATAGCCTATAGCTACTCTTTTGGATATGATGGCTTGAGTTAAAAATATATCAGCTTTTGGGCCACTGAGAGTATGTACTTGTGTTTGTGCTGTATTGAATCAGAATAATCCCTTCTGACAGAAGATAAGAAATGTAAGTGCTGAAAGTTATTTTCTCCCATGTGGTGTCTACAGATCTTGCCCAAGAATGACAGATGAAGCTTCTGAAAGTTACAAATGTGATATAGTGCATGACATTTAAGGTAAAAAAAAAATAAAAGGTTGGGTTAATTACTTCTGTGTGAGAAAGAAACAGTGTAAGATGAGCTAAATTTTTTTATGGAAGACATATCTGTAAAAAAGGCCCTTCTTTTTCTTTGGATCTTCTCTGTGATCCTCCTTGGGTGCAAAGGAATGTCACTAGGGAAAGAATATCATTACTGCAGACCTTTGGATTTGAAATTCAGAAGAACATTCAAAGTGCTATGTAATACTTTCCAATATGACCTAAAGCTAGTTGTTTCAATGAGTCTGTCTGTAGCCATACAAATCAACCATGTCCAATGACCTGCAGAAGGAGAGGTTTGTATTTATACAACTTGTAAGAATATTTTCTTCCCACCCTAAGAGATGTCTGTTTTATTACAGTCAAGGCTATTTATTATGAACTACTCCAATTCAAGACTGCTTATTCAAGAAAAGCTTGGAAAAATGGATTAGAGTGCTCTTTATTCAAACTTTTCCACAACTTGTTAAGAACTGCAACATAGGCCAGGGAAAGGTCCAGTTAGCCCAATATACTTCAGACAGAAGCCTAAAAGAGAGAACATTTGAAAAAAGAGGGGCTGTAGACTGATCCTTAGTGCATTAGCTTTTGAGTCAGCATGTTCAGAAATTTTTAAACTAGAAGCTATATCTAGACCTTCATTTAAGAAGTCTGTGCGAGAACTGTCTTCTTGACATTTCCTTGCCTTTTTCCTCTCTGTTTGTACTTTTGAACCCTGCAACCTCCTGCCATGATGAGTTCCATAACTCAGTGCATTTGCTTCCCTTTCCTTTGTTTTCAGCCCACCAACTGGGAACCCCCTAGTTTCTTTTACCACTGGTCTTCAGTCACATTCTTTATACCTTCAGGATTTTATTTATCAATAATATGTGTCCTAATCACCCCTTTTCTACACCTTCTGGCCTTTTCCCATATCATAATCGCTGCATACCTTTGATCATCTTTGTTGCTTTTCCAGCTGCTCTAATATTCTTTTGAAAGAGAATGACTGGAAATGCACACAGTGTGTGAGACATTGACAGAACAGTGATAATAATTATGATTTCTGTTTTCTCTTTCTTTAATTGGTCAAGTTTATATTTGCCCTTTGCCTGACTACCAAGTCAATGCTTTCAGGGGTTTGTGCATCCGTGTCCCAGGCTAATTTACAGCACTCTTTGTACTTCTGTGTGGGGTTATTCCCTTCTCCTGCATGTATTTATGTGCTATTTTGTTATTTAATCAACTGTTGTTTTGTTATTTGCTTTGTTTTGTCATTTAACTGCAACTGTTTACAGTCAGTTTGACCATTCCAAGTCAGTTTATATAATTTACAGTTTTATTAGCTCCCTATAACTGTCTTTTCCACATTAATTACAAATACTTTCCATAGACCACATCAAAGATATAATTTCTGAATATGTAAAGCAAGTGTTCAAGGAGAATTTTTCTTCTGTGATTTTCCTTCTCTGTTGTAGCTCAAAAATGGAAGTCAAAGATACACTTCAGCAAGCCCACTGTCCTTTAAGAATGTAATCTAAGAGAATCTGAAAAGAAAACAGTTCTTTGAAGTTCTAAATACCTAAAATATGGAAAAATATGGCTATACAGTGTACCTTCAGTTTGTTTTCTGGGAAAAAGAACAAACTGAGATGTTACTGTCTCTGTTCTTTGGGACATAGTCATGGAATTAGTTATTGCACTTTTTTGTATGCGTTATGTATAATAGATACAGTTTACACTGCTCAGGAGGATCCATCTGCCTATCCAGTTATTCCCACTAAGGTAGCAGTTCTCCTGCTCATGTTTAGTCACTTCAAACTCAGGTGTATATCCAAGCTCTACACAAAAGTTCTGTCTGTAGCTGGTGGAGAGAAGCACATCCAAAGGATGTTTCAGCTCATCCTAAAACAGGTATCTCAGAACAGCAGGATGAGTCACCATCTGGAATAGTGCCCACTTCATTTCAGTGACGGAGCGCACTTAAACAACTAGCTAGGCTAGACATTGAACTTTTAAATGATAACAGATAATTGAGATGAATTTTACCCCACATAACTTAATTAATTTAAGCTGGACTTTTTGCAAATATAACTAACTGGGTTGGTGGCTACTTGGTAAAAGACATCCACAGAGTGTATTTTGTCAGATAGGACGATTTCCTCTGAAAAGTTTTCCAACATGTTCTTGGTCTTAAAAGACTTACATACGTGGAAAAGTAAGCACTCTTGACAACTTTTCCATGTAACTGGAAATGATGCCAGTTTAATTAGACTGATAAAATCCATGTGGAAATTCTTATGTTAGAATTAGAGGGGATTTTTAGCTTCAACTGTTTCCAGACAAACATTGCCAAAATTTAAAAAGCCATAAAGAAAATGCCCTTAAGCAAACATATCAGCTTTTACAACTTAGTGAAGGTGTTTGATGATACAATTTGAACATTTTGATTTATCATCTTGTTTTAGACAGCCGCTATATCCAAAATAAGTGCAACGGGACATAAAAGTGTAATAATATAAATAAACACAATGAATTAAGGTGGGGTTTTTTTGCGAGCTTGATGAAAATGTCTATGTAATTTTTTTGGTTTCTTCCTGTGAATCTGATTGTTTCACAATAAAACCTCACTTGTGAATTTTTGGGTTTTGAATGACTGATTTCATCCTTCTAGCAACTAACTTACAAGTTTATTTTACATTAGCATGTTCCTTTTAACCATTAGTAATATAGTGTTTTAATTTTACCTCTGACTTTATAAATTTGTCTCCCCCTTAGAAGAAATTGGAAATAGTGGCAGTAAACGTAGCAAGCAATGTGCGTGTCAATTTACTTGCTACTCTGTCATTAGACTCTTGTGTTCCAAAATATTTAGGAATATAAACACTCTCCATTTCAAGAGACGTATTTCAATGGCCAGATCCTGGGGAAAAAATTAAGAGGAACAGAGAAAGGAGATGGATATCACTTCTTCCTCAAGCCTTCTATTTATGAAAACAACCTTCCAACAGTCTGCAGAATTGTTATTGTGGAGTCAAAGTGTTTTTTTCTAATATGCCCTTACATATGTCGGAGATCAGTGCCAACACATCCCTTATCAAAGATCGGGGATGAAATATTTAAAGGGAAACAGAAGAGTATGGATAGAGGAAATCCCTGGAAGATTCTATGGCTTGAGAACGATATTGAAAGGAATAGGAGAGAGAAACCTGAGGACGATGCTGAGGCATGGACAAGGGGTGGGTGGGGAGAAGTTAAGCCCCTTCCCTCCTTTCTCTCTTTTTCTTCTACTCCCTGTGGTGCCTCTTGCACTAGCAAATAGATAAAATATTATTAAAAAATAAAATAAAAAATTCAAATGGGTATAGAGGAATTTACAAACCTGGATAAGAAGTTTTCCAGGGTTAAAAATTTTGGGTATGAAAACAGTCAGTGACAGTTTGAGGAAATGGCAACTAAAAAAAAGAGAGGCATTTGACTAAAAACAAAGAAAAGTAATCAAAATGTTCTGAATTTAAGGTCTTGTTTTTTTTTTTTACCTAGAAGTCATAATATCTTTCTCTAGTTTTTTAGTTAATTCTGTAGTACAAGAAAAAATATAAAGTGGCTTTTTTCACCCAAATTCAAATTTTATCTCAGTTTAAGGAAACAAGAAAATTAAAATTCTGAAAGTTTATTCAGAATACAGATTTCACACTGAAAAGAGAAAATACTTTAGGAGCTCCATTATTTTTAATAAGTTGGACATGGAAAGCACTCAGATAATACTATTTTGAACAACACTATAAAAATGAAAAAGTGTGATAGAAATAAAAACCGGGAGAGAGCCTTTTTACTTTCCTTGTTACAGGAGCAAATGGGCATTCAACTAAAACATGACATATCCAAAACTGATGAAAGAATCATCTCTCTTCTTGACAAGAAGCACTTAAGACTAAGGTCCTGGGACATTTTCTATATCAATCTGAAAACTGATTGACTAAAAGCCACATTAAGGATCTTCCTGGAGAGTTTGATTCATTCTGAGCATGAGCAGCAAGAAATTACAAGTGTCTCCACATATGACTGAAGTGGAATCTTATGAAGTGAATCCCCTAAGTGGTCACTCACAGTGGAGATAGGAGGAATGAATAAGAGAATAATAAATAAGAGATCTTTCCTGGCACACTCTTTTAAAAAAATAGTAAAAGCAATGGAATTTTGGTGACTGATTCCCAAGTTAATTTGGAAGGCCTAATTAGTGGTTATAAAGAACATTATTTATCTAAGTAAGAAGAACATCAGTAGTTCAGCATTAAGCATTTCTGTGCTTTGTTATCACTGTTGTATCAAAATTCAAGTTTACTGTGTTTCATTCCAGGTGTTTATAACGAATGGAGACAGAATATGTGGATCTTGCAAAACTGCCAGTGAATTGCCATGGGTTCATTTTCAAAGAATTCTTCAAACGATTAGGTAAGGAACATAAGAGTTGGAGAAATATATTGAAGGGTAGAGTTTTTGAATGGTAGAAGCAATGCAATACAGCCATAGTGTGACATAAAGAAAATCATTTGCCTTCCCAGTAGCAACCACATGCACCTCTTTCTGGGGTTCCTAAGACACAGTCCCTTCAAGAGATTCTAAACATATTGATGTAATGAGTGCAGAAAAATCAGACACTATTGGTAGAAATTCATCTCAGGAAATATGTTCCACAGGAACATTGTGGTGTCTAGGCTCTTCTTACTTTCTTTGCCTCAAGGTTTACATTTTGTATTTACACAGACTGGGGACCAAAGGGGATTTTTATCACCCCTAATTTTAACTGTGTGGAAATCAGACATCTAATTTCATGCTTTGTGGTCAAAGGAGACCATCATCACTAGAGCATAGTTTATCCAATCTGTCTTTGACATATGTCTCTAGATGGGACAAATACCTCTTTGTAAGCACCTATGTCTGCTCATTAGTTATTGAGGGAGCCCCGACGAGTAGTTCAGACTAAACATATCACTTTTACAAGATAAAGCTAGGTGAGATGAATGGAACTCTGGCATCAGTGATCAAGACCTAGTTCCATGTGCAAACTTTCTAATAGTAATAAGATTTCTAGGAGTTCTTCTATGCCAGCCAAGAGGGTGGACGTTATGGGCATTCAGCCTGTTTGGGTACCAATAGGCTAAAATAGAAAAAACAGCTAATAGAAGTATTTATTCTCAAAGATTACCAATAAATCACACTCCAAAGGGTTAGATAAAGTTGAGCAAAGAGAAACATTTTCATATACTTACAAGAATGCTGTTTGATTTTCTAAAACTGCCAAATTACAATGACACTTTAAGAGTCTTGCTTTATATCATTTTATGCTTTATAGAACTACAGATTTGCTATATTAACTTTGTTCTGAATCAACTCATGAACATTTTTTCCCATTAGAACATTTTCATGTGTTTTTTTCCCCTGGAGACAAATATATATGTGGGCAAAAAGTTCATATTTTCTGATGAGGAGAGTGAAAATAAAATCTTGCCAATATTTCATAACAAAATTTCATAAGGAAGATTTTTGTCCTTTTTTCCTAACCTTGATTCAGAATGGCTTTTCTATACTTCAACAAATCTATTTGGACTCTAAAGAAGAGTGTTTAGAATATTATTTCAGAATGTCTGATGATGTTTATTACAAATACATTATTTGACATTTCTAATCTGAAATTTAGAGAATACTTCTTTGGTGAGAAATCTATGCTCTTTGACTTCTCATCCCTGCTCAGAATTCAGAAAGCAACTGCAAAGTGTCAGACTTCCTGCAAGGGGCAAGATCCAATTTTAGAACAGTGTGTCTTAGTGTGGTTCAACAGGATTTAGAATCTTTCATTAAGATTAAGGTCTCATTATGTTGCATGCTCCAGGAGGAGAAGGCAGTCCCTACACAGACGGATTATGTGTGAGATGATCACTGGCTCCCCTGCTATTTCGATGTAGGGTGCAGAGGAATACCTGTCTGCTCTAGGTCACACTGGAAATATGTGGCATACATGGAGCAACATTCTGTTGCTTCAACCACATGATCAGTTTTAGGGTTATGTGGAGTGTAAAACACAGTAGATTTTTTGGACTTAAATGTTATTTTAAGTTTCAAGTTGCTTGTTGTGTTTGATTGCACAACTGTAAGTGGTTACTTTCTAACAAGGATAAGTTCCTTGAATCACTGTGGGGAGAAATTTCTGAACTCATGGTTAAATGTAAGATACCAAATGAGGTAATTTCTAGATGCTTTCTACCACCCAATAACAAGCCTTTAGAGATAAATGCTTTCAAAAACCTCAGGTTCATTTCTGGTAGTTTCCTCCTTTACAAATAGTTTCCTGCTGATAAACTAGATGCTGACTCAGGGCACCAGAAGGTTTTTTACTGCTTCTGCTACAGACATATATACATATACAAACATGTATATGTTTGCAAATGATATATATAGTTAGGGTTGTGGTTATATATTTAGAATTATATGTATACAGATATATACATATATATATATTTAGCAAACATATTTTTCAAGTTCTATAATAGTCTAGGAAAGATCTCTGGCTAGGTTTTTCCCATTAAAAAAAGTGATGCTTGGCAGTGCTGGGTGTGGGAAACCACATCTTAACTTGAAATCCAAAATGCTGACCTGACACCACTAGGGTGTAGCTTGTACTTGGTTGCTGGCTGCTTTCACATGCAGATTTTAACTCTATCCCTCCTGACATGATGCTGGAGCATAACATGACTTGTTTACTCAAGGCCAGGTTTCTCCTTCCTGACTCACATTTTTACAGTGGGGTAAAACTCTTAACTTCAAACACATGCTAGAAACTCAAGCTCATGTTTAAAGTTCACCACAAGCTTATGTAGGTCTTCAAACAGGCCACTGAGAAATGTCTTATTTTTGTAAGTAAAGTGTTTCTTTAAAATATTTTCTATTTTTATATTTATTTCTTTCTGGTTCTTAAAAGACAGGATTGGGCAACTCACCAACAGTGAGGTAAGATTTACCTGGGAGTAGAGTATCCCATTCAGGTGAAATTTCAAATGAATGCAGTATACTTACATGACAAAGATGTAAATTCATATGCAAGTACAATTGATTTATTGCAGTCACTAATATTGTAGTAGCAACAGGATTTTTTTCTGTGGGATTTTGAAGGTCCTTTGGGATCTGAACATGCCTCAGAAGCCCACATTTTGGCTTCACTGTAGCCTGCAGCCAGACAAGCCAGTGAAAACTATCCAAGGTGTATTTATCTCATCTCAGCTGTACTTCTGGCTGCATTGTGAGGTGTTGCTGGTGAGAGCTTGCTGGACCAGCTGCTAAGGAGGAGTTCAACATCTGTCTTCATTCTTGTGTCATATTCAAAGTGATATTATGATTCCTCACATCTTTAGGAAGGTTAACACTCCTGCAAGAAGCTCAGATAATGCATTAACAAAAAAACCCCTAACAAACAAACAAAAAAAAAATCACAAAACCCCAAACAAAGCCCCCCAAAACCCCACAAAAAAACCCAAAAACCTGAACCCACAAACAAACAAACAAAAAACCCCAAAAACCAACCAAACAAAACCTATTCCCTAATGTATTTTGTATTTTCAAACCACTGTCCAAATTAGTCCATAAATTTTTCCTCTCAAGTGCAAATACACTATTAGCAACCCTGCATGGTTTTAATATGCTGAAATGTTGCACAAATGTATTAGCAAAAATATTTAAACTACAGTTTCATCCTCTCTTCCCTTTCCTCCCCCCCTTAATCTCTTAGTGGGCAAAACATGTAGACTTACAAAGTCCCATTAGAGAGGAGCCATCCAGCTAATCCTGTAATAACATGAAAAAAAAAAAAAAAGAAGGGTGAGGGGCAAATCTGTATTTTAAAAACAAAACTAAAAATTGCTTTTTCATTTGAAATATTCATATTTTAATTGCTATTTTGTTTCATTTTGGAAAAGAAAACATCAAACAACCAACAACCAATAACATTTGTAGGACTATGGCTCTCTTTCTAGTTGGTGTGTCAGAAAGGGTGAGGGAGATGCTCCTATTGCAGATGACAAAGTAGTGAACAGGGAAACAGAGTGACAAAGACAAGATCACACCAAATTTCTGTGTCAGAGCTCAAAGTTCATCACAGCTCCCAGAATAAGCCCAGTTTTAACCACAAGTCCATACACCTTCCCTTGTGACAATCTCTCCCTTAATGCTATGTAATGCATCTCTTCCATTTAAAATATTTGAATTTGATATTCTCTGTGGACCTGAGCTTGCAGCTGCCCTGTTCATGGAAATGTATTTGAATTCAAGATGAAGATGAACAATCCACTTCACGTTAATAATGAACTCTGTTTCACTTGCAGTTTGATTTGATACTAAAAGTATTTTCTGTAGTCTTTCACATTCACACATACATTCATTGCAGCTTTCAGCTGCCTCATGCAGGTTTGCAGGGATTAAAACAAGAACTCCTAGGCTTTGGCGAGGGACTTTGCAAACTCTTACACAAAGAGACAGAAGAAAGCCATTAGGCTGTGGTATAAGCACAGGGCCTAAAGAATGCCTGAAGGGACTGTAGAGGGTCTACTTTTCAGGAAACCCTTCCTGGGCTGTCTGAGATCAGCCTGGCATAAGCAAATTACATATTTTCAAAATGGTTAAATCTGGAATCTACAGTAAAAGCAGTAACTGTGCATTACATCAGTTGTGGATATGAGTAACACCAACAACATTCATATTTTATGTTATCTAAAAGTTCTTTGTTTCTGGACTGCAGAACAAATGGTCATTAGGCAAATGATTTTATATATACCAAATCACAGAGATTTAACCTAAGTAGCGTTAAACTGTTTGTACAGAATTTAAAGATCTACCAATATTATTGGCTACAATGTCTAATGGAAGACTTTAAAAATAGGCATTTCATGTAAAACTTCAGTCCCCCAAAATTTATTGTATTTTGGCACCATGAAACAGCACCCTGGCTATTGACTCCCCTGGGTCCAGAACTTCACTGTCATACAAATAATGGGCCTGTTCACTGCAGAAGTGGAACTGGCAGACTCAGCTGTGCCATTCCAGCATCCCTTGACCTGGGTGAGGCTGTCTTGGACTAACACTGATTAATACCAGTTTAGGACTGTGAAAGCAACACAGTTGCACAGAGCTGTGATGTCTCTTTTTTCAAAGTTCCTTTTCATGTTTATAGGAACCAAGGCAACATTAGGAGTGGCCCAGCCACTCAGCAACAATCACATCTCATTCTGGTTTTGATTTTACAGCACACCAAACTAATTTCTTCTGACAAAAAGGATCTTTTCTTGGAATAACCTCTAATTCACCACAGATGGAAGCTGCTATGTTAGCTACAGAGGAAGGCTACTCATTACTTGATAAATATATTTTCTCCTGTATGATCTTTGAATAAGGTAAATGTGTTGTGTGTAACTTGTATACATGCATATGTTTGCTTACAAATACAGCAGTGCATACAGGAAGCCTGCAATAAGCATTTATACAACTTGTCTTTTTTAATGAAGTTTTATCTTTGCTTGTGTCTATAAAATTGGGTACTTGAGAAAAGAACTTGGGGTAAGGATTGCTGAAGGATCTGACAGATCCCAAAGATTATTTATCTTTGTGAAGATAAGTTATAATAAAGCTGTTCAAATTCTAGATTTAATTTGTGAAACGTACATGAGGGTTTTTTTTTTTTTTGAATTATAGCAAATTTAAAGCACAGGGTTAATTAGAACCAAATGTTGCTTAGATTGGCACCCTAATGTTCTTTGAGCAGTGACAACTTGCCTCAGATATTTTGAACACCAGTTATTCAAAAGATATTACATTACTTTCCATGTCTGAAGGGGTTTAGTAACAATAGATATTCTCTTCAAGATGCTATTATTTTCCATGCGGATAGGAAGACTTGACTGGACAACAACTACAGGAGTGTATCTAATTCCTTGTGCACAGAAGTACAAGTGCATAAGAGCTAAACTTGTACACTTTAGCTCTTACAGGGACATACACACTTGATTTAGCAAATTACTCTATTCTCTCATAAAAACCACATTATTGTGTGCAGGAATTCAGTGTTGTGAATATTCCTATTTCCAGAGGATTAACCTATTACCAAATGTCAAAATGATGCAAAAATGACCCTCCATGAAAAAAATCCTCTAAAAGTTATCATGATAGTTACTTTGACACCTATGAAAACAAAAGGAAATCTTTCTATTCAAGCTGCCTATCAGACACTGACACATCCTACATGAGTTCAGGTGGGCTCCTGATCCTGTGTTTGGTCAACACACACCACAGACTGGCACTTAAAACAGTGACGGGATCCTCTGATGTCAAAATGCATTTCTTTTAATTGAATTTATTTGTTTGTAAAATGAGTTTGTTTTCAGGTCTACAACAAGACATAACCACCATAAAAATAGTTCCAGATTGGCCTCTCGGCTGCCTGCCGCTTTACTAGTAAACTAAGAAGCAGGGATTTAGTAAATGGAAGGCCTGGGTAGGGAGGTGGGACTTGCAGCTCCTTTAAAAGTAGCCAAGTACATACTTAATTGCATTTCTGCAGGGAATACATTCCAGAAATGTGGGCTTGCTACCGAGAAAAGTCTGTCAGCAACAAAACAGGCTTGTGGTTAATGCACTGGACTGTGACTCAGGATATCTGGGTGCTAGTCCCAGCTCAGCCGCATGCTTTCTCTTGACTTGGAGCCAATCATTTAATCTTATTTTCCCACAGGTAAATCAAGCAATAACTCTCTATCAAGGAGGTTGTGAGGAGGAAAATTCATTAGTGTGTGCAAGGTATTCAGAGTCTACTTCTTAGATAAGCATTTTGGGGGAGGGATCATACATCTAGCAAAAGGAGGAACTCCTCTGGGGTCTCAAAGAGTTTCCATAATATTAGATTATATGCAAATCATGGTAAGTGAACTAGAAAAGCTAATAGATAAATAATGCTTCATTTAATCTCATACTAGTTGGAAGACCAGGTTTCTCTAAATCACGTTGTTACTGTTTTGCCAGCTGCTGGTTTACAGTGCTTTGGGTTTTTTGCTTAAAGAGGGCAAAGAAATTGTTAGGTGTATAAGCTCTGATCTTCAACCTCAAAAAAAAAATATTCAAAAAATACTTTCTGATGTGAAAATTGCCTTTAGAGGTGAATGATATCTCTTTAACATACTTTTCATAAGTGAAAAGTGGAGCAAAGAAAAGTTTTTGGTACACACCAGGAAAGGATTGGTAGAAATCATGATACCCAGTTTTATCATAGCCATATCTTTTTGCAAAGTGATGGTGGAGAACAAAAATAGCTTATTAGAGTGAATTTTCAACAGCATATTGGTGTCTTGGACTCCAAAAATCAACTAGATGCCCATCCTAGCCTATTGTGCTGGGCTATATCCAACAAACCCCCTGGTCTGTATGGATATAGAGCCCAATTCTGGGTAAACTGAGACAGAACCACTGCTTGTGGAAGATTAAGATTGCCACCAGCTCCAAGCTGGTCTGTGTAACACACAGATAGATGTGCAGCTACTCACTCTGATATGAGTAGCCAGTGACAAACAGGAAGATAAATCACAACAGCACAGACTCTCTTTTACCCCTTCTGAAAATCTCCAACAGAGATTTGCTCAGGTTGTAACTCCATCAGTGGAGACACAACGACGGATGCTATCTTAGTCAAGAAAGACTGTAACATCCTGGCTGACAGCAGAGGAGGGAAGTCTGTGACTATCAATACTGATCTTTCACTTAATGCATCATTTTGATAGCTGTATTCTCAGATGCTGCCCTATTGCTGTGTCCTTCGCAGCCTGCTGACAGAAGAGACATGGAAAAGGGGAGTAATGGGCTTGCAAGGAGAGCGTTGACTGAGGACACAGACATAAAGTGCCAGTTCCTGGGCAGGCAGCACATGCCAAGGAAACAATAAAGGACAGCAAAGTTCAGGCACCCAGGTGGAGATGGGTATTCAAACCATAAAGCTTAAGCAGGTTACCAACTCTAAGGCCAAAGTCTCAAAAAAACAAACAGACTCAAAATAGATCTACTTTTGTTCTTTCTGCTTTTCAGATTTCTCAGTGTCAGAAACTGAGTGTGGATCTCCTCCTGTAAAGGCCTGATTTAGATCTACTTTGCTTACATTGCTAAATGCAGAGAGACAAATGCTACAGAGCTGGACTGCTCTGGGAGAAAAATTATCTGGGCTCTGTGTATTCAGAGAAGGGTGTGAAATTATTGGTGTAATTTCATTCTCAGCAACAGGAATAAAGCTTTTCTAAAGCTACGTTGCACTTTAATGACTTTGGGAGGCCTGGCTGTGTTTCAGTTATAATGCTCTTCATTCAAAGTCTGCGTTTTTTTACTACATGCCCCTTAAACCAAATCTGCCATTCCTGTGAACCAGCAGTGGATGGTTCCACACTGCTTCCTTGGTTTCCTTGTTCTTTCCAACTTCCGACGACCCCTGACATTGCATTTCTCAGCTCCTCAAAAGAAAAGTAAAAGTACTATTTTGATTTTTTTGCAACTACTTGAATAGGAATATGTTACCCTATCAAAGTTTGCCAGGATTTTAACCTAGAAGAAATAGAGCCAACAAGAGTTTGAGGGAATTGCCTCCTCCAATATCTCTTTTGTTCCTAATGGAATATGTAGAGAAATGAAAGACACCAACTGATATTGTTTTTATTAATCTTATTTTTGCTGGTTATCTCTCTGTACAGCCACAGAGCCTGGGACACCCAGCAGGAGTCCACAAAACTTCCTTTATTTTTTTTAATAAAAACTTGTAATAGAAAACACTGACTCAAAGGACAAGTTCATGCTTACACAGGCATCTACGGAGTGATTCTTCTGTGTCTCAGAAAGAATGCCGGAAGGATTTCAAGGTGTTTGATTGAGAATTTCCCAAATGAGCAAGGAATATCCAGAGGTCCAGGACAGAGTACCAAGGAAGCTGGCACAACAACAGTGATGAAAAATAAGGAGGTGCTAGGAAGCACAGAACCTTGAAAATTAAGATGGTTGCTACAGTGTGTTGGAAAATCAGGAGACGGTGGAGAAAAAAAGGACAAGGAAAACACAGGTAATATATGACTAGTAATACTAATAGCCTGAAAAAAATACAGTTCAGCTAGAATAAAATCAGAGCACGCCAGGAAAAGAAAAGAAACTTCTCTCCCTTACAGTATTTTTATTTTGAATGAGAGAATTAAACTACCTAGCAGGGCATGTTAATTAATTTTTACATTGTTGTTTTATTTTACATTACTGTGCTATTATTCAGGCCTGTATATAAAATCCGTGAAGAAGTGTGACTGATTGTCTGTTTGAACTTTCAAACACCATGTTTGTTTGCTTTTGATTGTTTCTTGCCAGATGGTTAAGCATATGTTTAGAAGTTTTACAGGGGGAGAAAAAAAACCAACAAAAACCCAACCCATGTAGTGTACAGTTAAGAGTTTAAAAGGTACTGGCAACACTTATTAGCTTCTAATGCAAAACAATGTTAAAAATAGCCATAGTGACAGGATACAGTTTCCTTTACCTCTAGAGATATAGGATCCACAGACTTGTCAGAAATTACTTGCTTAACTTCAGCAATCTAAAATTTAGCTGAATAGCCTGAGAAGTTGCATGAGATAACTTTCTCCAATGTCGACAGAGTTGTCTCTGAAACACCTACCTTCAAATGGGAAAAATCACCTTGTGGGGGGGTCTGTATCTCCTCTTTGATTACTGACAGAGACTAAGTCCTTAAATTGGATTGGACACTCACCTTTTAGAGACTAAATTTAGGTGTAATCTAAACAATTCCATCTCATTTTATAATACTGCCCAGGACAATTGCCAGATACTGCACAATTGCTACAGAGGAGAACAGAAGGATTTCCCTGTCAGGAGTGAGATGGTGGAGTGGTACCTCTTTCTTGTGTTCCTCTTTTTGAGGTGTTCCCCTTCAGCTTTTTTGATGTTTTACATTAATTTCCAGCTAGAAACCAAGGCCTAGATTATCCCACCTCATTGCAGACAGTTAAGTGAGTTATCTAGATGAGGAGTCTGGTTGGCCTTATTTCCTGCGCAGGCAATCAAAAATGAAGAGGTCATGGAAAAGGCAGAGGGTCCCAGGTAGAGGGCAGTTGGGAGGTGCCAGCCTTGCTCTACAAGCTACAGGGAATCCCACAGTGAGGAGGTTCCTAGCGTAGGTGCTGCATGCATCTGTTTGGTGTTAAATAGGAAAATATTACTGTATGTGACAGCCGCTCATAACAACATGAGTTCATCATCCTTTAAAGGTCTACTCTATTACAGGGAAGCAATGAAAGAAGGCTTTTAATCCTTGAAAGAACTAGACCTTTTCCTCTAAATTGTGCCATAAATAGTGGATTAATTATTTCCCAGAGGGAGAGATGGTATTTCATGCTTGACTATGATAACTCAAGGTAATGATCCTGCTTTTGCCCTGCAGTGTCTAATAGGAACATTTGAAAAAGTAAACTGATGAAAGAAGAAAAAATCAATAATAGCACAGAACATGACTTGTTGTAGACGCTTGTATTCAAAATGTACAAGGCATGGTAGCAAGGTTGCTATTGGTTTTTTCATTCCTAAGAGAGTTCAAAAAGGGTTGACGATCCTCAAGGATGAGGAGATTTGTTTGATAGATGTGTGTGTAAGCTTGATCTTCCAGTGGAATCATTGGGAATTAAAGTGCACTCTGAGGCAGGTTGTCGTAAAGGAAATAGGTGCCTGGTGTTTGCTAAACCAAATGAAACCTTTCCCTTTTGGTGCAGAGATAAAAGTCAGAGTTTCATACCAACACTCAGCTATCAGGAATGTGCCTTTCATGACTGATAAGTGATGGTTTCTACACACGACATACTGCAGGACAGTTCAGCTCACACTCTTTCAACTCTTGTGGCTTTGAATCCATAATGAAGGACTCGCAAAATGCTCCACAAAACTGCATCAGGGTGAGAATTATGGAAAAACTGGGACAGTGTTCAAAAAACTGACTTTGCCAAGCAGCTGATACGATGTATTTTAAGAGAGAAAGAAAGAGGTGGGGGAGGAAAGAGGAAGAAAAAGGCTTTCAAAACATATCAAATGAAGCTTGTTTGATAATAATCGCTGCAGGTGGGGAAGCTGATTTTTAAGTGTGAAAATATTTAACATTTTATTGAACACAAATGCTTTCACAAAATAGTTTTTTGTGTGTCTGTGTGTGCGTCTGTGTGCACGCGCATGCACGCACACGCACAAGGAGCAAACAGAAATCTATTGAGTTCCACCAGACCAGACGTCTGCATTCTGGAGGGCTCGCTGCAGCCAATAAATATGACTAAAACTTTTTTTTTTATGAATTCTACTATAAAAGCTAATCCTCCTTTCTAGACTTAGCATAATTACAAGACACTATTCTGAGTGCCAAAAATGTCAACTGTAGGTTGCAAACATGGGCACGTTTAAGCAGAACCATATGTTTGAAGGCAAGGCAAGACCTGGAGCACGTGAATCAGTTTACCTTTTTCTGAAGAGTCAATTTATAATGCAATCTTAGCTCTAAGAAATAATAATACAGCCAGTGATAAATTACATTACTCAGTCATTTATTAATAATCTTCATTGCAAAGAAAGATTTTATCTGTGCTCAAAATTCACTAAGTTACAAGATCACAGATGTTCAGGGTTCTGGAGCCAGAAACTTAATATTAATGTACTCTCATTAATACCTAATCAACGTGTGATATTTTGATCCTGTGAGAAAATTGATGGCCAATAAAAACAAACTCCAAATGTCTTCCTATCTAGAAAAAAAAAGTTATAAACCCAGGAATGCACACAGTAACCACAATGCAGTAACTAAGGTTAAGCAGCTGGAGGCTAAATGTTAGCCTTTTTTTGGTACAGGATGGATTTATTCTGTCACCTAGGCAATTTCAGAGTCTTACTTCGGAGGATTTATATAGGCATTCAAACTTAGCAGATGTATTCACTTGTGGCACATTAACTATGCAAAACTGCTTTCCAGGCTCTTCTGGATTAGGGTCTTACAAACAGACCTCTCTGGAAATGAAATCCTTTAGAAAAAAATCTCTGTTCCTCTCTGAACATTATTCTACTGCACTTAAAGTGTGAAATCTACTTAAAAACATATGGCATTTGAAATTATATTATATGCATTTATGTGTAAAAATGTGCTAGGGTTTAACCCCTCAGTGATGACAAAAGAGGGAATGCAAGTGGGTTTTGAACTTAAACAAGGAATACAAAATTTCTTGCAGTAGATCAAGGCAGTGATCCATCTGGTCTACTGTTTTTTCTCAAAGGTGCCCAACATCAGGTTCTTCAGGGAAAAACATACTAATAGCTAGAATCAACAATTAAAAAAAAAATCATACTTAGAGTAAATGTATTTTTAAATCATGTAAATTTTTGTCCTTATCCTATTGTGAAATTCTAAGCCATAAATTGTAAATATACAGAACTTCAACATGTCAATAATTATGTAATATTATTTTAACCCCCCTTATTCCTCGTGAACTCTAAGACATTTAGAGAAAGGCCTTATAGCAACAGGTCCACAGGATATTTGCATGCAATACAACAAAACCAAAATCCTTCATTCTTCCATGTGAGCTAGCCATCAGATTCCTGAGCATTCTGGCGTTTGTAAATAGAAATATTCACATCTCTGCATATTATATTCTTATCATACATAACTTCTTTCTTTCTTTCTTCCTTCTTTTCTTTCTTTCTTTCTTTTCTTCTTTCTTTCTTTCTTTCCTTTCTTTCTTTCTTTTCTTCTTTCTTTCTTTCTTTCTTTCTTTCTTTCTTTCTTTCTTTCTTTCTTTCTTTCTTTCTTTCTTTCTTTCTTTCTTTCTTTCTTTCTTTCTTTCTTTCTTTCTTTCTTTCTTTCTTTCTTCCTTTCTTCCTTTCTTTCTTTCTTTTCTTCTTTCTTTCTTTCTTTCTTTTCTTTCTTTCTTTTTCTTCCTTCCTTCTTTTGTTTTTTCCTTCCTTCCCTCCTTCTCTGGTGTGATGTTTTGTAACCACGTTTGTCTCTTGAGCAGAGTTTTCACCAATGTGACCACAGCAACAGCTGACTCTTTCCCCTAAACACTTGCAAGAAACTGGGAGTTTGTAACAGTAGGATTTCTTGCTCTGTGATATCTCAGGGCAATGTGTTCAACATTAACCTACACCTGAGCTTCCACACAGAAAACTGAACAGCTGAAATCATCATATGTGCTAAGTGCAGGGTTATAAAAGTGGAAGATTAACATCATCTTTCATTAGGATAAAGGGAGGTGACAAAGGTTATCTTTGAAATTGAATTAGAAGATGATGCTGTGACTACTGGTCTACTAAAATGAAAATAAGTTTCATGAATTTTGTTATAACCTATATCAATTTCAAGTGTTCATGGATAGGGACAATGCATTTTATCAAGATGTTGACCTTGGCATACTATATTAATTCAACAGACTCCTTTTCCAGGTTCTTCTAATAACTGAAAACTCGTTCTGAATAACTGCACAAATGGAAGTTTGTTACCTGTAAGATTCTGAGAGACAGAGAGAAGAATATTACAATTTTCAATAACTTGGGCATAAACAGATCTTTCTGAAGATGGTGTAGAATCAAATGATTGAATTAAATTATTGAAATAAAGAGCTGACACATTGCACAAGGCTCTGCATATAGATCTACTACCATGACATTTATAAAGTGCTATTTAATCTATAATAAAATAGCCAAAGGCAGTAAATATTATGTATACCACCACAGCAGATGAGAATTCAACTCCTTTAACTTTATTCTAACTTTGTGTCATCAGTCCATTACCCACCACTACGGGGGTACTGGCTGCCATTATGCACACATGGCAGTGCCCCAGGAATCTTTTTCAGTTCTGTTATATGTACCAGTAGAGAAATCTAGAGTAATCCCATTCAACAGGGCAGGGAAGTCTGCCTTGAAAGCTGGCACTTCTTCACCATACCTTAGAGAAGACACATCTGGATGAATCAGAGGCTTAGCACAGACTGCAGGCAGAGTTGCTCACAGTGCTTCTGAATACCTAGGAGGGTAATTTGCCCTACTGCTTCTCTGGGCAACCTCTAGAATGGAAATGCACCTACCTGGCATGAAAGGGCTAATAAGAAACTACATCATGTCTTTAAAATTAAAGCATACTATATCAGCATATTTACTATAGAAAATAAGCAGGTGTGTCAACAGCAAAGGCCCTGGAAAGAGCATGCAAGATAACATCATGAAGCACCTCAAGCAATCACTTTTTGCATTCAAATGTTCTAAGTGAATAAGATGATTATTCAGATAAACTGTTGCCTTTTGCAGTTTAACCTCTGTTTATCAGGCGAGACCCTGGTGTATTTGTCAGTAAAACTGGTAGAGATTCAAATCCATTTTGTCCTACCCTCTGGAGTGCCTCCAACGAATATGAACCATTCTGATGTTTTACAACAGTGCAGCAGCTTGTCAGCGCTTTTGTTTCTGAACAGTGTGAGAGAAGTGCCAAACGATGCTATTGTAAAATATAAGAGTGCTTCAGCATGTTGGGGAACACGAAGTGGCTGTTGATGTGACATTGATTAATGACTGTGAAGTGTTAAAATGAGATATTGCACAGTCAGTCTTGGATTTTACATCAATCCAAGCAAAAAATTACGCCTTTGCGGGTAGTCCCAAATTCTAACCAACTGCAAAAAAGAGGCATCATGTTTAGTTGCCTGGTACTTTGTTAACTAATTCTGGCCTGGTTACTAAAAAGAAAAAGAGAATAAATTAACAAAGTAGAGAAAAGAAAGGTCTTTTGGTAAGAAATGGAAACAGAAGTCACAGCTCATGATACACTTGGGACTCTCTGTTTAAGTGAACTAGATATTTCTTCTCTCTGTGGCATAATCTTCCAGATTATAGCTCTAAAATTTTATTCACCTGCTAGGCAAACAAAATGCAATGACACATTTTCTAATGTTTATCAGGCTCTGGGAATATACCACATATAACTGTATTTGTTAAAACATAACCTAGAGAAAAATAGACCCAATGGCAATGTTAAAACTCAAGACAAGATGGAAAGAGAGAAGAAGGGATGAAAAAACAGAATATTTTATCTGATGTATGTAAGATTTTTAAATGTACACAAAATAGCAGCATGTACTTAACAAAGCAGTCTGAAATTTACATACTTAACTGTAATGATATTGGAAACAATTTTCTTCTCATTCCAGAATACACTAAAAAAACCCTGACACAAAAACCAAATGTTGAAAATACCGGTTCAGTGTGGAAACAGTTCATTTCAGTATAATAACAAGATATTGTTTTGATACTGCTGCTAAGTTTTGTTTTGAATATTCAAATATCATGCATTTTATAGTATATAGGTGGCATCCTCAATCACTTACAACAAATATCATACTCTGAAACACTAAAGGAACTAATCAAAATTATCAAATAGCACACTATTTAATGGCACATTATGTAATTCCTGCATTTTGGTATCATTGACACAGGGGTTTTTTTGCTTTGTCCCATTGAATGTTTTATTAACATAGAAACCCCCTCATGGATTATATGTCATTATGCATTTTCCATGCCTAGCAACAATCACAATCACAAAGGCTGCTACCACTAACCATTACTGTCAGCCCCAAATAAGACCAATGTCCCTTTGTGCTAGGTACTGGACATACAGGCACACCTTACTCCAAAAATGTGGTAAACTATGAAAGTAGCAAAATACGAAAAGAGCAAATTGTCTCCTTTCCTTACGTGTAAACTAAAGTTAATGTATTATTAAATTGTTTCACTGAGATCCCTTAGAAATTTTATGCCAGAACTGAGAACTCATGATCATAGCTCAGTTGCAAATCTGTCAAGACTTTTTCTTCCACAGAGAAATATACGAGTGTAAGATCTATTAAAGTATCACAAATTGGTATATTTTTAATTTTACATGCAGAAAGCACAAGGCTTGCACAGAATCATCCCTCTCTGCACAGAAGTAGAAATAGTTTAGTAGATGCCCAGTTGAAGCTACAGCTATTTATTTGTGATCTTAAAAAAAGTTAATACAATTAATCTGGTTGTAGTCTGGTAGATCTGCGAAACGTGGACTTTGATACTTATCATTACCATCAAGAATTTGACATAATAGTGGTTACCAACTTAGTTTTATTTTACTGATTCAGTATTTCCTTAGATCTTTCTAACTTAAAAAATAAAATGCATAGATCTGAGAATTTAGAAGAGATCAATTTTCATAGGCAAATAATCCCATCTCAGTTCAAGAATGATATAGTTAGCAAATGTGTTTGTGGCAGCAATAAATAAGTGTATAAGGCAAACAGCTTCTTTTAATGATCAGTGAAATAAAAACTCCTACTTACTGTCCAAGTTAAGCATATTAATTTTCTTCTCCGGCTTGCTTAGTTATTTTAACATGCTATTCAGAATAGTAAAAAGTTTTAGAAAAAATGTTTAGAACATTAAAAGCTTCATAGCCCCCAGAACCTATCATTGGATTCAATAAAACTGTGAAGTTAATTTGGATGATGTGAATAATAAAAAGATGACTAATTTGAAAGTCTCTGCCAGGATGAGAAACAACATAAATTATTTGGCATGAGTTAATTTAGAAAAAGAATACTTCCCATAAACATTTGGATAATAAAATATGAATTAAACCATCACATTTCTGAAAGACATTTTTAGAATGTAGAGAAAAAATAGTAATGATATCATAGATTAACTAAGAGAGGTCTTTTCCAGAATAGCTTCTCAGCTATGAGTTGAGAAGAAACTGGATCATATATGTACCACAAAACTAGCTGTTATGTTGGACCTTAACAACATAGGTTAAATTAGAGGTGGGAAAGAATGTTAGAAAACAAATGTTTTGTATTTCCTAGGAAAACAAAACAAAGCATTTTCCTCTTGTCTTCTAAACTTAACTATGACAAAACTCTTGCAAGGGTGATGCAGTCAGATGATGGGTGAGGAGCTTGGCACTGGGTCTATTGCAATGGAATCATAGAATATTCTGAGTTGGAAGGGACCCCCTAGCTTCATCAGAGTCCAGCTCCTGGCCCTGCAGAACAGCCCCAAGAATCCAACCATGTTCCTTAAGAGCGTTGTCCAAATGGACAAATAAACCCAAAGCATTTGGATAATCGCCAGGTCATTCCGGTCCAGTTGTCAGTTTTGGTCTGCACCACCCAAGCAATGCACAGGGTTAGTTCAGAGGCTGCCAGGTGTTGGTGATCATTGTTAATACCATGTCTGAACATAGTGATCCCTGGTCCCTTGTCATTTACTTTGTGGTAAAACCTGAGAGACACAGTAGAGATATTGTGAAACCTAAGCAGTTTCAAAAACTAGAGACAGTGAAAAATGGTTGATGTAAGAGAAGCAACACAAACAGGAAAAGGTGAAGAAATGAGGTCCAGAAACTAATCTGGGGGAGATTTCAGAGAAGAAATATCGGAAAGTGAAGGAAAACAAATGAAGATTTTTGAGGATTAAAATGATACATTTCTCTCTCCTTGGTTTCTCTAAGTTATTCTATGGTAAATACCATATTCAAGATGGAATTATGTGACTCCAAGGATTTATGCTGTACAGTCTACTGTTTTCAATGAGTACTGCTTTGTTAAGAAATATGTTGACCCTGGTATAACACAGAGAAGTGGCAATAAGGCATTTTAAAAACCTTTCTGCTGAGACCCAGTTGGACTGAATGGATCACCTTGGACTGGAGCTTAAATATGTTCATAAAAAAATCCCCCAACTATAGATAAAAAAAATACCCTGAATTTTGCTTTCTATAGGCAAAATGTTGGAGACCTCTGCTGCAAACAGAAGATGATGTTCACACATGTGCTGTGTTTGCATACTACATTTTCGTAACAGCACCTGAAACAGATGGGAGTTTAGATCCAGCACAGAGAGTTTCTATTGTAGCTGGCTGAAATACTGAGAGTGGGGGCCACAGGGGCTATCTAGCTCTGATGTCAGAGCCTTTGCCCTCATTAGTAATGAACTGATGGCTTAAAAATGTATTTGGTTTCATTGAGTTTGAAAGACCACAAAACATTACAAAATCCAAAAGAAAAAACATAAATTTGAATCTCTCTGAAACATAATTTATTTTTTCTGCCAAATAGGTACTAAAGGCACAAACTTCAAATTGATGGATTGACAGATTTATTTCCATAATTCATTTCTGCTCCATGACTTGAGAAGTATTAGTATTTCTTAGCCAATCAAGCAACCCGTAATAATTGTTTCTGTTTCAGATCAGATTTAGCTTTCACTTTTCTTAAACAACAGCATTTGCAGTAAAGTTATTTCCACTCTACAAGTACTTCTTGGCAAACAGGGCCTCTATTTCTTTGTTATTTTTTTGTCTTTATTTAAAATCTGATTTTGAATTCCAAATTTTTAATTTCTCTTTAACCAAGAACATCTGTTTTGAATTTAGAGTTGGTTTCAGTTTGTATATGCTCCTATTGACATTATATGTTTTAAATATATGGAATTATTTCCTTTTAAATTATCTCCATAGAAAAAAATAGATACCTTTTAAAAGGCAAAATTATGTAGAAGGACTAGATTGTTGCATCATCTAAAATGGGTTTGAATTACCCCTTCCATTCACACTCTTATAGTACTGAGCACCTGTGTAAAAACACCTCTTTTTTGGCAGTGGTAACTGTCTTGGTTTGGCAACCTTTGTTGTTCAGCTGTCATTAGCTAAAAGAACCTGCCTGTGCTGCTGCAGCTGGTGGCTGCAATGGTCAACCTTCACACAGTGGAGCCATGCTTATGTACTAATGGATCATTGTATCATAGAATCCTTTACTTTTCAAAAGAGCTCTAAGATCATTGAGTCCAACCATTAACCTAACACTGCCAAGTCCACCAAGGCCACACATGCCTCTTAAGTGCCACCTCTAAACCTCTTTTAAATACCTCCAGGGATGATGACTCAACCATTTGCCTGAAGAAGTGCCAGTTTATCCAGGTCCTCCAGTGGAGGGAGATTGTCATCCTCTTTTATATTACCTGTCAAAACAGTCTAGGAATGAAAAGATCAAAAATAATTATCAAAATAGAAGAGGAACAGCTTTTTGCTGTTGTACATCTGCTCCTCTGTCAGGTAAGACATACATTTTGTCAAAGAAATGAAGCAAATGTTTTCTGTCTCCATATGTCCTTCAAAACTAGAAAATTTTCATATGATATGTGCAAGTTTTACAACAGTTCTCATAGTGGAACTTTGAGAAAAGAAACAGGAGTTTAGAATAGTTTCAATTACTAAAGGGTTCTTGTCACAAATTCTCCAGTTGATGGTGTTTCTGTTGGCATTTGATTGTGCCAGAATGGATTTCCTTGATGCATAGAAAAGCTTCCTTTCCCTGATTTGCAAAGTCACAATCTTCTTTTTCTTCCATAACTTTTTTTTTGGTGCAATGCACACATGAAAAACTCTAACAAATGAAGAGAAACAGTAAACATTGTTTATGTTCATCTGTGTTTAAAAACATCAGTGTGTGTTTTATGATTCAAAATTGTTAGAAACATTGGAGAAGTCCTCATAACTTCACTGGGCCTTGGCTCAGTGCCATGGCTTGCTTGTGAAAGCACATGTTCATATTACATGTCCCTGTTTTGACCTCTGATGGGAAAGAGACTATTCATAGGGTGCTGTAGACACTATGGGGATTGCAGCTGAAGTGTGAGGTGAGTCTGAACCACGTTCATGAATACATAACGCTTAGAGAAGGATAAATATCTGAGAAGAAAGGGCCATGAGAGCTAGAGTTAGAATAAATGCATTTTTAATGAGAAAATGCAAAAGGAGGAAGAGAGGTACCAAGGGCAGTAACAGCAGCCAGGGAGATGAAAAAGATGCAAATTTCTTGTTGGAAGTGGTAGAGGTGTCTGTATGTCTGCTGCAGTGGTTCAACATTCAGACTGAATGAGATCAATGGGGAGAGAAGAGCCCTGCTCAGCTGGCAGAGGAGAGGACTCTTACAAATGCCTTCCTGTTAGAGCACACTGTAGTGGAGACAGGACTGACCTTCCAACAAATAGAAAGCCCTGCTCAGTTTTACCCAGAAAAGCTCTCCAAAATCAGGGCTTTTTATTCCATATTACCAGTTTAGTAACATCAGAAAAATGAGAAAATGGAGATAGGGACTGTATTATTCCAGGTATGTTCTGTGGGGGTTTTAAGAGATTATTATTTATGATTGTTCAACATTCAAACACATACTGATAGTTTCCTGCACAAATAAAGAAAATACAACCTTGCAAACAGTCTCTCTCTTGTGCTTCCATGGTTAGTCAGGGATTAAATATTAACTCCCTCAAATAATTCTCCCCCCAGCCATTCTATTACAATTTAGTTACACCCCAAGTATGATTTTACATTTCCCTTGTTATGTGAAACTCTCACTCTGCAAATTCTATATGCTATATTTGGCAATATAATTACTGTTGCCTTAAGCACTTTTTCCCCCATAGAATATTTCTTCTTCATTTATATTACTACATTCCAAGAGAGTTTTCAGGAGCCATAGTGAGTTTCCTTGTATCAAATCCAAAAAACCCTCACTTAGGCTATAGCTTCTGGACTATTACAGTGACAAGCCACAGATGTTTCAGAATTGTGTCTAGGCAACATATAAGTGTAATTATTATTGTTGTTGTTGTTCCTATTGAGCCTCTTGGCTAGAGTTAGGGACAAGATTCTATTGTGTTAAGATTCTGGTTTTGCATGTAATAAAAAGACAAGTATATAATCCCAGACTAATTAATTTAGGAACTACTCCTAGCAGGTGCTGAGCAGCTACACTAGCTAGATGGTACATTAAGAACCACCTTACACAGCAATAACAAAGTCACATGCAGCCTACAGCAGTTTGGAGTTACCCAGTGCTCTCCTGTGCTAATGGTATCTGGTGTGGATGTTTACACTACTAACAAGTAGTTTTATGAAGAGGAAAGTCTGTTACTTTTTGAAGTTGTTCTTTGGTATATTATTTACTGGGAGATGACAATATCCTTCTCTCTGTCCAAAGTGAAAATTCTGAGTGCGTGTAAAGCCCTCCGGGAGGGCATGACATCAAGTTGGGATGGGGATTGAAAGCCCCAGGTGGTGTATTTACATTCTACAGTTTCATCTCTGGGAAGACAAATGTGTCCCATCGGCCACTTTCCTAAATTTGAATTTAACGTATTATATGAGAAGTTGATACACTTTCTCTTTGGCACTGGAATATCCAAATGATAAATGGTTGACAGTCAACTCTTTTATCTGTAAAATAGACCCACATGCCTAATCAGTGTTTCCTGCTTAAGGGAAAATTAAAGAATGCTCTTCCTTGGTGTCATGTCTATCCTTTCCAACAAAGAAGGTCTCAGATTCATTTTTGGCCCTAGATCAGCAGTGTACTTGAAAATGTGCTTAACTTTAAGCACTTTCTTGAGTTCCATTGAAGTATACTGTCAGCACTCAACAAAAAATAAATCATAACAACTGAAGTTAATCCACTTTCCTTTCAGAAAGCTACATGATAATGCCATAGAGCAAATATACGCAAAAAATATTTCTTTGTTATGTCACTCAATGGTACTTCGGCAAGGGCTTAAATTATTTGCTGAATCAGGTTTCCAAATGAGTTTGTATAATACAAGATCAAATTGCAATGTGTGCTTTTCGAAATGTAGTCCCGATCCTGAAAATTACTAGGTGAGTAATTTAATCAGTGTTTTAAGAATATAAGTGTAGGCTGCAGCTGAAGCCAGAAGGCAAAGGTGTCAAATCCCATTAACAAGTACAATAAGTAGCATAGGCGATTATGGCAGCTGGCTGAGTACCTGTTGGAAGATGCTGACCTCAAGGGATTGAATGCTCTGTACTTCCCACAAGATACTTGCACTAGCAGAATAAGAATAATACAAAGTAGTATCCTAGTCACTAGTCAAATAGAAGTTTATTGTTTGTGAAGCTCATAATGCAAAACTGTAGTTGCGGCTCTTTGCCTCAGTAGGAGCTGAAGTTCCTAATATGCTGTAGTGCTGGAAGTCTGCAATAATGGCCAAGTCTAGGTTTTTCTTCATTTAACATGGTCAGATGACATTTTTAAGGAATGTCTATACTAAATAACATCACCATTGAGAAGTGAGCTAAATTATCTCATCTTTTGCTCCTGCTGGAGACATAGCTATAAGCTAAATGGCTTATAGCTCTAAGCTCAATAGTCAAAAACCAGACAATAAAAAAACACCAATAAACCTTGCACTGTGGTGTAGAGTTTTCTTCAGTCTTCAGTCTAAAGGACGCTGGAGCTGTGTAGCTTGCTCTGGGAAGCAAATCCAAGAAACAGCACTGGTTGTTGCCTGAGAAACACATTTGTTTGGCTGCTCTGCTGCCTGGCTGAGGGGTGCAAGTCTCTTGGCATGTGCACGGATGCTTCTCTGAGTGCTTGTAAAACAGAAACCTGCAAAGCACAATAACAAGAAGCCTTTTGATCTTGTGGGGGTTATGTTTGCTGGGGAAATGTTTTTTTGCTGAGTTTCAAGCACTTTTGCCACACAAGACAAATCAGACCATGTGTGCCTGTGGGACTGGGGGTTGAGAAGGAGAAAAAAGGGGGCAAGGAAAGACAGGAGTATGGCAGGGGAGCTGGATAAAAATTAAATGTGTTGTGGTTTTCTCACATGGTAATTATTTACTTTTAAACAACAATATGAAAATCAAACACAGCTGGAGGTTTCGCACTTCCAACAGTATTCAGGGGCCACTTTACTTTCTGGGAGTATGTAGAAGAAAAGATTCAAGAAGCCTGTAGGTAAAATACCTCTTCCTTGATCTCCAGTCCCTCTCCCAGCAGCAGGCTAAGCACAGTCCCTGTATGCTCTCTGGGGCAAGGCTACCCAATGCACACCTCACCCTGCTGGCCCCACATGTCTAACAGCTGCATCAGCTAAAGTCACACAGTCACACTCACCTCCTGAAAATAAAGAAGACTTGCTGGATTCTTTTACATTTCTAATAAGGCATAAGAGAACCAGGTAATGTTAAGCTATTTACTTTTCTCAAGACTCCACTGTACTGGGGGTGCCAGCCATTCCTATTTCCAAAGTATAATCTGGGAATGCAGCTGCAAGTGCACTTCCTCCAAGTGTTAGCACATGCTCTGCCACCTGTGTCACAGCTCTGATCCTTTATTTAGCAATAGAGCATTGTCTGATAATTCCTAGGCACAGCTATAGATTCCAAGAAAGGCTTTGAGGAAGGCAGGGTACTCTGGCAATCCATAGAGGTTACTGGGTGTATAGGTAGGGCCATACCAGACCCTCTGAGTACAGCACTGCTGGGTTAAGAAATAAACAGAGCACAGATGATGAAAGAGCACAGCTCAGCTTCTTTGCAGATGCTGAATATGGAGATTCAGGGAATATTAGAAAGTATGAGTTATTCATAATTCATTGTTACTGAGGATGAGCCCTCAGGATACTTAACTGATAAAAAATATTACTTCAAAGATGAGATTTGCCATATTTTGTTGGGTTTCTATAAAGAAGCAAAAGCCAAGCTGTACAGAAAATGGCACCTTTTTGGTTAAATCTGCTCTCTTGTCCAAATCTGGAAAGCCTGAACATTGTTTGAAGACTTTTGTGTTCAGAACTTTTACTATCACTAAAACCATTTTTTTTTTCTTTTGTATTTGCTCTCAGAGAAGTTAAGATTTTGGAGCTGAAGAACAACATAGTAATTTTAAAATTTAAAAATCAGTTTAAAAATACCCAGTATGTAAAGACTCGATCAATTTTTGTTGTAATCAAGTTTAGTTAATAACAACATTGAAATCTCAGATGAACAAGTAACAGATTATTTGGCTTAGTAGTCACTTTGAGTCAAGTGAAATGGTTTTCTGGAAAATGTGTAGTTTATGGTTTTAACTAAACCGTATGGATATATGTGAATGAGAGTTCTTTCTTCTCTTCCCTTTTCCCTTCCCTCTCCCAAATTTATAAAATTAACATGAGTTTGTGGAAGGGCTCATTGTCGCTGATTATGTTTTCATCTCACATGAAATCCAGTGAAAACACTTGCCCATCATAGGTGAAGAGAGTATCTTTTTTAGAGCATGCCAGAGGATGTGGTTTGAGTTTGCAGAAATTCTTCTCTTGCCTGGGTGCAATTCAGAGATTGAGAGGCAACTGCCTTGCAATGTTGGCCCTGCATAACTCTCTGCCCACTAGCTATTCATGAATGTCTAGTTTCAACAAGTACTAAATTGGAAGAACCTAAAATATGACCCTCAGACCGGTTCAGGAGCCAAAAGAGCCTGTGCTGACACACAGAGAGCAGGGCAGGGCCAAAGGTTCTTATTGTTGCAACAAAGCGTCCAGTCTCTTATCCTTACTTGTTATGGGAAAATCAGCACAGATTTTGATTTCCCAACCCAATATTACAGGGTGGAAAGGATATTGTATGAACACAGTTTCACTGTCAACACAATGAAATAGGATGACGCTTTAAGACAGAACTATCTTTTTATTCCACATCTGTATATTCCCTTGCACAGCGGGAATCTCTGGCTGACTCCAAGCCCTACTGTTTTGTGAATAATATCAACAACAATAACCATTCCAGCTATTTCTAGTAGGAACGGTGAGTGTAATTGCCAATTGCACATTTGATAACACAAAATAGTTTTGAAAAAATATAAGATAAAACTCAAACCCCACAAAGCAAGAAGAATAAACTCGATTAAAATTAGCTTTTCACTCTCCTGTGTAGGTTCTTATCCATTCGCTGGCTGTCTGTTCCTCTGCATGATTCCTCCATCTGTCTGACAATTCTGCATTTACTTTTGGTCTTATTAAGATTCTTTCTAGTAAAATGCTTTGGCACTTTAGTCAAGAAGATGAAGTCTTAGAACTAGGCATCTTAAACAGATTTTTATGCTGGTAAATCTCTATCATGCTCACATATGATGAAGAGGCCAGTATTTAATTTGCACAGCTGTATAGCTTAGCCAAGCATGAAAAAATACATTTTTATTCTATACTCACAAGCATGCATTAGCTTTGAATACATCATTAATGAGACAAAATCTAGATCTCTGATGATTTCTATACTGTTTTATAAAATAAAGTGAAATATTTTATTTTTGTGAAATATTTTATTTATAGTTTGTGCTGGAAATCTTATTTGCTACCCTTCACTCACAGCCTTTAACTGCAAATGAGCAGCAGTTGTGGAGTTGCCTTCCTGGGCTATTTTGGGGAGTTTTGATCACTTGTGTGAAATGTTCTGTGCCCCCACCACAGACTCAGGCTGCAGTGTGAAGAAATGCACTGCAGACTAAAACTGAATATTCAACTAATTCCTTTGATTCAAGGAAATTATGCTACTTACCTGATCAATTAAATGAATGCTTAATTAATAGTTTTACTATTCACGTGAGTTATTTTTATTATACTTTTTTCCTTCAGGAAATTAAAAACTTCAGTAATATTTTCAGATAGACCAAAATGAGATTAATTTAAACCTATGCTTTCTCAAAGGGTTTGGTGATTTAAGCATCTCTCACTGACCTCTCATTGACTTTCTCCTATGTTATATTGTTATGTCTAATAGAAGATAACGACAGATTAATAATAGCCAATGACTGGAGTACTGAGTCAGGACCGAAAATAGCAAGTGCTCTACACAGGTCATGTCATATACAGTGTATGCAAACTGTGAGGAGACAAAGAAGATTAGAGAGCTTAGACAATAAATAAAGAGGAAATGGATCCAGACCCCTACTTTTAAAGCTGGATTCATAGGAAAGCTCAAATATACCAAAAATTTGAAGGAAATCAGATATGGGTAGTTGAAATAACCCCCAGTTAGTTCAGGATGGGGTTCCGTGTTAGTTCAGAGGGAGTTCATAGGAGCTTCCAAGAACAAATTCCCTTCTCCCTTTAGTCAGATGCTCCCAGCGGGGTGCTTCCACACAGGAAGGTCACCAGTCCAAACCAGAACCCAGATGAATCTGGTGAAAATTCAGTTCAACTCCTCCATGAAGGTAATACCACTTTCTTAGAAACAAGATGAAAAAAGTATCCATGTCACTGCACTGAAATGTGCCTGGAGAAAACACATTATTCCTACATTATTCTTATAGGATATTCAAATTAAGATATGTGGCCTTAAAGGCTTCCCAGCAATTGTCAGCAGTTAAAGGGCTCCAGTGAAAACCGTGCAGAGCTACTATGAATTTTTGTAAGGGGCTGGTGTTGACTCCCTGTCAGGAGGCAGGTTCAGAACTGGTTAGTAAGTCCTTTAGGTGAGCTGCCACCAGCTCCCCATAACTGCCTCTGTGCAGAGCACAACAGCCTCATTTTCCTGTTCACATATACAGACAGCATATGCAGAGTGTCAGCTGTATTTCTGGGTTTGTCAGCTGGAGTTTCTCTGCCAAGAAGACTATAAGTGGAGCACTATGGTGTCTGCAGATACGCCTGCAGTGACAGACCCGTAGGCTGCTTGAGATTGAATAATAAAACGTGATTTATTTCCCCTAGTGGTTCTGGCATGTGTTTTTCAACGTCTGGAATACATACTACGTTATTATTAGTGCTCAACTCTGTGTTTTAATAATCTCCTAGGAAACAAGGAAAAGAGAGTGTGTGAAATAACCATAATCATCTAAAGCCAAGTATATACAAATTACAAGGTATTTTGTTAATAGAGTGCAAGCAGCTCTAATTATAATGAAGCATAAATTCAGTGCTGGGGTGTCAGACCTCTAGGAAATAGCAGGGGTTTGACTTCCCAAGAAAGAGTTTTGCTCAGTAGTTTCTGATCCTTATACTTACTTGGGCTGGTCTAGAAAGTGCATGAACAAATCTCATTCATAAGTAAAAGAATCTGTGTGCCCGCCTGCTTCCCTCCACCCTTGGCTGCAGATAGTCCTTTATCAAACTATACTCTTTTAAATTTAACAAACATGAAAGGAAATTGTTAAACTCTGGTAATTACACAAGGATAAAAGTGATGTATCATTTCAAGTAGGATTTCACTCAGTATTAATAATGACAACCCTTGTCATTATTAATGGATATGAGAATGGACTGGGAAAAAAAAGGCTGTTTTTGTAAATTAGCCATTTTAAGTTTTTCTTCCTTTCAAAAAAAAAAAAAAAAAGTAACAAAATAGGGAAATGCATCATTTGTGGAAGAGTTCTCAGCAATTCACACTTTTGAAGGTTGCAGCAAGGTGGGTGTCGTGTTTATCTCCCAGGAAACTTATGAGAGGACAAGAGGAATTGGCCTCAACCTGTGCCAGGGGAGGTTCAGGGTGGACATCAGGAAGAATTTCTTCACTGAAAGGGTGATCCAGCATTGGAACAGGAAAAGTGGTGGAGTCATTGTCCCTAGAATTATTCAAGAAATTACAGGACATGGCACTTAATGCTATGGTTTAGTTGAAAAGGTGGTGGCTGATCAAAGGGGATGATCTTGGGGATCTTTTCCAACCATAGTGATTCTATGATTACCTCTGTCTGAAATAAGGGAAGTAAATCTATTTTTTCCAAAATTGCAAACTAATTTAAACTCATTTTAGGGATCTTAAACTAGGCCATCACTGACTAAAATACCTACATATTTGGACCACAAAATCCAAAGGTAAATGAAGTAAAAAACTGTGGTTTTCTGTGTAAATCACCAACAAATACTCAAAAAGGTGCTGGAACAATATAGAAACATTGTGGGTAACAAGACCTAACTTCTACTGAGAGATAAGAGTTTCAGTAATACCTAGAAAATTTGAGTCTTCTGTTCTTACTTTTTTTCCATTGATGGAGTGCCATCCTAATCATTGAAATTGCTTTAAAAATACTTCCAGAATATGAATAATTGAATAACTCTGTAGGTGCAGACAGGAGAATCTGATGTATAACACACAGGGCTCTAGTCCAGGAAAGAGCATAAGCAAGTGCTTAAATCCATTCCTTTTCAGGAAACAATTTCAGCACATGCTAGATTTTAAGCATATGCCTAAAGTCAAGCATATGGTTAAATGTTTTCTTGAATGGAGGCTTTCCCAATTCAAGGCTTCATAGGGCAACGTATGGCATTTTTGAGGAAACTTAAAACATTCTCACTCTTCACAGAAAGACAGAGAAACTGTACAAATCTTTTTTGAAACACACAATTTACCGAATTCTATTGAGGAAGGATATATTTGGATTTATTGAATTCTATCAAGGTTTAACTTAAAACCTATGAGGTCCAAGAACAAGGAAAACAAAATATTAATGTAGTAGGCTCATTCAATAAGCAAACCCAGACTACCAGAATTTTCAAAGAAGAGAAATTAGTCCCTAATGCACTCATCAAAGAGAAGAGCAATGTTCCCTAGTATGTTTTGTATTAGCCTTTCACTTTATCTCCTTTACTAGAATTTTGCTTCTTACCTTCTTTTTATATTTGGTGAGAAATTAGGTCATGACTGCAGACAGGGTTCACACAAGACATGTAAGTCATAAATCTCTCTACTGCAAGTTGTTTTCCATCCTGTTCTCAATTTATTTCTATTTTGTTAATAATAACCACACAGTCTAATTCGGCAAAATAATACGGTACTTGACTGTGACCAGCCTTGAACAGACTCATGTGATGAGCTTTTTAGGAACTGGAAGGAACATTTCCTTCCAGCTTCTCCCAGTTGTGGTGCTGGTGGGTAGCTCAAGCTTACCCGGGAACACACATATTGCTGGACTGCGAGCCACAGACATGGATGCTTGTGTGAGTGGGTCAGGCTGTAGCTCCTACTCTACTCACCAAGCACTGCTATAAAGCCCATCATCCTCCAGAAATTTCCCTAGTGGAGGGGAATAGGGAGGAAGGGACAGGAGATTCTTCTTTTTTTTCTCCCTCACAAATTTTTTGGGCATGGCCCTCATATGTCACAGCCCAGAATGTTTGGTTACTGTTAGCATTTTTACACACTGTTAGGTTCACTTTCAAGTTGAGTTCTATTCAGACAGTAATAACTTGTTTGCAAGCCTTTGCTGAAGAAAAGAGTTACCTCTTAAAACATCAGTCCCACTGGATTATTCAAAAGGGCAGAGGTTTGTTATGTGTATTCTGTTCATGGCCACTCCAGCCAGCAGAAGTATGCCATAGGTCACAAGTCAGACACCACACTTTCGATTTGGCTCTTTGATTCATCCTGACTCAAGAGAAAGAGCACCACTGAGGAAAGCAGGGAACTTCTGTAATTATTATTATTATAGTACACATATAACAAGATATTTAATTTTATTACTAAAAATACTTATTTTAGACTTGGTTCTTGTAGATTGAACCTTTCTAAAAAACTAGTTATTCAGGCTGCCTTTCATACTATGTATTTGGTGTCTCTTTTCTTTATCCCCTTCAGGAGATATGTGGAGGTCCCGAAGAGCCCAAGGGATCCAGAGCTAAAGATGATTCAGGGTGTTGTGGATGGAGGAGGGAGAAAGGATAGATATGCATCAGATTTCTGAAATTTGCCTCTCGGGATGTAACTGTATAATAATGTTTTCCCCATCCCCTGAAACTTATCAAGATAAAAAGTAAATCCTAAATCCTGATGTAAAATCAAGGCCCTCTGTGAAAACGAGAACTGACACCTCACTAAAGACAAGTCAGTTCTGTCGTGACAGAAGCATCTATCTGAAGTATAGAACAAACAGATTCAAATCAATGTCTCAATTAGGAAAAAAAAGGAGTTGGAACAATTTCCTCTGACATCTCTAACCAAAATAATGATTATAATGGGGCAGGATGTACATTTTGAGAGTTTTGCACAGAACTCCCCACCTAGATTGGAAAAGTTTTCCCAATAGAAATGTGTTAGAAATGGATATATTCCTATGAAAACCTCCGGGTTTGCTCCCACCCATTAACATTTTCTGATGAAACCAGGAAAACATTTAATCAAAAAAGAATCCTGTCAACTTCAACTGATAATTAACATCAATAAATTAATATTCATTCCTCTTTACCATTCCTCTACCACCTCCATGTCTGCAGAACAAAGCACTACCTGCAGATGAAGTATAAGGACACAAAATACACCCAGCTATTCTCCCACTTCCATTAGTGTGTCCAGAAAGAAACTACTGTAATTTCTGATCATCATTTCATTCACCTTCCCTCAAGTCTGGTGTCTGAGCTCTCTCAGGCAGCTGTAAGGATACATTAATACCTGAGGCACCTTTTCTTTGTGGAAGAGAGAACTAGAGCAGGAAGTGCAGACCCAAGGCTGGAGAATTAAAGAGGAAGACTCCAAAGATCATCATCATTGCCATACTTCCTCTGCCACCACTGACTAATGGGAAAAGACACTTCTCTTCTTTTCTTTTCTCTTTCTGAATTGTGGGACAGTCCTCTTGATATAAATGGCAGATTTTGTCTGTTTTCAGGTTTTTTGTTTTGTGTTTTTTTTCCAATGTTCAACTTCTGTCCAACTCTACCTGCTTTGCTCCAGCTTGCGTAGCTGATTATGACAAAGTGAGGCAGGTCAGATTGCTTAGAGATGAGGAACAGGAGAAAAGGAGACTGTGAGGAGAGAAAAGGAAAGGGAAAAACACCACTCAGACAAATACCGTAAAAAAACCCCAAAAAAACCCCACAAATGAAAACAAAACAAAATAAAAAAACAGAGCCAAGGTGACTTTGTGGTCATCCTGGGGTCAGAGGAAGGAACAATCTGAGGAAAATAGAGGCAAGGTAGAGAGATGCAGAGTAAACTGCACTGAGAAGGCTATGAGGGGAACGTAGAGTAGGCAGAAGAGAAAATTAAGCAAGGAAGGAGGTCTGCAACTGAAGAACTGAGCAAAGTTACTGGAGGGGCAGAGGTGGAGGCAAAAGCTTGGTGGTCCTAGAATGATCTACCCAAACCTGGGGGAGGCAAAGTGAGGGATGCACATGAAAAGAAACTGGTACAGTAAGGAAATGCCTAATGCTTTTCAGTTCCTCTCCAGGCTATAAACAACCTTCTCTGCTGCTAACCAGCCCTTCAGTACTTTTTATTACTGATATAAATAATTTTCAAACCAGAATGGGCAGGAGATCACTTTGAAACAAAATATGGTATGTTTCTAAAACAAGGGATGCTTCCTGGGAGGTGAAGAAAAGGATGTGGGGGATAAGAAGACTCTGTAAAAGAAAAACAGTTACAAAAGAGAAAGAATAAATATTAAGAGGGACAGGTAAAGATAAAGGGGATAAAGATGAAAAAGATAAAAGTGATTGATGAGAGGAAGAAAGGAAATAGGAACCAAAATAATAAGAATGAGAACAAAGAAAAACAGTAAAGAGAAGGAAGCAGAGAGGAGAAAAACACACATTGAAATGAATATCTGGAGATCTTAATGATCAATATATTTTATTTTACTGAGAATAAATTTATACTGCATCTAAATAGTAGACTGAATCACCATTTACACCTTTCCAGAGAAGGATGTCAAATTTGAGCTTTTGGGTGTTAAAGTCCCCAGACGGATTAAGATCCATTCTCAACAGGATGCCATGTCCCAGCTGCAAAATTAATACTTTCCCCCACTTCAGTGTACATAAAAAGACATTAAATGAATGGAAGGAAACAAATCTGCTCTCAGTTATGCCTCTATTTTTTTATCTGAATTGTAGGATAATTAATACCATGATAATGTTTCACAGGTATAAATAGATTTAAGAATTTGAGGGAATAAAACCAGCTTTACGTTTTTCTTTTCCAATAAGCAGAAGAGGGGGGAAAAAGGAAAGAAAGAAAAAGCAAAGAAATTAATTATGTAGTATTTTCAGTTATCTATATTGCCCATGGCATAGCTATCTGTCATGAACAATGTATTCAGACTTTATAACCCAAATATTCTCCAAACAAATAACACCTTAAAACAGCAAATCAAACAATAGAACAAGCTTTATTCTGTCTTTTCCTTTTCAGCAGTGTACACAGCAAAGGAGACATAGGAGGAAATCAACTGTAAATGGCATCTTCAGTAATGAAGGAAAAAGCTGGATATCCACAAGTCTGTTTCCTAGGCAACAGAATGGAGGGACAATCAGAATCTCTCAATAGCACCCCATTACAGATATTTTCTACACAGACCAGTAAAAGGAAGTAAAAGGTGATTGGAAAATCTTCAGCAAAAATCCTCCTAGAGCACTTTGAAAGCACGGGGGAAGTGAAGAGATAATATACAAAATGGCTGCCTATGTGTAGCTCCTGATTGCAATCATCTTCCAAGAAGAAAGGAGAAGGATGACAGGAAAATCGCACATTTAAAAAAAGGTCCCAGATTTCACCTCTGACTCCAGGGATGGGGGCTGCACTGACAATTATGTTTTATAGGAATATCTCACAAATGGACTTTGACACTGTGTATAGATGGATTATTCTGAAATATAGATTGTAAATTCAGTCTCAGTGTTGTACTTTGGCACCCCACCAACCTAATAGTCCAAAATTGTTAATATGACCTGATGAACCGGAACTATTGTAGAACCACTAATATCACTTCTTTGAATAATTTATAGGATGCACAAAATTAGGCAAATGAAATAAGCACATGCCAAGGGAGTTCACTTTTTTCTGCACTGGGTAATCTCTTAGTACCAAAAGTGGCAGAATATGCTTTATTCGGGAACATACTGGGGAAAAAAAATAGATATGCAAGTACTTAGAGGATAAAAATATTACATAGCTAGAAAGATAAATGAATGAATCTAGATGAGCCATATGGACTTATTCCATCTTTCAATGTTTCAATACTAAGTGTTACAGCTACCCTGGCCATCCAAAGAAATGTTCTGGGTACAACCCAGTTAAGGAAACCTTAAGTGGCTTGTTACCACGTGTGCCTTTCCTCTTCTTTTCTGCCCTATCTCAGCAGATTTTCTTTTTTTACTTCTTCATGTTTGTTTTTTTTTTTTTTTACTCTGGGCCAGAATCCTGATAAACATCAAAGGAGTTTGTGAAGGCTGACCACACCAGTACAAAATCATAGTATAGTAGAATCATAGAATCAGAGTGGCCTGGGCTGGAAGGGACCTGAAAGATCATCTAGTTCCAACCCCTGCCTTGGGCAGCGACCTCTTTCACTAGGCCAGGTTGCTCAGAGCCCCATCAAACCCGATCTTGAACACTGCCAGTGATGGAGGAGCCACAACTTCCCTGGGTAACCTATTCCAGTGCCTCACCAGCTTCAGGGGTCCAATTGTTCAAAACAAAAAGATTGTTCAGCCTGAAGGCTGCAACTAGGTCACTCTCAAGTCTTTTTTCCAGGTTGAACAATCCCAATTCTCTCAGCCTTTCCTCATAGCAGAGGTGCTCCATCCCTCTGATCATCTTGGTGTCCTCCTCCGGACTCTCTCCAACAGGTCAATGTCTTTCCTGTGCTGGGCACCCCAGAGCTGGATGCAGAACTCCAGGTGGGGTCTCACCAGAGCAGAGTAGAGGGACAGAATTACCTCCCCAGATTTACTGGTCACACTGTTCTTGATGTAGCCTGGGACACGTTTGGCTTTCTGGGCTGTGAGTGCACATTGCTGGGTCATGTCCAGCCTCTCATCCACCAGCACCCCCAAGCCCTTCTCAGAAGGACTACTCTCAATCTGTTCGTCCTCCAGCCTGTATTGATTCCAGGGGTTGCCCTGACCCAGGTGCAGCACCTTGTACTTGGTCTTGTTAATCCTCATGAGATTCCTGTGGGCCCACTTCTCGAGCTTGTCCATGTCCCTCTGGATGGCATCCCATCCTTCAGGTGTGTCAACTGCATGGGGAATGGGAAAATTTTCTTAAAATTTTCATTTTTTATCCACAGCTAGAAACAAATACCAGTTCTCATGAACAGTTCTACATTATTGTTTTCTCTGAGATAAAAAATCCATTGGATGGACAAAGAGATAGACAGACAACATGATAGAATGATGGATGAATTCTGGCAAATTAGCTATCCTCTGAAATGAATTTAAAATAACTTTATGTAAGAAAATTTTAGTCTGGAAAAATATTCCAAAACAGTACCCAACTCTAGGAATTCAGCTCAACTTATATGCAAAACTTCCACTATTTTCTATCTTCATTACTAAAAAAAACAAACACTCTTCTTATTTAATCTGAAACAGGTGGTAGAAAAAATAGCATTTTGGCAGCAGTTCTGTCAGCAGCAATGTCACTAAAAATAGACAAAACCAACTGATTGAACCAAACCTGAAGTTCTCTTCTGTCAGGTAAACAGTCCTTCTCTTGAGTTCTCTGGAACCACAAAATCCTCTTTATTTAATTATCTTCTCTCAGTAACTTCTATCTTAGTTTCTTTTTCATCTTGTCTAACAATCCCAAATGTGTTTCTGTTTAGAAGCTTGATATAGTTTTCTGGCATCGCTATGCCAGTGTTGGTACAGCTTATACATGTTAGTGATACCCCCATGAAAACTGTCCTCTTCATCCTCCTGGAGAGAAAATTCATGCCTAGGAAAGTCCTTCAGCCTTTATCATTTCCTAATCTTTCTTGATACGACACAAACTGGATGAAATCTTGAAACTGAAGGAAACAGATTTTCATTGAGAGAAAAAAAAATGTAATTAAACTTACTTTTGGAAGTAAAATAGATGAAATACAGAAATCCATACCCTAAACATGGTCATGGAACATGGAAGAGACTGGCCAAACCACTCATAGCTCCATAAGTAGATTAACTTTCTATAGGTTGTCTCCAGAAGCATAGGGCAGAATAATGATGGCGCAGGTATGACAGCATCCAGAGATTAGGTAGGTGGATTAATAAAAAAAAAATCTAACTAGAAAACACTTGTGCTATGTTCCTGAGAGAAAATCAGAGAAGGAAGCCTTTGCACAGTGAAGCAGCCGGAAAGAAGTCTTGGAAGAAAAGCAAAAGCTTTCAAATACTGTTCCTATTATAAGGGTGAAAAGGACATAATGTGTACATAGGTACATTATTCATAAATAAATAGCTTTGCAGTATGCACATCACTTATTCACTGAAATCATCAATAGACTTCCCTTTAAAACCCCCTCCAAGCTCCTCAAAGCTGGCTAGGGCTCTGTGCAGGAAGGGTAATGCTATTAGTACTGCAGGGAATGGATTTGTTTCCAGTGTACCTGGCAGGCATCTGTACAGACACATGATGACATCAGTCACAGCCAGGACCACACAAGTATATTCACATGGAGCTGTAAGTCTATTGGACAGCCAATGCATATGGTTTATACCCTTCTCCCTCTTAGTCAGGAAAGACTCCAGCTATTTTTAAGCCTGGATATGCATAAGGCCAAATATAAGGATATTCCTTGTGCCAAGAAAGAAAAGGGAATACTTAAATTTTTCAACATGCTTTTCTTATTCCTAGCAGTTTTCTTTTCCCATTGTGCTTACTCACTCTTTCCCTGGAAGAACGAAGGGCCATCTAGAAACACTTGTGATCTCTAAAACTTGGATTAACCTCGACAAATTCACAAAGTTTATTCATTCATGTAAATTGTGAAGTGACCAGCTGGGACAGTCTGGTCACACACACACAGTGGTGCACACTCAGGTTTCCAACACCTGCTTAGATAGAGCAGTCAGGGGACAAAGCCTACAACAAGGAACAAATATTTTCATCAGACAGATTGTGAACCACCTTCAGATTTTCACTCACCTCAAAAATTAAGCAGCAGTGGAGAGTGAGTAAATTCATAATTCTCACAGTTGTCTTGAAGTTAACTTCTAAAATAGAAAAAGCAGCTAAATCCTTTGCATAAATTATTGCCAATTGTCCATCTAGCTTTTGTTACAATAGGAACCGTGACAAAGACCTTGGAAACCATGATTCATGTATTTTCCAGGAGCAACCAAGTGCATCATCCTCTGAAAAGAATATAAAGCAGGAAAGTTTACATTTGTGAAAAATGCCGGCCATTGGCATGCGCTTTTCTCACTTCTATAAAGGAAAGTATCAGTAAAGCAGAATGTATCTACATTGAGGAGACAGTGACTGTCAGTCATTAAATGGTTGCCTCTGGTAGTGTCAGTCTCAGTACTGTATATTACTTGGAGCACCAAAAGAAACCAAAGTGACAGTTTCAACATAACTTCTCCTTTAATAAGGCATAACTGTACAATATGAAAATCCATGCTTTGACTGCTTTTTATTCTCTCTTTTTTTTAAAATGAAATTGAAAATTAAAAAGACAGTGGAGATCATTTAGCTTCACAGAGGATGTTTTTCTTGATACTTTCTCAATGCATAAGAAGTATTTAGAAAGAAGAGTATTAACTGGTTATATTTCCCATTTCTCATTCTCAAGCAAAACCACAGTGATTCTAGGCCACTTATTTTAATTCAAATTCACTTGTTGTGTTACCTCAGGGTTTGGTTTGTTTAATAAAGTGCTTTCATGTAGTGATAGGGAATTGTGGCTTAGTATTTGTCATAAGGCAGCTTGATTTATATCTCTACAGTTCTCCAGAGATTTTGAAAAGATGACTGTAGGATACAAGAATGAAATTACCTGTTGATAAAAACTACTCATACTTTGTCACCAGTCAAATGGTGTAGGCTAAATTAAAAAAAGCTCATATGGTGACCTGCTTACTAAATTCAAAACTATTTCTCTTTGAACCACATCCTCAAAGATTTCTGTTAGAGGTGAGATCCTTCAGACTGGACCCTGTAGAAATGCTTTTGAAGCTTTTAAGAAAGCTCAGAAAGCTCACAGTCACAATGACCCTGCTGAGAGTCCCCCTCAGAGACACTTGATCATCATCCAAATTATATTTTGTTTGTGTTTCTTCCAACAATTAAATTCTGGATAACTTCTTCTGCTCTGATTTCTAACTTCTGATATTCCAGAAATTGAATAACTTTATAACATTGTAACTTCCCACCAACACATTCTACTCCATAGACCCTATAAATTAATGAACATTAGAAACTCTTCAGAACTGACTCTGACTTTTCTTCCTCAAGAATTCTTAAGCTAGCCTTGTATTTGTATTTTGAGGTGTCTACTTTAGTACACATTACACATAAACACAAGTGAACACTCCTCCAAATTAAATAAATTAGTAGCTGCTGTCTCTACATATAGGGGCTTAGTCTTTTTATGTACATTTAAGACTTCTGTCTTAGCAGTTTTCAGGATCAGCAGCTGATGAATGGACATGCACAGTGCTACATGGGTTCTCGGTGCATGGGGGGCTAGGTCAGCATTGCAATGTGTGCACAGATCAAATGCTGGGAAGGCAGCTCTGACAGAGTCTGTCTTTGGCATCAGAGCATGCTGCTCTGTGTTTGTTAATGAGACTGGAGTTCTCGTGCAGCGCTAAACCTTTTGCCAGATGGATGTGCCATAGCTCCGACAGATCCCGGGGCAGAGCTATTACCCAAACACGGGCAGAATCAGTGGCTTTTCCAGCAAGTGGCAAGACTAATAAAACCATCTGGCTTTTCAGAGCCCAGCAGAGCAGTGGCTTTTAGGTTTATACACAGCAGTTGCCTGTTTTCCAGCACAACTCTTCCTATTATAGAAAGCTGTCCTGATACTTTCTATGAAATTAAGATACAGACTTTTTGCACATCTCATTGTGATCCTTTACAGAGCAGATTTTCTGAAAGTTTGTCCAAATCTAGGACAATAACTACGTGATTGCAAATCATTCCACAGCACTGTTAGTGATTATACCTCTGAGTCACAGACAAATACAGCCAGGACAGAAACTAAGCCATTGACTAGTTGGAGCCCAGAGTGTCAGATCTGTATAACAGTTCATGAAATACTGTCAGAGCAGACTTCTGAAAGATAAACAAAAATTGCATAGAGTAGCGAAGAAAAAGAGTGGCAAAATTAACCTTTAAAAACAGAACTGAAAATCAGATACATAAGATATTACCAGCTGAGAAGCAAAGTCCTCCAACAAGATTGGTACTTAATCACAGCAGTCTTTTGATTTTGATTATAGGACAAAAGCTATAAAAACAAGTCCTGCCTTAGAAGTTTGAAATGTTTCTCCCGAAGATCTTAGTGTATATGTATCTCATTTGATATGGATTCTGTAACTGTATGTCGGTCTAATTTCAATCTGTCATAATAATCATAAAAGGAATCTATATAATCAAATTATTATTATGCTAGATGAGAGTAGAACTTTATTTAGGCTAAAGCCATATATATAACTATGTTCAATTCTATAAATTTTAAAACAAAAAAATGCCAGATTTTCATCCACACATCGCTGACTCTGCAGAGCCATGGTAGGTGAACTATATATGTTTCGCACACTGATTTGAAGAAGAATGTCTTTTACACAGACTGACCATATTTAGTACAATGATATGCAGGCAGACAACATTGTCTGAGAATAGAAAATTTGGGAACCACCATTTGGGGTGTAAAACTACCAGACTAAAAAAATTACCTTTTCTAAAAGATAAAGGTTTAACTCTAATTGGATTTTTAATCCTGAATTTAGCCTGGCTTAGAGAAGAAAGCTGTTTGAGATGACTGCCAGAAGTTTGTTCCAAATTAAATATTTCTGTGGTTTGATACTGTGAATGATCCTGTGAATGCAAAAGCTCTACCACAGTCTTTCGAACACCATGGAGCTGTGAGAACACGACTAAAGTCCAGATGTGTTAGATGCCAAAATAACTGCTACGCAACTTTGGAAAATGAAACCTAAAATAGGAATCCTGCAGCTGTTTCCAAGCTATGTCTACCATTAAAAAAATAAGACCATAAAACTTTCCTAGCCATGCATATGCACCCAGAGCATTCCTGCTCTTTCCTGGTTGTAGTCAAGGGACTCTGCTTTGACCAACAGAGAAAAGCCATCAGCATTTGCACACAGTTCCAGGAAGCTAAAAAAGGTTCTTTGGGGAACCTGACATAACCTGTGAATTACTAAATAGATCATTTTATACAAATTTTCTTCTCATTAATTGAGAAACTTAAAAAAGACTGACTTAAATATATTTCTCAATATTTATTAACTGGAATATTTTTACTTTTCTTCATGGTCATTCTCATTCTTGAAAATCTGAATTGGATCTGTCTTTGTTTGCAGGTCATATTTTCGAGCATGACCTTAGCACATTTGTATTTGGAAGCTGCAATTAAACATTAGATAAGTTATGTGGCTTTAAGGGATTGGTTGGTTTCTAGTGAAAATCCTTGAAAAGTGGATTTTTTAACACAAGTGGATTTACCTGAAGGGTAGATTTAGGTCCCTGCCAGTACCTCCTGGCACAGAGCACACAAATTCACGAGATGGCTACAGATGTGCAATTCTCCTTAAGTGAGGAAAGTGTCTGCTCCTGAGTGTCATGTGACTTGAGCATCCCAACCTGGCTCTGGCTGCCAGTTCTTCTTCTGCTAAAAGCTGAAGTGTTTTGTCTGTTAAATTAGAACATGTATAACTTTACAAGTCTTTCTTCTTTCTTTAATGTTTCGCTTCTGCTCTTCAACTGGTTCAAGCAAACATCTTTCGGATGATTCTCACTAGATTCTTATTTACACCTCTTATAGTTCTCATTTACCATGTTTCTAAAATTAAAAATAAAAGAAGTTATATCTGAGCTGATTGCAACCTCAAATAATCTGAACTGGCAATCATCTCAAAGGTAATTATTCAAATCTGCTGTTCATACCCCACGGTTCTGGTGCAAGGTTATTCCTTCCTGACAGGCACTTCTAGATTCATTCAAATCAGTAATAGTAAAAATTAAAATTCTAGGGTTTTTTTCTGCTTCTTTCAGCTGATCTCTATGGTTTCTCTATTTGATGGTAATTTAGGTCATTTTTCTCTTTTCCTATAATTTTATTGCTTTCACAGGTAAGAATATTGCCATTGTTATTATTTTTCATTGCTTTCCAAGGCTAAAATGCACACCTAGGTTTCACTGATACTATGGCTAGGCTTCAATGATACTGTATTTATTTGTTGAATTATGTATGTCTTTAAAAAAGAGGCTTGCTCTAAGTGACCAGGAAAATAGAGACCTCCCACGGTAATTCCCAGATGTCATTCAGTAGCCTGTAATCCCTCATTCTGAAATTGAAATTTCTGGCTGCTCTCCCAGACCACTAGTCATCACCCAAAGAGGGAGATTCAGAAGTCAAGTGATGCCAGAGGGTTCAAGAAGATCGATGCAGTGCAGTGAGCCCTGGTAGCCCAAGCTGTACAGATACTGACAGTGTTGGCTCTTCCAACCATTGTGTTTCCAAAGAGTATTGACAATACCCATTGTTTTTGCTTCTGTCTCTAGTAAAGTCATAACAATTTTCCACAAAAATAGAAGTGTCAGAGGGGAATAAAAAGTTGCTGGTTTACAAAGAAACAAAAATATTCAAAAAAGCATTCAACTCTCAGCCCTTCATTCCGTCCTCTGTCACTCAGGAAAGTCAAAGTTGCCAAGTGACAGCAAGGGGTTCATGTTCCTTGGGATCCTTTTGACTTTGCAGCATCTCTGCTTGCACTGGCATCACATTCCTCGCATCACTATCAAAGGTGTGAACTAAATAAGAATTTATTTTCTGACAGAAGCATCTCTTAGATGAAAGGGTCCCATATTAACCTTTAATATGTCAGTCTTGCTATCCCCTGTGTCTTGGTGGCTGATAGGATTATGAGTAGCATTGAAAGCTACCACTAAAATCCTTCCTCTCCACGAAGAGCAAGACTGACATGGTTTCCTTCTCCCTGACAGCACCCTTCTTTGCTTAGAGAGAGTGGCTGAGAGCTGGGCTTTGTGTGGACAGAGTGTACAAATGCATTCCTGATGAAGAAAGTAGGGAGCAAGGAAAGAATTTAGCCTGAATCACAGTTCATTTCCTGGCCATCTCCTGGGGCAGCGCTCACACATGCTACCCTTTATTTAAGAGAGACTTAGAGACTTCAGCCTCACATGTTAGTCCTTTATTCAGAATAGCAAGATCACAGCCAAAAGCAGTATGAGATAATAACAGGTATCGCATGCTGCTTGTGGTTTCATAGTATCCAAAGTCTGCCAGACTAGTTGGATTATGGGCATTTTTAAGTTAATAAAACCAATTTGTTTAAAAAGAAATTACCCATTTGGCTCTTGTTGATCATCCAGTTGGTCTTATTTTTCCAAGAGGCAGAACACATCTGCAACTAATTAGTATATTAGTTGGAGTGCCCCTGCACTGCTGCATTACAGTTCCTGTACACAGCTTGAAATTATATGCAGGACGTAAACTCTTCTCTCATTCTGTTGCAAACCAGAAGTTTTAGTAGAACCACAGAACCTAAGAGATGGGTGAGAAAGAGGGGACAGAGTGTGGGGGGTGGATATCAACAGGATTTGGCTCAGCTCTTTAAGCTCAATTAGGTTATTTTTGTATTAAAGGTAGATCTTGGTTTCTGACATAAAGTAAAAAAAAAAAAAAATCTCTATTTTAATGGAATGTAATTTAGGCTTCAAATGATCATAAATAGAGCACCATTAGTACAAAAGAACAGTACATTACTGGCTCTGCGCTTGCATCTGCCTTCTCTTCATCTTTCCTAATCCTGCTGTGGTAATCAGAGACACATAAATATCAATTAAAGACACAATTAATACAATTAAACTAAAGCAATGAGCTCCTTCAATGGTAATTTTATTTAACCCTCTTATTTATGGTATAACCTCACTCTCTCTTTCCAAGTATCCTGGCCAGCCCATGAGCGGTCACTACAATTGCTCCAGGCTGAAGATGGACAGCAGTCACAGATCCCATGGCTGTGCTGAGGGATGAGCAGCATAATGATAACAAGAGAATTTAAGAGATTTGTAGGATGAGGTAAGCTTCAGGCTTCAGAGTGCATTTAAACAGAGGAGGTTGAGATGATAGAAATGAAAGCCTATAGGAGTTCAGTAGGGGATAAGAAAGAGTTAGAGAGGTGAGTGACTTCCTTGCATCAGGTGGGCCTACTGAGTCTGGGATATGACCTGACTGCCTTTCCAGCCAGGACAGCAGCATGCTGTGAGTTCTACACTGAACATGAATATGAATATGAGTATGAATATGCATATGAATTAAAAACAGTGGGAAGATGCCCTGAATGGTTGAGACTTCTAACAACGTGGAGGTCTAAACAAACAGCTTTACTATATGATCATGCAATCAGGATGCATGAGCAAAAGAAAATACCAGAAGGTAACATCATTTCTGACAACAGCAGGTGCTAAAAAACTTTGGGAGCAATTCAGATGCTTACACTCAGGTGCTTTGTACCATTTTAGACACTGTAGGATGATCATTCCAAGGGTGATCATTCCACACTGAATCATTCCCTTGGTATTTTTAATATGTTTCAATCAATGGTGAAGGAGGCCAAGAATGAAACTGCTGGTATGGTTACAAACCCAGTGCAGCTAAGCCATATATCGTGGGCTAAAAACTGCTACCTTACACACCCAATCTAGGTCTTCCAGAAGTTATCACAGAAACCAGAAAAGTAATTCTTTCTTCCAAGCCCAGAGGAGAGGTTGTAAATGTGTCTGTCCACAACAGAGGAGACCCAGAAAGAAAAAAATTACCTACTTTTCCACAGAAGACCAGGAGAAGCAGTGTGGTGCATATAGCATCACAGGAAGCAGAGAATTAAAAAGCGTGTATTTTTGGAGGGACGTAAGTGTGAAGATGTTTATCTTGCTCTAATGATTGGTTTACAATAACAGGTTTAGGCTAAAAGGTCTGACTTTCAGTTAGCTTACAATTTGTAAGAACTCTCCCACCAAAGCAGTACCACTTTGCTTTAAATTACAGATATCAGAGGCCACATAGTTTTAATGTTGTTCATTTTTTCTTTTCTCTACTTGAAAGAAGATTATGTGAAAAGCTGTAACTTTGAAGGCTCCAGTGTGAGGCAGCTGGACCAGCTGTGCTCCACAGAGGTTCATGTTCTCCAGGGCTGGCTGCCTGGAAAGCTGCCACTGCAGGAAGCCGACCTCCATCAGGCTCCTCGCCTCTGAATGGTTACTGAACATGAAAAATGAAACCAAAATCTTGTTCCTTTTGGTTAGATGAATTTCCTGATAGGTGTCAGGAAATGTCTGAAATGTAAAGTAAACTGTTGTCCTTTCTTTTCTCATAGTTTTCATAGTGAACTGTAGCAGACAAGAATATTTAAATATTTTTATAATTTCTTTTCTTTCTTCCAGTTCCCACAGGTATTCTCATAAAAACAGGGCCAAAATTCATTCGAACAAGACTTCCTGTTCTTTACATGCCACCTGACATGCATTAAATTGTGCAAAGCAGCCCATGTTTGATTCCATATCTAACTGATTTGTGCTAAGTGTTGGGTCATGCATGCCAGAGTCTATCAAATGCAGTGGTTTGTTTCTTCCTAAATTAAGGTAGTCTGGGAAGATTGAACACAAGAACAGTAAATTGATTCTGGTAACCCACTGTGGGCATTTCCATAGAAATCCGCTTAACCTACGTCTTTGGATTCATCTAAGGAATTCTAAAATTACAAACACCCATTCAGTAGGATGGGGAAGAAAGAACATTCAAAATGAAAAGGTGATAAAGGAATATTTCAGCTGCTAGTTAAAAATAGCACCTGCCTCACCCAGCAGCTATTTGTTTGATGGGAGAAATGGATGGAGCAAAAGTCAAAAGGAAAATTTTTCCAGGACTACATTATAATTATTCAATCAGTTTTTACTTTATGAAATGAAGATTTGCAACATGCGCCCCAATTGTGCCTGTACACTTCTTGTCTGGAGTGGACAAGGTGTGATCAAGGGAAGACAGAAGGACAGGAATGGCATGAACCATGCTTCCATCGAATTCCGAGGTTATTATCTTGGTCTTATTAATGAAACACACATCACACACAGAAAAAAAAAAAGTAAAAATACCAAAGTTATCTTTCAGAATTTTATTTTATTCTGCAAAACTTTATTCTTTCGTCTTCTTCCTTATACACATGAGACTGTATACATTTTTAAAAACTGGTTGGCAAGACATTAATAGAAAGTTGTGGTTTGCAATTCTATATTTAAAATTTAATGTCTTAAAATTATATAATTTTTTTGCTGTTCAATCCTTCCTAGCTTCAGAGCAATCCACCTAATGAGAAAGAATGGTTTTAATTAGTTTTAATAGCACTGGAATTTATACATAGCCTTAGTGTATGGCAATTGCATTGAAATTCCCTGACCACAAAAGTAAAATTAGGAGGTACAAACCAGAGGTTAAAAATAAGATAAAAGTGACTGTGTACATGTCTGATTTGTTTCTATTAGCAACAATGATGCTTCAATTTTGAGGGTTTTCCTGTTAGTTGAAGTCCCTGAAAAATGCATGGAATTAAAGAGCAAGATAAGATTGACTTTCTTGTCCAGTAATCCTGTGAAGAAAAAATTGTTATGATAACTCACCATTGACAAAATCACGTACTCTTAGTGGGAAAAAAGTAAAAAAAGTCAAATCCAGGCTTTCACAATGTATAGGAAAGGAAGTTCTATTTGACCTGGTCAAATATCTTTTTAATATCTAAGAAACAAATCAGTGACTTTAACTGCATCAAGGTGGACTAGTGGATTTCATTACATTTTGCTTTCATCACTATCAGAAAAATTTCACCCTTTAATAAAAACACTGTTATATCATTTTATTATTTCCAGGAGCTACTTATTTTCTAATGGCCATATTTCAGGATTGAATTTAAAATCTGCTTTTCAGTGAAAAATTTGACTAGCATATCTAGCTGCACAAAATCTTTGCAGTGTTCATATATATCCTAGACTACCTGGCTGCTCTCTAGGAAATGCTTTCATTATTTGGCTGGTTTATCTCTGCCTACAGATGTTCTGGGTTATGGACCTTTTGAAGAAGGAATCTTTAAGTGCAACCAATGTAATATGACTTTGAGGGCTGTTCTAGTTTGTAACCATGCAGGATACTGGACCTGTAGGAAACATAACCCAATAAAACAAATCAAAAAATCCAAACCAAACCCAAACAAAAAACTGCCACCAAACACAAACCCAAAACAAACAAAACCAAATAAAAAAATAAACCCACTACAATCTGCAAAAAAAAATCACAAAGAAACTTTAAAGATTAAATAATTAGTGTTTTTTTTATTTCCTGGTGAGTACTGTATCTGATGTAGATCATGCAAGTAGCCCATTCATACAGATCTGCTCTTTAGTTGAGTGTTGCAATTATTGTTGTCGTTATTAGTATCATGTTGTTGTTGTTGTTATCAACTAGAAATATAATCCAAAGCTCCCTAAAAAATGCAAGTTCTAGAGAAGCCTGCAGCTATTTGCAAATTTCCTAAATTTATTATTGTTCGGCAAAATAGAACTGTCAAATTTTCTCTCATGGTCTAGTAATTATAGCAGTATCTTAGAAAAAAAATGGCTTAAAATCATTGCTCTACAGAAGACTTGAATGTGAGTCTCCAGGTGAGTATTTTAAACATTGTTACTACAGAGACCAGTCCTGTCTTCTTCTTTTGGTGTTGAGCATAAGTGATGGGGTTTAGTTGCTTATTGTCAAAGGCTCTGAAACCAAACAGACATCAAACTGTTTCCCTGTTGCTTGCAGTTATCCAAGTATTTCTTAGATTTATTTTAGTGGCAGAAGGTTAAACTCATAAAAATCCAGAGAGATGACCCAAGATGGCTGCTTCTGGAATGTTGCAGACTGTCCTGACTGGGTAAGTGAATGGTTTAGTTCTGATGGTTTGTAGCAATATCAGGAATGTCATGTAAAAGTGGCTTATAGATACGGATGTAGATATGCATATATATATATATACTTATATATACACACACACAAATGTATGTGTATATATACAGATAGATAGATAGATACATATATACATACACACACACACATACATATATCAAAGGAGGGAACATCAATTACCTGTGATAATCTGGCTGGAGAACATCTCCACAATGTTCAGGTGTGGTCTATGCCTGATCTGCCCTATGTTCAAGACAGGGCTAAGAGAGAAAAATAGAGAAAGTTTGCATCTCCCGCCAAGTTGTTACAGCAGTTACCCAAATTTGGTTCTTATTGAATTCAAGCATCTTTTCCCTGTATTGGGTGTGATAGTACTCTGATGCTGCCTGGTGCACAATACTATAGCTTAATGTCAAGGTATTCATTCTCAGTAATCCTTGCTCCACATAAAAGCTCTGTTACCTTTCTGACACAGACAGTTCTCCCAAGTGAATTAAATCTGGGTTGTTGGTTCCTCAGTGCCTACATGGTCTTGTCATGTTGGCAACCAGAATTTCATACTTGGGTTGGGGACTCTAGGAAGCATATCTTTTGTCCATGGCAAAATAATAGTAAAATTCTCTTGTGGATCAAGAGGAAGATTTTCAAATGTGAAAATGTCAATTATTTATCTAACTCTAGCTGAAAGTCTACCCTTGAGATGCCGCATTATGAAACATTTTCCATTAACAAAAATAAAAATACGACATAAAAAAGTTTTATTCCTACTAGTAACTTTTATATACTAAATGTTTTTAGGCACTTTAGTCAGTGGGAACTATTTCCAGTGGTCTTATAAGCTATAATTAAGTGACCTTCAAAGCAAGGCAGAGAGGTCCTAAATGACTTTAATCCTCTGCAAAGTTTTATGGGACACCACCACTCAAGTTTTAACAATGAGGACCACTGTCAGACTGAGAGAAGAGTTTGACAGCAAATTGATAGTTCATCACTGTTGCACAGTCTGTTCTCCTCCCTGTTGACAGAAGTATTTTAGTCTTCTGAGGTGCTGATTTACAATGCCTTACTGCTGAATACACCAGCAATTCTACACTCATTTGCTAAATTTCAATATTTCAGCTAGTATTTTCCAAAGAGTTAGTGTTATATACACTGTAACCCATAAGTGTTCTATAATTTTATGAGCTATATGAGAAACGTTAGTCCCTACATGTCCATATACAAACTTACTAATCTTTGCCCTTGCATGTCTTTGAGTTTTGATGCAGAAAGACTTTTGTCTCCAAGTAAACAAGTCAGGGAATTAAGATAATGCTTACCATTTCAGATGCCATTACAGTCAGTCTTCTAAAGAAGAATAAAGCCCTAAAAGATGCTAGTGGCTTCAGTATTTTTGTGCTGCTTGGATATTACTTTGTGGGATAATGATTGCTGCTAATAACAAACCAGTGTTCCTTCTCAGCCTTAATAGTTCTTCAAAAGCATCTAGGAAAAAGCCTAGGGAGCACATTTACCATTTTTGAAGCTGGTGTATAAAATAAAAATTTTGTGATGATAGTTCTTTTTTTCTTACATATTCTTATTTCTGAAACAGTTTAACAAGCACCTTGAGACTCTTTGAATACAGTCCCTAATCCCAGCAAATGTCTAAGCTGCTCGACCAATTCCGAAGTCCCTTGGTCTGTAATTATCCTTCCATGACTTGCTTCAGCTAAAAAGGAGAGACACATAGCAAAAGAACATCATCTGTCATTTATCTGAAAATGTAAACCATGTACCATAACAAGGGACTATTAAATATATTAAACAGTGCGATCTTCAAGGGTAACAACAGAGTCATCTTTACAACACAATTCTGAAAATGGCCTTTTGCATTAAGGGACATCTATGGCAAAATTTCTCCTTTGAATACTCTACATTGTTTTTCCAGCCTCTAGTACACCACAAATAGTGTTACTTATGTGCTTACAGAAGTAAGCTCTTACTCCTGACTTCAGTTCATTTAACTGGGAAATCATTACCCTTTTCCAGGCCAACAGTTGGCAACCAGGTCCTCATTCAGGCTACGTGATGCTTTCTGATGTTATTTAGTTACACTGAATTGCTTTTGCTTTCATGGTAAGCCTTGTGTCTTCATCTTTTATATATCAGCATTAGGATCCAATTCTATAGGAATTATGAAATCTAGTGTTAGCTTTAGGAGAGTGCTTAAGTCCTCGCCTAACTTTAAGCTCATTAGTTCTAAGCATTGTGCTTAGGACCAAACATATGTTCAAGAACTCTATTGAGTCTTGGTGATAAAGCCTTCAACACTTAGTAGCTAAATTGACTCCAGGAGCTTAGCTTCATCAGGACTGAAGAAAAGAGCTCTAGAACAATACTGTCAGATTTCTTCCCAGATTTTGCCCAAAGTTACCCTGGATAAGGTGTGTCAATTCTGTTTCCCCATCCGAAGGAGGTGGTTCCACCCCTCTCTGCTCTTGTGAGACCCTACCTGGAGTACTGTGTATAGTTTTGGCACCTCCAGCATTAGGACATGGAACTGGTGGAGCAAATCCAAAGGAGGCCCATGAAGTTGATAAGAGGACTGGAGCACTTTCCCTGTGAAGACAGATTGAGAAAGTTGGGACTGTTCAGCCTGGAGAAAAGAAGGTTGTGTGGAGCAATCTTCCAGTATCTAAAGGGGGCCTACGGGGAAGCCAGAGAGGGACTCTTCATCAGGAACTGTAGTGATAGGATAAAGAACAATGGGTACAAACTGAAAGAGGGAAAATTTAGGCTAGATATTAGGCACAAATTCTTTACGGTGAGGGTGGGGAGGTACTGGAACAGGTTGCCCAGGAAGGTTGTGGATATCCCAGCACTGGCAGAGTTCAAAGTCAGGTTGGATAAGGCCTTGAGCAATCTGGTCCAGTAGGAGGTGCCCCTGCACATGGCAGGGGGGTTGGGATCAGATGATCATTTAGGTCCCTTCCAACCCTTAACATTCCATGATTTTATAATCTTTTAAGGAGAGCTAAGAATATATATATATATATATATATATATACACGCGCACACACACACACATATGTATGTACATTGCTCAGTATGTATAATTAAATCAACAATGTATATGATTAATCCTCTGCTGTATTGAGCAAAAGCAAATCCAATGAGAAATATATATGCCTGAGACTAAAATGACTTGTTCCTTTCTTTCATTTATTATCTATTATTGACAAAATACAGTTGTTCCATACTAGCATAAGGATTTTCTTTAGATCTTAAAGGATATTACAATTATGGATAATAATAGAACTGACATTTTACTGTTCAAGCTGGTAGCAGAAATTTTGTAGTTATCACTAAGGAATTTAGAAGCAAGGAATGGATACATCCACTTATAAATACTTGAAGTCATGAAATACTTCAGTCAATCTTGAGTCACATTCCAAATCTTGGAACATTATCTTTACACATTACAGCCAAAGTCACAGTTGAAGTTGATGTCACTCTGCTAGATAAATGAGCTAAAAATTAATTCATACTCTTTTATTTAGTGAGATTTGTTTTTCAAGAATCTAATTCAAAGAGAAGTGGACATTTGAAATATGCCCTTCTCTCCCACCCGTTACTATAATTGATGTAGATTGAATTAGAGCTCCAATCTTATCAAAACACTCCTAGCAGCTCTTGTTGTGATACAAACATTGGACAAAGTTACTACAGAATCATTGCATCTTAGCAGGAATGTTAAAAATAAATCTGTTCTTTCTGTTAAGTGTGACCTTGATATTGAACAATGAAAATGTGCTAAGTGACTGACCAGAATAGCAGTGAGCTACCACTTAGCAATGTATTAGACATGGCTAACACTGAAAATGCATAATAGTGGCCAAAATATTATTTAGAAGAGATAGAAGCAAAGAAAATGGTCTTTAGAAAAATCAGAAGAGCTTTACGACTTCACTTGAGGCTAGAACAAGACCCAACTTCAGAAAGAAAAGTAGAACATATTTCTTATAGTGATCCCAAGTATTGACAAAGGGTACAAAAGAGGCACAAGATAGGATTCAAGGTATATGTTTGTCTTGATTTCATGTAAAATAACCACACTAGGGTCATATCAACAGCAAGAGGGAAATTAACTCCCTTTATTGTTTCAAATATTGTTGTTGGGTCACTCTTCAACATTGTATACTGCGTTATTTTCTTCCTCTTTGATCCTGATTCAGCTTTGATTGAAGATAATGCAAACCAATGAAAACTGGATCAGGCCGGGGTGTTATTAGCACCAAATTTCCTCCTTTATTTGCAGCTCCCACTATGAGCACAATGAATGCTTCCTCATCACTTTGCAATTTGAGGGCACCCATCTGTTAATTTGCTCCCTAGATGCTGTTTCAGGATGTTATTGCTGTTTCATGCAGCCTGTCATTTCAGAGATGCTCGACTTCATTTTGGCATCTAAGGAGCTAGGGGAGCCTCTGGAAGCTGTGGAGATTCAAAAACAGAAGAAAGCCTGAGGGCAGGGAGTGTGGTTTCTGGGCAAGCTGGAGTCAGTCAAAGGATGTGGTTTTGTGGGTGGAAAACAAGTTGGATGGAGCCCAGGAGATGGTCCTTCATAAATAGGTCTCAAAAAAATCAGAGCCATGGCTAGTGATAGTGATCTAGTTTTGATGCCGTTGCAAACTTAGGCATAGTGGTGCTGGTTTTGTACCAAAGAAATTGCTTAGTAAAGAAAGGAAGAATTAGTAGCAGAGGGATCCTCTTTCATGAAATAATGAATAGAATGAGTTGGCCAAAAATATTTCTGGAACAAAAATCAGGCTTTCTGGGATCTCAGAAAGCTTAACAAAATCAGTGTTTGAAATCTGTATTGGAATAGAAGCTTCAAGTAAAATGAATCCTGAGCAGAAAACGCAGTAGAACTTAAAAGATAAAAAAGTCACAGATGTCTAAAAAATGCTGTATCAAAAGAAAGTTAACTCTTTCAATAACAGGATACCTTCCCTATGCCCTGGCTTAAGAAATAAGCACATGCGTTTTCTCACCTTTTTATATACTAAAGCTGCCTGGTTATCTTAAAATTATGATTTCAACAATAGTATAAACAATCAGGCAATGTATTTTATTTAGAGAAGACATGGCACTTAAAAAAGAAATGAAAGCAGTAAAAAATAACTGAATTTGTAGTGTCCACTTTTGGTCATCCACATTAATTGCATGTGTGTGTATTTGAATCAATTAAATGAAGGCATCCCTTCCTTCCAACACAGAAAATAATTAGGTAATATATTAAAAGTAGATAACCTTGTTTGCCTCCCACTCAACCTTTCTTCATCATTCTTAATAGCAAACATATAGCTATTGATTGGTTCATTTTAAATGCTACTAAGGTAAATGCCGTACTGCTTTGAACTGATGAAAGAATTGAACAAAGACAATCATAGTAATTGTGGTATGTTGAGGAATGCAGATCACAAGGACTGAATACAAAAAAAATGCCCAATGTAACCTTTTCTTTCATGTAAAATATCACAAAAGAAAGAAAATATGTGTACAGGGCAGTCAGAGAAATTTAACTTAACTCAAGGCAGACCCCTCTTATCTCTTTTGTTCTGCCTTTGTAGTAAGGACAGCAACTTCATTCTAAATCAATACATTTTCTCAGGCAACATGATTCTATTATAAATCATCATTTGCACAGTGTGTTTCTGCTAATAAATCTGCAGCTAGAAGGGATAAAGAGGAAACTGGCTAACAATAAACTGTGCTGTTAAACTAGGGCAGAAACAATTTGAAACACAAGGTTATTATTGAAACTTGTATCAACAATATGCTCTCAATATCAACTGTTGTGGAATTAAATGTATCTTCTACTGCAAATAGCTGTTTATAAAGTTCAAGTTGATGCTCAAGACAAAGAAAATGCTGAACCCAAACTATTCATGAAGAGATGAGATTTAATGTATATAATTTAGCTACAAACTGGTCAACTACATTTTGAGCAAATTTTTCAATAACTTCATGTAGCAAGGCAAAATTTGACACAAATACATATTTTGTGGATTGGATGTAAACCTAAGGAATTGATTATCCAATAGTCTAAAAATTTCCTTTGAAACCTCAAGTACATGCTCAATATAATCAGTTTAAAACCTAAAAACCCCAAACTGGGTAAAAAAAAAGGCTGATGATAGTATAAACTATTGAAAGTCCACAGAATCTGGAAGTTTGGGGATCACACATTTCTATCTGAAATGGAAACAGTGCTTTCAAATATGTTTCCATCTTTACAATTCTCTGTGTGTGTCATCGTTGTCCATCTTTACAATTCTATGTGTGTGTCATCGTTGTCCCTCCCCTCCTCCTGCCAATTAGGAATCTAAAATAAAATTGCTAAATCTTAATTTAAGAAAAAGTTTACCAAAATACAACTGAAAACTATATTTCGCTGGCTTTTAGTGACATCTGAACTCAAAATTGCTGGCAAGAACACAAAGAAATATGTGAAATTAACTGGATGGTTCAGAAACTCCAAAAATGGGAAGAGATAGGTACAAGTCCTTGGAATACACTAACTTCTCTTTTGCCTTTGAAAACCACTCTTGTAGGCTAATGTTTGAACCATGCCTCTTCTCCAAAATAAATTCCCCTTTAGACGTCTTCCTTCCTGATTGTTACTGCCCTCACACTCGCATGCTTCCAGAACTATGAGCAAAATTATGCGACAACCAAGTACACCACAGCAGAAAATGTAACTTCTGAATAAATGGGTCCATTTGCCTTCAAGTTCAGCATTTTTCAAACTTAGGTTAGTAGAGACATTTCTTCTTTCTGAATCTGAATAGGCTTAGGAGGTTGCGTTTTATTTAAATCTTGGAAAAAGTCTTCTGTCTTTGTCTTTCAATCTGTCAGTAATACAACAGTGAGCGTTATAAAGGGGGTGCTGCTTAAGAAAAGACCACATTTGGCCAAATTTATCCACGTAGGTAAATGGTATTTTGCAAGTAAACAGAATGTATTCAGTTTTCTTCATTAAGACTCCTATAGTAGTCAGTGAGCAGAGGTCCTAGATTTATTTATTAGTGTTAACACTAATTCAGCACACTTCTGGTTTGTTCAGACACTAGGAAAACTCTGATAATTTTGTGCCTAATGTCACCGTGTCTGCCTGAAAAATCTCTGTGTCAAGGAAATTCTGTGCAACCCCTACAAACAGTTTCTATTTCCTTATTCAGGAACTGAACAATAGAAGTTCAGTCCTGGGCCAAATATTGCCCTCACTTGATAAATTTGTTAATCACCTCTCACATCTTGTTGATTCAGTGTCAATCAAAGGCAGCGCTACTGCTCACATACTTGCAGCTGAATTGTAGCTCTAAGCATATGCATAAGTGCTTTTTTGGACAGATGCCAGTTGCTTGGGTCCTTGCCATGTCAGGCCCCTTGTGAATACATTTTTCTCACATGAACAGTGTTTTCAGGACCAGACTTGAATCTTTCAGCATATTGACAGCTATGCAACTCGGCACAGGTGAGTAGGAGCTCTCCTATGCTGAGCATATTTCACTTCTTCCTGTGCACAATGTTGAGATAGGACCTACAGATATCTCAGGATTCAAAGGTCAGAGAGACTGGAAAATCTATCTCCAATCGTCTATGTTACCACTAAATATTCCACAGATGCAAGAGAAAATGTATTTGAGCACTTAGAGGAAGAAGCTAGGCATGGAGATATTAAAATGGAGAAAAAAATGTGCAAAAAGTAGTTTGATGAATAATTTAAAAATTGTCTGGGTAACATAATTTATTAGGCTAATATCAGGTTAAATCTTTTTCCTATACTCAGACTATCTTACTGTGGTTGTGTTGGCAGTAAATTAAAAATTTATTAATTATCTAGAACCTTACAGGTTTTGTTTCATGTTTTCTGATAATTTTTGATGGTCTGACAGCCTCGTCTGAGATTCTGAGCAAACCAATCCAGATCACTTCCCACACCCTATGTGCAGTAGGACTGCACTGGACTCGTGCATATTGGTATACTGCCACCAGCAAGTCTGATACACCACAGAACTGATCTACACATGCTCCTAAGAGATGCTCAAGCATTTAGTCATGTCAGTCACTAGATCTATGTGTTTTGAGAATTGCACCTATGGGCAACACTATGTAAATAATGCATAAATAATGGAAGGGACAATTAAATCTAAGATCGTAGATCTAGACCCTGAGGAACGGGGTCTTTGAACTTCTAGCAAAACATTCATATACATATTTCCCTAATGTAACCTGCAAACTTTAAGATGTTTTGTATGGACAAAGGTTGAGGAATTGCCTTTGTTGCTAAATCCTAGGTAATGGATAGTACAAGCCATCCATTCTGTTGGTGGAACAAGAGATCAACTTGGGCTTCAACTGAGGCATGAATATCATGTTCTTTTAGAGGGAAGACCCATGTGATATGAAAAATGCAGAAGAAATGGCTTTGGGGTTTGAATGATTACTGAAGAAAAAGATTACCATCTTGCCAAATATCCTCCTCTTAGTATCCTCAACTTTTATTCAAAATTCTGTAAAATATTGAAACTGTTTTCTTTCAGTTGAGAGAGTGATTGTTGACTAATAACACATTGATTAAGAGACAGGAATGGCATTATAGAAATAGCACATTTTTAGAAAAGGTTAATATAACTAAGGCAGTGGTATATCTTACAATTTAGAAAGATAAATTTATGCAAATACTGACTGTAACCTTTTTATAAAACATGAAGTATATATAAAATTATTTTGCCTACAAATTTGCAAGCATTTGTTACAAGACAAATTTTTTCAGTATGCTTTGGACACACAGGCTTCCCTGGTCATTCTACTCCTCATGAAAAGTTAACAATGCAGTTAACAGAATAAGCATAATGCTTATTCTCTACAGTAGAATACTATCATGAAAGCAAAGAGCACTGGAGTGCAGTGGTGACACTTCCTGCCCCCTGGGTAAATACAGCTCTAATGTCAATGAGAGGAAGGCAGGACTGCCTGGCCAATGGTCTGTCACAGGCTATACAGTAAATTTAGCGCTTTCAACCTCACCTGAGCCTCCTTCTTTACTGTATCTATCTCTGCTGTCTGCTGAAACTGGTGGTTAACAGACTGTGAAGCCTATGAGTGAAGACTTACTATCAAAACAAAACAAAAGAGAACAAACAGACAAAAAAAGTTTAAAGTACAGTATTAGCATGTATAGATAACAGTAACTTACTTAGAAGTTTGAGCTCTGACTCCACATTTTCTGTGCTAGGAAAGTGGTATTCCTTCACTACTGGAGGTAACATCTTTGGCAGACCAGTGGCAACTTGAGTGGACATGGAGTGGTCAAGCCCTCTTTCTGGTCACCTTTCAGCAGGGAAGAAATATTTTGGGAAGATAGTGTAGCAAAGTCTACCACACTTGCCCTTCTGATCTGTAAAGGACTTTGACCTATCATTTATGTGAACTGGACAACCCTTCTGAAGGTCTGCCCTGAAATTTCTATTTGATTTTTTACAATATTTAATCTGATCTCTGACAATAATGGTCACGCACAACAATAATTAAGATGTCAAAAGAAAACTAATATTTGAAACCCCTCAAAATTGTTTCAGCATTTTAAGCAAGTTCATTTTACCCTATTCATCCCTTGAATCAAAGTTCCTTTCGAGGAATTTTCTGGTTTACTGGCAATGACATCCCACATACTTTAATCATCTTCAGTCAAAACTGAAGTAGAAAAAAGCTTCAACAAGCATTAATTAAATATCATGAGTTCATTTAAATTAGCTGTAGATCTGCTAAATGAAATAGAAAAAAATTTTCCCATTTCTGTCTTAGCAGGAGGGGAAAAACTAAGACAATGTGGGATTTAACAGTGTTCATTTGATAGAATGAAATATGTGTTAATTTCTCTGAGCTTTTATGTCTTTTTCATTGCTTGGCTGGACTTTAATAGGTATTTTCTTTCTTTGCCTCTTGTACTGGACAGGGATATGCAGCGTCTAAACTCAGTAAGCCAATGACTGAAGATTATTAAGATTTATCTTAAGATTGCATTAGATCAGACACAAATTTTAGCTTATTGTATATTTTATTCTTTTTGAGAGGCTCTACTCTTCTGCAACAGCACTGCTACACAGGAGGCTTCCACAAAAGCTGGTCTCCAGTTTCATGTAGATTAACCATAATGAGGGAACCTCCCTGACAGGTGCTGGCCTTCTACCCTATTCAGAAAGTTATTTTTCTCCCTCTGTTATAACACATACATAGAGAGGGGTCTAGACCACAATCACGAATCCAAACACTCCCTAGTTTGGGGTGAGCTTGGATCTACACCAAGATTTGCAGCTGGGACCCATCTGTAGTTATAACACAATATCAGATAAGTCTGCAGTAGTGTAAATTGGCACAGATTCATAGACTTCAAAGGAAGCATGCCAGTTTGCAGGAGCAGAGAGTATAGATAATCCTACCTCTGCAAAGAAGGAAATACAAGGGTCTAGGGAAATCAAAGTAGGTAGGGGAAATATGAAAAATCCGGATCAAACCAAAAAATGCCTTGAAAGTTAGAAGTCTAGTGTGATGCAGAGGTGCATACATGTTTGGGGTACAAAGATACTTATATGTGCTTGGCCTTGTCTATGTTGTTGCATTTTATGCCAAGAAGTCCTCAAGAAGCAAAACCCACGTAATTTCTCATACAAAATTTCTTACAAAATTATTACTTTAACCATCATCTTTTTTGAGCAAGAAAATAATGGTCCAAAGCTTCTTTGACAATCCATTGACACCTGTTATATGCCAAAGCAAAGCTTCCATGTGCTTATTTCCTTCAGGGGTGATGCTACCCACCACATGAATGCAGTAGCATCTTGGAAAGAAAACTTTGTAAACAGCAAAGTGATCTGTGCTCAGGTGCCTGTGCACTCATGGTTGAGAGGAGGAGTTGTTGAGAGAATCATTTAAAGTCAGATTAAAGGTGTCATCCAAGCTGTGGCTAGAAACAGTGATATTTAGAGGAAGATTGCTGCTAGAAGATCAAAACTGAGTTGCGTTTTGCTGAGTGTCAGTGAAAGCAGGCAGAATAAGCATTTCACATAAGTCAATGATAACCTTTTCCTTGTCATAAAATTGCCACTTGATCTAATTAGGTAGAGACGGTGAAAATGCGAAGCTGGTACCATAGATCTACAGCAATATATACCATAGTCTCTGTCTCTATAAAGGCTTGATCTGAACCATTTAAGTCTTAGCAAGGACTGGTTTGGACAAAGAGTAAGAAAACACGCTTATACATCTTAAAATGTCATTTTGCCATGAATAAAATGAAAAAAAATCATAAATGATGCATTCTTACTTCATATCTCCTCTCAAAAAAAAACCCAAAACAAAACAAAGTTTCTCTTGAACTATTGAACTGTTTCCCAAACACTCCTTGAAATATGGAGACTACTTTATCTGTTCATTCTGCTTAAGTATATCCATCTGGCAGCATAGATAACCTCTGTGCACCTGCTCAAAACTTACCTTTTCAGATTATTCTTTTCAACCTACTTTCTCAGGTACATGTCTGAGCAGTGTGCAATGCATTCATGTGCATGAAAAAGGGCTCCAGGCAGCACTACTCTGGCACAAGGCTGCCCTAAACAAGCAAGAAAAATAAGCATTGCTTCATTTGTGGAATCAACCCAACTGCATAAGGCACAGCCTATGGAGGTAAGGCTAGGTAGGGAAAGATAAACTGGATTTTTTTTACCATCTCGGGCTAGATGCACACACACACACACACACACACATGCAAAAGACTGGAGAAATTCATGGTCCATGGCTATAACAAATACATTTTAGGTGGCAATTTCATTTAAAAATGCAGGAATTTTAGATTCCCAAAGAGACTTAGACATCTAGTTGTCCTTTTATCCACCACTAGAAGTGCAGATCCTTAGAAACTCTCACATAATTCTGCCTACAACTATGTGAGCAAAGTACAGACACCAGCCTACAGTCTGTTCTGGAAGTAAAACTCTCACTCTGCTCTATTGAGGCTGTTCCAGTGAGAGCATCACCACGTCTGATGGTTGTCTAGGTGAATTTATTTTCAGGATTCTTTGTAGCTGGTACTCAATGCAGTGATAAGCACATAAGAAGCTGTTAAGTGAAATAGGTGGTTTGTAAGGACACAATCCATGCTTCTGCAGAAAATAGGACTGACCAATTGAAGGAAATGGGTAATTCTTCAATTACCCATTACCAATTGTTAATCACCCAACTGATAGGAAGGGTTTACGAAAACAAGCATTGAGGAAGAAAGGAAAAAAATTTAAATTCTCTATAACCATGTAGAGATAGATGACAGACAACTTCTAGGTAGACAGATGTATACATTTTGACTGATACAGCTGTTAATTTTGTATATGTAGCCTGTCTTGGAAAAGGCAGCTTTCTCCTTAGAAAACTGTATGTGTCACAGCTACTTCATCTTGATCTCAGTTAACCACCTGACACTGTAATACTGTGAGAAACTTTTGGTTAAACTGGAGAAAATAGTGATCATAAAAGGACAAGGGCATAAAAGAAAAAAGGGCCAAGTTTTAGTGCTTCCATAAGAACTAAGCATTGGGTGGAAAGTATTTTACAGCAGGGAGGTTATTAATCCTCTTCCCAGGCGTGGAATCTTGGCACTGATTTTGTGTACATTTTTAATGCCCTTGGTAAAAAAGAGCTGGTGTGGTGCTGATATGTCCTAGTGATACAGTGTCGGGAGGGAATATGACTCTAAAGGATGGCTGGGATGAAACACACAGGAAGAAACTGTGTGACGTTATAGGCTTGAGTAATCGAAATTCAATACCACAAAATGCAAGGTCATGCACTTACGGACTAATAACAAAAGCCTCTGATGCAGGCTAAGAGCTCATTTGTTAGAAACGACTGAGGAACAGAAAAACCTGGGTATATTAGCAAGTCACAGGATCACTATTAACCATCAAACTAATACAGCTGCAAAAAGACCAGTGTTAACAGGAGCAGTATTTCTAGTATGGATAAAGAAAACTTAGTGCCATCAAACAAATGGAGACACGGTCAGCTCCAAGATGGGAATATTGCATACAGACCTGGACGACTCTAAGAGACAAACTATACCAAAAACTTGGGCATAAAGAGGCTGTGATAGGGGAAGAGAGCTCATGGCTACGGGTAGGGGGAAGCAGCAAGAAGGTTCATGCTGTAGGGAACCAGCTCCAGCTCAAAGACAATGCCAATACAAAAAAGCAGTAGCACACAAAACTTTAGGTTAAAATTCAAAAATCCTTAAAATCAGTAGAGCAGTGAAGTGGTCAAACAATTTCTGTCAGTTACAGGATCTGCTGAGATAGAATTTGACCAAATAATGAAAAAACTTACATAATATATATATATAAGGTCATTTGCAATATGAGGAACCATCAAGACTACTGATAGTCCAGCAAGCCTATTCCAACCTTCAGCTCAGAAGGATTTTTTTTCTGCAGCCCTCATGAGACCTGCAGTAGCTGCCCTCCCTTCCTGTGCTCCTGAGACAGGGCACACCAAGAAGCAGTATTGGTGTAACATGATGCAGACCTCCATGGCTTCATGCCCAGAGCTCTCCCAAGACAAACCTGCGAGCCATCTGTGGAAGCTGTAACCAGAAGGCTCAGTGCCACAGAGGCAGAGACTCCTGCTGTGACAGGGAGGGAGGGGTCCTAATGTAGCAGCAATCCTCTGCACGTGGGATGCAGATGATGAAACTCCCCCACAGTGGGAAAGAAACATTCACATCTATACAATGATTGCAAAGGTCTAAATCAGATATCTCTGATGGCTACTTTACATATATACGTAGTTTTCAAGTAACTTATAGTATCAAACCAATTATAATTGTATATTAATAGGATTTTGGTCTCTGACCACACTATATTCAGAGCAACACTTTAGCACTGCTTTCAGTGTTTTCATTCCTTCTTCATATTTCCTGTTATCTGTATTTTATTTTTTTCTTTTTGCCATAAGCAGCTCAAATGACATGTTGTTAGTATATAAGATTGGACATGTTGCTAAAAATATTTATTTTTTTGCAAAATAATAAGCATTCATCTGGAATGAGTATGTAGACCTAACTCACTTGAATAAGTCATGAATTTTCATGGGATTAAATGTATAAGGAAGTACTGTTCAGCGTAGGGTAGGGTTTTAGACTTAAAGTCAGGATATGAAGATTGGCAAACATCAGCAAATAAAACAGATTCCTCTGATACAGGAGAATCTTACATGCTAGATGTTGTGAAACATAAATGTACTGCCAAGAAGTTAAGTGTGAAGTATGGTTTATATATCTCCAAAGGCTGTTTGTTAGGAAGTGATTGGGGAGAATTAGTGAAAGGATACGAAATATTTTAGCTGTAAGTCACTAGTTCAAATCCTCTCAATGACAGAAGTGAATAAGGACCTAAAGTGCTGGAATTGATGGAGTTGGTGCAACGGCTGATCTTAAAGTTATGTATGTGCTTAACAGCTTTATCAGACAGAGGCTGCAAAGTCAATGTTATTTGCTTGCCCATATGAAATAAGTTGATGTCCCTGATTCAATCCCACTAAGTCAGCACCAAAGGATTAAACAGCAATGAAGTGATTTTGCACATCTGGTGCTTCTTCTGCTGGAGCATGGCTGAGTGACAGGCAGGGGAAAGCCACACCTGCCTTGGGTAGAGAGGATTTTAGTCTCCAGCACTGTAAATCTGGCACCTGTCACAAGCACTAAAGCTCACATCACACAGACAAACCTGGGGCTTTGTTTTTTCTTAAATGTTTTCACAAGTACATCTAATCAATATAGTCTTCTCTTTGTTGTAGGAAGAAGTAGTTATTAGCTTTCTGTCCAACACAAGTACACTGTCAAGCTGGCCTAGAATTCGGAAGAAGAAAAACAGTTTTGCCTAAATTAATCAGTGCCTTTTGCCAAACTCAAACAATTATTGAGATTACCAAAAAAAAAAAAAAAGGAATTAATGTTGCATATCTTCATTTTATTACAAGGAAACACTAAGGCAGTCAAAGAAAGTCCAGAGAGACCCTGGTCAAGCATTCATCAAGGTAACACTTTCAGGATTACTTGGGTGGAAATATATATTCATTGTAGGATTAAACAGTAATGTCACAGTTTTGTGATTTGCCTCTGGAGAAGGAAAGGAGATCAAGAGCCTTTATCATGTTCAGGTGCAAGCCACAGGAAATTAGGCTTGCTTTATAGACCATGATTTCCTGACTACACAAGTATAACAATAATTAGAAATCTTGGGGAGGAGATTATATACTGCAAATGTAGTTGTTTACCTGTACATTCTTATTGTGAGATGAGTTTTCCAATACTATTAGTTATCCTGTATATTTTCTCTAGTTGAAAAAGGAAGAAAAATTCTACATACAAGACTTCATATTTCTAAAGCTGTATGATTCATGAAGCCAAATAGATGCCATAGGGCAATAAAGGAAATTAATTACCATACAAGAGATGGCAAAATCAGAATATAATTTAATGAAAATTCATGGAACAGTGTAATTTATATGGATAGGACATTGGTATATATCTATCTGTATACATGTGGGTGTGTATTTATACATATATATATGTGTGTGTGTCACCTGTATCTATATTCCATTTTCTCTAGTTTCTTGATGAAAAAGTTCATGTAGATCTGCGCCACCATAGCATCCCAAACTCATGCTGTCCTTAGAAGACAAATCCAGTGAAATTTAAAAAGACCCCACTAGCATAAGGAAGAAGATATACATATGAAATTATACTTGGTTTATAAAAAAACTGAGCATGTAATGTATTCTAAGATAATGTTATCTGACTTTAAAGCATCTGAAAAGAGTTTCAATGAAAACCAGAAAACCAGAAATAAACCAAGCTCTGTAGAACCAAACTTGAGATCATTCAAATCACTCACAGATAACCAAAAGATAGAAATGCCAAAGGCACATTTCCTGTTTAAGTAGTAGCAACCAAAAGTGTATTGGTGACCACAGCACTTATTTGTTGTAACTAACACTCATGAATGTTATCAGATTTTCATGCACTGTGTGGTATTGCGTTTAGAAAATATGCAAATGTAACTCAATATATCATGTCCAACAAACTAAGACAGCCTGTCAGCTTCCCATGTGTTACCTTGCAAGACTGCTTTAGTTCAGCTGAACTGTTAGATTCTTAGAAATACATTGTGTGTATTATTTAGACACATGCCACCAGCAATAAGACACTTTAGCATAATTGACAGCTGCTTTATCATGCAATGAATGGCAAGGTGTACATCAGAGACAGACAGTCTTCAACAAACAGACATCCTTGTACAGAATAATGATAAGATTTCCCCAGAATAAAGGATGAAGTTGTATTAAAATTCTATCTGATTAGATTAATCAGAGTTTGAATTGAGAAGGTAAGCTCTAATAGCTTCCCTTCCTGTGATTACTGTATCATTAGTTGTTTGGGTTTGATATTTCACAATACAGATCTCATTGTTCACTGTATTTTACTTGGTTTTAATATTAATTTCGAGCTAATCATGATATATGTAAGACAGGATTAATTTCACCTTCTCTAATGATCTAATATCTAGATATCCACTCATGTCACCTCAGAGTTCATTATCACTCTCTGGAGGGCAATATAGGCTATCTACTTTAGGTACCATTTTCTCACATGAAGCAACCTGAATGATGCACTTTGCTAGTCCCCTAACTTTTAAATGGCTAAAGTGAGATGAATATTACCCATAGAGACAACCCCTTCATCCTTTGAAGATCAAAATGAGATGACCTCTACAAAAAGAACTCATTTAAACTCAGGTTTATAGAACAAGGATGAAATAAATACTGGTACCTTTCAAACTATTGAGATTTTCACTACCATCCTTACTGGAGACAGGAGGTCACCCTGAGCCTCAATATGAAAGGCCATCACACACTTCCCATCTTTCCTGGTAACAACATCAGACATGAAGAGAACTGTAACTGTTATATTGATTACAGTATCTTGTAATCAAATTTTTCATCTCTTTTTGGCAACAACAGTTTGTAATGCGTGGTGGAATTAACAGTAATGAGGACTGAGACCTCCCTGAGCCTAATAGCTTTTATGTGTACTCCATTTATAAACAAAGATACATTACTGATATTAAAACTATTCAGAAAGTATACTGAACACTGCATTACTGAAAGACAACAAGAGAAAAACATAACCCATTACAGTGAGAGTTAGTAGATGACATAAAATTTCATGCTGGACTCGATTTAGAATTTAATTGGGAGGGGTGCAGGGTATGGTGAAAAGTGTAAATGATGCCTCACGAACTGATAATGTTTTACGATTAGATATATAATTAAATATGACCTGTATATTGGGATTTCATTGTTTTGTTTTCTTTTAATAGCTCCCAAAGAACTTTTGTATACTTCACAAGTAATAAAATTATTTTCACATTAGTCAATACTACAAAGTGAGAGGCTCAAAAATACTGATGACTCTGATGTACATGCCTATTCCCTCTGCTGGAAGGAGATCTTTCAGTGACAAATTGAAAGAATTCATCTAATTTTTTCTGCATAAGACAAGAAATACTAAAATGATCCATGGCAATAGTTGTAGTGGAGGTGAAAATCTTCAGGTGACTGACAGTGAAGAGCAGCCAGGTCAACTTTTTAACAGTTGCAAGTAGATACACAAAGATACTTCCTCCTTGCCTTGAATTCCCAGAGGAGATTTCCAGCTGTATTACAAACAACTCTTGGAAATACTACACAATCTGGACCCATTTTCCTGAGAAGCCTTGAACAGAAGAATTAAAAGTCATACTAACAGGACCCTGTTGCTGTGGCTCTGCACTGTGGAACACCCAGCACCTAGAGAAAGATATTTAGCTCTTACAGCTAGGGAAATAATTCCTACTTATGAGGAAACTCATGCATCAGGTTCATTTTAGAGAAAATACGAAAGTCTGTATTTCAAATTTGTCTCTCTCATTCAGTTGTGCCAGAAGTTTCATACCAACAGTTCTTTGTCCCAGGAAAGAAAGTACAAATGTTGTCACTGATTCAGTTTAACCTGAGGTCGGAAAATAATCATTATGTTACATGTGGTTTATGAATATTTGTTTAAATCATTTTAATGAATTTTTATCTGGATACAGTATGTCCAATTCAGAATAGATTAATTCTCAGCTAAGACAGGAGGAGAAAATTATCAAAAGGAAGGAAAGATCATCCAATTGTCATAACTATTAGTGGGTTTGTTCACTAGATGAGATTTGGTGTCTTGCAGTTTGTTTTATGTAGAAAGAGAAATAAATGATGAAGAAAATACTGGTTACAAAAACTGCTTATAATCCTGTTTCCTCAAGCATGACAAATCTGAACACAAATTTCACCATTCATGGTCATCACAGTCTTTATCCAGCTTCCTACTAAAATACCTTATCCTACACCCTATCACTGCAAGTATGGTCCCTAAAGCCATGGAGGAGTTACCATTCCAGCTGTGCCAACTCTCTTCTCTTCCTCTGTCTGGGCATTTCTCCTTGGTTTTCAAAATCCAAACAAATCTATTCAGATAAAGACTATCCCTGAGCTGCCTTACATTTGTCTCCAGCTTGGACAGAGTTTTTTGTCTATATTTTGTTATTGGAGATTTCTGTTACTTTGGTTTCCTTCTCCTTTAACAGGCTAATGACTTTTTAAAGTTATCTTAAGTGAAAGGTAGTGGTTAAACCTAATAGTTCTACTGAATTTTAATCCAGGCTATAACAATGTTTTAAGACTTTCTGAAAGTAAGTTTAAAGTTTTACAGGGCTATTAAATGTTAACCTGGCCTTTGACAGCAAGAGTGTGGTTTCATCAGCTCACACTGCAAAGAATTAAGAAAGCTGGAGTGCAGCACTACCTTCCCATTCCCACTCATATCCACCAGTACTCCATTTAGGTTTTAAATACTGCTTACATATTACTGTGAGATCACTGGAAGCCACTGGGAATCCCACCAGCAACCCTGCTTACCTCCATCACCTCTCTTGCTGCTCTAAAAAAAATTGGTAGCAAATGTTTCTCCATCTTTCTGATAAACTTGACAGGTTCATTACCACTCTTTAGTTTGCTAAAGTTCAAAATAAAAGTAGTCATATAAAATTGTTAAGCAGACCAATTTCATTCATACTACTATATAATACTATGTTAACACACATAGTATTGCACAAATATGCTAATAGTTTTTCAACTTGAACTGTTGAAATTAAAGCAAAGAGAGGTGCATTTGGACACGTTTTATGCCAGTACAGAATGATGTCCTAGAATAGTTCTCTGTCAAACTCAGCTTTTAATAGAAGTGGTTGTGGAGCTCCCTTCATCTAGTAGGCTGACATGTCTGGTTTTAAGTTTCATCCTGTCATGCTTACTTATAATCCTTGTGCCAAAATAAACCATTCCTTTCAGCCATGGTATTTCCGTTTTGCAAATAATTGTGATCTGTTACTATACCCATCTTAAGTCTCATTTGTTCAGTCTAAATACATCTATATTTCTTTCCCTCTTTCTTTGTAAAGCAATTTTTCCAGTGTCTTCTCCCTCTACATTATATTTTTCTGAATTATTTACAATTCATCAGCATCATTCCAATATTAAGTTTGCCCAGGGTTTTACACAGTTTTTATTAATGAAACATCTAGTAGAGAGATCCACAAATTGCTTATATGTCAAATAGAATGAGAATTGTTTTATATGTAACATATATGAGGGAGATGCCAATTAAATTTTATCCTAATTTAGTAATTTATCCCAGAATAAATTGATAAGGCCAGTTTCCTGAGTATTATACAAGAAAAATGTTTATGTCTGCTCAAGTCAGTGATTCCCAAACTCTAGGTCACAGCTGTGAGCAATTAGCATTAGTGGGTTCATGAGCCCCATAGAAATATGACAGGTAGGGTGAAAAAAAAAAGTTTTGGGAGCCATTGATCTAACATATACCTACCACACCTTCCAAAACTCAAAGGAACACTGCAATGAACAGTGTTTTAATGGTTCTCTGTTCCCCATCAAACCCCAGCCTGAGTTAGGGCAGTCAGAGTCTGGTCCAGCTCCTTCCTGGTGGCTGTATTACTTGGAGCACAGAAAGAGTATAAGGGTCACATGAATTGTCTTCCACTTCTCACATGCTTTCATGCATTTTTTTGTACCCCTTTTCCTCAGACATTTCCTTTCCACTGGAAGACACAATACTGATTTTTTAGGAAACACCTACTTGGTGTCTGCTCTGGCCAACTCAGAGAAGGGACAACAGGATAAATGTTGTGACACATGGGAAGGACATCAAGTCTCAGTATGCCTCATCCTAGATGTTTCTTGGTACACAGAAAAAAAATCTGTAGGGTATTTATATCACTTTTCATGATATCCCTTGGGGAACAAGCTCTGTTAATTATGTTAATAATTTACCTATATAATGGTTCTTCAAGTCCTGCCTTCCCTTTTATTTTTCTATACTCATGATTCACATGAACCCTGAAATCTATAAAACCCTGAGTTGTTTTAATTTTCTTTGAAAATTAATGTGGGTCATCTATAGGAAGCATTCTTTGCCTTACACTTGAGCTTCCATCACTGCATAGGCATATGATAGCCTTACATGAGCTCACATAACCAGAATTTCTCCAAAAAAGATCACATATAGGGCAAGCACAAAAATGACTTATATTTGTCCTTCTCCTGCTATGAGACTCTCTCTCTAAATGTCCTGATTCCTGACTGTACAGGCCTGTTGGTTTAGAACAATTAAACCTTCTGTTTAGTTGTTCTAGGTATGCTTAAAAAAAAAAAAAGAAAAGACTGGTACATTTTAAGTTAAATTAGAAGTGCCTGGAAAAGGTTGGGTAAGAGGAATCAAATAATATAATCAAAGAGGAATCAAATAGCATAATCAAGTCAAATAATAATAAAATAATTTAGATTAGAAAAGATCTGTAAGATCATTAAGTCCAACCATTAACCCGTAACGTCAAATTCACAACCAAATCATGTCCCTAAGTAGCACACGCACGGTCTTTTAAAAACCTCCAGGGATGGTGACTCCACCACTTCCCTGGGCATTCTGTTACAGTATTTGACAACTCTTTCCATGAAGAATTTTCTTCCTAATTTCCCATCTAAACCTCCCCTGACACAACTTGAGGCCTATTCCTCGTGTCCTATTGCTTGTGATCAGGAAGAAGAGGCTGATCCTCACCTGCTACAACCTCTTTTCAGGCAGTTGTAGAGAGCAATAAGGTCACACCTGTACCTCCTTTTCTCCAGACTAAACAACTCCAGCTCCCTCTGTCACTCCTTAACAAACTTGTGCTCCAGACTCTTCATCAGCTTTGTTGCCCTTCCCTGGACATGCTCCAGCACCTCAATGTCTTTCCTCTAGTGAAAGGCCCAAAACTGAACACAGTCCTCAAGTTGCGGCCTCACCAATGCTGAGTACAGGGGGACAATCACTTCCTTAGTCCTGCTGGCCACACGATATTTGATATAGGCCAAGATGTCATTGACCTTCTTGGCCACCTGGGCACACACTGGCTCAGGTTCAGTTTCTGTCAACCAGTGCTCCGAGGCCCTTTTCCACTGGGCAGCTTTCCAGCCACTATTCCCTCAGCCTTTCATTGCATGGGGTTGTTATGACCCAAGTGCAGGACCCAACACTTGTTCTTGTTGAACCTCATACCATTGGCCTCAGCCGTTGATCCAGCCTGTCCAGATCCCTCTGCAGAGCCTTCCTACTCACCAGCAAATCAATGCTCCTACCCAAGTGGTATCATCTGGAACTGGTTGAGGGTGCATTCAAGCCCCTCATCCAGATGATTGATAAAGATATTGATATCTTTAAAATACAAGGAATAGCATTTATTTGCTGGAGAGGTCGGTATTTCCTTATCTGTATTTCCCATGAGCATTGCCTAGCATAACAGAGTCAGTTAAAGCTTGACAAATATTGTCATTTGAACATTTCATAGTAAAAAGAACTATTTGTTCTTAAAATAAAGCTTTTGTATAGTTATTATGCCCTTATTAGTCTAGATACTTTCACAAATTTTTTGTTTGTTTTTCTTTTTCCTGATTTATTTAATTTGCTTTTTGTTGTTTTGTTTTTGTTTGTTTGTTTTTTTTTTTTTTGTTGTTGTTGTTTTTTTTTCCCTGGGACACTGAATGATTGAAAGGGGTCTGGAATGTTTTCTCACTTTTTCCATTTTCATTCTGACACTTTGTAATTTTTCAAAACTTCCTCTACTTTGGAAAAAGTAAAGAGAAAGCAAGTAAAGTGAAACTCTGTAACTTTGTCACTCTATAACTTTTCAAAAAGGTAAAAAAGGTATTTAAAATGTAACAGAGAGACAGAATTACAGAGTTGCAGTTTTCTGTTGCTTTACACTTTTCTGGAGGTAAAGAGGTTTTTAAATTTACAGAGGTGTAAAAAGGAAAATGTAAAAAATAAGGAATAGGGAGAATAGGAATCACAGTTTTAATGTATGTCTTGTAGAAATGAAAAGTTGTGGGGTAAAATATGGGGCAAAGAAAGGATAAAAGTCAGATCTGAAACTACGCAAAGAAAATTGTATTATTTTGTGCACTGTAAAATAAAACACAATTTCCATTTATTTCATTATTTATGTATTTTCTTAATAAATACAGTCTCCCTTATGACTAATATCCATGCGTCAACTCGAAAGGAGCCTACAAGGTCCCAATTCAGAAAAGTGCATATCCATATTTATCTTTACATTTACCAGGTTGCAGTTTCTGGCACTTGGTCAGAGGCTGTAAATAGCAGTGAAGCTCATTTTGTGAAGGAGACAGAGCATTCTCAGAGACCTCAGCTGTGAACACACTTCCTCAGGCACTAAATTTAAACAGGAATCTCATCACACTCTACCCCAATAGGAAGATGCATTTCTTTGATGCTGCCATGATTTATACAAATAACTGTAATACAGTAAATATTGTTTTGCTTATTTTTACTTTGTCTGCCCCCATGAATCTTGTGCTCAGTGTTGATGGTCTGGTTCCAGCAGTAGAGACAGGGATCTGCCCCAGTCCCAAGGACAGAGGATCTCCAAAGGCTCTGCTCAAGAGCTGCAGCCTAAGAAAGGTGCCAGAGACAGATCTCTCATAGAAAAGCAATTTTTCCAGGAAGGAACTACACAAATGATGTAACTTTGTGCTAAGCATAGTGATCCAATTGATGTAGCGTCCCTCTTTTGTAACCTTGCTTAATTACCAGAAAACTAAGATGTTTGTTTTCCATGGCACTCCCCTGACCACAGCTGAGCATGTTGCATAACCATCCCCACCAGTGCTGGGGGAATCTCCTGTCTCAGCACAGGATTTTAATCCCTGCAGTGTTAGGCAGTTTCCTGACACCAAAAGCACTTTACCTCCTCAGCAGGGACCTATGTGGGTTTAGATATTCTGAATCCCACCTGAAATCTGGAAAATCCAAGAGAGGTAGGCATCTAAATCCTGAATTGATTTTTAAGATTGGCATCAGGAGAGTGTTCATGGGGCAGGAAGGCTGGTTCCCTGAGGCTCACTCTGTGGCCTGGGGGGGCTGGGAGTGGTGCCCTCATGCAGAAACCTCCCTCAGACTGTCGGAGCCCAGGCACACACAGCCTCTCTATACCAAGTCCTTACTGCATACGTGCCTGCTGGGACTGGGGGAGTATTTCTCTCTTGTATTTGAAAACAAACCCCAAACGTAGTATGTGTGACTCTATAAAAAGAATGTATGAAAACGACTGTATAGAGTTGGATTTTTTTAACTTTATTCTGTACATATTAGCTGCAAATATAAAGATGGGGGGTATGTATTAGTTTTTCTGATGACAATGCTTATTGCATTTACCTGGGAAACTGGAAAGACCATAGGAGATGATTCAGATTATTGGGTAAATAATGCATATTTAAGAATATGACCCGAACTGTTCCTTTTGCTGGTTCTTCATTTTGTTGAATGATTTATTCATAGCATGTCTGTGAATCCAGTCCCTTCTGCGGATGATGTCATCTTCCTCATGTGTTACACATGCTGCCCCCCAGGGAAAAAGGCAGCAACATGTCACACCTTCTACTATTTCTCATTCCTCTTAGTGCATATAGTTTATATACATATTTGTTTAAACTGTCACTGAAGCATCTATTAAAAACGTACTTTTATAGAAAAAGAGGCAAAAATTACAGATGCCTGTTCAAGTTTATTTTCTCTATTACTAACATTTCAAATAGCAGGTGAACTATTCTGTTTGTGTCGTTTATGTAAGCCTTGTTTGCAAAGAATTCCCATAGTATTTTACATGTCAGATGGTTAACACTTAGCTTTGGAGAGATTAATCAATCCAAGGCTAAATGGTGATAGCATGAAATAATAGGAAACAGGCTGGAAAACACAAACAATCACCACACCCACCCCCAACAAGAAAACAAACAAAACCCCAAACAAACAAAACCATAAAAAACCCCCACCAAAATCTACCAAAACCCCAAAACAACCTGCTGCCTCTTTCCCAACAAAAAAAGAAGGTTCTTAATATCTGTCTAGTCTTTTCAGTAAAAGGTAATTTTAAGGTGACTTTATTTACAATTGGTTGTATTTTTAATATATGCGAAATATGTAGACCTTCGAATCACATCACAAAGGTAATGGAAAGGAGGAGGATGAAAAATAATTAGAATAATTTTCTGTATTTTGGAGGCAACTTATTTCTGTACATTGCACTGGGAAATCCATCCCAAACATCAACCTCCCAGTGGAGCACAATAAAAGCACCTCTTGGGAGGCAAGGAAAATTTCCAGCCCCTGCTAACTTTTGTGAGCTGGGAATTGGTGACTGTCCCTTAGCAGCTAAACTGTGTCTTCCCTTGAAGAAAACATTTCTATTCCAATCCCATCCTGCCAGCCTTTACCAGATAATCCCTCTATTTCAAGGTTTGTCAAAACTTATGACATAATTAAGCTTTTTTTCCTGTAGTTGTAACATACAAGGCATCTTATATAGATAAAGTGCCTGCTTTAAACCACAATTCATCTAAACTGAACTGAAAATAACTTTTATAATAATATTTTTATGTGTGGTATTTCAAGTACCTGCTTTATGTTTCACACAAAGGACAAGAATTCTGAATTCTAAGAATTTTTTTCAAAGGCCTTTTTGATATATATTGCCTCCAACATCACAGTTCTCTTACAAGCAGAAGGACATTAAGATGAATGAGAGTGGTTTGTACGGAGAGGAGTCTCTCAGAAACAAGATGCATTAAGAGGTTCTTTGAGGAGAATTTAAGACAGACAAAAAAAATCATGGAATTATTCAGGGAGTATGGGTTTGACTAGTCTATCCTAATATAAGGTATACAGTAAGTAGCTTCTGACTCAGTACAATATTCTAAAAAAGTGGTAATTGGACCACCTAGTGAATATCTCTTTTAAATCTTCTGTACCTGAAAATATTAGATTAAAAATTGATTAGTGTTTTACTTCTTAAATATTCATAATGTTATATATGTATGTATATATATATATATATATATATATATATACACTTCAAATTTTATAAAGTAAAAATATTTGTGACAATAACACTGATGTACTGACCAAGGGAGCATTCCCTCCTCAGGACAGTGAATCAACTTTACTGATTTAAGTTAATATTTAAGAAAGGAAAATACTTAATGATTCTCCAGCATCTCCAGATGGATTGATTTCTTTTCCTAAGAGTGTAGTTTATGAAAATATTGTCTAAACTAACTGTGAGAGTGCTAGAAGAACATACACTGTTCTTATGTATAATTTAAAAAGCAATTTCGAGGCTCCAGTTCTATAGCTGTTCAACATATAAAATTCTCACTCAGCTCTACAGTTGGAGGAGATTCAATAGAAGTGATTCTACAATTGATTTCAGTAGGTGTTTTGACTAAAAGGGAAGAACAAAATTGGCCAACAATATTTGTAAAGTGCTTTTGGATTCTTGGGAGTGAAGGCACTGCAGTGTAAATTGTTATCATTTTTATGAGCTGGAACACTCATTCCATCCCGAATTCTCTAAGAAATTTCTGAGTTCTAAAAAAATTGCATCCACAGTCTCATTCTTTGATCCTCCTGTTAAGAATGAATGCCCACGTAAACAGGACTGCTACAGCTGTAGAACTGACACTGTATATAATGAGAGGCAGTACACACCAGTAATAGAGCAGAAGATGTTTTAGGGCAAATTCCTTTTTGCTTTGCCTTTAGCCTCATGATTTTTGCATTCCAATCATACACAGTGCTGACAGCTTCTCTCTGATACTATTCCATAGATTGAGTTTAAGGTTTTCTCCAAAATTCTAGGGGCTTATGGTCTAAATCCTGCAGAAACAGGGTTTATAACCTGTAGCTACATCTATGCTAGTAAATTAAACCAAAATCTGTTCCCTGGCTCAGAGGCCAGTTGGCATGATCTGCCCACATCTATGCTGTTCAAGTCTCTTACTTCCCAAAACGGAGTGTCTGAATCCAAACTGCCTATTGGGGATGATCTTTGGCCCATATTAATTTCCAAATTGTTCCAGTGATTTTTTGGAAGAGTGCTAACATTCTCCAGCCAAAACCATGTCAGGGATTTTGTCTTCTAACAATTTAACAATACTGACAGCTGAGTTCCAGTGCCTGGACTTTGTGCAGACTCTGTTTTAATTTCTTAATCTAGGTGTGCTTTCTGTCTCTTCCCTTTCTGTTTCCCAAGCACATGCTTTACTTAAGTATACCAATATCAGTGGAAAGACTTTGTCATCTGTTGTCAGAATAAAACCATTAACTCCTTTGAGGTCTTGAGTGGACAGAGAAGTCTAATGTGAAATCCTGAGCCAGGTATTGGGGTTGCCAAACGTATTCCATTTTTTTAGCAAAGCTGTAGACAGCTCCTCACCCAGCACGAAGGTTGAGTTCAGAAAGCCACAATGGATGGCTAGCTGATGCCAGATGTCTAACTTCTAGGCACTGTACCACTTGGTACACAAGCTCTCATGGGAGTATATTTATTAAAAAGGATTTGAATAAAATTGCAGATGCAATTTTTCCTGCATTGTTCCTTAACTTTGCATGGTTGATTCAGTGGCTTTTGTTTAATTGTATTTGTGCATTAAAGATTGCGATATATACCAATATTTCTATCTGTTTATTTCTATTAAAAAATATATGCTCAAGAGGTTGGAGGGAGAACATATGTGCAAGAGACTGACATAGGGAAAGCAAAGATATATATATATTTTTGGAAAACTATTGCCATAGTCTTCTCCAGTGTCTTTACAAATACTTTCCATTTGTATGGGACTTTGTATATATTTTTGCTTGTCTTCCAAATGCAAAATACATTTGTGGAAACATGATATCTTACATCCGACTGATTTATATAGTGGAAATACACAAAAATGTCTATTCCAAAAAAGCTCTTCTTTAAGGCAGAGAAGTCTCAGGTCATCATGGCTACATCAACATTTACATTTCAAACAGGCAGTTATCTGGGGGAAATGGTGGTAGTATTTTTGCTGTTATTTCCCCTTTCACATTTCCCCCTCAACCATTCTACATATTTTTTCTTTTTTTTTTTTTTTAAACTATTCTATCAAAATTTTAAAAGGCTGTGAAAAGATTATCTTAAAATTTAATGAAACTCCAGGGACAACACTTCAAGTCCAACAGATGAAAATCTTCTGAGGTTCTCAGGACTTTAAGTTATAGGTTTGAATGGACACTACGTTCTAGCCATTGAGAGTGTCCAGTCAGCAAGAATACGTATGTATGTGCCTGTGTTAAGTCTGTAATGATGCAAATGTGTTTGGGTATCTGTATGTGTCTTTGAATATTAGATCTAACCCTAGAAGAAGTGCATGAAAACATGGAGTATAGGTAATAAACTTGAGAACATATTCAAAACTGAAATGCCAAGTATTTTTTTTTCCCCAAACAAATGGTTCCACCCTTTCTTTTACATAAAACTGAGCCAATATCCAAGCAGCACAATACCTTCACAATGATAATTTTAAGATGTGATGACTTGTGGTTTACTTGTGCAAAACCACTTTCAAACACTGGATAGGAAAGATTCCCAATGTGTCATGCAGAAATTCTCTCTGGCATTAAGACCTGACATTGAAGAACTGAAGCTTGATTTTCAACGCAGTAACAACTGCTCGGGAGGAATCAAAGAGAAGACTTCAGCTAGACACATTTGAGGCAGCATGGAGATGACCTTAGTCTGTTCTAGTTCATCTTTAGTTAACTATGATGGGACTTACATTAAAAAAAACTTTACAGGAATTAAAACAAACAAACAAAACATCCCCAAACAACAAAACAAAATATTATGGAATACTCTCAGAGTATTGTTTCAAAACCTTCTAAAATAATTTAAAAATGCTATTTAAAGCTTTTTTGATATGTACAGAAAGGATAGTGGTATGATGGCTGTATATAAAGATTTTATTTCATTGATTTACAATGATCAGCTTAAACTTCCTATGTTTACTATGACATGTTGCATTCAAACCCTTCACATTAGTTACACATCCCATTCATACAAAAATATACTACTACAACAGACTACTGAAATGATATAGATTGCTTTCAGTGTTCTCAGTAGGTCTGGTAAGTTAAACAGAAATCACTTGTCATCCAAGAAGTGTTTTTTGGAGAAAGGAGCTATTCAGCTAACTGTTAGGATAAGGAAATAAGAGGAATAATGGGTAGAGCTGCGCTTGAGAGTCACACAAAATTATCTGCAACATTTCATTTATTGAATTGACTCTCCCCAGGTCTAAAGGTTTCTATCAGCTACAGTTGAAGTTGATTAGAATTTTTCTATTATTTCCTGGGTATTAAGATTAACCAACACACACCCCCCAGCAGAAAGGAAGGTATTTTCAGTAAATATTTTCAACTGTAGGTAAACTTGCAAAAATACAGATATTAAATACAAGCCTGAAAAGTGTCTTCTACATTTTTTGAGATATGGGAATATGTCTACTGTCAGAAGCTCTAGAAGGTTAGTTTCAGCAATAAATGGCTTGTATTAATTACAAATTTTGAACTTGTAACAATATAACTCCATCATTCCTATGAAACAATATTTAATATACAACAAACTTTCACCACATAAACACATTAAAACCACCTCTTTATAGTTCCAAGAATTGATTACAGGGTGCTCATAAAAACATTTTTGTAACTAGAATCTTAATACAGAATGATGATTTTTTATGCTAAAATACATTTAGATGGTAAATTGTTTGTAGAAAAGATACAGAAAGAAATGGGGTTTGCTGGCATATAATCCATCTTATTTCATTCTTTCCTGGTCAACCTTAAAGCAAAATAAAAACTGTTTGTCATAAAATACCTTATTGTTTTACCCAGAGTCTTAACCAGAAAAAAAAAGGAAGTTAACTGGCTTATTCTCTGTGTTCAGTGTTTCTCAGGTGTGCCCAGAATAGCACTTAGTACACACGACCTTGACCATAACTATTTGTTGAGAGTTTTTTGAAAGATATAACTTTCCCATTTACTTTCAGCTTTAGGTCCCCACAGAATGAAGAGTGGATTCACTATAATAGCTGAACTGCATTTACCAAATTCAATACTAGAAAAGAAAAATCCACATAAAACCATGTAGGAAGATTGATCACACAATTTTATTAGAGTCTTTCGAACAATTGCATTATGTTGTTCCTTTATTTAAAAACTCTTGCAAAAAAAGACATTGGAGTGGACTGGTTTCAACCCTGAGCATTAACACTGCATATCAAGTACTGTAGTAAAGAAGCTGGTTAAGTTTGTAGCACTAGCACAAGTCACTGATATTAATCCTCTAGGTGATCAGGTTTTTACAAAAAAAATACATAGTTTTCAATAAATAATGCTTAATTTTACAACTTTGATACAGCAATGTCATACACTGTTTTGACACATACTAAACTCTGCATGCTATATAGTCTACTAGAAGACAAAACTTTGCCATGCATTTTCTTTTTTCTAGTGCTAGAAAACACTTTGTCCTCCAGTGCATTGCCTCAAGCAGCCTTACCATATTCCTTCTCTCACAGCAATAGGCCGTGCACTGGCATGCAAAAACCTCAAGAAAAGGTTTCCCCCCCACCATCACTCAGACTTCTAAACAAAAGTACTTTTCAGCTTTTCCCCCCAAGACCTGGAGTGGCTATGAAAACTAATTTCATGTGGCCTTGAAAAGTCTTTGAAATTACATATTTTAAAAGTGTCATGCTTGAAAAACTGCTCTAAAACATTCAATTTCCCCCACCTGTAGCCATCATGCAACATCATTGAAATGTTGTAACCATCAAAAGTCCCACACTGGAAAACAGGCCTCCATTTTAAAACAGCCCACCAAAAATTATAAGGAAAGAAGAAAAAAAGTATCACAGCATTTATGTAAAGACTCCAAAACGCCAAGATATGTACAAGAGCAAAACCAGATACAAATTGTAAATGAACTAACAATGGCATATAACTCTTCTCCCTGGCTTTGCCAGGAGTTGAGGCAAGTTGGTTTTGGAGATAAGCAGGATGATGGAAACAAAAACAAATTGTGACAATAGGAGTTCCCGGATTAATCATTATTACTTGAGCAAATTTCTTCAAGCAGTAAATCAATGTCTTGATTTTCCTGGAAGGTGAATTACCAAAATCTGAAGCCCTGTTTAATAATTCTAAATCAGATCTGTTTCTAAACTTTCACAAATCTTAGAAATTTGGCACCCTTGCGCTTTTTCATTCTGCAAGATTGCACTTCACAGAAAATCCAGATGTTGTAACTTAACCACAAAAGAAGAAATTTGATTAATTAATAAGGATTGAAACCTCCATTCTCACACTTCCAGGTTGTTGTTCATCATTGAAAACCATTCACCCCTTCTTATCCATATTGCTTTAGGGGTTTCCTTATATCTACAGAAGTCATTCCTTTTAAATTGCTGTCAATCACAATTTTCTAAGAGATTTTAAAATATTCCTATCTTTGCACTGGCATAAGTATTGGGTTTTCTAAGAGAATCTTCCCCAAAGAAGGTATTACTTTTATATATGAAATATTATGAACTTTTGCTTCCCTTTTTGTAAGTCATTCTACACTTTCTGCACATTTGTGCTTTATATTGAATATAAAAATAGGTCTTTAAAACTCTATTTACTTTAAACTTACTAAAAAACTACTTGCTTGTGAAATTCTCTTACAAATTCACTGCATCCATGTAGAGAAGATAAAACTAATTAGGCAGTTAATTGGTATAGGTAGTGTGCAAAAAAATTAAGAAAAACAAAAACAATCACAGCCTTGGATGTGAGTGAGGGGAAAGGAAATTGATTAAAGGAATACAACTGTATAGTAGGGGAAATGTAAGGCAACTCATTGTATTAAGTTTTTGTTGTTTATTTTTTCCTGGCCATGCTTACAAATGAAGGTTAGGAGAAAAATAAGACACCTATCCTGCCAGCAGCCCTTATGGCAAAAACTCCCATTAAGCTCAATGAGAATTTTTTATTTTTATTTTTAACCAGAGTAGGTTTAAGGCCTTACTAGGCAACAATTGTGAAGATGTAAAATGGAACCTCATGAACTGTGTTGAATATCAAACACCTAAAATTTATATGGCCCTGACTTTGACCCCACACCAGTTTTCCCTTGGTGTAACAACAGAGTTGCACTTTCCTCAAAAAGGCATGAGTAAAGAAGGATCATACTGCACGCATGCAAATCACATTCAATAAACTTGAAGAAGTTTCATCTGAATGTCAGCGAATGCCTAAAGAGCATGTAGCACTTAAGAGTGGAATGAGTCTTTCTACCACATTTGCAAAAGACTGCACTTAAAGAAAGAAAATATTTCTTCATTATGGTTCTTTTAAAAGGAAGAGAGAAAAAAACATGATGAAAACAACAAAAGAGGAAAAATGGTAAGTTTGTAAAAAATGTTCACTTTTAAAATAAAAAGAATCAGCATGTTTGATCACGTTTTTTACATTGAGTTGACATCCTCAGTGTTAGCAAGCAAACTGTCTTTCAACATAGAAAAGCTCATTTTTCTCCCTCCTATCACTGAGTTCTATTACACGTAGAGTAGTACTGTACAGAAACAAACGCAAGGAATGTGGGGAAAAAGGCCATGGGAGATACTAGGCCTGCAACAGGACTGCTCTAGCATGTCAACAGATTCCTATGCACACTAAAAAACAAAAAGGAAAGAGAAACAGAAGGTATAAATATTATTACTTATGACAGAAGCAAAAAAAATAAATCCAGTAGCTTAGCAGATGCTATCATTCATTAGAAGATTGGTTTTTACTCTCACTGAGATCAGCAGGAGCTTAGGCATTCAACAGCATCAAACTTCAGCCCTAACTCTGTAGTGGCTTAAACAGAACACTACCTAATTTTTCCTTGAGTAATGTGATACAATAAACTCTAAAATAAAAACAACTCAACTGCTTGGCCAAAAAAATTTGTTTCCCTGCACCATATACCTTCACTCAAAATATTCCTCTGATAGAGTACTGTATAATTCCCATTTAGAAGAAAAAAAAGATATACTTTTGAGTGGGCATTATATTCTTTGACTAAAGTAGACCTGTTGCTCTTTTAAAATATGCCTAATTGCTCTATACTTGGATCCTTTAAATCAGTTATCCTTTACTAATATTTTAAATGATAATTTTAAAAACACCTTCCAAAAATATACGAAAGTCAAAATTTTTGTAGGCTGAGACACAGACCTTATTACAATGCAAACTAAATGCAGCCTGTATTTGACCATAATCATTCATAACTCACTGAACATCTGTAAAGCACAAATGTTTAATGACACTGCCTATTATCACTTTAATAAATAAGGATGCATATCAGAAGAAAGGGACTGAAAGAACAAGTCATCCCAAACTCATGATAGCTTGAAGAATTACTAAGAGAATTTTGGCTCAGTTTTAAGACTTAGAACCTGATCAACTTACTCCATCACCCTAGTCCAAAACCGGATTTTCGATAGCAGGATAGTGAATGGTTAGGCTAGAGCACTTCAGTGTATCTATTTTCTTTCACTCTTTTGCCTTAGAAGAGATAAATGTCATTTGTTTTCAATCTGATTTCTAAGTTATTACATGGAGAACACACTAATCATTTGAGACCAAAAACTGAAAATTCAAGAAACTCTGCTTTATTGAGGACTATCCATTGCCAAGGATATCTTGTGTATAGTAATTAAGTTTGTTTTAAAACACAGTTTCTCATAAAAAATTATCACAATGCAAGACATAAATTTGAGTTCCCAGATATGCTATATCTCTTTTCTGATAGCAAAGATTTAGGCCAAACAACTTTTATTTAGAATCATGAGTGTTTTATTATTATTATTATTATTATTAGAAAGAGATCAGATTATATTAATCATTTTACTACCAGTTTAACTAACCTAAAGTAAGATATCTCACCACTTAAATGCCTAAGAGTTGTCTTTGATTAAACATAACATGCATGCAGGTTTTAATGTTATGTTTTATTATGCCTTACAAATGTGTATGCAGGATTTTCATTTCAGCAAGTCTGAAAGCCTGTAGCAGTGGTTGCCACCAAAATACCAGCACAGTGAATTGTCCCTGTAAACAGCTGGATCATTAATTAGCGGAGAAAAAAAAAAAAAGTAATAATAATTTATCAATGCCTATCAGATAAAAAAGTAAACTTCTTGAGAAACAAACTTTCACCTCGTGAGTCTGTTTATTGCCATCAGCAGCTATTTCAGAGTGCACAACTGAAATCTGATGGCTCCTAAGGTACAAAAAAAAAAACCTCAAAAAAAAAAAACCCTCAAAAAAAAAAAAAAAAAGCACACTGCAAAGTCTGCTCACCTACAGCCCAAGCTCGTACACCCCCATCCCCTGCCCTGCCCTGCCCGCCCGGCGCGGCGGGTGGCTCTCCGGAGGGGCCGGGGCCGCCCTAGCGGGCCGAGCGCTGCCCGGGGTGGAGGACCCGGGGTGGAGGAGATGCAGCACCGCTACCCCCCAGCACCTCCACCTCGAATCTCGCCCAGGCTACTCATCAAAAACGGGAGCGGGAAAGGAAAAACCGCAGAGGGGAAGAGGACCTGGAGCATGCAGAGGGGGGGCAGTCGCGTCCCCGGCGGCGGTGGGAGCGGGTACCCGGCCCCGCCGCGCCTCCCGCCTGGAGCTCCCCGCCCTGGAAAGCGGCTGCGGGGGCCGCCCCGGGAGCTGGGCTCGTCCCCCCGCCGGCTGGCGGTGGGAGAAGGCGGCAGAGCCGAAAACACCCGGGGCGAACCGACCTGCCGCCGCCCCGAGCGGCCCGAGCAAGCGAACCGCGGCCCCGCGGAGCAAAGCCGGTGGGAAACAGGCGACGAGAAAAGAAAAGGAAAAAAGTAGTCCTGACTCTCCTTCCCCTCTAGCTCTGATCATGCACAACAGCCTACAGCTACCGCTCCTCCGCGGACAAGGGGTGACAATACGACATCTCCAGCGTTACTGCTACAGACACTAATTGCGATACGAGTTTCTATCAGTTCCAGCTGATTTATTAAAATTGTCAAGATACAGACTTTCAGCATTTAAAAAAAAAAAAAAAAAAAAAAAACAGGCTATGATGTTGACAGTGCACAAGTCTGCTTTTGCCATCATTTGCTACAAAATATGCAGATGGTCTGTACTTTAGATTATATTGCACAACATGAGAAACTTTTTAAACTATGTGCCTTTTTTCTTTTTTCTTCTTTTTTTTTTTGCTAAAATCGAGAATCCAGTTTCATACCTTCCATCTGGGGCCCCATCCACATATCACAGCGTATGAGATACATAAAGTCCTACTATAGTACAGTACATATACAATCTTTTAAACTAAGATAACAGCTCTGAGGTCTATATCACCATTTTCAATAAATCTTTACCTACAAATATTGAACAAATCTGAACTATAGCTGTACAAAAAAAGTGTTTGTTTTTTTTTTTTAAACCACAAGGCCTTTAGATGCAAGGATTACTTTTTTAAAATTTTAATCCTTTTAAAACCAGGACGTAACGTACCAACAAACTTGCATGCTAAAAACAGAGAAAAACAAAGAAAATAAAAGGGAAGAAGTGCCTGAAAAGTCTTACTGAAAAAACACAGCAAGAATGTTCCCTTTTCACTGTACAAAAATACGCCTGAAAATATATTAATTTTTAAAAAAGACTGAGGTCTGTTATGTATCAAAAATGTTTCAATACCTTTTTGTACTGAGGTCTAGGCTGTCTGGTATTCAATCAAGGAGGTATAAGGGAACAAGTTACAAAAAAAAAAGTTGGCAAGTAGAAATCACATTTGTAAAACCATAAACAATTTGATCTGAAAAGTAAACTCTGATCTTAAGTCAGTTCAGTTATTTGTAAGCGTTTGTACAGTCTGCATTTTTTCAAGCTCCCTGCAGCTTTGTTAAGAATCGGATGCATAGAAGACATCAGTTTTCTCCCTCCAAAAAAAGTTGCAATGGTCCCTTTCAGAAAAAAAAAAAAAAAAAAAAGAACAGTTCTTTAAGATCTCTCACGGGAAAAAAAAATAAAAAAATCCACAAACCCCCTTGAGTAACAGTTGTGCTGCCAAAAGACTTCTTTGCAGACCATCTTCCAGACTTCAATCAGAGACCGACAAGCTTCAAACAGCGCCTTCTGTATCTTTTTTCCCCCAGTCCCATTTGCCTTTGCTGTTGTTGTTGTGATCACCAAACGCAATAAAAATTAAAAAAAAAAAAAAAAAACACAAAAAAATAATAATAAAAAAAATAAAATCACAACTCCCGGGCTCGGAACTAACTTCGAGATTTTTTTTTTTTTTTTAAGAAAACAAGACTTTTTTTCAATCATTATCATCGTTATCATCATCATCGCCGGCGTTGCGCCGCTCCAGCTGCGCCGCTCTCACCGCCTCCCCGGCTCAGTACGTGAACACCAGGTCGGAGAAGTTCGCCTCCAGCCAGTCGCCCGCGATCATCTCGCTCAGCTCCGGGGTGCAGTAGTCGGGGAACTCGAAGTGGGAGCCGAGGCTGCCCTCGCTGAAGGAGTCCAGGTCCTTGTCCACCAGCGAGAGGGAGAGGTTGCCGGCGGCGGCGCCCGCCCCCAGCTCGGCGGCGGCGTGGCCGTGCTGGGAGAAGTTGAGGCTGAGGTCGAAGAGCAGGTCGTCCGCCTCCTCGCTGCCGGCCGACGAGGTGGAGATGGACCGGGAGGAGGCCGGGGAGAGGCCGGGCGGCTGCTGCGGCGGCGGCGGGCCCTGCTTGGTGATGTTCTTGAAGCTGTAGTAGAGTCTGCTGCCGCCGCCCGCCGCCGCGGCGCCGCCCCGCACCTCCTCGTACAGGCTGGCCCCCTCGGTGGACTCCGCCGAGGAGCTCAAGGTAGGGCTGGCCGGCACTTTGGCCACGTTGTACCGCCGTAGCTGCTGCGGCCCCGGCTCCTCGTCCTCGTCCTCCTCCTCCGCCTCCTGCTTGATCCGCAGCTGCAGCTCGTCCTCGTCCTCGTCCTCATCCTCATCCTCATCCATGAAGACGCACTTGACCGTCTTGCTGCTCACTTTCAGGGTGCCGAAGACGTACTCGTCTCCCGTGTAGTCCCCGTGGTGGGCGGTTTTGGCTCCCGGCTTTGGGGGCGAGGAGCCAGAGGAGGCTTTCAGCTTGCTGCACTTCTTGCTGGAGCTCTTGGCGCTCTTGCTGCCGCCGCTGCTCGCGGGCGCGTTTTTCTCGGGACTTTGGCTGGCGTTGGGCTTGGCCGACGGGTCCATTTTGGGCTTTTTCCTGGGCCGGTACTTGTAGTCGGGGTAATCGGCCATGTGCTTGAGCCGCAGCCTCTCCGCCTCCCGGATGAAAGGGATCTTCTCGCTGTCCTTCAGCATTTTCCACCGCTTGCCCAGCCGCTTGGAGATCTCGGCGTTGTGCATGTCTGGGGACTGCTCCATGATTTTTCTCCGCTCGATCTTGGACCACACCATGAACGCGTTCATCGGTCTCTTTATGTGTCCCGACGCCGTTTTGCACCAGTCCGGGTCGCTCTCGTCCAAAGCGACGGGGCTGCAAGCCATGAACTCGCCCTCTTCAGTGTCCATCGCCTCCCGGGGCAGGTTGCTCTCCGCCTCCGTACTCTCTGCCTGCTGCACCATGGTGGGCTCTCGCCGAGGCGCCGCTCCCCTCCGAGCCAACAAAGCCGCTCCGCCGCCGCCTCCCACCGCCGCACCTTGCCCCTGCTGCGAGGCGGATCCCGCGGGTGCCGGCGGGGCTGTGGCAGTGCGGGGCTGTGGCAGTGCCCGTGCCGGGCGGTGCGGCCGGGCCGGGTCGGGCCGGGCCGGGTCGGGCGCGGCTGGGCTGGTGCGCTGGGCGCGCGCTGTGCCCGTGCCCCGGCCTCGCGGCGCCGCCGCCCGCCCTGCCGCGCGCGCGCTGCCCGCCCCGCCGAACTCCGGGCTCCGCGCCCCGCGCGTTATCAGCGCCTCATATGGGTGACATCACTCCCGCCGCCGGCCAATGGCGACGCCCGGCACCGCCCCCACCACGCCCACCCTGCGGCGCGCGGACACACCCCCGCGCGGGGGCGCGGCCGCGGGGGCGGTGCTGCCGGCGCTCCCGGCGTGTCGGCGGCCCGTCCGATCCTCTCCCTTTCCTTCCCTTCCCTCCGCCCGTGGGTCGGCGGCGCCGCCGCGGGGGCTTCGCTCGCTGTGCCCCACCGCCGGGCGCGGGGCGGTGAGGGGCGGTGGCAGCTCACCCCGCGTCCCGCTGCCTCAGGAGGCGGCGGAGCCCCGCGCGGAGCAGCCGGCGGACGGCAGGGGGCGCTGGAACTCCGCGGCGGCGGCGCCACGGCCCCGCGGGGGGAGCACCGGGACCGGCCCCGCCGCGGGTGCCCGGGCGGCCCTGGCCGGGGCACGGTGTCCTCCGCGGTCCGCACATGGCCTGCTTCTCCTCCGCAGCGCGGCCGGGCCCCTGGGCCTCCGGAGGAGCGCTCCAGGCGCTGCGGCTCCCTGCCCTCCCGGGGCTTGTCTCGGTGGCTCGTCGGTAGCGAGAGGGGCTGTGGGGCCGCAGGGCAGAGCCGAGCGCACTCCCGGTTGCCGCGGATGCGAACGGTGCCTCGGCGGTGCCCGGGGCGGGGGGAGGTCCCCTGGTCCCCGGGGACGCGGGTGCTGCCCGCAGGAGGGACGGGAGCATCGTCGCACCCACCTGGAGGCACTAACCGCGTGCTGTGGGCAGAGTATAAAGGCGGCTTCTCCGAAGTACGGGATGAAAACTTGCAGAAAGCATCAAACGGTGCTGATTTTCTGTTTATATGTTTGTTTTCCCGGAAACATCGAGACATATTCAAGACGCCCGTAGCGGATCCACTTATTCTGGATAATCCCATGTTTGTTTTTATCACAGAATTTGTGGAATCCAAAGCTAGTGGTGTACCTTTGGTCATTTTGATTGCAACACGTATGCTGAAAATGGATACCCAAACTGTTTTGTGGGGCTCTTTGTGTCTTTCCAGCTACCACTTGCAGTTATTAGAAAAAGAAAAGTTTAATAAATTTTGTGATGGCTGGATGGATACAGACATGATGGCAGCAAGAGGAATGAGCCCTGGCACAGCCTCTCCTCTGCCAGAGCACATCCTATGAACTGGTACTAAAGGTGCAGCAGGTCCTCTGGTAAATCATCCTCTAATTATCACAGTGGTTCATTTCTCTCAGACCACAGAAAAATTATTGTGTCTGAATGATGTGACTATGATATCATAGGGCTGCAGAGTGACTAGTGCTGTTACAGGAACAAAACAAACAAAAAACCCCAGTCACATACCTCTTTTGGTATGGATACTTAGGGCTACCAGGTCTCAGCTGCACTTGTCAGGAGTCTGGAGGAGTTTGAAGGATACATTTGAGGCAGATACATATTGTCATGTCACTTCCCCTGCCTGACCCCAGCTGGGTGCACAGAGTAGAGGAAACGAAAAGGGCACAGCTGAAGAAGGCTCAGCTACTTCATCGTAAAGATAGATTTTGAAAAATACTGCTCTGCCTGCCCGTGAGTGCCCCCAGCAGTGATTTGTTGCCTCTCTCTCCTTGCGATTGCACCTCGTGGTACAATCTAGCTCCATAGTAATAGGAGATAAAATGGAAAATTTGACTGGCAAGGTTCTCGACCCGCCATAAAATGTTAAAATTTACAGAAACCACATGAGGAGAGTGTGCAGTACCTTGGTGAGGGAGTGCCTGAGTTCTTGTCGCAGCTGTGGTCAGCTGTGGTCTCTCCGAGGAGGGCTGTTGGCAGGACAGGGCATTCCTTCCAAGAGGGCTGTGAGTTTAGCACTTCCTGCTCCATCCGGGTGAGGACTCACTCAAATTGGGAACATTGTAGAGCCGTGTGTGTCACAAGGATTTCGGAAAGAGTGAAAGTATGTTTCTTGTAATGACGATGCGGACAGGAGTCTCAGGAGTACGTAGGTACTTAACTGCCAGGGAAGGCAGCTTTGCTGCTGCTGGGACCCTTTACTGGAATGATACCAGAATACCAATGTCTCAGTTAACCCTATTTCTTAGTGGTTTTTTCTCTGTAAATACCAGTATTCAGATACCCCATGAGAGAGTCTGAGGTTTTTACATGTATTTTGAGTCTTGAAAGAAATAATGGTGTAGTTTTGCAAAATGAAATGTTTCAAAATGTTTTAATCTGTTGTTGGTGTTTCAGCTTTATGGGAGATTTCATTATGTCATATAATCACATAAAATTCAAGCTGATGAAATGAAAATTGAATCTTTATTTCTTGTGAAATTAATCAAAGCAATGAATTTTCACAAAATACTGTTATTTTTTTGAATCATCATTTTCCAAAAGCCATTAACTATTTTGGAAAACGTTCATTCAATTACAATGGAAGCCGTATAATCAATATTGATAAGACTGGGATTCCATCCACCAGGATGACAGAACCTGACATTTAACACATTAAGGTCAGGAGAGATAATTTTTAATAAAGCTTTAGTGTAAATTGAAGCCACTGTCATTACACCAGACTTCTTCTGGGATGTTTCTTCTCCTTCATATGTGTCCCTGTGAAAACATGTTTTAATACTATAGGTGTCACATAACATTCATAAATACCATTTTTCTATTTTTGTAGTATATCTCATTTTCTGACGTGTCTTGGCAGCATTTCAATTTTTCCTCAGAAGTGATTTCTTAAATAAAAACAGCATTTCCATTTTCTCATGCTTGTTAAATGACATGTTCTGATTGGGTTTTGTATTTTGAGGATAGCACTAGGAAAATAATGAACATGAAAACAGACTGATAAATAATAGCCACACTCTAGGAAAAAAAAATAAAAAAGAAAACTAGAGGATTTTAGAAATCTGATTAAAAGATGTACATGAATAAGTAGATATTACTGTTAAAATGAAATATTTTTCTGTTCTAAAAGCAGTTCAATAATTGTATGCATGCATGTATATTCCTATTAGAGTGCAGCAGTTAGAGCTAACAGCCCACTACTCGTTCTTTTGAAATTCAAATGAATAATCATCTTTCCATTATCTAGGTCAATAGACGGCTAGGCTATGACAGAAAGTGAGAGAAAACAGGTAAAACAGGATTAATTAGAGAGGTTAATGCTTGTCCCCTTGGATGGAGGCTGTTTTTGTGGGTCTGCATCTACACTGCTCTTCCAAGTGCTCTAGTTTTGGGGATGTGTTATTCTGAGTGCTGTGCAGCATGAGAATAGCATGAAAGCACTGAGGTCTCAAAGGCAAGAAGCTGCTGAGGTACCTCCAAAGGCCTGAAGCCAGTAGGAAACACTTCACATGGGAATATAGGCCCTCTGCTTGTGGCCCGATGTGCTTACATCTACCTTCATCAGTGCTTAAAAAGGTGAAGCGATCCATGTTTTTAAAAGACTAACCTTACGCTGTCCTTGCAAGATTTTGACTATCAAACAGGAATTAAATATGAGCAAAAAAAATTTGTTGTTTAAGAAATACTGTTTCAGAAAAAGTGGAGGATATTCCTATGCCTGCTCTCTGTGTTAAATCTGAGTAAACTGAGAGCCAAGATTTTTACTGTGCTAACTCTGATGATAAACAGTACTATGAGTACAGTGTTCCTCTGGCTATTTATTTCTTGCCTGTTCTAAATTGTGCTGCAGATTTTTGTCTGGAGAGCCCAAAATGACTTTGCCTGGGGAATGTGTGGGAAAACTGGAGTTACGCACCTTCTGCAAGGTGTGGGAAGTGGTTTCAGTCACAAGCTGTGGATTCAAAATGGAAGAAGAAAGAATTACACTGTCAAGAGAGTTTTGTCTTACCAGAAAACAGAAAAAAAATGATGAATTCTGAACAGAGTGGTCAAACACGAGGTTAGTTCACAGACACATTTCCTAGGGATCTTTTCTGGAATAAACAAAAATTCCTTGTGTCTTGCATTCATGATGAAAGAAATAAGCTGTGATCTTACCTCATGTTAGTTAGCACAGGGTAAAATAGTGAAAAGGCACACCAGCTGTGCTTTTTAAGGTTTGGTAAATCTTCCATTCCTGAGAGTTTTTATCTTAAGCTGCTAATTCACATGAAAAATTCAACTTCTCTGTCATTGCTAGGAAAATGGCATCCTCTCCTGTGTTTTCATTTACTGTATGATAGCTACCACATGCTCTTGGAGCTGAGATTGCTTAAGACTGGTTTACACAAAGTCTTTGTTTTGAAAATGCAGGTATATAGGTGTCCAGAGCTGACAGGTGTAACAACCGAGCTTCAGATAAAGAGGTGAACTGCAGTCGTTTAACTGAAGTAGAGTAATCATTTGAGAAGATAAATTAGTTTGGAAAAAATCTAGAAAAACTCAGTTTAAATTCAATTTGAAACTAAATGCAGACAAAGGTATCCAGACATATTTCACTCTGATTTCTTGTGCTGCAATCTTTATTCTGTCAAAAGTAGGTGCATCAGATACCACTCTGGTGAGGGCAGTGCTGTGGTGGTTTTCTGGCTGCTCAGCACAGAGTGTAGTATTTTCCTGGACAGTGTGATCCTCTGCTGCTGGAGGGTCCGGCTGGAGCCCAGAGAAGGTGTTAGTAGGAGCAGGAACAGCTTCTCCTAACTCACCTCCTGCCAGAGCTAAATATTCACCTTACTCATTGTCCAATGCACAGCTCTACTCCTGGTCACAACAGAGCTGTGACAGAAGTACTGCCTTTGAACTTCTTGCTGCCTGTAGGTAGCTCTAGAAGCATAGCTTGACCACTGCTTGTAAACAGATGATTGTCAAGGACATCTTGAGAAAAAGAGATTGTGTACATTGGTTGAAATAATCCAGGACTTAAAAATGGAGCAGAAAGTAACCTTCTTCTTACAGCTATGTTGTGACTCCAAGTCTGGCATCCTGGAGTATGGTTGTTCCTCCAGCATGCTCCCCTGAGGCATTGCATGACAGTGCTGTCTCACTGGGACAATATGGGCAGGCCATTTCCTCTGAGCCCAACATACTGATCTTAGACAAGGAGACGTTTTAAGACACCAAGATGTATCACTTACCTTCTTTCATAATGTCATCCCAATTGCAAAGTACATCTCATAAAAAAAAATTTCTGAATATATTCTTTGAGCAAAAGAACATTGCAATCCCATTTTATTCTCTAAGAAACAGCATAAAAAATAGTGTTGGGATGTTTCACATACATCTCACCCCTCTCAGACTTTTGTTTGCAAGACAAAACACTTTTCTTCCTGGTTGTGAGACTAAAACCTGGCTCTACCAGTCAGATAGGGTCCCTTCCATTCCACAGATCACTGTAGTACTAGTAGCTCTGTTTGGAAGATAATTTCCTCAGTCACTTGTGTGTAACCCTATTGATTTGAAAGTCTGGCCCCAGCAACACCTGTGCAAATTCATGGATGGCACTGGGATTGCACAGATGCCATGGAGGGCATATTCTGGCATACAGGACATTTATTACTGGTGGTGATGCATGAGATGGAAAGGATCCAGGACCCAGGCTGAGTTTGTGCAGCTGGCAGTTAGAAATTTACTTACAAACTGAGCTCATTGGTTAGAAAAATCAGTGTGATAATGAATCCAGAGCCTCCTCATGCCATTTTTACCAAGTCACTTTTTAGGGCAGGAGAACAATTTAAACGAGATGTGTCCCTTATTAAAAGTGTCTTAAAATTGTACTTGAAAAAAAGTGAAGGGAATCCCATAAGAGATTATATCACAGATATTTGATGTCAGAAATTGCTGTTACTAAGCTTGTTTAAATCAAAATGTTTACTTGCTTCTGCTGAAAAATTGATGTACATAAATTCACTGCACGAATTTAACACAATTTTAATTTTATCTTAATTTTAATTATTCAGCTGCCATGAATTCAGTTACATGAAATTAATTGGAAAACATTTATTTTTAGCATGTTTTATTTTGATTGATATGAAATCTTCCACAAAATTCAAAACAATTCAAAGTGACAAAGTTTATTCATAATACTATACACTTACATTGTTGGCCTGTAGACATTGAAATCCATAGTGTTTTAGCAGGTCTCTTAGGGAAAAGTGCTGTACCTTGAACCAATTATAGACCCTCTCTGGCTAAATTGCAGAGCCAGTTTGCTTAATATAGGTAATTTCATGTTGTAAAGTATTTGTCAGTACCCTAGGGTAGTCTCTTAGGGCACACAGGTTTCACTGTGCAATATTTCACACTTGTGTGCCAGTTAACCTGCTTAGTTGGAGACTGTTTACAACTCATATAGGATTTGTTATATTATGTACTTAATTTATGCAATATACTTAAAGCTTCTCTTCATGAAGTCTAGAATGATAATCATATTTATTGTATGGGATTTGCTTACTATTTTTAGGTGGGGGAGGGGGAGGAAGTCTTTTTAGTCCATCAGGTTCCTTAGAATTTGGAAATTTAGCAAGGACGTGACAAAAATGTGTAACGAAATGTATTTATTAGGTGTCACACTGATATACCTGTTAGAGATATAAAGCATGTTGAATTGATGCAGACACACAGATTTATCATTTGCCTTTTCCTTCCTCCTAAAGAGCAGTGGAAGGCTGCAGCTGGCCTAGCCCTCGCTTACAGCCAAATAACATCAAAACTTATAAAATGGACATAGGGTGTTTCCTTTGGCTCTGCTGCCATGAAGGAGGCAGAAACATGATCTGCAGGAACTTAACTGGACTTAACAAGTCTCACGTCCCATGTGCTCGCCTGATTAGGATCTGCTGATCACTGCCTTTTGTATATACAATTTTAGAGTAAGGGAAAAGCCACTCTGAGGCATATGTCCGAAAGATTTTAGATTTACAGGAGTCACCCAGTGAACACAATTCTGCAAGAATCTGTAGGGGTTCTGCTAAGAAGGTCTTTGATCTAAATACCACCTAAGTCCCATGCCATTTCCTAATCACAAAATTAAATATACCCAGGGGTAAAACCATAATGTGACCTGTCCTCTCAGACCAGCCAGGAGCTGCCCACCAGGGAACAGCTCAGAGGTTTCCTTCATCCATTCTTTCCCACATGTGAGCTGTGAAAGCACAGTGTGTGATGTCTGGAGCCACAGCCGACGAGCTCCATGGTGTGTGTGCTGGCTCTGCACGAGGTAAACTCCTTCCCAGACTGCTGTGAAGCTCCATACCATAGGCAGGAGCTACTTGAAGTGTCGAACACATCCTCCACATGCCCTGGCTGTATTCCCATCCAAGCTACCTCTGCCCAGTTTTGGCGGAGCTTGGCTTGGAGAAGCTGGGATGGGGGCTTTTTGGGCTGCCCTGACTTCTCTCTCCAGGCAGACTGTTCTTGCTGGTAATCCTGAGCTTGGGCTTGTGCTGGCAAAATCCAAATGAGAGATGTGCAACAGCTGTACAGTGAAAATGAAAATTAGAGCTTCATTACTGAATAAAGAAGCAAACCACATAATATTCCTATTAGTTGTATAGATTTGGAGAAAAAAGGTTATATGAAATTCTTTATAAAACTATGTCCTTGTTTTGTTATGTCCATGTAAATCTTTCTATTACCGTTGTTTAAAAAAGAAATAAATTTAATAAATGTTTCATTGCCTTTTTTTTTCTGAATGGAATATAAACAAACAATCCTCCTAGTTATAAATAATATCAGCAGTCAAAAAAAAATTGCACAGTAGCTAAACAATGAAGGCACATAGCAATGCTGTTTGTTTAATTTCTACACAAAACACTACTGAATTTACAGGAATGAATTAAATATGCTGTGTGACTGGAACTCTGGGCAAACAGCACTTCAGTTAATACTGGTTTTAATTTTCCATTTTAATTAATTTGTTATAAATTTGGATGATAACCTATGGCAAATGTTTATGCATATGAAAGCACATTACTAATTACTATGAAAAATCACCTTGTGTTCTTTCATTTCCTAAAAGAATATTACTAAATATTCACCAAAAACAGGTAACTGAAAAAAACCCAGCATACTATTCTCTCTAATAGCTTTTGCTTTGTAGTAAAAATGAGAAACATTTACCTATTCTATCCACTATTTCTTATTTATGAATATGCTAGGGCATTCCAAGTGCATGCAAAACCCTGACTGTACCAACCACTTAATGATGGAGAACAAATTAATTTGGAGAAGAGTGTTCACCTTAAACCAAAAGTCCAAACCATTTACCCTTCTTCTTCCTCCTTCCATTACATTGCAAACTGTGCACTGTTGGTATTAACACCACCACGATATTCAATAACATTAGAGGCTTGAATGTTTCCTGATGCTTTATTACATGATGATGAAAATATCATAACGCCTCTAACTTCATCGGATCAGGCATTTCATTACAGCATCCTGCAAGTATAGGAAACTGATTGTCTTGTGTCAGCATGGCCCGAATCCAGTTCTTGCGTACAAGACATGGTTACTAATGATCTTTGTAAGTCAGCTGAGACTTGATCTTATTTTTTCAGTTTTGCTGTACTAGGAATTGCTAAGTCAGAGCAGCAAATAGAAAGAGTTTATTACAGGTTATCATACAGTTTGTTTGACAAAATGGTCAGTCAATAATAAACCAGAAATTAATAATTAATTGTGCTCGCTATTTGCAGAGTGGCTGATATTTTATGACAAGGTGAAGCCTGAGGTAAGGAATTATTATCAGAAATTTATGGGAGGGAGCTGCAGTTTTGGGGTTCTGCCTGCACCATCAGTACTGGTCAGAAGAGGATGGTACAGGGAACTAGAAACCTCTTCCTGATTTCTGTTTTCTGTTTTGCCTGGAAGGGCCTGGCTGTGTGGCCCAGGGGAATTTCTGTGCTGCAGGCTAAGTAGTGTAGAGCGAGAACCATTTATTAAACACAGGCTTGCCCCAAATCCTAAGTACATGCCCAAAACCTTCAGTCAGGTACAAACTTAGTCCAGTATATTCCTCGCCCTGCTGGATAAATTCACTGTAAGCAATCATCTCTTGTGAATAAGATTAACAGAAGTCTGCTCAGCCCCTTCTGCATACCTTTGCATCTCCTTTCTTCTTCACTTCCCAGAATTCAAGAGAAGAAAGGGGACAGCTAACCAGCTACACAAAAATTCAGAAGAGCACTCCAAGCTCTTCATTTGGCAATTTACATATAAACAAACCAAAGCAAGAAAACAAGGTCTGAGCCAGTGGTAAGATAATTTATATAAGGCTACACAGTGAGCCTGACAGGACAGGAATAGCCCTGGAATTCTCCCCATTACAGTCCTGTGGACTCCTCACCATACAGTCTTGAGGCTAAATGAATACGCTGAGGAGTCACGTTTGAAAAAACAGCTTGTACCATTCAGTTGCTCCCATTTTGGGAGAGGGTAAAGATCAAAACTGAATCCAACCCAAGGAGTGAGACACATGAAATAGAATAATGGAGGGTTTGCATGTGGACATTTTTCTCTTGAAATAGATAATTATTTGGGAGAACCACCTAGTTGTATTCTCCAAGTAGAAAAAAAATATTGTCATATTGTTCCATTTCTGTGTTATTCTGGTAATGCATTTTAGTGTCTGTACAAATTTCTGATTATTCACAATTTCTTCACAGAGAGATTGAATTTACATTTTATCTAGACATCAGTCTTACCCAGAGACATCTTTTTCATTTCAATGCTAGTTTGAAAATCCTTTATTTGGTGTTCATTGTATGCAGGCTTTTATTTACAGCAAGATTGTTGTGGCAGAAGAAATATAGACAAACTCAATGTCTTCACTAAATATGAGCTTTCTTGCAATATAGAAAAAGCTTTTGTGGTTTTCCTGGGCACTGAGCTTGGAAAATGCAGGATTGATTCTTGTTTGCTTTTGGAGAATAGTTTAGCAACCCAACCTTCCACTTGGAATCTGCCTCTCTCCTGCATGGGCCCCTCCTGGTTTTCAGAATGGCCACTGTTGTTTCCCCTGAGAAATAATTTTGTATTTAAATCTAGAATTCTGAATCAACTGGAAGTGCTGGTCTTGCAGCTCCTACTCTGTGTAATCTCAGTGATAAGAGCTGCTTTGCCAACATTGATAATTTTTGGTTCCTTCAACTAATGCACAAGAGTTAAAGTTGTTTCAAATACAATATTTTCTTCCTGTAAGAAAGTTAACATTAGTCAGTTCTGGTGGCCACAAGGAAAAAGCAGTCCTGATTAGCCTGTTAAGCCATCTAGTCCAAGTCAAGTAGTCACTGTTCCACTATCTCTTTTGGGAGCCCAAAATATTTACCTATGTACCTATGACCTGGTACATCTGTCTGGTTCAGACTTTGGGTAACACCTAGAAGAGTGATGCTTTGTTCCAGGTCAGGGATTCTTTGTTGTTACCAAAGTGCCAATAAATGTAGTCACTGTGAATTTTGAAAGACTACTCAGACAAAACTTGAACTGCTGGTTGAAATGCTGTTCATGAAGAATATTATAAAAGCTTCTGATTTAGAAATGTTAGCATGAGAGCACAGAAATTTCAATTTGAAGGTAAGTATCTTTCTGTTAACTGTTCGATTTGAAACAGACTTTTAAATTAAATCAACAAAAAATGTGAATTTTAAGTTTATTCAGATTTTCTTTATTGAGATTTTCCCTATTGTGATTTTCCCATGTGTAAAAGTAATTTCTCGCTGATGTTTAAAGTCATGTATTTTTCAGTAACAATATGATTTTGGCAAAATTACATATTTCTAGATTTTGCTTTGAGAAGAAATTGTCAATTTTTAGTATTGCACAGCAATATTAATTGGTGGCCAATTGTACAACATTCCAGCTCATTTTAGAGACCACACTTGTGTTTCTATCAGGTATTTTAGTGGTGAACTAAGGAGGAATGAAAGAGGAATCAGGAGCTGATGCAATTGGCAAAGAGGGTAAGGAGAAAAGATGCAACATGGAAAGATGGAGGGAAATGTAGAGGTCAAAATGTGCAGAAATATTAATTAATTGTCATAGTCCACTGAAAAACACTGAAATTATATAGCAAGGCACTGAGCAGGTAAACCATCTTTGTAACATTTACTGTATATAGATTGCTCTATCTGATTGCTGTGCCAGTTTTCCTGTTAGTATTGCCAAGGTGACCTCTGTAGACTTCAGGGAATACGAGAGGCACAGAAAGCTGGACCGTACACTATAATTCCCAGGGGTCTGCGGTCCTTTCTTCATACTGGGTTTGACACTTAAAGGCTGGAAACTAGAGGAGGGAAAAAACCTGAAGCACAGCGATAGATGTGAGCTGCCACAAGCTGGTTCCATCTTACCTCTGCTCTTTACACAAAAGATTTCTTAACTGTACTGAAAAAAATCTTGCTCAGAATGTGTAAAATACATAGAGGGGCTGAGCCACAGTTACTTGCTGCTTTGGAAGGCAAAGGCATAATGCAGTGCTTCCCAGCATTTCACTGCAATCTTGTCTTCAGCTTAATCTGGTAGTGAAATGCTTAAGCAAATAGTTATAAGGAAATGAGTTCTTAGGGCAGCTCCAGTGTCACCCACAAATGCGAGATAAGGTTAGCAATTGCTCTCCTTTCTTAAGTGAAGACATTCTGCTGCTCAAATATGAAGTTAAATTGTAAATGCTTCAACACAGACCATAAGCACTTATATTTACAAAAAGACAATGCACTGTTTTGAAATATATATCTTCCTAGTGATTATTTTTTCATCCACCTTTAATGAAAAAAAAAAAATCGCTTTTATATTTTCAGTCCTTTTGCTTTTCCTGGTTGTGAGTACTTGCTGGCAAGGAATGAAATCTATCACTCTCGCTTTCCAGAAATGACCCCCCTGCTTCTTTTTGCTCTTGACAACAACAGCACAGAAGAGTGCAGCCTTAAAACAAAATTTTCTACAGTGTGTCATGTTGCTGCTGAAATTTAATGATATTCAGGGCTAGGAGAAAAGAGCAGCTGCCCTCCAGGTGGTGTTCCATAAATGCTCCCCAGTACCCAGCAGGAAGCTGTATAAGTTCAATTCAGTGAAGCAAATTCAATCATTTGCCCCTTTGTAAATGGAGCAAGAGCAAAAAAAAAAAAAATTCTTTGAAGGATTCTAACACAACAACTACACATACCTAAAAACTTAGAAACACATTTTTTTTGCTGACGTCACTGTATTTCAGATAGGCTTAATAGGATTTTACCAGCAGCAATTTCACTTTGCAATGTTATGGAAAAGACATAAGAAATTCCCATAAATGTCCAATATTTGTTACATGCAAAACTCAACAATTAGTGTGGTGACTAAAATGCTATAAGGTTAAGGAGTTTTCTTCATAATGCCTTTTTATAACCATTACACAGCTTTTCTAAGGAATTTTTTTTTTTTGTGGCAAACATAATTAATGCGGCATTATTTGATTAATTATGAAGATTATTGTGGATTTTTAGTTCAGGTTATTAATATTTTGTTATAGACTCTACCTACAAATTAGAACTACAGTAGTAAATCTTTGGAGCCACAGCTCCTTTTAATACTAATTATCGGGTTAGTGCCTAAGAGTCACAATTATCCAACACAGCCACCATCCTAATTTACAACTGGCTTTGTTAACACAATATTCAAAATGTTGTACAACCAGCTTTTTACAGTAATCTGCCTGGTCTATTTAGCAGATGTAAGTGAATGGCAATATTTTTACCCTAAAATATTTTTACATGTTTGAACTTCACCTTGTACACAACATGATAGTGAATGTTTTTCCTCTAATTGGCAGAACATTTGGCTTGATCTACTTTTTATCTGAAATAGATATGAAATATAATAGAAAGTGATAAAAGATATTTTTTGTCTTCATACAACTAAATAATTAAAAATAATAAACAGCTTGGATTTGAAAACAGTAATTTGGCAAATTATTAGTACATTATCTCTTGTGGGACTTCAAGGAAAAAAATTGCAAAGCTGAAATTCTGTGTACTGGAAACCTTTGAACTTCCCAGTGAATTTTCCCAAAGCATTGGTAATGTTTTAGAAAGGCTTTCAAATTCACTGAATGTATGTATGGAGAGGAAGCAGATGGATTCACCTGATATCAAACTAATGATCCACTTTTGAAGAGTGCTTTTAGGAAGAAAGAAGGCCTGGTTGCATAGCACGGAAAGCTGTTCAAGGTCTCAGGACATGGTATTGGTATTTTTGAGTGGCGTTGCATTAAGTTGGCAAACCACAGAATCTGTAGTCCAGTTCTTGAAACTGTGTTTTCTTTATGGACTATTATGCTGTCACAACTCTACTTTTATAAGGTGCACAAGTATGAATTTATACAACAATAAAATTTCTAAAGAAGCCATAAATGTCTAAGGGATAAATAACGATCGTTATCACAAAAGTATGCATACTAGGGTGCATATTTAACCAGTATGCTCACCTTCCTATGCCAAATCAATAGTCATCTATTTTCACAGCCCTGTTTTAATGCTGCACTCTTTTGCAATAACATTGACTCTGCCAGCCAAATGCCCAGGTTCAGACTCTCACAGGGTACTGAAAAATCACTTGCAGAGCTCCAGTTCTTGCTCAGGCCCAGGGTCCCCCAGAATTCCCAGAGAGAGCAACCCAACAAAGCAGTAGTTTGCTGCATTTGGTTCAGACTGAGCTTCTCATTATCACCATCTCAATTCAAGTGCCTTAGTAATCTACATTCCCATTCGGCTTGAGTCACAAAGATGGTACAAGATGAGAGCGTTGGATACTCTGACTGATTTGTGTAGGCTGGAGCATTGAGTAGTCTCAAAGCCCCATCCTACACAACAGGGGTACTGCAGAAAAGATAGAAGTCAGAGGCTGGGACACTTGTGTTAGCTCTTCTACAATAATGTTCATCTACAGTTGTAGTAACTTTATTCCACTTAATAGGAATGGAGTTTTGACCCTTACTCTGAATTTCCATATCTTTTTTTTTTCCTCAATTTATTTCCTATTTGCATGTTGAGTACACATGAGCATACACTTTTGCGTGTTTTTTTAGGAATTCCCTGTTGCAAAGCACACAGAAACACACCAAATAATGAGAATGCTATTCAGCTTAAAATTGCTTCTCTAGCTGCTGGACTATCGGGTTTCCCTTACCTCCGATGCTGGGAAAAGAGCCCTGTTTCTCTAAAGGATATTTCTGAGGCTGTCATAGAAATCACAATTTTTTTAAATTAAATGGAAATTATTTCTCCAATTAGCTGAGAACACTAAGAACAACTGTTTGAGCATTAAAGCTGTGAACTGATAACTTTGATACAAAATTCATAATCATTGGACCAAATACTCTTATTTTACAAGTTATCTTCTTAGAAGATGGAACAGCAATTACAGGAAGCAGGAATAAATATTTGATAGGCTCTGTACCTCTTTGCTTATGAAATTGAAGCTATCAAAACCCCCATTAAAAAAATGCTGCAGTTTGTGGTCTACTCCCCTAAATTTTCCATCTTTATTGGATAAAATTCGTAGAAATATGTTTGGTTTGAGCCTTCCCCTAGTAGGAAACAGAAGAAGACAGAACTGTTTAACATAATAAGCAATGTAATCTGAATACAAGGATGTGAGCTGGGGCCATGTGGAGTCATATTAATTTCTGCAGAACAGTTCCTAATTTAAAACATTTCTCAGGAAAATGCAATACTTTGAATGTTTTGAAGGTTTTTGTTTGTGTGTTATCTAGGAAAACATATGCTTAAAACAGGAATAGACCATGCTACAGGAATAGGAAAATAACTGTATTTTGGAAGTGTCTTTCAGTGTTTTAAAACTCTGAAAACTAAGCACAGAAAGAAGAATTGTCAAGCAATATATTCTGAACCAAATACTGGATAAACGTTAGCTTTTGAGGAATTTGTGTTTGAGTCAGAAAACATTTCACTTATCTGCAATTTTTTACTATTTGGTAATTTTTTTTTTTGCTTATATGGCATTCTCGACTAACTTTCATGCTCATGTTCAGAGTCTCTGGGATAGGCAACTGTTCATTTTTTTATACTCCTTGAATGCGTAATTAAGGCTGCAGTTGTACATCTCTGGGTAAAATACACATTTTTTGTTTGTTTGTTTTGTTCGTTTGTTTGTTTGTGGTGGGTTTTTTTGTTAAATACCTTTACACTGTTTAATTGACTTTGGTAGAAAAGGCCTCATTTCCCATTTTTTCCCCTCCCACGAAATCATTTATTCTTCCAGCACTGATGTAGGATATGGAGACTGTATGAAAAACAGGGGACTATTTATATCAACATCTTTACAAGCAGCTCTTTAAACCAGAGTGCAGAGCTAAGTACTCCTCTCTCTTTTCAGCTTGTGCACCCTGTGCTGCCTCACTCAACCTTACCTGCAATCAGAGTGCCTGACCCTCCACATCCTCATGGGTCAGAGTTACTTCCTTCCACATAGGTCCTGAAGGGTACTTCTAGTAGCTAAACTACATTTTTTTCTCAGTGAATTTCAACAATGAAGTTCTATTGACATAACATTGTTGATTTTGTTGCTTTTTTTTCAAATCAGTCTACTCTTTTTTTCTGACTGATTTGTTGCTATTTGATAGTCTAAAGAGAATTATTAAACTTATCCTATTTTCCTAGTTTTGACTGCAAATATTTCCCTTTTTTGCTCACTATTTATTAAAAGGTTGCATTAAGTCAAATATATTTTACACTAAACAATAACTCTGAATAATTGATATGTTAAAAACATGTCACACAAAATACAAAATTCTAAGCAAAGAAATGTCGTATCGCTTGTCTGAAACAACATCATTTTGATGCAGCATGTCTGAACTCATCTGTTGATTTTAGAAATGACTCTCATACTTGCTGATGTTCTCTTCCTAAGGGTCAGGTTTTTCAGACTACAAACTATTACTTCTTCTCGGCAGTTTTTTTGATTACAGTGTCAAGACAAGTTTTAAACAGAAAAAAATCTCATTCTATTTGGGAAATGAGCATTACAGAGATCTGTTTGCATTTTGCACCACTATATTCTATAATCCATTGTATCCTTTGCTACACCTGACAGATCAAAATGCCATTCAGTGACTTTTAATGTGTCCTTTTTCCCCCATTGTAGTTAAACTGAATTTATGGAGCAGGGTGCAGATAGTAGGCTGAGAGAGCAGTAGAAAGAGAGGATGAAGTGCTGGTCCCTCTGAAGTCAGTGGCAAAGATTCAGTTACATAAACAGGAGCTGAAGCAGGAACAGGAGAACACATGAGCATGGTAGCTACTGCCTCCTGAGATCTCCACGGATGTGTGCTGTTCTCATGAGACCTTACTGCACTCCACACAATGAGTAAGAGCTTCTTGGGCTGAAATCTGAGCAGATGTCAAATGTCCAATTCCTCCACCATCTGCCACATGTGGTGTTACTCCTCTGCCAGAGGCTGTGGTGTGAAGGGTTCATCCTGGCCACTGTCCAGGCTGCCAGACTTCAGCTTTCTGCGCAGTCAGTGGAGAGATAACATGCCATATCCCTGATGGTAGAGGTTCTGACTAATTCAGAAGAACAGATAAAGGTACACAAATCCAGAGATTCAAATATCATCATCATCATGGCTAGGCTTCACGAACGAAGATTTGGGAGGGGCTCTACCCACATTTGTTAGAAGTGTGCTGGTGGGTAAAAAGGCCAATACAAGATAGGCATGTCCGGTTGCAAAAGGCACAGCAGAAAGACTCCTTAGGTGGTAAATTCTGCAAGACACGATTCTTTCTTCATTGTCTTTTCTCCTCGAGAATGATCCTGCGTGTGTTCTCAAAGGCATCAACAGCGTTGTAGATGGTGTGTCTCCAGACCTCCTGATTGGAGCTCAGAGTAGACCAGTTATGGTGATCAATATGGCCAAGGCTGAGATGTTGTTTCAGGGAGTCCTTGTATCTCCACTTCGGGGCTCCTCTCATGCGGCAGCCGGTGGCAAGTTCACCATAAAGCAAGATCTTAGTGAGGCGGTGGTCCTTCATCCTTGAGACGTGCCCTGCCCAGCGCAGCTGTGTTCTCAGCAACATGGCCTCAATACTTGTGACTGCTGCTTGTTCTAGAACAGATGTATTGGTCATATAATCTGACCAGTGGATGTTTAGGATTGTACAGAGGCAGCGTTAATGGAAGCGTTCTAAGAGACGCAGGTGGTGGCGGTAGATGACCCATGATACACTTCCTTTTGACAACAGTGGTTTGGTTTTAATATTCATATCTTTTCTGTAGCACCAGCTCTCTAAGTATAGAGAATAATTACACTCCTGAGCCCTTCTTTCAAGGACAGCTACATGTTGTGCAGGTAATTTCCAGTGCTAATGCAGAAAGAGTGGACAGGCTCATTTTCACTTGTGACCTACAAAGAAAGTATCAAGGAATTCCAGGATTTCAGTTGTGAGAATTTTATTTTTTTTTAAATATGACACCATGACTTAACATGTAAACAAATCAAATCTCCAACATCGAATTTTCCCATTAAAAACATCAGTTAACAACTCAGTTGTCTTCTCTCTGATTTTAGTAAGTATCTGAAGCCAGTATGACCCATGTCTTTGACAGATAACATAGATAGATAGAAAGAAAATTATGATTTTACAAATAGAGATTTTGTACATATATCTAAGTATGTACTCAGTAAAGGCATTTATATTCAAATTTATTATTTTTCTTAATGTTAGCCAGAGGGTTTTTTTTAACATCCAGGTTATAAATTTGTGATATTAGGGTTCATAATATGGAACAGTTTATAACCCTTTATTTATAGCAGCACTAGCAGATGCTGCAATACTGGACACTATCCTCAAAGCTATTCTCAGTCTGGTATTCCAATCATTCATACCAATTTTTATCATGAGCTCTCTAATGCAATGCAATGCACAGTGTCTCTGCCACACAATTGTCACACACATTTTTCGTGTGTCTATGTCTCTTCTTGTGAGCAGAGCTCTGTAACTGAAAGCGTTTTATCAGCTCTGTAGTAAAAGACATCAGGGTAGGAGGGAAGGGATTTAGGTACTTAGCGCTCGTTGATAATGAAAGCTTCACTGTCACTAAATATTTACTAAAGATAAAGACTTAATATGTTTGTGACATGAACTTCAGATACTATTTTACCTGGTCTTTGAGAGAAACAAATATTTTGTTCTATTATTTTTCATAGAGAACTTAACAATAATTTGCAAAGAACAAAAGAGAAGCTTTGACTCTGCTTATACTGTGTTAAATGGTGCTATTTAGAGAGGGGCTAAAGCGGGGGCAGGGCAGAGTCATAATTCCTCTGGGATATTTGGAAAAAGACTGCACAAAGTGCCTGTGATGACAGAGATTGCTCCTTTGTGTGTTCTTGACATGCTTTGGGATGGGTGGGGAAGGGGTCCTACTACTCGCTTTTTCTTGCCCTTCCTCTTTCTGGGTGTATTTCTTTGAAGCTGCAAAATTCTGACTACTTGCTTTGCTCAGCTATGCTCTCAAATTCTTCCTTTATTCTGTGCATCCATGACAAACATACCTCAATGAGGCTGGTGAAGGGACTCCAGGACAAGTCCTATGAAGAGAGGCTGAGGGAGCTGGGGTTGTTTAGCCTAGAGAAAAGGAGGCTCAGAGGAGACCTCATCGCTCTCTACAACTACCCAAAAGAGGTTGTAGCCAGGTGGGGGTTGATCTCTTCTCCCGGGCAACCAGCAGTAGGACAAGAGGGCATGGTCTTAAGCTGTGCCAGGGGAGGTTTAGGTTGAATATTAGGAAAAAATTTTTATAGAGAGGATAATCAAACATCGGAATGGGCTGCCCAGGGAGGTGGGGGATTCACCATCCCTGGAGGTTTTTAAGATGAGACTGGATGTGGCACTTAGTGCCATGGCCTAGTAACCACAGTGGTGTTGGATCAAGGGTTGGACTTGATGATCTTGGAGGTCTTTTCCAAGCCAGTTGATTCTATGATTCTATGATCTAAACACAGGTATTATTTAGCCCTCTAGTTCTAACACTACCTGAGACAGACTGTAAACAAATACTGCAGTCTCCGGTCACAGTGTTTCCAGGGAATGCCCTGGCAGCTGTTAAATCCCCCAGGCCTCATTTTCCTTCACAGGTGGGTGAATATCAGACAAGAGCCTTTTTCCTGTGGAGGCAGAAGGCCAATTTATTGTTGTCATAAGACTATCTATGCTGGCAGAGACTATTCACAGGTCAGCCTTGAGGGCAACCCAGCTTGCTATTTGAGCTGCTCACAGCCCAATCCAGCTCATCAGGGACTAACTTGCTGGGGTATCCATGAATACCAGGGGATATATGTGTGTGTGTGTGTGTGTGTGTGCGCCTTCTTTTGTGCCACGCCAGAACCTGAATTAGAGAAAACTAAAGTTAATTTCTAAATTTAGTTTAGTCCTTACAGTAGATCTTTGGAAACATGGCAAAGCCACCGGTAATGAACTTTTCTGCCACTGAGGAGCCTTACCTCCTCCTTAGCTGTAGAGGGTCTTCATCTGCACCTTGTAGAGATAGCTGCCAGGGCCTCATGCTGGGCAGACTTATTTACTCAAACATTTACCTGATTACTCACATGACAGTGATAAGGAAGGTATTTGTTGGCAAATAGGTGTAACTCATCAATAATGGTAGCAGAAGGTCATTTGATGACATACTCGGACAAACTGTGTGTTTGTTTAGGATTAAATGTACTCATCTGTCAGGGGAAGGGCAGTTAAAGATGCACGTCACATTAGCAATCCCAAAATCCAACTGCTATTTTTTGGTGCTCATACTGGCCATAACAGTTAGTCACCTTCACTATCTACCGTCTGTGTTGGTTTCATCTGGAAATGGGCTTTTCCCCGCTGCTGGGAGATCACTGCAAGTGTGACTCCTTGGCCAGGGTGTGGGGTGGAGGGGACAGACACCCAGCTGTTGTGGTGGGCAGCATGGGCAACACCCAGAGCCAGCAGAGCTGGGAGATACAGGTGCAAATGCCACTGGAGGTGACCAACACCTCAGACCTGGGTTGGGTTCAAGTCTGTCTTTTCTTGGAGTAATTTCTGTGGGCAGATAAGTTAGATTGTATCTCTCTATAGGGTATAAAACCAACAATTCATTATGGATGGTGGTTTCCTATCAACTATTCATGGCTCTGTAATTGGCATAAATTGGATCTACGATGAAAACAAACTCTCTAGACCTTTACACCTTCTAAAGATAAGTTGTATTTAGTCCGCTTCCAAAACTCACACATAATTACAATGCAGTGGGCAACTCTTACTCCACAGGGCTGATAGAGGGTACTACATTTTTCCTTGCTGCAGTTTAATATCCTGCTCATTTTCATTCTGTGGCCAAAAAGCATAACGGCTTTGCCATGTATGACATTTTTCTCATATATACTGACAGCCAAGCCCCACCCTGACTCTGTAGGCAGCTGCATATTTAGGATGTTCTTTCTGTTAAATGCCATTGCACACACACTCTTCCACATCAGTTTTATGCAAAACCTACAAGATCCTGAAATATCCTTTAGAGACCAAGCCCAGTGCTGGCATTTGTACATATAAAGAGGCTATTGCAATGGTAATATTTGTGCTAATCTTACCTTTCTTTGTAGTAGGCAACTGAGCCCTTCAGACTGAATATTAGAGATTCTTCTTTTTTTGTTTGTGTCAATACATCATTCTTCTGATTAATGGATGTGTATTATTGTAGGGCTATGATGAGGATAATGAGATATTAGCACTGATTTATTTACAATATGTACATATGTGTATGTTTCTACATGTGCATATATGGAAGGCCATGAAAATATTTTTATATCAGTGCTGTTTAAAAACAACAATGGGAAAATAAGCAATTGAAAAGTACGTGTGTTAAAGACAAGTGAGAAGAAAAAAAAAGCACAGAAGTTATATTTTTGTAAGTATCTATTTTTAGCATTTCCCACTATTGTTTGTTATGTCACCTATTCTACAGTGAGGGTAAAAAGAAATTATTTTACAGTGTGATTATCTTGGAAGGATGGAAGTATATGAATTTTAAGATTGATAAGTCTGTCAAGATACAACCATGTTTAGTATTTCATTTTAAAGATCTCATTGCAAATTTACCTCTCCTTTACTTCTACACCCCTCCAGTTCTAGAGAGATCTAGAACTGCTATAACTATGAGTATTAAATCTGCATAGAAGAAAGTAGAGTTTGAGAAGGAAATCCAGTAGACATAAATTAAAATAGATTATAATTAATATGTGTCATAACAGAACCCTGAAGGAAATACTTAACTGTTTGTGCTGCCTTCCCTAAAAAGAAGATATCTCTTTGCTTTAATAAGCCAAGAATTCTTTAATAATTCTTTTTTTAAATTAATTTTTCGAAAGTAGCTGTGAAGCTTCCTATCAAAGTTAAATTTGCAGTGAAAAAGTTTTTACTGCTTTTTATTTGTCTTTCAAATTTTTAACTGTATATTTAAGAAACCCTCCAAAGCATGCAACTATATAAACATGCAAACATGAATACCTACAGGTGGAAGGAGAAAGAAAGAGGTAGAGACCATCAATAGCAGATCCCATTCAAACGTGTCAAGAAAATTATATTCTTTTCTTATTTGCGATGTCCATAAATGTGTTCAGAATAATTAACAGAGCTGTAGTAAACAGTTCACTGTTGATTCACAATGTGGTAAGCCAGAGGCTCTCTTTTCCCACTGGGGAAATGTCACAGACTTGTTACCATTCCTTCTCTCGCTTAGTTGTGAAAGCAAAGCCCAGCCTTCAAGCTGACATAGATATTTGACGCAGTTGTTTTAGCTGAATGAGACCAACAGCCAAGAAAAGGAAAAGGCTGTGAACCAGCAACAAAATTAATGTATTTAAGTGTTTAATCTTTTCTTCTGGTGGATTTTGTAATCAAATTTTATAAGCTCTTCCTAAGATGGTGACCTTAAAGGGATTCCCCTCATTCAATTTCTTGATTTGGAAGACAGTACATTAAAATAGAAAGTGTAAAAATTCATGGACTACCTTGCCAGGTGTTTATATTTTTTTTCTCACAATCCTACTGATTACCTGAATTTAAATGATTGGCACCATGCTTTTAATGTGAAAGTACATATGCATACATTAAGTAGAGCAATTAGCACACTTCTGACAACTTGCCCCTCTTCTACTCAGTCCTTGCATATGCATTTTTGTGCACCTTGCAGGAACAGAAGGTTTGTCAGAAAGAGTCACAATGAACCAGAAAATTATAAACAATGATGAAAATCTGAGAGGAAAAGTGATGAACAGGAAGTCACATACAACAAGAAGCCCAGAAAAGATTGTAATGTAGATATGCACAGATATTGTAATTCGAACCACACTAAACAAACTGCTTGGATTTGTTGTAATTTTCTCATCCTTTTGCTTGGAGAAAATTTGTAGATTAATCAGAATGTTTTATATCCCTCTTCTCTGAAGTACAGTTCAAATTCTCTTGAATTCTCTCATCTTGAGCTGTAATAAGAAAGGGAAACCAGACAATGCAGACATCCTGGTTGCTAACTGCACAGTTAATACAAAATTCTTTCTAAAAGGGGTGGGAGACGTGATTACCTTCAGTCCCAAACAAGCCTTAGGGATAATATTTCCAAGTTCATTTTAGCTCATGAAGCTCACTAGTACCACAGCTAAGGAGAAAAACTTATCAGTCATCAAATGTCTGTGCACAGCCCCAAAGTATTTTTTCTGAAGAGTCATTTGCAATACCTTTGTTTGTTGTGTATGAAGTGTGTGCTATCATCTTCATTGTTTAGCAAATGTAGTGGCTGGAATAGACTGCTTTATTTACAATGTGCAGGGATTAAATTTTTGTTCTCTTGAGACCTAATTTAAAGGGCTGTTTTTCCTTCTGTTCTCCATTTACTCAGGCTTTGAACAGCAAATTGAAGAACCATTCTGTTAATGCATGAAATTCCTAATCTTGAATTAAAATCTTCTCCTCATCATTGCTTTGCTCATATGGTAACCAACGGGACCTTAAAGAGTGGGTATGATTTCAGGATCTCTTATCCTGCTGTTGTTGGAATGGAAAATATCACAGAGTTAATTCACTGGGTCCCACCTTGCTATCACAAGGTTCTCTAGCAACTGATCACTCTCTGAGGAGACTGTTTACTTGCCCTTGAATGACACAGATATGAGAGAAAAACAAGAGAAAACCCAAGTTACAATTTTAATTTCCTTGACTCCTTCACCCACAAAAGACATTATTTACTTGCTGGAACTTATTTTCATTAATGAATTTTTTGTTTGAGCAAGATGCCATCTTGACAGGTGACTGACATCTTTCCAGATCCAGTGCTCATCATCAGAGTTCACATTTCTTCTCTTTCTGGCTACAGCACCAACCGTACTCTGCAAAGACCCTCTAAGGATCTATGTTATCTCATCTTGGTTAAAGGTAAAACTCAGTGTTGTGCAAAGACGGTCTATGCACCAAAATTGAATTTAAATGACACTTAAATATCTAGTCTTCTATAAGGGATAAATTTCATCTCCAGTTCTTATATTCCACTGAGGCAACCAACAGAAAAGATGTATGGTGCCACCACAAGTTTTTTCCAATGTAGTTTTAAACTCAGAAACACAGTTCCAAATTTCTTTTGCAGATATTATATTGATCAATACAAAAATGTGTCATGGAAAGGATGATGAAACAAATCTGGAAGACTAAATTGAAATTATTTATTAAGAAAAGAGTGGTCTGGCTCTTCAGAAAAACACTGGAAAGGCTCAAGACAGTCCATTTCTTCTTTCTCAGGTGAATACCTCTCAGGTGAATACATCTCAGTTCACAATTAAGAAAATCTAACTTTTAGATCATAAGTTTCCTAGCATTCATAGGGAAGAGTCTCTTTTCCTGTAGCTATTAGTCCAAAACATACTAGAAAAGACCAGAAAGAGTCAACACCAACACAATCTACAGTTGTTAGCACGACTTATAGCAGCTCTGACTCTGCATTAAAAATGTTTCTTCAAGAAAAGCTGTTAAATTCTAATTTATATTGTTTCTCTCTATACCTTATTGCTGTAACATTTTTGGAAATATTTTAGGCAGAAAGGTATTTTCTCAAGATAGAGGCAAAGTTTTATGGGCTGTTCCTAAGTAGAAAAGTGTGATGGAGAGCAACATAGCAAAAGATTATACTATGATTGCGTCTTTCATTTGATGAATTTAAAGTGAAAGTCTAATAATTAATGTCTGTATTTCTTTCTGAGACAAGCCATATTTATTAAAATCATGTTACTCAATAGTAGAATCCAGAACAGGTAGCTTCAGCTGTAAAACTACATAGAAACAAAGCTCAGCAACTTAAAGTAGTGAAGAAAAATTGATAACTTAAAATTGAAACTTTAGGAGTAATTTACAAAAATTGAATATAATTACATGAGTTGGAATATAGCTGAAAAATTGTCAGTAACACCACTTCTCATGGAATGTCATGAAATATTTAATAACGAGTCGCTATCCCAAGAGAAATGATCCCAGGATAAATATCTAGTTTTACATCTCTTAAAAAAAATTGTAAAAATATAAATACAGAAATGAGATTTTGATTAAAGCTATAAAATATATTTAACACATTTGTGTAGAGTATTTGGAGCTCATTTCTGCTATCTCTGAATTTGTCTCTGCAAGGAAATAGAATAGCTCTAGTGGAATAAATTAGTTAGCAGTAGTTATGTAGGAATGCCTCCATGTATTTGTATTTTAGAATACAAATTACTTTCTTCTGGAATAATTGTAACATTTACAACACGCACCAAATGATTAAAAAATAGAAAAGAAAAAAAAGAGCCTGTAATACAAAATAGATTGTCCACAGATAAAACTGCAACAGACTGTTACAAATAGATATTGTAGCACAAAATATTGCACAAGAGCTATTCTGGCCAATGCTGTTACTGGAAAGAAGTCCCAAAAATATGCTGCAGAACTGGCAATGCATATGCTGCATCTAGTGTAGCTGTGTAAATTATGTTAACTCCCAGGTTTTAACTAAATAGTCACACCAGCTTCAGTTCTCAGAGGTTATGTACAAGAAAGCCTGGTTTAGTATTTTATCTGGTCTAATGCAAAATATCACATCTATATACAACTCTTTTAAGACCACTGGTCTTACACTATTACAGTACAGTATATTATTACTAAAGAGTTAAATATAAAAGTGTTTAACTCAAACTCATCATGGCAATTGTCACGTGCTTGACTGTCCTTCAGAGTATGCTTTAATCCAGAATAATGGGTCATTGCAAAAACAGTAATTCCTAGTCTGCAAATCTTTCCTCAAAAAGTTAGTAAAAAGAAAAATAAGTAAAAAAAAGTGAGGTTCATAAATATCTTAACTCCACTCTAGGTATAAACCAATTTTTCCATGTCTCAGCCAGAGATCTTACTTTCTGAAAGTATAACTCTGAGATAAATAATTGCAATCTATTTTAATCTACTTTTTTTTCCCTGTGGAATCTCTTACCCAGTGTCTGTGAGCAGTTTTAGATACAGAAATACCGTAAAAACTCTACTGTGAAATTGTGCTTATCTACTGAAGAAAATCACCCCTTGTATGCCGCTCAGGCTGTCCTATACGCAGGAGTAGAAGGTGGCAGAAGCTTGTGTGAACACTGAGCATGCATTGACTGCAGAATGATAGATATACAGGTACCTGTCATCATTCAAAGTCACTCGGCTACATATACCCTACTTAAATCTTCCTGCTGCTGTTAAGACAGAAATTCTCTGCCCCCCTATTTTTAGTTAAGAATCACAATTCCTTATTTTGCTTACTCTGATCGTCAGTTTAGATGTGTGCTGTGCCAGGGTGCTATGGCTTTACACAGGCACTATAGAAAACCACCCTGAGCTTTTTCACTTTTGGAAAAAAGGCTCTGGACACTTCAATAGCCACAAGAAACCAGGGTCTTAGTTTTATGTCTCATGAAGGTGATAGCTCCAGCAGTATGCTGATTCTTGTTGTGGTGCTCCAAATTGACTCAAAAAACCTTGTTTTCCTCCAGTTCTGACCCCTTCTTCTCACATTTTGAAGAACTTTAACATAGCCATTACAGTGTGATTTTGAGTCACACCAAAACAGAAAAGCAAACTGATTGCTTTCCAGTTATTTGTCAAGGTCTCTTGTTATATAAAGACCTGAAAGCTCTCAACAGCTTCAGGAAGAGAACTGTGCAAGCTACACAAAGAAAATGTTCACAGTAGCATTGGAAATGAGTGGTGAGTATTTAGCTGAGATCTTACAAGGCAGCTCTTAACACGATACTGGTTGGAGTGGGAAATAGTCTCCTAATAGAATGAATTAAATTTTTATCCTCTCATTTATAAGTAAGCACAAAGCTTCTAGGAGTACACTATCAATAAAAGTCCATTGGAAAGGAGGAATGAATTTGTTGAGGCAAGAAAATAATGTTTCACTAAGTAGAACATGCTTGACTTCTGAGAATATATTTCAATAATTTCAGAGATTCAGAGTATAAATATCTTTATCTGAATAGTTACTGAGGGATTTTTAATAGTCAGTAGAAAGAAGTAGATGCTTCTAGAATATTATTCATCAAACACTAAAGTTCTTGTGCTAAAGGAAATATCTAAAATATGTTGGATGTTTTGTGAGAGTGTCTGATAAGTGACACTCTCTACTGAGTATTGCATTAAGTTGATGTACCAAAGTTTGGGTAATAAGAGGGCATCACCACTAAAACTCATCAGAAAGTTAAATTCATTGTAAATAATTAAATAATCTCACCTATTGTGCCTACCAACTTTGTAACTTATGAAAAATGGGAAAACCTACTGCTTCTCTGTTACCTGCAAAGCAGAGAGGCCCAAGTGGAATTCAGATATTTTAGGAAGTTTTCCTATCTGAATGAGAATAAATGTGGCCCATCTCATTGGCTGGGGAACTTACCAGAGCTCTTAGCTGCTGCATACTGCAGAAGGAAAGGAGCTACTGATTTGTTCAATATATGAACACATACAGGATTAATTTTCCCTCACACTGTCTCAAAAGAGAAATTATTTTTAAAAACTGAGCACATGTAAGCGCTATGTATAAACAGAAAGTAAAATAAATAAAATAGGTCTTTTATGTGTTCATAGCTATGTTTTGCATCTTCTATGTAAATATCTACCCATAACAAAGTCAGTAGGTTTGCCTCAAGACTGCTAACAGGTAATTTTAAGTTCTATTTTCAGTTGCACAAAACATTAATAATTTGAAATTGTCCAATTTAAATTATTTTATCAATTAACATTGGTACTTAAATATCTTTATGAAATTTTAAAAAAAATATAACACTTGCTGTTTCTTTCCAAAATTTTTCAGAAAATGTTTTTTTGCAGGGTTTTTTGGGGGATTCGTTTGCTCTTCTTTTTGTACTGTATTCATATGAAACATGTCTGTCATTTTTTGAGACAGGCTCAAACTGTGAGCTTTTTCTCATGTTTTTGTGTTCTCTTTCTTTTTGCACTATTGAACATCTATTCTACATTTTCTTAATTTGCAGTTGGGTATGAAGTGAAGAAAGAAATAACGTAATAATTGTAAACAACTTTTCAGAACTCTGTTAACTTTTGGAAAGATAGATTGACCAGTTTACAGTGCTTTGTTTTGTTGTGTTTGTTTGGGTTTTTTTCTTTTCCATAACCTTTTGTAAGCAAAAGGAGCTTGTGAACAGCTGAGAGTGGTTAAAGGAAATAAAAAGGAGAGGTGAGGTGGAAAAATCTACCCACAACTACACGAGAACAGGGCTGAATAGAGTTCCTCAATGGTAACCTAAGGAAAAAGTAAAAAGGCTAATATCTATGACAATTTAAACCTCTTCTAAGTCAAAATCAATGTTGTGAAAAGGTGCAAATTCATTGGGAAAGTACAGCTCCACAGAGGTCAGTTATTCAGCCTTCTACTGCAAGGGAACCCATTATGTTGATGCAAGCACAGTTTTGCTGACCGTGGCAAAACACCACTCTGTTCAGAGCATCACTGATGAGGCCAGGTTTAAATTTAGCTTTAGAGCCTTCACAAGGATTATTAAGAGGATGAAGCTTCTGGGCATTTTCTAGTTCAGTGCTGTCCATTTTGCACAACTGCCTGTTCTCTGTTGCAGTGAGCAGTGAGCGAGTGTCTCTTCGCAAGTTGTTGCCTTTTGTCTGGCTAATTTGGAGAGAACATGCTCAAAGAAGCAAGCCACTACCAACTTGTAATTTCTGTCCTGCCCATGTGATGACAAGGCATGTGTTCCCTACATTGGGATAGGCTTCCGCTGGAAGAAATTATTTTCTACTTTTAACCAAATGCATGAGCACTGCTCCTGGATGGATTCAAACAACCCAAAGGGAAAAGAGAGGGAGTGGCTAGTAGTTTTCAGAGGCTATTTGTGCATGGTAAAAGCAGGGAAAGAAATGGACATCAAAGCCTTGATCTTGGAAACATGATGAATGATTCCTATAGGGCATTGAATACCTCTAATTTACAGGACCATCTGCATGAATAGTTACACACCCTTTACAATGGTCTCTCAGAGTTGACATTAATTAACATTCAAATGATGTTTGTAAGTCCTGCAATAATTGCAATATTTCTCATTTACAAATAGGAAACTGAGGGCCTGTTAGAATCAGGACTGCATGTAAACAAGAATACAAGTCTAAACCCCACACCTCTGTACACCTTTGGCTGTTTAGTAAAAGCCTTTCCCAAATCAAGTTGCTCACAGTTTGTACAGGGTATAGCACTCTCCTATAAGGCTGAGGGGCACAGGGTTCTCCTGTGGGGCCAAGAGCAGCCTTGTTGCTAAGTGCCTAAGCTGCTTCTTTTCTGCTACTTTAATATACAGCCATTGCACATAAAAGTGAAATATGATTGAAAAGAGTGCCTTTGACCTACATATGTTCAACATTTGCCAATACTTAAAAGTGCATGGAGAATCAGCTGGAAGAAAGCTATAAAATCACATCTCATGAAAAGCCACAGAAAGGCAACAAAACACCAAGAAAATTCCAACAGTTTTGATTTTTTTTGAGGGGAGGTGGTTTTTTGTTTTTTCTTGCATTGTCAGGCTTGGATTGTGTTCATTGTGTTCATATAAAGTTATCAGGATTGTAACCTGTGTGGAAGTGTCAAAATGTATTTTATTATAAGTCTGTGTTATATAAAGCTGTTATATTTTCCACTAATTATGAGAAATTCCACCTCTGCAAACATGGGGATATGATTAGCAGATGTGAAAGATATAATGCAAGCAAACAAACACAGTAAGTCCCCCAAACTGGGTTTAGCATCAGTATTACTTAACACTGGCCATGTGCAAATAAGCTTTCATTTACTTTTTTCTTACATTTGTACATTTCTTATATTTTAGATTAAGTTGCATGTTTTTCAGTGTTTCATATTTTATTACCTCTAAGCTGTTTAAAGTTGGAGTTGCATGTGGTAGGAAAAAAACACGTCACTGTCTTCCACCATTGTGTTTTGTCACTGTCTTGATGGTGGCGAATTATGGTTACATTCTGTCCCAGAGGTGGCTTTTAACAGCATGAACCCTTTACAGGGCAGCTGTATGTCCATGTCTAGTGCAGAGTCAAGGCTTGAAGCCTCTGCTTATTAGTAGGTTCACAACTCCCTGCTATCTAAACCAATGCTACAGGATTCCAGGAGATTGCCAGTGTGGCCATTGCTCTTTATTAAATTCAATACATCAAATAAATTTTTTCCAGATTGGATGCATCCAAGAGTAATGAGGGAGCTGGCAGAAGAGCTTGCCAAGCCACTTTTAATCATTTACCACAGTCCTGGTTAACTGAAGTCCCAGTTGACTGGAAATTAGCAAATATAACGCTTGCCTACAAGAAGACTCAGAAGGATGATCTGGGGAGCTACTGGCCTGTTGGCCTGACCTCAATACCAGGAAGGTCATGGAGCAGATCATCCTGAGTACCATCACATGGCACATGCAGGCTATCAGGGCCAGCTAACACAGGTTTAAAAGAGGCAAGTCCTGCTTTACCAATCTGATCTCCTTCTATGACAAAGTTGATGACTACGACTTTGCTGATGAGGAAAAGGCTGTGAATATTGTCTATCTAGACTTCGGTAAAGTGTTGACACCATCTCCTATGATATTCTCCTGGAGAAGCTGGTAGCCCACAGCTTGGACAGGTGCTTTGCTGGCTTAAAAACTACCTGCATGGCCAGGCCCAGAGAGTGGAGATGAGTGGTGCCACATCCTGTTGGTGGTTGGTCACCAGTATGGTTCCCCGGGGCTCAGTACTGGGGTCAGTCCTATTTAATGTCTTTATCAAAGATCTGGGTGAGGGGATCAAGAGCACCCTCAGTAAATTCAGAGATTACATCAAGTTCGATGGGAGTGTTGATCTGCTGGAGGGTAGGAAGGCTCTGTAGAGGGATCTGGATATGCTGGATTGATGGGCCAAGGCCAACTGTATCAGGTTCAATAAAGCAAAGTGCTGGGTCCTGTACTTGGGTCACAACAACCTCATGCAATGACAGGCTTGGGGAGGAGTGGATGGAAAGTTGCTCAGCAGAAAGAGATTTGAGGGTGCTAGTTGACAGCTGGCTGAACATGAGCTCATGGTGTGCCCAGGTGGTCAAGAAGACCAATGGCATCCTGACCTGTATCAGCAGTAGTGTGGCCAGCAGGACCAGAGAAGTGATTGTCCTCCTGTTCTCGTCACTGTTGAGGCCACACCTTGAGTCCTGTGTTCAGAACTGGGCCCTTCACTTACAAAAGAACATTGACTTGCTGTAGTGTGTCCAAAGAAGGGCAACAAAGCTGGTAAAGGGTCTGGAGCACAAGTCTTAGGAGGGAACTGGGGTGGTGTAGTCTTGAGAAAAGGTAGCTCAGAGGGGACCTCATTGCTCTCTTCAACTACCTGAAAGGAGATTGTAGTGAGGTGGCTCACTACTTGTCTCAAGGGACAAGATGAGAGGAAATGTTTTAAGTGGAACCAGGGGAGATTTAGGTTAGATATTAGAAAAAAAAAATTAACTGAAAGAGTGATTAGGAATTGGAATAAATTGCCCAGGGAGGTGGTGGAGTCACTATCTCTGGAAGTGCTCAAAGAGAAGCCTGGATGTGGCACCTGGGGATATGATTTATGTGGTGCTAAGTTGACAGTTGGACTAGATGATCTGGAAAATTGATTCCAGCTTTGATGATTCTGTGATTCTGTAATAGATGAATCATATTACTTAATGTAAACTGGAAGGTAATTTTAATAAATGTTTGTATATAAGCACTGTAACATTTTGATCCAGCGTTTTTGAAGCCAACAAGAGTTTCTTGACTGATTTATCCTTGAATGAAGATTTTCTTCTTATGATAATGTTTGCTGTGTAAATGAAAAACTCATGAGCCATACAGAAACATATCTTTGCAAGATTAAGCTTTCCTGGAAAATGTTAATTCTTTGCTGTAATATGGGAAATATTTTGGCTCTGAGATTATGCTGTTAGTCTGTAGAACATTATCCTTACAAAGGAACTTAAGGCCTCTATTCCTGGATTTCCCACTAAAATCTCATGAAAGGATGGCTTTTTGAATGGCTGCATTGCCAGTTAAGACGAGAACTGTTTTACATATTTCCAGGTATCTGGAGAAGGAGAAGGGGAGTTAAGAGGAAATGACAGGGTTTGCTGCTGGGTTAGGTTGTCATTAGGACAATAAGCTGTAACCTTATCAGGACCCTAGCCCTGTAAATACAATCATGAAGAAAAACCCTGCTAAATTCATGTTACTACCAAAAAGACTCTAGCCAGATATAAAATTCAAATTATAAGGTCAAGGTGTTTACCTTTTACATTAACAGAGGGTCCTAAAAACAGTGATGATTTCAAATAAATGTATTTAAACCCTTTTTTTTTTTGTACTATTCAAGAAGAAAAGAGTAAATTGAAAAAAATTCCTATAACAGTTTACTCATCTTTATGAAATTTAGTTCCTGTACAGGCAAGAGAGCAATTTCTAGTATACACCAGGAGGTCACCACACACACTTCTGGTACCACCGGATGACAGACATGATAATGTTTGATGACAGACATTCTAATAATTAGCTTTTTCTGTGTCTTTGTAAAACCATCTTTGTAGATTCATAGAATCTTTTCCTTGTTCATTTCCTTTTCCCCTCATTAACATTTCAATCAACTGTACTTTTCATTGGAAACCAAACTGAGAAAGTGAGGAATTAAGATTTTTAATGTCTTTTTAATAGGGAAAAAAAAGTATTCTGAATGACTGTGAGCTGTCTATTGCCTTTTGTTGTCACCGCTATAATTGAAGTTGCACGGTATGGTACAGAGATGTATGATTTTCTTTTTTTTTTTTTTTAATCAAGTTTAAAGTAATCAGTGTTAACAGGAGGATCAAAACCAAGCAGCATTAAGAATTCAAGTAGAAGAAACGTGAAAACTCATCTGTGGAAGGAGCAGGAGATTATAATGACAATGGTCAGGAGTCTGAGGTTTTAGGGATGGTACACAGGTATATTTAAAGACAGAAATCACATACCTATGCCATCCAGTGCACGTACATCCTTCTTGTTACAGGACTCTGCCTTAAACTGTCACCTTTTGCTTCCAGTACTCAGGCCACCTTATTTGCTGACCATGGCTACGTGATCTGGTGTCTGCCCAGAGGCCAAGTCTTAGACTGCTGGCACACATTTACCAGAGGGTTACAGCTCCAAGTGCTTAATGGCAAGAGCCCAAACGCTCCAGCTTTCCATTTTGACAGGTTTCATACTTAGTGGGTCTCCATTGCAATCTTTTTCTTATTCAAAATGAGATATGCTAAAGTGAGAGAGATGAAGAAGAGCTCGGACATAATGAGAGTAAGTCAAAATAAATAAATAAATGTAAACACAGTGTCAAATTAGAAGTAATTTCAATTCTCTTTTTCATGAAAACTCAAGCTGTTATAGTAATTTATTCAAATGGACTCAACAGGGGTCTTGGCAAGGTAGGTCAAGGTGGATTTTCTGGTAGGAGAACTGTTCTGAAATTCTTAGTGGAACAAATTCCCCAGAAAATGAATTATAATGCTTTCATATTTGCATTAGACAACTGAAATACAATGGAGAAGGGACTATGGCGCATTTATTAGAGATCAGTGACCCATCTATTAGTTTCACAAACTCCTAATACAAACGGTGTGTTTCTCAAAAGAAACTTTTGGATTATCTAAAAGAAGTAATTTAAATCTTTCAGTAAAAGGAAATGCAGAATCTTGATTTAATCAGTGAATAGAGTTATGATATCTGATATACATAAAATATATAACATCATATGGACACAATGAAGGAGGCTGTGGAAAATCTTTTTGTTAATTACACGATTGTAGGACTGTTGTTCAATTTAAAATAGTAACAAGAATAGCAATTTTCCTCATCTTTGGTAAAAGATGGATGACTGAAGGGGTTAAGAATATGGAATATCCAGTGGTATAATGATGGTAAAATAAATGTGTGCGTCTCCTTCCCTGTTTGACTGTTCCAGAATAACTACACGAAGACTATGATGAGTGATAAATAAAATGAAGTATGTGGTCCTTAAGGAGCATGTGGAATTCATTGCCATGGGAGGCTATAAAGTGGTTGTAAGGTGGTTGTACTTAAAAGAGGATTATTTTACAAGCAATAACACTGAGTTAAGTTGTATGGAGCAATGGAGCAACATTCTTTACAAGACCCCTGAGGCTGGCTCAGCATTTTCAACTCTGGCAGAGAGCATTTCATGCCAGTGGAGAGGAGCCAAAGTGGACGCAGAGATGACACAACAAAAACCTAACCAAAAGGTATGTAGAAGCCAAGAAGAGTGGAGATATAGGAAGAGAGAGTAATAGAACTTACAACTTGTCCAAATTTAGCTAGGTTTCTGTCCACATGCATCTCTTCCCCCCATGTTTTCTTGTTAACTGACTCAGTATTGCAAAGGTACTTGGCCAGTGGGAAACTAAGCTCAGAAGCCAAGGTGGAAGTCAGTCTGGCTGTTTCTCAACATGGTAACTCAGCTTTGGACTAGGATTTATTTTCTTTTTTTGTCATTTACTATTTTGAACTGACCAACACTTTACTATGCACTGGAACAGATGCCCAGAGAGGTTGTGGAGTCTCCCTCATTGGAGACATTCAAGAGCCATCTGGACCTAATCCTGTGCAATGTGCTCTAGGACGACCTAGCTTGACAAAGGAGGTTTTACTGGGTACACACTGTGGTCCCTTCCAACCTTACCCAATCTGTGTTTATGTGATTTTTTGCTGAAAATGAGGTGAAAGTGGCCCCTTGGGGAATGAGGTGTGGGAGGGCAACTTGGAGACGCCATGTGTGCAGAAGGAGGAAACCATGCAGACACTAACAGAGAGGTGCATCCAGGGCAGAAAAGCCCACTGCTAAAAGCCTTTCAGAAATTAGACTTCCTCTCCTCTGGAAATGTTTGTCTGCACTTTTATCAGCAGGTTGCTGCTCCTTTTATCCTCCATCACCTCCCTCTCTTAGGGATTAAGGCCATAAATCTCTGTTTTGGCCCTTCTCCCATGTCTCAGACCTATAAGGTTCTTCTTAATAACCTGCTTGGTCACCCTTATCCTTCCCAGCTGGCTTCACATATGAGCATATGTGGGTGAGGTGAAAAGAAAAAATTTTCTTGGAAAGGAACTGGACAAAATCTTAAATGGAAAAGAAAGAACGAAGAAGTCAGTAGCAGGACCACAGACAGTCAGAGAAGAAATCTGAAGTCTGAGATAGTGTGGGTGAGGAAGATGCTTACTAAATTATAAGCAGCCTTTCCATGATGTTTTATTGCTGAAACAACCATGGTAATTGCAACTGTAAGCAGGAACTCTTCCTCAATTAAACTAAGAACTGCCGGCTAAAGAGTTGCAGCATTTTCCATGTGTCTTGTATTCACATATGGTTAAAGTTAATAACTAAATGCGCCAGCTAGGAATATGTTAATTTTCTTCCATTATGAAAAATGGTGTTGCAAGCGCTTACCTTGCTGGAGTTGTGGACTTAGGGAAATAAAACTTCAAACAGCTTCATTGCATTGTCAGTTACCTAAATCAACCCACCCATTTTTAACATTGCTCCTATCAAGATTTGTCCAGGTATCTTATCAAAAACACTATAGCAAGCTGTTATGATATATGTAACCGGTGAAAAATCTGGGTTTGTTAAATATTCATATTAAGCTTAATTTCTCTTTAAACAAGACTAACTTTTACATCCTCACATTGCTTATAAAGAACTTGGGAGATAGCAGGTTAAAAATTCATATGGAGAAAGTTACATATGCCTTATTCCCACTTACAAAAAAATGGAGCTATTTTAGTGTTTTGGCATATGGAGTTATTGTAGCTCACTGAGAAAAAAAAACAACAAACCACTCAACTCTGTGTTAGATACCAGATCTCTCTTCCTATTATGTAATGCAGGGAAATATACATACACAGTACAGTTATTTTAAATAAAAAGTTTAGCAAGAATTATTGTAGCTTATATGGAGATGGAAAGTTTGAGAAGTTTTACAAGTTCCAAAGTTCTGTGGCTGATGAAAAAGTTCCATTTACTGTGAGTCCCTTTGCAGCTGGGTGATCTGCAGAAACTGAAAGAGACAGAAAACAGTGAAAATGCAGACTGACAATGTAAAAATACAGGAAAACTCTTTGTGCTCTTCCGCAGCACAGATATATAAGGCTAATAACAGCAGCTTCACTTCACTCTTTTCCTGTCCTTAACTAAGAACAGATCCAGATGTTGCAAGAACGTCACCACAGGGAAGCAGGAAAAGGAAGGGTGAGTTATACAGAAAGTGTTTGGACTGAGAGTGTGTTGGGTCGAGTTGCTGAGCTCTGTGGGGAGGTCATGAGTTGAGCTCAGGTGGGCTGGTAGAGCTCTGGTCATTCTGCCAGGGTTTTGGCCACTTGTGCTAGTTCTAGACTGTGATGGTATAACAACACAGCTGTGGAGCCCTGTGTTTTTCTGGTCCATACATACAATTACTATTTCATCTTCTTTGTAAATCTGAAGCACTCCTGAATTTTGAATGCAGGTGGTAACACGAAAATCCTCTTTACTCAAGATGAGTTGATATTATAAAACTTCCCGTTGTCCCAAGATATTTCATGCCAGAGGTGAATATCTTTACACATATAGTGGGTGCTAACATATGTCAGGTTTCAGTGTGTTGGGAGCTGTGCCCTTGACACTGCTCAAGTGTTCATGAAAAGCAGGCAGGAGCTAAAACCTATCACCCTTCTTGAGATTTTTCCTCTGTGAGTTTTGCAAATGTGTATAATATCTCATGTGGTCCAGAAGTTGGATTATTTGCTAAAACCCATGATCCCCTGTCAGTCCTCACTTCATAAAGAACATCTCTTAATTCTTAACAATATAGATTTGGATATGGTTGATTTAGGCCATCAAGCTACTCCTTTGTAAGATGGCTGTAAGCTCTTTTGGGTCATATATTTCATAATGATATTTCCTCCGCTTGTAAAAGGCTCTTTTTCATACAATCTGTTTTTCTTACTGATAACAGTGGCTCTGTTCTTGGTTAGCCCATGGCTTATGTTAGTAAATTTTTGAAAGATCATATACACATGGAAATGAACAAGTAAAGGCAAATCAGTTCAAGAAAATTAAAAACACAACAGAAGTTGCAGAGCAACATGCATCACCTGCTCTTGTACAAGTCTTGCACTGGATTTTTTTCTGCTTCTTATAGAGTTTATAACTCACTATGAAAAAAGTCTAGTGGAAAGTATTTTTACCTCAACTAAAACACCCCAGTGGCTGAATTTTCTGTAGAAGAATAAAAGTAAAGACTTTTCTCAAATATCAGCAATCATTATTTCAAGTTACCATCTTCCACTCTGTTCTCATTCTACATGCTCATGAAAGTTTTTCAGCTAAATACTGTATATTTAGTTGTTAGGCATGCAAGTAAAATCAATTCCATGAGCCTAAATGCAGACTCTTTCATAATATTTTTTTTCCTCTCCTCAAGCTGTAGTCTCATTTGTTTTCTCTCCTGATCATTTTCTCTTACCCCAGAGTATCTTCTTTTCTTTTTGTTCGTTCTCATTCCCTTTGTGCTTTCTTCCCCTTGGAAGGGTTTTTTGCTTTGTTTTGATTTTTACAGGAAATTACATTTCCTTTTTTCAGTTGTTTGAGTTTTTTCCCCTATTTTCTTGTGGTAAAAAGAAGTCCTCAAATCTTACTCATTCTCCTGTGATATCATTTGCATAATAGATGAGAGGGAGGTTCTTACATTAAAGGATGATAATCACCATTACCTGTTGGATTTATAGGGAACTTGGTGTTAAATAGTGTAGCAATGCTTGTACTCACACTGGTGAATTGGTACTGTCTCTGGAAAGCAACTGGCTGTGTTGCTGGATTGATGGAAGTGTCTCTGGCAGACTTTCAACCTGTGGCAGCAGAGCCCATATGTGTAAGAAGGTTTGTATATGGGTAGCCTGATTTGGAGCGTTGTAGGACTTAGGAGTGTGGATGTGGCCAGGTTGTGCTGGCCAAGACAGGGAACATTTTTGCATGCCTTTGTTTGCTAGAAAGGATGGAGACTTAGTGCCTGCACTGTCACAACCCACCGAAATGAAACTTGCAGAGCCTCAAGTGCCTCCTGGGGATATGCATTGAGAAAGAACACCCTGGTCATTTCCCGCAAGAGGTAGCACTTGTATGTGACCTTTTTACAGCAGGATAACTCCCAGGAAGAGCATTTCTGAACTCACCCCATTATTGGGACTACAGCTACAGTCCACGCCTGTACAGCTCTCCCCTGTGTATTTTCAATGCAAAAATAACACCTAGAATACTATGATTACTCCCTTCAACACTCACCTTACCAACAATCTTTGAGTCTTCCTTCAGCCACAACTCTTGAAGCATTTCCTTGAAACACTTCAGGACTGGGACTTGTTGCCATGTCAGTTGTCAGCCTCTGTGAATCACTGTGCATTCACCTCCTCAAACATGTTGTTGATACACGTGGTAGGCATCAAGTAGCAGATGATCAGATGGAGTAACTTCCTTAGGCAGTGGTCCATTTTTCAATGTTAGAAGGCCAAGTTATGTTACAAATACCAGTAAAAGGTAACTGCTCCCAGTAAAAACACTGTTCAGGAGCATGATAAACATGCTGGACAAAAGGTAAGGGAAAGATACCAAGAAAAGCAGGAAAAGTTAATTAAGTATTGAACTTATGTTTGATCAAGTTTCACTTTATTTGCATTGAAGAGAGGTAAACATTAATGAAACTGCTTATTTATCTCACAGACTGAACCATTTATTTAACAACAGAGAATGGACTAGCTAGTTTGAGCAGCTCAAGATCTTTTTATATGACTCTACCCAAGAATCCTGAACTGCGTGGATTTCTTCTGAAAAACGACAAGACCTCTTCTGTGCCCATGCCAGTTCAAGTCTGTCCATATATTTTGTGACGGGAAGATTTTTTATGGTGGTTTTATGACCTGTATCCAGTTTGAAATCAGTGTATCATGCCATTTGATTTTGGGTAGTTTCTTGTGTAAAGTAAACCAACCATTGAGTCATTGTAGCTGGTCTGATTTGGTAAATAGTCCCAGAGCTGGAACATTGTTTTCTGGCATCTAGTGATTCATTCAGAGAGTTCTCAAATCAAGATAATTTCTTATTTTAGAAAACTTCTTCTTTTAATGGAAATATGTGAATAGAAACAAAAGCACTTATTTACTGATCTACATTTGTAAAAAGAAAAGTGACTGGATTCTATATTTAGGTGAAATCTCTCTGGAGGAAGACAGGATCTGTGACTTGAAAAGGTCATTGAATACTGTTCAAAAGAAGGGCACTTGTAACCTACTAATAACAAAAAGATGATGGTGAGTGGTGTTAATTGTTCCCTTTACTTGTATATTATTTTCTCTTTATTGTTTTGACTTCTAGACCTTAGTGTCTTTATGATATGGTCTGAATCAAAGTCCTTTTGGTTACTTCCAATTTATTTGCATTTTCAGATGTATAATCAAATGCAATATTTACCTTAGTGTGATTGTAAACACAGCAGAAATTACGAGAATCTCGCAGTTAAAATTTATCATGAAATATCTTATAAAATATATTTAAAATGTTATAGCATGTCTCCTCGAAGTCCAGTTAAACTCTACAGTTTTATGACAGATTTAGAGTAATTGTAGTTATTAAATAGGAGCACTGTTACACTATACAGGAGAGAACCTTGACAGTTTTTGTAGATAAATGTCAAACTAAAGCAACAGATGTTTTACTCTTTGTTGCTTATAGTTAAGATTTTTACAAAAACAAAAGCTTTTATAGTTCTTGTTATAAGCGAAAGATAGGTCATTATTATTTGTCCATTACTAGTTTCAGAATCATTGTCTAAGTATATACCTTTCTAATTCTCAGCAATCCAAAGCAGGCTGGTATTTGTCTCTATCTGCCAAAGCAACAGTCTTTCCTGAAGACTTTGTAACCCTCAGAGACAGGTATCAGTGCTGTCAGCTACTTATGCTGTACTGTTGCTTTGGCTTGTTCCAGACTTCAGGAAAATGCTTATATCAGCAGCTGAAAATAATCTTTCCTCTTGATTTCTTGCAGGAAAGTCTTCATTTGCCAAATGGTAATCTCACTGCAAGCAGCTGAAGGAATTTTCTTGATGCAGTCCTCTATGGTGCTCCCCAGGAGCTGCAGGTTCTTGGGACTGTGATATGTCACCACTTTGCAGTAAATTATGTTCTGTTATCTAAATAATTATTTTACCATCCAGTCTGTAGCAGCTAACTGTCACCTTTATGTCTACAGAGCTCTTCAAGACTATCTTCTGGTGTGAACTCGGTGAACTCTAGAGCCTCTTTACAAGGACCAACTACTGTAGCAATTGTTAGTCCTTGAAATATTAGATAAGATCAGAAAATCAAAAAAACCAGACATGGAATGGAGTTAAAGTGACAAGCAATAAAATATTTTATTAACAGTAAAATATTAACAATAAAACATTTCATAAGCACATTAGCAGCAAGTGCAAAATGAAGGAAACAAGGGGCCCACTATTCAAGGGGACAAGAATGAGAGTTGCAAAGAAACAAAACTATTGAAGGCTTTTTGCTTCAGTTGGATAACATGATCCTCATTTGCACTCAAAGGGTAAGAATTCAAGCCAGAATAACAAAAAACATGTAAGATGGTACCTAGATAACTGATTGCCTTGGGCCTGATGAAATCATAGGGGGCTCCTTGAGACCATTTTATACAACACAGATGAGGTTACAGAAAACTGAAAAGGAGTAAACAGTAGAAATTTGCCTTATCTAGTTTTAGACATCTACAGAGTGGATATCTGTATCTGAGAGTCAATTAAAAGAAATTGGCACCTCAATGATGAGATTCTTTTGGCCTGTTTTAGACAATGACTTAAAAATTTTATGAATTGTGCCCTAGACTCCACTGATTCTTGACTAAAACTACTCTGAAGTGGGTGCATGATTTGCTTTAAAAGCTGTCCTTTAATAGTAGTTGTCAATTGCTTGCTATTAAACTCAAAAGATGTATCAGGAGGATGTCACTAAAGATCTGTTCTGTTTCTTGTAGGTTGTTTAGTACCTTCATTAGTAATGAGGATGATGGAGACCAGAGAGGGTGGTTACCACTTTATTAGGGTTTCTGTAACAGAAATAGTTACATACATGGAGCAGGATGGTGTCAGAATTCAAACTGATCCCTACAAACTAGAGAGCAAGACTGGGAAACATTGATAAAAGTCGCTGAAGACTAGTGCAAAATATTTTACTGAAGTAAAGTAGTCAACTACACCAATACAAGATAGGGACCACCAACACCCTACAGTTGTGGAAACAAGATAGCATATCCGACCAAAACCCCAGCAGATAACACTTATTGCACAAACGTGACTGAAGCATCTAAAACAAGCAAAATGATGCTTCTGGTAGATTTAGCACTGATGTAACTTCACAGTTTCCCAGGCTGAGACAGAAAACAGGGAAATGTTTCCCTGCATGGGTGTGAGAAGCAATCAGCATGATGCTGGTTTAGCAAAGCAATTTGGGCGCCTCCATCCTGCAGCATTCACCACATGGGATGCTAAAAACATCATAGGTCCTTTGGAAATATGGCAGCTAGTGGATATGTAACATATATTCATCCCACCCCACATCTGAGTTATACCTCCCAGAAGAGTAATAAAGCTTTAAGAAGCACTTTACTGACCTACTGAATTCTCTGGAGGACTACAGGTAGCCTTGTCTTGGTTTTAGGAGTTTACTAGGGGTGGGGTGGATATAACTGTTTCTTCATCTTTAGTCCCTGTATGAGAACACACTGGTGTCACATAAAAATGCAGGGTCTGGTTCCTGTCTCCTGTGCTGGAGGAAGGGAGGGAAACCTTCCCCTTTCCTCTTTTATGGGATGATTTCACCCACCAAAATTCCATTGAACAACTGCATCAAAATGTAAAAATTAGGTCTTTTTACTTCTCTGTGGTCATCTGTTTACTTTTTAGGGCTGAACATTTGCTCTTAGAGTCATCATTAATCTTAAAATTAGGGTAATCTCTTTTTAATGCCTAAATTTTTTTATCAATTTTCTAATTACCACCTCAGAAATGAAGCTACTGAGTAATCAATAATCTTGTTCAGTGGGAACAGCTGTCTTTGCAAGGTGATAGCCAGGTCCAGCTATAATGAAGGCAATCACAAGTTTTCTATTCACTTCAATAGGAATCATGTTGAACCCTGGATTAAAGAAGTCCACTTAAGGAAGGGTTTTTAGGGAGAAGTAATCATCATTTTTAGACTGTATAGTTGGAAAACCAAACAAATTTTGGGACACAGAAGCTCTTCTTTAGATCTGGAAAAGATGTGTCAAACTTCAAGTCCAGTTTAGGAACTGCTGTTTGTAATCTGTTTGATTTTTTCTTCTATTAGACTTTTTAAGGGTGATGGTCAAGAGGGAAAGGAGGAATAGACTAGTAAATGTTACAGAAAATTGGAGTTCAGGATTTTATTTTTCTCTGTTTTGTATTCAGTTAATTTAATTCTTCAAACTCTGTTTACAACTGCTTGACACTACTATAGTAGTTTTCATTTCTAGTTTCCTCATGGCAATTGGCTAAGTGATGCTGGGACATAAATGTTTGGCTACAAGGTTAACATTCTTTTATTTGCTGCTGCCATGGCACCGCTACCTTTTTGAAATAAGGAGACATTTCATCCAGAATATCCTTCTATCTAAAATTACTTATAGTTTCACAATAAAAGAAAATCAATATTGCCATTATTTATAAGTTTTATGGTTGTAAATCTTTGCATTACCTAGCACAGATAAACAGGACATTTCATCTGTTACTTTGTGACTCTAGGTCTTACTCTAAGACTCTTACCCTAAGTGAGAGTTTCAAAGGCTATTTGGGATGGAAACTACTTTACACAAAGGTCCGTTCAGTGTGCCCCTAAAACACTTTTCAATTGCTTGTATATGTTAAATGCCTTAGCTTACCACAGTTGAAAATTTGGCCCCTTCAATTTTTGTTTTTGATGTTGCTGTTCAAATCTGTTTGGACACTTCTGTAATCGGTTTGATATTTTTTAAAGATTTTCAGCATTATCTCTATTAAGATTTCCTGAGGAATGAAGATTGACTTGAATGAGGTAGCCACATGATAGACAAGATCTCTTATCTGCAATGAAGATTACACCAAGGTGTATTTTAATATCATTATTCATAACTGGCCAGAAGTGAAAATTCTCCTGTGGCAAAGATAAAATCTTTCAGCTATTTAAAAAATATGACTCAGACTACAACTCATTTATGTGATTTATCCAAACATAGCTGGGAATCCAGTGGGTATGGGACACATCCCTTGCCATGGAAATTGCTGATCCCGTGGTCGACAGCTGTAATGTGTACAGCATGTTAGCTAGTAAAGTAGCAGCAGAACAGTTAGTGACAGAGTTTCATTTACACATCCCTAAAGGAATGCCCAAGTAAGTAGACATAAAAGATTGTACTAAACAATAGCTGATACCTCAGCTTAGCCAACAGAACCTGCACCTCTGTGCAATGCAAGACTGCCTGGGTTACAAGGTTTTGAGATTTGCCACAGGATTTTTAAGCAGTGTAAGAAGTGTGAAGAGTCCTGTAAGCGAGGAGATGCTCTGTGCATGCATTCCAGAAACCTTCAGCTCCACACGGCGCTGAATCCAATAGATACATTTATGGAGTGATGCACCTAAATAGCAAAATCCCCCATGTCAACTCTGTTGGGGTGGCAGGTGCTACAAGCAGGGACAACTCAGGGAGGATCTGTGAACAAGATGATAAATCTCAACTCAGAAAAGACATATAAATGAGCAGTGGAATGTGGGAGTTCAGGGAATCAGCACAGCACCCACACCATGAGCATTTTGAGGCACTTTGTCGTTCGACACAGCTCAGTGTTTTGGATGCAGGTTGTGATCTGTGAAAGGATCCCGCTGTGGGGATGGGAAGGAGAGCATAGGTCAGTCAGGCTGCTGATGGGGCTGCCTTACTGGAAGACTGGGATTCAGCTGAACAAGGCATTGTGTCTCCAAGTAGGACATGGATATCTCCCAGTAAAATTGTTTTTGCTCACCTGTAGTTCAGTTTGAAAACTAGGCTCATATCAAGAATATAAGATGTTTTAAGGGAACAGGAGAAGGTCATCTGGCCTCACATGTATGTGGGTTTTTTTACTCTAATATACTTCCCTACTTTTTCACTATGCTTCATAATCCTTTCCTCTATGAAAACAAAAGAGAGAAAGGAGAAAAGAGGGGAAAAGATCTGCAGAGCTGTCTTTCAACTTATTTCTGTGCTTCGCTGCAGTCACCTTTGCTGCTTTTTTGACATGTTTATTAAGCTTTACATAAAATAGTTATGCCTGACTTCTTAGTTTCCTCTTTATTTGAGATAATTTGCCATTTTTACTTCGTGTCTAATCAGTTTTTAAGCCATACATCAATTCTACCTATATTTATGTTATATACATAAAATTTCTATGTAAATGTATACTTATACAAACATAGTAATATTTCCAGTTGACCAGGCTTTTGTTGTAAAAGTAATAATAAATTTAATAGTTTTAACTTTTCATTATCAGCTAGGTTAGTGAAACCGACTACTGCTTTCTCCATTTAATGAATTATGTGTGAAAGTCATTACCATTCTTAAGAGAATACACAGTAACAAGACTTGGTGCAATCCTGGTGTGCAAGGAGTATACAGATGATAATTTAAGAAAGAGAAAACCAAAAGTGAATCTGAGAGATTCATGCAGAAAAGCTAGATTTTGAAATAGCAAATGTCAGGTTTCAAGGTAAGGTTTTGGTTTTGAAGTTGCAATAGCAAAATAATAAATTGAAATTATTTTAATAAGTTACTCAGAAAATGGCTAAACAAATGCTATGCAGAAAATGATACTTACCATTTGTGTAAGGGAAAAAAAATGAAAGCAGCAAATATGTATTTTCCTCACAGACTTTCTTTCAAGATTTTTTTCTGTGCTTGTTACTTGTTCTCTTAGAGGACAAAAATAAAAAGGCAAGGCAATTTTATTTCTTTTAAAGTTGGAAATCAAAATTTTCCAAACATTTAGATTTAAGACATAATTTCCATTATTAAATAAGTTACTGCATCATTGATAGCCAAAGCTGCTTCCCTTCTAGCATACTTCTTGTTAAGCTGAACCTAGCAGAATACTAATTTAGAGGTTATTGGGGAGAGCACTTCCTTGCAACCCTGCCTGCAGGCATAGGGTAGGGTTCTCGCTCTGTAAATCACTCCAAGTTTGACAGTGATCATGGATTTGTGAAAACAAGGATAGTCATTTGCTAAATCAAGCACAGGCACAAATGACTCTAAGAAAGACTTTCTGGATGTTAGCCATTCTGCTGATGGGTAAGAATTTTTTTCAGTATTTACAAGTTCACCCCAGTCAACTCACATGTATATCTAGGAAGACTTTGAAAATGACCTGCACCAAAATTCTTTGGACAGTTTTATATTCAGTTTGTACCAGCTGATGAGGTGATTGGGTTGGAATGTTATACCTAGTGATTTATGAAGACAAGTCTGTAATCTTTCCTCTAAGTTAAAGCCACCTGGCAACCATGATGTGGGGATCTGCCCAGAGCAGAGTCAGAAATGCTTAACCATGGAAAGCATTTCAGCCCTACAAAAACCATGGAAAGCATTTCAGCCCTACAAAAACCATGGAGATCATTAGTATCTATCATCTTTTGAAGCAGAAATGCTATATTTATGTGGTAAATTCTTTATCTTTCGATATTTTTACTACCCCTTCCCATCAATACATCAAATATTTTTTTTTAGCTGGGTTTCTCTTGGTGTGTGTGAGTGGATATATTGTGTAATATAAAGAAATCTGAATTCTCCTCTAGAAATGTCTTTCCACTGACTGCATGGAGAGTCTAGCATAATTATACTTTTAACTTGAGAGAGCCTAAAGTCAGGGAAGCTGAATCTAACATATTGAGAGTCTTTGTGAAGGCTAAATACAGAAAAACCATGCCTACATCAGTGAACTGAAATGAACCAGAATATGGGCCCATACCCTGGCACCCAGTCATTTGTGCAGTTTACCTTTCAACATCAGCCTTGATGCAGTTTTGGCCATTGCCAGCCAGCAGTCACAGCCAGTGCCTGGCCACAGTTCAGTGGTTAGCACAAACCAGGTACTGCTTTCCATGGTAATCTGAACAATCTCCCTGCTTTGGATGAAGATTGTGGTGGGGAATAGAGAAGACAACTTAACTGTGTGGATGTGAGTGATGACACGGCAGCTGGCCTTGGGGCTGCAGAACAGTCACTGTAGCATTGTATTTGCTAAGGCAAATACAACCAAAAGGACTTAACTACTGCGCCTCTTAATTATGTGTGCTCCATCACCAAGTGGAAAACAGCAAGACTCTCTCTTCAAAGCAAAAGGAGTGTTAGCAAAAAGAATGATCAAAGAACTCTTAAAGCTATACAGCAGGACAGGCTAAGGAGCAGAATAAGACTTAGGCCAGATCTCCAAAAGTAATTAGATGCATGTTTTCACTTGGGATTTTCAGCTACGATTTCCCTTGTTAAGATAGGCCCCTTAGGATAGAGCTTTTCCTGCAAAGGGTCATTCTGAGTGCTTTCAAGAAACTCAAAATAACACATGAGCCAGGAAGAAGACTGAAAGTTCAGATTAGTATCTCAGTCCTTAAGTAACATGCATTTATACAAATTGCAGAAGTTTTGATCTAATAGAGTCAGAACAAGTTTGATGCTGTAACTTGGCTGTTAGAAAAATCACTAGGTACACAGGAAAGTCAAATTTCAGTCCCTCCTCAAATGTACTGATGCAAAGGGTTGAGAGAACCATTACACTGGAAAAAAATCTTGGTTTTCTTCAAGCTTTTTTTTTTAATCTGAGAAAATAATCTATTTTACCTAAATCAGATAATGTAACATGTCTTAGTTTAAATGTAAGCTGACCTGTGCAGTGGAGTATGCTGAAATCCTGTTCTTTGGCTCATCCAGACTGAAGTTGTGGTAGAAGGGCAGCAGGACTCCTTCATCTGCTTCATCCCATGATGACTTTTCCTCTGTGGATACTTGGGAAAGAAGGAGATAACTTAGGTTCTTGCCTAGGATTTGGCCCAGCACAGCAGTAGAAATCACCTCAGATACATTTAGAGTCGAAGAACTAGAGTGAATTATGCTAAGAGACAGCCTTTTATGTTGGATTTAAATCTGGTTTCATAAGTCATAGTATTACATTTGTCCACTTGTCCTTTGAGATGGGTGCCTATTATTTTGCCCAGACAAGACATCTGTAAGAGGATAACATTTATTTATAATATTATGGTTTTATTCAGCACGGAGCTAGCTCATGCTGGTACCTTTCTCTTTAGCACTCTGAGTATATCCAGCTGGTGACACCAAATAGCCTCCACTTCCTCATGTGGAACACTCACCAGTTGTTTTACCCCCTCCTCCTCTCCTTTTTATTTTTGCTGCTGGAAGGATGTGGGTGATGATTTATAGAGCATGTCCAATTGGCTCTGTTTGTCTGTGCTGGCCTGCTTCATGCACACTGAGGTCAGTGCTGTATTTGTAGGTAACCATCCAAGGAAAACACCTCACAGCAGGCAAAAATGCTAACTAAGTAAAACAAACTCACAAATGTGATCATCTGTTTAGCAAAGTTTTCAGCAGTCTTTTCCATTGCACTAAACTTTCAGTCCGGTTCTACAATCTCAGAAGTGAACGTGGCACCGAAATACCTCAGACATCTTCATGTATGTAGGAGACTTGATTTGTTGAAGAGTGTTTGAATGGGGGAACAGGGAAAGCTCCTTTTAAATGATGGGGTTAGCAATATGTACATGTTAGTCCTAGATGTCAAAGAAGAAAAAAAAAAGGTGTGTGTGTGAAAGTAAAAGTTATGGGGTTTGTTCAGGTTTTAAAAGGCAAAACTATAAATACAGAACAAAGTCATCTCCTATTCCCATTTTTAGCTGCATAGTGGGCCTCTCTACCCACCTCTGATGTGATCCCCAAGGAGAAATTCTGCTGATATTAAGGGGAGTTTTGATCTCATTTACAGAGCTGAGAGCTGACCCCAGTCTCAGGTTTTCTGTAGTTGTAAGGCCAAAAGTATCTTTCATCATGATTGAGTACATCAGTGAGTGCAGGAATTCCCAGTTCTGCATGAGGGCAAAATGTATTGGCAATCTCTCCACAGTGAGTGTCCAGAGATGAGCATGCAGAGCCTGCAGTGCAGGGGGCCCCGGGGGAGAGAGGGGAAGAACCAAAGTCACAGTCATAACTTTCTTGGTGGAGCAGGCTGACCACGGGCACAGTTGCAGGCTGTGTTTTCTAATGCATGGTTTCCTTGAATAGGTATAAAAAAGGGCACATGAGAAGATAATTATGTGGAAACATGTAAGAGATTCATGGCATCCAATCCGCTGCTGAATTCCCACAGTATGGAGTTACTGGGTCATGTGGTAGAAAGCCCTACAAAAATGACAGGTAAACTGCAACAGATACATACTCTTCTGAATATCAGGTGGCATATGCTGTGTTCTTTACAAATTGCCTCCTCCAGCCCGGCCAGGCTTCCAGCCCCTCTTTGAGGTATGAAGTCACACTGTGCCCATCTGGCAGAGCCTGGCTGCACCTGGCAAATCGCTGCTGCAGCGGCTGTGCCCGGGTTTGCTTTTGCTGTAATTAGTCTGTATCTGATTTCAGCTCATATGGAAGGGTAGAGGGACAGCAAATTACTTGCAAGTGGTTTGTAGACTCTGTGATAGCTTTTTTTCTTGCCCAGCATTGCTAGTCAGCTGAAGATCTGTCCCTGCAAAAGCAGAGAGCTTGCTTTTTTTTTTTTTTTTTTGTAAAACAACTACAGCTGTGTATATTCCTCTATCATCTCCAAGCTCAACTCTGATTTTATCCTCACTTTCAGTCCTGTCTTTTTCCTCAGCACACTTACTTGTGAAACAGGAAAGGCAAACATATTTTTTCAGCTTTATAAAAGCTTCACTGTTTTTCATGCAGTACAAAAGTTTTGACAGATGAATCTGTACCAGAGAGACTTCATCCAATTGTCTCTAATTCAGCAGCCCTCAGTTGCAACAGTGGAATTCTTAAAACCCTTACACAAGGCAAATTCCCTCCTAATGTGGAGACAAAACCACTTCATGTAATTCAGAGTAACCTGATTTGATTTATTAATATAATGCTTGTGTTTTACAGACATTTGGGGAAAAATAACCTACTAGGTCCATCTCTGCAGCTATGTCAACATTATTTAGATCCCAGCTATCACAGAGGTAAATTAATCTGGCACAAGCCAAAGGAATGAGCTTTGCTTTTAAAGGAGACTGTGGACCTGTATGATAATAGGTGGAGAAGCAGGAAATCAGTAGCTACTGTCAGAGGCCCCACATTTCTCTAATTTATCTAAGAGTTTCACAACAGGGACTCTTATTGCTCCTGTGTCCCAAAATCAGGGGGCTACATCCTGCTTTCAAGCTTTTCATGTCATTGGTTTCTAGGTACATGGTGGACATCTGCTAACGAACATGTGAATTTATAGAAGTGTTTCCATCATCCAATCAATTCTTTTTAAACTTCATTAATTTTGGCCATAGAACTGTAGGTGCGATTGTACTCCATGAGCCAAGTCTGTTACCACCAGATAAGAAAGACATGGATCAAATTTGCATTTTTACATGTGCAAATGAGAAGTCCCCAGCTTCCCCTCCCCCTCTCTTTCCAATGCTTGTCCTTGCTTTTTCAAATCTTGGGTTTTTTCTTTTTTTTGTCTGAAATACTTGCCAGGTGGTTAAAATGCTTGCTTTTCTCTGTAAACACCATGAAATACAACTCAATGCACTGCTTTATTTTCAATGATATATTGGTTTCTATGCTTCTATAAAAACGACTATGAGGCCAGAAAAAACATCTACATGCTTTTCTCCAGATTATTTGCATATATTATACTTTTTCTACGTTAGTGGGCTTCTATCTCTATGCCAAGCAGTACAAGTGCCTATATGACAAAACCTCTCCTTCTTTTGCACACATGCACGTACATATGAAACTGAAAACCTGTTTTTCATTAGCACAGACAGCACAATGGAGGCAAGAGTGGAAGCAAGGAGAGAATTTGAGATTTAAGACATCAGACATCTCATGTGAATGAATGTTCATGCCTTAATGTAACTAGCCACAGATAGAACATAAGCCCAGCATTGAAAAGAAAAACTGCGGTTCCATATTGTGAATACTTGCACCTACATTGAATTCCTTTTTGTGTAGCTTCTTATTTCAACCTAATTTACTACTTACGACCTGAATCCCAAAGCACATTGAATCATTCACGCTGGATGCAGATGTGCACACACTAAGAACACATGTGGAAAGGTAAAACTTCTGTTATAGCTGAAGGCAGCTTTGTCAGCATAATGACGGCAGAATTAAGGGCTCCAGGCTAATGCACAACACATACAGGAAGCCCTGTGCACACCTTACTCCGTTTACAAAAACTATGCATGATAATTTTTCTTCATACCTAGAAAACACATTTTAACCCTATTTTTCTTCTCCATTTTAATTTTAGATGTCAATTAATAACAGCACAATATATTTAACAGGAAGAAAATTTTTAGTATAAAAAAAGAATATCATTAACAATTCTTTTTTCACATTCAGCTACAGAGTAATTTAGAAAATCACTGAGAAATTGAACTAAGACATGATTCAGTTATTTGAGTACAGTATCAGAAGTCACTAATTTTTGAGGACTTTTTTTCTTGTGTTGACTTCTTGGAACTGTGATCAGGCTGTTTCTTCAACACATTCATAAATGTTTTTTATAATACAGTAGATTGCATCCACATGTTCTGAACGTCCATGCATTATCAGTATTTAGGAATCAGATCCAGAGTGCATGCAAATGGATCCAAGATGATGAAATTCAATGCTATTTATTCAAGATTGAGTGGCATATCCATCATATTTGTTTTTTTCAATATTTGCAAATCAAACTTGAAGGTATATATCATTAAATACAATTCCTAGATGAGGCTTACAGGTCAGCCAATGTCCATTCTCAGTGAGTCAAATTAATCACTTGGCCCTACTATGGCTTCATTAGTTATACCAATGGTTAATTTAGTTAATGATTGTCAGTGAAAAAAAGTTATTATGTGCATTTCAAAACTGAATAAAGACACGGAAAATGGGGAGAATTCCCATTTCCCCACAAAAGTCAGTGTTGCTAAGCTGAACTGTTGTGGGTTCAATAGCTATAATAAGAATTGTCTGCTGGACTCTTTCAAAGTTTTTGTGTTACAGTACTCTCCCGCTGAGGCTCCTTAACCTCATGGCTTTCAGTCCTTAGCAGCCAGACCTCTCACAGTGGAACATGAAGCAAGAACTAGTCTGTGCAGTGAACAAGTATGGGTTTGGCATACTAATAGAACTTGTAACATTTTTAGAAAACAGCAAATTCAGCCAAAAATTGATTGTCCCCTATGAATCTGAGTGAAGCTCCCAGCATGGCTCCAGCTGGCCGAAGCTCAGCCAGCTGAGTCAGAGAAGTGGAAGTGTCAGCTCATGGAGGAGATGAGAGCTCGGGTCATCTCCTTCCCTGGCTGTGGCTTGGAGCATCTTCTAAACCACTGCATGCTACAGCAATAAATTCTTCCCCTAGAACTTTTCTGCTTCTTATAAAACACTGAAAGGGTCTCCAAGACAAATGAAAAGTGCCATGAAAATGTACTAAACATAAGAGATGAAAGTCTGTCACCTCCACGTGGGCTACTTGTGTTCCAGTCCATGCATTCATGAGCTTATGTTAAGCGTAAGGGCATTAGGGAAGGAGACTGGAAATGTCCTGCTCCTGCATAGCCCATACTAGCCCAGAAAATAGAGCACAGTCTCAGCAGTGGGAGATGGATATTCAGATTTCTGTAGGAGCCAATAGAGAAGTTTATCCCGAATCTTTTGTATCCTGGAGTTAACACAAGAAAGCACTCTCTGCTTTTTGCTCTCTGTTTTCTGTTTAGTTCTATGATTTTAGACTGTTTATTTTGCTTTTTGGAAACAAACTTGATACTTTCTGCTTTAGGTAGTCTGGAACATTTCTCTTGAATGCAATTTTAGGGTGAAGGGGGAGTTAAGAAAACAATTAGTTTAATCTGTTGGGTTTTTTTTAATTCATTCAACAACCATAGTGAAAAATCAATTATTTACACTGCACAGAAGGTTTATGACCCTGACACAGATTCAGGGCTGGAGCAGAACCAGTGCAGAATATGTTGCAATCCTGCATTAGTTGATGTTATTCAACAAACACTCCTGAATCTATGACAGAAACTTTGTCTTCATAGACAAGGTACACTAACCAGGTTCTCTATTTTTTCCCCCAATTGATACTTGAATGAAAAACATGTAATAAGTTTATTACATTGTTATTGCTATTGTAATATCTGTGTACCAGGCTCATGTTAATGTATCTTTCTTTACCTTATCTGATCAGCTTCTCTATAAATAGGAAGGAACTAACACTACAAGTGTGGCAATCAGATGGGCAATAATAACAGATTATTGTGAATGTGGAAAAAAGAGATAATGTTCTCTTTCTGATACTCTTCATACATTTTTGTTTTAGTTCATGTATATAACTATAAAAGAAAGATATTCAGAAGATTCACAGCAAAGAGAATCACAGTCACAAAACATTCTGAGTTAGAAGAGAAGAGAGAAAGGAAAAGGAATGACAAGATGGAATTCACCAGGTTGTGATTTTGTGTCATGTCACAATACACACATTTTGTCAGAGAAAGGAGTAAGCTACATGAAAGCTAACTACATTCTAGAGATGGCTACATGGAAGAAATTTTGATAAGGAGAAAAAAAATCTGTTTTATTTATACCAAAGTCAGATATCTGAAAGATAGGGTCATCTTGAAACATTTCCATTTCAACTTTTTAATGAAGATATGTTATTTGCTGTTCACAATAATATTCCGTTTTGATCTGGTTGTATCAATCAAGATCAGAAGATGACGATGGAGTTGAATAATGCTTCATTTATTTTGTTTAAAAGGCCTTCTTTCTATTTATAAATGATGTTAAGCATGGCTCTTTGCCCTTGGACATTGCAAGAATCAAACAGCAGAACCTATTTTCCATAACCAAATTTCTAAACTTTGTCTAAGTGGAAGTTTGCCCCCAAATACAAACAGAGCTGCTCTTCAGCATCATATCCCAGGCATCTCCTAGATGCTCTCTGTTCTTTCTCAACTTCATCTGTTCATTCTGCTACACTGATAGATAGATAGACTCAACACAGTCTCACCGCTTGTCTGTTCACTGCTGGACCACTTGGATAGCACTGGACAACACTTATTCTTTGAAAAACGGTTATTTCATCTGTCACTAAACAAAGGAACAGGTAGTTCTTCTGCAATGTAGCCCCTGCAGAAGTGGTTATAACCCATGCCCAACCATAACATGAATAATCTCACACCATATAACCAAGGAAATGTATCCTTTCTTTTTCCCTGTAAGGATGGAGACTCCTAACTGTTTCCTAAACCTAAGTGTCAATTAAATAACTCCTTTTAAATTAATGACTATTATTGACCTGTAGTTAATGAAGCTTGTTGCATGTCTTTGAAGGTTTCTAAGTGTAAGCAAAGTCAAATAAATATAATTTTTTTTCTTAATTTAAATTTTTCCAGAGGCCTTCCAGGGCTTCCACCTCTTTCTGCAGATAATACCAGACACTAGAGTAGACACTTCAAAGTGATGGTTTCACTCAACACCTGAAACTGATGTGTAAGCTAGTGGCCTGTTTCAGGCCTTCTGACTAAATGGTTGATTTCAGAGTCATATTTAACCTTGAATGTTAGGCTCACTGTAAATAGTATTGAAAATAATCTCTAATGTTTAAAATATGATCTTTCAAAGTGATTTGGTTATTCCAAACACATATTTTCACTTTGAAAAAATGAAGCCCTGGTATTTGTAACTTGATGCTTTTAGTTCTGTGATAGCTGTAACTGCAAATTATAGTCAGCTTTCAGATCTCTTAGGTTTTATTAACGCGATATTGCGGATAATGAGCTCTGCCAGATTAGTACTAGCTCCCTACGTTTGTCTGCTGAAGAATTATATCTCATGATTTACATTCAAATAGCCAAATAATTACCTCCCAGAATGGTGGGAGAGGCCAGCCTTCTGTTTCCTAATGATGGAGGGTTTTTTATTTTCCCCAATATGAAAATACTTTTGATGGTTAGGGGAAAGAAGCATAATAGGGGTTTAAAGAATGCAAAAAGAGAATGGGGTAGAAAATTGGGAAGTCAAAATGGCCTTGATGGCTGCTTCACTCAGACAGCATTGATCCTGGCCTGCTTTTTGTGGGAGCCCTTTCCTCAGAGTACTTGGCTCCTCCTCTCATTAGCAGCAAAGCACACAGCAAGTGCTCTTGATTACATTTCTCATATAGTGTTGACCTGATCTTAAAACAGTGGCAATGGACCCTGAAGTTCACACACACACCCTTGGCAGGCACTGGGGTGCACATGAGGATGTGGCTGAACTCTCCATGGAGACCATTGTGGTTGCATGAGGCCACATGTACTATGGCAGGAAAAAAGAATATCATGGACAGTGTACCTGCATTCTCATACCAGCAATGTCAGTGCTGTCAAGAAGACAGCTTAAGTCACCACTAAAGACCTGTATGCTACCCATGAAAGCCAATGCCTGAGTAAATCATAGTCATCCTAAAACTAGCGACCCAATGCTGAGGACAATCTGAGTTCACCAGTGGTGCATCAAAACAGGTTAGGTCTGGGATGAACAGAGAGAGATTCACAGAATCATAGGCTATCCTGAGTTGGAAGGAACCCACAAGGATCATCATGTGATGATCCTCCTGGCACTGCACAGAATAACCACAAGAATCACATCATGTGCTTAAGAGTGTTATCCAAACACTTCTTGAACTCTGGCAGGGTTAGTGCTGTGACAACTTCCCCAGGGAGCGTATTATAGTGTCTGGCCACCCACTGTATGAGGAGCTTTTTCCTAGTATCCAACCTAAACCTTCCCTGACACATGCCATTCCTTTGGGTCCTGTCACTGGTCACAGTAGAGAAGAGATCGGTGTCTGCTCCTCCACTTTTCCCTCATGAGGAAGCTGTAGACTGCTCTAAGGTCTCCCCTCAGTCTTCTTTTCTCCAGGCTGAACAATCCAAGTGACTTCAGCCACTCCTACTATGGCTTCCCCTCTAGAACCTTCACTGTCTTCATAGCCCTCCTTAGGATACTCTTTGACAGCTTTATATCCTTCCTACATTGTGACACCTAAAACTGCACACAATATTTAAGGTGAAGCCGCGCCAGCGCAGAGCAGAGCGGGACAATCCCCTCCCTCGACTGACTGGTGATGCTTTGCCTGATACTCCCCCAGACACGGTTGTCCCTCCTGGCTGCCAGGGCACTGCTGACTCATATTCAACTTGCTGTTGACCAGAAAACCCAGGTCCCTTTCCATGGAGTTGCAGACGGTCTGTGGAAATACATTTTTGTCCTCAGAGGCTGCTGGTGATGGTACCAGCTGGTAGTAGTGAAGCCAGGAATTGCTGTCTGGCCTTTTCCAGACCACTAATTTCACAATGTGTCAAAATACTGCAGAAATACCAAGGTGGGTGCCAAAAAGGCAGTGTCATGGCAGGTCACAGAACAGGTAAGGGCTACAGACGGAGTTTTGCCATGTCCCCATAAGGGCTTACAGGCTGCCTGTTATTGCTGCAGGACCCCTATTCAATAAATACTTGTAATGACCAGGGTCATTACCAGTCTTGGAAGCAGCAAAATGGATCATTGTGGAAGTGTCCTTCATGCTATTAATGCTACTTAATTCTATTAACATTTTCTCTGAGCATACTTGAAAGCTGTTTATTTTTAACAGGGCTGACTGATTTGACAACTCTGCCAATACTAAGCTACCTATGAATCCAGCAGCTGGGTGTCCTTTTCCCTAACTACCCTCAAGAGCTACATCTGGTCAAGATTCTTAATCATCAGTTGAAATAAATAAATCGCCTCATAAGCATTGCTTGGGACCTCACTTTCTCTTCTTCCATGAATGAGTTTTGTGGTTTGAGCTTGTGCTTTCCCTTGTGTGAACATTTTCTCTGACAGTATCAGTCTTTAAATCCACTATTCAAAGTAGACAGCTTCAGTGTGAGGGGCAGAGCTTATATTTTCATCAGAAGATCCCAGATTTTGATATGGTTAGGGCCAAACTTAGAAGATAGAGGTTTAACACTCCTCAGATGGGGGTAGAACTGAACGGAGTTTTCCTACATTTGAGACTGTGCTTTCTACTGTATGCAATGGTGGATCCCTCTCTGAAAGAAAGATGTGAGTCCTGCACTGTTCATAGGTACTGACTTTAATGGCAATGATGGGCTAGACTGTAAATTAATGATCTATGTTGAGCAAGGAATGGAGCCCCTGAAACAGATTTAGAAGGAGCCTGTGCTAAGGTTGCCCTAAATAAGACACTTTTCAGAAATCATCTGTGCAACCAGACTTGATGGGGCATCAGCAGGGGCCTCATGAAAATCTGGCTGTCGTGGTAATGCACAAAACTGACTGTATTATACTGTCCACAGCAGCAAACGAGTACACCGTAAGTGCACTTGCATGTTTATATCTTGATTGTAAAATAATATTGCTAAATTTCATTTTTTTATTCTAAGTCCTGTGATGTTTGGAAGTAGGGCTTCTACTTGGGAGCTACATAAGACTCTACAAGTCTATGAAATTTATGAAAAAAAAGTTATGTTACCAAAGTCAAAGAGAAAAACTGGAACAACCATTCTCTAGGTAATCAAATATTACAAGGTGATAAAACTTGAAGGAGAAAAAAAAGTAAAAAGCAGTTTCACAAATTTTGGACACCCAATTAATAATTTTTGAATGCTTGAAATTGCAACATTGATACATCATGTTATCAGTTAAAAAAATGCTGTACATATTTTAGTATTCTAATTTTTTATTTGTTTTTAAAATAAATATATACAGAGTTTGAACTTTATATTCTATTTCACATGAGAACTCTCCACAAAGAGCTAGTTTACATCCTTCCACATAGAATGAGGTTTGGAACGGTTGTCTCCATGGAAAGGGAATTGACGTGCAATGATTTGACACATTCTACCTTTATTTAACCCTAGTGATTTTAGATTCACTTACTGTTGCACAGTCCTTCTAGTTTGGCATATTTCCCTTTGTAATTAAAACCTAGATCTTTTTCACATATATTTTTACCCATCTCACAGTTGTGAATTGAGAAAAACAATTTTAATGCTTAGAGAATTACTAAAGTATTTTCCTAAGACATTATCCAGTAATTATTTGCAAATGGGCTTTTTTGTAAGTAACGTGTTAGCCAGTACAACAGCATGCAATATCATGAAGATACACAGAGAGACATGGTTTTGGAGTCATATATTTTGACAAGGTGGGGACAATTGCTGCTGCTTTCTCTGGTGCTTGGAAGCAGACAAGCCTGCCGTACATGTGGCTTCTCAACTCCCAGTCAAACCTGAAATTGTCTGGGATCTGATGCTCCAGATGGATCCCTGCAAATCTATGAGGCCTAATGGGATTTATCCAAGAATCCTCAAAGAGCTGGCTGATGTCACAGCAAAACCTCTCTTGAAGATTTTTGAGCAGTCCTGTGAATCCAGAGAGGTCCCAGCTAACTGGAAGCTGGTGAATGTTGTCCTGATTTTTAAGAAGGGTAAGATGGAGGATGCCCGAAACTACAGGCCTGTTAGTATCACTTCAGTGCCTGGTAAAGTTATGGAGAAGATTTTTTTGGGAAATATTGAAAAACACCTGAAAGACAATGCAGTCAATGGTTACAGCCAGCACGGCTTCATGAGAGGAAAGTTGTGCTTATCAAACCTGATTACTTTTTATGACAAGGTAGCCCATCTAGTTGATCAGGGGATGATGCAATCTTTCCAGATTTCAGTAAAGATTTTGATACTGTCTCTCATAGGATCCTTCTGGACAAAATTATAATCCTTGTGAGTCCCTTTCATACTCTGTGATTCTGTGATTCTCAGAGCTGAGAAAGATGGCTGGCTGGTTGTATTTTGCTTCTGTGAAAGTCAGGGCTCCTGAATCAGCAGGAGCTGTGAGACCCCCTTGTATTGGTGGACAGTCCCCCTTGGGCAGACCCCCCAAGGTCATCTCACCCCTATTTAGCTGCAACTGCTGGACTGGGAGGGAACTGAGCTCCACTGGTTGCTGCCCCCATAGCTGAAGGCTGCTCAGCTGACTGCAGGTATCTCTGCTCAGTCTGACATAAAATTGGAATTTGTAGCTACTCAGGGGTTTAATAAATCCAACTACAGACACTGGACCTTTTCTGAGGAGGTCAGCTATGCCTCCTTCCTTAGCTCCTCTCAGCTCCTGGGCAGCCTGCTTGCTGAGATCGACATCATTTCATTCCATGTTATTTGGAGCACTGCATGTACACACACGGAGCCAGGTTTTTTGATGTTTTACATCTTGTATACTTGCTTACACCAGCACAGGGTGGATGAGGAATACTCTGCTTTATCTTTCAATAGCATGTAAAATTCCGTAGTAATTTAAATGAACACACAAGACTGAGGGCAATGACAAGTCCAGCCTGTGCTCTTTCAATGCATATCTGCTATGTTCACAGATATTAGTTTGACTGGACAATGTTAATACCTTTTCTTTCTCTTTTAGTAAGCCCTTTCATTAACAGTAAAATAGCATAAGCAGTTCCTTGAGGAATTGAGGGTTTACCAAAGCTCCTTCGAAAAATGGTAAAATAGTTTTGAATTTTAGAGCTGCAATTAACTTCACAGATCAGTCATAAGGCTGATTTACAGAAGCACCAGGAACAGATAGCTCCTATAAGCTCTAATTGGAGCCATGGGTTCTTAGTCTGAAAATTCAGTCCCTCAACTGAATATCTAAAAGATAAAGATACAAATTCTAGTATTAACATAATGTTGTGGAGAATATCTTAATCAAGCAACAGGGAGAAGCAAAAATACTTTCTCACACAAGGCAAAAACTGAAAGCTATGTATTGCAATCCTTATGAAGATGTAAGAGACCCCCCTGCTGCTTTTCCCCCTCAAAACTATTTCAAATTAAACTTAAAATAGAATGGAAAGGAGCTAAAATTAAAAAGCGACCAAAAGGTTTGAATCCCCTTGTTCACTCGGTTATTGCTTTCATAAATCAAATCTAGACAGCAAATGAATTGGCTGTACTCACGTTGTTGTTTATTTGCCATGCAGTTATGGGGCCATGGCAAAGCAAAACAAGATGATCATTGTTCCAACCAGACCTAAAGCCTTTAGCTTATCCCCCGCTGTCTGTTCTAACTTTCTGGTCAGACTAGCAAAAGCAAGAAGTAACGTGTTATTTGGCTGCTGCTTTATTTTCCCTCACTCTCAGATCCCTGATTGACTTGACTGTGATGTAAAGGAATTCAGTTTTATTGTGGCAGTTTGGGGAGACAGTCACAAAGCGAATGCCACCCTCACCGAATATGGTAAATGCCATGAAATCACAGTTGTTCTAAGAGTCATAACTTGCAGGTATTTAGGAAGGTTAATGTAATTTTAAGCATTTTCAGCCAAAAAAAACCCAAAAACCAAACAAAACCAAACCAACAAGACTAGCTGTAGGCAATGTTATGCCTTCTAGAACCTTTTTGTTACTTCTACACAGTGGTTGCTTGACACTTAGAGCTAAAATGAAAGATGGCATGGGCAAATTAAACATACAGGCAGATAAGACAAATTGCCCTGTCAGAGTGTTTCTCTTCATCATCCCCAAACAGCTCTGCAATTAAAAAAAAAAAAGTCATTGTTTACTTATGTGTGTAATAAAAAGGAGATACCTTCTGACAACACCATGAAAAACTTTGGGTTTTGTTATGGTTCCAGCCTTCTGACTATCCATTCTCATGGTCCCTCAAAGTTTACTGAGCTCTCAGCACAAGATTAGGACTTCTCATGAACTGCCCTTTTCAATTGCTAGAACCAGTACTTTATGCCTTTTCTGTGTTTGGGTCTCAGAAACATATGGATGGTTTTGCTTGGCCATCATGAGCGACAGTCTCATATTGTTATAGTTGTCAACTACGTGTCAAATTGTGGCTACTAATATAAATAAACAAGTTGAAGAATACAGACTCCTCCCTATACCTTGACAACTCTCCCGAAAAAACAGCTTTGTTTGTAATCTTTGCCTCAGTTAACTCTCTTTTCATATTTGCTTAAATTAATTTTGTTGAAGTTGTGTACCCAAAGAAAATATTAAAAAATTTGGGAAAAAATTAATCAACATCAAAAGTCATTCTGAGGGTACATCAGGTGTATCTTTCTCACTGTGTGATTTCAGTTTTTATGGAAAGTGTAATTTTCATAATTGGCCATCTTCAATGAATGAAAGATGAATTGAAGAATTGAAAGCAGCACAGGACAATTTAGTTATTTACTTATTTTTAAAGTACAAATTTAGAATGACATTTCAGGACTCTCCACCTTTAACATATGGTAAATAATGCCACTAACTTGAATGGATTCATTGTGGATTTTCAGGTAGTTTAAGTGAAAACACATTTTTCCTTTAATATTAAAACATGCTCATTAAAGTTTCTCTTTACAGTGTTTATATCTCTGCCTTTAGCAGTGCCGCACTGTCTGGCGTGTCTTTTTTTCACTCAAATAGCCAAACAGCTATGAAAAGGCAGAAAGCAATTTTACTGTTCAAAAACTCCATTGTGCCTGAAAAAGAAAAATAAACAAACCTAAAGACAAACCCATTCCCTCTGCATTCAATCACTGTGATGAGACAAAATGCACATTTTTGTAATCAGAGCTGTATGAAACCTTCAAGTTTCTGTGACATGCAGATGGCAATAGATTAGTGGGTCAGTTCAGATGATCTGTGTTGATATTACTCAGCGTGATATCGTGCAAACACGTTTTTTTACATATTTCCACTACTTGTCAATTTTCACTGGGGTACCTCCCTATTTTCACCTAGTAGGAATTACTGTAGCAAAGGAGGAAAACTTGCATCATCTGGAGTCTGCAGCAGGAGCAGACATCCTCTTATGGATCCAGCCACACAAGTGGTAGAGATTACCCTTTGTGTGAGGTAAGATCAGCTGGTTTCACTCAGATCACCTGTGGAAGCTGTGGGAGCTAAACCCCTCTGATTTTGTCTGAAAGTTTAAAACAACTGCTCTGTCAGCAAAACCCCATCAGGTTAAAGAGAAGAGTAACTGAGAGGTACTGGAGAGAAGAAATCTCATTCCCTTGCATGGCTGGACCTGGAGGAGGTTGTCTGCCAACAAACAGAATGAGTCTGGACAACAGGAGCAGCTCCACAGTGTTGGGAATAGGAGCTTTCCAGTATTGCCCTGCTGTCCTTGGATGGACAGACTTGAAGCAGAACAGTCTTGTTCATTCCTGGTTTGAGACAATACCCATTCAAATGTAGGGAAATATTGCCACTAACACAGTCATGTTGAGCTGCCTTTGGCTGCTCACTGTTGACAAGGGCCAGTAGTTACTGTGGAATATGTGGTTAAAGATGAAATCTTTTCAGTGATTTTACTGGGGACAGAGGCAGGGAACAGGGTACAACTGGTGCAGGAAGCAGCCTTGAGAACTGCTAGTTGGGATGAGGAGTTTCCCCTTGCTCCTCGGGGACCGAAGCCCCCTGGGTGTTGTGCAGCAGCTGTGGTCCCTGTGCCCTCGCTGGGGGCTGGCCCTGGCTGGGGAAGGAGCCTTGTAACCACTAGCACCTGACATGCGTGAGATTTAATTTCTGACTTGGAGGTGAAACAATACAATTACTGAATCTGTTTCAAATTATAACCCAGCTTGAGTACAGCCTGCAAACTACATTCCTCCTTGCTCGGTATTTGTCCATGGCAGCCAGAAAGGCTTAAATAAAGTTGCTGCACTGAAGCAAACCCGGCAGCTGCTGGGAAAATGCTGGAGTAGGGACAGTGTGGAGCCCAAAGGAGGCAAGGCAGCAGTCAGCTGGAGACTTGGCTGGGGGAAGCATCCTTCTTAGTCTTTCCTTCTGTGGGGCAGCATATGGAGTCCCCCCTGAGGAGGAAGGCATGCACGGCTGACCACACCACCGCAGGGCAGAGGCCGTCTGCTGCTGCTCCTGCACTCCTGGAGCACAGACCCAGTCACAGGGGACGCTTCTGGTCGGGCAGCATAGAGGAGGCAGCCTTGCCTCCTCTTCCTCACCATGGGTAATCTGAGACTTTTCTCTCCAGGGGATAGGTCAAGTACTGCTATGGGGCAAGCTGTGGCCTCAAGGCCATGGTAGAGCTAGTCTGGACCCTCTGGTAGGGAAGTGAGAACAAGAAGCACTGGTGAATTGGCAGCACTCTCTAAGCAAAATCCGTGAATCCTAAGCAGCATTTGCAAATCCTGCTAGAAGCTGGGGCATGGTGCAGGCACTGCAGGGTGTTTATTCCCACCCCCACCCTGCTGGTTGCTGATGGCAAGGTAATATTTTGGGGTGGTAACACAGCATCTTGCTCCTCTTGATGGAAGGCACAGAGGCACATCTGTGCTTGAGTAGTAGAGGCCCTTCTGCTATTGATTTCTACCCATTCAGCCCTGCTGTGGTATATAAAGCAGGTTTAGCGTCAGTTGTTTGCACCAGGGCTAGATTTATTCTCTGTGAGCATGGTTATGCCTGACATTAGGAACACATCTTGCACAGAATCTCATTTTTAACATCTGCTATAATATGCTTTATTATGAAGTATTCAACAAAGGAAAAGAAGATTTTTGGAAACAAACAAAAAGTTAACCCAACGTGCTGCAGCAGTTTTTAATGTAGGATACCAGCAAAACCAGAGCTTGCCATATGCTAAAAGTATCATATATTTCTTATACCTATGGGAAAGATTTTTCTCTTATATCTGAAATGGACTGTATTACAAACAGCTTGTTAAATGTGTGACAGATCGGCTTGAAACGATGGTCCTTGTACTCTACAGGCCTGCACATTTGCTAATAAACTGACTACATATACAAACAGTCTGTTCCAGGGTTTAAGCTCCTATTACACTGGTTCATGTTTCAACATGCAGCCACTCCGTAGTTTGTGTTTTCAGCAGAACAAGTAAGTGGATGCATATGCATTACAATTCCAGACATCATTCCATACCAGATGTGGTGCCTTTATTTTTAGTACTGCAGGAGTGTCTGCTGACCCTTTCTCACCCCATGTCTAATGAAAGATTGACTGCTCTGGGTTTTCTTATGTTGAATTATATATTAGAGGACAGTGGATTTAAAAATTAATTCAAGATTAATTCAGGGTTGACTGCACATGGAATTATTTGGCCAACAGATGAAAAATGAAAATTTCACTACAAAGAAAAAAAATTGTAGAAGTGTCAAATTTTAATCCAATTTTCTATAAAGAATGATCATGTTCTGAGACCCTTCTGAGGACTACAATTAATCATTCAGAGTGATACCCTTTTTCCACTTGCTATGCAAGCTCCACTCTGAGCCAAAGCACCATCCGTGCTCCTCTAAAGCAGGGATTCATGTGCTCAGTCAGTAAAATAAATTAGCACTGTACCAAATGGCTCCAAATTCAGGAAGACACAATGGCTGAAGCACACATTTAAGTGAAAGGAGGCAGGGCTATTGCATGGACTAAAAGAGAAAAAAATGTAGTCCCCCTTCTAGCCAGATTTACAGCTTCTACAAAGGCTTGTAACTTTTTAGGCAAATGAGAAATGAATCAAAAGCCAGAAAATGGATCTCTTTCATTTGAGACTGTTAAATTTTAATGGCACTGCTAGATGTAATACAGACGCTCCTGCTTCACTAAATCAAAAGGAACACACAAAAATTAACTATATTTTATCTTATATGTTTAACTGTTGTGGGATTTTTATATTAAATAAAATAATAAGAGGAGACTATAATGAAAAGCAGGCTAATCAGATGGGTGCTAGAAGCTCACCTTACTGACTAAGGAAACAAATGTTTCAAAAAAGGCATAAATGATTCCTTTTAACTAGTAAAAAATATTTGTGAAAACAAGACTGCTTGGTTAAATAAACCTCTCAAATTGTTATGATTTCAGTGATACAGTTCCATGTTTGTTCTCTTTCAGTCTAAGTATTTTAACATTGTATAATTTTTATTGTTTGTTGGAATATTTTCTGGACATAAGGTTCATGGAGGATGAAAAGAGGAAAACAGAGAAAATACACCGTATTCTTCAACTGGCAGAATTATCTCTGGAAATAATTTTTCTCTATTTTCATATCTACAAGTTTGTTTATTTGTTTATATCAGTTCTTAAAATTTGACAGCAGCTATTTTTCAAAGCAGTGAACGAACTGTAGAGAATGAAGTCTCATGCAAATGCAACTGTAAACTGAAAAGAATTGAATAAAATTGAATGCACTTTCCATTGTGGAACACAGAAAATTTAAAGGCCTTGCTGCAGTACATGAATAGTACTGAGTGCATAGAATATGTAAATGACAAATTAACTGGGCAGCAATGGATGCAGGATAAAAACTGCATCAAATCAAGGGCTGCAGCCTGCAGCAGTGGAGCAGCTGATGTGTATAAGCTCTCCCTACTTTCCAGTTCATTTTATGTTTCTCTGGCTTTTTACCTTATTAGAGAGGAAAACATTTAAAAAGATTCTCCTGGAGGCTGGCTGCTTTCTTGCTGAATCAGCTGCTTACTACTGAATTGATTTCTACTTCTTCCACCTCACGAAAGCTAGAAAATGTTTTTAATTGAACATTCCCTTAATTTACATGACAAGCTTGTGCAGAAGAGAAAAGGCTGAAAGGCAACGAATGCAAAGAATGCCCCTTCTATTTATATATATATATAGCAATGACAAGGTCTTATATGTATTGGAAATGAATAGTTATTTAACATATTTTGTTTACCAAAAGTTATTTATAAACAAATAAATGTATGTAACAGAAACATAAATGCAGTAACATTTAATTCTGAGAAATAAATGGAATCTAGTAATGGGGCAGGTATTGAATAGGAATGTGTTGTAAGTGTATAGTGAATAAGAATAAGGCCCTGTTCTTCCCATGATCAGACATCAATGACACTGGAAATTGTTTTGACAAGAAGATCACTAGTTTTCAAATTAATCTGCTGAATTTGAAATACATTTCATTGTACTAGCAGGAGAAAGGTAATTTTCCTAACTCTGTTTTAATAGATTTTTTCCAGCCAAAAGTTACAATCTAAAAAATCTTAGAATTTTTAAGTAAAAAAAGTAGAAAAAACCTTTTCTTATGTCATACAAGATGTATAGATCTATTATTTATAGCCTTATGATAATTGTGTGGAAATCAGTAGCTTTCCCTATATATCCAAAGCAATTTCTACTGGGAGATCTGGTCTCCCATACTGTCTTAGCCCAAAGTTAATGCAGATTGAGAAATATTACAGGTTGGCTTTATTACTACCAAAATTGCTGTCTGCCATTTTTGGAAGTTTAGTATTTTTGGATGCAAATACGTGAATGTACTGACCTCTGCAAAGTACTTGGGGGAAGGAAATTTAAAAAAAGAGTGACTATGAAGCCAGTCCTACAAAATTAATATTTAACACACCTTAAATGCTTTGAAATGTAACATCATCCACTATGATAAGGGTAAGCATGTTCCATGTTTTATTGTGGTCTCTGCTACCAACCCACTATGTAGCCTTGTGAAAGTTTGCAGTATGGGGACAATGATTACTGAGCTGTTGCCTCATCAACTTAAGTGCTGGTACGCCTTTCCTGCCTTTTTAGTTTCTATCTCGATCTATAAGTTTACGAGGCAAGGACAGTACCTGACTTCATAAGCAAGTATTCTGGGAGGGATATAAATCTCCAGGATTCAGTGCATAAGCCAGCCTGTAATGCTAAACAAGGGAAACTTAGCTTCCAGGCAGATTGTCTCCAAACTGCCAGCTGTAGTGTTTCTTTGTCTGAAGCAGCTGGTACTGACCAATCTTGGAGATAGGATACTGGGAGAGATGGATCACTGGTTTGATCCAGTATGGCAATTCCCAGGCTCTTCTACAGTGCCAATTATATTACTGGCAGTCAATAACAATAATAAGATTACGATGAGGAATTTAACTAATGAGATCAAATAAAAAATCAAAATTTGGTGGGGAAGAGAAGGTTCATCATACTACCAGATGTCCAAAATATATTGAATGAAAGGATGGTTTTTTCCTATGGTAATTTTAAATACAGCTTTTCAAAGTTTCTACTTTTGGAACCTCTTAAAATAAATTTAGTGGTTGCATAAAAAAAAAAAAAACTTGAGAAGGGGTGTGACACGCAGTTAATGGAAATGAAGGAAAAGTGGGAGGAAGGAGTAGAATGTAAAAGTTTGCAGGTTAGAAATGTGTAGGTTGGAAAGTAACAAATAAAACTGAATTACACAAGAAACCACAAATGAGTAGGCAGGAAATAGAGGAAACCTTGTTGTACTGTCCTTAGAGTACATTATACAGTGTGTCTTCCAACAACAGAGCCTGGGAATCAAAAGATGCCAGCAGTTAGCAGCCAACATCTGAAAGCTACAAAGCACTGTTTCCTCTGGTAGAGGTGGACAGCATTTGGAGGTTGTGAGCACTAGGAAGATTTGATCTTTGATTAGGGGCAGTAGCTTTTGCTTCACTTCGCTTTCCTAATAAATTCAGTCGGAGGAAAGGACAGGGAGCACTGGCTCTGCTGGAGCTGCCTTAGTCCGTAGGTTAGAGTACTGTGATCCCAGATGGCTGAAGCAACACCAGCTGGTAGCACTTGGACAAAGAGTTCAGTCTGATGAAACACAGCCTGACAGCTGGTATCAGATGCTGGAGAACTGTAAGTTTCAGTGAACGTGTTGCTATTGGAGTCATGACAGAAATTTCAAGGGAGAAAAAAGATTAAATTTGAGACACATTGGTAGAGGATCTCATCTGCATTGAAAGAAGAGCTCAGCCATGCTTTGCTGATGTTGCCAGCTGAGGACTTGGCCTGAAGTTTCTAAGGGCCTGTATACACTACAAAATAGCGGGAACTTTGTATGATTTCTTGTTCAGAGGAACCACTGACAGATTCCAAAAACAAGCTTATACTTGAGGCCATTAGCACATTTACTAAACGCATTACAGTATTTTGGCAACGGTCCCTTGCTTTCAGTTGTAGTGCTGAAGGGTCAAAAAGTCAGGATTCTAACTTTATGAGGATTTAAAAATTAAAAGCCAACATTTTTGACTACACTTAAAGATTAATGAGAAGAGTGGGGAGACATATCCTAAAGGAAATCCTCTACAGGGGAATGTAGCTGCATTTTATGGCATTTGAGCCTCCAGTTGACATAGACTTAAATATGCTGCATCATGGGTAATGAAACAGGGACATGTCTGTGAGAAAAAAGACAACTTTGAAGGAAAAGTCTCTTGGCTAAGCACAGGACTGATATGTGCCCTGACTATCAACACTTAGGGAGGACTCCAGGGCACACTTCCCTTATTTTCTTTGTTCATCTGTGTCAGTAGTTTCTGGGTACTTTATACTTAGAGGTACCCACCCCTATGACAATATTTCTGATTTTTAACATATCTTTTAAGAATCTCTATCTTCCCTAAGCAGTATATTGTGTATTTCAATATATTGTACATTCAAGCATATCGTATATTCACAGCAGTGGGGCTGGGATTCTTCTGAAATTATTTTTGCAGTCTAAATATTAGACATCAAATCTAAGCTTTTCATCTGAGGTTTCTCAATAGTTAATAGAGACAGTAAAATATGATTAGAATAAGTTATATGAATTGTCATTGCCAGATGCCTATTACTCTCCATTGGGTACAGAAAGAGGGTATAAATGGCCTTCTCAGTGCAGATGTTATTAGTGTTTGTTTAGTTAAAGTCTGAGTGGGTCAATCCCACTATGTTTGAGATTTTAAGACATATCCCTCTTGGCATGATTCGTTATGTAGATTAGGTGTGTCCCCATTCATCACGTCATTGTGGTGACTCCTGTTTGCCGATAGCTAAGTCTTTTCCTTCATTGTAGGAAAGCTAACATTTGCCTCGGGGCTGAGAATCTCATGGCAGTTCTGTGCCCCAAGATATCTATGCCCTCTTGTGTGTTTATCTCTAAATACGAAACAAACTGGTATGGGAAGTCTCAGAGCAGTTTAAAAGACTAGATAAAAAAGGAGGCATAAAACGGGTGTCCATGCTGATGCACCAGGCACATGCCTGCCACATAAAATGGTCTGACATATAAACTCAGTAAGAAAACTGTTTAAAAAAATTAAGTGTTGTGAGTTAACCATGGCCAAGGGCCACACAGCCATCCAGCCACTCGGTCACTTACCCTCCTCAATAGTGTGAGAGGAAAATAGGATGAGAAGACCGCTCAGCCAAGAAAAAGACAAAGGGATCACTTATGGATTGCCATCATGGTGTAAAGGGTTGACTCTGGCTGGGTGCCAAACACCCATCAAAGCCACTCTAACACTTCCCTTCACAAGTGGACAAGGGAGAAGAAAATATATAAAAGGATTTGTGGGTTGAGATAAGGACCAGGAGAGGTCACTCACCAAATAGAGTCAAGGGCAAAACAGACTCAGCTGGGGAATATTAATTGAATTTATTAATAACAAAATCAGAGTAGGAAAATGAGAAGTAAAATAAATCTTAACACACCTTCCTCCCAGCCCTCCCTCCTTCCCAAGCTCTACTCCTCCCCCCCGGCAGTGGCACAGGGACGTGTGGAATGTGGGTTATAGTCAGTTCATCACACATTGTTCCTGATGCTGCTCAGGGAGGAGAGTCTTTCCCCTGCTCCAGTGTAGGGTGCCTCCCATGGGAGACATTCCTCCACAAACTTCTCCAATGTGAGTCTATCCCACAGGCAACAGTTCTCCATGAACTGCTGCAACGAGGGTCACTCTTTTTTGGGGTGCAGTCCTTCAGGCACAGGTTCCTCCATCGTGGGTCCTCCACAGGGTCACAAGTCCCACCAGGAAACCTGCTCCACCATGGGCTCCTCTCTGCATGGGTCTGCAGGTCCCTGCCAGGAGCCTGCTGCAGTATGTGTTTCCCACAGGTTCACAGCCCTCTTCTGGGCATCCACCTGCTCTGGCATGGGTCTCCTCCATGGGCTGCAGGTGGATCTCTGCATCTCCATAGTCCTCCATGGGCTGCAGGGGAATCTTAACTATGGCTCCTGGACCACCTCCTCCCCCTCCTTCTCCATTGACCTTGGCGTCTGCATAGTTGTTCCTCTCACATGTTCTCTTTCTGCTCTTCTCTGGCTGCAATTACATCTGTACAATAATTTTGTTTGTTTTCCTTTTCAAATATGTTATCACAGAGGGGTTACCACCATTTCTGATTGGCCCAGAGTTAGCCAGTGGTGTGTCCATCCTCAGCCAGCTGGCGTTGGCTCTACTGGACATGGGGGAACCTTCTGGCAGCTTCTCACAGAAGTCGCTTCTGTAGCCCCCACATAAAACCTGGCCATGAAAACACAATACACACGGGTAAAGACATCTCAGTTTGGGGGAAAATAACTTAATTTGTAGCCAGTTAATATAGATTCAGGTAGTGAGAAACAAAGGCAAGCATTAACCAACACCTTTCCGCCTCACTTTCTCAGGTTCAAGTCTAGACTCCTCTCTTTCCCAAGGGCACAGGGTGGGTGGAGGGGATTGCAGTCCAGACACAGTGCTTCCTCTCTTCTGCTCCTTCCCTCTCCCACCTTCCCTGTGATTTTGTGCAGGTGTTCCTAGAGGACTACAGTCCTTCAGGAAAAATCTGCTCCTGTCTGGGCTTTCCATGGGCTGCGACTTCCTTTGGGGCACATCCACCTGCCAAGGCACAAGGTGCTCTTGTCCATAGTGTGGATCTTCTGCTCCACCTGCTCTACCAGATGTAGGTAAATATCTGCTATGGAGATCCTCCTTCTCCTAGGCACCAACAGCCAGTAGAGGGAGTACAATGGAAGATCTTCCACCTAGTAACTCTAAAGATGCTTCTTTTTACATGTTTGGCTTTCAAATTTTCCATTTCTAAAGGTTTTTTTCCAATTCATTCTTTCCCTGCATTTTCATCTTTTCCATTTGGCCTCCAAAATAAAGAGTGGAAGACAAATGACACACCACAAAAGAAGAAAAGCAGACAACTTTAAAAAACCCCAAACTTTCAAAAGCATAGTGTTTTGGTTTACAGTTTTGACTTAAATTAAAAAAACCCCAAACTTTTCCCAGAAATTATTCTATATTCCAAAGGCTGTTTTCAATGTGTTGTTATAAAGATGCCAGCAAACCAGCCTTACAAAAAAAAAATTAATGGATGATATTGAGGAACCTCTTATCTCTTTCTTTAAGAGTGTCATCAGACCAAAAGGGCAATCTCATTCTTCTTCCAGAGCTCTGAGGGCAAGGATGCTTTTATTTTCCTTGATGGCATCTAAATGTAATGAGATAATATCCAAAAGTCAGTCTTAGAAAAGCAACAGCAAAATGCTTACTCTCTATTCTATCTATATTTTTAATTACTCAGAATTATTCCAAGTCAATAATCAATGTCATTTATTCCAGTAAGAGTTATTTAATGGCTGAGGGCGATCAAGTCGTAACTCAATCAATAAGTTGCATGCATTTCCTCTTTCCCTTGTCCCTCTCACTCTTTGTCACCTACACCCTCTGTGAAATGTTTCAAATTAAATGGAGAAATTGAGGGCAGGAAGTGTGTTACCTGTATATCAGTTTATTAAAATCCTCATTTTCACTGGTGCTTTTAAATGCTGTTTCAACTGGAATAAAGAAATCTGGCATAATTTTAGTTCACTTAAAGAAATGAAATATTTCTTACTTTAATTAATCAATGGAGTTATTAAACTGGATTTACCTTATTTTTTACTTTTTTTTTCCTGTAGTGAAATATGTTTATTTCTTTTTTTTTTCCTTAATTAATTTATTATTCTACTTTTGCTAATCACTATATGGGAACCCTTGTGTTACACTGCACAATTTTATCAGCATAGAAACCTTGCTGAAAAAGCAGTAAATGAGATCCTAGCACAGCAAATCTGCACTTAGCAGAGCTTTATTCAGTGCAATTAAAAGAGCCATCGTTTTTCTTACCACTGCTAGGTGGTAGGCATCAAGCTGCCACTTGGAGAGATGCCAACCGCATGCACCATTGACTACCCTTCTAGTAGATGCATAATTTACCAAAGTACAGGACTGAATGAGGCGACAACCAAAGCAAAAGCTGAGCAAACCAAGGAAAATCAGCACTGACCTTTTGCATTGCTCCAGTCCTTGCAGTGAAAGGTAAGGATGACCCCCTGTACCACCAGGGCAGGGGGCAGGGAGGATGGCACTCTGGATGTGCATTATCAGAGAAAAGAGCAGACTGCAAGCAGCAGCAGGAAATTCAGTTTCGGGAGATTTATGAGCAGTGGTGTCCAGAAACTCAGTGAGGAGCCTCTTGAACTGCAGGGCAGTGTTAGGAGGAGCTTATTCTCTCTTCCTTCCCCAGCAGGGGCATGCTGGGCAGGTGCTAGGACATTCTGATGTCTCACCTTGATTTATTTATTTGATGAAAAATAATGAAAGAGATGATCCTCAAGAGTCCTTGGAAATTCCATTAACTCTGCAAATTGAACATATTGATAAGTTGGTGATTATTTTAAAATGAACTAGAGAAATTGAAAGAAAAAATGCTTGTAGGAAGAGCCTGTCTAATGTGCAGAGATTTTAAAACGTAGGTAATATTTCAAGGGTATCAAAATACAGTAAAAAGACCAGGGGTTAGTTGTATTGGCATGATAGTCGGAACCACATTATTATAATTCTCTTGGAAAGAACTATGGAGCATATGGAGCATATGAGGGACCTAAGTGTCCATAGTAAGTTCTGTATGAGGATAAGGTGAAGGAACAAGAGCTCTCTTGTGTGTAAGAGGGGCTAAATAAGGAGAAGAAAATGATTTAACTACTTACTGAACCAACTTTGTAGGTAGCAACACATTCACAGTGCCCTATCCCTTAAACAATGACATACATAAATTCACTCACTGCCATGATTCATTTTCATTTTACACTGCAAATACTACCCCAAATAGTCTACAGAGCACATGCTGGAGAGTCAGCTACTCAAAGAAATGCTCACATGGCATAAGAAACTTGGCATTTTGCACTGTGCAGAACTGTTAAGTCTTTGCATTACAAGTTTGCTTCCCTGTTACTGAATTTTTCCTTTGTTTTTTTTTCTGAATAAATTTTGGTGTTTCCAGTTCTAAAAATCATCGGATTTTTCTGTGTGTGCAGAGATTTGAGAGGATCATCTCAGTAATGGAGACCAAGAGAAGACATAAAACCTCCTTGAAGGTACTCCTTGATTCTAAAAGATTCTGACGGTGGCTTTGAAGGGTGGGTATTTGCTCATTTAATTGGAAATTAATTTTAATCATTTAACAACAGTGTTATAAGAAAAAATGTAGACCTCAGACTAGAGACTAGGAGACTAATTTTTGGATGACTAAAGATAGCTGCAGTAAATCCAACCCAAAAGACTGATGCTTATTTAAAAGAGGAGAAATTACACTGGAAGAATACAGAGAGAATTCACAGGAAAAAAAATAACCATAAAATGAGTCTTCTGCCTAATATCTATTCAGTAGCCTGTGATGAGCAGAGAGGGGCCTTTAGTTCATGAAAAAAATATGCTACTAATAAATAGTGAATTACTCAGGAGATAAGAAAAGTAGTCCAGTTCTGTAGGTGGAACTGTGAACCAGGGTCTGGTTCTACTTTTAGTCCAGTGCATTTAAATATTTTGAAATCTTTCAGGGGTGGGATCATATCACTAAATATTCCATGATGTGAGATACAGAAGAAGTGTGGAATTAAAGAAAAAAAGGCCATTTGGATTTTTTTTTCCTCTATAGAGTGACTGGTATTGTTTCTCTTACATTGTTTTGGCAGAATTGTTGCATGTACTAACTAATTAGAATAAGGTGTAGAAAGGCAGTAAATGCAGTGTTCATTTAACATATTCACTGAGCTTTGCCAAACTAATCTCTCATGCCCAGTCTATAGAATTTATAGTACATTTGGGACTATGTTTCTACTTTTCCTTTAATGTCTGCACTTACTTTCACCTTTAATGGATTGAGGGTACCAATATTGATACTTTTACTGATAAAATTGTTCATTTACAGCATTTCTACTATAAAATAGAAAACAAACAAAAAAAGCAAACACTTTAGAAACCAATAGCTGACACAAAAACTCACTTTGTGGCTAATGTCACTTCTAGGAATCTGTTGATGATGCCTATCTATAATTGACTTAATCATCCATTATAAACAAATGAAGAAAGATAAACTGAACTTGTTTATAAGAATGTACCATATAAAGGACCCATTTTCAGCAGTTTTTCAGAGTTGCATTTGGGCACATGATTCCAGCTGCCATGAAAAGGCCAAACTATGTGGCACACACAGACTAATAGTAGGCTTGTTCATAAAATCAGTCTCAATAAAAAGAGTACACAGCTTTTAAAGATTTCTTAAACAGAAAGTAAAAAATGGTCAACCTTTGGTAGAAGACTTTCAAGGCTCAAGAACTAAAAGTCTTCCTCCAAACTCACTCCTGTCTCTTTTTGAGAGAATAGAGTTCCAAAGAATAAGGCATAGGGAGTATATTTTAAGATATGTAGGTATTTACAAACATTTAAAAGTTAATCATTGACCTAAAAGTTGCTGTTGTCTAGGTGTAAGCTGTTACAATAATTTTGGGTAAATAGGTTATTACACTTAATAATCTTAATAACACTATATTGAATTCAGCAACAGATGGACAAATAAATTAGAGACAGGAAAATAAACAGATAAATAAACTCAACCTATTTGGCTAGATGAAGAGAAGGATGAAAAGTAACTTAGTTACAGTGTATATGTACTTATGCTTGGAAGCTGAAAATAATTAGGCAAGGGCATTTCAGCCTTACTGACGAATGTATATTTATCTAACCTCAACTTTCAGACAGTGTCAGGAAGCTGTTCCTTATGCGAGTCAGAAACTTTCCAGTGATTGGAAGATGAAGTTAAACAAATTCCATCTCAAAATAAGAATTTATTTCTTAACAGAGAAAGTAATTAAAGATCAGAACCTGTTTTTCCTTCACATGAAGATGGTGAATTCACCATTAGTTTAAATACTGTTGTAGAACAGGGACACATTAATCCAGCTTCTGAAAGAAAATGTGCAGTCTGTGGGAAATGTTGATGAGAGAGGACTGACGTGTATTTGCTACAGGCTCTCTAATGGATTCCTTGTTATTGAAAGGATACAAGGCATTAATGGAAACTTTAGTCTGTCTTGTTCCTCTGAAGTGCTTTCATCTTACTCGGGTTCTCAGGCATGAGTAGATAGGGATAAGAGGATGAAACTCAGTGGCTTCAGAGCGTTGAGTTTTGAGTACATCCCTGTGGACTTTCATGCAGTGAAATGATGGATGTGACAGATATGCAGCAGCTTTACAGGGAGTCCCTCTATGCCTGAGCCTTTGCACAAGCCACAGGGTACACAGCTCCAGTTGTCCCATCACTGTCAGCATTGCTGGATATCACCTGGACCTTCCAGGTAAAACTTATTCTGGGGTGCCTAAGTTTGTATCAGGTTTGCATGTCATTAGGAGACCTATCATTCTGCTGACGAGCATCATATGAGTGTTCCAGTCAGAAACATACACTCTCAGGGATCATGCACATTTTCCTAGAGATGGAAACAAAGACTAAAATGAAAGCAAGGGATTGGAGAGAGGAAACTGAAGTTTGTTCTGTTACAATAACTGGAGACCAAACGCGAGGCACCCTGTTACCTACAGTGAGACCAGTGCTTAGATAAGCAAAGGAAATGGGGGAAGAAAACAAATGTGAAGTGCTTTTCCCAAGATCATACAGCTGGCCAGTTAGGAGCCTGTCCAACCAGCTGGGGCTCTCCTTCCTAGTCTGGAGCCTATGAATCCTCCAGCATTTCTGGTGCAAGTCACTGAATTGAAATATATTTATAGTTATGACTCTTGCAAACTGAAGTAGTCAAGGAGAAAATTTAATCTTTTGCTGGTTTTGCATTGCAACTAGTTTCCACACCTGCATAAAACAAACATCAGAGGCTTCAGGAAAGACATCCTGACCATTATTAATATGCAGTAATGATGAAGCAGTGACCTAAATACAGGGAAGTAATTGTTTGTATTTGTTCATATTAAAATTTTCCCCTCCCTGTCTCTGGTGTCTTTTATTTGACTCTTAGTGTAAATACTTGTCTGTTGTCTAAAGCATATACGCTGTTTATTGGGTGGGAGCATGAAATAAGTCTCCAGATGTCAGATCAGGACCTCCTTGTCCTTCTCCCTCCCTCGTTAATGAAAACATTGAAAAAAAGAAAATACCAACAAAAGAAGAATCCAACAGAGAAACTGTTCTCAGTGAACCTCTGTACACTCCTCCGGTACACTCCTCCTCTGTACATCCTACTGTAACTCACACACAGGAACATTTGTAACACATGCCCCTAGCCAAAGGTAGCGACTGGCAGGCATTCCCAATGTGCTGTAATGGGCTACAGTTCTCTGGAAAAGTGAGATTTCATCTTCACAGCTATGCTGAGCCGAAGAGGGAGCTGGAATAAGAAATGCTGTCAGCCACTCTGGCATGGTAACACACTAACTCAAGATATTGTGAAAATATTACTTTTAAGTAGAAAAGCTTGGTAAACTGGCTAGAGTAACAAGGAACATGGCACTGTCTCACTGTCTCTTCTCTCATTATTTTAAGAAACCTCATTTTAGAGAACCAGAAAGACATCTTTAGCCTAAACTGTGAACATTCTTCTATACTGTCCTGTTTGGCACTCAAGCCTTCAAGACAGTCAGTTCCTGAGATTTTCAGAGGTACAGTAAGGAACCTCCCCAACCACACAAAATTCAGCTATGATTTGATCCATATGACCACCTTTTTCTGGGACAGAAGAGGGAAGGTTAAGGAAGTAAACTTTTCAGTCCGCATTGGTATATTAATTTTATATCATATTTTTTTCAGCTCCTGTAATTTCAGTGCTCAATGCACCTACAGGAATGAATCCTGCTTCCTAGAAGAAACAAGGACAGCTGCAACTGCAGCGTGGGAGGGGAACTGCAGCATCTCTGTGTGGTTGCCTGTTGCTCCCCTGGTCACTCCTGCTTTGCTTTGTCCTGCCAGGCTGTGCTGTGCTGTACTGGGCTGGGCTGATGTGGACTTTGGGGAAGTAGGCTGCATTCCCACATGCCCAGCCTCTTCCCACCTGCTGTCCACCCACTGCATTGCAAAGGCCTGAAGGGAACTCCGGATAAGATATTAATAAGCTATCTCAGAGTAAGGGTCAGCAGAGGAGCACATACACTGCTTAAATTAGTGTGCTATATTTACAGCAATACTTGCAAGTTGCAGTCACTGAAAGCCTCTTGAAAAGAAATGTGGCCTCTGTGCCCATGACAAATCATTATTTCTTTCCCTGAAGTTATAACAACCACGGTAATGACTTATCACACATTTTAAACTAGGATTATATCTGTGCTTCTTTTTAAAGATGTGGTGTAGAACTCTGACTGATTTCAGTAGGAGTTAGATAGAACAATGCAAAATATTCTAAAAATTCCTAATAAAGTAATCCCTCAGTCATGAATAAGCACATAAATATGCCTGAAAGAACAATTATTTTTTTCATATATGTAATGGAAATAAATCCTTTTAAATGAAACAAGTAGAAATAGATGTAGATAATGAGAATTCAGCATGGAAGTTATTTCAAACTTCTATTTTTCATATTCCCATGAAAGCAAAAGTCTTCTAATTGTACTCTATTTTAGCACCCAGGACTCAATACTCGAATCACAATGAACTCTCTGTGCCAGAGCCAACTAGTATCCAAATTTGCAAGCTTTGCTGCCTCCACAGGTGGATGACTAGCACTGTGTTGAAAGTACCATGAACACAGGTGTTTGCATGTGAGAAGATACCATTTTGCAGCTAAAACCTCAGTATCACTCTTCAATACTTGTTAGATAATAAAATCTGGAGGACATGATTCTAGTCTGTGGGGGAAAACAGCCACTTTTGGATTATGAGAGAAAATAGATTGCTTGAGACAACCTTTGACCACCTGTCCTAGTTAGGACAGCTGAGATCAGTTCATCATGGTGGGTGTAACCCAAAACTGTATTCTATAGCCTTCCATGTCATTTCCCAGAAACTAGACTATTGTTGTCAATAGACTATTCGCACCCTCTGCCCATAGAGCATGGTGGGTGTAACCCAAAACTGTATTCTATAGCCTTCCATGTCATTTCCCAGAAACTAGACTATTGTTGTCAATAGACTATTCGCACCTTCTGCCCATAGAGCCTGACTCCTCAGGCTATAAACTAGGTGTTAAGAGGCCTGTGAGATAGGAGGATGTTTCTGTCCTCACACCCTTTGTGAACTCCCCGCCCTGAGGAGAGTACCAAGCATTCCTGCCTGAACTGGAGGATATATAATCTTGGAGTTTTGGAACATTTTTCAACCCACTCGTGGGATCCAGAGGACGGCTGCATCTCATCGCTCTCAACCAGACTTAGACCACCACTGGACTGCGATCACCAGTTCTGGCCAGACTGCAGCAGCTCTCCCACCAGCAGGTTCTTCCCCTCTCCCTTTACTTTGGACTCAAACAGGGCCCAAGGAACACCACTTTGTTCAGGCCCCAGGGTACTGGGTTACACATTTGGGTTTTTGTGGGTTGAGACCAATTGTTTGTTTGTATTATTGTACTTACTGTATTATTTTAATAAATTGTTATTCTGACTTATAATCTCTCCTTTGAGTTGGGTTCATTCCCCCTGCTGGTTAACTTTTAAACCAGCACACCACCCATAAAGCATAGATAAAGGAGAGGAAATGAAAATTAGGATAGAATGGTTGACAACTTTCAGTTTGGAAACTTTGAGCTCTTTTTATTTTTACAGTTGCTGTTGCAATTTCAGAAAATAACTTCTCAGTTCTCCAACCTTCTCCATCTGAGCATCTGAAGTTTTGTCCATTTTCTGGCATAGAAATAAGTTGAAATGCTGACATTTCAAATGATGATAAACTAAACTCCAGAAACTAAGATGAAGTTTGACTTTTCAGTCCTTGGTAAGATGTGAAAAGAGAAATTAGTGCCCTTATATGTAGTTTCCTGCTTCTGTAGCTTGATCTTTCTCAATATAAACCAAGCGAAATCCAAATCCAAACTGGAATATGCATGAGCTTATCGGAGAGCAGACTATTCTGTTGTTCTTTTTATAAGAAATAGTTCAGGCCACACCTTAATTCCAAGCAATGAACATTTGTGACATTTGAGCAATTGGTTTCCCAGACAATATTTCTGATGGTGACTGGGAGAGGATGTTGTGTGGGTTTTCTTTCCCTCTCTCGTTTTCCCCCACCCTCCACCCCCACTGTTGGTCTTGCTGCTGTGTCTTTGTCATACTTTGTACGATGGCATGTCTACTTTGGGAAATGATGATTCCAGTGTGGGTGGATGGAAAGAGATCTGCCAGAGGGTGCAAATTTCAAATTGCTTCCACGGATACACCCTTCTGTGCTGTCTTCTCAAGATACCAGAAAAAATCTCTAAGGAATGCCTGGGGCTTGACTCTCGGTGTAAAGATAGACTTCTACACCATGCATTTTTCTTTCAATATTAAGAAAATAGACAGCGTAAATACAGTTAGTGAACTTAAATTGCCTTAATCACTTTTTCATGGAGGAAGCCATTATGAAATCCTTACTGGAAGTAGTACAATATTTGTATTTTTGTCCCCTTATTTGGCTTGGAAAATTAAAATGCTGCTCATGTCAAGGTGACTCACCATTGATGATCTTTACACTAAAGTCAGATTACATAATTTTAAAATATTGATAAGTACAATGCATAAGTATTCCAAAGTAGGTGTAATGCTTACCACTGTAAATGTGGCATATATATATTTTATAATATATAAAGTATATAAATATACTTTGCTTTGTGAAATAGATGAGAAATGGAAACACCAGGAAAGTAAAATAAATGTATCTAAAATAATGTTGGTAATAATGACATACCATATCTACCTCAGCAAATAACATGCTTTTCTCAGATGAGAAGACTGCCTGTGTCTAGCGGGGTAAACTTACTCAGTTTCTAGTTCCCTGTATATCTGTCCTTATTAAAGGGAAGTGCAGAAATTCAGCTGTGCTCTAGCCTGCGCTACTGACTCTGTTTCAGGAGCAGGGGCTGGAGAGAGATAGTACAAGATGGAAAACAAAGATTCAGAGGCAGAATATTTACAGTGAAGTATTAACTCAAGAACTCTCTTGTTTAGGAAATGTTTTGCTTAGATTAAAAAAATGTTTACACCCCTATTTAAGGTATTTTTTTGCTCAGTGTGGTGTATACAGACTGCCAAGGGGATGTTTCACTGGAGTTCTGAGTAGCCTACAGTGTCTTTGTGGATTTAAGGTTTTGTACATGAAAACCTTTGGCTGATGTAACTGCTTCATTTTCCTTGAAGAACTAGGCCAGTAGGTCTAGTCTGCTTTCCATTAGCTTACATACATGTGTTTGTTATCTAGCTTATAAGAAAACTCAGCTAACTCATAATTTCTCTTCATCAGAGCAAGATGTAAACACCAAAGGAATAAGCAGGTCTGTCTGCACACACAGGCTATACCCCTTGGATCCATCAAACTTCTTTTCCACCGACACTAACTTATGCCTTCCTTCCAACAGCCACACTCAATCACTACAATTGCATAATGATTAGAAGTCATGGGACTTGTTAATAATAATATAGATGGAGTTGCTTTCACAAATTACTGCTTGGAGTAGAGCACAGAGCTCTATTCAGTGTATTTATGTGATACAGGAAAAAAAAAGTGAATACATGGTCCATGTCAGGGATTTGAAAATAGCATTATTTTATGAAGAAATCATAGAAAAGAGATTCATCAAAGCTTAGGCAGTAGTGCCCTGTGTTTATCAGCTGAATTAGTGCTATATGCTGATTACTGAGAGTGAAGAAGCTATAATATTTTCTTTTCCAAAGAACCCAAGTTCGTCTGATGTGAAGACACTTTCCAGGCTGTGTTAGACTCCAGGAAGTCTCAAACTAGGAAGTCTCAAACTAGTTTAAAATCCATATTCAAGTAAATATGGTGTTCCCTTGTCAAAGAAAATAGACAGACTCTCATACTGTTTGGCTTTATGTGAACAATGTATTAAGCAGATGTAAGAAGTCTTAATGTTTTACTGACACTTCTTTTTGATTTACATTGACATAGAGGTATTTATACAGCTATAAATTCTTATACAGTAAAAACAAACAAACAAACAAAAAACAAACCTCAAAAAAGAAAACTAGATGATGTGACATGTGGAGTTACAATCACAACTTTGTTACAGTATTTACAGATATAACTCTGGCTATAGAGAGACGTACTCTATACCTACTTGTACAGTTGAAGGTAGTGCTGCTAATAGACATCCTGCCGGAAGAATCCCTTGAAGTCAGACCATTTAGCTCCTATAATTTTCATCACTCGAAAAGAGGCAGAGATATTTGAAAAATGAAAATTGTCTATATTAGTAAAAAATAATTAACATTAAAATAATTAATATCTTTTTCTGTCTTTCACAATTGTGAAGGTAAAACTTTTGAGGTGGAGTCAAGCCGAATATGGGTAAGTGACATACTGGCAGCGCAAGGGAAAAGAAAAAAATGAAGGATAAGTAAGGAACAGATGAAGTGTGAATATTTTAGGTGGTTATTTATTTGTGAATTTGTATTGGTGATGAAGTATGATCTTATCAACATTGTATCCACAAAGTTGTGTGCGTGTAGAAGGAATATATCTGTTCATTATGCACATCTTTTACTTTGTGTGCCCATATAATGTATGTTTGATAAAGATATACAGAGCATGGTATTTCGGCTACTTTATGTTGTGAGTATATATACATATGCATAATATATACATGCAACAAGGAAGACACGTATGTTTAATGTGTAAGGATTATATTTGACAGTGTCAGTGATACAACACAGCTGTTTTAAAGTGGTTAGCTCACCACTTATCTATTATAGCTAGGAACAATATAATTAGGAACATTATTATTGTATTATACTACCTCTAGGGTTTCCAAATAGAAAAAAAAAAGAAAAAAGGCAGATGCAAGTAGGTGCTGTTTAGGAATGACAAACTGTATTACGTTTTTTAAACATGACAAACTGAACCTGAATTCTCAATGGAATGAGGAGGCCAAGATACTGACTCTTCAGCATCCCAGTACAAACATCTGCAAAGTGTTTGTTTTCTGGAAACAGTTTATGGTCTTCATTGATTAGCCTGCTGTTAATGTGTCTTGCTCCTCTTTCATGGAGATACATGAACCACGAAAACAACCTGCTGCATGTTGCTTCTTTGGTGTTTAGAAGCTCTCACCTTGATGGTATCAAATTTCAGGATTTCGTAACATATCTAAGTTAGCAAACAAGACTATATCTAGTCCACTTAGGCAAAAACACAGGACCTTGGGAAAGTCGAATGAACAACTATATGCATTTACAGCCCTCTTGAAGGACTTCAGTAGGTGTTTGTGTATGTTCTTAAAGCATTTAGAAAATCACTGCCAGCAAATCAGATAACTCAAAGTTGATAGAGTTAAAGCTACTCTACTTCCTAAAAATATTTACTATTGACACAAGAAAACAATACTTCAAGCTTGGAACCATTAAGCTTTGCTACATATCTCTGAATCTTAAGTTAGTGAACTATATCCTTATGAGAATTTTAACCACGTCAAAATGTGAATCTGGAAGGAGTAACACTGAAACATATTTTAACTCTCGTGTTCAGAAGCTTTTGAATAGTTAGACTGTCTCAAAGTCTCCCTACTGAGTCCGAAGTATAATGCTACAATATACTGATAAAAACAAAAGTATACAGTAGCATGTATTCTTATAATTACAAGCAATTCAGTTATCACAAGTTGGCAAATTATTGCTTATCAGACATCCACAGTACATGAGTCTGTGTGAGCTGCTTGCCTTGTGCCTGTTGCACTTGTAAAATAAAATCTATCAGCATAAACCTCCTTTTTGGTTTCGCTTTGTTTTTGCAAGAGGGAGAAGTATGCAGATGACCCATTATACCAGCTCACTTGACAAGTGGTAACTAACTTCTGACGACTGGATCACTCACAATGGTTATGTCTCTAACAAATCCTTTTATGCTACAAAATTATATTCTTTTTTTTTTTTCAGCAAGGAATTAACTTCCTGAAATTTTAATCTTCCAGTGAGGAAGAAGGAAGAGCTTTTAACCTATTGGTGGAAGCATGATAAGTAGAAGAAGCATGCTCTTGCTGTTTCACATGAAAGAAGAGCTTCTGAGAATGCTTAAGAAAACAAATTTAGAAAATTTAGTAAATTTTCACAATCTCAACCACAACTTTCCTTCATAACATAAGTTACAGCCACCTATGAGGTGAGATGCTCTGCACCACATACTCAGGTAGACAGTTTGTTGCTTTGACTGAAATCCAGTGACATGGCTACACATTACACAAGCGAAAGATAGACACAGCACGTTAAATTCTTGCATTAGGCAACTACAGGCACTGACCTAAAGAATCTTCTTCTCCACTGAGATCTCTTCATTGTAAGTATGGCAGAATTAAAGTACTACAGGAATGTCTGGCAGCTACTAACTCAGATTTTGCCTTGGTATTGAAATTGTCAGAGAACAAGATATTCCACAATGTTTTTTACAGCAAAGCCTGGAGTATAAGTATTTGCCAGAGCTCTGAGCCCATTAGGAGGCCCTGTGACATAGTCAGCTCTGATGCCAAGCAGTTGTGTAACCACGTAATCATAGAAAACATTCAATAGTAACACGTATTAGTAATATTGGAGAAAAGCTAAGTGTGAGAAAGGGCTACACAAAACTTTATCTGGAGCCATTCCTCCTTGGCTCAGGAGTTGCACAACCCTCACCTTTGTCCTTGCCTGAGGAACAGTGAAAGTGTACCATGCCCAGCTGTATACCCTGATGATTTTGACCTAGTCTTTCTTGCTTGGCTTCCTGGCTTGATCTTGGACCAGTCCTGCCACTACAGATTTGCCAGACATCACTGCTTTCTCAGCTGACCAGATTTACTGTGATAGCCCTATTCTGCTCACCTTGTTTGAGGCCTGTGAGATTCAAGTCAATGGATACCCTACCCAATTAATCTCACTGTTCTCGCAGGCCCCTGGTGCCTCTACTCTTTTGAGAAAGCCCCACTCCTACTGCTCTTGGACAAAACTGTTTTCTGGAGAAAAAATTATTTTTATTCTGCTCTGCATTGCGAACATAACAATTATTCTCTAATAAAGTCACTGTGATGGCCAATTTCATCATGTAGGCCAGACCTAAATGGATTTCCTACTTTCAGAATTGGAGATTTGATGAAGGTCACCGTCCATAACCTTGAAAATCCTTTGCAGTATGGAAATAACATGTAGAGAATTAACAATAGAGTTGTGTGAAGCATTTGCAATGAAGCCAGACAGCACAAAATTGACCTCTTTGGGGATTTCATTATGCAGTCAAAAAAGTAGACCTGTGTTGCCAAGAGTTTTTCTAGTGTTTGCTGGCAATACAGGTCAACCTTGCCACCTTGTGTTTTGCCTTGCAAGTCAAGCAGTGTTTGCAAGTTCTTGTGGCTTTTATGCAATGTCAGATATAATATTTTTTTACTACATTTTGGTTTGTATTGCTGAACAGAATTCAACCAAATGCTTAGGAAAGAGAAAATAAGTTAAATAGCTTGAAATTGAAAGAAAAATTGGCAAGAGTCTCAGTGAAGACATATCAGAATGTTTCTCATAAAAAGAACAAAATTCAGTATTTTATTGAAGACAGTGAGCAGGATAGCTCAGGTGTGTACTAGTCTGTTCTCTGATACCGGTGAGAGCAGAATAATAGAAAGGGTTGTATGGAATTCAATTAATAAAGAATCAAAGGATCAGAATATATTTAGTGCCAGCCAACACTATCTAATGGAAACTAGGTCTTGTCACAAAACCCTGAATTCACTCTTTTATGAGATTACAAGTTAGCTTGACAAAGAACTCACGTAGAAATAATGTGCCTAGAGTTATGTCAGGATTTTTACTTCCTGGGGTGAAAGAAATATAACATTGAATTATGTGGAAAAGGCAAATGTTAAATGAATTCATAATTAGTTGACATCCAATGGCAATTGTATGTCAACAAATTGACACCCTATCTGGACAGACTGGATCAATAGGCTGAGGTCTGCTGTATGAGGTTCGACAAGGTGAAGTGCCTTTTCTTTCGGAGCTGCTCTGCGTTCTTTACTCCTCTGTGAAATAGCTGAGCTGCTGTGGATGTATTGTCAGGAGCAGCCAGGCAGAAAGGGACCTGGGGGTACTAATTGACAGAAAGCTCAACATGAGCCAACAGTGTACCCAGGTGGCCAAGAAGGCCAATGGGATCTTGTCCTGTATCAAAAATAGCATGGTGAGCAGGACCAGGGAAGTGATCCTTCCCCTGTACTCTGCGTTGGTGAGGCCACACCTTGAGTATTGTGTTCAGTTCTGGGCTCCTCAGTTCAGAAAGGATATTGAGGTGCTGGAGCGGGTCCAGAGAAGAGCAACAAGGCTGGTGAAGGGACTTGAGCACAAGTCCTATGGGGAGAGGCTGAGGGAGCTGGGGTTGTTTCGCCTGGAGAAGAGGAGACTCAGAGGTGACCTCATCACCGTCTATAACTACCTGAAGGGAAGTTCTAGCCAGGTGGGGGTTGGTCTCTTCTCTCAGGCACTCAGCAATAGGACAAGGGGGCACGGGCTTAAGCTTCGCCAGGGGAAATTTAAGTTGGATATCAGGAGAAAATTCTTTACAGAGAGAGTAGTCAGGCATTGGAATGGGCTGCCCAGAGAGGTGGTGGATTCACCATCCCTGGAGATTTTTAAACGCAGATTGGACGTGGCACTGAGTGCCATGATCTAGTAAATGGACTGGATTTTGATCAAGGGTTGGACTCGATGATCTCGGAGGTCTTTTCCAACCCAATCGATTCTATGATTCTATGATTCTATGATTCTATGCCACTCTTTCACCTGCTCTTATTTGTCTTGGCCTGCTACATGGGGATACAACATCTTTAAGAAATATTGACAGAAACCTTGGTTTAAAATGTTTTTGAAGCATTGTTGAGCACTCTTTTCCCTACATTGATATAACTGTTTTCCTTCTGTGATCATCAGTGGTGAATATTTTTTAAAACAAAATTTAAAAAGATTGGCTTTGAAATTCTTGAAATCTAGATAAGGACTTTGACACAGCACCTGTAGAAGTTAAGTTAATTTTTCATTAATAATTTTTAAACAAGGTATTATTTCCTCCTGAGATACATGAGGACACTGTCTTCAAGACCTTGAAAAAAATTGAATGTTGGGTCTTATTAGTACTGCCAGGCAGCAAGATAATGATTTGAGAAGTGGCTCATGAATGAGAATCTTTTTAAAGTAATTCCTTTGTTCCATATTTTAAAGGTTATTCGAACAAAGAAAATGTGCAAACTCCATCTTTCACAAAATGTATCAATATTAGAATAGGAGAGTGCTTTGAAATTTAAACTAGAATAATTGGTCTACCAGTCCATGAGGCTGTAGTAGACATCTGGTCCCAGCTCAACTTATATGTAATCCTAGTTTTTTAGCTGGAAAGGAGACCTCAAATCCAATATTGATTGCAGTCCAATAACCTTTGGACCCCCAAAGTCTCTTCAGGTCAACAATACTACTGTTATTACTGTAGTGAAATGAAAGAGTCAGCACAGAGAAGTGTTCCCTCTTCTGTCACTGCTACTCTGCTTGGTTATGTCTTCAGACAGGGGAGAAATGAGTTCCTTCATTTTAAGCATAACTAGTTCAGATGTATCACAATAAAAGCATGAATAAAATGATGGTTTTCTCTTCTGAAACATTATGAAAATTTTTATTTTATATTTCTTCTCTATCATCTATAAGGAAAAAAAAAAAGCCAACACCTGAACAGAACAAAAGCCAAACTATGTGATGAGAGCCTACATGTAAAAAAGCAACTAGTAAGTTTTCTAGACTAACATAATATCTCTTAAAGCAGCCTAATCTTCAAATACATGTTGCTAAGTTTGGTCTGAAACTAATAAGTCTTTACAGTCTATTCTCTGTAGGCTCAAAAGTGGAGGCAACCAGAATTTCTAGCAATCCTGAAAATGTAGGTCAAGAGGTTTAGATCATATGAAGTTGAAGATTCATTCTTAGTTCTTGATAATAATTATTATTAATTGGGATGATGAAATCATTGAGACATCTATCCCATATCCTTTGTTGAACAAGGTAGTTTGGAAATGCTGCCATCTGTTATTATGTACTACAGTGATTAGAGACAGGCAAAACTGAAGTCCTCTGTTTCAGCAGTCTGCAGATCATGAATATAAGTCATCAAAACATAATGAGAATAAAACCCTGCACTAATGGGAAGAAAACTACTATATTTCAGTAAATAATTGTACAGCATTTCACTGCTAAGTAGCTAAGACTAAACTCCAGAATATAAAACAGAATCTGATGAACAAACTCTTAATTTATGACATTGCCTTACAGAGTTATGCCAGAGTTATGGGGAGATATAACAGCATTATATTGTTAGAAAAAAATTTAAAAGTTTCATTTCCTGCAAACAACTCAGAAAGTTTCCTCCTCACCTATTTATCTAGACTTAGTTATTTCTTAATTGAACTGTGATATACCTGGGTGGGAGAAGGGGTGCATTTCTATTTTGAATTTTAGCCAAGGGAAGGTTTGTCTTGCAGTTGAGTTCCTTCCCGAGATATTTTTCCACTGCAACAGAGGTCCATGGTTACAGGGATCCATGGTTAAGGCTCAGCCCAGCCTCCAGGTAGGCTTGGGGATAGGTTTAGGGATAGGAGTGATCTCACAAATAGAACCCCAGTGAGAGCGGGGCTACGGAGAAATCACTTGTGATGTTTCCTACACACCACGTTTTTCTCTCAGCCCATAGAATCAAGCTCAGCAAATCCTTGCCAGGTCTTCAGAATAAGGCTTCATCCCTCAGCAGTGCTGTGTTCTCTAAACAGGAGTGTTAAAGGTGCTCAGTGCTATCCCCTTCACTACAGAGTCCTAGCAGAGACAGAGCAGCATGGCTGAAGATCGCTAGACACAATTTTGTTTAGATGAAGTACTGCACAGTTATACTGGTGTACTACTAATTTTGCACTGCAGGTCTGTTTCTCTCACCATTCACACCAACTGCCATGGGAACTCCACTGCAGTAACTACATCACCCTGGTTCCATCAAACACAGAAGACTAAACCTGAACCAACTATATTGCCTGGTAGAACGAAAGATTCAAACCTTAGCAGATTTAGAGAGTATTTCTTATGTATTTATTGTCCATAACTCAAATTTTCAAAGCCTATAAATTTGTCATTAAAATAGCATGGTTGTGGAACCATCTTTTAAATTTAAAATGCCTCCACACCTGGAATGCAGTTTTTTCTCATTTAAAACTAAATTTAATAGAAATTCTTCACATGACAGTGTTTTAGAACCTTCCAAGAGATTTTACTTCTGCAGTAAGGCTAGGCTGCAGCTATGTACCTTTTGGGAAAAAAGCAAAAAATTATATTGGGCCTATTGTGTAATTTTATGCAGTCCTCAAAAAGTAGAGTCAGTGTAACTGTAAGTGCTCAATTTGAATAGAGTCTCTACCTGTTTAGCAAGACCCTATTATGTTCCAAATACATTGTTGGCCTGGTCATAGTCTCTTGATAATGAACTGCATAAAGCAAGGATTAATTCATTGTTAACTGCTTTATCTCAAACTATGCAGACATTGCAAATTCATTAGCATTTCAAAGCAAAGATTTGCTCCAAATATTCAGATTGGCTTGAGAACACCTGCTTTTCACATGCAGCAAATAAGGTATACACACTGTTTCTGAAAGGCAAGCTTCAGTCTTGTCATGAAATTCAGTATATCTGAAACCAAAGGATGGAAAAAGGCAATAGTAAATAAGATCAGTTTTGAAAGGTGTAAGCAGCATTCTAGAGATTTTTTTTTCTTCTGTCTCTATACAAGTGCACAGTCATATATTGGAGGTTGAGGTTTTTGCCGGGCATTTCTGTTCCTGGAGTTGCCTCAGCAGTGGCACAGAAGCATCAGCACGTGGGGGAAAATGTGGAGTTTGCAGTGCTCTGGCACATGACTGGCATCTCATTGTGGAGCTGCTCAAAGAGCAGCTGCAGAGGATAGTAAACATGATGCCTCCCAGCTCCTCATCCTGTCTTCATACATGAAGACAGCACATTAAAGGAATAAAAAAAAAAATGCAAACAGTATTTCAAACAGTGCTGGCAGAAATGTAGAAAACAGCTGAAAACCTTAAAGTCTTCTACATGATATGCATAGGAAGCACAGAAGAGAGGAGTGCCAAGGCATCTGGAAATGATCTGGCTGAATTTTTAAAAGCCTGTAAGTAACCATCAGGAAATGTTTGACTGTAAAATGTAGAATGACACAGTGGGTATTGCACTTTTCAAGAATCCAGAAAACTTAAATCCTGTCTTTTTGGAGAGGTTTATCTGACTGAACATTGATATACACAGTAAAATTGCCTGAGTTTTGTATCTTAACTATAAAAAAAATATTTTTAATTATGATTAATTTTATTTAATTTGGTTATGTGTATTCGGAGGGGGAGGTGATGAGTTAACACGAAGAGGTGATTGTATCTCTGATATTTGATTAGAAGAATCCTGTCTCTATCTTTGAGACACTGCTAACCTTTTGCTGTTAACCCCAATATACTCCATTTACTCCTTGCTGAAGCAGGGATATTTATCTCAAGAAGAAAAACAAACCTTAACTGTTTATTTTTAAGGATACTTGGATAGAAGGTATTACATGTATATACAGTACTGTGAGTACAGAGTTAAAACCATTTTTAACAATATCAATGTTATAATAGTCACTGTCAACCAAAAGAAACTACCCACAATGCAGCTGGAAAGACATACGAATGATCATACCTGCAATGACATAATCCTTTGTAATTACTGAATTGAAGAGAGATGTCTCCAGTAGCTTTCTTGCTTGCACATGTGAAAAATATTAACTATTTGACTTTGTCAGCTTAAATACTATGCATGTAGAATCATAACACTTGGGGTAACAAATCTAAGATGGTTGCAGAGACGTTTCAGCTGATGCCTGGTTGGACAGTTGTAAGAAATTTTAAAACTGGGCTTTCAAATATGAGATTAAAAAAATGAATTTTCCTGACCACCAGAAAAATTTCCCCCATGGGGAAATTCTTGTAGGTCTCCTTCATTTGTACCTCAAACTTCCACTTGGATCACAACTGGTGAGATTATTGCAGCTCCAGGAGAAAACCTATGGGTATAGATTAGATTCATCCCAACAAAACTGAGGCCAAAAGCTAAGGCACCTGTGTTACTATGACAGTCAGCTGTGGCCATCTGGAAGCCATAGATCAGTTGGTTTGCTGCACAACTTTCTGCAAGAGCCTGTACCTTCAGATATGAGACAGAAAGACGTAGCTGAGCATTTCTCATTATTTCCCATAATCGGCCTCACTGAAGGGCCCAAATTTTAATGTAGTGATTGCAAACCCCAAAAGTAATCTCACAACCACTCTGACCTTCTGAATTTGAAGGCATGTGTGGTAGTTTGGTCTAGGCCTTCCTTGATGACCAGTTTGTAAACAAGGAAGGGCCCAGATTTACCCAGTATTCCCTACGATTTTTACGTAAACCAGACTATAAGAAGAAAGGAGGAGAGGCCTTTGCTCTCTTTCTTTCCGGCGGCTTGGAGGTGCAGGTTCCCTGCTGTTGAGTCTGCCGTGTTGGGGAGCGAGGCCTGGTTGGGCCTTGCCGACCTTGGGAGGTGGAGGTTGCCGGCGATCGTTCCGGAGCGACTCTCGGTTGTCCCAGGCAGAGTAGTGGGATATTTCTTTGCTAACTCTTTTAGTTGATAGATATTGGGCTACTAATAGGGATATATATATATATATATTTTATTTTGGTTTTGTTCCTTTTCCCTTCCCCTTTCCCGTTCCCTTGTGAAATTGTATATATATTTCAATTGTATATGGCTGTAACATAGGTGTAAATATATTTATATATATTGCTTTGGCTGTCTCTCTCTCATTTCGGTTTTCTTGATTGTTTTTTCCCTCTTTTCCCTGAGGTTTGGGGAGGGGGGGACTTCCTGTGGTGGGGTTTGGAGACTTGGCAGGGAGCCAACTTCAAACCATATCAGCAAGCTAGCAGAGAAAATGAAAAGAAATACTTCTTCAGTGGTAAGTATATTTATATTTTAAGGGGACAAGGAGTTTGTTTGTTACTTTTTTCTTAATTCACAGCAGTTGATTGTAGACAATTTCTTGAGGTCCCAACCAAAAGATATTGTTCTGTGATTCTGTATTTCTATTAATAACCTCTAGAACTAGAGTTCTCAAAAAATATTTTCTGTCTTGTGAGAGAAAAATTAAATTAAATAAAACCTCAAAACTTAGTCTCAAAAACTCTTACAAAGAGGAAAAACTGTCAGAAGAATTTTTTATTTTTTTTTTCTAAATTATATATAAGAAATAGTTTAAGGTTATTTAACAGAATCCAATGAAAACAAACTTTTTAGAAAAGTTTTTCAAGATAAAATTTCGCATTCAGCATTGTTTTAAAAAGAAATCAATTACCATTATATTTTTTCAACACAAATTTCAGTGTGATTTGTCTTAACTCTCTGAAGCTGGAAGAGATTTTTGCTGGGATGAGGTAGACTGCCCATCACATGAAGATTTCACATTCACATTGGAGTCTTCTCTGAAAGACAGACTGTAATTCAAGCAGGCATTGGTGCTAAAGGGGGAGTTACTGGCTGAGACTGTATTGACTGAGTAAAGCAGGTCAGACTACATAATTGTAATGACACCTTTGGCCTTAAAAATCTATCTACCTGCATAAATAATGCATGAAACATTATACACGGCATACAATAATATGATTAATTGTCTCTGATTTTCATTACATACGCAGCTGCTAGTCTATGCTTACCAAAGTTATTCCTTCATAAAGGTATGATGTTTGGGAAATTGAGGATATCAAGAAAAATGTGAGTCAATGTGTTGCATGGGATTCACATTCATGAGCTGGATGATAATTTTCTGATGCTCTTGTCTTCTCTTTTTCAGTTGTTTTTATCTTTTTTTTTTTTCTCCTGGCTACTGATAAGTAGAGACCAGGATCAACTAATAGAAATTTGTTCATGTAGAAATTCTCATTTCTTTTCCTTTATGCCAGTCTTTCTCAAAGTTCTTAAAGGGACTTGGTGTTTACCACCAATGTAATTATTTATGTCCTCAAAAGAGCTCAGAGCTCATTTAATCATGAAACACAAGAGTTAGACGTTCCAAAATGTTCTCCTTTCCTAACTTGTTTTGAAATTCTTATCTTTATAAACATGCCTGTGCTTTGAGTCCAGTGAGCATAAGGATTAGAAAGGCAGAAATTGAAAACATAGATGAAATGCCACTAACAAGAAATAACGACTGTTTGAAGGTACGTGAGGAGGAAAGTTCTGCATGGAAACCACCTCACCAGTAGACTGAAATACAGAAATTGGGAGGTATATAATGCACAAGAGCACTCTACTAAGCTTTGCGGAGGCTGGTGTGAACATGAAGTCTTATTTGGGGGCTCATTTTTCTGGAAAAAAAAAAGGGAGCAGCACTTCAGAGTCATTCTCCAGACTTTTCTAATATGTCAAAACCATATTTGACACTATTACAGGTAAAAAAAGTTACAGAGAAAGGCTAGTCAACTCAGGCAGTCAGAAGTGGAAATCAATGGCTTCCATGAAACACATTTATGAGGTTTAGGCAGATTTTAGTAGGAAGGATGTCAGTGCTCATAATATTTCAATATGTGCTTCAACAGAAAAAAACCCTTCCAAAAGTATTTTATTAGAAAATATCTAAAGTCAGATAGAAACACCAGCAAAAAGAACCTTCTGAAAAAATGTAGGGAAAAAAAAAAGAGTCTGATATGATAACTTTAAGGCTTTTTTCAAATATCAGACCACACCAGAAAAACTTCTGCTTCTGCTAGAAAAGTATAGAATGGCCTCTCTCAGGAGAAAAAAAAAAAACAACAATCAAACCACAACCAAATCAAATCAAAACAAAACAGAACAAAACAAATCCCATCAAAAAATAAAAGGAAAGAAGATACAGACCATGCTGCCAGAAAGCTTTAGGAGTTATAGTGGGAATTTTTAAAACAGTCAAGAGGGTGCTTGATGTACCAGAAGGTTGTTACATGACATGAGGCCTTCCATGACAATGAGGGTCCAGTCCTCCTGCAGAGATACCATTAAAAGATTTGACACTTATTTCAGTGGAGTCTGGTAAAAATCAAGGTCCAGATCTCCCCCATTCCACCCCTGGAATTTAAGCACCAATCTCCAGTTAATGTCACAGTAACCAAAAACCACTCAGATATTACCTAACCCTGGAGGTGTCTGAAACTTATTGGAATCTTCCTGATCAGCCTGAAAATTCCCAAGTTCCTCAGCTTCTGTTCCTACATGTTTTCAGGAGCACCTGGCTGGGGATTTGGCGCTGATTCCTACTTCACGACCACTGTGATGAAAAGTTCGGGTTGAGAAGTGCCTGAGGCTGCAGCTTTGTGTAGTTTTTTGTTTAATTTGGTGGTGCAGCTGGCTGACAAGGTTCCTCCCCATCTGTCATTCCCACCCCCAAATTACAATTTGTTTTCAGCTGTACTCTTGCATTGGTTTGTGGGTCTTTGCTGTAAATGGGACTTTTAAAATGACCCCTCTTTGGAAAAAAATTAAAATTAAAAAATAGCTACTTTAATACAACTCACTTTTGTGGTCTGGCTTACAGTTTTGGTTCATGTGCAATTACATCTGAAAAATGGAGCAGACAAATCTCTGTGATGCTAAAGCAGGAGCACAACGGTGGGTGGGATGCAAACATGGTCAACAGGTTCTGCCATGAGAGGGGATTGCAACCCACCAGTTGTACTCTCAGCATGATGAATTCCTTCTGTCAGTGCTGTGGGCATTTCAGCCCTGACCCATTTTTTGTGCAATAGTGATGAAGAACTGATTGATTTTGCAGCCATGATGTATCTATGTGTAGGTTTTAGGCTTTGCCTAACATGAGGGAGCTTAGGACATATATTTTGAAGAATACAAGAACAAGCAAGTACAAGGTCATGTCCAACTTGTTGAAGTGAGGCTTTACTGAACCGGACATTTGATTGCTTCTGTTTTTTAATAATGACTGTGCAGTGTAAAAGAGGAGTAAAAATGAAACCTCAGTCATGTAATGCAACCTTGCTGGAACTCTAGAATCATCATAAAGCAAATGTTGCTTTCTGAACTATTTTCTCCTTGCAGAACTATTTTACGGTAAAGTTTAAGTCAACACTATGAGCATGTGCTGGTTTTGTCTCAGGTAGAGTTAGTTTTCTCCAGTTACTAGTATAGGAGAAGGAATTCTACCTGAAAGCCAATGTGATTTCAGAGCCAACAGGAGCACCACAGACATGGTATTTGTTCTCAGACAACTGCAAGAGAAGTGTAGGGAACAGAACAAAGGTCTCTATGTAACCTTTGTTGACCACACCAAGGCTTTTGCTACTGTGAGCAGAAAAAGTCTATGGCAGATTCTGGAACGTTTAGGTTGTCCCCCCAAGTTCCTTAAAATGTTCATCTCACTCCATGAGGATCAGCACAGCCAAGTCAGATATGACAATGCACTTTCTGAGCCCTTTCTAATAAATAATGGTGTGAAACAAGGCTGTGTTCTTGCACCAACCCTATTCACAATCTTTTTCAGCATGATGCTCCAAAGGGCCACAGCCCTTTGATCAGGACGGTATCTACATTCGATACCATACTGATGGAAACCTATTCAACCTAAGGCGACTGAAGGCCCACACCAAGACCTTAAACCATCTTGTCCGGGAGCTGCTTTATGCTGATGACGCCACCCTTGTCACCCACACAGAAGCAACTCTGCAGCGTTTAACATCCTGCTTTACAGATGCTGCTGAGCTCTTTGGGCTGGAAGTCAGCTTAAAGAAGACAGAAGTTCTCCATCAACCAGCACCTCAGGAAGTCTTCCTTCATCCCCATATTACCATTGGCCAATCAGAGCTCAAATCAGTTCAGCAGTTTAATTACCTAGGTAGCCTCATCTCCTTGGATGGTAAGATTGATGAAGAGATAGACAACATGTTAGCAAAGGCATACAGTGCTTTCGGAAAGCATCATAAAAGAGTTTGGTGAAATAAACACCTGAAGAAAAGTACAAAGATCAGTGTTTACAGAGCCATAGTGCTGTCTACTCTCTTATACGGATCTGAATCATGGGTCATCTACCGCCACCACCTGCGTCTCCTAGAACGCTTCCATCAACGCTGCCTCCGTACAATCCTAAGCATTCACTGGTCAGATTATGTGACCAATACGTCTGTTCTAGAACAAGCAGCAATCACAAGTATTGAGGCCATGTTGCTGAGAACACAACTGCGATGGGCAGGGTACGTCTCAAGGATGAAGGACCACCGCCTCCCTAAGATCTTGCTCTCTGGTGAACTTGCCACCAGCTGCCACAAGAGAGGAACCCCGAAGAAAAGATACAAGGACTTCCTGAAACAACATCTCAGCCTTGGCCATATTGATCTTCATCACTGGTCTACTCTGGCCTCCAATTGGGAGGCCTGGAGGCACACCATCTATAACACTGCGGATACTTTTGAGAAAGCACACAGGATCACTTCCGAGGAGAAAAGACAACGCAGAAAGAATCGTGTCTTGCAGAATTAACCACCTAAGGAGTCTTTCTGCTGTGCCTTTTGCAACCGGACTTGTCTATCTCATATTGGCCTATTTAGCCATCAACGTGCTTGCAACAAATGTGGGTAGAACCCCTCCCAAATCTTCGTTCACTAAGCCTAACCATGACTGACAATGACTAGTATGGGAGTATGTTGTGGATTAGTGTTGAACACAGGGTCAAGGTTTTTTCTACTTTTTGTACTGCCGTGCAAGCAAGGAGGTTGGGGATGCTTGGGAAGTTGGGAGGAGACACAGCTGGGACAGGTCACCCAAACTTACCAATGGGATATTCAAGACCCTATGACATAATGCTCAGTATATAAAGTGGGAGGAAGAAAGAGGGAGGGGGGGGACATTTGGGGTGATGTTTGTCTTCCCATGTAACCATTATGTGTGATGGGGCCCTTCTGGAGATGGATGAACACCTGCCTGTGGGAAGCAGTGAATTACCACCTTGTTTTGTTTTGCTTGCATGCACAACCTTTCCTTTCCCTATTGAATTGTCTTTATCTCAACCCGAGTTTTCTACCTTTCACCGTTATGATTCGTTCTGCTATCCTGCTGGTGGAGGAGTGAGCAAGCAACTGTGTGGTGGCTGGCTGATGGCTGGGGTTAAATCACTACAGCAGAATCACTATTTTTTAGGTCTGGAATATGAAAAACTTTATATTTTAAAAATTAGGCTCATTAATGTAGTTCTGTTCCATGGCAACCAAAGATCTTAAGACCACATATGAGGCCTTCCTTACTGAAAACACTGAAACCATGTTCTCCGGTGCGTTTCCCTACACTAAACGGAGTCTATAAATGCCCTGCTGCAGACTGATTTAAATGTTTCAATGCACTGCTGACTTCCAGGTGAATACTTGCTGGCACAAAACTAAGTTAGAATGAAAATAGATTTTAGAGGCATGGCCTGTGTGTTGAGCTGCACAGTTAAACACACCAAACTGCTTTCAGGAAAGTATTTTCAGGTCCAGGTTTGGTTCACTTCGAGTAGAGATGGACTTGCAATTGGCACAGAAGATCCTGCACAAGGCAGTAAGTGGTAGCCAGGAACGAAATTAGGAATTTTTTATTTAGCAGAGCCAGCAGTGTATCATTGAAGGGAAACAGTCACCCCAAGGATCAGAGACAGCATTGTGTATCTCTGACAGTTATCTCCTGTACCTTGCCAGGGTGAGCCATGCAAACATCTCTGAATAGCATCTTGCTTGTTTTTTTTTCCTATGGTGTTTGCCTGAGATATATGATGTGGAATGAGAGCAGAGAAAGAGAGAAATGACCCCACCTTTGAAATCATGGCAAATCCCCAAAGCTCTTCAGGATATTGGGTGATGTTATCCATTCCTATTTGTCTGGGGGTAGTTGTTTTTCTCCGAGGAAGCAGGGAAGTTAATTAGACTTTACTGAAGTAACAATGAAGATTTAAATCTCCTTCCTTTGCTATTCATGAACAAATAGACTAAAGATCCTGATCTCACTGAGGCAACTCACACATGCATCTGGTAGCTTTGACCGCAGCAGATTCTTAGCAGTTTCTCAATTAAGGTTTTCAGAATTCTTTCAGAGCCTGCTACTCATCTGAATAATCTAAATGTTTATTTGCATGTACATATATGTACTTAAAAAATAATTGATTGACTGATGGAATGACTGTATGTATTTGTATTCTGTGGACATTTGACCATGTTTTGGTTTTAGTTATTTCAGATTGGCATTACATATTAAAAAATAGCCAACTGTAACAGAAAGTACTATACAGCATTTTATTATTTTCTTTCACTTCTTCCTTACAGTACAGAATTTGATTCTAGCCTGGGAAGGAGCTCGTGGGTGACCTGTACAGCATTTCTCACAGGACAAGAACCTGAGTCATGACATGAAGGTAACACAAAAAGGCCCCTTCATCACAGAGGTACATTGGGACAACTCACCTTTCCTTAATTTCAAGTTAGGGTGCTTTGCTAACCACTGAAGTACTGCTTCATATATTCAGCATCTGGAGGACAAACTGCCATGCAATGTACAAATTACACCTTTCTCTAGCTGACGCACACAAACATGATCTTCTGATTGCTGGCTTGGAGGAGCTTGTTACTGATGTTCATGCTAGTAACTGGCCAGTCAGAAATTTTTCAGGGAAATATTTTTGTGTCAGAAAAGTGCTGATGCACCGAGGCGGACTGTCTTACAGGGAAATGCTGAGCTAGACAGAAGTTTAAGTGAGAAGAGATGCTCAGATGCACTCCACTGTGTCTTATCAATGTCAAACCTAAAGAGAGAGGGAGAAGCTTTGTCCTTTCACCCTCTCTTGCCCTCAGGCCATGAATTGACACCTGAAAGCCCCTGTGTCCACCCTGGCCTCTGGGAATAGGGACAGAGCAGGGCCCAAAGACCAGCAGGGCTCTACCTACTCCGTGGGTCTGCAGGGTCTGACCAAGGGCCTGTATCCTTGAAGGGTAGCAACCCACTGTGGCCCCAGGCACTAACCTTGCTGGAGAGCCTGGTGGTATCCATGCAAAAATATTGTGAATGTGGCATGAGGGGGAGATCCGCAACTTTTCCTAAGTATTTATAAAACAGGGAAACAGATTCTTGTTCTGCTGCTACCCACAGTTTATGGGACAGATTAGCCATGTTGGTCTGTATCAGACAACCACTCCCAAGATATCCAGCCAGCCAGTAACAGTAAGTATTGTTTTTCATTTAAGGAAGATTTTGCATGGGGCTCCATAGGCAAGCTAGACTTTTAAAATTAAACTTTCAGTCCACACAGCAGATTGAATAGTTCATTTTGCTACTACATAAATGGCAGCTTACTAACTTCAGTTCCTGAACTTGACTGTTGTAAGGAACCTTCTGGACCATTTCTCAGCAGTCCCAGAGCTCTGTGGAGGCACAAATATTCCCTTCCCTGGCTCCAACCATCACAGCTATTTCTTATATATATGTGTATTAATATAGACTTACAGCGCACAAGCAAGGACACATCACTACACAGGAACAGCTTGGCATACTGTATGCGGGTGGGGAGTTAAAGTAGCAAAGGGATTGTATGAATATACAATTTGTGTCCTTTTAGGAATATTCCAGACTAACAGTTTCAAATGTAGAGCCTGGCAGTGATTTTTGTTTAATTTTTTTTTTCACTATTACCATACTTCTAGAAGCACATAAAGAATTTTAAATTAAAAATATAAAAATCAGAAAGGTGATTTTTGTTAGAAAATGGCAACCTGATACTCTTCATTGACACCTCCTACATTCAATGTGATTTTTCTAAAGCTGTGGAGCCTGTAGTGCAAGGGCTTTTTCACATTTTTTTCCCACAAAGGACTTCTTCACTCTAAGATCTGCAAGTGTTGTGACATGGACTTGCAACTGGGTCACTGGTAAATTCTCTCTACACCCAGGACCTCAAGGCAACATGTGATACAAACTCGATAATTTATGAGCCCCAGAATTGATTTGCCTGCAGTTCCTGGATCCCTAGCAAGAAGGTTAGATCTCCCAGGAACCTCCAGGGTGAATCCAGGCTGTTGGGAGTTTGTAGTCCTGCATACATGGTCAGAAGCTTGTAAGATCAGCTTTTTCTTACTATCTTCATTCTCCTTCCTACACTTGGAATTCCTGGGTCAGTCTTCCAAAGTTTACAATTCCAGGGTAAATCTGGAAGGAAGAATCCCCCTCAGTGTGTATCATAGCACCTTCAGACTCTAAGACCAGCTGATCCTCACCTTTAATAGCAGGAAAATTAGAAATGCAATCTGCAGCAAGATTTCAGCAGCATACATTCCATCAGAACAAACAACATCTTTTGAAAATTTAGCCTTACTGTGTCTTTTTTTCAGATTACTCAAAATAAACACATTCAAATTGCCTAATTGCGGATTCAGCTGACTGTTCTGCATTCCTGATCACAAGCTGGGCTGGTGCAGTGAGTTTTTGATGTGGAACCCCTGATCAGCTCCATGTTGTGCACACTGGTTCTATTTCCAGGGCAAGTCCATGAGATTCCGTTAAGAGGAAAGGACACAAGAATGCTGGAGGTGTGCACTGAGCCTGTTTCAACCTCTGATAGGTCCAAAGTAGTGTCTGGGCCTTTGGACAGCTTCAAACCATATGTGCCATAGTGATATTCAGTTTAGACTAAATTTAGCCCAAAATAAAACCCCTGGGCCACATGTGGTGCAGATGTAGGGCCTTCAGCGGCTTTGATCCACTGGTCTGCTTTTATTGTGATGAAATGTATACTAATATAGATAATGTATTAGAATATTATAAATATAGATAAAATCTTGCATTGAAACTTAACTTGCGCTGAAAATCTCCAGGTTTGACAAATCTGATCAGTCATAATCTGTCAGTCTTTCAATGTTCATTCATAAAGTATAGCAGAGAGTTCCTATCTTGGAAAAAAAAAATCTGATTTTTATAACCCATAGTGTCATTTATTTTTTTGTTGCATGCCAGATGAATAGAAGGGGTCATTCTTCTAATGATAGTGTTATCCTCTGAGATAAATCAGATCCAGATTCTGTCTCTCTTCAGAAAGAAAACTTCTGGATTTTTTTTTGTTAATTTCAATGTTAATTAAACTGCTCATCCATCATCTTGGGCAAAAGTATACATTTATCAGTAGAAAATATTCAGTGTGAAAATTCCTGCCTGAAATACCTGATTTCCTATATTTGTAAAGAACTATATTGACAAAATGAATTTTGCTTATTAGCTTTTGGGGAATCGTTATGTACTATACTTGCTGCTTTTTATTTATAATGCCTCTACTTTAAAAGTTTTGCCATCCATTTAAGAAGTATAATGCATGTGACTCAAACCTCAGAGTGTACACATTTGAAGGATTAAATTAAAGAAATTAAGAAGGGACATGTAAATACAAAGCCCCAAAACACCTAAATGCCCACTCCTGTTAAGGGGAGTGGCAGCAGCAGATAGATTTGCTAAGTACCTGCCATAAGGTACCAACTTTCTTCCATCTTTTCTTTGTATGCAGGATCCTTTGTGTAGCCCAGATACTTGGTCACACCCCTCTCCAGAGAGATGGCTGAGACAGGGATTGCAATAGCTGAGGCCACATGCTTGCTGTGACTGTGTGCTGGGAAACGGTTGTCTCCCCTCCCAGGTTTCTCTGTCTCAGGCAAGAGCCACGACTGGATGCAAGTCTAGTATGTGAGGACAGTATAGACTCCTTATCCTCCATGCGAGCTGGTGTGTGTCTGATATTATGTGTGACCACGTCTTCCAGCTATTTTTGAGGCCACTGAAGTAATCTTCATCCTCTGGTGGACGTGGTGGAAATAGGGACTGTGGGACTTCCCCAAGCTGTTGCTGTCTCACACCCTCTCTCTAAGGTTTGCACAGGGTGTGACATGTCATTCTCAGATCAGTGGGATGTGACAAAAAATGTTTAAGTGCTGCTTTGAGGCATTTGGTAAGCAAATGAGCCTGATTTTTGAATGAGTAAAAAAAAAAAAATTGAAAATAATCCATAATTTGCAATTGTTGGTTCAAAGCCATCACTGCATATTTCTGAATAGGAAATATTTTTAAAATACTCAGAACTCTCAGAAGTTATTCACACAACCCTGAAATAATCTGTATTATCAAAGAATATTAATGCAATGACTAACTACTGTAGTCATCTGAGTTTATCATTACAGCAGTTTGTAGGCATGTACAGTGGTCATAATTTTGCAGTGTGGGAACAAGTGTAAACAAATATAATGTGGTCAAGGCCAACTAACATTTTAGAAATGTGATTTGGTCTCTGAACTCATGGCAACTTGGAGTGATTTCCAGTAGAATACAATGCAAAACATAATAAATCTATCTTATCTGAGATAAAACTTTTGAATACAAATACCTTAGCTATTATATTTCAGGGAAAGACAAGAACAATTAGCCAGGAAACTTTAAACATCGTGATGTTGTGGACAAAACTAGTGTCATACCAGACTGCATTAACTGAAGCATGAATAGTCTATAAGATAGATGAAATTCTCTTGGTGCTCTCTGCAGAATTGCTAAGGTTTCAATCAAGCAACTATTCAGTTTTGACCACGGGCTGCAGACCAGCACTAGTGCAGAAGCACTTACAACATAAGCCACAAGTGCTGTTGAGTGAAAATCCTTAGGCACACATGCAACGTTTTCCAAGATGTTTTAATCATGAGAACTGAAAAGTGTGTAGTTTTAAGTTCTGATCTTTTAGCTTCTGTACCTTGTAAAAAAACAGGGCTAAAATAAAATTCCTGGCTTTGCTCCCCTCTTTGGGAAAGGAGTCTTGAAATCTTCACTGGATGCTCCAGCTTTCAGGTGAGTCTCTGGTTCTCTGCAACTTTTGGCTTGAAAGCTCTAGGAAGAACACCTCACATCAAAACAGACATTGTCATTCAGCTTCTAGGTGGAAAGTTCTGTGTAGTTGTGCATAATGCACAGCACTGATATCTTTGATCTTTTGTATTTCTGTTCACATTTACAGTTGTGGAAGGTACACATACAATGTATTTCAAATGCTTCTGAAACTGTTTCTTTCTGCCTTCAGGGATGTTATATTTTCTTAATGCAAATGTATTCATTTGTTGTCATATTTCTAGATCTGGAATTACTTTCCACAGATTGACTCTGAAAAATAATGAGCATGCACACTTTATTATTAAAATCACCCATACCCATTACCATTAGCAATGAAGGTTAGTGTCAGGGTTTTCTGACTGACAGAAATGTGTGAATTCATAACAAGATGTAGTACAGTCAGATTTTAGCATCCTGTCAAACATGTAAGTAGAATTTAATGTATTCAAATCCATCTTTTACAGTGTTCAAGTTTACAAGCTTCTTAGCATTGATTGTATGATTATATAAACCTTTTTGGCTATTTGTACCGTAAAATAGTGAGAAAAATTATTGGATAATAATTACATATTCTTTCAAAAAGCTCTCCATCTATTTCCATTTAACTCTTTCTCCCCAATTCTGTAGGAGATTAATTTATTTTTTTCTGTGCATTATTATTTTTCAGTTCCTATTATATCGCTAATACTACCACCAGTTACACTGCACAGCTGAACTTGAATATGAAGTGACATTTTTTTTCCAAATCAGTAAGAAGGCAACTACAGTTAAGTTTCCATGAAGGAAAAATACAATCAGTCCACCTCCTTTATCAGATTCATGGATATTCAGATAGTAAATGTTGACAAGTTTGTTTCTTTTAATTATGTGTTTCTTCATGAAAACTGGAGCTTGTCCTGTAAGATGTGGAGCTTGTGACATGTTTTAATTGCTTCAGATATGGATTATTATAATATGCTATGCTGGTGCTTAGTGTAAGAACATTTGTAAGTGGCATTTCTTGGATAAAGCTCCTTTCTTATAAAATGATGTTGTGCAGGGAAAATGTGTTTTCTCTCTGCTTCACGATATGTCCTGTTTCAAGTTGATTTTTCCGAAGTTTAAGATGACAATTTTGGTCTGTTGTATTCAGTCCTAACTATGTGAAAGGGTAATTTGTTTCCTGCAATACATTCATTGCTAGTATAGTCATCAATGTACCTGAAGTTACATCCCTTAGAGTAAATGAGTAATGTTCTTCAGCCAGGGTCCTGAAGGCTGGGTTGCTTTTTTCCTTTTTTTTCTGCATTTCAATAGAATACTTTGTGGGTGCTTCAGAAGCTTTTACATATGTTTATGGGAAAACTGATAAGAATGTTGAATGGTCATTCTGACAAAAGGAAGAAGGGAGGCTTATGTGGTGGTGGGATCAGGTCTTTCACAGATATTTGGACCTGCTAATGGAGAACCTGACTTTCAGAACTCTGAGTTTGATCTGAGTAGCCTTTGTTACAGCAAATCAACACATTTAAAGTCCAGGTAGACTTCTCTAAAAATGGCTTAGTATGGAAAGATGCTCTGCCATCAAGCTTTTAAGGTCACCCTGTATTTTGGGACACTTAAAACTGGTGAGCAGTTAGTACCAAAGCACAGAAGAAACTCATCCCTAGCCAAGAGTTAGCAAGAATCAAGTTTTCCAAGGTGACATTCATTACACTAGAGGGACTGACAATAGTGCTGTCCCTGCTTCAGCCTGCTCAGATCAGACAGGGTTGAGGCTATGTCTCCTTATAAGATTAATGCTCTATGCTTGCAGTACCAGATTGACTGTTTTCATAAATAGAGCAAAATCAATCAATCTCTCAATCTTTCTTCCTTACAGTTTAGATTTATTACACCTAAATAAGAACCAAAATAAAATACTTTTCTGTATTAATGAGTGACTAAAGCAAGCCTATCTGGAAATCTTAAAACTTGGCGATTTAAGACAGAAACTAACTTACAGAGAAAATGTTGAGATCTTTTCCCATTCCATGTTTTCCAACAACAGTTAAGAGTCCAGTTTTCTCTACAGAAACAGATGTTTCTTTGCATTTGTGTTTTCAATAGTTATGAGTGCACAAAATGCAGGAATTGCAGATAATTTTGAATAGTTTATTATTTTAGAGAAAACTTCAAAATGTTACTTAATTTTGATCACTGAAACAAGCTCAGAGTCACATTTCTTCAGACACTTTGCAGAATAGTTGACTGTGAGATCTCATGATAAATAAGTAGCTTTTTTTAACATTTACCCACTGGCTACATCTCTGTTGTTTCTCCTCAGAGCAATATGTTTCAGTACCACTCTGACCAACAGGCCACTGAGGTAGAATGGATTTACTGATAAATAGTTAAGGCTGGTAGCTCAAAGGAAGGCAGTGCCTTAGTCCCATCCGTCCCAGCCTTACAACTGTCACAGCTGCAGAAGTTGTTGTATAAAGCGGTCATGGAGCGAAACATTAATTTAAGGGATTCCTAGCACAGCATGGGGGTTTAGTGTGTTCTTACATGCAATGGTTATTTGATATTGCAACTGGAAAATTCTACACAAAAAATATAAATTAATTTAAAATAATACAGTAAGTCACTGTCTATATGAATAGCAGAAGTTCAGCTTCATTGATCAATGTGAGCAGATCCTAGCTAGAAAAAAAGGAGCAGTGTAAATATCATGAAAGACTTTTTTTACCTCAATTGACTATATCAGTCATAAAAGTTTGTGAAACTAGAAATCTTATTTTTGCCCACAATTATTTTGGAGATCAGGGCCCCAGAAAAATAAAATAATTTGCACCAGCCAAGACTCATCCTAGAATAAACCAATGTTTTATGCTTCTTAGCACTGCTCCAGTTCTGAGCTTCTTCAACTACAAGATATTTTTCTGCTTCTCAGAACTGGAGAAATTAGATGTGGAAAAGACTTTATAGTTCTCCTCGTTCACCCCCATGACAATGCAAAATAGTCCACAAAGAATATTTATTAGTGCATTGCCCAGTCTGGTTTTAAAAGTCACAACTGATGGAGTTGTTCTGTTCCCTTGCGATATTATTACATATCTTAAGAGCGTCTACTTTCAGGAAGTTTGTGCAAGTTTCGAGCTGGCTTCCTGCCAAGTCCCCGAAACTCGACAACAAGGACCTGCCTCCCAGAGAGGGAAAAGAAAAAAAACCAAGCAGCCAAAGCTATAGCAAATATATATATATATATATATATATATTACATATGAGACAGATACACAAAAGGAGAATACCACACACAGAAGGGGGGGGGGAGGGGAAAGGGGAAGGGAGAAGGACAAAAAGGGGCAAGGACCGAACAAGCCAACCAGCCGACCGAAGGCAAACTAGCAAAAATCTCACCACTTCCCTTCGAACAGGCAGGATGGCTAGACACGGCCCAAGGCTCTCCCCTCACGCGTGGCAGATAACGGTAGTCACTGTAGGCCTCAGCTCCAGATAAACCAGACCAAAACAGGGACCCGCTGTTCTCGAACCTCGCCGGAGAGGAAGAGAGCGAGATGCCTCCCGCTAGCCTTATTTATACCTCAAGTTACGTAAAGGAATAGCATGGAATACTTCCGTGATCACTTTTCTAGTTCCTTCCTGGTTACAAGTTGGTCTCCAGGAAGGCCTAGAGTGAAACCACCACATTCTCCACCCCTTATTCCATACTATTCCTTTACGCAACACCTATGTCTCACGTTCGTCTACATCCCGCGCATATATATACACATTTGCATATATATATATATATAGTTCTTGTTGGTCTCTCGGCACAGTTGTCTCGTCGTTGGAAAATCAATACCGATGTCAGTTCAGTCCAGATCTTTGGTCTCCTCAGTCACCATTACAGTTCTGATTTATGGCTGTTTCATCACTGGACTGTCTCATCACCGGATACCAGCAACAGCTTAGTTCAGGTCTCTCTCTCATCTGGTGACTGGCTTCCTGTAAAAACACAACTTAGGACATACAATTAGTTTTTCCCCAAGGCTAAGTTTCCTTGAGGCACACACTGGATGACTCCATCCTTCCTCATTACCCACCACGTATGTCCTGGCCCTTGAGCAAAGACAATCCCACGAATGGGTTTGTCTTGGCCTGAGGCAGGGGTAACCCAAACAGCTTTCCCTAGCATTCCCCTCAAATGGATTGCTGGAACTTTATCTCCATCAACAATGTGAAGGGATTCTGCCTGTGCAGGGCCAGCTCGATTGACAGAACCCCTGGTGTTAACTAGCCAGGTAGCCTTGGCTAAGTTCTTGTCCCAGTTTTTATAAGTCCCCTCACCTAATAACTTTAGAGTGGTCTTCAATAATCCGTTATATCTCTCAACCTTCCCAGCAGCTGGTGCATGATATGGAATGTGGTATACCCATTCGATACCATGTTCCCTCGCCCAAGTGGTGACTAATCCATTTTTGAAATGAGTCCCGTTGTCCGACTCAATACGTTCTGGGGTCCCGTGTCGCCACAGGACTTGCTTTTCAAGGCCCAGAATGGTATTCCGGGCCGTTGCGTGGGGCACTGAAAAAGTCTCTAACCATCCCGTTGTTGCTTCCACCATGGTAAGTACATAGCACTTACCTTGGCGGGTCTGTGGCAGTTTGATATAATCAACCTGCCATGCCTCTCCATACTTATACTTATCCCATCGTCCACCATACCACAGGGGTTTCAGTCTTTTCGCCTGCTTAATAGCGGCACAAGTCTCACAATCATGGATAACTTCAGAAATGATATCCATGGTTAAATCCACCCCTCGGTCTCGTGCCCATCTGTGGGTGGCATCTCGGCCTTGATGACCACAAGCATCATGGGCCCATCGAGCCAGAAACAGCTCTCCCTTCTGCTGCCAGTCTAGGTCTACTTGTGACACCCCTATCTGTGCAGCTCGGTCCGCTTCTCTGTTGTTATTATGTTCTTCATTAGCTTGCTTCTTGGGCATGTGGGCATCTACATGGTGGACTCTCACATTCAGACTCTTCGCTCTGGCAGCGATGTCCTGCCACAAGTCAGCAGCCCAGATGGGTTTTCCTCCACGCCTCCAGTTCATCTTCTTCCATCGCTCTAACCATCCCCATAGAGCATTGGCTATCATCCACGAGTCTGTGTAGAGGTAGAGTCTCGGCCAACCTTCTCGTTCAGCAATGTCCAGGGCCAATTGGACGGCTTTGAGTTCCGCAAATTGACTCGACTCGCCTTGACCCTCAGCGGCTTCTGCCACTCGTCGGGTGGGATTCCAAACGGCCGCTTTCCACTTCCGGTTCCTTCCTACAATTCGGCAAGAACCATCAGTGAAAAGGGCATAACGCCTTTCTTCATCTGGCAGCTGATCAAATGGCGGAGCTTCCTCGGCTCGGCTCACTGGCTCTTCTTCTTCTTCTGCCAGACTGAAGTTCCCACCTTCAGGCCAATTGGTTATGATTTCCAAGATGCCGGGGCGATTCGAGTTCCCGATTCGGACACGTTGTGTAATCAAAGCCATCCACTTGCTCCACGTGGCATCGGTGGCATGATGCGCAGGGGGCACCTTCCCTTTGAACATCCAGCTCAAGACGGGTAATCGGGGTGCCAGGAAGAGCTGTGCTTCGGTACCAATTACCTCTGAAGCTGCTCGTATACCTTCATACGCCACTAAGATTTCCTTTTCCACAGGGGTGTAATTGGCCTCAGAACCTCTGTAGCTTCGGCTCCAGAAACCCAGTGGTCGCCCTCGCGTCTCGCCAGGCACCTTTTGCCAGAGGCTCCAGGAGGGACCTTTATCTCCAGCTGCAGAGTAGAGCACATTCTTTACATCTGGTCCCATTCTAACTGGTCCAAGAGCCACGGCATGTGCAATTTCTTGCTTGATCTGCCTGAAAGCTTGTTGTTGCTCAGGACCCCACTGGAAATTGTTCTTTTTACGGGTCACAAAGTAAAGAGGGCTCACAATCTGACTGTATTCTGGGATATGCATCCTCCAGAAGCCTATGGCTCCCAGAAAAGCTTGGGTTTCTTTCTTGTTTGTGGGGGGAGCCATTGCTACAATCTTGTTGATTATGTCTGTTGGTATCTGGCGTCGTCCATCTTGCCATTTCACCCCTAGGAATTGGATCTCTCGGGCAGGTCCCTTGACTTTGCTCTTCTTGATAGCGAAACCGGCCTCGAGGAGAATCTGGATGATCGTCTGTCCTTTTTTGAAAACTTCTTCTGCTGTATCCCCCCATACAATGATGTCATCGATGTACTGGATGTGTTCGGGAGCCTTACCCTTCTCTAGTGTGACCTGGATCAGTCCATGGCAGATGGTTGGACTGTGTTTCCACCCCTGGGGCAGTCGATTCCAGGTGTATTGAACGCCCCTCCAGGTGAAAGCAAACTGTGGCCTGCACTCTGCCGCTAAAGGAATGGAGAAAAACACGTTGGCTATGTCGATGGTGGCATACCACTTTGCTGTCTTGGACTCCAACTCATATTGGAGCTCCAACATATCTGGCACGGCAGCACTCAACGGTGGCGTAACTTCATTTAAGCCACGATAGTCCACAGTCAGTCTCCACTCTCCATCGGATTTACGCACAGGCCAGATGGGGCTGTTGAAGGGTGAATGGGTTCTGCTGACCACCCCTTGGCTCTCCAACTTTCGGATCATTTTGTGGATAGGGATCACAGCATCTCGGTTTGTCCGATACTGTCGTCTGTGTACAGTTGTTGTGGCTATTGGCACTTCTTGATCTTTAACTCGTAGTAATCCTACAATGGAAGGGTCTTCTGAAAGGCCAGGAAGGGCAGACAATTGCTTGGACCCCTCTTCAATCACCGTGGCTACACCAAAAGCCCACCGGTACCCTTTCGGGTCCTTGAAGTATCCTCTTCTTAGGTAGTCCATACCAAGGATGCAAGGGGCTTCTGGCCCCGTCACAATGGGACGCTTTTCCCATTGGTCTCCCGTCAAGCTCATGTCCGCCTCTACTACTGACAATTCTTGAGACCCTCCTGTCACTCCAGAAATAGTAACAGTCTCGGTACTCTTATACTCCGAAGGCATTACAGTACACTGGGCTCCAGTATCTATCAAGGCCTGGTATCTCTGAGGATCCGATGTGCCAGGCCATCGGACCCACACAGCCCAGTAAACCCGGTTATCTTCTTGGTCCCTCTCCTTCTCCTGGCAGAAGGCAGGGCCCCTCTACTGGTCTTGATCAGAGCATTCGTCGTCAGAGTTTGACTTTGACTTCTTAGACTTTTTGCCATTGTCGAAGTGGACCTCCATCTTCTCGTGTTTCGGCGATCGCAGTTTCTCTTCTAAGAAATCTCCATCTACTACATAGACAACTTTCTTGTCAGTCTTCTTTCGCTTCAGCTCCCTCACTCTAGCTTCAAGCTTAGAAGTGGGTTCACCATCCCACTTCTTCATGTTTTCTCCTTTACTACGAAGGTATGCCCATAGTTGGTTACGTGACCCACGCTTAGAGTTCTCTTTCCTTCGACGTGTGAATGACAGGGATCGTGAGCAAGATCGAGACCAGGATCGAGGTCTAGGCCGAGGTCGTCTTTGTCGGTCCCGCCGTGATCTTCCCATTGGCCTTTCTTGGTAATCTCTATACCTTCTGTCCTCTCTGTCTCTAAGGTCGTCCTCATATCTGGAATATTCATAATCTCTCTCCGTTCTTTCCCTATCGTAGGTGCGTCGGTACAGGGGATTGAAGGAGTCTTCCATATTTTCCTCGATGGTTCTTATCCAAGCACACATAGTGTCCACGCTTGGTTCATCCATCTTTGGATTATATACGGGTATCAAGCAGGAAATATATGGTTTAGGGGCACCTTGAATTACCTTTTTCCACATTGGTTGCGTGCAGGGAACATTCTCAGGAACTTGGATATCATAATAATCTGGATCAGAATAGATGATCTCCAGCATGGCCAATTCCCGTAGGTATTGGATGCCTTCTTCCGCAGTCCTCCACCTTCTTGAAGAACTCTTCAGGGACTCCTTAAATGGGTATTTCACTCTCACCGCGTGGAGTATTCGGAGCCAAAGACTGGACGCCATTTTCTCCCTCCCCATTTCTTGCTCTATCACAGGGTCTCGAGCAATGGATCCCAACTGTCGTGCTTCATCACCTTCAATTACATGACTATCAGCTCCCTTGTCCCAGCATCGCACCAGCCAGGTGAGGACTTCTTCACCAGGCAAGCGCATATAATCTCTCCGTAAATCTCGAAGCTCTCTTGTGGTCAGTGATTGTGTAATTTCGCTTTCTCGCATAATTTCTTGTCCATCTCTCCCACGTAGAATCTTTTCCACCTCTCTCTTTACTCTTCCACTCCTACGTGGGACTGCTCCCACTTCCTCCCTATATCTCTCATGTGGAGGTGGAGACTGAGCATGCCGTGGGGATAAGCTTCTATATTGTTCACGCCGCGGAGATGGTTTCCTATGCCGTTCATACCGTGGGGATGGACTCCTATGCCGTTCACGCCGCGGAGATGGACTTCTACGTCGTTCATACCGTGGGGATGGACTCCTACGCTGTTCGCGCCGCGGAGATGGACTTCTGCGTCATTCACGCCGTGGAGATGGACTTCTATGCCATTCACGCCGTGGGGATGGACTCCTGCGTCGTTCGCGATACCCAGCGGGTGGAGGTAGTGAGTAATCTTTCACGTGGTGAGATAAGGGCCTCTTCCTCCAATCATTCACACCTCCAAGAGAAGGTTGGGTCTGGAGGGGTAGGGATAATTCCCCCTCCAATTGAGGGGGATGCTTTGGCTCCTTCTTTGCGTCTTTTGTAACACTGAATGTGTAGTCAGGATATAAATCATCAAGCGACAATATACCACCGGCCGTTTGTACTGTTGCTTTCTTTTCTCTTGATGCTGTTCTGTATTCCTTTGGGCGTGCCCCTAGTTCTCTTGGACGTACTCCTTCCCGTGTAACCGTTTCTTCCTCTCTGGTACCTGCTTCTTCTCTTCCAATCGCTCCTTCCTCAGTCACAACCACTACTTTCTCTCTCGCAGTCGCGCCTTCATCACTTGCTGTTGCTCCTTCTCCCATTGCTGCCGCTCCTTCGTCCACTACATCTTGAGTGAATTGGATAGGTTCTTCTGTTCCTTCTTCTTCTTCTTCTTCTTCTCTTTCTTCTGTGCGTTCTGGTTGGGGAGATGAGTCTGTAAGTTCCTTGATCTCTCTTACCCACGTCTTCTTCTTCTTCACAGGGGCAATGATGACCTTCCGGTTCTTAGCTTGAGTCCCGGTTCTAGTGGGCTTAGTAGAAATGGCATTGACTTCAAGTTGTGTTTGGACTCCAACTTCTGTGGACCTAATAGGGACATCACTGGTTTCAAGTGGCGTGGTTTGGGTTTCTGTGTCGACCTTAACCCTTTGAAGGTGGTCTATGGCAGCTCGATAAGCATTAGCCAGGCCCCAGCACAAAGCAGAGAATTGCATATTCGGATCTTTGTAGGAAAAACACCCTTCTGCCAAACAGTGGGCCATCTCACCAGAATCAAACATTTGTTCTGGTGTGAACTCCCAATTAATGGGGGGTGACACATGTCCTACTAATCTACCGAAATCTTCCCAAGCTCCATGCCACCCGGGGACTGGCCTGTCTGCAGCCCTTTCCAAAGTTCCAGCGAGTCCCTTTGAGGTGTGATCTTTCCTACAAGAGGGAAGGCAACGGAACCCCATTCTTCCAAGTTTAAGTAGCACTTCCAGTACCTTTATCAATGACAGTACTGTTGCAATAAGATTTATATAGTAATTAGAGCCGATTTTAACCATGGGGATTTCCTTTACCAAACCTTCGATGTCAAAATTAAAGGATGGAAGCAATTTGTTCCATCCATCCTCAAGGTCTGGACGTCTCCCTATACGGTAGCCTAACACAGGTGTAAAGGTGGCTAGAATTATAAGACAAATTAATGAAATAGCCATTGTTTTTTGTTATTATTTCTTCTTGATCCCAAAACAAACCTTTGTTTATATAAACAAAGTTTCCTTGGCTGCTTTCCCAGACTCTGGTAGTGTTCCCAGACCTGTTCCCAAAACAATAGATTGGTTTTGCAAAACAACACCGAGCTTGGCTGTCTTCCTGGAAAAACGTTTATCAAAACAAGCCAAACTTAACCAAAATATCCCACTTCTGACACCAAAAATGTTGTGCAAGTTTCGAGCTGGCTTCCTGCCAAGTCCCCGAAACTCGACAACAAGGACCTGCCTCCCAGAGAGGGAAAAGAAAAAAAACCAAGCAGCCAAAGCTATAGCAAATATATATATATATATATATATATATTACATATGAGACAGATACACAAAAGGAGAATACCACACACAGAAGGGGGGGGGGGGGGGGGGGGAAAGGGGAAGGGAGAAGGACAAAAAGGGGCAAGGACCGAACAAGCCAACCAGCCGACCGAAGGCAAACTAGCAAAAATCTCACCACTTCCCTTCGAACAGGCAGGATGGCTAGACACGGCCCAAGGCTCTCCCCTCACGCGTGGCAGATAACGGTAGTCACTGTAGGCCTCAGCTCCAGATAAACCAGACCAAAACAGGGACCCGCCGTTCTCGAACCTCGCCGGAGAGGAAGAGAGCGAGATGCCTCCCGCTAGCCTTATTTATACCTCAAGTTACGTAAAGGAATAGCATGGAATACTTCCGTGATCACTTTTCTAGTTCCTTCCTGGTTACAAGTTGGTCTCCAGGAAGGCCTAGAGTGAAACCACCACAAAGTTTTATCCAGTATTCAGTTTGAATTTTCCCTTACTCAGCTTGATCCCAGCTGTAAAACCTTCTAAAAAACAAAACAATCCTTCTACCTCTTTGTAAATGTGAGAAAAATAAGAACAGGACAATTTCAGGCGGCTTGATCGGTCATCACCAGAGACAATAGTGAGCAGCAGTGCCAGGGAGAAGAGCCTCTCCCAGCTTTTTTCACTTTGCACTGGATGAGGAAGTGGATGAGGCTAGATGATGCTGCACCTCAATTTTTTTTTCTGTCCATGCCCAAGAATATCCATAAAGTACCATGGCACTCTGAGGAACAGCTCACCTCCTCCACGATCCTGATTCTGAAATACTCAGCTCAGCCCTGTCCATTGTGTGCATCAGGAGTCATTGAGACAGCTTAACTAGCAACTCCCCCATTATTTCCCTTCTTCTCCTTTGTTTTGCTCACCCTACCCATTTTATATCTTGAGCAAAGACAGAAAAGGCAGGCACAATCTTCTCCTATCTTTTTAATCTTTTTAAAAAAATTAATTTTCTGCACCAGTTTTATCTCATCTTTCCCTGGCTCAAGTTATTTTGTGGTTTAGTTTTGGCTTTCCTATTTCCTGCTGAACCACGGGAGAATTGTGTTCCCTTGGACTAGAGTCTGAAACAGAAGTTGATGGAAATGAGAACTGGCTTGCTTTTGTATTCTTACTTTTTAATGACCCAGCCTAGACTTTGAGGATGTGTTTATTACCAAACAGAATGATGTCAGGGAAATGAGAGGAATTTTGTAATTTTTTTTGTTTGTTTACTATTCCCAGGATTTCCTTAAAATCTTTATTCCTCTTTAAAGTGAGATTGAGAGATTTTGTTTGAAGAAACCTTTTTGATATGCAGATTTTCCTGTATATATGTGAGGAAGAACAATACCTTCTATGAAAAACAGGGAGGAAGATACCTATTTCCAAAATATATTTTCTGTCAAAACCAGATTTTGATGAGAGTATTTAACTGTTTCATCTTAACATACAAAACCTATTTTATTTCTGCTTGTGTACTCACTTGCTGCTGATTTATTTCTGCTAATGTTAGCTGCGAAGAGAAAGAAAATGTTGGGAGGATGGCTGGTAGGAGGCCTTTTTCATACTTTTTACATTTATTCTATTTATTTCATTTTATTGGAATTGAATTAATGTATTTTGGCTTTCTAAAACTTCCCAGAAAATATCAGCTGAGCTTTACAAAGGACTCGGGCTCTCAATTTTTCTGCACCAAAATTCTGGACTGAGGATTGCCAATACTTCATTTTCTCTGCAAATTACATTAACACAACAATCTCTTTTATGGGAATGTTTACAGTCAGGATTCATACTGGTAAGGTGTCTGCAATGTGTATCTAACAGCAGAAGTTTACCTTCATGACTAGATTAACTGATAGAAAGAGGATGTGAAATTTCAGAAGTGCCAGCGCATGAAATCATTAAAAGAGAGTACTCTGCTCTCCACTTGGAGGAATTTGGTAATGTGGAGCTCACAAAAAAGGTTAAGTACAGAAGGAGTTGTTTGAAATGAAGCAAGATAAATCATCTTAGGGAGAGGATGGAAATGGCTTGCTGGATTTTTTGAGTTTATACAAAGATACTATCCTCCTGGAATATGAAACACCTGAAAGGTTATCTAAATCATAAAAGTTTGTGCCTTTCATGTTCAAAGGAATGAAATGGTCTTAAGAAAAATTGGCACCTCACAGGTATCACAACCAGCTATCTCCAGGAGCTGCAACAAACTTCGTCTACAGTTGACCAGCACAATCTTTCTTGCAGTTCCCATCTAAATATGTTGTTTGGACAGGTTTGTAGTTTTACTTTGAACACGCTTTGGAACCTCCATGACATATGATAGCACTTAGCTCAGCGGCAAATTCTTACAGGAAACTTACATTACGTATTTTACATCCCTAATGTAATTATCAAGCCAAAAAATATACACGGGAGCAATGAAGCTCGACCACTCAAGCATTGCATTTCCAGTGCACGGTGTTATTCCTAACAGAGCCAAGGAGGGAGAGGAAATTCAGGGAGTGGTGAGCTGAATTTCAGAAACAGATTCAGATTAACAGCAGATCGTGGTTGGTTAACAGTGAGCTGCAACCTCTGCTTGGATGCTGGTCTGTCTGAGGCTACAGCATTAGGGCTTCCTGCAGGGCTGTCAGCAGCTTCTATTGCTAATTTATGATTGCCAGGGATCTTTTGTTATGGCTGTACATTATTTATTTATCCTTATTTTATTAAAAAAAAAATAATCCAAGAAGCACAAATTAGTGTGTGCTTTGCAAAATCGCTGCAAGCAGGCTGAACTGGAGAGAGGATGTACCTAATAATCACCAGCCCTGACAGAAAGCGGAAAAAGGAAGAATATCATTGTGGCTTTTAAATATGACTATCACGAGTGAAACTCTCCAGCTAGACTAGATAAAACCAGAAACAAAAGGGAACTGGAGTTACACTAGCAGCAGCTTAATAGCTGCAATTATCAGCTGGGCTCCCAGTTGGAGTTCCCACCCATCAGAACCTGAGGTGAAAAATGTCAGGGGAATAGAGTGAAAGGCCTGCCTGAAAATGCAAAACCGCAGAGCATTCACTTGCTAAAAGACTTGGATGAGCTACTGATTCTGGTCTTTGTGCTCTTTCAAATACAACCATCTAGTTGTCTTGGAGACAAGCACGTGGGGGAAAAAAAGCCACTCAATATTCCTATCCCTGACTATAATCCCCGGTTATGGATCAGCTAAGTAATAGTCTAAATACAAAATGTGTAAAATATTAACCTGACAAACTGCTCTGCTTAAGTCAATGACATATGTATAGAAGATGTGGATAACAAGAGGTTTATTAAAATGCTCCGGTTCAACTGCAGCAGGAGTGACAGAATAAAAGCAAGACTTGTAAAACAGAAAGGAAAGGGAGATATTAACACTGAAGTGCAGATGAGCCAATTCTCCCAGAAATCTCAGAGAAGCAAACAGCAAATGATGTTGATTAAAATTACTATAATTGTGGTGACAAGTTGTATGCCAGTCGAACACCCTACTGTACATAGTTCCAGATGCAAATTTGGGCTCTAATTTGCCCGTCCTTGAAGACAGTGATAAAATTCCCCTTGACTTCAAAGAGGAGCAGAAGCAGACTCTTCAATTCATAGGAAAGAAATAAATGTCTCACTTTAACATGTAAGATCAGTAGCCCTAAAATGTATCCTGAAGGTATCACTGGAATTTATTGATTATATCTTAATATTGATTGCTTTAAAGTTCTTCAAATAAACTGGAAAACTTGAGTTACTTCTTGTTTGAATATGGTAAGTTTTGAATCTGTGTAACTAAAGAACACCAAGCATTTGTATAATACTTTTCAGGAACATCCAGGAGTAGGATCAGCATTTTCATTCACAGAAATTCAGCTCTAGCGCAGTGCTGAGCTTCAGATGTGTTAAAAGGGAGTTACTCTCACGCTGAGATTGCACCTTTAGAAAACCAGTCCTTCTGAAAGGATTTAAAGCAAAGAACTTAGAAGTCATCCAGAACCATTAATCACTTTTAAAATTCTTGGCAAAAGCATTTGTTTTACCAATTTATACGTCATGTTGTGTCTATGTTAATATAATTCTATTTAATTCTGAGACAATCACTGTATGTTTTGTCAGTAAGTGGATGTACCTTAACCTCCCCGAAGAGGACAAACACGTTTTAACATCTGGGTAACTGAGATAGAATTAATGGACATGCTTTCCCCCTAGCTCATACTGTTAGAATTTTGTTACCATCAACTACCAGGATATTTTTCTTCTTTATGACCTACTCCTACAGAAACTGTGTGCATTGCCCCAACCTTTTAAATAGCATACTTAAACCTACTGTTTGTAGTCTGCAAATTGTCAAAGTTTTCTTAAAAAAAATAAAACAATTAAACTAAGTATTTACTAGTATATTTTGGTATCATCTGCCAAAATGATTGCACTAGTTACAAAAGTTTGCGCGTCAAAGCTGTGCTGAAATGGAAGAGAAGAAACTGCAGTTAGGTTACTTCTGGATGTCATTTGTGCCTAATCTATTCACTACACGGAGTGCTTTGAAATCAGTGCACTTCTCTGAGATGCTGTGGTATAACAGGCTGTGTTTATCTCAGTTTAAGTCTGCTGAAATTAATGGAGATGCAGAGTTCTGATATTTTCTTTTGATGATCCATGGATGACATAAGCAATCTTAATCGTGTAGAAAGACTAATAAAATCCTGCCTTCAGCAAGGTCTATGAGATTTGAAGGCTGTGAAAATATGCTTACAATGACTGAGATTTCAAAAAAAGCCTGACGGCTAATGAAAAATAGTCCTAAACACAGTTGAAGAGGTATTCAAGCCTGTGGTTAGGTTGATGCCAGATGTTGATACAGAGGAAAGGGAAGTTGAGGAAATTTAAGAAAAATAGGTACATGAACCCTTAGGATATTGGGTTACCAGCCAGCTGGGAGACACCTGGAATGCAGCTATTTAAATCTATTTGAAGTAAGGGTCTCTTGTTGAGGGATTGGCCAGAGGGTCTGGAGAGCAGAGAAGGCAGATCTGAAGCACTTTCTGTTCCTCCTAGTGCCTTCTACCTCCTTCAGTCTGCAAGGAATAACTTCCAGAGCCCCATGGTCTCTGGTAAGGAGCCAAAGCAGCCTGCAGAGAGGAGGCAGACTGTGCTGGCAGTGAGAGAGAGAGCTGGTGCAGCACCCACCTCCTGCCTGCCAAGGGCTTGGTAAGGGCGTGGCAGGAGGGGTGGCTATGGGGTATTTGCAGAGAGCTCTGGGGAGACAGAAAGAGCAAAGATGGTTTCATTGACTAGAAACAACGTGTTTTTTTTTTTTTTTTTAATGTACATTAGTTTTCTTTTTTTCCATTTTTATATTACCTTTAACAAGAACTTACTTTGTGATGAATTGCTGATTAGTTGGCATTTATTTCTCTAATTACCACAAATGTAATTTCATTGACCTATGTCCAAAAGACTGCCACCTTTTATAGATTTCTTTTTTTACAAGGTCAGAAAATACATATGCATACATACATAAATACAGGTGAAATTTAGCTAGTTTCTACTTATATTATTTGTATACATATTCAGTTGCCTGAATTGCAATCTTGTTTAAGAGTATAATCTTTCATTAGATAGTAGGATATAGATTATATATAACACATCATGTACATTATGCCTGTCTCCTTTTGATGGATATGCATAGAAAACATTGAAAGGATATAAAAGTGAGAGAACATATAAAAAAACCATTATTTATTATTTGCAGATTTCACCCAAATTCTGTGACCTTAAACCAATTCAGTACCCAAGCAGAATTTATTTTATCTCTACCAGGGATAGCCACGAAGCATAAGAAAGTCACTCACTTTTTGGAGACTTTACCTCTCCAGGGAACTCCTTTTGGTCACAGGTTTTTCCTGCCTCAGTTCTCCCCTTGTGAAATGAGGGTTATCATCTTCTTTCTGTCTGTCATGAGGTGGTCTGAGGAAATGTGCATTCAAGGATATTTGGATATTAGCACAAGGAATCTCTATAAACATTTCAGAGGGAGGTAAACAGAACAATACAAAGTTAAAGTGCATTAAATGATAACTTTCTGCTTTGCTTTATATTTTTGCCTTATTTGTGTGTATTTCTTGCCTCTGTAATTTTGCTGAAGGGGTATGTTTCTGATTAATAAGAAGTTGAGTTTTCTGATTGTGGCTCAGCATTTGAAGACTAGCTGTTGCACTTGCTATTGTTTAGAAGCACACTACAGCTTCTGGGAAAAGTCTGATTTACAGTTTAAATAGTCAGTTCAAATAAAGTTTATTTTAGCTTAGCTCATCTTGATCACTTCTTGAGAAGGACTTGACATGTACAAGCAAAGCAGCCCAGAGCCCAGATGACACAGTGGGATGGGTTTGTGGAGGAGGATTTCAGACACAGTCTCTCTCCTCCATTCCTTGTTGCTACTTATCTTCCTCAAAGGCATATGTATTCAAAGGCAACTGGAAATATAGGGTGTTTCAATTTTGGGTTGCTCTCTTAGGAGGGTTTTGTGTTTGGACAGTGTTTGGACCTTCTTCAAGTGAATATAACCATTGCTTTAAATGTCTTCCTTAATCTGGACATTTAGCACATGATTGAGCACTGCACATTGCAGTGCTTGAATTCTTCTTCCTGCTTCAAGACCCACTGACCCCTTCACAACTTCCTTGCTTTACACTCCAAGTATATCTTCTGTCACAAACCTATGCCTCTGTCCCAAAAAGAGTCTCCATATGTGGAATCTCTAATCTTGGCTATAGACATTTATGGTATTTTTGAGATAGCATCACATTTTGATAGTAAGTGCAGCAAATTAAAAGTAGTTTTTAATCCTTCTTTTTCTGATGGAGAAGTAACAGAAACAGTGATGCATTTCATTCTCTACAGGAAGTATTTTTAAAAAAAATGCTCTAGCTGATTATATCTACTTTCTGTAAGCCTTCCTAATGTATACTAAAGGAAGATTTGACTCTGCTGTAAAGTGATACAGTTTTGAAAAAGAGCACTCTATATTAGTGCATTTTAACACTGCTTAATGGGTTTATAATTCTATTCAGCATTTTAACTGGAAAGTAGGAATAGGAAGTAGGTGGGAAAATATGCCCATGTAACCCTCCCTTTTATTGATCATTATGCATCAAACCCCAGAAGACGAGCAGAGGGGTGGGGGATCTGGTGTCAGTGGACAGGTAGGAGACACCAGCACATTACTGATAATTTAAAACTTGCATTTTGAAACCAAAACAGCTGTGAATGCTCTGAAAAGGCTGAATATTTTAACACACATATTCTGCTCATAAAAACACTCCTGTTTGCCAGTGCTGTCATTTTATCTACATTAACAAAAAACATTACAAATACTAGTTAAACTGGCTATTGCAATAAATGAAAATGGCAATTCCATTTACTTAATTGGCAGGTACCCAGTATCTTTTTATTCTTAGAATGAAACAGCTGGGATAGTGAAAAGTCACAACTACTCCGTAATAGCTGTTATATGATATCATTCCTTTCATAGGAAGAAGACAGACGTTCACCTGGCAGAGAAGAGATGGCTAAAATACACATCATTAAAATGTGAAATAAAAATCAATAAAATCTTTTTTCCTTCCTACTCTTTGGGGAATAATTTTCTGGGTAAGAGAGTCACTATTTTAAATATTCACTCAAAGATCCATTTCATCACTGTTAGTCCTGATGAATACCATGTCTTCCATAAATAGCCTCACTGGTAGAGTCTGGAGCCTTTAGACCTTTCACTTTTCATACTGGTTCATTATTCATGATGAAAAAATGCCTTATTGATCAAAGAAATTATTTGTTGTGTAAAATACTACCCAAATTAGTGAGTAGTGCATTAGAATTTGTTCGTACAGATTAATCTTTTTGTGTGCTCAGGTCCCCAAGCTTCACAACCCTGCTTCTGGGATAGCTAGAAAACAAGAGGACAAGGAAGAATGAATATGTAATTAAAGGTACTGGTGTGCAGATAAATGCAATGTATTTTCATTTTCTTCTTGATACCCCATCCCTTCTCAAATCCTTTAAGAGGAAGGATTAACAGGTTAAAGAGAAGACCTGAAGTACAGCCTGAAAAGGGGTTTGGATGCTTTTTCTCCAAAGACTTGTTGATTTTTGGACAGCTGCTAAAATATCTACCATGGACTTTTTCCAGTCCCACCACACCTCTTTCTTGATTTGGAAGCTCTTTAGAGGAGGGACTATGCATTTGGGAGGCTTTGCACTAGCCAGGCTCTGGCCAAGGCATTTGTGTATCCTCATAAGTGACATCATTGACAGCACTAGGTAATGTCATAATGCTTTCTAAATACCCAGTCAGTGTCAGTGCTGCATCACCACCTGATAATGCATTTCTGATGCATTATCTGATGTCAGAGCAGTTTTGACTGTTTTCTGGAAATGTTTATTATTCACTCTGGGATATTTTTGGCCCACCTGTAGAACCCCAGGCACATGTGTGTTAATAGCAATAGTATAATGAGGAGATATTTTAAAAAAATTCATAACTTTAAAGAACAAAAGGCTTGTAAAGTTATAACATTATATTTCCTATGCATTAAAAGTTATAATGTTTTTCCTATAGAATTTCCCCCTATTAGGAAGCATATTTTTCATACTTTATTTTTTTCATGCCACATCTCCAAAACCAGGTTGGTTTGTATATATATATATATATATATATATATATATATATCTCCTCTAGTTTTGGCATCTACAACTGGACACCAAAATACACCAAATGTTGACTTCATCAGTCTTTACAAAGCGTTGCAGCCAAGCAGAATGCTACTTGCAGGGCAAATCAGATGGTGCAGGGGACCCTGTATCTGTCCTGGGCACATTTTGAGATGATTACTTTGAACCAGATCAAACTAGGTTGGCTTCTCCAGCACATCTTCTAGATATGTTTTATTTTATGCAAAAGTGCGACCAGCTTTGTGCTTTCTCACAGAATAAGCCAATGTACAGTAAATGCAGGTGATTTGCTTCAAAAATGCACTCCTGAAGTGAAGGAGATGAAAATCAATTGAAGTGATGATCTTTAGGACCAATACTGAGGAGCATGACTTAGTAATAAACTGAGAATAGAGGAAAAAGGAACAGGTTGCCAAATTATTTAATGCTAGAGCCTTTTTTTTCAGATTTGCATTAATATAATTGGGTTGTAGTGTGGATTTTAAGGACTGAGAATCATTTAGGTACAATCCCAAATATCACGTGGAATGAAATCATAAGAAAATAATGAATTATCCTATGCTGGTGTGATCATTTTAATTTTTTTTCTTATATTAAATTCTTCATTTTTCAATCATACAAAAGATTCCAACAACAAAACTGAACAGAGTGGTGGGCTGTAGGAATTCTTAATCAGTATTCAACTGGAGGTTTTAAGTCCTGTACTTCTGAGTGAGAGCATCTAGCTCAAACTTTTAAAAAAGAAGGACTGGTTCATGGAAATGCTTCAGAACATGGACGAGTAATTAGGTCAATGCTTGCCAAAGTCAACAAAATGAATGAAACGTCTTCCAAAACCAGAAAACCACACAAATAGCAGCAAAGTTGGAAAGCTGCTTGAACAGGAAAAAAAGTGTTTTTAACTGCGAATGGCTTATATCAGAGAGTTCTGGACCTCCTGACAATTTGTATATTCTCAGATGAGGTGAACAAAATAGTCTGTCAGATCTACTTTACTGACAGAAATTGTATTAAACTACACATAATACTACAAGTAAAATGTTACACTTCCCCCTCCTCTAGAGTTTGGACACAAAACTGAGTTAAGGAGGTAAAACCAGTTGTCAGACAGTGGATGATAACCGTGACTGCTTATAAATGTCTCTATCAGTTTTGGTCTGTTTTATTTGTGATGTAATGGACCTTAATCTAAACTTCAGAGAAAGAGGTTAAATTACATTAATGTACATTTGGCGAGTCTAAGAGCAGAGACACAGAAAGGCACTGCAGTGTGTTTCATGGGCAGAGAATTCTTTAACATTGCCTTCTGCATGTTCCCCTGTTGTGGAAGAAAAATCCTCATATAAAAATGGTTGTGCTGTATAGCTACTGAAATAGCTTATTCCCATGGGCATGGGAAAAACTTTGTTAATAAAACAAAGTAAAAATTGCTAACAGTGTACAAAATCTATGGGAAGTAGCAATGTCCATGCAAAGGTCTGTGAGCTGAAGGAAAGATGTTTGGGTTGCGCACATGCAGCCACTCAAGCTTGATGAGGGTGGGATTTCTACACAACATCTGTTTGCCCATGAAGGATTCCAATAATGTTCTGTGAAAGTCTTTTCTCCTGCGCAACAAACTGCAGGAGAGCAGTCAGAAGGGAATCAGCATTTGGAAGAGACAGGCACGGCTGATGTGATGTTTGTGGAGAAAGCATCTTAAGCTTGAGAGGAAACTGAAACCCTGTGGAGGCTGGTGCGTGTGTCAGGAAGTGCCACAGACTCAACCAGGCAGATGGTGGATTAGTGTGTGAAAACAGCCAAAGCAGGGATGGGGCTACCCACAGATGGGAAGTCTGCAGAAAAGCACTGCCATCAGGGACTGCCTTTCTTCCTCGAAACCCAAGAAATGGTGAGTGCTTGCAGATCCATAACATCACAGCACCTGACGTCACCCTGCAAAGACCACGCAGACCAGCTCCATGTGAGCATTGCAGGAGCAGATGCTCACACAGCAGCACCTCTCCAAACAGAAACAGGAGGCAGGTTCCTGCCATAGCTTTCACAAGCTCTATTTTGCTGTACAAGTTGTTCTTACCTGTCAGTCTGTCCCCCAGAACATTCACCCATGTGTTTATATTATTTTCCTAAAATAACAGTAAACCAATGCAATAGTGCTGGGACTGCAAAGACATGCCTTTTTTTTGTGTGTGTGTTTGAAGCTTCAAATGTTGTGCTTGCAAGTATTTGAACTCTCTAATAATATTGTCTAGTTTAAAATTATTCCTGAGAACTTTGTTTCAACTTTTACTTAAAGCTAGGAGAGAAATTATTTCTTCATCTCAAAGGCTAAAGTAAAATACTACCATGTTGACTTGACTGGAAATCATTAATTCTTATTAACTCAATAATTTTCTTATTGAAATCATAAAAAAAAAGTAAAAATCATCACTGCTTCCCCAATCATAGTTATCAGGCAGCTTTAAAAAAAAAAAAAGAAATTTTTAAAAAGATAGCAAAAGGAAGTTTCAGCATTTTCTGGAACTATTTTAATTACTTTTATTTAATAATTTAATAATATGCGATAATTCATTTTACTCCAATTTTGACAAACTCTTATTGAATGTTGGTATAGTTTTTCTCATTGTGACTTTTACACATTTCTGACAACATGAAATGTATAAGGTAGGTAAATTAAGACACAATTTATTTCTGATACCTTTATGTTGTGGAGTAAAATTGACCAAAGTGCAAGTCAACTAACTACCTTTATTTGATCTGGTTTAATTGTTGAACTGACCGGGAAACTATCTTGATTAAGGAAAGAGGGTGGCCCTGCCTACTATGCCCAAATAACCCCTTACGTCAGCTTGGAAATGGAAAGTGAATTCCACATATATATTACAGAAAATACAAAAAAACCCAACCAAACAAAAAAGCCCCTCAAAAAACCCAAACCCAAAAACTTAAAAGAAATTAGCCTGTGAGATAAAAACTTAGGAGGTAAGGTTTAAATATGATGAGAGATCAGCTCATAGACAGTAATCATGTTAATTTTTAGTGATATTTTAACTGTAAACCACTTGTCTAAGTCTTCTGTAACCTGCAAGATCAATTGCTGGATCAGAGTGGTGCACGAAAGAAGATTAATTGCAGCTGGTTCTGAAGGTTGAGGACCAGCGCAAGAAGAGCAGGCAGGTTTGAGAGTGGCTCCGGAGCTCCCCCTGCCAAGGCTCAGAGACAGGAAGGTCCATCCTGCCACTTGTCCTTCACTCCTGGTGGCCTTTGTCTGTACTCTTGCTGGAATACAGGCCTGATGGTAAGGAGTAATGTTGCTTCCTTCCCTCACTGTGGGTCACATCCCTTTGTTGCGTCACAGGATGACATCCCATTAAGGTCCCAATCTTTAAGCTGCAAAAAAAAAGGCTGTGCAAATATATACTCACCATGGCCTCTAGACAGCTATGCTGCTTCTCTCTGCCTATCTGTGTCTCACCTAAATCCCCCTATTCCTGGACTCAACTTAGGCAGAAGCACTTCAAGGCCTGATGGTACAGACATACCTCAACATCCTTAAGCAAAAGTGAACTCTTGGTGTCTTGTATTCAGCTGACTACCTGTACATAAACTTTCAGAAAAACAAATGCAAAAATTTAAAGTCTCAAAATCCCCTCCTTTCCTCGTTTCAGTTTTTTAAAACTTCAAACCTGGGCTGTTTGAAAGGAAAGGACAGTCTTGGCAGAAGCATTGTCAAGACATAGCCACGCCAAGAAGGGGCATGACATAGTATTCTGATTTCATTGCAGTAAAATTAAAGGTACATAGGCAGAAACGCTTCCAGATGTCTGAGAAAATCCCCTGAGGAGATATCTGAGCTGGAGGGCAGACACTCAAGAAGATGCAGAGAGGGTAAAGCATCTGGTCTGAGGTGCTCACAGGCAAGTCTAACCTTGCTAAGATGAGACACGCTATAGGAAAAGCACACAGGTTAAAAGCAGAGGAAATGTTATCTGTATCTTGTATTTTCATTTTATTATAAATGTAGTTGCCATGACAGCAGCAAACAGTTTTCAGGCTTGGGTTTCTCTACAGACATACAGGTATCTTTTGAACTTCCCTCTTTTTCCATTGCTGTGTCTGTCCCCAGAAGCACATTACTCATGTTTGCTTCCATGAGCAATATATCAGTAATGAGAACAACAATGACAAAAGTAATATAACTTCCCCAAAACCACAATGATAGTATTTTTATCTTTTCTTCCAGAGCATCTAATCCAACCCTCCCACTTCAGCCCTCCATACTTTACGAGGAACAGACTAGTCTCTGTATAGGTTTTGCTGTGTCCCCTCCTCATGTTCTTACTTATTTTTAGAGCAAGAAGAGAGATCCATCAACATCCATTTATATCTCTATTCATTTGCATAACTGAGCTATTTCTCTCACCCTGCAGACCTCTTCTTCAGACTCCTCTTCAAACACAGCATAATTCAGGACCCTCCTCCTTCTCTTATGCGTTAGGCTAACCAAGAGAAAAATGCTGGATTGGGAAGAAGAAAAATTCCCATATTGAGCCCAGTGGTAGGCAGGAGAGAACAAGCTCTCATATCAAATCACCAAATCATTTTGGCCACCAGCAGGCCAAAAGATGTAGGCTATGAACCCCAAACCTAATACTGAACAAGAAGAATCACTGATTATTAGCTGCCCCTAAAGAATGTCTCTTCTAGAGTAAAATCAAAGAATTGTAGTCTTAGCTGTCTCTTTCTAAGTTGAGAGAGTAGCAAAAGAAGTAAAATGTAACAGAGCCTGCTTTCTTTTGTGCTACAACTGAACTGACTACAAGATAATATAATAAACAAGATAACAAGATCAAATAGAGCGTGAGAGGGCCTTTTTTCCATTCCCTGGTCCCAAAGGAGAATAGATGATTTCTAAACCATTCTCGAAAGACATTGGACTAATCTGATCTTTGCTGTGGATGCCTGTCTATTCTCCTTGATGCACCCATGGTTTCTAGGATATTGTAGGGGGTTCCAGGCAATTAAAAGCAAAGAACAAAATAAGAAGGTCAGAATATACTGGGAACAGCTCAAGGAGTTGTGTTTTGTTTACTTAGGATTAGGCCTAATTTTCATTATCTTTTCAATTGATTTATTTATTATTTAGTATGGTACGTTAAGGCCATGCCTGATGCTGAATCATACCTTTCCAGGGCCTACCCTGCTCCCAAGAAAAAAGTGCTTTTCAGCAAACCCCATTCAATAAAGCACTACTCCCTTTTTTTTGAAGATTAATTTTTGAGATTAATAACTTTATTTATTTGGTTTACAAATTAAAAACATTTCATAACTAACATCAGCAGAAGAGTGGACATTGTGTCAACTTGCGATTAGGAGTCAAGAATAAGTGGTCAGTGGCTGGAGCTGCTGGGAGCCACTGTGTCCCAAAGGAGCAGCCTAAACAAGTGTGTGGCTTTACAACATCCTAGAAACTGGACAACAACTCCTAGATGAGCTTGTACTATGAAGCAGAGGAAAACTTACTAGCTCCACTTTTAAAGACATGCATTTGCAGTGAACACACTGTCTTCCTCTTCCTGCATGGGAGGAATGTTTATTCAACATTTAATGCAGATCCCTCTCTACACTACTGAGTGCTAATTTCTTTTGATATACACACCCTCATAATCCAGCCACTGTAAAATAGCTGGAATATGTTTAAAGGAAAACAAAAACCAAGAAAAAAACATTAACTCTCCTGAGGCTTCCCATCCCCAGTCAACAATGTCAAGTTTTCAGGAAAAGGAAACATGGCATTTGCAGGCTCAGTTAAATTTGTGTAGTTGGAATTTCTCATCAAGGTGGTAATTACTTCTGAAGCTGCAACTCATTTTGAGAAACCTCTTCAGACTAGGAGGAATACTCACAGTATACTGAGGTGAAGAACCTAAGTGTAGCTCAAGGGTAAGTGTAGATGGAAAGCTGGTAGGGCTTCTCTATATTGCATGGGCTTCATGTGTCACACCAGATGATTACAGCTGTTCCATGAGGCTTACACTGCATTGCCCTTCCATGATCACAATATTCTTGCCTCACAGCTTTGCAGTCTACAAAGTATTTCTGCATCTTTGAAAGCAGGTCAGACATCCTGTGGTATTCTGCTCCTCTGCTCTTCTAACTGCAATCCTAGGTTGGTGTTCACTTACAGACAATTGCGTCATATTAGTTGCACAAGTCTTACTCCAACAGCTATGAGGTATAACTGTGAGGCCATTTTTGGTTTTTTCTGATAACTGTCCAAATCGCATTCTTTCTCATCTTTATATTTCCCTCCTTTTCTCTGGGTAAGTTCTTTGAAGATAAAAACTTCTGAGCTCTTTTTCCTCCCATGGAGATGAGTTAGACAGTTCCTTCAAGGAAAGAAACCATCCTATGGATGCTGCAACGTCTCAGCTTCCACAAGGAGAAAATGTGACAAGCATTATTTCAGTGGCACTGGCATCAGACCAACAACAATATGTCCAGCGTTCCCAGTGAACTCTTAGTGAATTCCAAACTAAGATGATTTTATATTATTCCTTTCCCTATGTATCTTTGAAAAACAATACAAAGAAAAGGCAGTGATTTAACTTTGGGGATGACCTTGTAATTGAAAGGTGAAATAAAGGCTACTTATCTAACATTTGCTTCACGGGTTTGTGGTAGGACTGATATGTAGAGGATGGGGTAAAGCAGGGGGTAGATGTTGTGGTATTTGAACATTACCTCTAATTTTAGAGCTTTACATAACCTTTAATCTGTTTCTGGAGTGCTGGGAAGTGTTCTGTGGTTGCTATGAGTGAACTGTGCTTTTTGTATTAAACATTTATAACATGGCTTTCTCTGTCTGTAAGCAGCGAGTTCAATGATCTAAGCTATCCCCATCAGATCTATGTTTTTATCAGTTGCTTTATTTTTCTTTTGGAGAAGATACCTGAGTCATAGTCTCAAATGGGGAAGCTCTCTGCTGAAAAATGCATTAAGAAAACTAAAAAGCTATTGTGCACGGACAATTCTTCTGACACAGGGAAGGAGCCATGGACAGTACTAAACTTGTGAGGAAAACTTGTGATTTGAGTGCCACAGGAGTTGCAGAAGACATTGGTTGGGGAAGTAAGGCATACTAATGCAGAGCATTTCCAGTTAACCTATCAACCAGTCCCAAATGGTACACCTGTATTAGCAAATATATGTCTTTTCCTTATTCTTGAATTTCAGTGGTCTTCTGATAATGTATAAATCCTATTAGCGCTTTCCCCAGGACTCATGAAGACATCGCTGCCCATATCCTCCCTGTATCAGCCAGCTCAGACAGCCGGCAGCTGAGCAATCAAAAGGAAATGAAATTTTCCTGTTAGCAGCCTCCTCCAATTCGGGGAAACAGGGACAGGCATTGAATCTGCCTGCAGTACTCTCAGGGCTTCTCATCTGCTAAAAGTACTTTCTCAGAGAGAGTGGTTAAATGTGACTCTTAGATGAGTGAAACCATAATTCAGACTGTGTGGCTGGACCTTTGATATATTCTTTTTGACTGCTTTAGAAGGTTCTTGGTATTCAAGTCTGTATTGCCAGCTGTAAAAAGACAGGAAAATAAAGGATGCATGTTCTGAAGTTCAGTCACTACAGAAATAATCTGTAAAACCAAATGACTGAAAGCAGCATGTTTTTGGAGTATACTTGTACATTTAAGAAGAAAATAATCAATCTCTCGATGTTAGCATGAGACCTTTAATATTAAACTCTGAATAATTAATTTAAACTACAGATGAATGATAGTTCAAAATAATTTGTAACAGAAATTTCAACATTGCCATTTCAAGTAAGAAGTGTATAAGAGAAAAATGAAATGTGAACCAAATAAAGTGAAGTGGGGTTTTTTAGTTTTGTTTGTTTGTTTTTTGTTTTGTTTTGTTTGATTTGGGATGTTTTTAGGACTTGGATAATTACTAATAAAATTAGAAACATTTGTTCAACCATATTTTTTGGATCTCACTGAGGAAAATAGTACCAATTTCCAAACAAATTATTTTCTTCTTATCATATCTATTTAATCTGTCCTGGGTTAAAACATTACAGGTTAAACTGAGTCATGACCCTGAGTATATCTGCAAAAATGCAATGCTGTAATATTTCATTCAAACTCCTTGAAGTTACTACAAATTTACTTCAAATCAAATGAGATCAAGGTCTCCAATGATGATTCAAGACCATTGATAATGTAAATTCCATTGATAATATAGTGCTGTGACTACACCAGTCATGACAGTCTAATCCTTGATATACTAAAAAAATGAGTTACAAACAAAATTAAGCAAGTCTATGCTGTGGATTTGTGTGTAGGTGCCGCTCTGTCATGTCTGTCCACTGGAAATATATTCTGTATCTGGGGTTTGTCAAAAGATTCTCTCTGTCCATAACCACTTAGTTTAATAGCAATACATCTTCAAATGTGTCACTTAACTGTAGGGAAGAAGAAGAGATGATCCTTTGGTTTTAACGTGCTTCTTTCTCTACAGTTATCTAATTATCTTTCAAACAGCTCTCCCCATTTTCAGCTTGCACATGAGATATGACCAACTCACCCTGTAACATTTTTCAGGGTAGCATTTTAAGAAACTAAAATATTTTCCCTGTTAAAATCTTTCTCAACCCAATCCCACCCCCCGAGTTATCTCCAAAAATCCTTATTCTGAAGGATTACACCCTTACACGTATTTCAGCCATTAACCACACTGTTGTTATCCCTGCTGACATTGTGGTTCGGGCTGTGCTAAGGGCCTACATGATCTTGTTTTCCAAGGCTTCTGTCTTCTCTGTGAATGAGAGGAGGAAACGAGAAGCCAGCTAAGATCTAGAATTTCTTCAAAGATTAAAGCTCTAGAAAATGTGCAGTAATCCAACATCTGTTACTTCGGTCCTGGAGCTGTGAAGTTGTGCTGCTGCTGTTCCATCTGCCAGGCAGTCGGGGAGGAGGGGACGCTGCTCTTTCACCAGTCGGTTTGATTAAGGTTGTCTCTGTGTTTGTGTTTGTATGCAGTAGGGAAAAAAATTGATTGCACACTTTGTGCTTGGGCAAAGTCATGTGGGATATGCGAGAGAGGACAACGTGGGTCGCTTTACCTGCTTGCATTTGGGCAAAACACAGGGAATAAATAAGAAAAGCAAAAGGCCACACAGTTATTAACATACAAATAGCATCTATGCTTCAAACACAATTCACACTGAAGTCACACTACAGGCACCCACAGCACGATTAATGTAACACTGAGCTATAAGGGACTTTTGGTTTTCCCAGCTGCAGTGATACAGACCTCTGCACCCCCATCAAATACTCAGTTTCAGAGGGAGGCATGAGGTCTTCATGCAGATTACCAAGCTTCACATTCTGCCTACCTGTGCAAAATGTGCACATGTAGGTGTAAACACCTTTGGATTGTCTCTGGCAGTAAGGGTGTCCCCCAAGTCACTCAATGAATGGGTACCAGAATGAATTTAGGACATCTCACATGTGTGTAGAGATGCCACTTGAACATGGGATGTGTCAGTGTTCAGAACTGGGAAGAGTTCCTGCTCCAAAAAATTGACATCTACAAAAAAAAAAAAAAAAAATTAACATACCCAAGGTATGAGCACTTTCACAAAAAAGGAACTGACACCAGACTTGATTTCAAAAGTGTCTTTGGCACAAACCTTTATTTATCAGCAGGAAGAATGCATGGCTTCCAACAGGAACCCACACAAGACACACAGATCTTGCTTAACTTCTATCTTTTTCTTGAAAGAAGGGATTTTAAGTTTGCAGACCATATTGGATCATTTATATAAATTATTCCACACAAGAAGTAAATGGTTCTAAATTTTCCCTAAAGCAGATATTTTCTGGAAGTTTTGGCAATTTCAGTGACTGATACCCAAGTCAGAGATCTGAGCTTCTGGATGTGGACTACCTGATGTGACAACTGGACTGTTTGCACTCAAGTCCAGACATGCAATTACTGCTTACGGAAACACGGACAAGCCTGATCTAAACTAGCTAGATCCAGGACCAGTCATAGTGTAGTGATGGTCAAAAAAGCATCCTACTCATCTAGGACACCAGTTACATATTTAGTAGGCAAAGAGAAGGCTATACTGAGACTAGTTCTTGAAGTTGCTGGTTTAAATTGTTGCAGCCATGCCAATAAAGCTGTGATTATAACCTTTTGCACAGTAGACAGTGAATTGACATCAGCAGGCCCACAGAGAGTAACAATCTGACTCGTGGTGAGTGAGGGTGGAAAGTGCTCTCACATTCCTGTAAGTTATGTATGCGGGTGGCATCTCCATGTTGTTTTGTTGCAAGACCAAACTAGTTAATAAGGCAAGGTCTAATTTGCCATTTTTCACTTTTCTTTCTGTTCTTCTGAACTAAATAGCCAATGCTGCCTTCACACAGCGCTACTGCCTTCATGCACGGCTCACTGTTCCTGTGTGTGCAGCTGGTGATGAACTGCAGCCAGAAGGCTTGACTCCTCCTGCCGAGGAGGCTTGCCTTGGCTCCTCCTGCCCTCTTCCTACGGCATATCAGGTGAGCAGGCTGGATTCAGCCTCCTTTTGCCATTTGCTGGAAGGCATCACTCAGGGTGGGGAAAAGAGAAGAATGAATGGGAGGACTTTCTCCCCTCTGGGGCTGACAGCCCTGACAATCTGGCCCTATACTTACAGAAACACAAGGCATTCAATTGTATGTCATTTTGATGTTTCTGAATAGCATCTCTCTGGAGATGAAATAGTAATCATCACCAGAGCTACAGATTAGCAACTGATAGAAAAAATAGGCATATCATTAAGCTTGCACACTCCCTCGTTATCTCACCAATTCTCATTCAATTCTTGTCTGCAAACAGAAGAAGGGAATCCCTGCACGGATGCACTGCTGGGTTTGCATATAATCAGGTATCGAAGCCTGCCTTGCTTAGACCTTTTGTTCGGCTGTGATCGCTACTGGATTTTTTTCCCTAAGATTTGTGCTTTCACCCCGGATAATAACAAATAGCTCTTTGTCTCTTTAGGTTTGTTCATATGACTTGTATTAATATATTGACAATGTAACAAAAAGACATACAATGAATCTTCTTGTCTTCTCCAGCTACAGGAAAAACCATGAAAATTATTTCTGATGTGAAGTACAATCCAAGACTCCAGTGAATAAATGTGAAGAAATGTAATTTTGAAATTCAGTGGTAGAAACAAAATAAATCTCAGTTTAGACTTATGAGGATTTACTTCATGTTTAATAAAGTCCTTGTTATTAGGGCATTTATCACATGGTACAGTGGTTAAAGTCAATATTTTTAAAGGTGTTTTGAATACAGCAGTGATGACATCTTGAAAACCTAAACAAAACCTAATTGAATCCCAGTATTTTTTTCACTGGGGCTTGATTGTAAAAATAGTAGATTTGAATGTTTCAAACATTTCAGTTGAAAAGGTTGAAGTTAAATGTGATTTTAAAATTTATTTTGTGGGAAAGGAACCTCAGTATGGATTCTGAAGAGAGTTACATGCTTTAAATCTTTCAGGGTCATATTATGCTGCCACTCAAAATCTCAGATAGTTTTTGCTTCCCTAGTATTTTCTGCTCACAAGGAGTGGAGGATCCTCTTTTCCTGGGAGGATGTAAGCCTTCAGTGCAGCACAGTATGTCCCTTTCTCCATCTGATGAAGAAACTCTCTCACCCCTTCTCTATTTCAGTCATAAGCTAGCCTGATTGAAGTTTTGCTTGAATCTTCCCTCATATCTTTGCCGTGCTTCTCACTCTAACACAGAGGTACACCTACATCATGCTCAGTGAAGCTGTCTTTCCAAATAGATCAAATTTCTGTGTATATTCACCTATATCTTTAAATTTTGGTGCTGATGTACACTCATATTTTTGTCTCAAAACTTACTGGGGCTTCTCAGAAGGAATCTAAGTTGGAGATGACTGCTAATCTTATTAATTCCAGCCTACCACAATGTGGTACCTGGTAGGCAAAAGTTCTGTAAAAATGGCTACAAAAGAACATATGTAAAAAAAAAAAAAAATTCTGGTCCTGCTGTGGACTCATAACCCAGGACAGTTTTCACAATCTCTGAAAAACCTAAATAGTATTTACCTGCTTCTCAAAAATATCATGAAATAGTCACCACTCTGAATGGCTTTTAGATACACAAATGGAACTCTTGTCTGAAGAAGAATAAAAGTGTAATGAGTAAATTTCAGTAAAAAATTTGATTTCACTGCTACCAGTAGGAAGTCTGCCATTGAGTTTGTGGGGCTAAAACTTACTCCTTTTTTTGTTTTAGTGGTTGAGGATGAGAAGAGAATTTGGCCACTAATTGGTGCTCTGTTGTGTGAGGCACGTGAAGAGCTTAAGGGAGTCATCAACGTCCAGATTTAGTGATGTGAGGAACTTCTGAAATGCTAACATTTGTGTTTTCCCTTTCAGACACATCTTGTCACGAGGCCAGACTATTATTGGAGACAAATTCTGTAGAAGTCAGCTTGTACAACTCATATTTGTACATCAAACACCTTTAAAAAATGGTCAGGGGATGAAGAATGCTATATGTATTACCTTGATGCCTCATGTGATTTTTAAATATCCAGTGTTACTGGGCTTGATAATTCTTTATTTCTTTCACACAGTTTCACCTATTACTTAGTTTTTAGTCTTTTAAGTCATCCATTACTTTTATTTTGAGGGGATTCACTTCAGGAAGAAAGATGTTTACCTTAAAAAATACCTATAAAGACCTCTAAGAGTTGTAAAAGATAAATTAATTTTCTTCATTATATTGGCATCATTCAAAGAGAATAAACTCAACAACTTGCCAGTCTAACACTCACATGCCAAACCTTAAATTACAACTCTAGTTCATCATTGCTGATTATTATTAAATTACATGCTTCACAGATAGATCTGTAGATTCTGATAAAATGAAAATAAAACTGAAAAAAACAAAATAACAAGTTTTGAGATAATATGAATATTATGTGGAGAGCAAACATCATTGCTAATGCAGACAATTTTAAAATTAATTACATATTTCAGCATTCTGAATAAACCTACTCTTTAATTTTCAAGATTTAAAGAGTTTCCCCAAAGTGTTTGGAAGAAAATAGAAAATATTAAAATAAACTCAATAAGCTCTATTTGTTACTATAGACTTTAACTACAGTCAAGCATTTATTGATGAGTTTTGGATTGTATTTTTTTTGCTTCTTTGTTGTTTTTTTTTTTTTTTGTTGGTTGGTTGGTTGGTTGTTGTTTTTTTGATTTTTTGCTTGTTTGTTTGTTTGTTTGTTTTTTCTGGGAAATTATTTGACACTTTATCTGGAAATTACTAACCTCAATTTTCATTCAGTATCAATTCACTTAAATAACTTCAACTGAAAAAAAACCCAACCCAAAACCAAAAAAACAAGTGGGATAATAATCCACAAACCTTGTGAATCCCTATGTTTTTTTCTAATTGACAAGAAGCTCGGGGATCCCCAGAGTTTGTGGTGGCCTTGGAGGAGAGGTACAACCTTCTGTCTTGCAGGGTGGACTGAAGGGAGGTGTTTGCAGCTAATGCTGCTCCATGGTGTAGAGGTTGGTATCTGCTGGCTTGAGGTCCCATTGACCTGCCAGGTGCCTGTCAGGGCCTCATGCAGCTTCCAAGGTATGGTAGGGTTTCTTCACTCTTTTCTGCTGGTGGTGTCCAGCTTCCCAGGCAACACTTATCCTGAGCACGACATGTCTCTTCTGAATGCATAAGTCTCACAGTCACTTCCCCAGACCATGGGGGGCCCATGGAAACTGGGCTCCTGACAGCATTTTGAGAGAAAGCACGTGCTGTTTCTGATTAGTATGTAAGCTCTCAGAGCTGTGCTTTATTTAATTAATTTTGGCAGCTAACAGAAATTACTAAATTAAAAATAGGGGAAATCAACACATCATTTCTGCAAATCTATTGACTGATTAGCTTGAGTAAATGAGCTGCAAAGTGAATTGCAGCTCCAGGGAGAACCTTGGTTGTCTTTTACACTTCGTGATTCAAACTGAAACTCTAGCTGTGATATATGAATTGCTTTTTGAAGCAGAGATAAGCACTTTATCTTTTTCTTTGATTATAGTGTTCTGAACACAAAATAGGTTGCCCAGAGATGTTATAGTGTCTCCATCCTTGGAGTCATTCGAAATGAGTCTGGACATGGTCTTAAGCCATCTGCCCCAACTGACCCTGCTAGGCAATCTCCAAGGGTCCCTTCCAATCTGAACTATTCTATGTTTTAGTGAGTCCTAAGCACTGCTTAGCACTGGTTTAGTTGTCATGGTGGTATTAGGTCAAATGTTGGACTTGATCTTGGAGGTCTCTTCCAACCTTAATGATTCTATGATTTCATGTCTGAGAAGAGGAAAAAAAATGAAATTACAATTGTTTCAAATAATAAAACTAAAGATCCTGGTTGTGTTTTCAACATGACAATTACTGGAGTAAGAAAGTAATTGTTGGGTCAGACTTTGTAATGTTTAATATTACAAATATAGAAGAGAGAGTTATTTCCTGAGTCAGAGCCATCCTGTGCTCTGCAAGTGCATATAGAAGGCTTCAGTGATGATTTCCCTACATCTTACTGTCAAATAAACCTCTTCCTCAAACAGTTTCTTCAGACATGATTTCTTGTTGTTAATAACATGTGGCTATTGAGAGCCCAAAGAATTTAGTGTTCTAATTGAACCAGAGCGCACTCAGGTCACAAGTTGATTTCAGCAGTTCTGTAATGTCTTATCACATTGTTAATTCCCTGCTATTAATGGTAACCTTGTGCTCTAAGTCCCAATACGATCTTGCGTGGTTTGTTCAGCATTTGTAAAAACATAATAAATGCAAGTGGGTGCTTGGCAGGCAAAGCTCTGTCAACAATGCAGCGTTGTTGACTTGTGATATCAAATAACATTTCCATTTCCATAGAGAGGCTTTAAGTCTTGTTATTCACAGGTTTTTTTTTTCCTCCAGTTTTGTCAGTGAAAAAAGTTAACACAGAAGAATATGCTTTGTCATTTTTGATACCAAGCTTCATATCTTTGTATAATGTTTCCATTACATCTCAATTCAAATGTCTGATTTGTTTCTTTCAAATTTTGGGTGAAGATGCAATCATCTTGAAGGTAAAAAGTTATCACCAGGAAAATATAACTCATTGAAGGGTGCATGTTTCTGCAAAATAGGTAATTCTAATAAGGTGAGATTCATTTTTCTCAGCTCAAGCATCAGAAAGTTGGTCGCATATAGTTCTCATACTGCTACTGGGGAAAAACAGGTGTTTGTTTCAGCTCATGTTAGGCATCTAAGATGACAAAGTCATTCTGGAAATGCTTCTTCCTCTCTAATGACCAAAAGAACAATCAGTTTGGGCACTGAAACTGCTTATAAGTGTGTTAAGTTGAATGAGGTAAAATTCACCCCTGGAGACCAAAACAGTGATTTTCTTTCTTCCCAGAATTTTGTACCAAAATAAGCCCCGCCTCTTCATGATTTTTAGTCCAATTATAGAATCATAGAAAAATTTGAACTAGAAGAGGCCTCTAAGTGTCAACTGGTTCAACACTCCTCACATCAAGGCCAACTCCAAAGTCAGATCAGGTTTAGCACAAAGAGGTGTGTTATTAACATAACAAAGTAATGTAGGACCTAACAGCAATTCTCTTGCCTTGCCTTGCCTTCCCTTCCTTTCACTTCCTTTCCTGTGTTTTGGATAATTCTGTTCAGACTATCACAGTGAGATTTTTTTTTTTTTAAATAGGGAAGTTGCAAAGAAGACAATTGTCTTTTAATTTAGAAAATAAGAAGTAGGGAAGGGACAGATAGGAGAAAAGTACAAACCTGCCTGTCTATAGGAGAAGAGGCTGGATGCACATGTGACCAGCACTATTGGTAGAATAAACAAACCAGATTGACCAGGGCCAGAGATGATTAAGATAATCAACTCATCATTTCAAGAAGGGAGAAAAGAGAGAGGGTGCAATCAGTGCACAGAGAGCATGTATACTTTCAGTCAGAACCATGTGCACAATATGGAAAAAAATTTGGAATTTTCATAATAAAAATATTCTTTGAGAAATATACATGTACAATGGTTCTGGTTTTGCTACTGTTGCTGTTATTACAGACCTGAAAATCTCAGACTGGTATAATTTTCTCATTGTCTTAGTTGTTGTACAGATACAAAGTTAGTGAAAGTTCCTCTCCTGAAAAATCACAAGGTAAGTGTAACACAAGAGATAACACAACTGCATGGAGAGAATTATAAGGAAAAACAATTAAAAAAAAGTCTAGTCATCATATCAGGCAATGCTCTCAACATAGCAAAAAGCTGTCAGTTGCCCAATGTGCTGGTTTAAAAGTTAACCAGCAGGGGGAATGAACTCAACTCAAAGGAGAGATTATAAGTCAGAATAACAATTTATTAAAATAATACAGTAAGTACAATAATACAAACAAACAATTGGTCTCAACCCACCAAAACCCAAATGTATAACCCAGTACCCTGGGGCCTGAACAAAGTGGTGTTCCTTGGGCCCTGTTTGAGTCCAAAGTAAAGGGAGAGGGGAAGAACCTGCTGGTGGGAGAGCTGCTGCAGTCTGGCCAGAACTGGTGATCGCAGTCCATTGGTGGTCTAAGTCTGGTTGAGAGCGATGAGATGCAGCCGTCCTCTGGATCCCACGAGTGGGTTGAAAAATGTTCCAAAACTCCAAGATTATATATCCTCCAGTTCAGGCAGGAATGTTCAGTGCTCCCCTCAGGGCGGGGAGTTCCACAAAGGGTGTGAGGACAGAAACATCTTCCTATCTCACAGGCCTCTTAACACCTAGTTTATAGCCTGAGGAGTCAGGCTCTGTGGGCAGAGGGTGCGAATGGTCTATTGACAACAATAGTCTAGTTTCTGGGAAATGACATGGAAGGCTATAGAATACAGTTTTGGGTTACACCCACCATGATGAATTGATCTCAGCTGTCCTAACTAGGATATTATCCACCCCTTATTCTATGCCATCCATGTCATGCCCAAATTAACCCCCTTTAAAAACTATATCCCTTTAAAACTATATACATCTATCTATCTATCTATCTATATATATATACAATGAAACATTACAGACCATTCTCACTCAAAATTAGGTCCCCTTGTGGTACACAACGTGTCTCCCCATCTTTTTGCATTACCCACCACGTGGAACCAGGTCCTTGAGCAAAAACAATCCCTCGGATGGGTTTGCCTTTGCTTGAGGTGGGACTAATCCAAACAGTCTTCCCTAACATTCCTCTCATATGTACCACGGGGACTTTATCCCCATGTACAGTATGCAAAAGTTCTGATTGGGCAGGGCCAGCTCGATTGATGGAACCTCGGGTGTTGACCAACCAGGTGGCCTTTGCTAAATGCAGCTCCCAGTGTTTGAGAGTCTCCCCACACAGTGCCTTCAGGGTGGTTTTCAGCAGTCCGTTGCACCGCTCAACTTTTCCAGCAGCTGGTGCATGGTAGGGGATATGATACACCCACTCAATGCCGTGCTCTTTGGCCCAGGTGTCTACGAGGCCATTCTTGAAATGGGTCCCATTATCAGACTCAATTCTCTCCGGGGTGCCGTGTCGCCACAGGACTTGTTTTTCAAGGCCCAGGATGGTATTCCGGGCAGTGGCATGAGGCACGGGGTATGTCTCCAACCATCCAGTGCTTCCTTCTACCATGGTCAGTACGTAGTGCTTGCCTTGGCGGGTTTTGGGAAGCGTGATGTAGTCAACTTGCCAGGCTTCCCCATACCTGTACTTTGACCACCGTCCACCATACCATAGAGGCTTCACCCGCTTGGCCTGCTTGATGGCAGCACATGTCTCACAGTCATGGATGACCTGTGAGACAATGTCCTTGGTTAAGTCCACCCCTCGGTCACGAGGCCATCTGTATGTTGCATCTCTCCCCTGGTGACCGGAGGCGTCATGGGCCCATCGAGCCAGAAATAATTCTCCTTTGTGCTGCCAATCCAGATCTACCTGAGAGACTTTAATCCTGGCAGCTCGGTCCGCCTGCTCGTTGTTACAATGCTCCTCATTAGCCCGTTTCTTGCCTACATGAGCGTCTACGTGACGGACCTTCACACTCAGCTTCTCTACCCGGCCAGCGATGTCCTGCCACATCTCCGCCGCCCAGATGGGTTTCCCTTGGCGCTGCCAGTTGGCCTTTTTCCATCGCTCCAGCCATCCCCACAGAGCATTGGCCACCATCCATGAGTCAGTGTAGAGATAGAGTCTTGGCCACTTCTCTCGTTCAGCTATATCCAAAGCCAACTGAACGGCTTTAAGCTCTGCAAACTGACTTGACCCACCTTGTCCTTCGGTCGCTTCTGCAACTCGCCGTGTGGGACTCCATACAGCTGCCTTCCATTTTCGGTTTGTCCCTACAATGCGGCAGGAGCCATCCGTGAAGAGCACATATCGCCTTTCATCTGCTGGTAGCTTGTCATATGGTGGGGCCTCCTCAGCACGTGTCACCTTCTCCTCCTCTTCTTCAGAGGATAGTCCGAAACTCTCACCTTCGGGCCAATTGGTGATAATTTCCAGAATCCCAGGGCGATTAGGATTCCCTATCCGGGTTCGCTGCGTGATCAGAGCCATCCACTTACTCCATGTGGCATCGGTGGCATGATATGTGGAAGGAACTCTTCCCTTGAACATCCAGCCCAGCACTGGTAGTCGGGGTGCCAGGAGGAGCTGCGCTTCGGTGCCGATTACTTCTGAGGCAGCTCGAACTCCTTCATAGGCAGCCAGGATCTCTTTCTCAGTTGGTGTATAGCTGGCTTCAGATCCTTTGTATCCCCGACTCCAGAATCCCAGCGGTCGTCCTCGGGTCTCCCCAGGCACTTTCTGCCAGAGGCTCCAAGAAGGGCCATTCTCCCCGGCTGCGGTGTAGAGCACATTCTTCACGTCCTGTCCTGTCCTTACTGGCCCAAGGGCTACTGCATGGGTAATCTCCTGTTTAATTTGTTCAAAGGCTTGTTGTTGTTCGGGGCCCCACTGGAAATCATTTTTCTTCCGTGTCACAAGGTAGAGAGGGCTTACAATCTGACTATACTCGGGGATATGCATCCTCCAAAAGCCCACAGCGCCTAGGAAAGCCTGTGTTTCCTTCTTGCTGGTTGGTGGGGACATGGCTGCTATTTTGTTAATCACCTCCATTGGAATTAGACGGCGTCCATCTTGCCACTTCACTCCTAGGAACTGAATTTCCTGAGCAGGTCCCTTGACCTTACTCCGTTTAATGGCAAAACCGGCTCTTAGGAGAATCTGGATTATCTTCTCTCCTTTCTCGAAGACTTCGCCCACTGTGTTCCCCCATACAATGATGTCATCAATGTACTGTAGGTGCTCTGGAGCCTCACCCTTTTCCAGTGCAGTCTGGATCAGTCCATGGCAAATGCTGGGACTGTGTTTCCACCCCTGAGGCAGTCGATTCCAGGTGTACTGCACACCTCTCCAAGTGAAAGCAAATTGTGGCCTGCACTCCGCTGCCAAAGGAATGGAGAAAAAGGCATTGGCTATGTCAATGGTGGCATACCACTTGGCTTCCTTGGACTCCAGCTCATACTGGAGCTCCAGCATGTCCGGCACAGCAGCACTCAGGGGTGGTGTGACTTCATTGAGTCCACGGTAATCCACTGTCAGCCTCCACTCCCCGCTGGACTTACGCACTGGCCATATAGGGCTATTAAAGGGTGAGCGAGTCTTGCTGACCACCCCCTGGGTCTCCAGTTCACGGATCATCTTTTGTATAGGGGTCACAGAGTCTCGGTCGGTGCGGTATTGCCGACGGTGCACTGTTGCTGTGGCTATCGGTACCAATTGTTCTTCAACCTTCAGCAGTCCCACAGCAGAGGGGTCCTCTGAGAGACCAGGCAAGGTGTTCAACTGTCTAATTTCCTCTGTCTCCACAGCAGCTATGCCAAAAGCCCACCGAAGTCCTTTTGGGTCTTTGAAATACCCACTCCTCAGGTAATCTATGCCAAGGATACACGGGGCCTCTGGACCAGTCACGATGGGGTGTCTGTGCCATTCCTTCCCAGTCAGGCTCACTTCAGCTTCCAGTACAGTCAGCTGTTGGGATCCCCCTGTCACCCCAGAAATGGAGATGGATTCTGCCCCTACGTATCTTGATGGCATTAATGTACATTGTGCGCCAGTGTCCACTAAAGCCTTATATCTTTGTGGCTCTGATGTGCCAGGCCACTGAATCCACACAGTCCAATAGACTCGATTGTCCCTCTCCTCTACCTGGCTAGAGGCAGGGCACCCCTAGTCCTGATCATGGTACTCATTGTGCTCTTCTTGTGGGTATGACCTGGAGGTCCCTTCAAGAGGATCATTCCTGTACCGTCTGGAGTCTTGCCCACGAGAGACTGGAGCAACATTTACTCTTGAAGAGTTCTTTATGGTATTTGTTCCTCTTTTCAGTTCACGTACCCGGGCTGCTAAGGAAGAGGTGGGTTTCCCATCCCACTTCCTCATATCTTCTCCGTGCTCACGGAGGTAGAACCATAGATCGCCACGTGGAGTGTACCTTCTCTCCTTAGCTGGGGGACGCTGGCTCCTGATAGCAGAGACTCTTGTTTGTCCTGGCGAGATATGGGAAATCCCTTCCTTAATTTCTTCTCTTAGCTTCTGGTGTCCCTCTTCAATTTTCTCTTCCAGGTTTCGGACGTGTTCAGCCAGTTTGGTTTCTACAGATGAGACGTGGGCTCGTAATGGGGCGGTGACAGTGTCTTCATAAATCCTGAGTTTACTAACCAGTGCTCCCACCTTGTCCTCTCCCTCCCTCCATTGCAGTGTTGCTAAGTAGCGGGAATACATTTCTGGCCCGAGTCGTGCAAACTTTAACCACATTTGGGAGGTGCACTGCACGCCATCTGGACTCTTAGGGAATCTTTCATCCTCTGAAAAGATTATCTCCAGTACAGCTAACTCCCTTAAGCACCAGATACCTTGTTCCATCGTGTTCCACTGTCCTTGCTGTACGTGGAGGTCCTCCTTGCAAAGGTATCTCTCCCTCACACTGGACAACAGTCGCCGCCAGAGGCTGAGAGTTTCCTGCCTCCTTCCAATCCCCTGATCAATGACTACATCTCGAGACAGGGATCCCAGCTGTCTGGCTTCACTCCCATCTAGGATTGTATCGTTAGCTGCGGCATCCCAGATTCGGAGCAGCCAGGTCAGAATGGACTCGTTCACCTGTCGTGTGAACTCTCTCCGGAGCTCACGTAGCTCACCCAGGGACAGGGACCGAGTGATTATTTTTGGCTCTGTCTCCTCCGGTGGATGTGAAGGTCCCGCCTCTTCGTCATCATTTGCTACACGGACTGATTTAGTCTTTGATTTCCTTTTCTGGACAGGGGCAACTGCTATTGGTTTTGCTTGTTCTTCTGGCTCCTCGATGGTTTGTGTGGACACGGTGCTGGTTGGTTTATTTCTTTCTCCCTCTGACTCAGCTGTGGTTTGGGTGGATGTGGTGTCTGCGGATTTGCTCCTTCTCTCCTCGCCCTGACAGTGCTGTACCATGTCAAGCAGTGCCCGGTAGGCAGTGGCCAGGGCCCAGCAGGTTGCTGTGAGCTGGCCATCTCTGGAGCTGCCAGAGCATTTTTCCTTCACCAGTCTTATCATGCTAACAGGATCCTGCAGTTGTTCAGGGGTGAATTTCCAGATCATTGGAGGAGAAAACTTTTCCAAATACTGGCTGATGTCCTCCCACTTCCCGTGCCACTCAGCATTATCTGCTCCCAGGGCAGGTGTCCAACCAACCTCCCTAAAAGGCACTTTTCTGACCCTAAACATGGTGTACACAGTACAGAGCAGACAGAGCAACACTAACAATAACATTATGCTGTCCTTAACATCAAAAGGGAACTCAATATTTTCAAAAACTGTTTTAGCAGGTCTGAAGGGGAAGAAGGAGGTGGGAGGCTGGAAACCATCCACCCCTGTTCCCCCGAAAAGCTGGGTACGATTTTTAATGAGGCCCCAGAGGTAGCAACCCAAACCAGGACAGGCAAACAGGACTGAATACACATTTACAATGAAACTCATTGCTTCTGATGTTAGAATGACATAAACATAATATACTAATAAAGCAATTTGGATCCCTCTCCCTGGTCTTAAAGAGAGCATCAAAACAGGCAAATAATACCCTATCTGTGGAAATATGAACAGGCTCAAATACAACATCCATGTGAGTGCATCAAACAACATGGTGATCAGAGAGTTTCTATATTCAAATAGACAAATGCTTAAAATGAAATTGTGATTCTGACTTCTCTCTCTCTGCCCGACGTTTGGGCGCCAAAAATGTGCTGGTTTAAAAGTTAACCAGCAGGGGGAATGAACTCAACTCAAAGGAGAGATTATAAGTCAGAATAACAATTTATTAAAATAATACAGTAAGTACAATAATACAAACAAACAATTGGTCTCAACCCACCAAAACCCAAATGTATAACCCAGTACCCTGGGGCCTGAACAAAGTGGTGTTCCTTGGGCCCTGTTTGAGTCCAAAGTAAAGGGAGAGGGGAAGAACCTGCTGGTGGGAGAGCTGCTGCAGTCTGGCCAGAACTGGTGATCGCAGTCCATTGGTGGTCTAAGTCTGGTTGAGAGCGATGAGATGCAGCCGTCCTCTGGATCCCACGAGTGGGTTGAAAAATGTTCCAAAACTCCAAGATTATATATCCTCCAGTTCAGGCAGGAATGTTCAGTGCTCCCCTCAGGGCGGGGAGTTCCACAAAGGGTGTGAGGACAGAAACATCTTCCTATCTCACAGGCCTCTTAACACCTAGTTTATAGCCTGAGGAGTCAGGCTCTGTGGGCAGAGGGTGCGAATGGTCTATTGACAACAATAGTCTAGTTTCTGGGAAATGACATGGAAGGCTATAGAATACAGTTTTGGGTTACACCCACCATGATGAATTGATCTCAGCTGTCCTAACTAGGACACCCAAGTTTGTCTGAATTTTTTAAAGACATTAGGAAAACAAGGAAAAAAAGGAAAAGAAGAGATGAAGTTTAAGAATACAATTCTCAAGCAGAGGTGAAGCACCAGGAAAAGCAAAAATTATTTTTCAAAATATAACAAAAAATGAGGTTCATATCACAGTAGAATGACTCCTAAATGCAAATAAGCTTCAGCATCAGTTAGGGATGCAGCAGAAAATGCAGAAAGATTAAACCTTCTTTATGTTTTGTGCAATAAACAAGGAGAAGGTGCTGGAACAATTCAGAAAGAGGAATACCATGATGACACAGGAAGGCCAAATAAGCACAATATTGTATAATAATTTCAGCTGTATGGATGGACAGGAAAGATCTGCACTTGAGAAATATTGAGGAACTGTAGAAAAAAAAAATGAAGAAAATTTGCAATTGAAAGTATATGGTATACTGGTTTTAATCTGCCCTTTAGTCAAATATATATGCTTATCCAATTTTCCATTTGTTGGGACATATCTTCATGTTTTTTATGGTTTTAAAAATTCCCTGTGCATTTTTTATGGATAAAAGCAGATATAAGTCAGGTTTCCTGCTTTATACTGTACTTATTCTGGTCACTAGGGTGCTTTTAGAATTGAGATAGGTAACAGATGATGTAAAGACAAAAGGGCAAACTGAGAAAAGTTTATACCTCAGGGTCTTAACCCTAGAGGCATAGGGTTGTTGTTTCAGTTGATGTTTTAGTAACAAGCACATCAGATGCACACAAACTAACCCACATATGTTCATTGCATATCAGACTAGTATTTCCCTTGGAAATCTTCTGGTCAAATCTGAATAAAGTTTAATATTCTTTGCTGATGGAACTAAAACATGTCCTAGCCCCAAACAGTATAGTGGCAACCAGAAAAGAAGAGAAAGGAACTTAATCTGGTCCACACATGGGATCAGCCTGGTTATAGTTATGAAGTTTATGGGATGATATTTCTGGGATAGCAAATGTCAGAGCAGGAAAAAAAGCAATATTTGCAAATCCAAAGGCAAAGTGCTCTAGGTTTAGTCACAGAAGCACAAAACCATGAACAACATCATTAATGTACTCTTACTTTTTTAAAGAAGTTTGAGGTTCTGCAATGGACAACAGTTCCACATTGGGTAACTGCAATGAAGTAGTTTTGGTTCCTGCCCCAAAGAGCTTACAAGAGACAGGGGAGGTACACATTGTGCTAATGCCAAATCTTCCTAAAGACAAAGTTTGTTTTCATTTATATTCTGAGAAAATCTAGGAATTATATTCTGTGCTTGAGAACCCTGGATCTGAAATGCTGGAGGGGAGGACATGTAGAGATGAACTGGAAAAAGAGCCAGGGATGTAGACAAAGTAGAAGTTGTGAAACCCAAAACCTGAGGAAGAGGTTGGCAGAGGAGAGGGACTGTGGTGCCCACTGTATTTCCACACGTTACAACATCTGCATGTCAGAGTGCAACACCTGCACCTCCAAAGTGTTGTGGTCCTCCAGAAGAGCAAGGAGAGTTGGGCCCAGCCAGGGATTTTTCTTTTCAGAGGGATATGAGTGAAACAAATACTTCATACTGTGTAACTCCAAGGAGAGAGATGAATTTCATAAATTTAATCCATTTGAGACCCAGGCAATGCATAAAAGCAAAAGATTTGCTGTTAAACAGTTTGTTCAAGGATATAATTTTATCCATTTCCAGGAGAATCAAGTAAAAACAAAGGAAGGATTTCATCCACACAGAAATACGCACTTGTGTGGAGACTGGAGAGAGTATTCTGCCTTAAATTATCAGTTGAAAAAGCAGTTGAAAGGTATGGAATGCAATAGAGTTATCCATTTAACTTCTTTTTGGCATAATGAAAGTGTGATTTCCTATAGATAATGTCAGCTAGAAGGTAATTATCTGAGTTAAATATCATCTAATGAAAGTTCTTGGTAAGATAGGAATACTGATGGTGCTATGAAAAACTGGCTTCCTTTTCCCAATATGATTTCTTATGTTAATGCTTCAGTCCTGCAGAGTGCACACTTCCCACCCCCACCCATTCCATCCCCACATCTCATAGCTTCAAGGACACATGAATACTACATCTAGATCTTGAAGAGACTTAATGATAAAAATAAGCTGCATGCTGATAACCAATCTGCTTTTTATGCTGGTATCCAGTTTTTATATTATTAAAATACCCCTAAAACCCAACATAAACCAAACTGAAAATAGCAGTGGTGTTTCTGTGCAGCTGGAGGTGAAATTCAGCATTGCCCAAGCTTTTTCTCTCTGGGTGTTCAGCACCAGGTTGCTCTGTAGAAACTGTCACTTGTGGAACTGCGACAAAGAGAGGGAGACTGGGCTAAACTGTTTTTGTTCTTAAACCATTCCTGCTAGAGTAAAAAGAAATCAAACACTTATCATGATATTGACCTCCTTGTGAAGTGCTTCGGAATATGTATTGTTATTTAAATGCTGCGTTATTATTTTTATTTCATTTTAATTGCATTCTGTGATGTGAAAAACTTTTAAAACATCTGTTTCCTCTGAGTAACATCTCCCAGTTTGTTCTCTGTAGAACAGCACTTGATTTTTATAAAGGAAAGGTAAAGTATTTTCAGTCACTTCTGAGTCAGAAGATAATAAAATGTACTCACAGTAAACCAAAGTTTCTTTTTTCCTCATTGTTAAAGCTAGCTGTGATCATACGGATTGAAAGGAGACTGCAAAAACTTGTGAAAATTGACTTGGGAATAATTCCCATTATGATGAAACACCTTTGCTTGAGCTCGGCAAGGGGAAAACAAGGTTATAGGTGCTCAATCGCATCAGCTAAAATCTGAGTAGAATCCCTTCAACACACTTACTGTGCCCTACATGATAATCAGGGTTAGGTTTTCATTAATTAGGGGTTTGGGCAAGGACTGGGGTTTGTTCTTGGAACAATTTGTGCCAAAGACACAGTCAATGACTCATATTCATAATCTCCAAGGCCTGAAGCCCTATCTAAAATATTCAGGTTCATTTACAGTAGTAAAACTGCAAGTCACATTCCATCTTCCCCTTTTCAAACCTATCTGTAGTGATATAAAGGGATTATATCAGGATAGTTGATTCCAGTGCAGAAAGGGAACTGGACAAGCTATACTGGTATTATCATGCATATAATGGTATGACTCTACCTACACCAAAGGTTCAAATGGTCTGTGCATAATGTTTAAAAATAAATCACATTCTTAACTGAAGCAGCTGAACTGATAGGAAAGCAGTCTTGATAGGAAATCTATTTTAGGCTCAGCTTTCTTTCCCTGAACACCACCACTAGCAGCAGCAAAGGACCATAAGGGGGATCAAACATAGGACTATTGCAATACCATTGGTATTCCTGATGAATACACCACTGATTTTAAACTTAGAAAACACTTTGAAAATAAGAAGATACTTCCCTCTCTTCCTGACCATCCAAAGAGCAAAGACAGTATTTCTACTGCCTTTAAGAGCAGAAATAATTGTTCTCTTCCCCCCCCCCCCCGAGTTTCTGTGGATATGGTATTTAACTTACTGTCCCATTTCAGTCACCTCAAGACAAGTTTAATATTATGAAGAGTTGTGACCATTTCTCAGCACACAAGGTACCACTGTGAATTTTTGGAAATCACAGTGGCACAGATCCTTGAAACATCTAAAGAATGTGTACTTCATTTACTCTTTTGATAGGTTTTGACCAGCCAACATGACCTTCTGCAGACCACAGGTCAGAGAATTTTGTCCTTGTCAGGCACTTTTCTCATTCAGCAGTTTCTTCTTCATTAGAGAGCATTGTGAAACAATGCCATAGTTCCAGAAAAGCAGTATCCCAACAGGCAGGTCTGAGGCAAGCAAACGGCAGAGCCACCATCAGATCTATAGGTCTGTTTTCTTACATGCAGTCCAAGAGGCCATGTAATTTATAAAGGTACCACAATATCTTCCTCTTGTTTTTTGGTTTTTTTTTGGTTGGTTGGTTGGTGGGTTGGTTTTTTGTTTGTTTGTTTGTTTGTGTGTGTGTGTCTGTTTTGGTTTGGTTTTGTTCTGGGTTTTTTAGTTGTTTGGTTTGGGTTTGTTTTTTGTTTTGTTTTGTTTTACTTTTTTTTAATGAAATTCTGACTGCAGCTGATTCTATAAAAAACTGTTGTTTTCAAGGCTTTGTTTTGAATAAAAGGCAGTTCTAGTGTACTATTTTATATGTTTCTGTATTTACTTCCCTAATATTTTAATAAATTTTTTAGTCTCTTCAATATGGTGAAAAACTAACATGTGTGTGTGTTTATTATCAGAAATTGGTGCTGGAAGAAAGAGCTGCTCAAAGTTTAATGGAAAACTTGTCATTTGTCTTGGTATTTTAAACTCTATTTTTTCACAAGTGATGCTTTTCTGAGAATGTTTCTATGAAGATGTTTCTATGTTTTTCTATTAAGATATGATATTAATAATTGTTATGGCTAATGAAATCAAGGTAATGTGACTGATAGAACCAGACAGACAAACTCTGATCTTTTCTGTAATGACTCTATAGACTCTAATGAAATTTCTTTGGATTTGCAGTATGAGAACTGGGAGCAGCCTATTCCCTGGTTCTTGCTGCTCAAGCGTGTGCCTTCTCAATATGGGGTGGACAAATATTTAATTAACTCTTAGACTTGGCGTTTTGGTCATCATGTCATCCATGTGTCATACCCCCCTTTAATCTGTTTAATTTGCTTTTGTCATCTTTACTCTGATTTAATGACTGATTTTTTCCTCAAAGATTCTTCCCAGATGCTGTGAAATAAATACATGGAGGTGCTGCAGTTGAACACTTCCCTCTTTTTCAAACCTGAAGAACTAGATTAATGGGGGGTGAAAACCTCAAATTAAAAAATTGCTCTAGCCTTGCTTTTCCTAAACAGATTCAGCCACCTACATCTGCTAGTAATAGTTTTGGTTTTCCCATCGTACCTTCTTACTGTTTCTGCCTCTTCTTATCTTGTTTACATGTAGTCATTTCACACTGAGAGATAGGACTGAACAAGCATTGAACCAGTCTGTGCAAAATAATTCTTTCATAAAAAACCAAAATTTCATACAGAACTACTGGAGCAGGTGGGAGAAAGACAAATCTAAGCCTTAGATTATACTCTCTAAACACAAGGACAATTCTTACTGTCTATAATAGTCTTATTAAAAGCCTTGAGTTACCTCTGTAAACAAGACCATATGATCAGACCCTGATAAGTTAAAAAATGAGGGTACATTGTAGTTTATAATTTCAAATATACCACCGCATACTTACAAAATATACATTTTACAAATACCAAACTCAATGGATAAAATGTACAAGACAGATACTCAAATAATAGCTTTTCAACTGCTTGATCTAAAAAATGCCAGAGTAAAAGACATCTACAAAAAACACATTTTCACTTTACATTTTTAATGTATCCTGCTGGCTGCACGTTGCCCATTCTGCAATAGCACTTACATTGAAATCAACACAATGAAATGTGACGTGTCAGATCAATGAAATGAACAGCACTTCTCCTTGTGTAAATTGAAAAGGCATGCAGAAAGTTTACACGGCAAGAATTGACAAACCAGATAAATTATATTGTTTGGGGTATCTTTTTCTGTCATTGATAACAAAAGAGTTGATGACACATTAACAAGTAATATGTCTTTTTATTTCTTGGTCATTTTTATGTCATGCAATAATAATTTCCAGAAAAAAAAATAGAAAAGAGAAATAATTTCTTAGAACAGTAAAGAATTTTGGTTTGTTTGTTTGTTTTTTCCCTATTTTTTTCTTCATAGCCATTTTGCATATTATCCTTGTTTTCTGCACTATGTTTTTTTTCTCTGTCTAAAAAAAACACAGGAAAATATATTCTACACATAAATACTGGCTCTGTTTTCATCTGTCAAAATGAAATGGTAATTCCATTTAATCTATTAAGCACATTTGTTTGCAATTATAAGATATATATTGCATAATTTCTTGCCTTAAAACCACTTCAACAATCTGCTACCTTTCACTTTCAGAAATGGAAGTGCTATAGTTATTCTTACTCTTTGTTTACACAGGATTCCTCAAAATATCACCAGTGACATCACACTTTCAAAGCAAAGATAAGGATTTAATAGCCATTTTTAGATGGATATTGTTGTTATTTTGAAATCTGATATTAAATGAACTTCCTTGAAACACTAAAAGAACATCATGTAAATTAATCAAAGCATAGGAGCACATTGCTGCTTAAGGCTTTGAAAGCTCTTCTATATGTTCCGCATACTTGAGAAAAAACAAGTAATTAAATGGTTCTCCTTCAAAATAAGCTAGTCTTTAAAAAAAATAAAATCACAAAACCACAACCCACTCTCTCGCAGTGGAGTCTTTTATGCCTGTGGACAAATACAGAACTAAGCATTTTTACAAATACTCCTTCCTGGAGGAGGCACATTGGGATTTAATATTTGCCCTCAACAACGGGTTCACTTGGCTAAGCATCACTGAGCATCAATGTTTAAATCTTGCGCTCTCATTCAGAGCCACTGCATTTCCACAATATAAGAGCATGAGACCACATGCTGGTATTCTCCACAAAAGTCACTTGTTATTTAAATCAGAACTACAAACCTGCTCCCTCACCTCCCCCTCTCCAGCCCCTAGAGGGGCATATTCTCATTAACATTCTTAATGTTAATTGGAATTACATGTGCACATCAAGAGGAGAATACACCTCCAGATGCGGTATTTACAAGCTTCATATTAAGCCAGGCTGTGTTGAAATAAAACATAACATTGAACATAGAGTCCTATCTTGATGTTGAGCAGTAATAGACATTTTTACATACAAAACCAGGTTTTACACACAGAGAAAAATGAGTTCAGTATGCTACAACCACGGCCTCCATTACTGTAGGATCTGATCTTACCGTTTCTCACACGTGAAAAATCCTACTACCTACGAGGTGCATATAGGCTTATGATCCAGCACATTTTTCTGTAACTGAAATTAGTTGCAGATCTGAGCAATTTTAAAATGGTGACAAGAGAGCATGACTTAGACTCACTTGTTCAGAAAAGCTGCATGGTTCACTGCAAAAATTAATTTTTAAAAATTAGAGGTTAGTGTCCATAATATCTAAACTTATAAAAATAATGCAATTTTGTTCACAAAAATTGTCAGTTCTCAAAATATAGTCTTCTCAGAAATAAACCTGCAAAAGCATAAAAAGTAGGTAACACCAAACACACTTTCAAAAATTCTTCTAAAATTCACTGTAATATAACAGTTTGAATTATGTTTACGTTAAGTTCCTTACAATATCTGTTTGCAAAATGTAAATGCAGAGTAGATTAGAAAACAGTGCGATCTAAAATCTGGAAAGTCCAAATAGACTAGTTTAATCTTTGCAGAAAATTCATGCTGGAATAACCTTTTCCTTGCTGAGCCTTTCCACTTCCATGTAACGGGAATTTTCTATTGGTATTTTTAAGCAGCTCACCCAACAAATCATAAGCATCTCCAACAGAATTAGATAAAAGCTCAGTTGCAGAAGCAAGGGACAGATTTGACTCAAAAGGCATAAACTGAGGTTTCATTCCTTTGAAGAAACTCTTCTAAAATTGCAACAGAAACATACATTGAAATAATGTCAGATTCTACTAGAAATCCTAATAAATAAAACCATATGCTGAAGCATCTCAGCTAGAATTTGCCAAGGCTATAAAACACATACATACAAGTCAGAAAATATCAAGGAAAATGGGGTTGGAGCTGAGAAAATATTCATTTAGTAATGGTCTTTCTTCCTGTAGTGACATGCTAGGTTTAAGCCACTGACATATTGGAAGTGCTCATGTAAAATTTGATTTGCCTATTCTTTCTTGCTAGCAAAGATAGTCATCAAAAAAAGGATTGTTGAGGAGTAAGTAATGCAAACATCACATCTATCTCGCTAGTATTATAGAAATACAGAAGAGATGTACACAAGAATATTTTTAAAAAAGCAAAAAACAATCCCCTCTGCACACTAAAATAAAATACTGAATGCCAGGTTTCAGGTATGTTGTAGTCACAAATGCATAGAAATGAGATAGAGAAAAAAAAAAAAGAGAAGCCTTTCTAGGTCAACTATTCCATCCATCTGCTGGAGTAAGATCACTACCTACTGTATACATGCTTGAGCTTTTCTCTGATTTTAAGTGTCTTTTTTCCATCTGCTCAATTTGACCTTACCTATTTAATCCTGGATAGTTAAAATGGTCGGTGTATAGTGCAATAATTCAGGGCAACATTAAAAAATTTTAAAAAATCAACATACAAAAGTCCTCTTATCCTCAGTGCAGCTAATTTTGAAGATATGTTTACCTACAAAAGATCAAACTGGACAAACGATGCCTATAAGGCTGTGTTGTCTGTGTGCGAAGCGTCATCTTTTACTGTATCATATGGATTAGATTCTGAGCTAATCAGTCAGATGCAGAGCTGAATTGCTTTGGGTCCATCTCACAATGCAAATATTGGGGGTTGGGAATGTTCAGCTGAAGTCTTCTGCAGTTAATGAGTTGCCTTTTCCATTCTTATTAACTAAAATACTTTAACCACTTTGGTTTTTTAAACTTAAACAATTATATTAGATGTAATCATTATTTTATTAACATTTTTCTCCGAGGATTTTTCTTTCTGATTATGAGTACTTTGCAATTTCAGACAGTATGATGGATGCTACTCTTCTATGACAAGAATTTTAACAGCCCTTCTTCAGCACTCAATGCACACCCAATTATGCGTCTGAGCTAGTAACCTTGAATTTATGTTACCATGGCGACAAACTGGTCATGCATTATGGATTATCATTGAAATTCTACACCCCTACCTAGCATAATGAGAGTTGGGGACTTAATCAAATCAGCCATTCTGTGTGACACAAAGTGAAGAACTAGCTCTTATTGTTCAGCCTGGAGAAAGGAAGCAGGCCTGATGGAGTGGCAGCTGCAGTGCCGCAGCCTGATAGATTGCCCTTATATACATTTGTGAATGTATAGACAGATGGTTTTCAATGCCTGGAATTTCTGGCTTAGGAAGCAGCTGTTCGGGTAACCTCTGCCGTCTCACCTTGTTGTCATGGAGCATTGCACAGAGACTGAGAATGCGGACGGGTACATTGGCAATCTGACCGAATTTACACGGCGTGGCACCCCTCTTTCATTCCGGGGCAGCAGGGCTCGCAGGGAGGTAGGGTCGGGGGGAGCGGGCTGAAGCGAGGTGCTCGGATATCCTCCAACCACTCTCCTATCTGGCCTGCACAGAAAGAGATAGGCAAAATTGTTGTGGAAAATAATTCCTGGGGATTTAATCCACTTTACGCCTCTTCCACTGCCTTGAAATCATAGTGTGATGTGTTACTCGTGCACAGTTCAGGCACTGGTAAAGGCACCCGGACTTCAGGTTGCCATACTGTATTCTATCTGTGTCTGAGAGACAAGAGCTTTGCTAAGGTCGCAGAGGAAGAAGGTTCATGCCAGAAAAACAAATCAAGTAGATATAAAAAATCAACAACCACTATAGACTTCTTACCTGCCAGAATCCTTTTCTGTCTTATTACTCAAATTTCCTTTCCTATTCTGAGATAAACCTATAGGAACTGCTGGGAATTCATTAACTTTTTTTTTTTTTTAATGAAATAGTAGTAAAACTGCAGACATTTACAGAGGAATTGGGCCATAACACACATTTATAAAGCTTAAATCTATTCAGTGTAAGCACCTGAGTATTATGTTCCTCAGCAAAAGGAAGCTGATTGATATAGTATTAGCCATTTGTTCTTATTATTTTTTATTATTATAGTCATAACAGCATTATTTTTTTATATTCAGTTCTCCTTCTCTCAAAGCTTGAAAAGCTTTAAAGCTTCAAAACCTCTGATTCCTCATATACACATATCTCTTAAAAAATCCTGAGTTTTTCAAAATGTTGACTAGCCAATTATTCCATGTTACCTTTATATTTTGAAATCTTGATATTGTTACTGTAATATAGTTTATTTACTTATTCATATGTATAAGGTGACCATCACCATGGTTTCTGCACAGGGGGTGCTATGTGTCTGTCAGCCTTGCCATCAGAGATTCACCAGACCTGTGATTTCAAAGCATTCAACAGAATAAAACCTGGTATGACAATAATGTTTCAAAGAAATACTTTATTTCAGATCTAACTGCTTCATTAACAGTTTTTCTTTCTGCCAAATTGTCTGTGTTTGTGTTTTGGTGTATAAAGCATATAGCATGCGTATACTATGAGATTTAATTTACAATGCATGTGCAGGAAGTGAATATTTCAGCAAGCTTTTAAAACAAAACAACGTACAGGTTATCCAAGAGCCTCGAGGAATATCTATCTATCTATCATCTATCTATCTATCTATCTATCTATCTATCTATCTATCTATCTATCTATCTATCTATCTATCTATCTATCTTTTAATCTAGCTGTGTAAGTGAAAACAGTCCCTCATCTTCTGTGAAGTTTCTACTTCAGAAAGAGCCCCCCCTGTCTGTGTTGACCCATGAGATTGCAGTGGCTCCCTGGGAGCCTTGCAGTCTATACATAAACGATTTGTGAACTGAAACATCCCAGGAAAGCCTAGGCATGAGAGACTGCACCCACTCGGGAGCCTGATTCTGCAAACCCTCTTTCAGCCAGAGCCACCAAGGAAGTTGATTATGCCCTTCCTTGAGGGTTTATAATTTATTATTTATTACTGCCATATTAGTAAATTTGTCTCTAAAGCATCCCCCAATCCTGGCAATGGCAGATTTCAATCACTGTTGTTTACTAAAGTATATCAGAAGACTCAGAATTTCTTGAATTCAAATACTTTTTAAAAAAAAAATAAACCCAAAATTTCACAGAAATGATTAGTTCACACAAAACTATCTTTGACAACACAGTGAGTGCTTGACTGAGAGAAAGGAAGGAAATTCGGAGCTAGGGATTGATGTAATAAATAAATAGACAAATATCACTATAATCTTCCTAAATGAAAGAATGAACTTTTTTAATCTTTAATTTACAGTGCCTGGAATTCCTGTGTGTTTATAAATTTAAGCCAAACCCTTAAATCTGATTTAATATCAACTTTATTTTACTTAAATTAAATCTTCTATGACTGAGTAGATTTTATTGTGTGGGTATTTTGGAAAAGGATGTTACAGTTGGGTCTAGCAGAGTGAACCAATAAAAATACTAGTGCATGTTTTAAATTAAAACCCAAAGATAATAACTAAGAAATAAGAATGTACTAACATGGGCATGGGGAACCAAGTGCTTCCTTCTGTTTAAAAATACTACACAAAAAAGAAGATTTTTGGAATATTGTCATTACATGTTTTTTAAAAAATCAATTTTTAATAGGGTAGACTAACTTTAAGAGCAGTGTAACAGGATGGTAAGGAAAATGACATTAGGCTGAGATAAATACTTGAGCCCAGTACTTGATTTATGACTAAACTGTATACCTCAAGGAATAAAGAAGTGTGTGCAATATTGTTCCAAATATTATCAGCAAAGAAAGAACTAAATTTAGTACCTGTTTTTCCAACCTTTATTAGGTTAAGTAGAATTTTTTTAGGACATACTTCTGTTGATCTCAGTAAAATTATTATCAGGATTAATTTTTTCCTTAGCATAATTCATGCTCCCACAGAAGAATCTGAATATCAAAAAGTAAAGTTTATGAAATATAACATTGTCATTAGCAGGAGAAGCTGAAGAAAACACTTCTGAGCTGTTGTCATTTAGTTTTTACGCTGACTTGTGGCAGGCATTAACAACTCTGTAGACGGAAATTAGCTATAAGCATTTCCTTGGAAAATTTAACCTGATAAATTTAAAATACTGTCTCTTGACCTTTTTAATCAAATAATCATCTGTTCTTCCCTCACCCCCAATACTAAAGGATTAACCATTTCCTTCATAAAACAATTTTAAAATGACCATTTTGTGGATTGTTTTTCTCTTGCAACTTCCAAAAAGGAGATAGAACTGTAAATTTTGGTTTACTACTTTTATTTTTTTCCTCATGTTATTCATGCACTTTCTTGCAGGGATAAGAAAGCCCATATAAACATATATTGGGAAGGATTTTGCAACCATTTTACCTGCTGCTGTTGTACAGCCCACCTGCAGCTGCATGGCTGCAGCCTGGAATCTCACTGGGGTCTGAGTGTAGTGGCTGCAGTTTGCAACTGTGCTGTCTGATCTCCTTGGCTTTGGGTCTTCACTCAGCATAAGGAGGCAGAAGAAAGGACACACATGTCATCCATCATGTCCCCACTTCAATGCAGTAACAACCAAACTATTAGCATTTTAGGGGCTCAAAATATAACATAAAATTCTTAAACTTTGCAGGTTTTTTTGAAGAAGTGTAGGGGAAAAAGATGCATTTTATTAATTTTGGAACAAGATGAGAGATGGGTAGGGTAATGCAGGATACAAGTAGTCTTGGATTTTCAGGGTTGGAGCAAATGCTGTTTCCATTTCTGAGGGGCTGTGACAGTTCGTGTACCAGTAATTGCAGGTTTACTTAAAGTCACTACCACTGTCTGAGCCCTCCCGTTTTGCTTTAATTCACCCACCTAGTCACAAGCAGTGGAGCCAGATGATATGTTTCCCTTCATTGTGAAATGCATTTAATCACAAGAACTGAATGCCTGTGTAGTGAGAACACTTTTATAATCCACTGTACTGGTTTTCTCACTTGCAGGATCTGACAGGTGTGCTCATGAAATCTTTTTGCTGTCCAACTGAGATGTTTCATTTCTAACAGAGTTCAGCTGATGAGAAACATCAGAGTTTATGATTACTCTGACAGCAGGACTACCACAAAAATATAATTAAAATTGTTTTCTTTCATGCATGCATGTGTGTAAGATGTTTAGGGTGGTCACCTGCAAGGCCCACTCTCACCATGTTTTTTGAAGGGTAATTTAAAAGCTAAGTATTTACTGGTATCATTCAAACTACAGCAAAGAGTTTCTCCTATTACATTTTACTTGGATATTTGCTCAAAGCTACATATGCTCAGGTTTCTGAAGGCGCCAGGAAGTGTAACTGCCCCCTTACCCTGCCCATGGGCCAGGACCCTGTTTCAGCAAACCTCAGGGCTGTCAGTCCCTGCCACAGTAACATCTGCTCCTTGGCCCTGCTGCTCCCTCAGCTCAGCACTAACAAAAAATAACCCTTTTTTTTTTTTTCCGCTTAAAAGAATCCTCTAATATCTGTATGAAGTTCTATGCTGCATATTTACTGACTGTCAGTTTATATGGTGGTTTGGCATATTGAGACACAAGAAATTGTGCATAGACATCATTTACCAATTTTGGAATCCCGTGCACAGATGTGTACACACATCTCACCAATGTGTATGAATGCTCTTTTGGACACTTCCTCCGCAAATACTCAAACTTCTTTCTTTTATGTAAATAGTTGGGAGTTTTGTTGTTCTTTTAAGACATTCATGTGTTTAAGGCGCAGATACATCTATGTAGTTACATACACAGTAAGGTTCTCCAATAAAAGCAAGCAGACAGGGAAAAAAAAACATGAAGAGGGAGAAGCTATTCAACAGTATACTCCTGCCTGAGCTCTGGGCTTGTATCATGGGTGAATGTCTCTGCCTCCATGAGGGGTTCTGCCTAGTGCCACTGGCTCAGCTCCAGCTACTGCCACACTCACTCAGCTTCTAATCCAGCAGGTCAAAATTTGATTTTCAGAGAAAAGATGTCAGGTAAAAGCTAATGTGTTTGCAGCTTAGCAGGCAACCTCCAAAGCCAAGAGGCTACTCTTTGCAAAAAGCAAAAAGCCAAAAGTGATTCTGGGAATCTATTTGTGGCACAGTTTTTTGATACTAAATTCATGAGGCAATTCAGATACTAGAATGCTCGCTGAACAGGTAGTATATCCAGACAAAGCTGCTGTAGATTTAATGGTGCTAACTAGGGTAGCTGAAAGTCTACAGTAATGTTGCAGAAAAGACATGGCCTGGAATGGTCACTTAATCTGGAAATAGCTTTAAAAACTGGAAGACCTGTCCCTGAGGACAGTCTTTGCCAGATTAACCTCCTGGGCTCTGCAGCATTCTCTGAGGTGGTGTTATTCTTTTACTTCAAAACTTGTAAAAGGAGGGCAGGCAGACTGCCTGGGGACAGTCTGAGGCAAATGCTTCACAATGAAAGATACAGAGAAGGCAGGACAGCTGTGTAAGCAACTTTTTACTTTAAATCCCTCATTTAACATTAGGAAAATTAGACAGGCAACTATTATATTTTTTCATTTAGCAACTCACCTTATGTTGCACAGTATTTGATAGGAAACACGTATTTCACTTATTGCCAAGACTTTTATTCTTAAGTAAATTTTCTTCCAATGAAAAAAGGAGAAACTTCTAACTAGGCACAGACATAGAGTCTATCCACTTTTACCAGCAGTACGCACCACTGTGTGTTTCTCTGCCATACAAGCCACTGAGATGAATACACTGACATGGCTAAGACTCAGTGTGTACAAAAGAGACCCCTTGGCACATTAATAACAAAACTGAGTGGCATTAAACATGTCACTTCTACCAGTGCTTGGTGTGTGACACCTGCACACATTTCCTTTCGCACTACGTTATTAGTCTTTCTTCCCAAAGAGATGCTAAGTCAAAGGGTAAGATGCTTTCATACCTCTGGAAAGTGTAAAGCAAGTATTAAGAAAATTAAAATAACCTAGACTGTACAATAAGTATTGCATGGTAGACTACATTTTAAACATCAGATTTATACAAAAGCCTTGTTGTTTTATGTGAATAGGCAACTAAATACGGTGATGCAATGAATGAACAAATGTAGATACTGGACTTCTTTTATGCACTCTCACTCCTACCTCACCATATATGTAATGTGATACAATAAAAGCTTTCATTTTGTATACAATGACAGAGCTTAAATAAGCAGGCCAGTTTCTTCTTATAGACAACTGCCACAAAGATAAAGTTTGAAAACAGGTACACAGAGCTTTTCTTGAGGAGATAAAACAGAGGTTTGGGGGAAGATATGCAAGTGCTGATTTTTCATTTTCTGAATAAAATAAATGAAAATTTCTTTCAGATATAAACATACCAAGTGTCTTTTCCTTCCATAGATATGGATTTCATGTAGGAACAGGCAAAAAGAAATAACCAATTTGCCTAATTACAGAATTAATAGCAGAAATGAGCCTTTGTAGCAAAGAGGAAATCCTGGAGTTACAGTGCACACAAACTAGCTGAGCTTTTACTGAGGCAGCAGTCACCCTGAAGAGTTGGGCAATGGGCAATTCTCTATTTTTAGATGGTGGGAGAATAAGACAGTAAGGAATCAATCGTTCCTGTGTTCCAGCTGCTTATACTACAAAACAAAGCTCTAGATAATGTAGGAAAGGGCTCCTGAGTGCCAAAAGAGGGCATAGACAAAACCTCTTTTCCAATATGCTGGGAGCACTATGAAGTATGTGGGATGCTTAGTGAAAATGAAACACAAGATCTAACCACTCACAAGAGAGAAAGGAGACAGCAGACTTCACTCATGACATACAAGTTGGCGCAAGGGCTGACGCAGCAAAAATGATGGGATTGCCTATATAGTACTCACGGCAGTAAAAACAGCAACATAAGAAACCTGGATTCAGATTTTAGTCTCCTCTGTATGAAACATTGTGCAGAAAGCCTTCAGAGTAGCCCTGAATATTGTTAGAAATGTTTGAACAGGTTGGAATCTCCATCAATATCCTGTTTAAAGCCTTTCAGCATGCTGGTTTTGAAGACATAGTAATCCAGGGGAATATACAGTCCCCTCAACAGGGCTGTGAAATGTAACTTGGTGTTGTATAAACCTACAGAGCAAGCTCAGCACTGCTGAAAATGTCTCAGACTTACTGTTGGACCACAGTGCTTGAGTACTGTGAGCATGTGGGCTATGAGATGCAAGCAGGTAGTAAGTAGCATGTGCACAGCCTTCACCTTGAAAAGTCCCAGAAATTTTAGGACTTTTCAACCAGAATAAAACTACTACATGTGAGAAATCCTGGATATAATACCTCAAGGTTTACCTAGCATTCATCTCTGGGGGAGAAAACAGGCACTTGTCCAGGAAAAAAAAAAGAATAGAAAGCACTCAAGCAATAACCTTACTTCTCTAGCCAGCAGGTCAGTCAAGATTTATGGAGTTTTCCTTAAGTGAAGAAGCATCAAGTGTTCTCACTTTTTATGTTTTTATATTATAAATGTGATTAAAAAAATCCATAAAGGGAAAGAGTGGTGTTTAAGAAATATCATGCTAACCTTTCTTGCGTATGAGTTGCCTATGCCCTGGCTGACCAGTGATGCCTCTGCCTGGGTGATGGGTATGTGACTGTCATTAACAGCAGTAGTTGGAGCGCAGGGATGCTGGAGCACAGTGTCTGTAAACCTGGCCTAGAGGGGTGCCCACAGGGATCTCTCTGTCTTAAGAGATAGGGGTCTCGCTATCTTAAGTCACTTTTTGTTAAAGTTAAGTTCCTTAACTTCTAGATGGAGTACTATTTATATTTCACAACAACTGTGTACCCTACATAAATGAAACTCTCCATTTCACACCCTGTTATCCCCTGGGAGAGGGGAGGAACCACAGGCCTTAGTGGAAGGAGCTTGTGGCAGGTCCAGGTCAGAACTCTATAAAAAGATAAGCAGACAATATCTAGAGGAGCTGTCTTTGCTCTCTCCAGGAAAGAGGCACATGTTTACATATCGAATTCTCTTCCTGAGTTCATTTTTTGAGAATAAGCATCAGAACCATGCGATTTCTTGTTTCCTTCCAAATCTGAAACATAGCACATAAAAAAACCAGAAGTCTGAAAACAGTGCACTTTGTTTGCACACTTCAGTTAATTGATACTTATCATACCCTGTGAGGAAAAATCTCATTTTACAGCCTGTTTCCACGGTGTTTAACTTTGATATAAATATGTGCTGTCCTCATGTTAGTTTTTTTTTTCCTTAACCAGAAGTAGTTGGCTGGAACATAATTTAAATTGATTTTTTTAAAGACATGATATAACATTATGTGCCATTATATAGTAAAAGGATTGGTTTGTGTCTCCTGCCTTATGTTCTTTAGACCAAGACCATCTTACTGCCTCAGTGAGTCTATCTCACTGTGTGACCTGCTTAGCTGTAATCATACCTTGGAGTCTTTGATTACAGTAAAGCTGATGCCATGGTGAAATTCCCTTTAATATTTATATCGTGCGATCTGCTAAAATGATGCAATGTCCTTCTCCAGAAGTGCATTAGCTCAGTGTGTCTGTGAATCAGCATCATTAGATCTGCATGAGTTCATCCTTAAAAAGGATTAAAAAATATTCCCCCTTTTGGGAATGGGGAGGCACAAACACTGCTAATAGCAATTCTCAATTAATTTAGGGTTTATGACATTACTGACCTTGTTCTGTTTTCCTTTCACTTAGAGTATTTAACACTTGAGAGTAAAACTGGTCCATGAGGATGGACAGAGATTTTTGGTGTCCACTGCTGTTTTTCTGTAAGAAATATTTCAAAATTCTCTGTGCAGAGGACAGTCTACAGTGTGTGCATATATATATATATATATGTATATATATATATATATATATATATACACCTCCCCCCAGTCCTTTCTTATCAAAACTGCTTAAATTGATTTACTTATGTCTGATGTCTGAATGTGCATGATGTGACTTCTGTGGATAGTAGTTTACTGAAAGGACAGCAAAAGAATAATAACATCTACTATGTTATGGGAATGTGACTAATAATACTAGTATGCTGGACTTTGTATTGAAACAAGATTTTGTTGTTGTGTTTAACAAAAATTGTTTGACTCATAATTTTTTTCGCAGTTAGAGGAAATGAGTATAATTCAATTTCAAGTACAAATTACATTTTTTCTTACTTGTCTGGGTAGAATTTTAAGGCCATATTGTTTAATATGGCTTTTTCTGGAAAGAAAGAGTTGTTACTTTTCTGTATTATTGGTCTCCTTTGAAAATACCACAACTTTACTGCTCTTTGAGAGTGTTCCAGCATCCCAAAACATGAAAACAAAAAAAGTTACTCGTTCTTCTGGGGTGAATATCATGTCATATCTAGAAAGGCTATCTTTGTGAATGATGGATTGAAACAAATTTTATGCCCATATTTGAATTCATTGTTACTGGTCACTGTGGATGAGCTCAGGAAAGGAAGTGTATATTATTCTTCCTGTGAGCTCTAAAAGCTCATGCCAATGTGAATCTGATAAATAACTCTACACTATTCTCTCACATTGATCAAGATAACAAGAAACAATTTTCCCCTTGAAGCACTTTGGTGCTATTTTGTTTCCTCTAATAAACATTTTTCCTCATGTTCTTTCACTTCTATTACAAGTTAAAGTTTTGGCTTTCAAAGTAGTAGAGTTTCAGAATTTCTCAAAAAAAGAGAACTTTTCAAAAGCCTTGTTATTATTGCCAATTTTTCAAGAAATCAAAAAAAATTAATATAGCAATATTTTGTCAAAATTGATATGACAGTGTTATCCCATTAATACACTTGTGTCAGTCAGAACATGAAGAACTAAACATGGTCATCAATATCACTCAGTGCCAAATCTGGATTTCACATAAACACTGAAATTATTGTATGTTTAATCTATTCTGAAACAATTTAAGATATTAAAAAATAAAAAGTCAAAGAATAAAGACTTTATAATGTCTAGACATATATTTTGATTCAAGTGTAGTTTTACTCAAAATCAAGTTGCACCCGATTGAATTGGGTACCTCAACATTTGCTGTTTGACATTATCACGTGTAATCTCATTCACATTACTGTGAGACTGATAATGTCACTCGCCTGAGCTTACTGATGCTGCAGTGAAAATCCAATAAAACTACTTGTGGAAGCTGTTCAGGGAGAGAAAACTGCACTGGCAGTCTATACAAAGCATCATAGATACTGAATATGTATATACATGTATACAGTGGTAGGTTTATTGAGTTTTGCATCAGTTCTGCTACCATCCATGTTTGTTTTTTTCTTGCTAAAGAATAAAATTTAAATAAAATATATAACCATGCCAGTGAGAAAGTTTATTGTACAAGACATGAATTTCTTATAAGTGGGGTTACATGTGTGTGGAAAATGCAGAAAATACATGAAAACAATACTTGCATCCACTACACTCCCTCCCTCCTCCCAAAATATAACCAAGCTCTTAATGCTGTATGAATACAACCTTCAAAGATCATAAATACTTTATTTCACCTCTATTTATGTCTGTAAGTCACTTCTCTGTCACATTCTGATGTGAACTCCTTGGGGTAGAAATTATCTTTTTGCTCTATATTTGAATAGAGTTGTGTTCTGTGGTAAGATCTCTGTGCACTGATACATAGAAATAGTATCATTATAAGGCCTTTTGAAGCTAACAAAATAAAAAATGGCATTATGAATTCTCTAGACTTCTTGACAATGAATGATTATTGATACAGGCTCAGATAGCAATACACCAGCTCTATAGCATTTTATCTTGGAATTACCACAGGAAGAACAGCTTTCAAGAACCATGTCTTTACAAGAAAGGAGAATCTGATGCCAAGAGACCTTTCAAAAAGTCTGAGGGACAGATACTGAAACCTTCAGTCCTGTCACACACTACTGGATTCTACATCTGATCTCATTTCTTCTGTTGGAAACAAGATCTAATTGCTGGCAGCCTTACTTGTCTAGTGAACTCTTCTAAGAAGAAGAGCAGAGCTGGGTCCTGATCCACATGGACTGTCAGTAATGTCGTGTACATCCATTCCTCACCAAGACAGCGGAAAACACTACTACCTGCTTGTCTTACTGATCATACAGAAAACCCAGAGAACTGTTCTAAGGAAAGAGCCTTTAAAGGTTCTAGGGAAAGGAGTGATTTGCTTTAAAACATAACAGTACTAAAAGCTGTTAAAAGACGCTGTTCTTTTATATACTTCCGCCTTGTATTAATGCAATTATCAGCTCATCAACTGAATAAATTGAAAGAAAGTTCTATGCAAGTTTTCAATGAGTAACACAAGGTTTTTTACTCTTCCTTCAAGAAGTTGTATTATTAATTTCAGGGCCTTACTAAATCAGGTATTTAAACTTTGTCATGCTATATAAACATGATATGAGAGAAAGTAATTGCTTATTATAATATAGTCTAGCTAAAATTAGACTCTGATCCTTCAGCATCTATTTAGCATAGGCCATTAATTTTTAAGAACTGTTTTCAGCTTGATGTTGAATGGTAATAAGAACAAAATGTCATTTCCAGAACAAGTATTACAAATGTAAGGCCATATACTTAATAGTTATAGTTTTGCATTTTCTCAGTGTAAATATTATATAGAATCCTCAAGAGTCCCGAAAACAAATGTTATATTGCAGCTTTAAATTAGAAAAAAATCTAAAGCACAATGACTCTACTTACCTAAGTAAATCAGAGACGCACAAGAGATAAATGCTGTTTGAAAAAATTCCTTGGAGAAGGAAAAATGATAATTAATTGAAGAAAAATTTCCTCTAGGAATTTGACAAGTTTTGATTATCTTATTATTTAGAAAGACTGTTTAAAGGTGATGGCACTGTGCAATAGAGACCAGTTGGAATATCTATCTGGAAAGTGAGAAAGAACCATAAGAACAAGTGAAACTTGAAAGAGGATAATTCACCACATATTCTCTGCAGAGTTATTGTCTTTAAAGGGAATTGTCTCTAACTCCAGAATCCTTGGCTTTTTCCCTTCTTTTATCAGTTACCATTAGGATTAGTTGTAGATATAAAGTTGGTAATTGCCTGCTTGTGGAAAATGCCACAGTTCCTCTCTGTGAAACACAAACAAAACCCCTGTGTTGGAGGTGTGTTTGGGAACCGTCAGAAGGAGTATTAGCCCAGGAAGGATATCTGGGTTAATTTTATTTTGCACAACTGAACTGACTGGATGAAAAAACATCAAATGGCAACATCTCCAAAGCAGTGCTGTCAAATTGGAATTAGTTGACAGGCAGCCAGAAAATAGACTCATGATAATGGTGGATAAGAGATATAACATGTTAGGAAATTCTTCATGTACAACACCAGAAAGGACTCAAAACACCCGAGGACAGAGGGAGCTGCAAAGGTCCAAGGAAATTCTTTTAATTTTTAGAGGAGTCTCTTAAAATATCGTTCGACTAGTATCACTCTCTTGCTCTCACTCCCTCCAAGACAGTGAAGGGCCCTTCCAAGCTTACATTTGTGCTTATATTTTTACTGGTTCTAGAGTCTACAGTAGGAGAAGACTGAGGTATGTGCTTGTGCCCTAGGCTGTTCTGAGACCATTGCAGCAGAAATCCATGTTTGTGTGACAACGTGCAGCCATGCTGCATTCTAGTGGATTACTATATTGCTACAGCTGGAGAACCAGGTCGGTGGGACATGCTGAAGAGGGGATCTTTCCTGGTAGATAGGCATGAATGCTCTGCTGCAGACCATGGTCTTTAGCCCTTGAGAACAGAAGGGCTTCTGATCTGCCTGACACCCTCCTAGGTGTGAGTTAATCTGAAAATTACGGAAGGTTTCATAATCGGAAGTGTGTAATGCTGTACCATTAACAAACAGACACATAGGCATTGCATATTTAACTCAGAAAAACATAGCTATTCTTCATTGTTACACTTCTTTCGGAAAACACTGGACATTTTTCAGGTGTCCTGTTGCCTGAAACAAACTTCTCTGAAACCAAACTGAAAGAAAAGCAGAAAGAAATCTGTACTGATTCTAGTCTCAGTATTGAAGAAACTATCTAAATAGCCTTAGTTTCTGTGTTCAATCAGAAAGAAGAAATTGTTTTTCTGCAGTTTGTTTCCTTCTCAATATCTAATCCATCAATAAAAAGGGTTGAAAACAGTCAAAAGGATCACTTTGTCAGGCTCCTCAAGGGATATCGGGTGTTCAAGTACTTCAACCTCCATGTTGGGAGCTGTGATAGAAGAAAGAGTTGCTCCACGGCGCTTTTGTGTCTTGGCTGTCTTCTCTTTCCCTCTGCTCTGCTCCATCCTCCTATGTGTTCGCTGCTATCATCAGCTTAAGCAGTGGAGAGCTTGGCGTGCTTCAGGAAAAGGGCTGAGCTCCCCCACCAACTCCACTTTCCGCGGTCACAAGTTCATGAGCATTGCTAGAGTTTCAGACTTAAAACCAAATGTCTGTGGGACTTAAAAACAATTTCCCTGTCTGACTCTGCCGGCTGCTCCCACTCGTTGATTTATTATTGTGATGCTTGGAGCTGCAGCATAAATCTGGTTATGTAATAGAAACTTGATAATAGAGAAAGTCAATACAGGAGGGCAATAGGGATGAAATTACACACTGGCACTACTTTTTTATTAACCCTTTCTTAGTTCACCTTAGCTGCTTCTCACAGGCAAGTTGTCTGAATCTAGGAAAAGGATTTTCTCAGTACTTACGGTAACACCAGACTGACAACTCTTCCCTCTGTCTTGTTGAACCCAAACAGAATAATTTCTAGAAACATCACCCTTTGGCAACAAAAAAACTTTTTATATTTTTGCTTCAGTTAATTATATAATGAAAAATGAACAGTTCTTTCACATCAGGCAGAATATCTATATAAACAAGTTATTTAAACTAATTGAGATATTTCATATCATCAGAGGGTTTCCAACTTGGGCAAGTTTTCTGAGGAAAGCTTACTTACCAGATTGTTTCCTTGTTTGATTTTTGTGGCACTTAATTTCTTAGCCACAATTTCACAGCTGAGCTGCAGGATCTGTGAAAGCAGGAGATTTGGCAAGTCCACAGAAGAACTTCTGAAAGCTACAGTCAACCTAATTCCTCATTTTAATCAATAAAGAAATCTTAAGGTTGCAGTTCTTCAAACCATTCATACATGAAACTTCCCCTTTATGTTCTCATAATCTGATTCCTGCTGTTATTAGAAACCCTGTTGTTATTAGAAACTGATTTATCACAGATCTCTTTATTCATGGTTTCATTATTTGAAGTCCTGATGGTGATACAATTTCAGTTTTTCTTTTTCTTTCACTGAAGCTAGGGGATTTGCATATTTGATATCAGGGATTTAGGGAGAAGCATGGAGAAGAATATGAATAAAATCATTATCTGTTCTTCAAGGTGAGCTTTGCTTCTCATGAATATAAGTAAAAAGCATTTGATTTTATATGCATATGCTCTTTATAAAACTCTGGTAATAACATGATCCTTCTGTTACTCAGCATAAGATGACCTGAATCATCAATAACTGAAATATATGTGAAAAACATTAACAGAGTTGATATAAAACAATATTTCATTAGTGTCCCAAGAGCAGTATTAGGAAATATGAAGCTAATAGTGTTAGGAAAACTTGTCTGGAAATGATTACTTGAAGACTGGAAGAAGACTAAAAATCCCACTTTGTCCAGGTGCTCCTGAAGTTGCTTAGCAACTGCCTCCTTAATCATGTTCTCCAAAAGAGGAGGTTTGACAGAGTATAGTAATTAGATGGTTTCTTGAGGAAGGTCAAGACCTCAGCATACTGTAGCCAGGATGTCATTTTGCCCTTCAAATAGAGGTGTTAATGAAATGCCCATCCACTGGGAAAATGCTTCCTTGCTGACTATCATGAACCCTGTGGTTTTCTCACTGGAGCTCTTCATCTGCTCCTGGGACAAGCCACTGTCAAAATCACCCTTGGGTGTGCTCATGACCTCTTGTTCTGACGTCCTTGACTGATAGCTGACAGCTTCAGATATGAGTGATTTTGCCCATCAAAAGTATGAAGAAAAATTCACAAATTTCCTGTATCAGAGACTGATAGGGAACTCAACTCTCCTTATTAACTTTGCCAAGCAGCTCTTAACTGTGTGCATCACAAATGTTAATAAGTATTTAGACAAAAGTTTGGAGTAAAAGAGTTGTAGTGAAGTAGATCAGGAAAGGTGATGCTTTAGGGGAGTTGGGGTGGCTAACACTTCAGAAGTTTCCCATCATCACAAGAAATTCAAAACTGTAATTTTACTCATGAAAATATAAATATGTTTGTTTCCATGGACATGAAAAAATTTACTGAAGTCCTCTTCGATAGCTGGAGAAGACCGAAGGAAAGGGGACACTGAGTTCCTTCATCTTATCTGTCTCTGTTGACACTGAATCATCATTTTCATTCAGCAACAGTTCAACATTTTATTTGTTCAGTCTCTTACTACTAAGGTACAAACTCTTCTTCTTGTGTACCCATCAAGTCTCAAGTCCAGTTGAGTTTTGGCTTTCCTGACACCTCTCTAAACATGCAGGCAACATTTCTTAATTCCTGCTATGCACTATGTCCTTCTTTCTGACTCTTGCCTTTTTGCACTGCATCTCACTAGATATGGACATACCTTCTTATTAGATCCAGGAAGGGACACCAGGTTGGTCTGAGTAGGCTAATTTTAGCAAAGTATCATGTGTCTGCCCATTAATGAGACTTCTAAAAATGTTGTTTGTTGTTTGTTCATTTTAAAAAAATCAATGGTCTTATGAGTGATTAATTGATTCCTATCAGTTTTGCAAAATACATTGGCCTTAGCAATAAGTTTTTATGGTATTTCCTTATCATGACCTGTTTGTTCTTGCCCTTGTGCATATGTACCTGCTCTGACTGTTGTTCTGTATTCCTTTATCTCTTTTTATATCTTGTTAAAAAACCTGATTTACTTGGTAATATAAAACTTTTTTCTTTTTTTCCACTTCTATTTAAGACAGAATAGAAGTTTTAAAAAAAGTTATTTATTAAAAATTAACATTTTTTTTGAGTAGCTTGTAATATATTAGAGAGTTTTCTTCCTTGATTTTAAATGTACTGTACTCAGCTCTCTTTACCTGTATGGTGGAAGGCATTTCAGAATATTGCAGGATGTTGCTGATTCACCTCCAGACTCTAATAAAAGCACTTTCCAGTTTATTTGAGGCCTTAAACTTTCCTGTCTTTCTCATACTACAAATATAGTTGTTCATCATCCCTCTCTCTCAGTTTTCAATTTTTCATTTCATGCAGATAAAATACATATTTGTAAAATGTTTTTGTGATCTAGATGAGAAATGTATTTTGTGTTATATTAGAAACTATAATATTTGTAACAGTGTGCAAAGTAAGGCCCTTATCTGACAAAACCATGGTTTTCAAAGTTGGATTTGCTTGCGCTTTTTAAACTAAACAGGTGTTTATGCTTGTTAACACAGAAAATAATAAAAATAACCAATAGATTTAAAACCACTGTTGTTCATTGTAAAATACCCCTTATGTTTAAATGCTTCCTCATTTTTTCAATTAAATGACTGATTTGATCCCAAACGTGTGTAAAATTGAAAGTTCCAAAATAGACCTGCAAGATGCTCTTCATTATCATTATTTTTAGTATTGTAACTTATTCCTGACTCTAAAACCCTTTGGAGAAGATAAGCATTCTCCTCTGTTTAAGGTGAAACATGCTGTGGCAAAGCCAGAGTCTACAACTGGAATTCTGAGGATCCTGTCTTGCAAAGCAATCAAAAACCTTGATTGTTATTTTGGAAGGGTGCCTCCATAACCTCAGTCAGAACCACAATCCTCAAAACTTATGAAGGCAAATAATGTTTATTGAGTTGAAAAAAACAACCAAACAAAAAAAAGATGAATGTTTCAATGCTTTCTGTGATTTAGGATATAATTGTTTACATTGAATTAAAAAGCCCTCTGTATGCATTGGTGTATCATGACACAGTACTAACTTATTTAATGTGTACAATTAAAGGTAATCAAAATTCCAGTTCAATTAATCAACAGAGGGAATAATATGTACTCTAATCAGAGTTCCTTACAGAAAATGTTTGTTGTTGTTTATGCTGTTATTCTGGATATTTTAAATGGAAATTGATTTTGTAGTTTTGTAGAGTAAGAGATTTTGTTGTTAAAGTAAAAATTGTTCTATATCTCTTTTCCTTTTTTCTTTTTGTTTTATTTCCTGCTACCTGGAAATGCTATATTATTTATTTGGAATTTTGAAAAAAAATTATTTCACTTTTGTCCGGGAAAGTACTAAACTTATGAGAGAAGCTTATCAATTTGAAGCTGAGGGAGGCACTGAGTACTAGAGCAAGCAACACTGGGAATATTTTATCCACTAGATAGTGATTAAGAAAATATTCAAAGATATCAGGTAAACAGCGCTCTCAATTAATTTCTTTCCTTTCAAGCACTGAAAATCTTTTAAGTGCATTGCAAGGATTGCAGTTGTAGGTTATGGGTATAAGAATTTATGGCTAGATTAGAGAAAATAAATAGGGGAAAGGCATTGGACATTCGTCATCTACTCAACTTCAGCAGAAAAAATACAGATAGATATTTTCCTATGCACTTTTCCTCCTCTCAATATCCTCCTTAAAATGGCCAGTTTTTCCTGGGACTTAATGGGGTTTACAGTGCCTGCTGGAGACAGAAGAGTTTCCTACGAATGATCACAGTCTTTTGCAAATCTCAGGTAGTTTGCTGGCTTGTCAGGCAGTCTCCTGTCTGTTCTTCAGGGAAGGTGGCTAGCTGGATCTGACATTTTTTCTTTTAAGGTTTTTGCATCAAATCATGTACCATTGCATCAGTAACACATCCACTGCCATGAGTACTTACATGGATAAGGATCATTCATTCATTCCTACCAGTCAGGGCACAGCATTCAGGAATGGCAGGCACCTGAGTCAAGGTGGGTTTTCCATTTTAAACTTCAACATTGCCAGGGTTTTTAAAGTGCATGAGCTCACCCACTACAGCTCTCACCCTACAGAGCTTTTTGGGCTCTCTCCGTGGCTGAGGGAGGAAGATGAGGTACAGGCCTTCGGGTTCATTTCTGGAGGTGTCTTTTTCTCTACATTGACTGAATGCCTGAGGACCTAAAAGAGGTGCCCTGATCTACCTTGTTGACATTCCTCATGCATTGCAGCATTTAACTTAAGAGCCTACTACTAAAAATACAGGCTTGAATCTCCTGGTCTTAGACATTGTATCATGGACTTCGATTATTCTTCAAGAATTTAGTAACTAGTACTTAGTAGACTACAAGCATCTTGGTTTTCTTCATTCTGATCTCCATTACGATTATTAGTAGGCAAAGTTATCCTCTTCAGGAGTTAATTTTTCATTATAATAATCTAATCAAGACATACACAAAACTCTGCAGGGTACAAATGTAAAATCTGCCTTTTATTATCCTTGTTTTTCAAAGAATGAGATGCTGTACATGTATTCAGTCTTGTTAGTAATTGTACGGGATTTTGTTGGGTAGCATGTTTACCAGTAATAATTAATAATAGATCACAATTTTGATCTATTCAAAGTTAGAATTAATTCTCAGGAAATAATGAGAATATTGTAATTACACACTTACATTGTTATACATTTTGTAATGAGTATCTATGAAATTCAGAGATCTTAGAATATCGGTTCCATTATTATTTTGCTTCATTTATGGAAAAGTAGTGTATTCTAATTATCTCATAATTATCTCTCTCACACAGAAAATCATATATTGGAACATATATTACTTATATTTTATTAAAATTTAACCAAAACTATCCCTTTCATATAAGTTTGAGAGTTACTTTTTTGATACAAGTTACTTTATGGTATCCTAGAGTAAAAATTATTAGTTCTTTATTAAATGGTTGATTAGTGAGACCATATTCTCTTTATTATAAAAAAAGAATATGCATATGATCAAACAGTACTGAGTAACTAACTGACAGTCAAATGCATAATGTTGCCTGCCCTCTTGTGACTTTTTATGCATCCATAGGCTTTTTCAAAGGAACATTTAACAGCATGATTAACTTTTTATGTGCCTGAAAACCAGTGAAGTTAATGAAATCAAATATGGATGGAAATCCACTGTATTCAAGCACACAAAACTTAATGCAATGGCTAATGTAGTTATTAATGACTTACTGGAAGAAGTACAATGAACCTAAAGTACAAAAGCAGCTAAATGAAATAGGTAAAGTTGAAGAAAGTTAAAAAAGAGAAAGAACAGAAGATAGGCCAAAGACATAACGAAAAAGCAACCAAGAGCAATACAAATTGTGCTCACCTCTTTAAAATTCTTCAGCTCTTAATAGAAGAACTATATGCTCCATACCATCTTCCAGCTGTGAACAGAAAGAAAACCACACAAATTGGTGATATAAAGTACAATCTAATTAGTGTACTAAAGCTTAATATGTTTGAGAATTTTTTGTAAATATAAAAACAATTATAACAGAACAAATCAATTCCCGTGACAATATAATGAAGAGGCTTATGCTTCTGTAATGAAATGTTTCATTATTCTGCATCATGACTTACTGAATATATTATATAGTCTCATGTACAGCAATTAAAATGGTAATATACAGGAGCAGACACAGAATCTGAATCATTACAGAGTACTGAGCAGACTACCTAGATTTACTAACTTTTTCCTGGAACTGTCACTCTGAGGTGTGACTTTCTTGGCTTTTGTTACTTTAGATACTTCTCTTCAACAAGAAGCAGCAAAACATTTGCAATATATCCAGTAGTAATTGTTTCTTCAAATTAAAGAAAAAAAAAGATATATAGCAGAGCCCTTACATGTATAAATAAAAGTATTATTTTTCCAGCACTTAGGCTATCCACTCTACAGGCTTGAGGACAGAACTACAAAGCCACATCAGGGAAGTAGCAATGATGCAGAACAGCTACGGAAAGCACTAAATTTTCTTTCATGACTTGTATGCGCAAAAAGCACGATTTTGAAGGATCAGCTTCTCTTCCCCGGTCATTCAGGTATTATGAGAAACCCCATGGGAACCAGTCAACAGGGAACTCAAGGAGGAGGGCTATGCCTGAGCAGATTTCAGTCTCCATATTAAGCATCATCATTCACATATTGTTTTAGAAGATCAGCATGAGATCACAAAGATTCTTCTTCTGTGTGGTGGTCCAGTGCAGTTTTTTCTCCTAATTTTTGAGCAGGTAGCTTTCCCCTGGACATCTGTGTTATACTTGTTTAGTTCCTTAAGCATGGCAAACCCAGTTATAATTACTGTTGAGAAGCAGTTACTCTTAACCTTTTGTTTTAGATGAAATGTACCCTTGCTGCCAATTAAAGACGGTTAGTGACTATCACACTGCCTAAAACACACAGCTAGGAACAGCAGCAAAAAGCTGCTTGAACTTGATCATCTTAAAGGTCTTTTCCAGTCTAAATGATGTTATGAATAAGCAAGAAGGGCCACAGGTCTGGTGCCCAGTGGTTAGGTCTTCATTCAGTACAAGACGCACCTTGGTTTCACTTGAGTATTTCTCTTTTCTTTGCAAAGAAAATGTATAAACACTCCAAGGACTCATAGCCAGAAACATACCCCAGAGTACCATATTGTGAAATCTACATTAGGGACATGTTGTAAAACCAGTAACAAGCAGTTCTAGAGGAAAGCATTTCCAATGGAGAATTGCTGGATCCCAAGAGAAGAGCAAACCAGTTTCCTGGAGCTGATTTTTAATAACCACTTCAGGAACAGATCAAATTGCCTTTACAACTATTACTGTAAGTTTTTTGGATTGGGAACTTGGTTGTAAAATTTAGACAATTTTGGCAGCCCTGCTGAGGTGAGGGAACTACGTTTCAAGTGTTGTGGCATCTGACTTGGGTCTCTAAAGTAAATGGGTTGGATTGTTTCCTACATGTTATGCTCTCTTGGTGCCAAGGGGTACAGTGATGTATTAGCTGAGATGACAGAAAGCACACAGTGCATACTGCTCCTGTTGAAGTATTTGCTTTGGAATTTTATCTTGTCTGCTTGAGGTCTCATGCTAAAACAGCAGTAAAATACACCGTGTGTTCTAAACAACACTCACCACAGCTGGTAATGCGACAGGAAGGTTACCCTGCCTATTTGCACAATACACTGTATGAGCAGCCTTCTGATTACTCTAAAAGCAACAAAGAACACTGTGGATTATAAGCCATACTACATATTTTATGGCCCTAGTGACCAATACAAGACTGAAGCCACTGAAAGAATAAATGAAACACATTCATACTCATAATTAAAATAAAACATTACTATTGTTTTGTTATAGGCCCACTGCTTGTAAACTCAGTCATAGTTCTCCTGATGGCCACCTCTGGGATATACCATGTGGTCATGTCTCCTTGTTCTTGTTGGTGCATAACATAGTTTTCTTTTCTTTTACTTTCCTTTTTTAAGTACTCTGAATACATACATTTGAAAGTCAGTGCATTCTTGATGTTATAGGAAGTATCTTGGATAGGGTTTGAGTGTGATAGAAACTTTTTAGCTACCCATGTCTGCCATACTTGCCAGTTGCCCCAGAACAAACCAGATTCCCCATAAATTATATTGCCCCACTACTAATCACTGCAAATAAATTATCTGGGAAAATTTTAAATTTTGGTCTAAATTAGAAAAGAATTTTTAAAGGTTTCACATATTCCTTATTATTAAACTCTGTGGAAACATCTTTTTAACTACTTGCAAATACAAACTATTGATGATTTGAGTAATTTGCGGAGAAAGGTTTTTAGTGTCCTACTTGACATAAAAAACACTCCCTAGAGAACACTTGGGAAAGAGGCAGGGAGAGAAAAAAGTGTAATAGAAATATGTATAGAGGAGCCATTTTCTCATTCCCAAATTGGGCAATGCTGAAGAAACAGCTGTGAGCATACAGCTTACAGCATTAGCAGCCATGGGCTAATAGGACTGGGACAGTGAGATGGAACTAGGACTGAGATAGAGGGAACACAGGGGATTGGAATGATCTTGATGAGAGATGTCTGGAAAGGCCTAATCTGAGATTACATAGAGCTGGTGGGAAGACACAGGTATTGAAAGAGAAATAGAAGTACTTGGAAAAGACAAGTCTGGAACACCATGAAAGCTTTCCCTCTGTGAAGTGCATGTTGACAGTTCTCTCCTACTGCCATATCTGTTCCCACATCCACTGTCTTTACCCTCCAGACATAACACTGCACAGATGTGCAGTCCTGTAGCTTTGCTGAGAGGGCAGGTCTGTTTCAGCAGCCTTTTTTAAACTCTATTTAAGATAGTTTTGGTTGGGTTTCTTTTTCCAAAAGTATAGCAATGTGGTTACGACAACAATAAAACCAGAGCTTCCATCAAGGAAATTATCAGGTTGTAGACTTCTTCAGAAGACTTTTGAAATGTGTTACTCTTGAGCACACTATTGAAAAAGTTTCTATACATTCTGTAAATTAAAATATTATATTCAACATTAATATCTGTTTTCAGAAAAAAGCCAATACTTAAGGTTTTGCTATTTTTCTGGGTTCTATTGTGTTTGTGGAATTTGCTATAGATCAAGAAGTCAAGGTGATTTACTTTTCTCAAGATTTGACTACATATAAGCTTTTTGAAAATAGGAGTGCAAATGTACATTATATTAAAATACGCTAAGTCCCTGCATGGGCAGGTTCAATTGTCTTAGTGTGTTGAAAGTGGGTTAAGTTTATTGGAGTGTGAAAGTAAAAGAAAATGAAACCAGAATAGACAGGATTCTGAATCTTTCTAAAAATAAACAGGGCTGTAATGTACAGCTTGTTTCAGCTTGCGGTGAAGGATAGTGGTTAGGGAGAGTGATCACAAGGCTTTTGTGGAAATGAGGTACACCAGAGCATGTTAGAAAGAGATCCAAAGCATAACAAAATCATTGCTCAGTTTCTCCTATTCCCCTCTAAATACAACCAGTTCATGAAGTCTCATCTCACTGTCACTATGGCTTGAACACTTTCCAATCTTTAATACTTTCCAAATTATTATAAATTCAACTTCCCATATAAAAGTCAGAGCTGTGAGACTGAAAGCAGACATGGCTACATCCCAGCTGGTGGAAATGTGGTAATGAATTTCAAATAAATTTTAAACATTTGTTAAACTCCTCCTGAAGAGTTTTACTTGCTACTAGTAAAATATAGATGCCATAACTGAGCATTCACACTGAAGATTTTAATTACACAAGACAGAAAATATAGTGTAATATTGAAATAGTCTTTCTTCTGTTCAACTAGCCTGCTGCTCTTAAAAGATTTCAGAGTCAACTTTGTTTCTCTTCTTTCTCAACTTCTTACTTAATTGAAAATTAAAATGTACAGCTTCATAGTGATCATTGAATCTAGACTGATTTATAAATGATGATCTGTCTTAGAGCTTAAAGTCTTAACATGTATATTATAAAAAATCCTTTGTTTCTATTTTATAAAATCCTTTTTTTCTGTTTTATAAATCTCTAAGTAGATTTCTTTGAAAACCAGATTTCATAGATTTATACACTTCATTTGTCTGTCTTACTGGTTCAGGTTAATAAAAATAAGAGATAATGATAATAATTAGAAAAGTAAAAAAAAAATAAATGCAAGGACCTAACAACAGGAGCAATTTAGCAGAAAAAGGTCTGCTATGTCAGTTCAATTTTTAAGAGTAGCCAGGAACTTAAGCCCTTTCACTTCAGTAGAATTAAGTTGATTGCTCCCAAAGGAGGCTTTGGCTGTGCATAGTCAGAGCAAAGTAGCTATCATAGTAGTTTGTAATTATAGTAAGTTTAATGGCATGTAAAGTATGGGAGCTGAAACATCTAATTTTGACTTGTAGAAATAGAACCAGCATGTCCTATTTTCAGTTGTCCACTTATGTTTTTTACTTCTTTCCAAGGACACTCCATCCAACATCCATCAGCACGGGAGAACTGGAAGATGGGTTAATGTATATTATACTTCTGGAAAGTCAGTAAATTGCAGTAGCTGAAATGAGTGCAATAAAGATTCTACTTTTCGTTGCTTCCGTCTGCTGGTTTCCTTTTGTGTTTAGCTGGCAAGATGAGCAGCATCTCACCATGTGGAATTGGTGAAAGCTTATCTAACAAGAAACCAGGACTTTCCTATTTTGTATCATAACCTGCTGTATTTTGATAATAAATAGCAAAACGCAAAGACATTTACTTAACATTGTAAGCTGCTAGTATGTAAGTTTATTAAAATTTAGCATAGTATTTTTTTCACAGTTTCCCCAATTTTTTTACGTGAGGGTCCTTACCCAGGAACATAATGAATTGGGTTGATTTTCGAAAGCATGCTTTAAAGCCTTTGCACTGTATGAGTATAGTTAGCATTTAAACAAACAAACAAAACAAAATCAAAAAACCTGCTTATTTTAAGACATTAATTAGTTGTTTAGCTTTAGGCATCCAAGTCTTATGAACTACAGCTTTTTCAAACAGTTGCAAAAAGTATCTTATTGAATTTTCAAACATATCAGTGAAATACCTCTACCTTTTTAACTAATTTGTGGATTGTTTACTGTCCAGAATCACTTCCACTTGTGTAATTTTCTTTTGCATTGCAATGTGTATGATTAACCAATTTTAAACATTTTTTTAAAGTTTGCAAATTTCTTCTTTAATGCTAAAAAAATTCACTCATTTGAGAGTATGCAATATCCTCAGTATGCAGACATTTGAGTGAATAGAGGTATTCTCTTTACATGAAGTTTATAAAACTTGAATGTCTGAATATCAATTGGATGTGATGCCTATCTGTATACAGACAAGATTAGCTACTTTATACTTTATATTGACCACTCTGGGATGCCTCTCTCCCCCTCCATTTCTGTATTAATTTCATAAAGAATAAAAGCAGATTCTAAATCATCCAAGTGGTTTGAAAAATAGTCTGTAACATAAGATGCAATTCATTTGACCTAACTATAAATGTTTATAATGCCTTTCAACCCTTTAAGTGTAATAGGAGAAAAACACTTTTGGAAAAGAATTCATCTTACCTATTTTAGATGCTTGGTTTAATGCAAAAGGAATTATTCTGGATAATTCTTCCTCCTCTTTATTATCTTTGGTGAAGTTGTAGACAACTAGCTCTGATGTACACACCTGTCTTTCAAGAATCTGGTTTTGGAGAGACACATCCTGTTTGGCAGCAAGGCGATATTTGTTAAATCCTGTGTTGTGGCCAATAGTGGTGACAAATGGAAAAATAACCATGTGTGCCCCTAAAAAAACCCAGTAAATGGGTCATAGTTACAAATACAAAAAAAAGATGATGGGAGTTTTCCAGAAAGTTTTGCTCACACAATTTCATTAAAGCATGCTGTTGTCTGGGCCCTGAGAACTTTAAAGTAAGTTGCCAACCACAGGAGAACAAGAATAATGTATAGACCTATTACATAATATAATCAAATAACCAATCCAAAAACTTTCAGGACTTAAAATTAGGATAAAGCATGGTTTTTCCTCTGTTTTCATTGAAGATATTATTAATCAATTTAATCGAAAAAAATTACATTCATTACTATACTATTACAACAAAAAAACAAGCAGACAAAAAAGGAATAAAATAGTTCTAGAATGAATTTTGGAAAGATGTTACCAAACCCATCCATACATCTTAGCAAATTCTTCCCACTCCTTCCACAAATATTTCTGTTTAATGTAATTGTATCCATGATCTTGACCTGTTATTCACCTCAGCCTCATCTGAGCTGGTTATGTTGCTCGATGGGTCTAAACTAAACAGACAGATAATAAATCTCAGTGTACAGGTGTACCAAAAGCCTTCATGAAGGTCTGGTCATCTTTGAACTACCTTGTATTATGAGGCAATATCTTGCGTCATTAAATGGGGGGAAAAAACACCATTCCCAGGAGTTCACAAGACCCTGCCTTTAAACAGGCTGTGACGGGGAGAGACTAACCCTGACAGTCTGAACAGTAGACACCAATCATTATGCTGTGGCTAAGCTCTTCCTGGATCCTCAGAACCCCACAGGGACACTACCACAACTCAAGAAGCCTGATATGAATATTGAATCTCTCTAAAATTGGGTGATTATGCAGATACTGTGCATCTGGCAGAGTTGTTCCCCCAGGGGCTTATAAAAATAAATACTATATCTAAAACGTAACAGCCAAAATGCAGGTGGTGAATTCTCTCTCTGCCTCTTACTAGCAGCTCTTTGTTTGACCTGATATGCCACTGAAACAAATGGGCCTTCTCTGAAAAACAATTGCTGATATCCCCAAACTGTCCGCAAGGAATCAAGGGGCTCATTGCTGGGATATGAGGTGTTACTCCAAGCCATCTACTGCTGTATAGATGATGAGTTTGATGATATGGGGAATAGTTTGTAGGTTTTCTTTTTCATACATGGTATATTAGAGTCTCAGATTTTAATGAATTTCACAAATAAAAGAAGATGAAATGCCAGTGTTCTGCGAACTATGTGCAGCTAGTTTCATCTTGAAATCTGGCTACATAAACAGTGTTGTAACCAACATTTTTTTCCCTGTCTTCTGTGTTGATATTCTTGGAATTACTAGTTAAACAGTAATAGATCGCTTTCATTACCAAAAATAAAATATTGACCTAGCATCATTCAGGTATTTGTACTTTCACCTCAACTTCATCAATCATACTGAGAGCAATTGATCTGTTCTGGGTGATGGAGACCCACCTTCAGGTAAGAAGAGAATTGTTGTTCTAGCTGAGGCCTTTGGTACACTTCACTGTAGTGCTCAAGAATAGTGTGTAAAGTGGGGACACTAGGCTCCACACCAGTCACCTGACTGTCTTTTCCACAGCATTCGGTACCAGACTTCAGAAAGGTTGTATCGGAGAAGAGTGGAACTGAGACCTAGACAAACCTGCAACTGGAGGGTTCTAACAGTGGCCTCTAAAGGAGTGTAAACCCTCCTGGAAATTATCCTCTTTTTTTTCCATTTTTGGATGAAAATAATGAAACACTCATCAGAGATTCTGGTTCTGTCAGGAACAAACAGCAGCTTGATGAGCTTCTATAACTGCTGTTCGTGCACATACCCTGAGGAAAAAGAGAGAATTAATAGCTTATTTGCTTTACTTAGAGAGAGAGAAGCTGGTGCTTGTAGGAGAATAATTCAGTCAGAGAAATTGTTAATAAATACATAATTTCTTACTTATTTTCAGAGAAAAAAATCTACTCTGACTTCAGATAGATTGATCTTCGTGAGACATAAAACCACGCAGTACAAAGAGGTTGCTCCTGGTGGCGGAGGATCTCAATCCCATTAAAAACATAATGCTTGTGCTACAGAAGCATTCAGCATATTGCCATGGAGAGGGTAGAAAGCTTGAACAGTTTTCTCTCCCCCTCAGGTGTCTCGGCTGGAGCACAGTGTTGCACTGCAGATCAAAAGCAGAGTATTTGTTCTTTAACCTCTCTGCACCTATCCCCAGTAAAAGAAGTAAAGATCACAGAGCAAAGGGGTTACCTTATCTGCCACCCCAGTCCAGCAAATAAGCCTCTAGCAAACACGTTAGTGTTTACTTTGTCATCTCCGATGGTGTGGCACCAGTGCTTGTTGTCCCATCACTCCCTGAAAGTAGTCGCTGGGGCTTTGTGCAGGCAGCAGAGACAGGAGAAGATGCGCCGGCCGGGAAACACATTAGTGCCAGGGCTGGGTCCACACTCTTTTAGTTTATTGACTTACCTTGAACACTGGATTTTAACTCACAGCTTGAGGGGCAGCCTGGAAGGGACAGGAAGGTAGAGACCACACCAATGAGTGGCAACTGCTTGTTCTCCAAACATCTCCCCCTCCCCTTTCCTCTCCTTTTGCCTCCATCCTCCCCCACTCTGCAAACAAAGAGTGTTTTGATTGCTTGGATGAGAGCACAGGAATTTGCCTTTTCAAAAGCACTCGCTATATATACACAACCTAAGTACTGTAACCAGAAGCACCTTTAAAAGCCATCACGGGTAATGGAAGCTGTAGCAGTGACCAGTTGCATTTTGAACCAGAGTTTCTAATGAACACATAAAACACAAAGACAAGTCTGCACGTTAGTCCAATGGCATGATGGGCAAGAGTCAGTAAAAATGATTTAATAGGTTGCCAGAATAGTTTCTATTGCTTTTGGTTATGTTTGATTCCCTCCAGTCTCTCTGTTTACAAAGTCCTATGCTTACAAAGCTGTCTCAACTATACCATTTAAATTCATTGCATAATGCACAAAAATAAATTTTCTTGTTCAGCAGCCAAAGGGCAGGAGAACTAATTTTTGTGCACCATAGCATCATTTCAAACTAGCCCTTTTGTGACAGGTTTTCAAATGTGCATTATGTCAAGTTAGATGAAAGGCACTACAGGGTGATTACATATATTAAAGGTATCTGGGGCAGCAGTCATAGCTCTCCAAAAAAGGAGAAAAGATTTCTGGGAAGTCTGAGAAGAATGAAGACGGGTGAAGAATTCTACACACTGCAGAACTTCTCAGTTTAAATGGTATACTTAAAATTAAATAATATTTTACAAAATTTGTCTCCCTGGAAATACATAAGTTTTTTAGATTTCCCACCTCCTGCTCCAGACTAAGACTTTGTTTCTTATGTATTCTGTTTTCTCCATCATAGAATTTCCTTTGTCCTGTCCTAATCCTGGTGCTTTCATGCCCTGCCTCTCTATTCACTTGCCAAACTTGTTTTTCAGTCTGTCAATCATTCTGATTTTAACCTGTTCTAAACTTAACTCCTGCCCACCCAATAGTCCAGCTCCTGAGCTGGAGGCCAGAGCCCAGAGCTCTCCCCCAGTCTTCATCGGACCATATGGGCCTTTTGATCCACCTTGCTTATCCTTTCCCTGCTCTCTTTCATAGCTTTGCAGAAACCACTTTTTCCCACTCTTCATCTGCTCTTCCTGAACTCTAATAATCTTTATGAATACAACTTTTATAGTGTCTTCCCTTCTGGCATTCACAGTGTCTCTTCAGGTTTAATTTTTATCCTATCCAAACTCTCGTTTTTAAAAGCTCTTTACAATTTTAGGGTTTTTTTTGCTTAGTCTTAGATCTTTCTGGTATCTCAAAAAGTAACATTGACAGGCTCATGCACAGCCTACCTATGCCTTTGTTATTCACTTCTCTTTACTACCTCTTCTTTTTATCACATCCTATTCTTTTTCCACTACCATTCCCAAATGGCTCAGCTCAAGCCCACCTTCTTGTTTCTCAATTCAAGCATCTTTCTTTTTGCCTCGATCCTGGCACTTTATCAACCACTTCCTTCATCTGTTCATATCGGATTCTTCGTCAGTGCTGCACTTCATGCATTTCTCCTTGTCCCTGTCCCTCTCTCTGTCCTCACTCTGAATTGGCTCTCTCTGCCTGAGGACATGCGTGATGCTCTGTGACTCTATCCTCATTCCCTTCTAACCTTGATTCTAATCTATACATTATATAGAATTTGCCTTTTTAAAAGTAAGAAGTTCCTATTATCTACCTGTAAAATAGACCTTTTCATTAGGATTATCTGCAATGTCTCCCAAGTTCACTCCCCAGTTCCTCTTAACTATCTCTTTGTGGAGTAAATACCTTTTCATTTTTTTCCTTCTTAAGATGCCATTTATCAAATCTTCTTCCCTCTCTTCTCTTCATTCCCAATTCTTCTATGGTGTTACTGGCTTACTCTTTTATTTATAGTGATTCCTTACAGACAGTGAGTCCTTAAATCATTCATGCTGGTCCTTCACACATATTGCTTAACATCCACAAACTCTTCCTGGTTCCTCAATATTTTCTCACAACCATCTCAACTCTTACTGAAATTAGAGTATTCATGACAAAATCCAAGCATCTTATTATCATTTTCTTCCAACTCTTTTCCTGATTTTCTGGAAGCTTTTGTTGAAAAATTCATAATTTCAGAATACTTATCACCGCTTTCTTTCCTTCAGCCCCATTCACTAGATTTCACCAAAATTAATATATTGATATTATTACAACATATGAAACCCCACCTTCTCTCCTCTTCCTCTTTCAACCTACTTTTACAATTCTTTATTTGTTTTAGATCACATGTGTAGGCAACATCACGAGGCACACAGTGAGGTTATGGTTGTACATTATTGAGTAGCCATGGACACTGGGCTGTATGGATTACTGCCTGGGATTTTTGAGAGCTGTTTTGTTCCCACTGTAAAGGAGGGTAGTAAACTGACACCTTTGTGGGTCTTTTGTACTAACTTTTACAGCTTTATTTAAATACTCACCTTACCTCTAAGTCTCCATTTGTTCTTCCTCTTCTTTTAGATGCCTGCTGCAGCAGCAATGTTATGTCACACATCCTGATCATTAGGAAAAAATTACAGTAGCATTTCTAATCTGCATGCAGATGCCCTAACCCTAAAGCCAAACACTAAACCCAGGATTCTACAGGCTTCTTCTCACTGATTCTCCTGAGTACTAGGCAAATATCAATTAGCTAAAAAAGATTCTAATTTTAGCTGCATACCAGGAAAAATCTAAAACAGATTAAGAAAAGGTTCAGGAACTTTAGAGATCAAGGATGGTGTGGCAGCCACTAAAAATGTCCTTCACTTACATACTGTGTTTCTCCAGTTTCGATTGTAAAATTAATTTCGTTTTTTCAAAATGTATTAACAATGTCATAATAAAATAGCAATACCGAGGGGACAACTAGGATTGATTTCACTGAATGAGAAAAGAGTCTCAAGGTGTCAAGAATTTAAAAGTGTTTATTCCTCTTTATGGGGCTTCTTTCAGATGGATACATAAACATTGGAGTGTTACTTAGTTCTTTGTAAAGGAGATACCATCACATCTCTTTGACCATCAGAGTGTAAGTTGGTGTCAACTTACCCCATTCAGATCACATTCAAAGCCCTAGTTACCCTACTCCAAGAACTTTATTGTCATTCGATCGGTATCTCACAGCACCTGTATATACTGATTTTATCCTATGACTATTTTAATAAAAAATAGCTGGCTATTTTTGTACTAATAGCTGGCTTTATTGATACTATTAGTGCTGCTTAGGTGTTTTATTGGTCTTAGAAGCCCAATTACATGAAATATTTCAATTATATAATTAGTGAGTATCTTAGTCTAATATATGATAAAGAATGTGCTAAATTCACTAGCGAATTAAATCTGGTGGCACACAAGTGATATATTACTCAGTCACTCAGATGCAGATAACACCAACTTAGTCACTAGAAGGTCAAAACTAAGAAGATAGTAAAATCTTTGCTATGAAACTATTAACCCTCCAGTGGTTAATTAACAGGTAAATTCTGATTTCATCCTGCTGTTTTAAAATGGAAGTGTTTTTATCCTAAACTAATTTCTTGCCCGCGATAAATGACACTTTAAATTTCCAGCTAATCTTACATAGATATTAATCTAGCCTTTCAGTTGGCATTTGGAGAATAGGTACATCTCATGTTTATAATTAGTTTGCTGTTTTTGAAAATATTAATCTTTTCGGAAGGACTATATAGCTCGCCAGTAGGATATTGAAGGAGGGTTTGGGGGACTTTTTCTAATCGTTCCTGTGCAGGATTTATGTTTCATTCTCCCCACGATTTCTTTGAGCTTAACAAAAAACAGAGTCTAGAAGATTTGTTTGGTGTTTAACTTGGTTATTTAAATAAGAGATAAGCAATTGCCATTACACCAGCTAGGCTGGGGTCAGGGTCTCTCCTGCCCAGTGTGCACCTCTATGGTTAATGGAGCTGAACATGCACACAAGCATTTTTAGAAGGGAATGTTAAACAGTCCCCATTTATTTTACAGTGCAAATACTTACAAGACAAAACACAGACTTCAGGAGTCAGTCTGAAGACTAAAAAAAAACAGAAGAAAAAAAGAGATTACCTACCTAACTATTACTTTTTGCTCACGAACTCTAACTTTAGAACTACAAAACCTCTCTTAGCTATCATAACCCCGCTTAGCCTTCGCCTAACCTTAGTGAGGTGGGATCCAGACATCAATATTTTTCTCAACATTTCTTCAGTGGACTATCTGAGCTGTCCTTTTAGAACATAGTACATCTCACTACACAAGCAGGGAGCTTAGGTACAGATGCCTATCAACCAAAAACTCTTATTCTAAATTCCGGAAATGCGCATTGCCCACACAGGTTTCTTGTTCAATTGGAAGAGTTTCTGTATCAGTGTTGTGTTAAGGGTCTAACTGTTAGTGCTCAAGGACATTTGCATGTGTGATATCAGTCAGAACCATATCATCACACAGGACTTGAGGGTAGGGTGTGAAGTTATGTCGGGGGAGGTTTGGATTGGATATTAGGGAAAATGTTCTTCACTCAGAGGCACTGGAACAGGCTCCCCAGGGATAGTGTTCACAGCTCCAAGTCTGACAGAGTTTAAGAAGCACTTAGACAGCAGTCTCAGGCACATGGTGGGATTCTTGGGGGTGTCCTGTGCAGAGTTGTGAGTTGGACTTGATGAGTCATGTGGGTCCCTTCCAGCTCAGGATATTCTATGATTCTATGACAATTTCTTCTCTTTAATACTGGTGTATGACTCTGGTTGCCCTTTAGCTACCTTTCAACCGCCACAAAAGTATGCTTTCCCTCCATTTTCTTGTCTGAATTGACTTCTGCAGCTGTCACTGGGCTGAAAATCAAAGTGCAGCAGGTGGTAGATGCTGTTAGCAAGCCAGAGTGCTACTGAATCACAGAACGGAAAGTGTCCCATGTCATACTAGGGTCACCTCTTCAACCAGAACAATAAATCTGTTTGAAGGATTTATTACCTGTGCCTGGGGCCTCACTTAATATAAGTCTTTCCTTATATTCCTCCCCTCTTCTCAGGTCGGGAGCAGCTTAGTTCTTTTTTACTGCCGGACAGAGAAGTTATAAGAAAGTTTTGCTTAGTTCTAAAGGCAATTTCTACATTTTTTAGCACCTGTATTTTCTAGAACAGAATGTAGGTTTTGTTACTTCAGGCAGAACAGGTTTGCAACTTGCAGTAGCTTAGTACCTTAAAAATGCTTTGCAGACAGTTCTTCAGAGCTCTGTGACTTCAGCAGAAGGGGCTTTCCTGAGGCAGTCAACTTTACAATTATTTTACAAAGAAAGAATACTGCCATCTTGACATTTATCAGTAGTAAAAAGTATTTCTCAGGGAGAAAAATATTGTGACAGAGTTCAATCTGTTCAGCATTCAAATTACAAAGATTTTACAAGTGTTTACTATTTAGCAAGGGTAAGGGTTCTGCAGACTTTAATAAGACTTTCATTGCTAAATGCCTGAGTAACTCTTGGAAATTTCACCCTAGTCATTCTTGAGGATAGTCCCTGTGAGAAATTGCTTTTGAAGACTGGAAAACATGGCTCATCCAATACATTTACCTGTTCTTGCTCCTAAGCATTCTCTTCAGCCACTGTCCAGACGAACAAGCCCCTGGCAGGCATGGCTGAAGGACTGCCCGTGCATAGCACTCAGTTTGGTCTCTTGGTTCTGTTTTCTTTCTTATCCCAGTTCTACAGAAATCTGTGTAATCGACATGTGAACAAGTTGTATAGCTTAGGAAGATGCAAAAAAGAAAAATAACAGTGCTTGGTAATCAACCAGTATGTATCTACTGTGATGATACAGCAAGACTCTGTGTTAGATTCAGTGATATTGTTTATCTTTAATAGTGACCCGGAAGAAATAATAATGTGCTAATGAAACTTCAGGTTTCATTGCGAAAGACGTTTGTCTGTAAATCATGCAAGCTGAATAATTGTTTCTGCAGTGATAAACCAAGATAGAAAGATAAAATAACTCAAGTGTCTCAGGGTGCATACACCCTGCCCCGCCACCTCTTCTTTTCTTAGAAATCCAGAACTGAAATTCCTAAACTGAAAAGAATATTATAGTCAAAGAAATATTGAAAGGAGCACAAACCCTCAACGGTCTACCTAGAAAACCCTGATATTCAAAAGATACAGTATATCAAGACATAAAGACTTTGCAAAAGGTGCACCTCACCCTCAGAGAATACATATTGCCAGCTATGAAATGTCATATATCTCAAACCAAAACATAAAGTTTCTAAAGATGAATACAGAGATGTTCATCCTTTGTTATAGGACAACTTGTTAAGATGCATGAATTTGTCACTCCAACTAGAAGAGAGATGTTTCGTTTTGCACATAGAATATATATATATATATAAAGAGAACAGTGAGACTGCTTTATTTGAGAGTTAAAGTTGGTCGAGAAATTGTGTTAAAGTCCTGGGTGTATCTATGAATTGCTTATTTCAATCTCTGGACAGAGTTTTCATGTGAAAATTGATATAAAGCTTTCCCACAGATGCTTTTTTAGATATTCCAAGCTTCCCTCGTGATTTGTGAACACTGTATTTAAAATTATGAAGTTTTCCAAACAGAGTTTCAATGAATAGGATGCGAAACATATGAGTGCATTTTGGTTGGTATCTGTAGCCCATTGTCTGAAAGATCTTATGTCTTTAACATAATAGACAATGAATTTCCTTCTGCTTTCAGTTACACTCATATAAGTCTGGAGTAACACCTTTAGAATCTGAGATGAGTTCTGCCTCCATCTCTCTCTTTTTAGATTCTGGACAATGGCCAAGCTTTTTACTTTGAATAACTGGCTCCAGTGTTGGGATTCTGTTTGCAAGTAACCCATAGGAGGTGCATTAGAAAACACAGCTCTAAACATTGGGAAATGCTGGGAAATTATAGTGTGTGCCGTATAAATCTAAAGTCTAGCCTGTAACTTTAAGGAAATATGTCTAACTTTGTGTTAGACACGTGTACACAGCTGAAGAGAAGACATGCCCACACAGGCTCTGCAGCTTGCAGCCTAGCTGGAATGAGAGGTTGCTCCCAGTTCGCAGAGGGAGGCAGGATCTTTCTGCTCTTCCCTTTTCACGAGTCCTGGTTTTAAACATACTTAAATAAAATTATCTGGTTTCAAATATCCTTAAGTAAAATTAAGAAATTAATCTCAACCCCATTCTCACAAGCATTTAGAGCTATAGACTACCTTGCAGGCCACTGCAGGTGATTGCACATTACATTTGTTCATTGATTTTTTCTGCTGTGAAGTGACAAGCCACACTTTTCACAAATCACTTAGATTCAGTGCTTTTGAAACCGTGCTATAAACCAGGTTAATAAAATAACCTAGACTAAAATGAAGCTGACCAAAGTGCTAGAAACAGAAGGTTTACAGTTGTAATTTTCCTGTCAAATTATTTTGTAACATGCAATATATTTACTGAAATTATTGTAGAATCTACTGCTTTACAACTAATTCTTTGAGAAACATCTATGATGTGTAGGTCCACTGATATCTGCAGGTCAAAAATTATGCTGTAGAAAACTGACTAGACAGAGACTGAACAAAATATTTGAAGCTCTTCAGTTCAGGATCAGAAACAACCTTCTGGCCTTTCCTGTGCATGTGTGTGGATGTGTATGCTATCAGTTTCTCTCCACGATAACTTTTTTTGGTAGGAAAAATTCACACATAAGCATCATTTTCTAGTCATGTGAATTTTGACTAATTTCATTTTTTATTAGGAATATTTCCTGTCTTTACTTGTACACCAAGTCTTGAATGTATTTTCTTGCATTTAAGGGACAAGTGTACAGTAACTGCATTTCCAACTGTTTAACAACTCATGTGTGATGTGTTTCTCGTTTCAACAATTCCCACTACTCAGCTCACAGTTTCATTAATTTTTCAGGTGAAGTTTTGTTGATATGCGGTTAAGGGATTGAAAACATTGAAAACCATTACCTTATATTTCTCTGCTGCAAGCTGCTGTTGGGGTAATTTATTTAGTGCAACATCACTCCACACCACTCTGTCAAAAAATGAAGAAAAAATCACACTTCTGAAGACAAGAGCTGGTAAATCAGTTTTGCAGTAGCTCAGATTTTTCCAGTAATAAAGCTACCAATAATATTAAAAATTACACAGGTTAAATTCTCTACAGAGCATAATTTTGCAAAGAGAACCAAAAGACTTTAGCTTCTGTTTTCAGGGAGAAGGGAGAAAAGTAAGACAATAAAATTGAAAATGTCACATCTGAATTAATAATGATGAAAAAAAAAGAAGTAAAGGACTTTGTAGCATCCAAATCATGTTAAAGCAAGATTCGAAAAGATCTGAAGTCATGTTGATGACAAGATCTGCCTTGCAGCACAGGACAGTGCTCCCACTGGAAACAGGCTGCTGGGCCAACTAGCCAGTTGACCTCGCCAGGTCTGGAAGCACTTACCTGGAATTAGAAATCACTACTTGAAATAGTACTTTTTAAAACAAAAGTAACTTTGAAGCAAACAATGTCATCAGTCCTTCTAGGCTAATCAGAATCACTGGACCTACTCCTGACGTCAATGTGTATCTGAATTCATATAGGATTGTGAAGGAATTTTAGAAAGAAAAGAGATTTAGCCCCAAAATATTGCCTTAAACCCTAAACTACCTGTTGATCTTAGACTAAATGTCTCTGGAATGAAGTGACTTATTTTTATCTACTTCGTTGTGTTCTGGATGAGGCTCACAGGACTGTAAATTTTAAATGCAGGAGCAGACCTTTATTTTACATCATACATGCACCTGCTGTGGAAATCTGATTACTTCCACTCAAGAAGATAGCAGCTCGCAAAAGACAGTCAAATAACAATAACTTGTAAATCAGCCATTCACAATGGGCAGACCATTGTGCCTGCAGGGGACAGAGAAATGCCTAGATGGAACATACTGGGACCAAGGTTAAGCTTGGGAAGGGCTGAGCTTTCCAACACCTTGCAGTCAAGAACAATGGTGAAGATTTGGCTTTGCTTCCCTGAAATGGCTTAACCCTTGAGGAAAATCTTGCTGCAAAGATGCCTTCTCAGTAACTGAACTATACGCCCTGTGTGCCAAAGCTTTTGGTGTCTGTAGTGCTTGTGATGGAGAAAAAAAACCCAGATCAGTCAATTTAAAATATGGTAGTTTAAAAAAGAAACTCTGACTGAGACAGTCCATGAACTGCTTAATATTAGAAGGTTTTGTGGGTTTTTTAACATAAAAACAGAGGCTGAATGGCAGATGTGTCTGTGCCTTGGCAGCAGTATTAAAATCTTCCAGTGAGTTTGAGGAGGTTTTCAATTTCAATGTGGGTATGGTTTCCCTTAGGCCTTCCTAATGCTTCCTGGGTGAGCCCATCCCTGCTGCCCACCTGGGAAATGAACAGCGAGGCCACTGTGCTCCTGGGCTCAGGGAGGGAGGCAGGGCTGCTGCACAGATGGGGACTGCTGGATGCTAAAAGGGTGCATTACCTGCCCGAGTCACAGCACAGCCCCAATTATTGCGGGGTGCTGGGTTCATTGTCAGTTAGAGTGGCAGCGACGGCGAGCAGCAGCTGTGACAGATGGCTGGGCTCCAGCCACCTTGTGGCAATGGGATCAGAGCCAACTCAAATCTTTTCTTCCCTCTTAAAAGAAGAAAAAGAGAAAAAAAAAGGGAAAAAGACTCAAACCCCAACACATAGTTGTCAGTTAGTTGCAACGTATAAGGGGGAAGTATCATATCTACAAAGACACCATTTATCTGTTCTCTATTAACCCTTACTTTCAGCTTTTTGAAGTCAAGATTTTGTTTATTTATTACTTACTTCAAGCATGTTTTAGCAGGATGTTCTACCCAGGAGACAGTTTACTTTAAACCTTTGTTCTGAAGGGAACTTACAAGATGCTTACTCATAACTGAAGTAGTTTAACCCAGTTGTTAGATTCTTAATTGGAGAAATCTTTCTCTCAGAACTGTACCAGCTCTGTTTCTGAATACAACACATTAAGATAAATCCAAGACTGAACCTATTGTCTGTGATATCTGATTCCATTTATTACTTTTGGGTGAAATTTACTCTGCGTTAAAAAGTGGAATCATAACACCCTTCCTGATCTCATCTGGGCTTAGGGGTTACATTGCTTTTCTTCCTAGGTGATTTGGTATGTTGAGCACCTCTTCATTCTTCTCTAGGTTCATCCACTGTCAGTCTAAACCTGCACTTGCAAGAACCAAGGAAATACCTCAAATTCTAAGTAATTGCTGTGGAGTAATCAACACAAATGCAGCCAACATGGGCCACATCTTGACGGCATTCTGCACCAAATTACACTTCTTGCACAATTCAAGCTTTGATCTCAAAGTAAAACTGATAATCTGGTCAGATATGTACTTGAGGTCTATTCACACCATGTGGGCTCATCATGGCTAGACTTCGTGAATGAAGATTTGGGAAAGGCTCTACCCACATTTGTTACAAGCAGGCTGGTGGCTAAAGAGGCCAATGCGAGATAGACAAGTCCAGTTGCAAAAGGCACAGCAGAAAGACTCCTTGGATGGTACCAGCAAGACACGATTCTTTCTGTGTTGTCTTTTCTCCTCGAGGGTGATCCTGCGTGCGTTCTCAAAGGAAGCAGCAGCGTTATAGATGGTGTGTCTCCAGACCTCCAGATTGGAGGCCAGAGTAGACCAGTGATGAAGATCAATATGGCCAAGGCTGAGATGTTGTTTCAGGGAGTCCTTGTATCTTTTCTTCGGGGCTCCTCTCTTGCGGCAGCCGGTGGCAAGTTCACCATAAAGTAAGATCTTGGGGAGGCAGTGGTCCTTCATCCTGGAGACGTGCCCTGCCCATTGCAGCTGTGTTCTCAGTAACATGGCCTCAATACTTGTGACTGCTGCTTGTTCTAGAACAGAGGTATTGGTCACAAAATCTGACCAGTGGATGCCGACTATGCCATGTGGGCTACAGCAGTAGCAAAAATGTAGCTTTCTGAGGTGGGAGGGAATACACAAACGGATGGGATGGCGGGATCCCATCAGAGGAAGTGGCCTCTTATTTCATCAGGTATAAATTTGAAAACACAATTGCAGGATAGTTTAGAAATTGAGAGAATGAAGATTGTTTGAGGTTGAATAAAAATTGTTGTCAGGTAGTAGGTATAAATGAAAGGAAACACATTTAGATTCTTTGTCAACTGAATTGGTGATTCTTTGAAAGGGAAGAAGCAAGAGGAAAGCAATAAAGGACTTGATTACTTTAATGCAGGTTTAAACTAGTCTCTCTGCACGTGCTAGGAAAAAAGGCTTTTCCCCTCAAGATACAAGCAGCTCACCAGTGATTTTCATCCAAGAGACAAAGCATTGTAACGATCCAGAGCAAAGGAAATCTCTTTTCATAGAAGAGAAAAGTTTGTGTAGGCTAAATATAAATAGAGCTAACAGGATCTAGACACACAGAGCAATCTATCACAAATGAAAGACTACAAAACAGATTTTCATCAAATACTGAAAAGAGAAGGAAAGGAAAAATTAAAGGTGAGAAAGCCCCAGCAGCATTACTAATTACTATATATTTTGTTACTAACATTATAATAGTGTCTTGAGGCCCCTACCTAGAGTTAAAATTTAAGCTTCAGTTATGAGCTGCTGTGTATATTGTCACTTAATGCCTCCAAGGGGGTGGAAGAATTGAAAAAAACCTTAATCTCTGATTGTTAAAAGTGTTGGCAATTGAGTGAAATCTTCGGACAACACAAAGGATTTTCTTGTTTGTTTTTATTACTTTTAATTTGAGTTTTGTGATTTTTTTGGATAATAATAAAAAAAAAATTCCTCAAGCTGAATTCAACAGTGGAAAGGGTACTAAATGAGCTCTTACTGCTTAGTGTTTGTGCTGCAAAGGTTTGATTGACTTACTAAACATTTTTCTTATTCATTAAATAAATAAATAGAAAAAAACATGTTGTTATCCTATTATAGTAAAGCTTTAATTGTTTGTCTATGGGTAAAGAGAAAGCTCTTCCTTTGCTTAATCTTTGGTGCAGAGATTGCTTTTTTGGAGCATGCCAGAACAGCAGCACCCTTTCTTCTTAAGTATGCTTATAATTCAGATCATTCTGTCAAAACCATAACTACAGCTTTAATGCTCAGCGACCTTAAATCAGTGATGTATGCAGAGTAGATGGTCCCTTATAGCTTTATTTTTGTTTTTCTATGGACTATTCCACTCAACTGTGCACACTGTGACCGGCCACTCTTCCTTTTCTCAAAAACTACAGAAAGTGCTTGTACCCCAGGCAGGCAGAAACAGAAAGAGATGAGGGGGTAAGAGAGAGCACTTGCTGTTTGAGTATTTCAGGCAAAGACTTGATACACAAAGAGAATGAGAGAAATGTCTGTGATAACACAAGCACCATGGGTAAAACAGGAGAAGAAATGCAGTTCTTCCAGGTTCCTTTCAGGTATCCTAAGCATATAATCAGTTATCATGTTTTGAAGGACAAGTAGGTCAAAATAGGGAGGGAACAATGTAAGGCCTTTAAAGAGAAGCCAGTATTTGCATTTACTTGAAAGGACTTTGGCTCATATCTCATCAAGAGATTATTAAAATGATTTAAAGAAAAATAACACTGATAAAAACAAATAATTCTAAAATGCAAACCTACTGAGTAGTTTTAGATGAAGTTTTCTATACCACATAAAAACTGAATCCAAAAATCCCTTCTTTACATCCAGATAATAACCCTTCTTTTTATTTCAGTGAAATGTTAAAAGACACTTGAATAAATTATTTTAAAAAGTATTGTTAAAAATCTCAACACATTGTTTAATAATTATCATTCATTCTACCCTGAAATCAAACTTCTGAAAACGTACTTTAAAATAATTTTAAACGTATCAAGGAAATTCTCCATTTGCTAATTATATCACATCTGCAGTTTCAGGCAAGAACAGAAGTCAAGATCCTTACAAAGGTTAAAGTCAGATTTAAAATAAAAACCTACTTCCAACATGAGAACCATTCCATTTGGCACTATTCATGTGTATAATCACATATCATTACACTGGAGTTTAATTCTGCAAATCCTTATTTTGGGCTGGGGAACACTGCTAATTTTTAAAAGACTGTTCATCCATTTCAACACATATTACTGGTTAAGATGAAAAAGAGTTCATTTTTAAAAATGTTCTCAAGAAAAAAATCTCTGAGTAGTCACTCTGACATTAAAGTTATTGCTTTCACTGTCAATAGATAAAGATAATTTAGTAGTTAATTGATAAGGACAATATGCAAATGAATAACAATAGCTCAAAAAGGGAAGAAAAAAGTTAAGGCAGCTTTTTTTATAGAAGGCCACTTTGTAGTTCTTTATTAATTTACAGCCTCTGCAATATCTTGTATACTGTTGACATTCTTTAGCTTGGCCTAATAGTAACATGATTACAATACTCCCATCACACCCTTCACTAGCTCAGTCAACTCTATTCATGTGTTACACACCTGCACATATTTGCAGTCCATTTAACAGTGGTGTAAGAAATATTAGCTTTCAAGGTGGACTCAGTAAAGATACTTCCCCCCTACCCTTTTTGTACTTCACAAGGACTAAAGAAATAGGAAGTCAGAGGCCCTTCATCTTGCATAATTCTTATATTAGATGCTATCATGGTATTATATCAGTTTCACTTCATCAAATAGGTAGGGATACAAGTACATCAAGAAAAACTCCCCACCAGACAGTATTTGATTCTTTTCTCTACTGTACCAGATGGTCTAATGAGAGACAAAATTTCTTCCTCTTGTTTCTTAGTTTATCACGCATATTAAAATGTCACCACCCTGAATGTTCAAATCTCAGGAGCATCCCATACCTTAGGGAGAAAAAAATTTCGATGGCTCTACATTTCAAAATTGTACCAGAAATCATTGGGGCGTTGTTTAAGGAAATGATGAGATTATTAATGACAGCAATTAATAATTTATGTCACTTTTTACAGTTTTTACTGTATTTTTACAATATAGTAACTGTATTTGGTTATAGAAGATGAAATGCAGTGTATTTATCTTCCTGTACTAAAACTCTCATCTACACGGAGAACTCAGAGGTAGAGGGGGTGTAATCTATACATCTAACCTGCAATCTATTGCAGCCTACACTTAAATGCAAAACACTTGTTTCTAAATGTCTGGGTGTCCTGCTGTAGAAATATGGTGTGCTGGTAGTGTTTGTGTATGGTCATACACAGGAGATATCCTGATAGTTCATGTTTCACTGACACAATGGTTAAATTCAGCAAAATTTAATCCCAGAGTTGAATTGGGATTGAGGCTGACCTGAAGTCTGTAGTCTGACTGCTGCAGTTCTAGACTCTTCCACCATTAATTATTTCTAATTGACCTAAATGAGGTCCCAGCCAGAGCCAAGAAAAAGTTCTCAATTTTTTGCAAATATAACAGTTGTTCTCTACCACAATCTACTTTCCATTGGTCAGTGGAAGTAAGTGTCATAATTTCTCAGGACAACAAGAAACTTAATGAGCAGGTAAGATATTTACTTAAAGAAATCTTTTGCATAACATACCCACTTGTAATATGGATGCTGTTTAGATGTCAGTGCTGCAGGAAATAAAATTTCTGCCTAAGCTTTGGGTCAAATTGTAAGTTTAAAATTATTTTGGGCAGAAAAAAATGAACTATTGGTGACATCCTCTCTCAAGTGTTTGGTGAATTCTCCTGTCTCATGTTAACTCTCAGATGGCTCAAAGACTACAGCTACTGAAGATATGCAAAAGTCCTAATTCTCATTCCTGTTTCAGAGGCTTGTCCTTGTCTGTTGCCTAATTTACCTTTATGTTTAAATCCCCCTTACTACATCTTACTTCACCATTAGGGGACGCTGTGATTGGATTTACTATTGAATGTATCCCTTTCCATTCATTCTCATGAATTTCCAAGAAAACAGTGAAATTCATATTGTTTTAAAACAAAGTCTTTATAATTTTAAAATGAGTGGGCAAAATACTAGAAAATAGATGATAGACATGAATTCATCACAAGTGGATATTTCGCTAAATGAACAGATAAATCTTTTAGTATTACAATTCTACTGAATCAGACCATAAAGTCATCACAAAAATTGTCAGATTATTGCAGTGGGAGATTCTACTTGGGAGGTGGGAGATTCTACTGGGGAGGTGATAGCATGTGAGGTTGTAATGATTCTGGTGTTCTGCCTGCCTTAACTTTTACAAAGAGAGTAATAAGGGAGTAATTGAACATAAGACAAACATACATCTATGACATTTCAGGCAGCATTAGCAACAACTCTGGGACCAAAAAAAAGAAAAAAAAAGAACTGGTACAAAATGAATGATTTGCAAAAATACACTTCCAACCCAGTCTTCCTTCATTTTCCCTTGAATTGGTAAAATTGTTATGAAACTTGAAAAGGAAAAACAGTACATACATGCTTTCTTCTGAGCCCCTGACTGAAATGCAACCCCACCTGTAGGTTTTAGAGAGCAGTGGTTCTGCAATCACTCAAGAGAGAATCATGTTTCAACCTTTCTATCTCTAGTCCACTTATTTCTGACAGTGACATGATGAAAATGAACTCAAAAAGCCAATTGAAAATGATTAATTTTCCCATTGTAAATTTGCAACATTACCATAAACATGCAGAAATCATAGGAGCTTACAAAATGAACTATTGGGTTGTGCCTAGTTAAGGTTACAGAGTGCTAATAAGAAAATTTTTTTACAGAAAGAGTCTGTGTGCCAATTCTGAACAAATCTGAGGTCACAGGATATATCATTTTTACCTATCTATAAGTAAGATATTATTATAACTCTATAAGTGAGATATTATAACTCACTGGGAAAAGTTGGAAATATTTGTGTTGCCATAAGCTAAGTACAAATAGAAAAGGTGTAATGTAGTTAAAGAATTTGCAGATTAGTTTAACATCTATGTATGTGAGACTATGACATCCTCAGACACTTTCCTTCACAGTCACTGGTGTAAACTGAGTATATCCTTAAGAAATTGATAAAGAATCGCTAGTCATACTACCTGGGAAATTGGCCCATCATTTTAAATATTTTTAATGGAATTTAAGTATATTTACAACAGAATTTTAAAGCAAATATTCTATGGTCTAAAACTTATAGCTAATTGTTGTAGTGAAAGAAGTACCTCAGAACTATTTCTAAGAAATATAAATAAATTATGCAGTCACACCCTGGAAGGTATCACAGGACTTTAATCATCTTTAAAACCTGGTAGGTTTCAGTGTAAATGGCATATCTGACTTAAACAAAAATATCCTTATGCAAGTAATTGACGCAGTAATTGCAACGAGCAAACTTGGAAACCTGAGGCAAGATTTAGAATCATAGAATAACTTGGGTTGGAAAGCACCTTAAAGATCATCTAGTTCCAACCCCTCCCTGCCATGAGCAGGGACACCTTTCATTAGACCAAGTTGCCCAGAGCCCCATGTAGCCTGGTCTTGAACACTTCCAGGGGTAGGGCATTCACAACTTCTCTGGGCAGCCTGTTCCAGAGCCTCACCACCCTCACAGTAAAAAAGTTTTTCCTAGTATTAATCCAAACCTACACTCTTTCAGCTTGAAGCCATTCCCCCTTGTCCTGTCACTACAGGCTATTGTACATAGTCTCTGTTCATTTTTCTTGTGGACTCCCATCAGGTACTGGAAGGTAGCAATTAGATCACTCCAAAACCTTCTCTTCTCCAGGTAGAAAAATCCCAATTCTATGAGCCTGTCCTCATAGGAGAGGTACTCCATCTTTCTGGTTCATCTTGGTGGCTTCCTCTAGACTCACTCCAGCAGGTGCATGTTCTTCCTATGCTGGGGATTGCAGAACTGGGTATAGCCCTCCAGGTTGGGTCTCATGAGAGCAGAGTAGAGGGGCAGAATCTCCTCCCCGACCTGTGTCTTCTAGTCAGGTTCTGTACCATGACCTTCCCAGACACAGAGGTGAGGCTGACAGGTCAGTAGTTCCCAGGATCCTCCTTTCTACCTTTTTTAAAGATGGACACAATGTTTCTCTTAACATCTTAAGGTGATTCTCTTAAATAACTTTACCTGAAGGTGATTTATGGTCACCTTATTTTATGTTTATAATGTGGGAGTATACACCAGAAGTAGTCAGTCACCTGAGGATTCTTTTACAGGCAATAGATTTGGACAGTATTCAGTCAAGTACAGGTGTCTTGGGTAAAACATACTATGCCTTGGGATTCATTTATTGTACTGACTCAATCCCCAGTTACGATTTCAGTAGCCTCTGGTGACTGACTCATGTTTTATTGGCTGTGTTGTGAGGAACCATAGTTAGTGTTAGGAATCTCACCTCTACTATCCATACTCATAGTTCTATTTAAGTCATTTGTAAATTTGCCATTAAAAGTGAATACTATGAATTACCCCCATACACAAAGAGAAAGAACTCTCCATTTTTTTACAGCTTACAACTTTAGTGTTAAAAGCAGAAGTCCATTGAAAAGTGTCTGTCCTGATTCCTGATTCCTGTAACTCTCCTATAGAAATTCCCAATTACATAGATTTCCTGGCCCCACCATCGCTTAAACCAAGCATCACATCAGGCTGCATCTGGAACTCCATGTCTCTTGAACTTCAGCAAAGCAACTAATCTCTGATTTTAAGTGTCTTCACCTCATGCAAGCTCATTGTTCTGTTGCCAACTAGGATCATAAATTATAATGTATTCCAATGTTAAATATATCCATTAGTCTCACAGTTAAGCAAGGCTGCAAAACAAAGAAAGAAAAAGAAAATCACTGAAAATCATGTTGTTAAACTGGCAGGAAACCCAAACAGCTCCAAGCATGTGATGCCATGAAATGAAAGAGAATAGCAATATAATTCACAATGAGCTTTCTCCAGTAAGACTGAATTTAACAGGAGCTATTGACATCTGCAGGAGAATAAAGCCTCCTAAAATTATCTATTCGATAATATTCAGAGAAAGTGCACAAAAGCACCTGCCTAGGTTTTAAGAATGCCCTTGGTATAATTTCAAGAGAAATCCAAGGTAACAATTTAAGATAAATTATTCCTTTCCCCCTAAGCAATTCTGAAGTATTAGACTCAGAAAAACCCTGTTAGGTCAGAGTAAATGTCCTCAAATCCTGCATTGGATAGTGGCCAAAAGCAAGGAAAGAGATTAGGAACAAGGCAAAGCTGTAATATGCTTTTGCAGTGATTTAGAGCTAAGGGACCTCCTGAGGAAAAAAAATATTGTCTTTGCATTTAACAGTTTCCAGTAGCCATCGCTTCTTTTAATTTAGGCAAGTATTTTTCATAGCTTATTTTCTTCTTTGAGAAAAATGGAAAACAACAATTCTCTATTGAATATCTCCAAGCCAATCATGATTTTATTTCTTCTGTCATATTCCTTTTTTAGCCATTTCTGTCTTTTTTCATAGGTCTTAGTCCACTAAATCTTTCCTTATAAGGAAGTTAGTACATAATTTTAACTTTTTTGTTTCTTTTTCTGTACATTTTACAGTCAATCCATATAATTTTAAGTCAAAGGTGTTAGTTTGTCAAAAAGTACACATATCTGTAGCCATATGCTAGATTTACCCTCTGTTTCACTATTTTTACCCTAATAATTTTTAACGTTTAGTTAGAGTTTCTTTGGACATTGCTGAGTGTTAATCTGATGTTTTAATGGAATTATTATAAGGTGTACATATATATAATACATATAAAATATGTAAAATATATAATTTTAAAGTGAAAACATGTATAATACCTATATATTTAAATATATATGTTTATACACATATATACACATCAATATTTGCTGATACTACTTATTTTAGTTGCACATTTTCAGTGCCTTCTCAGGAGCATTTCTTGGCACTGATTTTAATCTTGATATTCCTCTCTAGTCAAAGAAGAAAGCTAAATTCTTCTGTGGAGCAATCCAGAACAGAGACCAAAGCCATCTCTCCCTCTCCACTGACTGCAGGAGGTATTGAGGTAGATTAAAATCCTAATTTAGCTGTGTCTGAAACTGTGTAACATGTAGTACCTGGTATCCTGATTCTTTTGTTTGTTTGCTAGAAAAACACTTCCATACTTCTCACGGCACATCTTCAGATCTAGGATTAAAGTTATATCAAATTGACAGAAAGAGTAAGTGCAAAGCCTTCAGTGAGTCTCTGCACAGTTTGCACGTAATCATACAATTGCTGGGTTAAACACTCTACCTCCATCTCAGTTGAAGTAATACAGATCGACCTCAGTCCCTTGTTAATATTTAAAACATTTTTCCTTGCTCCACTGAGACATCTAATATAGTTATCTTTGACCTATTGACTGGCCTTATCTATATCAAGTATTGTTCTTGATGCTTGAGTATTCTTGTTCAAATCAATAAAGGTAAAGGTGGCATAATCAGCTTACAAATGGAAGACGTCCTTACATATTATATGCTCTGTCATGCTGGCTACATAAACTTATCTTAATTTGCCTGTAAATTAAAGTGGCATTCATAAAAATAAACAGTTCTCTTGGTATTATCTAGTACCTTTACAAAAACATGGTATAATACATTACTTGAGTTAAGTTTCACCTTAACATTGATGCTTAAGCATCTCTGATTATTGCTTCAAAGATATGTCAAGGTGCATCTGAACTCAGTTCATTTTGTCGCACTTTGAAGTACTTTCAACAGTAGTGACAAACAGAATTGAAAAGGGATTGAAATGGAATACATGCAAGGTCAGATTGTCTTGCTAGGATTCAGTTTTTAGAAACATATAAAATACATAGAGAAGTGCTCCTGGCTGAGACAATTTTATGATTTCATTATTACTAGTCAAAATTATTTTTGCTCTTATAACCTACAATTTATGGTAGAATACAATTTTTTTTTAAATGAAACCTGCCATATGTCAGAAGTCAAGAAAACAACTAGTAAAATGTAATGATTTTACAGCTGTGTTATCAAAAGGCACATGTCAGATTGAGTAGGAAGAGCTATCTATAGCAAAGGTGCCACAACCCAGCAACAAACTGTGAAACTCCTAGAGAAATTTCTTAGATAAGCTGAATTCATCTGTAAACTGACGCCTTGAGGCTGAGATTGTGTAACCTGCAATAAAACAGATTGCCCTCTTCCTTAGGGCTTCCTATTTCCTCCCTCAGGTCAAGACGGAATTTGGCTGAAATTTCACTTCAACAAAAGCAGCAGGGTTTTGGAGTCCTTTTTGATCCAACAGGCAAGAAACAGGGTGAAAGAGCAGTGACAGCACATGGTGGTGTAAACCTTAGAGCAAAAATCTGTCTGAAGATTCTGCTGAAGACTAATTTTCTGTCTTCTCTCTGCTTATTATCCCTTTCCTGTGTTCTCATGGGTCCAAATGCTGTTTTTCTGCTTGCATGCTTGATGGAATTGTTCCTATTAAAGAGAGAGAAAAATTGCCAAACCTGCTGAAGAAAATTTCAATACCTTGAGCTGAACCTACAACTTACTTATTCCTGTTTTCTCAGAAAGAAATATAGCTATATGAATTAATCCATTGTTCCCAGGATACCCCCAAAGAGGACTGGTTCAGCTTGCTGTAAAATCCTCCCCTAACACAGTAAAGTTAAATTGTCAGCCATATGCTTATCCCAGGCAGGAAAGGACAACATCAGAGATGGGAATAGAAGTGTCTGGGTTACAAGTATAACAGAGAGATGGGGAGATCACTGTGACTGCAGTAATGTTCACTGTGGGAATGGGTGATAACCTTCAAGTGATGGGAATGCTTTGGATGAATAAATGAAAACTTGGGTGGTTTGTGGCTTGACAATGTTCAGAATTATTTAGAATATTCTCAACTAAGCTTTTGGTAGCTTCATGTACACAGTGCTGAATAAGGAAAGGATAGCCACACATCTTACTAGCTATTTGGTTTACATTACAGATGTACACATGTGTATAGATTGCTTTGGCAGAGTAACAATGGTTACATGCTATGGAGAGAGAAGGTGAAAAGACTTGACTCAGAAATGTGCCATATCAAGAGCAACAACCCCCTCTCAGATGGATCCTCTTAGAACTAGATTCAGATAAATAATTCCAGTAGTAGATATTTAATTTATAATAAGAGTTATAGAGATTTTTTTTCCGCATATGTTGTGGTCCCTAGATCCATAACAATCAACAAATTCATCAATTGCTTTAGGAGTATTTAGCTGCATTTTACACAAATGAGTTAATTCTTATAAAAATTCAGTGTAACTCACCAAAATATAAGAAGATTTTTTTATCTTTATAATTAATAACTGCCCCAGTGATTTCACTGTTTGGGAGATGAATCTTACGGGGAGTTTTGATTAAAATTCCAGATCAAATGTGGACTATTTACATCTGTTTTAAAAAGCAACAATATTGTTTCAAAGAAATAGGTAACGTTAGGGACAATACAGATTAAAGTTTCCTTAAGTCACTGTCCCATGTGTTTATCTGTGGTTGACTCTTTCCTGAAAAATTTTTGTGGAAGAACAAAACGATGTCAGTCAAATGGCATTTGCTCTACAAGGTTGTAAAATTAATAATTAACTTCTGGACCTTAGAAGTTTCTGCCTGGACTTTAGATATCAGGCCTGGTTTTCTTTTTATTAGGATGAACTATCTTTGAAGTTCTTCAGCTTCCTATCAGGGCAGATTTCTACTAGTTACATATAATTATTTATTTACTTTCTCCACCCAGTCTGCTTTTCCTGAAGATAATGGTAACATACTTTCAATTCCAATACCGACCTCTCAGTTTGCTTTGCAAAAAACAGTAGCAATGGCCCTTGATGTCATGGATAAAAAAGTTCAAGGCTGAAGACTACATGGCCTTAGTAGAAAGTCAGTCCAGATTATCTCATCAATGAAATTGAATTAGAAATATTTTCTGTATTCTAAGTGCACCTGTCTATAACCATAAGATCAGATAATACTCTGAACTTGCGTAGGTGGATTTGACAATAATTAGATATCTAGCCTTCAAGAACTACTTTTATAAAGCAGATGTGAGGAGTTCTTGCCTCTGCCAATCAAAATTATATGTCTCACAGCTGGCAGGGCATGTTTTGAACAGCGTTGGTTGTCTTAGTATGTGTAAAAGTCTAAAGCTGCAGTATCTTTCCCTAACTCTCACTTTTAGTACCTAAAATATATTTAGGAATATATATGCAGAAAGGGTACTCAAGATTTCTACCATCAACAGCATCTTTAATACATTTCTTAGTTCCTGTTCCTTTTCATAATCATTCTGACTTTTAATATGTTTGAAACCTAACCCATGTCTGAGAAGTTTAGAAAACAGTCTTTCTAAGAAAACACTTTCATCTGAACTCGAGCATATGAAATTAAGAATGCTCAAATGTACCAAATGAATACTCCACCTTATCCAGTATCTTGCCTCCAGTCATGGCCAGTAAAGATAATTCACATGAAGAGGAAATACGTCTGCTCTGAGTGAAAGGTAGTACCTGTTCTTCGTTCTGCATCTATTTCTTGTTGTATTTTGCTGGAGGCATGATTTAGCCTTGAAAAACAGCTTTTTTAATTCATTACCTCAGCGTATTAATTCCACCTTGTTCATAATGGGAGGATATAATGAGAAATTTCTGGTTCTTTCTTTGAAGAAGGTCAGAAGTTCACTTACACTCAAACAGACCAAGCATTTAAGGCTCACAGAGACCAGCAGCATGCACATGAATCATGCAGCTGATATTACCTCCCGCTGCTCCCACTAAAATGACTCACAGACAGTGTAGCAGGGGGAAGGTAGTGAAATGTTCAAAATCGTGTCTCTAAAAAGAGACTATAGCTATTCTGCTTCCACACCTTATCTTTTCTTATGAACCTTCTTGGTATTTTAATATTGCTAGTATTCATGGATAACCCCACTTTTGTAACTACCTGTTCTTCCCACTTTGATGTTTAAACATTGCAGAGATTTAAGGAAAGTGAGGAATAAGGCTCTGAAAGTAGGGAATATTATTTGCACAAATCGAAAGAATTGCAATAGGAAATGGACTGTGCATTGGAATTATTGTAAGCAAGAAGTGAATAATGTTGAAGACCCAATCGCAGTGTTACATTGTTTCTGTTGTGCTGTTACATTGCACCTTCTCTACCCTGTCCTCTGTATAACATTATCTACTTCTGTTCTCTCTGATACTTTACTGACTTCTTCCTATAACTACAAATGATTTAGCACTCTAAGTCTGCATAGCCTGTTGAACTCTCTTCTTACCTAAAATCATTCTACCCCCACTATGAAATAAAGCTGTCCAAATGTTTATGTCAGCTGAATTCTTTTTCAGCCTCCTTTAGATTAACATTTTTCCCCATTTTTTAATTCAACCCAAATCAGATTCTACAAACTACTGAAAAGTAATTGTAATAAACAGAAAAATCTTTCAACGATGATTCCAGTTAATTAAACTGTTGGGTTGCAAACTGTTATAAAGGTAGAAATTCAGGTTAAAGCAGCTGAAGCCATATACAGTAGTCCAGCTGCAATTTATGCAATGGAGATCAGTTTCTGGACTAACATATACAAAATATGTAACCATTACCTGCTGTATATATGCCACTACATATCATGGACAAAAATTGATCACATCCCTTTTACTGATTAAGGAGGAGTTTGCTGTCTGGCTATACATAACCATAATTTGCATTCCTGCATACTGATATCTTATTCATAGTAACCTATAGGATGATACAAGATGGATTCTTCTTGTGCAACTCACCTAATTCTCCACTGTGAACTAAAGGATTATAAATCATGTATATATAATATATAAATCATGTATAAACAAATTGGTAAACTAGGCTTCACATTTGTGTGTTGGTGTAACTTCCATTGGCTCCAATGCTGCGTACACTTAAAAAAAGAGGTGTGTTTTGTCTGCAAGTCAGATCCAAATCCTTAATGGCATTAAAATTACCTGAATAGGATTTGTGTGCAGATACGGCTTCCAAATACTAGTAATTATTACACTACACATCTGATAAAGATGTAAACTTTCATCTGATTTCCACCACTTTACTGAAGATATTTCAGTTTGTTTTGGTGTGAATCTATGGAGAATCAGAAACATAGTCACTGATTTATATACTTGCATTAGGTGGAGCATACCCCTTCATTGCCATCTTTTATTCTAGGGCACCATGTAGTTTTATGCATAAGCTTCTGTTTGTACTCTGTGCACATTGAAAACTCAAAAAAAAAAAAAGTGAAACAAAGTCTGTTATGTTTGCACTTTTAATTTAACACTGGTTGGGATATCTGCCAATGTAATATAGGCACTTTTCCGTGCACTGGAAAACCCAATTAGGACTTGTTCTTAGTTTGATTATCAGTCAGAAACATGCATACAGAAATATTCATTAGAGACCTACTGAGAGCTGTGATAAAGCAGCAGACAGCTGAATTATAGAGTCTGTCAGTAACCCCACTACAATTTTACATTTGCTTGATAAAGGACAAGTAACAAAACATCTAAGATGTAATTTGGTGCCCACTGGAACTGTACTTTATTATGGTAGATATTGTTCTGACTGTCTTCAGGAGGTTGGTGTTTCATGACATGATATTGTGCACAAATGATAAATCACCAGGCTAAATGTTGCACCAGCATATATGCACCACGCATATAGAGGTAACACACCCATCAGCTGGCAATTGCCTCTCAGTCACAGCCCAAAGCCAGTAATTTGAGGGTTGGAAACATAAGACAGATTACAGAAACTTGGACCCAGAATGATTATATGTTTAAAGGATGATGACTCGATTGACCCATTTCCCCAAAATAAACAGTAGTTCTATACAGAGGATAGACAAAAAGGGAAGGAAAAACATTCTTCTTGGGTTTATGAGTTGAAGTTGTGTCAAATACTTCAGTTAATAATACATAGATTTTTTTAGCATATAGACCCTTTACTATTGGCCTTAACTTCTAGCAACCAAACCCTCTGGTAGTACAACACATGATCTGAAATGATAATAAGTTTTCAATAGAATTGGGAAGGATATATTCATGGAACTGTGATACTAGTCAGCTAACTAGATCAAAGTCTCTCATACAGTTTATTTAAAAAGCACTTGGGAAATCTGGTTCCAATAATGACTTCAATGTGTTTTCTTTTCTAAACAGAAACAATATCACATTTGTAAATGAAAAAAAAGACATTTGATCCCTTAATTGAATGTAGTGTTTTAGTAACAGAGTTGTTCAAGATATATCAACTCCCATCTAAAATTAAGTTATTTAAATAAATATTCAAAAAACCTAGTAAGGATGGAGAATAAAAGTCTGTTCAATACTCTTAACATGAATCAGAATGATTGGCAGTGTACTGGTTGCAGCAGTCCCCAAACTGAGCAAAAACAGTAGTAGTGTGTAGTCTTTATTCTGTGATGAAGTCTTATTCAGACGAGGATTCCCTATCAGTCTTTATTATACAATATGTATTGCATCAGCAAGCTTAAAATAAACATATGTTAAATCAGTTACTAAACAAAACTGTTGAAATATCAGTATAAATTTCCCTAAATCATGCTGGCTATGTGTGTATTCAATAACTGTACAGTATCCTCTGATGAAGGAATAAAACCATTTCACTTTATGGAAATGAGAGAGACCCATGCCCAAACGAACAACTTTAAAATATGCACAGTTTTTGAGCAGAGTGGGTTACTAAAATATAAGTATTCCCTTCTCAACATCTTAATAATTTTCTAATTGGGAACTACATGCATATTTTTGGCATAGTTACCCAAGATGCTTGACTGATATATCTTACTTCAGTGCTTGTAAGCCTCACAAGCTGTGAAAGCATTTTTGCTCAGAATATATTTTGCTGTCATTTAAGGTAATACAGTTTTCCCCAAGTTACCAGACAAAGAGCAGATGCACAGAAGCTATGTGTAGGTGTACATTAGCAGGTACAGGCTGAACTGAGCTCAGTCTTCCCATGCTAGTATTGGAATTGGGAAAATATTATGGGAAAAGACACCAGTGTAGGCGTCTGCATCTAAATTTTTGGTCCAGACGCAGTTCTAGCCACATGCTGCACCAGAGCTAACATAGTGGGCTGAAAGTCTGGGGGCTGACTTCACAGCAGAGGATGTGGCTGAAAGGGATAGTTCAGACCTCCCCCTTTTCTGCCTGTGTGTTCTTAACAAATCCCTTTTACCTGATCTGAAGTTAACTCAGCTGTGAGGAAAAAAGCACAGCTTAAAATTTACACAGCAAAAAAAAAAAACCCTCAGCTCTCCATTAGGTCAAATCCCTTTTTTGTCTCACTGTGCAATGACATGTCTTCTAGCAGTGGAGCAAGGCAAGTATTGGGGACTTGAAGCCATAGCAAGGTTGGTAGGGCTGAGCTACTTTTTTTGATAGCACCAGAGGCCAAGGATGCCTAAAAAAGGAATCCCACATATAGTATAATAGCATGGGTGTAGCACTGGACAAGCCCCAAGCAACTTACCCAGAGGTAGAAAGGATTCCTTTTAGAGCAAGACTTGGAGCCTGGAGATGAAACCTTATCTTCTGTATTTTAGGCCACCCCTCTGGTCTAAGTGTGCTCAATGTGTTTCGTGTACACCTGCTTGCTGGGAGGTGTCGTGATAACATCTTCATATATAGCTGGAAGTTAAGGAGGATTCACTTAGGCAAAGTACATTTGATGAGTGTTTAAAATTAAATGTTTTGCTGAAGAAGGATGGTCTTAGGTCTCTGGTCATTGGCTATACTAAATCAAGAACTTCATCCTTGATACAAAGTTCAAGGAATTATTAAATGTGAATCTTGTTCAAAACAGCTCAGTTTTCCAACACTTGGATCCATTTTTAAGTAAATTCTTCATATACTGTGACTCCACCCGAAATTTTGTGACTATGGTCAGTCTTGTACAAAAGAATTGTTCTCAGGATACACATTTAAACGCACACCTGATTATTAGGGGGCTTGAGGGGGACTGACATTATAGTTAAATATGTACTAAGTAGAATCAAACTTTTCTGTCTCAGACTAGGTGGGGTGATTTGGTTGCTGGAACCATATGGAGTCTGTAAGGATATTTGCAAACATGGCTGCTAACACACTCAGATAGGTCAAATTTCTAGTATTTTAATGCTCCTTAATTCCTACTCTGGTTTTATTTTCATTTTAAATAATCATATACTTTTACAGAACCATAAAGAAATATACACATGTATATTAATACATGTATCATATTTTTTCTAGCTGAATTTTATTCTGAAAAAAACAACAAAACTATAGCTGAATACCACATGAAAAATATTTAGCCTTGCAAGCACTATTTATATATCAAAAATCTTTATTAAAATCATGGGAGCACACTGCTGAGTAAAAACATCTGTCATTTCCCCTCCATCTCTTTTTTTTCCCCTTAAACAATAACACCCACATTTCAAATGGCTGAAGAGTTTATTTAAGTTATTCTGAGCATATGGAAAGTCCCTGTATAATCTACACACCCAGACAGATAGCAGTGAAACTCTGAGATGAAAAACCCTAAAAGCATTGAAAACGCTGAGAAAAGAGTGAAAGAAAATACAGTCATTCTATGCAAGTGCTACACTAGGTATGGTAGTTTTGGGATACGTGTTGAGTATTGTTCGAGGGATTGACCTTTTGCCCTCTGTTATTACTAAAGGTTGGGTGGGTGAGCCGTCTTTCTCAAAATGTATATTTATGTTTTGCTGACAGTGTTGTTTTTCATGTTTAAAAATAAAAATGTTCCTTATAATAGACATACAATTATTCATATTCTGGAAGCTTCAGTCTCAGTATGCCTAATATTGGGAGAAAAAAATGATAGTCTGCCTTGACTAGGTTATAATCTACTCCATAAATCTGTCATTCAGTATAAGTTTAAAAAACTTATTAAAAAAAGTTTTTGCTCTTGTTTGAGCCTGTTTTTTGCTTATATTGCTTATATATTGATACTAACCCTCCAACCTCCATGGACTCGCTCCTGATTTATAGCAGCACACCTGCAAGGGAACATATCACATCAAACAGCTGCTTGGATGAGCAGGACACTTGAATGAGTGTGAGTTGAACCACAGCACAATGGCTGCAGTGGTGGGATAACTTGTGGGATAACTTGTGGGATAATGCAGCAACAGCAAGAAGAGTGACAATCTGGGGTCTGTCTCTCTGCTGATTGAGAGGTGAGAGTTCCCTGCTTCTGGGACTCTAGTAATTTCTCATAATTTTTAAGGGGAATTTCTTCTTATCTTCAGCAATTGCATAATTCTTGATCAGACATAACATGACACTTCTTTTTCCAGAACACAGGGACCTGGCCTCCGGCCAAGTACGCATTTATGCACTGTTTCAACCTTAGCTTATCTGGAGAACGAGAGCAAGAAAAAAGTGCTGTGCATGTACCATACAGCAGTTCACATAGGGCAGTGCAAGTGCTGTGTATGAATGTGCTTCTAGGCCAGTTTTGCATTGGAAATATAGATTCTCCTCCTCATCTCTTTCTCAGCTCTATAGTCAAGTGAATGTTTTTAGGTTTCTCCTTTTTAAATTTTATTCTAAAATCCTATTTTATAATAATTTTCTTTTCTCCTTGGTTACTGCATGACTGCCTCCACATTTCCTGAAGTTGCAGAGGTCACTGCAGGAGATAAAATCATCTCACAGACACACAGAGGACTAGTTTGTTGTCTGGAGTAACTTAATCCAGTCCATTAAGGAAGAAGTTTAAGTTTTGTAGTTGCATGTGCTTAGGTATTAGGAATGTTACTGTTTTTATTAGTGAATCTGGCTGTCAGGCTTAAGGTCAATAAAAGCAAGAATAATTTTTAGCTGGGGACTTCTCTACATCTTACAAGCAAGATATAGGTGAAAATGAATTTAGACTGAATTAAGTCAGAGCAATAATTCCCCTACAGATAGTGGTTTTCAATATTTTTTAACAATCCAGAGACAGTAAAAAAAACCCTGTAGATTTTGACAAAGTTTGGTGTTCATAGTATGTCTGATATCAAGGTATTTTCATCAGCTTAAAGTCTGCTGTGAAATTTCTGTAAGCCTACTTGTTGAAGTTTGCAGCTAAAGTCCTCACGAATCATCTTCTTTTTGCTGCACGGCTGTTATACCATGATATCCACTGTTTGCAAAAGAGGAGACACAGCTGGTTGTTTCTTCAGTGCTGTCATTGACCTTTACCCTATCCATTAATTGTCCATCACTGGTGATATCTGCTCTCCTACCTCTCATCAAACACTTCCATATATCCAGATGTTCTCAGGGACATGATTGATGGAAAGTCAGCCACAAGTCCAGGTCTAGGCCATGAAATGGTAAAGGAGTTGTATACAGTACAGATGATGTGTTGTCCACCTCAAACAAACTGTCCAGCTGCAGTAGTTTGCATCCATGATACACTGAATCTGCAAAAGTACAGGATGGAAGGGGAGAGAGTGGTTATTATTTTTTGAAAGATATTGACAGACTGAAAACTGAAGTGCTAGTAGAAGGGAGCTACATTAGGGAAGGAGATGCACAGCTGTCTGTACATTTGAGAAGAACAAGCTGGTCCTGAGAAGAGCCTTGTATCACCAGAGTGGAAATAAATTAGTCTGAAACAAACACTTCTAAGGCATCCAGATTTTGCTCCAAACAGTTAAAAGACAAAAAGCTGCATCAAGGATAGTAAAAATTGCCAAAGGATCCTTCCAAGACTACAACTCCATTGTCTAAACTTCTTTTTTTAGGAAAACTCTGGCACAGACTTGGCCCAGGACAATGAACACTTTTGAAAACAATGCTTGGGTGCCGTTCAGGAGCTAGCACTAGCCAGGGATCTGCTCAATATGAGACATGAATACAACCATTTTACTCTGAAGGCCAAGAAAGTTTAGTAGTCTATATAGGACATACCATGCTGTTGGCTTCAGTTCCAGGAAACATATTTAATTTATCAGTACAGATTTCCAAGCTTCTGTAGCTGCCAACAGTACCCAAAAAGATGGCAGAAAATGTTTTCAAACTGAAATGCTTCTTATTGTTTCCTGAAGGCAACAGAGCAGCACCTCTGCGTATATCCTAACAGAGATTTTCACTTTAAGGAAGCATCTAAAAACAGGGCACAGACTTGTTTGTATCTATTTTGAGCACCTCTGAAAAAGCTTAGGTGTTAAATCAGATGAACACAGGTAGCACTGCGCCTTACAAGAAACAACAGCACACGAGAAAGTGATAAACCTGTGTTCAGACTGGATGGCTAACTAAAACTGAAGGTCCGGTGAACCACTCACAGCCTTGTCAGACTTCAACTTAACTTGGTAATTTTAATATAAAAAACTTAATATTTTATCACAAGGGGTATTCCACTGCCATATCCTGTTTAAATATTGAAACAGATATGCTTTCATTGACCTTGTAGTAAATATGAGTGGTAAGAAAATGTAGAACTGATTCCTAATCCAAGATAAAAACCTTAAAGATCTTGCAGTCAGATTTTACTATTTCCCATTTCCTGATCAGTTGTCACTGTCGAAGCTTCTCTCTGCAGGTGGCAGTGCCTTGCTGCTAAATGCCTACAGAGAGATCCAGGGCTGCTGCCAAGAGAAGGGACGTGCTTGCAGGCACACAAAAGAGGACAGCAAGCACGTGGGTGGTGGAGGATGCTGGCAGCACCAAGAAAAAGAGCCTGGGAACCCACAGATAGCAGGGGTGGAGGAAGAGAGGAGATACCTTTAGAAGCAGAGGAGGGAAAATCCAGATGAGGAAACAGAAAAAGTGGAAGCTTGTATTATGATTGCTGCAGAGGAAGTGAAAGAAAAGGAGGGGAACAAAGCAAAAGAGTGAGGAATATTTCAAAGTATTTCCCTGATATGAACTCATAAAGAAGTAAACAGGTGGCAAGGGGCTGATGGCTGGTTTTGCACCTACAGGAGTTGTCTGTGTCTCACAGATTCAATAAGAACACCCCTCCTTAATATTCTATGAGGATGGAAAATCTCAGATAGATTTTCCCTTAATGGGCCATCTTAAAAAAACCTTGCAGATTGTACTCCACTCTTTTCCCTGAGCACTTTCACAGGCCTTCAACCCTCTTGCACTTTCCAAAGAAAAGGAATGATTTCTTCTGAATTCATGACCAGGCAACTTATCACTTTGTTACGCTCTGATGACATAGATGACAAAGGATTTGGGGGACCAAATGGATGGATGCTATGTGGCAAAGCAACCTATGAGCACTTGAAAAAAATCTGGTTTATCTTGGTGAAAGGAATGTTTGGAGTCTATATTTTTTGTCTGAAAGCTTGGTCCAACTAATATGATTATACAATTACATCATCATTTGTTGTTGCAGTCTCTTTTTTTGGTCTTTTTTTCTTTTTTTGACTTCAGGGAAAGGAAAAGAGACCAACATGAGGAGATGAGAATGCAGGGTAGAATATTAGCTAAGCAAAGGAGTTGGTGAGTCTTGCAAACTTGGGGATTCAACTAGAGTGTTTTCACTGCAGATTTAAATTAATTTTATTTCTAACTCTTATGAAAAAATTAGGAGTTCAAATAAATGAGTGGCCATATTTCATTATACAGTCCCTCTTCTTACGTCCACAAATTGTCCTTTAAGTATAATTGTTTACTAAATATTAAATAACTATCTGCAGAGGGAGTTGTCCCACAGACTGTGTAATTATCTACTTGTTCATAGCATTTTAGTTGTCAGCTGTAAGCTAATCTCGCTTTGTTTCTTGTCCTACTTTTGTTTAATATTAAGAGTTGTTATTATTAAGCAGTTTAAGCAATTATTAAGCAAAACTCTTCTGCTAAGAATTATGAAATAACTCTTTATATCCCAAACTAAATGGCTAATTTCACAGCTTCTTGTAAGAGCAGAGAGGTATGTATCTTTCTCAAAGAAGACAGGGAATTGGGGGACTCACTAACAGACCTTAGGGATCTGGACAAGTTGACAGTGTACAAAACAGTTGCTCTGAAAACAATCGTGTCCCTAAACCATCAATTCTCATTCATATGTAATGTCATGATCCTGCTTCTACTTAAATAATTGGTAAAGCCTTTCCTAATTCCACTGGGACTAAGACTGGTCTTTTGGGCTTCCATTCTGCAAACAGGCATGCACATACTGAACAGACCTATTCACATGATTAAGTTAAGCATGCAAATAAGTCTTTTCACTTGCAGTTTGTACATTACTAATGTTTGGAAAATGGAAGAGTTACTTTTCTTCCTTAAACCTTTGGTCTAAAAAATTCACTGTTTTCATTGACTGTAAATGAAAGATATTGACACAGGAGTAGAAAAAGGCCATTTTCTGTGTGTGTGTGTATGTGTATGTTTTTAAACCCTAAATATGAGAAACAGTGGTTACAAAGGGCCTTTGTCTCCACACAAGTTAGCTGCAGGAAGAATTTCTTTAACTTGTTTACTGGTCATGGCCCTGTTCCTTCTAGATAGGTCTTAAAAATCCAGACAATCCTCAAAGAAATATATAAATCACGAAAAATATATTTGAACAGAATAATAAAAGAATACGTTCTACCAATATGACATTGTTCAAAACTACTTTGTCAAAGTTAATATCCTTCCAGGAACAGACGAGTTTTTTTGAGTCACCATGTAATACAAAGAAAAGAAACATGAAAATAAAGTGGTGAAAGGACTTTCTAGCTTTTGTATCTCATGCTGCTTGCTCTTTTCTTATATCTCTGCTCATAAACCACTCTTCTTCAAATATCACTCACATCCCGCTTCCTCACTTTGAAACCTGGTTAATTGTACATATTAAATTTCTTGAAGTACATGAGCACTCTGCCCACTAATCCTGCTAAAATAGGAGGATTTATGCTAGCATTCCAGACTTTGAGTGAATGTCAATAACACCATTTTATCTAAGTAAACAAGCCTGTCAGGGAATTTCTTTTTTCTTCTTGCTTTCCAGAAGATGTGGAATTCCTTTCTTTCAACTAAGACTAGCAGATACCGGAGCAGCAAGCTAGTGAGAACTAGTATGGGGAAAAGCTATAGGGCCAGAATAGATGTGCTCTCAGCAACAGCTGGTGTTACTCTACCTGGTTTGAGGGGGACCAAAACTGCTATCACTGCTCTGCAGCCTGCACCTGACTGTGTGCAATGCACAGGGGAGCAGCGTGGCCCAGAACTAAGCCCTTCACATCCACTGTAAAATTTTGGAGAGAGACCATGAGCTTAAACATATGTTGAACCTGTGTTCACAGATTCAGATGTGGGATGTGAATCCTGGATTCTCCCTCCCAGTAAAGACTTGTTGATACATTGTCTGTATATTTAATGCATACTGTATATACAGGACTTGGAGAGAGGATAAAACCACCACCTCCCTTGAAGCGTTTACATATGAGCCCGTGATTATGCTTCTGTTTTCACATTTTCTTTCTCCCTCTTCCATTAAAATTTGTCTTGGGTTCTTTTCTGCAAGATGTCTAAGTTTCAACCATTTTTTGTTGTTGCCACAGTAACATACATAATGTGAACAAATATTTTCCAAGATCACAAACTTCAGTTTATTAAAAAATTGATTTAGGATTGCTTTTGGTCTAAAACATATTTGGTCAGATTGGGCTAAGAATCATATATTTTTTATCTTCTTATGGGCTTTAGCACTGCCTGGAAAACCTTCTTCTGTTTCACAGTCTCTGATCTTCATAGTTATGTATGAAGAACAGTATTCATCTGAACTTCAGATAACACATCCTTGGATTTTAATGATAGGACAATAGGTACAATTTGGATTTTAGGAAATGCGGACTCTTCCTCTAAATACTTAAAAATTAAAGAAAGTAGCAACATAGAAATAACTTTGCCTTGCTGACACACACTGAGGTAACCCACTTTAAAAAAGTAGGTACAGGTAGAGAATCAGACCAGCAGTTACTATGATTACTGCTTGTGTTCTCATCTCCATAGCACAGGGTATGGACTTTACACTGTAGAGAGCCAGAGGTCTCTGGCTCAATTTCCTAGGACATCAGCCTTCCCTGTTCTTTGCTGGTGGCACAAAAGAGCTATTGCCTTATTTATTAAACATAGATTTTAAGAGATTTCTGGGAAAAGTGTTGTTGCCTGCAGAGAGCATTATGAATAGTTGTCCTCACAGCATTTCTGAACAAAACAGCTCTACACAGTTTTCTAAGTTTCCGGAGTACTTTAGTTGATGACTTGGATGGCCTCACCTCTTATTGTGCTTCTCTAGTCGCTTAAACTCAGTTGCTGGTTGGGAACTGAAATAAGCCTTTAAGATACAATTGCAGCTCAGTTCACAAAGCAATTGCAGAGTGATAGGAGTCAAGGTGGATTTATAAAAGATACTAGTTGCAGAACTTTGCTTCAGGGACATTCTCGGGGATGCCAAAAACTCTTCAGTAAATATAGAAAAAAAGCCCAAAGAAAGTAGCTTTTGATTGGGAAAGAAAACTAATTAATTATATGTAGAAAGAATTCCCTTGTCCACCAAGTAGATTATGCTTTTCCCGGTCTATTACATTGCAACAGGTGGATTTCTCCAAAAGGCACCAAGGCAGATGCACAGACAGATGAATCCCTGGGCACTGCAAGGGAGCTGCAAACGTGATTTGCCAGGTGCACCTCAGGATGAATAAGCCTTCCAGACCTGACTTGTTTCTTTGATGGCAAGTAAGCATAGAAGATTAAAGACACCAGGTCTCAAACACTAATTTGTTATCCTCCAACTAAGAAGCTTAAGTTTCCAAAAGTGTCAAAGGCCTCTTGGACTAAGGAATTTGGTGCTGGAGCTTTCTGCTATTATTAAAACCATGTAGTATATAGTCAGTCAAACCCAAGCAAACACCACAAGCTTTATTTCCATTTTCAAAAAAAGTTTTTTGGGTGTTTTTGTCCCGTTGTGATTTATATGGTTGCGTATACCTGATCAGTTTTTAGACTTGAAAACTGTTTCTATGTCTGATAGAAAAGAATTAAAAATTCTATTCTTAATTTTTGAGTCATTAAGAGACAAGGTGACTTTACTTTTTACATGCCTTTGTGGATGGGTTTGTTAAAATACGTGGCAGTTTATAATTGGTCTTCATAGCATAACTTTAAGGCCAAACTCAAATCACTAAGAAAGCAACAGAGAGACTCATAATTTGCTACAGGCCTTGAATCAAGTTCATATGAATCAGTAAAAGCCTACAGCACAGGAAAATGCTCTCCGTGTATTTCTGTTGCATCATATTAACATATTATAATGTTATTATATTTTTAGAGACTCATTCTATTATAAGTCTATATCTGTTTATATTCTTTTAAGGGTTAGATTTTTTGGCTGAAAGTGCGCACATTTGTAAGATGTCTGAGCCACAGAAAAGGTTGTTTCATTCACATATTTATATGCTTATAAGTATGCAGATGTATGTGCATGAAAACAAACATTTTCACTCTAGGAATTTTAAGACTTTTAAGCTTCATAGAATTTGTTTTTAACATAATAACCTAATAACTGGTGGGAACCAGGTATTTCTGTGAGAATTTACATATTTTTTTGTATTTGTCATAAGGAACAACAAACCATTTATTTATATAGCATCAACCTCTTTCTCCAAACATCTAACATTATGAACATATCAGATCATATATGTCATTACTCAGTGTAAGATTACACCAATTTTTGAGTTGAAGCCCGATGAGCTTAAGTGGTAATCAGCAATAATATATTGCTTATATCTTAATGTCACTATTGGTGATTTAGTGATTAATTATCTGACTGCTGTGTAGTGCTTAAAATAATCTAAATGCATAGGGTAAATTAGTTGATCAGGAGAAAAGTCTGTCATGCAAATTCAGTTCTTACAGAACCTTCCTGTCACACTCATCAATGACAGCCTAAGTGGGTCACCAGAGTGGATGGCCCCTGTTAATTTATTTTCTCAGACATGCAATACATATTCATGATATCCTGCTGTTTGTCTATCACCTCAAAGAAACTCTCCATCTCCTCCAAATTATAATTAATGAAAATATGCACAGTTAAGCTTAGGGGCTTGGAAGAAGAGATACTGGTATCATGTTGCAGGGGGGTGCAAGGTACTGGTATCAGCAGTTTGCTAATGTGGCAGAGAAAAAACATTACTTTGCCCAGTACACTTTCTTTTCTTTCTTCCAGACAACAGATGCAATAGATCATGTATAAAAAATAAAATTTTAAAAAAAGCATGTATTTGTATATATATATATATATATATATATATAAGTATACAGAACCATTATTTACAAAGGAGCTTTTAATCCATACTATTCTAACCTAATTTTTTTTCAGACTATCACAATAAAAACTATTCGAGCCATCCTCGCACACTCAGATCTTTCTAAATTCTACTTGCCTATTTGCCTAGGTTGAACACTTTCTGATATGTATATGTTTTTATCCAGAATTATCCATATTAATATCAGTCATTTCCTGTCATCATCACAGCATTATATGATGTAGGAAAAGATACATTGTGTGTTTTATTTTTATATTAACTTACAGACCTAAACAAATGGACCTCATACCTAAACTAGTGAAAATACAAAGATAAAAACATGGAAACAAATGCACATTACATGCAAATAATGGCAAAAGCAATGGGGTAATTGTATAGTTATATGATAAATTGCTAAACCATGCTATAAATAGAATTCATCTAATGCTTCTTCAATTTATCGTTTACCTCTGACTGTCTCATCTTTTTCTTGTTACTAATCCATCTCTTATAAGACTGACTTGAATATTCCACTTGTCTAAACAGCTTCAGACAACTGACTGTTAAGTAAGAAAGAAGAAAATCTTACTACTAAAGATGAGATTATTCCATATGGAGCTTTTTCAGCACTTACACCTGACAAAACTCCAAAATGTGTAACTTTGAATCCTGGAAAAGCTGTTATCATTGCATAACATTTTGGTCTGCACTGCTTGGTGTTCTTACCCCTATTCCTATCAGAATCACATGTCTATTTTCAAAACTTACAGGAAATTTCAGTTTAATAAAGTCTTTGTTTCAGTATTGTCTTTACTCCCTGCTAATGAATGACAATCGAGTTTACATTTATCAAAAAAAAAAGTTTTAAAATGTTAATTTTGTGTACATATTTGCAGTAATTTTGGAATATTTCTGGTCAGAAATAGGGGTCTTATTACAGGAAAAAAACCAGAAATAACAAAATTTTAACAGTTCTAGACATTTGATAAATAGTTCTTCTTGTGAGAATTTCATGAGAGTGAATTGGAATGATTTTATTGCTGACCTGCCTGACTTACTTGTGGCTTTGTCACTCATAAATAATGTATTCAGCCCCAACTCATGCCACTGAAACATTTATACCACAACACATCATTGTGTATGTTATATAAATATTTATTATGATGAATTATTAAACTGAGCAATGAATATTTATTCCTCATGCAGCATGAGTACATGTATGTATGTATATTCTGTGTTTATATAAATATGCACATACAAAAATATTTATGTAGCTCTATACACACGGGCATATACATATATATCCCATGTATGTGTATTCTCATGTATATACATCCATTCATACACATATGCACATCTAGATGTACACATACAGTTATAGTTCTGGAAGGCTGTAAACATGCTTTTTATAGATATGCATTATTTATAAATGGAAGCATCCACACAAAAGTTGGAACTATGCACATTTAATATTTTTTTATTATCTATGATTAATTCTGACAGGATCATGGCTTAGCTGCAACTATCATAACAAAGGCAGGGCAAAGGCCTCAGTCGAGCAGTGTCCAAGCCTCTGAGAGCATGACGTCTTTCATTAGCCAAGATTTACAACACAGGAGATTCTTTCAGCCCCTGTTTTCATATATTTGTCTGCTTATAACAAAAAAAAACAAACCAAAAAAACCCCAACCAACCACGAAAATTACTACATAGTTTTGTGATACCCAAAATGTATTTAAAAGGACGATGCTACACTGTGGTTCAAATAGCTCCCTCCAATATATGCCTGTTGAATGCTGGAGCCTTTCTAGGTGCATTTGTTTAATTGCATCTCATTTCAGAGACTGTTGGTATATTTTAAGACATTTGTCAGGAAATCATATGATGGCGCAGAGAGAGAGAAAAGAGAGAAAGCTATCTATGACCAGTGCTGGGGGAATACAGATGATGGAAAGTGGTTAGAAACCAGTCATGAGATGCATTTTCCAGTCTCTGAGAAACTTTTCATTGCACACCAAGGCATAAAACATTCCAAAGAAGGAGTCAGATTTGAAATATTAATAGGAATGTATTGAGCTCCATAGACAGCTGCTTATTTCCCCATTTTCTATGTACAAAGCAAAGGATTAACACTGGTGGTAATATTTGTGTCAGGCCATACTGATTAATTTAATATTCTGATTGGATGAGCAGCAGAGTTTTAACGGCTGTTAACTTTCTGGCAAGCGGGGCTGAGAAGGTGATAATGAGATTAACATTTGGAGGACCTGATTTGCTTTTGTGCTGTATTTAATTACTACTTTGACACCAACTGGTATGGATTGTACAGATATGCTGATAGATATCCATATTTGCAAAACTATAATATTGGCTTTAAAGAAATGTGTTAAACTCTGAGATTTCAAAAACACTTTGCACAAGACATGAAAATTATGTAATCTCATGCTCAATTAATAGCATCTTAAAAAGGATATTTGGAGCAAGCAGAGTGCCCACAGGGAATGAAGAAAGGTATTAATCAGCAACGAAAGTCGTACATTAAAGGTTAAGAAATAAAGGAAATATAGGTTTTCAAAAATTGACTGTGATGATCAAGCTGACTTAGATTTCAAAAATGAAATTAAAACAAGACTAAAAAGATTCTGAGATCTATGAATAAAAGTAGAGGAAAGAGAGGAGACATTAATGCAATTAGATCTGCTTAAAGATTTTGGCATTTCTTTCTTCCTCTTAAAAATGAAGCATGGTTTGCCTCATTTTTCAGGAAGAAGAGTCATGTAAATTCATGTAAAGTCATTAATTAAGAGAATAGGGCAAAAAACACAGAAAAAACTGCAACCTTTCCCTAAAACCAATTCATAATTGCTGAACCTGGTTTTCTGAACAAATGGAATGTGATGTTGACCATCCATGGATGAAAGAAGAAGAGACAACAGACAAGGCTAGCAAGTTGGAGGGTATTTTTTATAGAGATGCTCAGCAATTACTCTTGGGAATAATCTTAAGGACTTTTTCAATAAGATTTGCTAAAGGCAGGAAGATAACATTTGCTGAATGAAAATTTGAATTTATACATAAAAAATAATGCTGTTATTATTTGGTTTACCAAAAAAAAGCTTATTAGGACTATAGCCAACTTATATACAGTTCAGCGTTTGAGGAAGCATAGTGTTTTAAATGTGTATCCTCTAAAAACACAATTTGTACTTGTGTGTACAAAACCATATACATTGTTCTCAGTTTTCACTGGTTGAGCAAAACACATATCCAATTATCTTGACCTCCAAGAATGAAACTTAGGAGAGGCCTCCTTTTAGACAGCTATTGTTTTGGACCTAACTTCAGACCGAAACAATCATTGTGGAGAAAGCTGAGCACACTGGGACTGTTAATACGTACTGAGTGCGTCCTTCAGGACCATTCTTCTCTCAAGAGCAGATGTATTGGAAGGTAGGAAATACAATCCAATTGACATACGCACAAAAACCCATTTTGCTGTTCTGCAGCTTCAAATACAATTTTCACACACTGTGTAAGTTCATTTGCACTGTTAGTGCAGTGGAAAAGGCCGTAGGCTAAAGAAGAATCAAATATTTTGCTTCAGGTACTGTTGTCTCATTGTAATAACTAATTGATATCCCTTGCAGCCTTCTTTTGCTGATGGAGTAAGTGTATCAAAGGTCAGGTTCACCAAAAGTTACGCTGGGATAATTTTCTTTCTCTTCTGATGATTGTTTGTGTTATATTAAGCATATTATTTATTTTAATCTTAGATTTATAATATTTTACTCCTGCACAACACTGATAAATTTACTCACTGAGAAATGATCTGAAATGACAGAACATGTAGTTGAAGTACAAGGAAGTGGTGTTGGTGTGAACTGGTGATGTGTAGAACCCAGCCACCTTTCCCATTAGATTTGTGAAAACCAGACAGACCATCCAGTTTCAGCCTTTGCTACTATTTCAGCTCCAATGTCAACTTCACAGAAGCTGTTTGACACAACTTCAAAGCTAAAACAGCCAAATGAGACAGACAGCCCTAAACCAACTGAAGGAGGATTTTTGAGCTGCTGTGACCAGATATGCAACACAGGAGGTTGTCCTAAATGCTTCAACATCATCATTCAGGAAATCTACCATCATCCTGGCATGCTGAGAACACCATTTACGTGCTGTACAGCTCCAGCAAAAGGATGATAAATCTGATGCTTGTGGGATTCCTTAGATTTGCTGTGCATCTGTCATGGTTTTCATTTATACAAATGCAACCATGAATTTTTAATATCCATAAGGGTAAAAGATGTCTTAAATCTGAAGCTGATTAAGCCATCACTTCCCACACTTCCTTCAAATTCTTTTCTGAATGACCAGGGCTCAATGCTCCTCCAACTGCAAAGCTCTCAGGACCAATAAGAGAAAAAAAAATTCAGCAAGGCAATGATGGAATTAGTAATCAATTACACTTAAGAATTTGCATCCACTTTGCTAGATCTTGAACTTTAAGTTCAAGTCTATAGTGTGTTCTTTTGCTTCAAATCCATGGTGCATTCCCAGGAAATCTTAAAACTCTAAAAAAAAAATAGACCTAGGGAAATATCTACAGCAAAGATTGAAAGTGTCCAGACTGACTTCTGGCTCTTTGGCACCATAAAAGGAAAATTGTCTGAACTGTTTCGAGTGGCTTTGCTGACTGATCAGATGTAGGAGTCTTGTCCAGGGGTCTCTTGCTGAAAAATCTGACACAGACATTGCAGAGACATTTTCTGAGTTGTTGAGGAGATCAAGTAGCTATTTGGTGGAGGAACTGTAAACATCATAGCTCTGTCTAGACCTAGCAATCAAACCAAGAAGTATTATAAAGAGCAAGATAAAAATGTTAATAATTTAAAGAAAAAATTGTTACTCAATAATACACAAAGGATGGACAAATTTACATTTGAGCAGTAGCAGGACTTTGTGCTGAAGTGTCCCTGTTGCAGATTTATATTTTTAATGGTATCTTCCAGTCACACCCTGGACATCACACATCTGTCTGCCCACTAGAATCCTTTTTTACTTCTTTTTGTTTACTTCACTAACATTTGAAATACAATCCAAGGCATCTTGCTTATTAAACTGGAGAGATGTCAAATTTGCTTTTGTACAATAGGAGCTAATTGTCTGAGACAATTTACATCCATCAGTGCTGTGTTTTATGGCTTTCAGACTCAGTGTAAAATGAATAAATAAGAGAGCTGAAATCATTATTCTCTTTTATTACTGGAGATGTGCTGGCTAATCTGAGAGCAATTTGAATGCTAGAGGCCCTTCAAACACTGGACATCTGTCAAGCTTTATCTACAACCCCTAGTTCACAATTTGTACTGCTTAGTAGACACCTCTTTATCCTATCCCAGACATTTCCTGGGCAAAAACAAAAGTTGGAGTTAGTTGTTTAGCATGTGTATTTTTTCATTTTCTTGTTTGAAGAGTTATTTGGAAAGATTTATATTTTTACTTTTTGGTTAAGCCTGGTTGAGATTTAAATTTCATGCTGTTGGAGAGTGATGCTCTGATAAATTTTTTATGAGAATTATAAGATTGTATTGCTATTTTAGCATTATTATCAGGTAGAAATCAGAGAAAAAGAAGATCATCTGTCAATTGCCACTACCAGTTTCCCTCATCTTTCCAGAGGTTGCAGCTGCTGTACAAGAGCTCCAGAATTGTGCAAGGGAAAGAACAAATGGAAAATGCAAGGGAAACAAAAGGGGGGATACATATCTAGGAGGGAGGACATAAAAAAATAACTGTGGGGGACAGAGAGAATTAGCAAGAGAGGAAAAATCATTTGAGGGATATGAAGAAAATATGTGTGTGAAATAGTTGGGCAAGAAAGAAAAAGAAACCAGACAGAGACAATATTTATAAGAAAGAACTTGGAAATACTTGTTGAAAATTAGGAGAAAAAAAGAGGAGGCCTGAAAAAAAAACCAAACTATAATTGGAAATAGAATAGGAAACATGTAGAAAAATTAGGTAACTAGAAGTGAGGCATCATAAAAATGAAGATTTTAGATGACAGGCTACAGATCAGTTTCAAAGATGAAGAAAAGTTCAGTTAAAGAGAAGAATATTGTCTGTTACATTAAAAAAATCAGATTTTTAATTTGCAATAACACAAACTATGCATTACACTGAAGGAAATATCTGAAAAAAAACCATTTCCATAATGTTTGGTTGGTATCAGAAATTTCACAACAGACATACTTATGCTACACACTCCTTATTTCTTCCCCCTTTTCTCCAGGGCAATAGATGCCTTTGTATTGGAAGATATGATGATGGGAATTGCCCTTTGGGTATCCAACACTTTTACATGGTGTTGGTCTATGACTGCAGAGCTCAGAGAAGGAGCAGGCAGTCAGGGATCACTGGGTGCCAGAGGAAGCTTTATTCCAGACCCACAAACGATAGGAATTTCCAGACAGCCTACGTAAATGCTGATATTTCATGTCAAAATGCTAGATATTTTTACCATAAAGATCACTTACTCTTTGAATGAAGTGTGTCTGGGTTTCAGTATCATTTAGCAAGGAAATCATATTGTTTTATTATTGTCCCATGAGATACACTGAACAGCAGGTCACAATGTATTTTTCTAATAACAATAATAATATGCATAATTTTATCAATTCCCCTTTCTATTATTTGCTACCTGAAATAAGCCATCTCATTCTTTTTATGCATGCTATGAATTTCTTTGCACAGCTTCAATCATTGTTGCTGCCCTTCCATAAATTATCTCTTATTCTTCAGTCTCTGTTCTGACCAGGACTGAACACAGTATTTTGGATGTGGAGCTACCACTGAGATATGTTGTACTACTTACAGCTATCAAGTATTCCTTCTTAAGTATTCAAACGAACCACTTGGAGAACGTGGTGCAAACACCCATGGGTAATTTTCAGTCTCAAGGGTTATGAAAGTGCCTCCTGCAGGTTTATTTATATTGGAAAGCTTTTTCATAAAAGTCCATAAGGCCAAACAAATGTTCTTGCCAAACACCAACTTTGAAACACAGGTGATTTTTTCTGTATTTGATACCATATGCATCCTTTATTCCTCCATGTAGTAAAGCTTATTTATGTCCATTAATCATAAATTTTAGAAAATTCAGCAAATTTATGAAACCAAATTTGCTTGAGGAGTATTCAAACATGACTATAAAATGTAAAATGATAAACTAAATTAAACTGAGTTAGAAACCTCTATTACTGCTACAAAAATGTAGTTCCCTTTGTTTTAAGTATACTCTGAATGCAGACTTCTCCCCCAAACTACAAAATGCTTTACAAAGTAATTACTATGTTGATATAAAAAGAATTGAATATTATACTGCCTTGTTCTCAAGAAACTGTAATAAGGTCCCTTTAAATTTCTGAGCTCTAGTGCATGGTTTCATATCTAACGACTTGCTTGGGTGCTCCAGGACTGTCATGGTTTAACCCCAGTTAGCAGCTCACTCTCCACTGGCAAGATGGGGGAGAAAACTGGAAGAATAAAAGCAAGAAAACTTGTTGGTTGAGATAAAGACATTTTAATAGGTAAAGCAACAGCTGCATGCACAAGCAAAACAAAACATAGGCAGGCAGGTGTTCAGCCAACTTTGTATGCTGAGCATGTCACTACATGATATGAAATATCCTTTGGGTCAGTTAGGGTCTGTCCTGGCTGTGTGCCCTCCCAACTCCTTGTGCACACCCATCCTCTTTGATAGGAGGCCGTACAAGCAGCAGAAAAGGCCTTGATTCTGTGCAAGCATTGCTCAGAAATAACAAAAACATCCCTGAATTACCAACACTGTTTCCAGAACAAACCTAAAACACAGCTCCATACCAGCTCCTATGAAATAAATTCTCTCTATCCCAGACAAGACTATAACACAAGGTCATCATCAGTAGTGATACATTACAGAGCCTGATTTACACAACTGTCTCATGTTTCTCTATACATGAAAACCTGGTGCTGTTCATCCATGGTCTGTCACATGGAGGCCTTGAGATGGTAGAGCAGTCACTCACTGTTTTTGGACTGAAGCCACCTAATGTTCTCCCAGGCAATTTGGGTGTGCTGTTTGGAATTATTGCCTGATGACAGTCTGCATGATGCTACTGTCTTCTGGAGGGCAGAAGAAAGTAGCAGTGTGGATGCACTGTGTGACATCCAGTTGTCTGCAGCACCAGTAAACTGACACTGAACTTCCAGGTATATTACACCTGCAAGTATAGAAGCAGATTGTGCACTAGCTGATATACCACATAAAACAAGAAACAGTTTTTTCTAAAAGAGATTGCTCTGAAAAGTGAAGGATGCAGTAACATCTCCTTATAACTAATAAGGAACTGTGAGATGAGTGACTGCCATATTTTGAAAACCAACTAGTGCATCAAAATAAATCACTTGATTTTTACAGAGCTAAGCTTACAGGATATATAGCCCCCTCAAAGCTCATCAGTAAACACCACAAGAAAGGAATAGAAAGGAAAAAAACATTGGATTTTGGATAATCTTGAAAATAAACAGCCTTGTTGCGGTGAAAATAGAGTTGTTTTGATAATATAGCCCCACATTTCCACAAGAAAACATCAACTGAATGGGGAACTTAGTCCTCTTTCCTGGATCCCACAGATGTACTGCTGACATTTGCGAACAGTCTCCCCTACGGTGTGGAGGGTATATATGACTCAGATTATACACTGCTAAAATATAGCTTCTATATATATTTTTTAAGATGTTACAGTTAATATGCCATAAGATGTAATTAACAGGATGTAAAATGCTCTGAGATTTTTAAATATTCAGAAGTTTGATATTGTTTTTTCACTGCACCTTTATAATTATAATCCTTCAACAACCAAATTACAATACATAATATGTGTGTTATTTTTGTGAACTGTTGTCTTGCATTTCAAAAGTAGGTTACTCTCTTTTTTTTTTTTCTGAAAATAAAAAGAAGAACAAAGGGAAAGAAAGAGCTTAGTAAATTTATTTTACAGATGATTTTCCACTGAACTCAAGCATTTACACTGTTGTAGCTGTGATCAGATTAAAATTTATTTTAGTACAGATTGATGCTACTTTAGTGACCTATGCAAAGCATGGAAGAGAGATGACTAATAGTAATCTCTGTTTGAGAAATTATGTGTCAGGTACAGTATGAGGTAAATGATCCTCTGAGGTTATACATCAATTAGACACATACAATAATTGTGCAGGGATAAGGATTTGTGAATTATTTTTAAAATAATCATGAAGTCTTCAAAACCTGTACAATAATAGATTAGATAGTGCAATTCTCAGTGTGCACTGAGAGCACTGAGAACCTACATCCTCAGGTTATGATCTGACTTTCGTGGATCTGCAGATTAACAGTAGCTGAGGGTCTGGCCCCTAAACTAAACATGTGAATGTTTTTTCTCTGCATCAGATGCCAGGGATTATGAAGCCTGTTTTAGGTAGTGGTCAGGAAGAGATGCTTAGGGAAAGAGTATAAAATCAAGGTAAATGTAGTTTCCTTTTACATTCTTGCAAATAGAGCATTACATCTGAAAATGGATGCTGCAATAACAGTGATAGGGGCCAAGGAAAGGAGGAAGATCTCTCTGCTTGGATGTACCATACAACCAAATTTCATAATAATGTTAGAATTTGTGTGACTTACTTCCAGATTCTGGTCTCCTCCACTAGTCCACATTGAGTAAAGTTTAGTTTATTTCTATCTCCAATATTGGAATGAATAGTTTAGTTCCCTCTAAAACAAACCCCAGATTTATATTCCTGAAAATATTTTGAACTAGACTGATCCCAGCATTATCCCATATGGAAAATAACATACCGGTTTTGGCTCCCTTCACCCTATACAGTCTTCTAGAACCATCCCACTATCAAAAACTTCCAAACACTCTCATAGTATAAACTGGAGTATGTCACATATGGTGGTTGTTTCATGTTATACAGACAGTAAAAGTGGGAAGGAAAGTGGTATCAGCAGCATCTCCACTCTTCTTCATTTGTATCTAACGTAGGAATGTGTTTCAGCTCTATTTCTAATTACATTTAGAGGAGGAATGTTTCAAATCAAAATTACATCTAGGGAAATACCAAGAGGCTACCTTAATACTGAATTCTTTGGCTGTTCGGGTTAGGGCAATGTCTTTTCATTATCCTTTATTGCATAGATTGGTCTTTCAGTGATAACTAAAGCTGGGGATTAAGGGTCTGGTGTCTACTGATTTGAGAGCAAATCTATAGCTTGATTTTGTGAGGTTCAAGGAGTTAGAAAGGGAGTTGGTGTTAAAAATTTATTAGATTTTCTTTTTGTGTAAAGATTAACCATTATAATAAAGAATTTCCAAGTTGGGCTAGAGTTTGGGAGTACAATCTCTAATTATGTAATTCATTACTGGGCTCTTTAAGGCCCAAAAACTAGATAGAAAGAGGTATTCAGAACTTCTAAAATCTTCTGTTTTCCTGTAATCTATTGTTAACTTTTACAGACCCTGGAGAAAGGGAGTCAGTGACTGTTGATGAGGACAAAAGCTGCTTTTTATTTCTGGGTTTCTTTTTTTTGTTTTCTTTCTGTTTTTCTTTTTGTTGTTTTTGTTCTTGTTGTTGTTTTTTGGTTGGTTGGTTTTTTTGGTCATAGTTACCAATCCATTTGGCATCTTAATATTTGGATTAACTTTGGTGTTATGGCTTAGTAAGAATTAGTAAGAATTGACCACTCAGCTATAATTCAATTTAGAGCTAGGCCTGTAGTTTCATGTAGAATTTGGAAATATAAAGCTTCAAAAGTCCAGTTCATTAGTACAGAATTAGAAGCTAGGAAAAAGGAATGCTGTTCACAGAAAACAGTATCATGTGTTTCGTTTACTATAGGCTGTAGGTAGAGACAGGAGTAGAATGTGAGTTTGGGGAGGGACTAGGGAATAAACCTTCAAAATTCCATTTTATTAACAGTCACTGAAGGGCCCACAGAATTACGTGAAGGTCCAATGAGTCATGTTCTCTTTTAAGGTACAACTGGTCCTTCAATAATTAAAGTTAAGTTTAATTAGGGTTAGAATTCAGGGGTGTTGTTAGGGTTAGAATTTGAGAATGCACACATTCAGAGCCGTGATTACTTCTGGATTCAAAAGTGCCTGCAGGACTAGGAAGAGGGCATAGTGTTAATAGGATCAAAATAACTGGATCTCATTTAGCTTAGGGATTTATTTCCTGGCTCTAATTACCATTATAGTAAGGATAGGGTTAGGAATAAAAAGGCTTGGAAAATCTGTGTTTTCCAGCTCTAGTAGTGAGACTTTCAAGGACTGCAGAGTCATGTAGGAAGCTGGACGCTTAAATGAACTGTGAGAGTAGTTAAGGATCTTATGATTGCAATTTGATTATCTAATTAATTTGTGAGCTTTTAGTTTAGTGTGCACAAACACACATCAATGGATGAGGAAGCTAGTTTTTTATCAGACCTATCCTTCTCCTAACGGACCTTTCAACTTACAGGATGTGAGGGCTTTGCTCAAGTTTATAGGGTTTTGAAATTATAAGCTTAATTGGTCCACTTAACCAACATATCTGCCAGAATCTGCAGAGTGAAAAATAGAGTTAGTATTCATAACCACCATGGCCTCATCTTTCTTTAAGACACCTTCACCATAGGCTTAGGATTAAGGGGAGAGAAGTGCTGGAATTCAGTCTGGGTGCTCACAGTAATAGAGAAAACACACCAAGAAAGATGATGGTGGCAGTTCTTTTACATCCCTAATACTGTCAATGACCATCATCAGGGCTCCTGCTGGTGGTGAAAGGAGTGGGTATGACGATGGTCTCCTTTTCAGGCTGGAGAGGAGTGTTGGCAGCGGTGATAGCTGCAGTTGAGGGCAAGATTTGTTGACCTTTAGGATGGTTCTGAGAGTGATTTAGGGATTAGTATCCCTCAGCTCACCTCTCAAGGATAGTCAGCAGGTCACTGTATCACATCTTCAGAAGATCCTGACCATCTCTGATTAGGATTAGGATTCTGTTCCCTAACCTTAAATCATACAAGCTATTGTATTCTCTTCAGACACTCTGAAATAAGAATTGGGTTGAACTTCATTATGAACTACTGTTCAGCTTGCTTGTGTAAAGCTTAACTGTGAAGTTAGGAAAAGGTCAAGGTTCCAGGGAAAGTTGGTGCCTGTAGCTTTAAGGGGGCTACACTAGAGTCATAAAATACAATATATTGTCAGCGGTCTCAATCACTCCAGCTACTGAGCCCAGCATTTGTCTCAGGTTGTATTAGGATCTATTGGGTCTGGTTGAGCATTTCCCCACAGTAGCCCTCACAGTGCTGTGCTTTACATTGGTAGCTAAAAGGATGTTGATAACACACCAGTGTTTTGGCTACTGCAAGATCCTGGGAGTGGACTGAAGCAGGCCAGCTGACCCAGACTGACCAAAGGGACATTCCATACCATATGACGTCAGCTCAGATGTAAAATCTAAGGCACAGAGCAGGAGGGGGGGCATTCATTGTCTGATGGCTGCCTGCTGAGAAACCATCATGCGTACAGAAGCCCTGCTTCTCGGGAGTGGCCGACCACCGCTGCTCATGGGGAGCAGAGAATAAAACCTGCTATCTTTCGCTTCTGCATGTGCAAGCTTTGCTTTGCTTTGCGCTTTAAATAAACTGTCTTATCTCAACCCACAAGTTGTTTTCTTTTTTCCTACCTTACTCTCTCCCCTGTCCCTCTGGGAAGGGGAGTGATAGAGCAGCTGGGGGGGCACTTGGCGTTCAACCAAGGTCAACCCACCACATAGGGCAACCGTCCCTTCAAAAGACCAGAGGGTTTTTTGTTCTTGAAACTCAGAGAGTAGTTGTAGGGATTTAGAAGATCAGAGTCTGTCAATTCACTCATCCCATCGTTTCTTACAGATGGTTGACATGTTATCAAGTTGCAGACAAAAATACCATTAGTGTTATGGGTGGGCAATAAAAAGATATAGAAACTCTATATTGGTATATTTTCGTAAGGGATTTTGAGATAGGAAAAGGGCTGATCTTTAAGGTTGCCATTGTATCATCTTCCAGGCAGTGGGCTCATCAGGTTTGTATTTAAACATAAAGGACACATAACTATGGTCAGGACTTGGAAATGTAATCATTTAGGGAACTGGCTTGGAGAGTATGCTGAACTCAGGAGGGGAATCACTTTACCACCATCAGAGCCAATCTTCATGAGTTCTGGCAACAATGTGAGGATTCAGCTCAGAGGTTGAGAACTTATGTATCACACCTCAGAGGGTCTTAAGACTGAGTCAGAAGCTCTCTCTCCAGCACTACACTGAAGAGATCTTCTATAAAGAGCTAATTAAAGTAATTGGGGATGAGGTGGCTAAAGCCAGATGAAAAAGACAATTTAATGTAAAAACATGTTTGATAATTAGAAAAAATGCCATAAGTCCATAATTACAACTTCACTGGCTACAAAACAAAATTGAGTTAAGGAACAGATATAAAACTAGAAAACTGTAAGCGTTGATAGCAGAAGAAAGTAATGCAATTCAACCAGTAAAGTTGTAGCACATAAGAAATATGTGTCACCAGAAGAGTGAAAGATAATAACTTAAAAAACTGCTTATAATAATAATAAAACCACAATTTGTAATAGTTGAAGAAATGACAGGATTTTTAACTCAATGCAGGGAAGTTCTCTAGGCTACAGATATTGCAGATATATCAAATTAAATGCATTGTATGTAGCGGTAAACTAAAAGAGGAACATAGCATATACTGAATGCAGTAGAAATCAACAGATGAAATCATAGACAAAGAATCATCACTGAGGTGTTGCACTTGTATTTGGTTCTTTTGGTAGTGATATGCTGTATTTGGTGGCTTGTAAGAAAACATGAAAGTCATCTTGTATTACTAAATGCACTGATGCAATGATTGAGGACAGGTGACCAGTTTGGAATAAGCTAAATCACTCTGAGACCTGGCAACAAGCAAAGTATATGGAGGTGTACCGAAACAGAGATTTATACAGGTAATAAGAGAAAGAGTAAGATATGTTTGATAGGACAGGGCAGGGGTATTTCTCTGTGAAACCACAGATTACAGAAGGACTTTGGGGACCATGGTAAAAGTTTAAACAAATATGTGCACCTGATGCATGAGGGCCAACAAGGCTAATGCCAAACTTACAGGGGAATCTAAGGGGGAAAACATCTTATTTCCATGCTTGTCACACTTTCAACAATTTTTTTGCAAAGTGTACTAGCTCCCATGTTACCATCGTTATGTTTTACTTTATAAACTTATTTATTTATATTCATTTTGAATATAGTAAAATAATACCAATGACTAATGGAGCTTCACAACTTCCCCTCTGCTGAGATAGTTTCAATATTGCTGATAACTTTCTTGTCTAATAGCATGTTTTGTTTATCTTTTAGATCTGACTTTAATAAGTTTGGCAGCAGAAGATCCCTCTTTTAAAGGACATTTGACTGTATCTTCATTCTAACTGAACTAAAAACGCAGCCATAGTTGGATTTCCAGTTCCCATAGCTGAGGCTGTAAAACATTGGTCACCTTTCCCTTCTGTAATGAGGGCATGCTTATCAGTTTCTAGAGTTGGATGCATATTTGTACACCTATTTCTAACATGTCTAAGCACAGACAAGTTCATCCTTAGCAGAGAGATTTGTGGTAAAAGGTCTTTCTCTCTATCTCCAGTCTCATTGACTTCATAATTTCTATGATAGGACCGTATTTTTCCCTCTCCAATTAGAGAAGTCAACCTCAGGGGAAAAAGAACCACAGGGTTTCTAAAACAGGTAATTTGTCTTCACTGTTTATATTCTACAATAAATACTGACTACAACTAATGAAAGGTTAAAATATTATCTTTCCTTATTTCATTGAAATCATCATTGCTCTCAAGTGTTGGAACTGAGATATTTACTTTCAGGAGTACAAATAACGATAATATTACATTTTTTATACTATACTAAAATCATATTCCTGTTCACAAGCTTCATTTTTCTTATAATTAACTGTCTTCAAGTATTTAAGATGCATTGAGAAGGCAGCTGTAATACGAGTTTTACTAGGAGAAATGTATTTTCAAAGGGCTCCCCATCAGGTGAGTTGCCATCTCAGGCTCTTGCAACTCTGCATAGCATAGTGACTTTAAGGTCTGGTGGTCCAATATTGAACTTTCTACAACATTCCTTAAGCAGAATGCATACTGGATTAAATGTTTTAAAAATGTTTACCAGATTACACTGTTTCTAAGTGCAATTTTAATTGTATTGTGTATGTTGAATTTGTAGGACAGATTATTAAACAATCTCAATGACTTTCATTGAGAAGAGTGGTCAGTACCTGGCAGAACAGGTTCAGGAACCAGTGTAAAATGCTTTGTATGTATGACTCACCCAAGAAAAGAAGAGTAACCTGAGGATATGCTGACTGCAAGGAGTTATGACACTGCTGCATCCATGCCATGACAGTGATGAAACTCTCCAGTTCAGCACCAGAACAGCGTAAGGGAACTGTAAATTAGGTTGCCAGGATCCCTTGGCATTCAAATTAAAGGGAATACATCTCTTACTTTTAATAAAAAGACAGAATCTAAAACCAGGTGAACCCTTTCAAGCATAGAGGCTACTTTTCTGTAGTTTCTTCTATTTCTAATTCTTAAAGTGAGCAGATTTCTCCCTGGGACTCTGATATGACCAGAAGTGCTAACCCCTATGTTCCTTGTCTTTGGGAAGAATACAGAGACAAAACTCACTATTAAAAAAAAAAAAATTTGTCTTACTATTGCAAAAACAATACTGGAAACACAAATAGTAACAGACAAAATGAAAAAAACTTTCATGTGATATTTTAGTCCATTTTTGTATACTGTAAAAATGCAGAGATCATAGTCTCAGGATGAAAAAGGAACAAATAATCACAAAGAAGAGCATCCCACTTTTGGAGATGTGGGCTTTTGAGCACTATTTCCTCTAACCTTAAGTCCCAGATTTAATTTAAATTTGAAGAATTATGGTGTAATTTACTTATATATTTGATCTTACCCACTAGATTTTGATGGAATAGCGGGATGTGAACAGACAGCACAAACATAGTATTCCACTTATGCAGGAGTGATTGTTCATCTTTTTCTTGTCTTGGCCAGCATCAAACCCAAAATATCTCTTATTTTGCCTGTGTTACAGACTCTGCAGAAGATACTGACGGTTTGATCCTTTGGCATTTAAATTAATAAGGCAAAGCAAGACTTATTTGATTTTTGGTCTGGCTCTAGACTTGACAATAAGAGATCAAACAAGTTATAGAAGTGTGAAATGAAGGAGGTGGAGGGGAAAGTCATTGGTATTGAATATTCAGTCATCACACATGATTAATGTAAGTTATTTAAGGGCAAAAGCTGCAAAATAATAAAGCTTTGACTGTTTTCCTGATATGACTGTTATTAAACAGGAATCAATACTTAAAACCACACTTATGTCAGCCAAAACTTTGCAAGTAATAATAGAGTGTAAGATTGATTATGGCAAAACATTTAGACTGAATAAGACTTCAAGTACTTTTTGGCTATTCATAAAAACAGATCAAAAGCAAAGCCTGGAAGAACTAATAGCTAATTATTAATAATACATTCAATTTATTTGTAGGGAGGTCAGTATTATTTTAAAGTTATTTATTAATGATATAATTTGTTCAGAGTAATAGAAACAATTTTATGTGAAGAATTGAAAAGGTAGCAAGTAGCCTAGCTCTCCTTTATTCAAAACAAAAAGAAGGATGAGTAGAGAATGTGTCTAGAATGTACTAAAGGAAACCAGGAATTAGACTATGACAAGACAACATCAAGCCCCTTGCAGATAAAAAGACCAGTTTACAAAAAAATAACCTCAAACTCAAACATGTTAAACATCCAACTTTTGTTTTGAAAGTTATATTTTTCACCTTACTCTCTCACAAGACTATTTGATTCTAAGCATTAAATGTTCTTGAAGTGAAATAATTTTGCAACTTACTTTAGTCTAACTTACATCTTAATTTTCATTAAGATGTTAGAGCTGCATCATGCCAATATGAAAATACCCTTTATAAACATAATTATTCTGATGTAATGAAATATTACAGTTTAGGAACACAAAACCCATCACACCCTCACTGTTCTGATAACAGAAAAAGATCATGAAGTATAGTTTTCGTTGTCCAAGTGGCTCCACAGAGAGTGGAGGAGGAAGCTGTATAAAAGATGAAAATTGTACTGTCCTTACTCTTGATTTCAATTTTTTTTAAAAGATGTTCTTTTTTTTAATGTCATGCTCCAGATATATTGAATGAGTGATTAAATCCAAATAAGGGTTGCCACATATATGTTCCTTTTTCTGGCAAAAAAAAATTAAAACAATTGTTAGAAAGATGAAAGAAAGAGACAAAGTAAAAAGAAAGAAATGGAGTGGACATGCTGGACCCTATTAATTCCTGAGTTAACTCCTGAGTGTGTCACAGCACATGTGAATTCAGTTTGATTTAACATGTTCTATACCCAAGCAGTGAGGCAAATCAGGTTCTGCTGATCTTCAGCTTGGATCACTATTTACCCCACTGTAAATGGCATAAAATGCTGCTGAGTGAGAAAGTAGCCCTTAAAATTACTAAGCAGCCACCTAAATGATGACACAAGATGAACAATGATTAGACAGTTCTGAGACAGGTGGAGAGTTATCATAGGAGCACAAAAGACAGCAGAACATAAGGGAAGGGGAATGAATAAGCAAACCTGGAAGACTTCAGAGTGACTGACGGCTCCCAGTCTGTGAAGGCGATAGGACAAGATGGCAACAAAAGCAAATATGGATTTCACCGGGTGGGCAACAAGTGGTAACAGTACAATTGTTCAAAATAGCCAATTTTTGGAGCATCTGGCAGAAAATATATGCGATTTGTGTGCTCTGATTTACAAAAGCCCACTTTTCTCATTTCTGGTTACTGAGAACACTACATTTGTATTAATCATGTAAAACAGTTACAAGGTATTTTTGCAGGAAAAAAGTTAGAAACCAAATGCAAAAGTAATGTTATCTGTTTTTTTAAAAAGTATTTGCTTTAATAATTTAAAGTTATATGGATTTTCTAAGACTTCAGGGATATTGCAACAGAAAAAGATGAACATTATTTTTTTTCCCATTTTAATTTTAAGTTAAAACCTTCTTTTTATTCAAACCTGGAAATACATAGGTAGGTCTTCAGTATATAGTCAGTCATACAAACTTCTCACAACCTTACAATGACTTTTTCGTTTTATTATTACTACTACTTGTACCACGGTGGGAATTTTTTTTATTTAGGGACTGGATTTTTTTGCCTTATGACTGCTTTTAGAAAGAGTATCAACTCGTTCTTTCTGTCATATTGCTTATCTGAGAGGAGACCAAGTCACTCCAAATCAATACTGCATTTCTTCTTTTCCGTGAATATTTTGATGTCGCATTAACTTGTGTCCTGGTTTTGTCCAGAACAGTTAGTATTTTCCAACTAGCCATGAGAAGGCAGAGCCTGGAGCTCTGTGGACATGTCTAGGTTGTTATTCTCTATCACCTCAGGTCTCCGATGGGGGGGGGAGCAGAGAAGGGGTGAGAGTGGGGAGCAAAAGTAGGGTCCCCGTTCAACAAAACTTGTTTTCAACAAAACAGGTCTCTCTGTCCTGTTGTCAACAGACAACAGGCAACCACCATGATTTTCCTCAGGATAGACCTACTATTTGTCTGCTTTGGCCTTTGCTTCCATTACTGACAGTTTCATTGCTGACATAACCCCTCACAGGAACCTTTAGTACAGCAGCATGAGCATCGCTCCCTAGTTCTGGTTTTCTTTAGCTAGTACTGCACAGTACCACAGCATTTGAATGCCACAACATTTCTACTGTTAAATTATCTGCTTTTTCTAACCTGAAGGGTAGAAGTGTTATATTCCTCTGACCCTCATTCATACATGACACAGACTTCTAAGAGAGTGGCATTTCAGGACCTCAGTGAAATAGGAAGGCATTTTTTGCTTTTTTACTCCTAGAATTATGCTGGCTGATAGCATATCAAAAATATGCCTGTAGTTAGAAACCATGTAAGAGTTTCTGTGTACTAATACTGTTTTGCATGTATATGGACATATTAATGTGTTGCATGGAGAAAACCTTAGTAAGATTACATTACTGACCACCACATCACATTCTAGTTATTTTTTTCTTTTGGTGATGGTGTCAGTTCTAGGGCCTATGTGAACAATATCTGTCTTTAAATATTGTATAAAAGAAAAAAGAGGCTGCCTTCTATAATATTTGCCAATAGTTTGCCGGTCTTTCACAGATTCTTGAAAAGCTGAGTTACTCAAAATAAATCCATGGTTATGCAATTCAAGGCTGGACAGGAGAAGGAGAACCTGTAAATGTAAAAGTGAATAGAAAAACTTATAGTCTGCATACCATAATTATTTGTGTGCGTACTTATATGTATGTGTGTATGCACACTACTGTGAACTGCTGGATAGAGCTGGAACTGTTCTTTTATCAGATGATTATTGATGAGCAGTAACAGTCTTCCTTGAGCAACGGAACAGAGACAAACACAAGCTTTTGGTGAGCAGCAAGATCTAGCTGTGTGTCCTCCTATTAACTGCAAGGGTGAGAACAGATTTGTGGTGCTGAGCAGGAGAAGACAAGAATGCTGTGTCAAAGGAGCCAGGGCAAAACACAAGATGCAGCTTTGTTAATGAGCCTTGGAAAATTTTTTCTGGCAGATGGGTGCTTTCAGAACAGCAAATTCTGAACTTTTTGGTCTGCATTTCTGGGATGTTTCAATCGACCACTGTGTCCCAGATGCTGTCACATGCAAAGTCCTCTGTGCCCCAAAATCCTTTATAAATAGACAAGGGAATTACCTGTAATCTATCTTTGGAAGTTTTCCCAGTGAGCATGTGCAATATTTCTCCCAGATGGATCTTTTCTCTTGCAAGAAGTTGGTGCTGTGTTCATTCAAAATGTGGAACTAGGTAGCCCATTACTGACAGGTGAAAAAGAAGAATATGGAATTCATTAGATAGTTTGCTTCTGCTTTGCTTCCTTGTTAATCAGGTGATAGAAGCACCTAGTATCATAGTTCAAGTGAGTAAGAACATGAATAACTGACTCCAAATCTTAAAAGGATTAAATGAGCTGTACTCTGCTAAAACAAAATTAAGTAGTCTCTGCCAATAGTTATACTCTTGCAGTTACTTGGACTCTAGGAAGACTGTATGATGTTACTGCCACCCATTGTATGTAAATCAAATGGGTTTTTTCAGATAATGGCTAAATATCTCAGATGTAAAACTCCAAAAGGCCCAGGAGATGTGGGCAATTTTAAACCCTTTAGGACTGCTGGTAGCAACATTACAAAAAAAGGAAAGGATGATACCTGGACTTGGAAAAGGCTGGGAAAATACCTTCAGTGGAGATGAGAAAACTTTTCCTCTCTCCTCCACTCTTCCTCTTTCCTTTTTTTCTCTTTCTTTCTTTCCTTTCTTTCTTTTTTTCTTTTTTTCTTTCTTTTTCTTTCCTTTTTCTTCTTTTTCCTTCTTTTCTTTCTTTTCTTTCTTTCTTTTCTTTCTTTCTTTCCCTCTCTCTTTCTTCCTCTCTTTCCCTCTTTTTCTCCCTCTTTCCCTCTTTCCTTCTCTCTTTCTCTTTTCTCTCTCTTTGTAGCTTCTTCCCATGATTTCAATTCAAAATTGTTTTAAAGAAGAAAGAAATTGACCAAGAAAGCCAGATGTGGGCTGTAAAGTGAGCAACACACTACCAGCCAATGAATTTTCATTTACTTTTCTACAGATTTTACCTATAACATCTCAAAACTGTTTTCTATGACAGGTGAAGAGACTTGTAGTTCAGGCTGTAGACTATACATTAAAGTATTAGCATGGTGTTCCCCAATGGATCTGTTTTGCAGCTAGTTTTCTCTGTGGTTAATTCAGATTTAAATGCTAATCTAGTTGTGTAGTGTAGATTTCATCATACTTTAGACAACTGAAAATTGTAGGGTGACTTGCCCTCAGGAAATAATTTTTTTAACTTTATCTAGAGATGGATCCTTAGAAAGCCAGCTTAGATTCAGTGTTCACACAAAGGTAGCTGAGGCAGACATGACCGTAAAACTCATCAGTCAATGTCCTTATGATGCCACTCTCCTAAATTTGGGAATGAATCTTGTAATGTAAAACTTCAAGTTCATACTGCATTTTGATCACTGATTTCTAGTATGCTGTGATTGCATTGCACAAGTCTTTCTGCATTTCTGTCAAAATGGGAAAAAATACTCCAGAAGTCCAATGCCTTAGGAACACTAGGACTTCTATTTTATAAATACCGGAGTAGTTTTCAGATCAAATAGTGACAGTAGGAAGACTGACTGCAGAACTCTAAAGACCACTGTGTTACTATCTGAATATGTATTAGTGTATTAGCACAGGTACTGACACCTCCATCCACACAAAATTAGTTCTGGATAAAAGCCATGAAAGTTATTAAACAGGAAAGTAGTAGCTGAAATGCAAAGCTGTGTTGGACAGAATTGGTAAATTCTACAATCTCACTTCTGTAAAGTGACCATTTTACCTACATTATGCAGCAATGGAATAAAAAAAGTAAGCAACATTTCAGAGATTGATTCAACTGAATGAATCAAATATTATTTATTGCAGCTCTTGATTTGCGAGTGTGTTTCTCAGAGTGTTCTTCCTTCTCTATTCTTTATATTCTCAATTACTTCAACATATTTTAGACATTTAGATAATAATTTCAGTATCTTTCATTTATATATTATGTTTCATGGTCCTAGAGCACTTCACAAATTTAAGAACAGAAAGCAGAAATTCCGAGCCAGATTGCAGCAGGCTTTTTTTTACACATACAGGGCCAGACTTTCCACCTTAATATCCCCCCTCCCAGCTACAATCCATGCAATCTTCTGAATGCAAAGGATATTACACAGAAATACCACCTGTACAAAGAAGTAGTCAGAAAGAAGAAATATTGTACGCTGTTTTATTTGACATCAAGTGAGTGCTTCCTGCACAGGGGAGCATATAAACAATCCTGTTTGCTGTACACTGGTATCATTTCCCTTGTAACCTACTCACAGAAAACCTCGAGTGGGTCACATATATGTCTGTCTATATATGTGTTTATATGGGTATATTTACATATAGATGTGTAATAATTTAGAATTCAAAAAAATAACAAAATACTGGAGCGTTTTCCATCAAGCTCTGCTGTCAATAAGGTGTAGCAGTAACATACAGCAGTATAGGAAGAGAGTTTTCATTCCCTTTTGAAGCAATCAGGGGGGATTTTAGACTGGTGAAATGTAATTACCTCTTACAAACTGGATAACAATGCTTTCATTAATTTTGTTTGAATATTATCTTTCAATACAACGGCTCTGCAGATTTTTGCAATGAATAGACAGGTTGTTTGTGGAAATGAACTTTTGGAACTCTTGAAGAAATATTTGTTTCATTTGAGAATGTCTTTGTGGAGCTAGAGCTTTTCCATGCATGATACTTAAACCAGCTTTCATGAAGGATAAATTGTCTTTCTTTCCATCTGCAAAACTAATCTGAAATGTGTGTAGGCTTCAAAAATAAATAGACCACTCACAGACAGTACTACCACTGCTGACCTATGAATTCTGTCTACTAAGAACACTGCTTTTCCTGGTGAGATTCTCAAGGGAAATGTCCATTTATGCCAGTAGGATTTACATATCTAAAATGCTTGTTGACACGCACAAAATACAAACTGATTGAAAACTAAACTGAGAGATGAGGTTCTATGCCACAGGATTAAAGTAATGGGAGCAATCTGAATGGAAAGCAGCTGACACATTTTGGGCCAGCTGTCTGTAAATTGTCCCTTCTGTGCTAAGGTACTGTGTGGTCTTTGCCTCCCTGCGTCATGCTGCAGCCATGCTACAAAGGCAAAGCTGAATGCCAATATTCAAATGAGGCCTGAAAATGAAATACTATTTTTCTCCATTAGAGGGTGGTCCCTCCTCATCATGGTTCAGTTCCACTGGCAGCAGAAGACCTGCAATGCAGTCAGCTGCGTCGTAGATGACACATGAATCAGGAGATGTCTGCGCCCTTCCTCCTCGTGCCTTATTCTCCCTTTTGAAGGTAACAATTAGAGGAAAGAAATGTACTTGGCCACAGGCCAGTTTTGAACATATGTGCAGTACCTGTTTTTATCCATATATTATGTATGCTCACAAACAAGGGCCCCTGCACATACATGTATTTGTACCATGTAAAGCATGTAAAAAACAGCTTTGCTGTAGACACTGTAGCAAAAGGGACTGAATACACCATTGCACAATTATTCTTCTGTCATTAGCATCTACTTGATTTCAGCCATGCTAATAAACTGTACACATTTAAAAAAACATTTGGCATATGCATATAAATGTACATAAACAATGTATTAGAAATAAAACCTTTACATTAGTGTAAAATTGTGATTAGGAATTTGAAAGCCAGAGAATACCAAAATGTTATTTGCCAAACAAATCTTGCTGCACTCTCATGTGAGTTTGAACAATATAAAAAGCCTTTCACAACATGATTGCATTTGTTATTGTAATACTCTAATTCCATGCAGGCAACTCTATTCATTCAGCTTATTTTCAAGATTATATATACATGAAGTAGGATTCTGCAATGACTTTTTACAGTTCGAATTTAATAATAAGAAAAAATTTTCAATAGAATTTCCTACTGTGAAGCATACTATGGAATAAGTATTACAATGAAATATAAGAAAGAATTGCTGCTGGCATAATGAAACCACTTACACTTTGTATTTCATTAGCTTAATAGTAGTGAACTGTCTCATTCACAGCATTGCCTATTACAGATTGTACATGACATATAAAAAACACAGAAAAAGCCTTTCAAGTTGTGGGGGGCTTTCTGGTTGTTTGTTGGGGTTTTTTTTTGTTTGTTTTTTGTTTTTCTTCAGGAGTGTTTTTTTGTGGTTTTTTTGTTTGTTTGTTTGTTTTCATGGTAAAAAACCCAGAATTGCCTTCAATAAGGGCCAAAATAGAGAAAGTTTTCCCCAAAGGAGGTTTGGACACTGAGTACCCATGAAAGAACACTGTTGCAAACAGATGAATATGGAAGTGCAGGACAACAATGCTTCTGTTTTAAATTGACATTTCTCCATTAAAGACACTTTGAACTAGATGAGGGTCTGCTCCCTTAGCACAGCATATGCCTATGAATACATTTAATTCTACAAGAGCAATCTGACATTGGAACCAGCAAAATAGTGAAACGCTTCATGCTGCGCACATATTTAAATATTCCTGGTCAAGAGCACAGTATTTGTCTCCTCCCAGAAACAAGCTTTAACTGCCGAGCAGTCAAACAGATCTATTCTCTATTTTCTATTTTCTGAATGTCAGTTTTACTGTCTAGTCTACATCATTCGGATGCAAGTCTAAGGAGCATGTCCCCCATGAACACTTATGTGTGAGGATTTTTCATAAGGTTGTCATAATTACCTCATCTACAAACAGAGAAGTAAATGTAAAAGGTTTTGTTATGCTTAGAAACACCTATTCAGAAAAGATACCAATGGAGAACAGACATTTCTTTTACCCTTCTCTCTCTCTATTGTTCTCCTTCATTGTAATGCTAAAAGAGAGCATTTCATATGAAATATTTCCAAATCCCTACCAGAAAAAAAAACAAGAGATGTACATTTGCCTCAGTAATTCTACATGGTCAGATTCTGAGAACTGAAGCAATCCTTTCAGGATTGTTATTCAGCCTTCAGATTTTAAAGCTGCATGGCATATGGGCTTGCTATCCATCAGTTCAGCCTGACTGTGAGCCTCAGACTTAACAAAACTGCATTTTAGAAAGAGCACATGAGCATTTCCTTGTAGACGATACAGCAGAGTAACAATAATTTGTGAAAAATGTAGATCTACACAGTGCACGCTGCAAAACAATTTGTGTGGTACAAGTGTAGAACAGTGATTTTATTAGAATAAGGCCATTCTTATTCAGTGAAGATCTCTGACAGCTGTTGTATGAACAAAGCTTAATATTCTTTCATTTCCCATGCAAGCCTATTTTTCAAGTCCATAATGTCCCCAGTCCACCAAGTTACATTTAAAACTACCTGGAGAGCTTTTTCACGCAGAGCTTGTGTTACTCATTCTACATATGGTGTGAAGTTCACAGATGAGAAATATGAGTGCCTAAAATAAATACTACATGAAACCTGAGATGCGTGAGGGCCCTTGGGAGTTCAGCAAATGAAATGCCTATCAGTCTCTGACACAGCAGACGCTCCCTACAATTGGCAGCTTCATGCTTCATTATGCATGGATCAGATATATAGGTATGGCCCCAGGCAAACTCCCTGGTTTAAAGGAGAGGTGCATGCTGGGGAAAGGCAAATGTCATTTGCCTGTGAATTTGAAAGATGAGGGGAAAAGGGGAATAGAGTTGATTAACCAAATGTATGAGGGGTTTATTTTGCACCATTTATCCTAGAGTTTCCTCATTATACACATTGCACCTTTGATGTTTTGTGGATTTGACAATGTTTAAAAATGCAATTATTATTGTCCATCCAGCTGAAGGGGTCCAAAATAAATAACAAGCAGCCACGTTTGTTACATGCAGGAAGAAAAATAAAATAAAGATAATTTTTTGCTGCCTTTTGTAATCTTTGTAGTATGCCCCATGTTTACAGCACAAGGTCAGCAGACAGACTTGCTGAAATTATGCAGATTCTGTTAAACATCATTAAAACATATCATGCTACCTTAACGAATAAAAACTCTTCTAGAGACTCAACTACTGCAGGATGTTAGTCATGGGTATTTCCTGCACAGGAAAAAAACACCTAGTAACAGATCAGTTTGCTTCACATACATGTAGTTCTAATTAAAAGAAACAGTGAAAATGGTAAATCCATCTTAATCCACAATTAAATGAGGTAGAAGAGAGAAGAGGGAAAGAATAGAGGAGAAACTCATTACTGACAACCTCTTAAGAAAGCAAAAAAGCCTAAAATGTTTATGGGAAAGGAAACTGTATTTCATCATTCCTGAGAAAATTATGACCCTGAGGGATCAACTGAAAAAAAACGCTACTGAGTATTTGGTGTGTCTTAATGAAAACCCTTCTTTCCTCCTGCAGCGCTTTCATTCTGAGATTTCAATCATGCTACATTCTGTCATTTAAGCTTTAAAATATAATTGTAAAGCTTTTTTCTACCATACCAGTAACAATCATGTCAGATTTTCAAGGTCATTTGTATACATACATATACATACACATATACACACACACACATTTATTTACATGCACTTATATATTTATATATCTATCTGTGTGTGTGTGTGCATCTTCTTCACTGCAAACATTTCAGGAAAGAATGACATAGAATTGTTTGGAGCTTAAAAACATAGATGAAAATAAAGCAAATCAAGTCTATAAAACTGAGCGACTTAAGAAGATAAGCTTTCAGCAGCTGTAAAAAAATAGAATGACAGAGAAAGAAAGAGAAAAAGAATGCCACTAATGTCTCTCAATGCTCTCTCCGTGTGTTCAGACAAGTTATGGCTAGGAATGTAAAACTTGAATTTAAAGAAAGTGCATCTGGTGGAGATTAAAAAGGATAAAGAGGAGAAAATCAGTTTGATGTACACTTCAAAATGCTGCTCATAATATAGTTTGTTCTATTACTTGAAAAGAGGGTATCACTGTTCTTTTATGTCTACTTTTTAATCCTATGCTTTTAAAGTATCTTTTATTTGCTCCTATTTGAGGTGAATTGCCTTACTTCAAACCTTAAATCTAGTTTGAGGATTTTGATTCTAGAGTGGCTTCCTTTGAATATTCTTGTGAAGTTATATTTTATCTTCCATTTTACCAGTTCTCAGGTTTTACTGGGTAGTTGTGAATTCGTGATTTTCTGCAGTGCGGATCACCTTCAGGCTCAAGAATGCATGTTTCATACTAAAGCTGTCAATGTGTTGTATCAGGGTTGGGAGAGAGGAATTTTCTCAAGTTTGCTGAATTGTACACATGAATATCGTCACACTGAGTCATGTAAACACAAACCTCACTTTATTGTTATTTTTATATCCCACACCATGACCTATCATGAGCTGCTGTTGGAAAAAAAAAACAAACAACCAAACAAAAAATCAACTAACCAACCAAAAAATACCCACCACCTTAATTTTGGTCAGTTTTGGAGTTTGTTAGAATTTAAAAGTGAACTTCACAGTCTAATTACGAATCCATAAATCCCTATGAAATCAATTAAAATATTTATCTATTAGTAAACTACTTAGTCTTTTATTAACAAGATGATAGAAAGAATGAAAAATTTGAACCTCTGCTGACATCATTGAATGAAGACCATTAAACTAAACTCAAGGGGCAAGAGTCAATAAGCAAAACACGACAATCCCAATGGGATACTTGAAAGAGTTAAAACAAAAGCAGAAGCTCCCTTGGACTCAAGTGGACCTCGGGTATGTTACAATTTTTCATAAAAACTAAAAGGAAATTAGGAATTTTCCTTTCAGGACATTGTGTCCAATTTTTTTTGGAAGGTCTTTGTGATAGTTTCAATATTTTTTATTCTATGTTTTAGCATCACTTTGTTTGGTGAGATATTGATGGATGACCAGTGACTGCAGATCAGAGGCAAAAATAAAAAAAACAGTAAGAGAAACTATGAAGTCATTGAAGCATGACCATCTGTGACTTGGTGCTTCTCACCACATTAATTTGTAAGCTCAAAATTCAAAATATACACATGTATTGGATAAGATTCTCATTCACATTCAAGCAGAGTGGTGTTTGTCTTTCAAGCAGACATAAATTGAATTGAATTCAACATAAAACCACTTTACATTGCCAAAATGATATAAAATATCCTGAGTTAAAAGTTTTATATTTTATTTTAACTGAAAAAATAATTTAACTACTGTAGTCAGTCAAACCCTTTGGTACCTGATTTGGCTCAGTCAATCAGCTCTATCAGACACTTAGTTAACAGCCAAGTGCAGAATAAATGATATGAACCTGGCAATACAAACAACAAAAAAATTATGTGTGGAAAAAGTACTCACAGTTAATATATTTTAGAATTCTTGCTGGGAGAATAAAATGGACATTTAATATTAACCTATTATTTAAAAACAATATTTTCCCCCAAATGGAAACCCAGTCCGATTTTCTGGATGCTGTTTTTTCCTTCATAAGAGAAAGATCAACCACAATGCTTTGTTTAAGTCAGCACAACTGCAACAGGACACAGTTGTCCATGCCATATACAACCCAACAGTTTTACAAATTTTAATGCAGATGATATTAATAAAACCAGAATTGATTTTTATAAGAGTGCAAGACCTTTGTAACTCTCAGGCTGCCACAACTACTTCTCTTCTTCACAATTCTTAATATGCAAAGTAATTGCACTTGTCCCTCTCATACAAGAAACCCAGCTACATCTCAGTTATAGATATGTGCAAGACTCAACCACATATATGAAAAGAGAGAGTCCCACAAATAAAACACACTTAGGCCTTATTGAGTCTTTCAGTACAATTCACGTTTGGTAAAAAAATGCAAACTCAAAGCCTGATAAATTTTAAGCATGACTTCAGCAGAGAATGTTTGAATAGATTGTCCTATCTTGCAGAGAAATCTGAGGTTTGTCCCTGCTTTATGACCTTTCTGCAAGCAATACCTCAGCTATTATCTTCCTCCACTGTCCTCAGAAACCTTTTTTCTTCCTTTTTTTCTGACTCATGCTTTTTTCATTGAGATTTAGAGTGCTGCTTGTTCAAACTGATGTGTGTGACTGGTGTTGCAAACTGAAATGAAGGATGGTTACATCCTAACGAGAGCATCCTTCTCACTCCATGCTTCACACACAGCAGCAGCAGCAAGTGATTAATGGAGTGACTGGAAGGGAGGTTTGTGTCGATGGGTGAAACCATCCTGTATTGCTGTCAGGATCCAGGGAGAGCAGAGGGAAAGCATTAACCTATATTTACATCTCTCTGTTCTGCTTCAAATATTTACTGTGTACCTCTTGCCTCAGTTTAGCCCTATTCAATATTTTCACTCCTAATCTCACTTCTCCTTCAAATATCTATCTTTCTCATAACCTTTAAGCTTTGCTGTTGCTCCTCAGTGTGAAGATATGTATGGTGAGGTGTTGGAAAGCTTGCTTTTTTCTGTGAGCCAACAGCAAGCACTAACCACGGAAAGTCCAGGGCTCTTAAGTTGTGAATGCTCATGGTTTAGGATGCAATATAAATTAGTCTCCTTGTACAATTGCTTTAGCTGCCCCAGTACTACTTAAGGAGAAGAGGAATAGAAGGGGAAATGGGATCAGCCAGGAAGACTGTGCCTATGGGGGAATACTTAGGCAGGACATCATGATACTGAAGATAGTTTCAGCTCACAGATCAGCTGTTTTCCCTGTTCAAAGCTGCAACTGGAACCACTAAAACCTGTCATCCATTATAGAGGAAAATATAATTACCTCCTTTTATCTTTTTCATCTAAAATTTGGGAAGTACAACTCATCTTTTCATTTAGCCATCATCCTCAATCATGCTGTCCCTTTCCAGTCCCTTGTCCTGTCCTGTCCCCTTTGCTCTGAGCTCAGCTCAACAACGTTGCAATATGCACAAACACATACTTGCTGCTCCATGACAGGTGACCACAACTCTACAGTTCCTGATCTGCAGATTGCATCACCTCTTCATAATTAAATCAGAAACAGTTAAAATGAAGTTATCAATTCTCCTAATAAGTAGAGTGAACTTGCTTAGGGGGCTCTAACAGCTGGATTTCCATTTAATGTTTTCTTGCACAAGATAAACTTCCCTCAAAGTGGAAAAGTACTTATTTCCATCCTTTAGTGTTAACAACCTGAATCATTTTCTGAAACAGCTAATTTCATAGGGTGACTAACCCTTTACTGGGGATCTTTGGGCAAAACAGTGGTCATAGAACTTCTGCTAAAGAAACCAGTCTTTAAAGAGACATCGTTGTGCTGAAACCTCTTGACCCAGAAAAGATTTTAAGAAATACCATTAAAAGTGAGTTGTTACTGTCCTTTTGCAGGTTGACAACCCTGCAAACTCAATAAACTTGGCAAAATTCCCTCAGGTTCTGCAAAAATCTTTGTTAGTGTTAACTTCTGTCTTACATGTTATCAATGCAACTTTCTGAGACAAACAAATATCGTTTGTACAAGCACTACAAACAAAAGCTGCTATTTCGTAGAGATTGACATTCCACGATTTAAAAATGCATAAATTTGATACATATATGATACTATATCAATGCCATTTCATTCACTGTAAAAGAGGCAGTAGCTGTCCTTTCCTGTTCAGAAGGTGCTTTTTCAGGTTTCATAATGCTTTTCAAATTATGTATGAAAATATTGTAGCTGTTAGTTTCAACCTTGTTCTAGTTGCATTGACATATGATCCCAAACCAGCACAATTCAGTATATTTTGAACAAAAAGCCATTCAGTTAGACCGTGAGTGTGGAGTGAGATTAAAAGAGAATGGAAAAAATTATATATTTTGTAATGATTTATTGTTTTTCTGTACCAATGACAAGGGTCTACCATGGCAGCTGACATCAGCAGAGATGTCAAATCTCTCTGATGAGCAAAACCCTGTACAGAATACAACTTGCACTTCTCATTTACTAGCCTTGTTAAATCCCTTATCAGTGACATATACGCTCTTGGTAATAAGCTAACTTCTGCAGTAAAAGTTACATCTCTACCTCTAGAATGTAGTAAAATACTGTTTATTTCACCTAGTATCAACATGAATATTATAAATTTAAATCACTTAGCTGCTGTGAGTGTTTGTGGTGGGTTGACCTCGGCTAGACACCAGGTGCCCACACATCTGCTCTATCATTCCTCTCCCCAGTTGGACAGGGGAGAGAGTAAGGTGGAGAAACAACTGCTGGGTTGGGATAAGGCAATTTATTTAAAGAAAAAGCAAAATAGAAGCTTGTGCATGCAAAAACGAAGCAAAAGATAATATGATTTATTCTCTAATTCCCATCAGCAGCGACGACTGGCCACTCCCAAGAAGCAGGGCTTCAGCACCCACAACAGTTCCTTAGCAGGCAGCCATTGGAGACAGTGAATTCCTACCTTCCTGCTCTGTGCCTTAGCTTTTATATCTGAGCTGACGTCATATGGTATGGAATATCCCTTTGGTCAGTTTGGGTCAGCTGGCCTACTTGGGTCCCCTCCCAGGATCTTGCCCTCGACTGAGGAAGGAATGTTCCAGTGCTGATGCTGTGCTCAGCAGTAACCAAAACACTGGTGTGTAATCAACACCATTCTAGTTACCAATGTAAAGCACAGCACTGTGAGGGCTACTGTGGGGAAATGAACTCCAGCTCAGCCAGACCCAATACAGATGTGTTTAGGGAAATCCACTTCCAGTCTTTGGAAATAGCTTTTGTCTTTTCCCACGATATGACATTACAGTAACTGGAGTTACACTGTGTGTAACGTTAGAAATGGCTGAATAAGCAGTTACTCTTTAGAACTCCAGAAGGATGTAGCTTTCTCAGGTAGTTTGGAGGCTGTCACTCATGAAATTGTTTCAGAGGTCCTTACTGCAAGAATGCCACTGACATAGAAAATTTCACTGTGGATTTTTTCCTCTTTGTTTATACATGTAGTGATGCTTCATTCATATATAGGGGTGAATAAATGGGTTGATGGAAAAGAGTTAAATAAAAATGCCTTTTATTTACATGCTGGTCTTGCAGACATTTTTCATGATAGAAGGCTACCCATGAAGCTAGTTTACTCAGGTAATCTGAGAACCTAATGGATTCTCCTTGAGAAGGGATTTGCCAAAATTTTCCCTGTAGGTGAGGGGTTTTTTTCCACACCATGCATGATAAGTACTCTGAATCCCCTAAGAGTCTTGGGGGGTGGATGGTAGAGGTGAACTACTCTTCTGCAGAAATCATCTGCAGAGGTCTCCTGACACCGTGTTAGTGCTGGCATGTCCCGGCCATGCCAAAGAGCCAGGTAAGTGCTATTACAACACAGTGGGTAAGATATATGAAGGAAGAACCTTCCATTTATAACTTTTATAGAATCATAGAATCATAGAATCAACAGGGTTGGAAAAGACCTCCGAGATCATCAAGTCCAACCCTTGATCCAACACTTCCCTGGTTACTAGACCATGGCACTAAGTGCCACATCGAGTCTCAGTTTAAAAACCTCCACAGACTGTGAATTCACCACCTCCCTGGGCAGCCCATTCCAATGTCTGATTACTCTTTCTGTAAAAAATTTTTTCCTAATATCCAACCTAAACCTCCCCTGGCACAGCTTAAGACCATGCCCTCTTGTCCTATTGCTGGTTGCCCGGGAGAAGAGACCAACGCCCACCTTTCAGGGAGTTGTAGAGAGTGATGAGGTCTCCTCGGAGCCTCCTCTTCTCCAGGTTGAACAGCCTCCCTCCAGGCTCCCTCAGCCTCTCCTCATAGGACTTGTGCTCGAGTCCCTTCATCAGCCTTGTTGCTCTTCTCTGGACCTGCTCCAGCACCTCGATATCCTTCCTGAACTGAGGGGCCCAGAACTGGACACAGTACTCCAGCTGTGGCCTCACCAGTGCTGAGTACAGGGGAAGAATCACTTCCCTGGTCCTGCTGCCACACTGTTCCTGATCCAGGTCAGGATGCCATTGGCCTTCTTGGCCACCTGGCCACACTGCTGGCTCGTGTTCAGTTTCCTGTCAGTCCAAACTCCCAGGTCCCTTTCTGCCTGGCTGCTCTCCAGCCACTCTGTGCCCAGCCTGTAGCGCTGCAGGGGGTTGTTGTGGCCGAAGTGCAGGACCTGGCACTTGGCCTTGTTGAACCTCATCCTGTTGGAATCAGCCCAACTCTCCAGTCTGTCCAGGTCCCTCTGCAGAGCCCTCCTGCCTTCCAGCAGATCAACAGTCCCCTCAACTTGGTGTCATCTGCAAATTTGCTAATGATACACTCAATCCCCTCATCCAGATCATCAATAAAGATATTAAATAGAACTGGACCCAACACTGATCCCTGGGTACACCACTAGTGACGGGCTACCAACTGGATGCAGCCCCGTTCACCACCACTCTCTGGGCCCGGCCCTCCAGCCAGTTCCTAACCCAGCACAGAGTGCCCCTGTCCAAACCGTGGGCTGCCAGCTTTTTCAGGAGAATGCTCTGGGAGAAGGTGCCAAAGGCTTTGCTGAAGTCCACATCCACAGCTTTCCCCTCATCCACCAGGTGGGTCACCTGATCATAAAAGGAGATCAGGTTGGTCAGACAGAACCTGCCTTTCCTAAACCTATGCTGGCTGGGTCTGATCCCTTGTCCATCCTGTAGCTGTTGTGTGATTACAGTTAGGATGGTCTGCTCCCTAACCTTGCCAGCACTGAAGTCAGGCTGACAGTTTCCTCGGTCCCCCTTGCAGCCCTTTTTGTGGATGGGAATGACATTCACCAGCTTCCAATCATCTGGGACCTCCCCAGTAAGCCAGGACTGTTAGTAGATGATGGAGAATGGCTTGGTGAGCTGTTCTGCCAGCTCCCTCATCACCGTAGGACGGATCCCATCTGGTTTCCTCCTGGATTACAGGGGCTATTTGGCTTCCAGTCTCTGTCTACCAGCTCTGGAGGCCAGTCTTACTGTTCCAGCCCACGCATGTCCTTTAAGGTATTTTTCCTGTCTTACCACTAGTTACAGTACTGCTTACCAACAACTAAAAGACAAATAAACAAAAGACACTTGAAAAAATATACTATGATAAAATAAATAGTGCAGTCAGTATAAAGGAGTTCTTGTGGGTAGAGCTATTCTGCATTACTACTGAATTTGCCACCAACTCCTTTCAGTTACTCACTGAACTATCTGACAATTTGGGTTAACTCTGAAATACATTAGGGGCTCTTTTTCATCTAAACACTTCCTTGAAAACAATACAAAGACATTTGCATTATATTTTTGCTTTCTGAGCTGAATTACCAGATTCAACTGTGAAGTAAAGATGTGGTGTGAGTGTAGCAAATCACTTAATTGGAAACAGAGGAGAGAGGAATACCAGTCAATGAGTATGTACCCAACTCTAAATTGATAGGTTGATCACAACACGGTGATCATAAGCTCCTTGTAATACAGGACCTTTCTGTTTCCTGTCCCTTCTGACCATAGGCTATCTGAAAAATCAAGTCACTTAGCAAGAGTTAAGTGACTTACCCAGAGGTAAGCTCTCTGGTCCTCCCCTAGTGTCCACAGTCTCTGCCTTTACCTCTATAAAGTCTCTACATTCATTTTTTTACTTTTCTTTCAAAGATCTCCTTAATCATTATCTTATCTTCCAAAATCTTTCCCATGACAGATCTTCTATGCTTCACCTTATGGATCCACTCTAAAGCAACCACAATCGTAGAGACTTACACTTTTGTCAAATGCGCTGTTCCCCTGCTCGACATCTGTGGCATCCCATCTTCCAGTTGCAGTGACACCATTCCTGAGTTCACCAAGATCCACATCAGTATCTGCTGATCTTTCAGACACTTTTTTAGCCCACAGATTTAACCTTCCTTCATTCTGATATCCTAATGAGACTTGCTACTGATGAAACACAGATGATTAAGTCCATTTCACTCAATCAGGATGTTGCTTTCTTAGGAAAGTCATCTGCAACAGCTGAGGTCTTGGCAGAATTAGTGATCTTGTGAAAACACAGTCTTTTTAGAAATTAATCTTACATCTAAATATCATCAGATAACAAAAGAGCTAGGAAACAGAAGAACATAAAATAAAGGAAATGAAGCTGGAAATGTTCACAGAGGTGGCTCTGTCTGTTTGAGTTCCCCAGCACATGAAGAAATGTTGTTCTCAAGAAAGGAAAGAGGGCAGGATGATGGACTCATCCACAGATCCTCTGCTGAGGATAGACCTGTGCTGGAGGCTGCATTGGAAGGCTTGTTGGAACAGTGCCTGGCAGGCCCTGAACCATGGTAAGTCTTGTGTGAAAGACTCAAGGGCTCGGACTCAGAAGTGCTTACAGTAAGCTGGATGGTAGATGAGTTACTGCAGACCAGCTGATGTGCAGTAGCTCATACTCCGACAACATTAGTCCCTTAATGAGCCTAAGCACACACTTTGCGTACTGCTTTTAGGTAAGAACTATTGCTATACCTTTTATTAAAAGAATTATTGCTTCAGCACTGGAAACTCTGGCAGTTTTATTATATTCTGGATACAGTTAAGATATTGTCTTCAAAGCTGGATGCAAGAAAGAATAATTTTGAATATGTGAGTCAAATTCACCAATAGTCTTCATCTACCTTGTGCTAGCCTGAAGTCATAAAGCAGTTGTCGACCATTCACAGCACAACAGACATCACAGTTCTATTGTTTCCTTGCACTGCTGGAGTGGCACAAAATAGTCAGGATGTGCCAGTTAATCTCATTCTTTTTTCATGTTAACATTTCAGTTCAGTTATACCAGTTCTGAATTTTTCAGTATTCACAGAACTGCACAATTTCACAACTGATTTGAAAAAATTCATGTGACATATGGATGTCTGAGCTACCCAGGCTTAGAACACAAATAACAGTGTTAAAGACTTTTCAAATATTCTCATTTGTGCACAGTGCTAAGACATAAATTAATTTTTAAATTGCAGGAATGTTCTATAAAAATAAAAGACAAAAATAACAGCATACTACATCCATAAGCACCATTCAAACAACTCTAATTTCTGTATAGCTCATACTGTGGCATTCAAGCTTTATGGGCTTCCAGAGAGATCTGCAGCTAGAATTATTGTTGATCTTTACAGTACATCTCCTGACATTGAAATTGATGTGTAGTCATATTTAATTTTAATGGCATTGGATAAGATATTTATGTTCTGTAATAAGTATTGTCTTCAGGAGTCACAGAGCTTAAGGTTGGATCAGAGCTCCCATTTAAGTATCAGTGCTAATGTTGCTAATACTGATCCTATTAAACTGCACATAAACTTCTTAGACACTTAAAAGATACACATCTCTTCAGTAATAGAGTTCAATGTTCCTTTGGACTGCTGTGTCCAGGAGGACAGTAATATTTATGTTGCTCATGGAAGATAACACATTTGCCCTTACTTTTTCCTCCTTTCAAGGAAAATATTGTAAATTATTTTTCCCTTATAAAAGAGAAGCTTTCAGAAAATGGCACTGTTTTTACTGAATCTTACTGTTCTAGATAGCTGCAGACACTTGCCTGTCACTAAGATGAACCTCTTTCAGACCCTATCCTAGCAAGCTTTCTGAAATGGGTTTGATAACATTATAGCATCTTAGAAAGTCCAGATTCATACTAGATTTTTTATACTCACTGCATCTGTAGATGGGAGACAACACTTCAATAACACTTCAACCACAAATCTTCTCTAGTTTATGGATTACATGTGCCTTAAGGGCAATAACATTCATTGCCTGAAGAAGAAGAATATGCAGTGAAAATGTGGTATGACAGGTTCTTTTGAAAGAAAAAGCAGCTCACCCACCTGAACATTTATTTGGGAAAGGACTGCATTACTAATACCCACAGGAACTTAGTGAAAGTCTCTGTCTCCCACAGAAGCATGATATACCTCATCACTTTCCACTAAGTGCCAAAATGATAATATCTTGTTTGACTGTGAGACAGCAGTTTCAGATGCCCCACTCCCTTTGAGCGCAGACCTCAGTGGGAGCCTGGACCTCTGCGCGAACAAACGACTGAGTTATTGGGTTGGAAAGGCCAGCTCTAGCTTCTTCTCCTCTTTATCTCATCCATTTTGTACCATTTCAAGTGTGCAAGAAAATTGGTTGAATTGGGCGTGGTCTCAGTAGTCCCACCAAAACTGTTGGGTGGAGAACAAAACAGCAGACAGCTATGCTGGCTGCATGAACTATAGAGAAACCAGTATCACAGATGGTTCAGGCTGTATACACTGAGGTCCTGAATTTTTGTGTGATTTCATATAGGAGTGCAAAGTGTATATGAGCTCTTTCACACCTGTTGGCCCTGCTTGGTTGTATTCTTAAACTTACAGGCTACTGAAAGATCCAAATTACCGTCCCTTTTTATTTATTTCAAAAGCATAGTGAAGAGAAAGCAGTTCCGATGTCATTATAGTAACAAAATAAGGTCACAAGACTGCCAAGTGTTTTTGTTCTCAGTTGAGAAAATGTCAGTTATGCTTATGCCTGAAACTTCAGGTGATCAGAAAAATTAAAGGCATCTGTAGTGGCAGACTGAGGTTTCTGACCAGAATATTTTCTGAGCGTTTTGGAATGTGATTAAGAATTCCCTGTACCTGCTACCCCACATTCAATTATTAGAAACCAGTGATAATACTGAAATGAAAAAGAACATATTCAAACCGCCTCGTTACCTGTCAGCAGTGCTGTATGGAACCTTAGGAGGAATGATGTAAGGGAATTGTAAATGTATGTCATACAGGGAATGCTGAGTTTACTGCCATCCTCTGCCTATGGGAAAGTATTTGAACATCGTGTGTCAGCATCTTCTGTACCTTTTAAGGATACTGAACAAAACTGAACAAACTGCTAGTCTGAGCATTTCTAATTAGATGTACAGCATAGATATATTCCACACGAGAATATTTCATAGCAAACTGTGCAGGTTATTTAGCAAAACTGCTTAGTACAGTAGTGTGCAATACAGTTATATAACTCCTTAAAATAATTTGGTTGCAGATCTTCAGCAAAGAAGCTGGAACAAAACTATTAAGAATTAAACCAGAGACGACATTAACACCTGAGATGGAAAAGAGATGTATGAAAACACTAACATGAGGTACAGCCATATGAAGACTGAGGAATTTAAACTCCAAAACCAATTCTCTTTTTCTATTTTACTCTAAATTTCCCCAAATACCTAGAGGTACACATTTGCAGATGCTCAGAATTTGGTTTGTCCTTGAAAGGATGATCAGAGACATTTGGCACATTCTTTAAGCCAGCTACCTGTGAACCAGAATTGCGTGTTCCTCCCCCGTGTCCTTGGAAGTGTTCACATGGGAACCAGTTATCACTACCCAAATGATTTCTGTGAATTGAGTATATTTATATGTGTATACATATGTATTTTTCCTCATTCTTTTTAAAAGTACAAAGTAACTCTGGGATCAGAATTTAGAAAACATACTTCTCGCAAGTCTGTATGATATGCTAGGCTATAATTACAGGTACACATGCATACATGCATTCCTGTTTGGATTTTGTCTGTTCCATTCTTTCCCTGTGACCTCTTGAGCATTATGAATTAAATGTTGTTTCCCTACTATTATAAAATGGCTTGCAAAATGACCCTTTAGAACTACTGTTTTACAGGTTACTTCATCCCAGGCTAATGCTATTAGATGTTACATCATCTGGTGCAACAGATTAAGCATTGTCCCACCACCACAACTTGGAAACATCTATTCTAGTGGAGTCTGGGCAGAACCATTGCCCTATCCTGCTTTCACTGCTCATAATTGCAAAGATCAACAAAATGACACAAAATGAAGAGCAATCTTCCCTGCAGTCCCCAATCTCATGCCAAGACACTACAGAGTGTTGATGGTTCTCCCACAGCTGCAGTTTTTCTTAGCCACTAGGTGACGATGTCTGTATGTTGGCTATAGTCAAACTAGGCATCTCCCTACACAGAAAATGGCTTTCTGTCACTTTTAGAGGCACATAAATAATCCCATAATCCAATCTCTAGGAGGAAGACAACTGCAATGGGGAATTGCAGTGCAAACAGATGTCTACAAGTTAAAATTTTGAAGTTCCTTCAGAGTGCTCCTCGTGCTATGGGAGTATCCCTATGCTACAAATCTAGCCTTAATTTCTCTGCTCAGAAATGAGATATTTGCCAAATATTATCACTGAGATAAATAACTAATAAAATTTATTGCATTGTTATATTGAAGTGAAAACTTGGGCAAGGCACTATTTACATAACAATGTTATTTCTAGGAAGGATACTATCTATGCTTAAGTAAATACAATTTTGAAAATGTGCTTTACATGGGCAACAAGAAATTTGTAGCTGTCAATTTGTCCTAAGCTATAAGTTTGAGGCACCAAAATTGTCTTGGACAAATTTGTTTTGAAAAAAAAAAATCCTTTTTTTTAAAATGCACCAAGCACATAAAATAATCTGTCATTAAAAAGATACATCTTTCTCAATTTTCAGTTTTACTGTGCTTCTATTCAAGTTGGAAGAAATCTGAAACAAACAGGGATAAAATGTCTTCCTGTGGGAGTAAATTATATTTAAACTGTCTACCAAGCCTTTTTACTGCGCCAGAACAGTCTAGTGTAATCAGAACCAGGTGTTCTTTTAACCTACTGGTTTCATGCTTGCTTTGCCATTCTCTTTTGCTTTTGTGAAATACCTGAACATCTCCTAGATAACAGACTTGATTATTCAGTGTTCTTTATTTTCCTACTGATGACTTTTCCTACCATTCAAAATTCTTCATTTATATATTGTTTAAGCCAAAGTTTTCTTTGCCAAGACCCAATGAGATGCAGTGAGATAATGGAAAAAACATCCTAAGAGGAGGGAAAAATTACTGTCTCAAGTACCCATCTTTGTAATATAGAGCAGAAACATATTAAAATAGCTTAGACCTGACACCTAAATTTTGAATGTCTGAAATTTGGTGACATGTGCCCTCCTAATGGAATTTCTCTAAGACTATTTAGAAGTTATAAAAAGAATGAAAACAATCATAAATTTTTACTTATTCTAATGTTGTGATTTAACCCCATGGGCAGCCAAGCCCCATGCAAGTGTTCACTCTCTCACGAGCAAGATCGGAGAGAGAATCAGAAGGGTAAAAGGTAGAAAACTTGTGGGTTGAAATAAAGACAGTTCAGTGGGGAAAGCAAAAGAGACACACACAGGAAAAGCAAAACAAGGAATGAATTCACTGCTTTGCATGGGCAGGAAGGTGTTCAGCCATCTCCAGGAGAGCAGGGCCCCACCACGCATAACAGTTACTTGGGAAGGCAAACATCATCAGTCCAAATGTTCCTCCTTTTCCTCCTTCTTCCCCTCACTTTATAAACTGAGAATGATGTCATATGGTATGAAATATCCCTTTGGTCAGTTTGGATCACCTGTCCCAGCTGTGTCTCCTACCAACCTGCCTTGCCAGGTGGCAGTACAGAAAGCAGAAAAGGCCTTGGCTCTGTGTAAGCCCTGCTCAGCAGGACTTTGTTTAGCACAAATCCAAAACACACTCCAATACTAGCCACTGTAAAGAAAATTAACTCTACCCCAGCCAAAACCAACACACATAAGGACCCTAAATATTGTACTCCTAACACTGTCCTAGGTATCCACAGGAAATTGTGGGAATCCCTCCGAGGCGATGCAGTTCTCCATGTAATGCCTTTGGATGCCTGGGACCATGTGATAAGTTGAACCAAATTCAAAATTCCAAATGTCTTGCATTTAAGATGCTCCTATCCTCAAGGGAAAGAAGTAGGGATTTAAAATTACAGAAAGAAAAATCCTCTTTCAGTTAAAAACCAGCAATAATACAAGTATGCTTCTGGAAATACCTGAGACTGGAGAAGAGACCATAGGACTGCCCAGGGAAGTAGGCAGGCTGTGACTTTAAATCATGGGGGCACAGGGAACCATTTAGAAAGGAAGACTTCTATTCCTGTCATTAAATAAAAAACTCTGCAAATATGAAAGGGGAAAAAAGGCCTTGTAAGTAATGTAAATAATGTAACTTAAAATGCAGTGAAAAAATTAGTCCCTTTGTGGCACAGAACCAAAATTTTGAAAGAAAAAGCAAGTGGTTTTTGCACTATTGCCAGTTGATTAATAAATCTCAGTCCTGACAGGCAAAGGTGAGGAAGTAAGTTCAGGAACTATTGATCTGCCACAATGACAGAGAAATTATCCCTTTCTTCCCATTTATGATAAGAGTTCTCCAGGTGAAGCAATATCCCTGATTATAACCACAGGGTAAGTAAAAAATGGAATTGAAACTGGATTTCATTTTCTTCCTCAATCTTCTCCAGAACCTTCTTGGAGAAATGCATGAGACTGCCTATCTTGTGTGTGGAAACTGGCAGGGTAAACAGGCTAATCAGCTCCAATCATGCCTTTTACAATCAGAATCTCCTGAGAATTTCACACACTTTTCCGAGTCTGTTTCTTTTGAAACTAAGCACTCATATTACACAGAAAATCTGCATTGAATTAGTAACAACTCTAAGCGAGTACCAACCCATCCAATTCAGCAAGTCTGCTTGTCAGTTTTGTTTTTTAAATCTCTGCAATAACATGTACCCCTTGCAATAGTGCCTGGGGCTGCTCTCTTACATTTCTTAGACTCTCTGGAATACTAAGTCCACACCATGTCGTATTCAAGCAAGAAGTTGGTTAGCTGAAATGATTTTTATATCAGCATTCAAATCTCGACCTCTTTCTTTCCCAGGTAGCAGAACCTGATAACTAAGAAGATACCATGGTACCTTGACAGTATTTGTCATGAGAAGAAACTATGAAACTTTATGGCCAAGGCCTTTACCTAACAGGTGAAGAGTTGCTCAGAGTGAGAGATGTGAGCAGCAGCAACATTTCCCTGCAGGGATCCATCTGCACCAGCTGCTGTCCTGTTATGTGACCACATCTTTTTCTCACATGTGGCTGAGGGACATGTTTTGCAGGGTCATAACATGTGTGGTCTCCCTGGGGAGCTCCATGGAAACATCAGGTAGAGCAGGTTTAGTTTTAATCATGGTCTCAGAGAATTTTGCCTTCCCTACCAAAATGTTTGAGGTGATTCTTCTGCAAGTAAACCCTGCCTGGAAAGACATGTAAATTTAGAGGTTACTTCTGGAATAGAGAGACAAAAACATTAGCTCAGTTAGTTAGAGCATGGTGCTAATAACACCAAGGTCATGGGTTAGATCCCCCTACAGGCCACTCACTTAAGAGTTGGACTTGATGATCTTTGTGGGTCTGTTCAAGTCAGAATGTTCTTTGACTCTGTAAAGACAAACCATTCCCTCTTTTTTTTTGTTAGTTTTTATGTTTTTATTGTTTTGTTGTTCCTCCATTCTGTATTCTTAGTTAAGGGTGTTAAACACCATCTTAATAAGATTTAGCTGAATCCCCACAAGAGAGCAGGAATGCCTCAGGTGGCTCCAACAATCATGCTTGAAGGACCTGTGCTATAACAGTGCACAAAATTGTATTGCATCCTGGACAATGCAGTCCTGATTTTGGATGTTCCCATAAAGACACATACTGGAGTGTACACAGACTGCAAAAGGTCTACATCTACTTTTACAGTGTAGGGAAATCCAAGATCATGGGCTTGAAACTAACTACAAAGAAGTTGAGTCAATAGGGTTGAAGGAAAGCCACAGGGCTGCCTGCTCATATTGCTGTGTTGACCATAAACATAAACATCTTGCCCGTCAGTATAAACTTTGCTCCTTTGCGCCTCCATTCCTGATTAACTCAGGTCTCTTTACAGTGAACTGGGACATGAAGATCCCGTTTAGAAGCAACCAGGTTGAACTGAGAGCCTGGATAGTTAACTAAAGTGGCAGACAACATGTTGATTCGGTGAACGAGGACTGTTGCAATGTCTGGCCATCCTTGAGGCTACAGTTCTCAGCAACCAGTAGTGTGATTTTAAATTTAGTAAGCAACTCAGGTGCACATAAGAACAAAGTTTATCAAGAAATAGATAGCCTTATTTCATCAGAGCTTTTTCCTATATATGGATCATTATAATGATTATGTGTCATTATTAATAACTTAGAGTTTGCTTTCAACAAGGTTCGACTATCTGTATAATAATGTTGGTTTTGATTGACTGCTGTCAATGACAAGCTGACAATGTTGTAGAGCCGTCACAGTAGGTGGAGGAATGTTTCTGCACTCTACTATTCTAAAAAGTACCTTTTGTATTTATTTACACCCTACCATGTTATTTTACTCATTGTGGTTGGAGGCATATATTGAATAAAATGAACAATAGGGCTGAATGAAGATGTTCATATTCCATCATTACTCAGAAATCTGAGTATACAGAGATAAAGAAACATGCCAACTTGTGAATGGGAAAATGTGTCTCTCTTACTCATTTTTCTTCCATTGAAGAATTACAGCTCTTCACAGACAATATAAATGAAAAGCTCCACAAGCAACTTGCAGCAAAACAGCAAAAGCTACAGACACATCCTACCTACTTTTATATATTTATCTTAGGGAACAAACTTGCAGAAAAATTATTTCATGGGCTAGCAATGTAACAACATGGTTAGCAGGCATCCCATGAAGATTTTTATGGGACATAACAGATGCCTCTGCCACCAATTCTTCAATGTCAGTCACACTAGCAAAATGAAAGCTGTAGGAGGCTCTCCTACCTGTATTGCTTTCATCTATTATAGGGATATATTCCCTAGAAAAGAATTCAGAAAAGAGTGAAATTGAGTCATGCTCAAGAACTGCTTCTGTTAAGACTATATATGAGACGCATTCTTCATCCAAGATGCCACATATATTAAAATGGTTATACACAGGGGCTGGTGATAGGTGACCATTTGTGAGAGTCAGATAATGTATTACTTTCCCAAAAGTAGGTAGACTGCTTATTACATTTAATTGCTGCAAGTGTCTTCTGGCAGTGCCAGTGACAAAGAAAATTGCCTGGGTTTGGGCCATATTGGAACAAGAAATGAGGTAAACAATGACATTAAAAAGTAATTCTCTGCAATGTTTTTTCTTTTATTTTACTATACTATTCCATACATGTAAATTTTATGTGATAGTCATAAAAGGCTCTTGCCTTGAATTACTGATATTATTTGCTGATCCTTTCAGGCTGCTATTATAATGGGTACATAGTCTAACTGGCAAGTCATAGTCATTTAAGTAGATTGATAGATCTGTCAAGATAAAAGACCCCAAAGTTTTGAAGCTTCTGGTGTAACCAGCTTCAGGGTATGGTGGACTTTCATACTACTAGAAAAATACATACTAGTGCAGCATGAACTGAAATCCAAACAAGTCAAGAAAGGCATCAGTTAACTATTAGGAAAATATCACTTTGCAATATAAGAACCGGGTCTGAAGTCTTTTGCCATAGAATAAACAGCACTGAAACACCAGCAGTCTGGATGGTTGCTGTGGGAGATCTCTGGTGACTGCGTTCACTGGTGAAGAACTAACTGATGGATGACATCCAAAAAATAGGAATTCAGGACCTAAATCTGAATTAGACCTTTGATACACAAGTTCAAATAGGAATTCAGGACCTAAATCTGAATTAGACCTTTGATACACAAGTTCAAAGTGACATGGTTCCTGAAGATTTACCTGCTCACCAGACCTTTTTGCTTTAAATAAAGTGGATTCATATAATCAAGTGAAAATAATCAATAGATTTATGCCTTTTTATGACTGTACTTCTCAACTCATTGCTCCTGCCTAATCTTAATCGAAAAAGTCAGTAGAGAAATGCTGATGATTAGGGCCTTAAAGTGATCATTGTAAAAAATATTTTTGAAAATATGTAATTGCTAACATGAGATCAATAGTCATCACAAAGTAAGCAACAGCTGCCATTTCTTTTTAAAATGTTGGACCAAAGTGAAGGGAGTATGTAGTGGCTTAGCTATTTCTTTATTTTCCTCCTCTGACTGAGTCAAATCTATTATACTCTCTACCTCCTTTGATGGAAAAAACTAGACAGAACTTCATCTACATTTCTACATTTCCCCCTGTTATAACAGCTATGGTAAGAGTGGGGAGAGCAAATCAGCCATGGCACCACCAGTCTGACTGCTTGACTACTACCATCAATGAGAAATTAATGAAGCCATAGTTGAGAAAATGGGAGAAGTTCTCTCTCACCTTCCACTTCCCAAGGCTCTGGTGTAAAAGAAGTATTAGGGTGGCCTGAGACTCATTGAAGTAATAGTGCATCTGGCAATTCAGCCTAACGGTTATAATTGGACCCACAACTCTCTCTTCATGCCTGAGAGCAACACACTTTTCCATTTGTGCAGTCATCTAAGCTAGTCCAAAGGGGTAGATAAATCAACAGTCTGGAAAATAAGGCTTCATGACTGTTTTATATTCATTTTGCATAGGTACAAATGACTGCACGAGTGCCAAATGAAAAAGCATCAGACCTACATAGGTGTTAAATAAACAGCAAATAGTCTCCACTTTATTTCCAAGTATAATCAGTTTGAGTAGAAGAAACTTCAGTACAACTCATAGGTAGTAATACATGAAAACAAACAGCACTTTTATTAAACACATAATATATACATTTTTATAATATCTGAGTTCAATAATGTCTGGGACTGATACAATTTGTATTACTCAGAAAACTCTACAGATATTGAATGTTTTCTGCAGCTGTTAGAATATAGTATAGGTTGCTAAAATCAACAGTTAATTGAATTATAACACAATGATTACATTACATGATAGCCATGTACTTACTTGTCAGTCAGCTGTAACTTGCATTAATAAGATTCACTGAGCTCATTATCTTTTGTCGACTCCTAATTTCTGAAAAAAAGACCTGTGAACAGAAAAGACGTTGTCTTGTTAAGCAAATGCCGGATTGTTATTGAACACTCCAAAGGAATAATGAAAAGAAATAATTTTCACAAAGAACCTGAAATTATTTTGTTGACCTTTATGATTTCTACTACTTTATGTAAACAAAATCGGAAAAGGAAAAATCTCAAGATCTAGGTAGTACTAAAAACCTTTCAGGATTTTAAAGGTTGAAGAAACTGTCTATGATGTATACAGATTTTTTTTTTTTTAGGAATGATAGCCACCTTGATAATCACAGTAACGCAGAATAGGTAAGGTTAGAAAGGACCACAGTGAGTCATCTGGTCCAACCTCCCTCCTCGAGCAGGGACATTCTAGAGCACATTGCACAGGAACATGTCCAGATGGTTCTTGAATATCTCCAGTGAGGAAGAGTCCACAACATCTCTAGGCAACCAGTTCCAGTGCACAGTCACCCCCAGAGTAATAATAATCCCATTACAGCTCATGACCATCCAGTAATGTAAATGAAGTGCCTTAAAACATATGACCTAAAAAAGCTATCTGAATCATGTAGTTCAGATCATTTCTATACAGGTCTCTGTACAATAAGGTTTTATTTTCTGCCCTCCTTTGCCACAACAGACAAACAGCATGTACCATCTTTACAAACTTGTGTACTGAAGGACAAAAGTCTAAAAGTTTCACAGTATGCCAATGAAGAACATAAAATATGACTGAACAAATAAACTACAGTCCTTGCTACTAAGAAAAAAAAGTGGTTCCTAAGACTCTGACCTTGGGAAAATAACTTTCTGCTGCAGCATCTGGCAACCATTTCAACACTGAGCACTGAAAGGACACATCAGCTAAATCTGAATTTCTCAGTATCACGACACACTTCAGAACACCCCACCTAGAATACAGTCTTGTGACTAATACTCACTGCATCTGAGGAAGGAAAGTTTCTTATGGAGAAAGGGAAAAATATTATTTTCTTCACTTTCTTACATGTGAACTAAAGTATAAGGCTATTTCAGTATAAGTATGTGACTGAAATATATTTTAAGTATAAATATATGGCTAAAAATGTATTTATTACATTCCTTTCAATTCCATTTTAAAAGTATGAGAAAGTCTCATCTTCAAGCTTTCATTTTGAACACCAAATCACCTATAGTATATCATTAAATCCTTTTATTGACTTATCAATCTTTATCTTGAAATAATTTAGGTCCCCACCACCCTTTATGAAAGGTTACTAAAAACTGTGGATATATTATGGTTATGAAACTTTTTAATTTCCAGGACCAATTTTATATTCTCTCGTTTTTTGTTGTTTGTTTCATTTTATTTAATTTCATTTTTCTCTGCTCAGTATCAGAAATGAAAATTTTTCTTGTATGTGGTCTGCAAAAATTTGACTTCTTATTTTTCTTCTGTAACACTTCACCATATTCCCATTGCACTGGGTCACAGGGTCGTCAATCTCTATTTTTTAGGGTGGTCCATCAGATTGCACCAAACACAAAGAGCAGGCCATCATTTTGGCCATTATCTCTCCTTCGACCCTGCATTAGTCACTAACTGCAATATTAAAGAGCACTGGTCCCAGAATCTTTCTCTATATGACGCCTCTATTTTCTGATAGCTCCTTTTCTGTGTGGTCCGCTGAGGCTTACCCTAAACAATTCTTTGTTACGATTCTTACATTAAACCTATTCATCTTTGACTAAATTGCTAAATCTTCATCTTAATCTGAATTGCTCTGGTGCAATCCAATTTGAAACAAGAAACGCTGTCTTACTGAGACCAAGTGGCAGCAAGTTTGCATACCCTACTTCTCCTATTATTTTCTATTTATAGAAGTTTTGTTGAAGTGCCCGCGCGGCACCACCTGGCCCCGGTACCGGGTGGGGAAAGGATAGAGAGAGGGAGAGAGAGAGAGAGGAAGAGAGAGAGATAGAGAGGGGGAGTTTCGCTGGCGCGAACTGTGCCCTCATGGGAGATGAGAGGGGGAGCCTGGGAGCACACAAAGGAGAAGGACAACTCTAAACCTGGGCAGATGGAGCTCACTTAGCCCTGTAAGGCCATCCATCTAAGAGAAGGTCACTCTAATTAAACCTACGTCCTGAGGACCTCACTGCCACTGTCCAAGCTTGCTCGACCCTGGCAGATGAACCTTAGGATTAAAGGGTGGGTTCAGTTCCACGCATACTGCATCTCACCTAAAAAATCCATTGCGCAGGCTCAAAGGCCTTACACGCATTTGCAAAGCGGGCAAGGGTCGAAACGGCCATCTTCTACAAATGCAGTCACACAAAGATCAAAAGACAAAGGCATATACACCTGCCTCCAAAGGCGTACCCAAATTGACTCTCGCATGCTGGAACATCAGAACCATGCTCAATTCTGCGGATAGTGGACGTCCTGAGCATCGTTCTACCTTAATTGCCCATGAACTGTCATACCTCAACATCAACATTGCTGCTCTCAGTGAAGTTCGTCTTCACAAGGAAGGCAGCCTTAGAGAACATGGTGCTGGTTACACACTCTTTTGGTCAGGTAAACCCAGAATCAAAAAGCATCTCTCAGGAGTTGGCTTCATGATTAAAAATTCTATTGTTCCTAAACTTGAAAATCTGCCGACAGGTCATTCTGATCGCATTATCTCCCTACACCTTCCACCTCCCAACTCTCCAAGCTGACCCTGCTGAAAACAATTTTAAACTGACCTGTGCCACCTTACCCGAAAGGTTCCTGCAGATGATAAGATCGTTATTCTTGGTGATTTCAACGCCAGAATAGGTAAGAATTTTGAAGTCTGGAAAGGAATATTAGGCAAGCATGGTGTTGGAAGCTGCAACGATAATGGTCAACTTCTGCTAGAATTCTGTGCGGAGCAACAGGTCACCATCACTAATACTATCTTTCAGGAGAAAAATAGTCTGAAGACAACCTGGATGCATCCCAGATCTAAGCATTGGCACCTCATCGATTACGTCTGGTGCGATGGAGAGATGTCCACCATGTCCACCATACCCACATGATGCCTAGTGCAGAATGCCAAACAGACCATTGACTTGCGCGCTGTAAACTTAACTTCAATCTTAAATTCAAACCTTAAAGGGGCAGTATACCAAGGAGGAGACTCCAAGTTAACAATCTCCAATCAGCCACAGTGAAAAACAAATTCCAGGCAAATCTTCAAACTAGGCTCAAAAAGTATTCCATAGATTCTACAGATACCTCTCCTGAAACACTCTGGCACCATACTAAAAACAGTATCCTGCAGTCCTCTGAAGAATCCTTAGGGTCCTCTCTCAAGAAGAACAAGGACTGGTTTGATGAAAACAATCAAGAGATCCAGGAACTGTTGAGGAAGAAGAGAACCACCCACCAAGCACACCTTGCACTGCCATCCTGTCACCTAAGAAAAGCAGCCTTTCATCTTGCATGCAGCAAGCTCCAACAGAAACTCCGTGACATCCAGAACAAGTGGTGGATCGATCTAGCTGAAAAAACACAATTATGCGCAGACACGGGTGATCACGAAGGGTTCTATGAAGCCCTGAAAACAGCATACAGGCCTACATATCAAGCCCAAAGTCCTCTACTCAGCGCTGATGGTCAAACACTTCTGACAGATAAAACCTCCATTCTGAATTGATGGTCTGAACACTTTGAGACTCTTCAGTACTAGCCATGTAGTCCAAGACTCAGCAATTCAGTCCATCACACAACAACTGGTGAAGTACGAACTGGATACTGCCCCCACTTTAGGAGAAACCCTTAAGGCTATACAACACGTGAAAATTGGGAAGGCAACTGGGGTTGATGGAATTCCACCTGAAGTCTGGAAACATGGGGGCCAAGCACTCCATGCTAAATTTCACGACTCTGTGGTACGCTGTTGGGAACTAGGTGAACTACCATCAGACCTTCGAGATGCAGTCATCATCACTTTGTATAAGAAGAAAGGAATTAAATCAGACGGTTCAAATTACCGTGGTATTACTCTGCTCTCCATTACTGGCAAAATCCTGGCAAGAATACTCTTGAACAGACTAACACCCACTATAGCAGAAGGAATTCTACCTGAAAGTCAGTGCGGCTTCAGAGTCAACAAGAGTACCACAGACATGGTGTTTGTCCTCAGACAACTGCAAGAGAAGTGTAAGGAACAGAACAAAGGTCTCTATGTAACCTTTGTTGACCACACCAAGGCTTTTGATACTGTAAGCAGAAAAGGTCTATGGCAGATTTTGGAACACTTAGGTTGTCCCCCCAAGTTCCTTAAAATGATCATCTCACTCCATGAGGATCAGCACAGCCAAGTCAGATATGGCAATGCACTTTCTGACCCCTTTCTAATTACCAATGGTGTGAAACAAGGCTGTGTTCTTGCAACAACCCTATTCACAATCTTTTTCAGCATGATGCTCCAAAGGGCCACAGCAGACCTCGATGATCAGGACGGTATCTACATTTGATACTGTACTGATGGAAGCTTTTTCAACCTAAGGTGACTGAAGGCCCACACTAAGACCTTAAACCATCTTGTCCGGGAGTTGCTTTATGCTGATGACACTACCCTTGTCACCCACACAGAAGCAGCTCTGCAGCTTTTAACATCCTGCTTTGCAGACACTGCTGAGCTCTTTGGGCTGGAAGTCAGCTTAAAGAAGACAGAAGTTCTCTATCAACCTGCACCTCAGGAAGTCTTCCATCATCCCCATATCACCATTGGCCAATCAGAGCTCAAATCAGTCCAACAGTTTAATTACCTAGGTAACCTCATCTCCTTGGATGGTAAGATTGACGGAGAGATAGACAACAGGTTAGCAAAGGCATATTGTGCCTTCCGAAAGCTTCATAAAAGAGTTTGGCATAATAAAGACTTGAAGAAAGGTACCAGTATCAGTGTTTACAGAGCCATAGTGCTGTCTACTCTTTTATATGGATCTGAATCATGGATCATCTACTGCCACCATCTGCGACTCCTAGAACAGTTCTATCAACGCTGCCTCCTTACAATCCTAAACATCCACCGGTCAGATTATGTGACCAATACATCTGTTCTAGAACAAGCAGCAGTCACAGGTATTGAGGTCATGTTACTGAGAACACAGCTGCGCTGGGCAGGACACGTCTCAAGGATGAAGGACCACCACCTCCCTAAGATCTTGCTTTATGGTGAACTTGCCACCGGCTGCTGCATGAGAGGAGCCCCGAAGAAAAGATACAAGGACTCTCTGGAACAGCATCTCAGCCTTGGTCATATTGATCACCATAACTGGTCTACTCTGGCCTCAAATTGGGAGGCCTGGAGACACACCATCTATAACGCTGCTGATGCCTTTGAGAAAGCACACAGGATCACTCTCAAGAAGAAAAGACAACACAGAAAGAATCGTGTCTTGTAGAATATACCATCTAAGGAGTCTTTCTGCTGTGCCTTTTGCAACCGGACGTGCCTATCTCATATTGGCCTTTTTAACCACCAGTGCGCTTGTAAAAAACGTGGGTAGAGCCCTCTCCAAATTTTCGTTCTCGAAACCCAGCCATGATGATGACAATGATAGTTTTGTTACTTCTAAGACTAATGTCTCAATTATAAATTCACGGAACATTATCCAGTGGTCTTTCCTAGTGAAGAATCACCCTCTCAGTTCAAGCATAATTTTCCAGTGCCTGCCAATGTGTAAGATATGCATTACTGCGAAGTGATACAGCCTATTATGATACTTTTACCTAATTTCAAAGTCTGTGGTTTTTTTCTCATCATGTGCATTTCCACGTGCTGGTTTTGTGTCATTTCATTAACTATCATTCTAAGTTCCATATGTCTTTCTGTAGAAGACATTTTTTCATGAACTTCTGACTGTAAAAAGTTCATGATGGCAAAGTTGCTCACAGAAAGCTTCAGTCTGGAATGCTCTTACATGACAATTTCTGACTTTAGGATGGATAAATTTTGCATCGTTCAATGTACTTTCCTCAAAGTGTTTTGTTTCACACACTAATAATTTTATCAAGACTTCTATAAACTAATGGAATTACAAAGTATGTTCTTCAACTTCAAAAAATTCACAAACTCTTCTGTATTTTCAACTGTTATGTCTACCTCTCAGTAAGAAACATCACTCTCAGATGCTTCATTTCTTCAAAGAGTGCAGTACCCTTCACACTGAAATACTAAGTTGCCCTCTTACGATTTAATTAAGTGAAAACTAGGATAACTTCAAGTGCCTCAGAACAAGATGTTGTTAGAAATCAGGCTGAGTACCTTCCTTCTGTTTGCACTTGTTGGTACACAAAAATTCAAACACTGTTGCTATGATAGATACCTGAAACAATGGCTGGATCAGTTCACAGAGTCACAGAATCACAGGTTGGGTAAAGTTGGAAAGGACCACAGAGGGTCATCTGGTTCAACTTCCCTGCTCGTGTAGGATCATCCTAGAGCACATTGCCCATGACTGTGTCCAGATGGTTCTAGAGTATCTGCAACCTCTGTGGCCAGTCTGTTCCAGTGGTTGATCACCCACACAGTAAAGTCCTTCCTCATATTTAGGTGGATCTTCCCGTGCATCACTTTCTGATCGTTGCTTCTTCTCTTGTTTATTTCAGTGGATGTTTCATAAAAATTAACTTGATTTCACCCAGTATCAATATGATTAGTACTTGGCATATTGATAAAAATTGATTGAAAGGAGGCTCTGACTATAGTAAAAAAAACAATATTAGCAAAGTCATTATATGCATGATGTAACTAAGTTCAGAATCTCAATATGAAAATACAAAGCATTACTTGCAGTAAAATGAAGAAAAAAATGTTTTAAAATAATCAACACTTCAAAAATTTTTTTTAAACTTGTTAGCTTAACATACACACATCTTTCCTACCTAACCCTCTGGAGTAGCATATCTATAAATAAATAGTCCATATTTGTAAAAAGAAAGCTATACTAAATTAATTCTATATTTAAATTTTAACACATTAAATGGAAAAAATATAAAATCAAAGAGTTTTCAATGTCAAATAGATCATTCTTCCTCTTGTATATTATTATCCATTTTTAATTGGCACAAAGAACATTATTTGCCTTTTCTATCAAGAAGACCTTGTGTATATTTTTCTTTATAGATGCAAACAGGAAATTTAATACTTATTATTGCAGAATTAATTCAAGTTTTCTTTATTTTCTTTACAAATTCTCAGGTGCTGTGGGGGTATTCAGTCAGGTCACTGTAACACTCCATACTAAGTCAGGTCATCAAGTTGCCTGGCAACCATATTCAGGATTGACAAAGGCAAACTACCTTCCCATTTTTTTTTACCTCCCCTTTAAAATCAATATGACAAGCTTGATATTGGTGATGTGAGATTAGCTGAGAAAATGCATGAAATTGCTAGAGAAGTGCATTGCTCAAGATATTCAATTTCGAAGGCTAGGCCCAAGCACATCACTCTCTTACAGTTCTGTCATTACAGTTTTCTCTACCAGCAGCATTTGTTAAAGTATTATTTACAGAGATGCTATTTCATTTAGTACATGTGCTTCATCTCAGCAGCTGCTTTTCTTTTCATTTTATTTTCCCTTTTTTTTTTACTTAGGTGAGTTGGGGACTGTTTCATTCCTAACTGAGCAAGATCATAACAATAAAATTATGATGTTTCTACTGAACAGCTAAGTTTAGTGTCATTAGAAAGAGAAATTTAGTGTCATTAGAAAGAGCAATTGATAGTGAAGTAGTGTGAGTGCATTACTGTTCATATTCAAGAATTCAAGAACTTTTATTTTCTGAATGCAGAAAAATTCAGTGGACAGTGTTTGTTCATGAACCCAAATCCTATTTCAACCATGGAACTTTCTGCTTTTCCAGTCACTTTGCAAGGACTTGATCAGTGTTTTCATTTAGTACTGCTGTCTTCATCCTCCCTTTAATCTTCCCCAATCTCTTTACTATTTCCGTAAGATGGTTAAAGAAAACCCTAAATGCTCATGTGAATTTGAAATTATTTACGTTTGGATTTGAAATCAATATTGTTGTTTGAGCATGCCAGTGTGCATTGTTTTGGGCACACGAGTTAGAAATAAATCAGGGTCTAAGCCAAAGTCTTTGCCCTGGTTCCAGTTCATCACAGTGTCAGCCATGTATCTCTAATCAAACTGGTGTGACCCTGACAAGTAAGGGCATCTACTGCTGCCTTTCTGTCTTATGAGACATGACCTTGAATATCTTTACCCCTAAACCAAGGTGGAGCTGTTTTAAATTGGTTTTCTATCAGGAAAATAGCTGGGTATAATGATGTCCATGAGTTGTACAAGTATAAGAAAAGTGAAGTGTGGCAGAAAAAGATTGCAAAAGTCAGGATTTATTACAAGGATTTCAGAATTACAGGATACTGTAGAAAGGAAAAAAGAAGGATAATACAATCTTGATTTCAACAAAAATGAGTTATGGTAGCTAGGCATTTGCTGAATTTCCCCATGTTGAGTATGTAGGCTGTTTATGTGTGAACTATGGACTGCTTAACACTTGATTGCATGATGAGTTGTCTTGGTCATTACAGAATTTTTTCTGCTTTCTTGTCCAAGACATGAATAGTGAAGTCCTCATTTTCAATACACGGTTACTGGAATCTGCGGGGGTGTAGACTCATTCCTAATATTTTGTGTGAACAAAAAAAAAACTGTTATGAAACCTTTTGGCAGCTAGTAAAGAGGCATAAATGCAGCACATATGATAAACCATTTATATTTCAAATCAGTATTCAGAAAGGTTTGTTAAGGGTTTGAGAAGCTGAGCTGAACCCAAAGCTTCAATACAGGTACTTTTGATGGAAAAGTATGTTTGTTTATGCTCTGATAGTAGTTATGCTTATATCTAGCTGTCATCTACTTTCACATTTCACTTGCCTTCAGAGAGACAAACAGTGTGTTTTTCAAAATTCTGGCACACTATAGCTGCCCATGCAGAAAAAATGATTTCTAGGCTAGTTCATTTTGCAAGCTGTGCGGAAAAAAGCCAACCAACACCCACTCTCCCCCTCTCCCAGCCTCAGACTTCAGGAGACCCTTTTCAGGTCCTTCTGTCTGGCTTCTGTAATCAGAGCTCCCAAGAGAAAGGGATTTCCTCTCCCAAGAAGACTCCCTTCTCAGAATTCTGTCTAAAGGAGCCCAAATTCTTCTGCTAGCACTGATTGACAGTCAATAGAGCAAAGAATTAGTCAGGTAGATAACTCATAAAATAAAGTAAAGAGCCCTGGTTAGAACTGAAAGTAATAATGTAACAAAATTGGGAGATGGTCAGCATTATATTTGGACTTTTATGTTGCAGTATATTTATTTTTGTAGTAAGAGACAAAACCCTTAAATTAGACAGTATTATTATTTAATTTGCACAAGAAAGAATGAATCATGTTAGATGCCAATTTTTGATGCAGAATGGCTTTGTAAATATATTCAAACTCAATAAATTTGTATTGTACAAAGTGTTTAATCTGGTGAACTTATGTGATTTAGCTAGAATTACGTTCTCATGTGAAAAGCACAGTTACAGAATATAAAAGGCTGATGAATTTTGAAGACCAGAAGTTACTTTCACATTTCCACTCACTAGAAATTGCAAAGGAAATCTAACTAGACTAAAGGAAAAAAAAAAATAAAAAAAATAGGTGAACAAAATGTTATGAACATGAGTGTTCTTTCTTGTCACCTTTCTTTTTCTGAATACATCTACTCACACTTTAACATTTTGAACTCATTAATGAGATAAATTCAGCGCATCAAAGAATTTTCTGCAATCATTTTTTCATAAAATAAAATTAAAAGGAAACTCAGCAAACAACCATTCCTCCTTTTAGAAACTGCGTAACAAAAGAAATAATATTTAAAGCTGCAACTAAAGAGGGGAGAACACTTCCAAACTAGTCTCATGCAGTTGACATATAATGATTGGTGTCTGAGATTGAAACCTTTTATCAAAGGTGATGGTGAAAACCATATGAGTTATAATCACGGCCTTTCCTTTGATCTTTCATCCAAGTGAAAGATTTTTTGAAAGTCTCACAATAATCACTGGAAAAGATGACATTCAGTTTCTACTAAGTGCAGAAATACAAGGTTTTTTTCAGTTTATGCCTAAAATACAAGGGGAAAACAATGACCCATATTAGTAAGATTACCTCTGTAGAGTCAGTTCTCATGTACCCAGTGAACTACATATTGAACATGCATTTTTACAGAACATATTACCTTTTAATATCCAAGCTTCACATTACAAAGAGAAGTTTTATCAGCTTTCCATTTAATTCCACCTAGTGCTACTGACTCAAAAGCAGAGATATCAGTGGCATTTCATGGCAAATTAATAGGTATAGGTAAAATCTTCAATAAATATTCGTTACATCTCATTATTGAAAATTAATGAACAAGATTCTGAAATTAAGGGTAGTCATACTTGGAGATGTGCACCACTTTCCCTACATACAAGACATAGGAAATAAATTATTCTCTAAAATAAAGTTCTAGTTTACTCCAAGGGTGGCCCTGAGAGACTGGCAGTATATTGTGAGTGGGGTAATCTGATTCATAGGAAAGTAAAGACAGAACTGCTGCTTGATTTTAGGTATGACAAACAGCTGCCCATAACATTAATTTTTAGTAGCTAGACCAATTCTTACACTCCTGTGTCTTATACTCAAAATATTCTAATGTGGTATCATGGCTTAATTCCTACCCTTCTCAGGAGTGGCTCAGAGGGCATGGCTGAGTTCACAGTTGATGCTTGTCTGCATTAGTTAACTTTGAGAGGGTCATTTAGTTCAGTTCTGGCCCAACTCTGTTGGTATTTATCAGGAGAAGCCACAAGTCACCAGGTTTTTGAAAGTACGTTTTCCTATCTTGCTTGTGGGATGTAGCATCTTGTGTGTCATCTAGGCAGCCTCCACATACTTTCTATTTGCAGTGATGTTAAGTGACTTTTGCTAATACTGTCTGACACTGTGAAAGAATTTGGAGGAGATCAGAATTCAAAACGAATGTTGGTGGTCTGCAAGGACAAAATTGACTCACAGTGGTATCTTTGCAGGACTACCCAATGCTGAGACGCCTAGAGAGTTAAACACAACTAATGTGTGGATGCCAATGTCTGCATGTGTGCTTGAGAGAGAAGATTGAACCAGACTCCTCTCAGAGGTGCTCACTTGGTCTGTTCAGCCTGGAGAAGAGGAGGTTGAGGAGAGACCTCATTGCAGTCTACAACTTTCTCGTGAGAGGAAGAGGACTTACTCTCTAGACCTTTCACTAATTTTGTTGCTCTTCTCTGGACATGCTCCAGCACTTCAATGCAATTCTTCTAGTGAGGGGTTCAAAATCGAACACAGTACTTGAGATGTGGCCTCACCAGTGCTGAGTACAGAGGGACAATTGCTTCCCTGGTTCTACTGGCTACACTGTTGGTGATACAGGCCAGGATGCTCTTGGTCTTGGCCACCTGGGTACACTGCTGGCTCGGGTGTTGACCAGCACCCCTAAGTCCTTTTCTGATGGGCAGATTTCCAGACACCCTGACCCCAGCCTGTAGTGCTGCATGGGGTTATTGTGACCCAAATGCAGGACCTGGCACTCAATCATGTTGAACTTCAATCAATTGGCCTTGGTACATTGATCCAGCCTGTCCAGATCTCTCTGCTGAGACTTTCTGTCCTCCAGGGGATCATCATTACCTCCCAAATCTCTGTTCTCAAACACACTAAAAACTCCAGTGAAAAAGTCCTGAACAACATGATTAAAATTGTCCATTTGGAGGAGGATGTGGGACCAGATGTCATCCAGAGATCTTTTCCAACCTAAATTATTCTATGATTCTGTGACAACTCAACTTTGTAAACCAATGGTGGGAGCAGTTCTCCAAAAGTGGGATGTCTTAAGTTGAAGCATTTGATTGAGAAACTTCTTAGCTGTTCAGCATTTAAAGATTCTGAAACAAACAAACAAACAATTGGGATATGGGGAGGAGAGACTTCTAATTTAGAAGCACCATGCTCTTTAAATGCAGGGCTACTAAAGGACTCCAAGACCGACCAGGTGAAAGAATTACAGTATTTCAGATTATATCATTGAAGTCAATAAATGTGCATTCTGCTCCTGATGCAGAGTGCTTCATTTTCAGGAAACTCAGCATTTAGTGTCACCATGTTCAGTGTTCCTTTGGGGCCCCCTGGAAAATGCAAAGCTGTTCTTCCCACTTCAGAGTTTGCCATGGACTAGCTCTTTTCTGTTTAACCAGTTTTGCCACCTTCTCTGGCTGGTTCTGTCACTCAGCTGGCAGTGGCTTTTCTCCATCTCCTCATTCCATATCACCACTTTTGGGTGGACACCTCTATTTGCTGTAATCTCTGCCATCTGAGGGGAAAAGACCCAGCTTTCCCTATTTTATAGACCCTCCACATACATTACTTTCAAAGTTCAGACAGCAAAGTTTCTCTTGCCAGTTTGCTTAATACTATTTTTATTTCTTCTAACTGCCTTTCCTTTTTGAGTTCATACTATTATTTAAGTTCAAAACACTCTCCAATTAGTATCTAAAAATATAAAAAAAATTAACTTTCCCTCAAATAAATAAAATAAATTTCTAGTAATGCATGATAAAATTATTATAGAGTAAACGCTTCCATTCATCTGAAATATATGTAAATAAAGTCTGACACATGTTTTAGAAATGTAGTTTACCTTTGCCATGCAGTAAGAAAGATGAGGGCTTTAAGCAATGAGATTCATATGAAAGTGTCCATTTAAACCCTGGAAATCAGATTCTGTGACCTCTATTGATAGCATTTTTGCCTGATTAGTGAAAGGAAAAAAAAGACTGAAATATTTTGCTCATATTAATATCAGCACAAGAGGTACATTCATTCCATCCTCTGTTGTCAGTGGATTCACAGTCAAACCTTTGTTAGATGGTACCCATCCTCCCTTCATATGGGTGATGCAAATCATGTCTTTCTCATGAGAAAAAATCTTCTGTGCTCTTTCAAAAAGAAAAGTCTAATATATTTTGGAGGGCTTTCTTCCATTTTAATAGGTACTGGTGACCAAGAAAGAAATATAACTTAGGACACAGAACTGTTTTAGTGTGTAAACTTGTGGTGCCATACAATATGTCTTAATATTGCAGGTTTAATACTAACTGTGCCCTAGTAATTTAATAATTCTGTGGGAAGACTGCTGGGTAATAGTGGATATTTGTCTTGTGATTTCTTTGTGGCAAATCAGAAATTACAGCAGTGCTCAAAGGAATAGAAATCTTAGATACTCATGACCTTCACTGAAACCCCTTTCGTCACTTGTCAGTTCTTTAAGGGGCAATTTAATTGTAGCTCTTTGGCGGTGACAAGGTAAGTGCTGGCATTTTGGCACTGTCATTCATTAACCTCATGCAATGGCAGCAGCAGTGCCTCAGACATGTCACCATTTCCCCAGTGATGGCAAGCTGACTTTTAGGACGTATGCTATTCCAGAAATGCCTACTAGACAAGTCTACATGCTTCACATTCCTTTGTATGGCATCATTTGTGTATTGTTTATGCAGTTAAATAACTTCAAGTGTAAAACCAACTTGTCTCAATCCAGGAAAATATAATCTATCAAGTGTCATGAGCAAAAAACAACCTAAATGTTTTATCTTGCTCAGAGATTAAAAAATAAAACAAAATAAAACCCAAGCAAACAAAACCCTGAAACAAAAATCAAACCAAACCAAACCAAACCAAACCAAACCAACCAAACAACCAACCACTAAAAAAAATCCCTTGAGTGTAAACTGCAAGGAAAAATAATCTCTCATCATGATACCTGAAGGTAAAATAAAGTTCTTGTAGGTGTAATTTTTTCAAGCAGAATTAAATAAATAAAATGTTGGATTGCAAGGTACACAATGTACATTATAATAATAATTATTATTTTGTATTTCATATTTCTGAATGCTTATAAGAAACCAAATTATTAATATTAAATAGATTGAGGAGAAGAATTGGTGTTAAGAACTATTTGCTGGTAATTATAATAATTTCCAATGCCCAGAAAAATGGTATATATTTCATTGCGTCTTTCCTCTACTCCTTCATTTGGACCTGGGAGTTTCTGTACAATCACATAAGAGAAATGAATAATAATGATTATATAATTATTATATAATAATTATCATATAATTATTATATATTTAATATAGTAATATCAACAATAATAATATAATAAAAATAATAATAATGAGCTTGATTTTCACTTTGCAGATTCACAGTAGGAGAACTAAAGGTAACTAAAAATAAGATAGTTGTGCAAATATTATGGATGACTTACATTGCAAACACTTTAATCCAGATTTGAAACCCCAGAAGTTTAAATCCTTTGAGTCTATTTATTCTTTAACCTCTTAAAAAAATCTGGATCCAGGTCCAAGTTGGATCTCAAAATGTTCCTATATTTCCTCCTTATACAAAAGCCTAGTCTAATTAGTCTAGAGCTTGAAACAGCATCCAGTTAGGTCCAGTGCCTGAAACCAGGTAGCTGAGAACAGTCAGTACTGAAGCTTGCCTTATTAAAAAGAATTTAACAATATTCTTTTCTTCAACCAAAATTAAAGGCTTTAGTTCTGTCACTGAACAAAACTCCCCAAGCAGCAGATAACAAGAAGCAACCTACTCATAAAAAAATTGGAGTTAAGTTTACTAGGGATGTCTGAAGAGAAATTTGGAAGAATTTCTACCAAATACAACATGAAAATCAAATGAATAGGTGAGTATTTAGATAAATTTTACTCTTTATTTTTTTTTTTCTTACTTAAATAGTTTCCATTTTAGTCTACTTAAAAGGTGCTATATATGTTTATGAGAACATAGATACAAAGATATGGCAAAACAGTCAGGTAGAAATAGATAAACAAATTGAACTTAAGAAGATAAATTTGTAAATTACTGAGGTGATTTTCTTCAAATTATAGAGGAGTTTTTAGTAAGAATACTAAACTCTTTCTTTTAGCAGAGACCACCCAATGAAATAACGTGTATTTCAAATTTAGAGATAACACAATTCAAAGAAACCCCGTACCATTCCAATATTGAGTTGAAATTGCAGGGAACACCAATAACCTAGAGAGCTATTATTATGTGGTTCAGAAAATGAAGTTATATATTTAGCACTTATTTCAGATAAAAAACAAACTTCAGACAAAAAGAAAAAAAAAAGCAAATTTCAGATGAAATAGCAACATATTTCTTGGATAAGTTTTAAATATTTTATTTTGCTGAATTACAAATGCTGCTTAGAGATTCCTGTTTTAATATCTTTTGTAAACTGTAGCTGATTCAAAATCTAACATGGTTAAAAAGTTAAAATATTACTCTTTTATTTTCAAAAGAGTTTCCTTCTCTTTTTAGAAATATTGATCATACCAATGTGATTTTGTGAAAAAATATTATTTACTTAAATCAACAGTTTCTAGAGGAAAAAATATTTCAATGACTTTTTACTATCAGCTGTACTACTGACTTTAATAGAAACATGTAGGTGAAAGCAATTGCTGAGAATGTATTAGAGTGGTGTGTAAGCGAAAGGCTGAAACTCCAGGCAGATGAAGTTAAATGAATTGCAGTACAGTGCTGAGGGCCAAACCAGACATTCCATGAACTGTTACAGTGTACCTGTAAAGAAACAATAATCACTTCCAAACATTATACTGGATGCAATGGTATGCATTATATAAGCAGTGTTTTGCAAGAAAAATGCTATCCATGCTTAAGAAATGTTAATGCAGAATGGCATCAGTAGGAAAGCAATGACTGTAGCAGCGACTTTTCCAGTCAAAGAAGTGGTGATAGGTGTAAAGAGAAAGATGAAAAAAGCCTACCATATCCAGTTAGAGAACTGGGATTCTGTCCTATGAAAGCCATCCCATTCTAATACAGCAGGCACTGTAAGAGAGTCCTCTTTTCCAAGAGTAGCACTGCCTTGCAGAGCTGCAGCTCAACCCCACGCTGAGAACAGCACTTTGCCAGGAGGCCCCACTGCACGTCTGCACCAGTCACACTAATTGATCCAACAGTTTCTGCTACGGCAGTTTAAGAGAATTTAGATTTTCTCTGGATTTTGCTCCTTCTTCCCCCAGGGCTGGCAATACAGATGAGTGATTTCCTTTCGTCATACATAAAGATTTGGAGACACAACATTAATTGCTGTCCTGACAGTTTCCAATTTGGTGAACAAAAATTGAACCAAAGCAAAAACAAGAGCAGGAATGATTGAATCGAAAGATTATGATGAATCTCTGAGTGTTGTGCTCCCCTCCCCAAGTTTTTCTGATATCTTTCAGGAGCTAAACTACTTATCACATATTAAATACAGTATTACAGAATTATAACATTTTCTGGTCATAAATTAAAGGCATTTTTCTGCTGCACAAATAACTGAAAACAAATTCTCAGTGGAAGGAGCAAGTTACAAATGTAAGAAATTAATAGGTAAAGATGATCCTAAACTCTCTTATTATTTTTTCTTCTAAGTAAAATGTCACATTCTGCTCTATGTTACATTTGTACTGGTCCCCACTTCCACGCTATCTCACTTAAGGGGTTTCTCAGATGATCAATCCTCAAGTAACAAAGAATCAGACAGCTTTTATCAAGTCCTTTCCTCCCTTGAATGGCAAAAATGTGATTCTACTGGCACTGGAGAGAGCCAAGTAGGTCAATGTGAGGGCAGAACGGACTTAGTATCTTCATTTTATACACATTTAACCAAAAAGGTGAGAGAAGCTAAATGGGATGGTGCTATGACTGGAAGTTGGCAAATGTCATGCCAATCCACAAAAAGGGCTGTAAGGAGGATGCAGGAAACTACAGGCCCTTCAGCCTGACCTCAGTGCCTGGCAAGGTTAGGAAGCAGATCATCCTCAGTGTAATCACACAGCACCTACAGGATGGACAGGGGATCAGATCCAGCCAGCACAGGTTTAGGAAGGGCAGGTCCTGTCTGACCAACCTGATCTCCTTTTATGATCAGGTGACCCGCTGGTGGATGAGGGGAAGGCTGTGGATGTGATCTATCCAGACTTCAGCAAGGCCTTTGACACCGTCTCCCACAGCATTCTCCTGGAAAAGCTGGCAGCCCACGACTTGGACAGGGGCACTCTGTGCTGGGTTAGGAACTGGTTGGAGGACTGGACCCAGAGAGTGGTGGTGAACGGGACTGCATCCAGTTGGCAGTCGGTCAATAGTGGTGTCCCCCAGGGATCAGTGTTGGGTCCAGTTCTGTTTAATATCTTTATTGATGATTTAGATAAGTGGATTGAGTCCATCATCAGCAAATTTGCAGATGACACCAAGTTGGGGGGGAGTGTTGATCTGCTGGAAGGCAGGAGGGCTCTGCAGAGGGACCTGGATAGGTTGGAAAGTTGGGCTGATGAGGTTCAAAAAGGTCAAGTGCCAGGTCCTGCACTTTGGTCACAAAAACCCCCTGCAGTGCTACAGGCTGGGCACAGAGTGGCTGGAAAGCAGCCAGGCAGAAAGGGACCTGGGAGTTTGGACTGACAAGAAGCTGAACATGAGCCTGCAGAGAGCTTTCCCTAGTCTTCGTTCACGAAGCCCAGTCATGATGATATATGTTTAACCAAAAAGGTGAGAGAAGCTAAATGAGATGGTGCTATGTCTAAAAGAGCTGACAGGGTAGGAAAACAGACAGAAAGACTTGCTCCATCAGCTCCTCCCAATCATCTTTACCAATTTTGCTTTACTTATTTCCTGTAAAGGTCTTGAAAAATTTAGCAAACATTAATTATCCAGGCATGTCCACAATAAAATAGAAATCTGTATTAACTCTAGGACATATAGAAACAGGAAATAGTTGTGATTTTGTACCCTTCATTTCATCAGAATTAATCTCTTGACTACAGTCAAAGAAGTGGTGAAATTTCCCTCCAGATTCCAGTGTGTGAATGCTTATGTTTAGGTTGTCTTAGGATAGGAGTCTATAGCCATTTGACCTGCTACAGAGTACATCTGAGGGTATTTGCATGGATAGATGTGACACTAGACCTGCATGAAGCTCATGTCTCTTGGAGCAGCCCATGCTATCTCAAAATGTACTGGACAGCTTACTGCAGGTGAGTAATCCAGACCCTTAAACTTGTCTGTTCATAACATGGTTTTCTATATGAGCTACAAGTAGAAGCACCAGTTGTGGACAGGGAAAATATAGTCAGTATAGTCAATGTAGAGGAAAGGGAAATTCAGCTTACCCTATAGTACTGTCCCATCTGAATTGCTCTCTAGGTTTCAGTGGCTGCACCGATCAGATCTTTATGGGGACTTGGAGAGTTCTGAATACATTCTAAACTGTTCTTAGGTTTCTTATAAATATTCTATTTTACTTTTTCCTTTGAAAAAGCTTATCCTTTAATCCTATAATACCAAGCCTCATTTTTCACCTGCTGTGAATAAACAGATTATTTGGGAATATCATAAATATACCAAATATAACAAAAGACAGAGTTTTCTTTTTACAGGAAGTAACAAAATGCATTATTTTTGGGTTTGATGATGAATTTATTTCACAGTGGAACAAGTCAGTTACTTTTATTGCTGTATCCAAGGTCTCAAAGAACAGGGTAATATTTAGCCTTCTGACATCTAATTTTGATAAGAGTCTCTTGAACTGGGCTAGGAAAACCAGTAATTCCAAATTTTTGTTGAAAAAGTTGAAAGTGGAAAGTCCTCAAAGGCTGACAAAAGAATAATCTCCGATATAATTTTGAGAGACTCAAAGAGCAGGTCAGAAAGCTTTAAATGGGAGACAGGAAGCTTAATGTATGTTTTCCTAGCAAAATAATCTCTTGTAAATGCAGGACCAACCAAAGTCATAGTAAAGTAATCTACAACAAAGGAAGGGAGAGAAAGACATGATTCAGTGGAAAGAAAAACATTTATAGGAAAGAGGACTCAGGGAATCATGAAAGGATGCTGTCTTTGGCCAAAACTCCTGGAGCGCTGAGAGGAAGCTATGATAAAGAAATGTCTGTAAGTATGCTCATTGTTTTCTATAGATCTGTGCATTTCTCATGCTAAAAAGGAGAAAAATGACTAGAAAGGTGCACATTTGTCTGCATGTTGTCTTAGCCCGGTTTGGAATTAAGCAATAAAATGAAGTATCCAGAGATCTCTCTGTGCTAGTGACTCTACTGGGCCCAGCATTTTAATCTGCCTCCAAAGCCAGCTGGCACGGCACAATTCACTTCAACGCAGTTAAACCCTTTTCAGACCCAAAGCAGAGTGGTCTCTGTTCCCAGGTAGCCCAAGATGGCACTGACCAGGGCCATGGTGCTGCCCCCAACCCTGCTTTGGTCATGCCACCCAGTGTGAGTAGATGACCAGGAGAGCCCTGGGAAGGTGCTTACTTGTTACCAGAAAATGCTAAGCCTTGGCTACAAGTGGGTGAAGCAAGGATTGGTTTCACCCCAGATTTAAAAAAATGGGTTGAAATTCCATATTTCTGAATATTTTCAGATATCATTATATTTTCATAAGTGTAATGACACTGTAGTCCTCTGTAGTTTACCTGCAGTGAAATTATAATTCAGATTATCCAGGTCATGGAGTGACCACTGAACCCCAAAATGTTTCTGCTGAAGGCACAATACCACATAAGCAAAGATATATCACCCTGAGAATTGTACTGTTGTCTGGTCCCATAAACAAAACAGGATGAGACCTACCTGATTCAAGCTACTTTTACAAAAAGTACTTTATTCCCAGAATAAAGTAGGTAGTCAAACACAGAGTGTCATTGCTGACCACACTAACTAAGATAAGGCAAGGTTCTGCTAATGGGGTGGCTGCAGGGGGGGCTGCTTCTGCCAGAAACTAGCAGAGCTAGCAGAGTTTGTGTGGCTGAAGTTGAAGTGGTACTGGTAGATCCAGCCAGATTAACACTGATTGGAGTTTTTCTGCTGCTTTCTCAGAAAAAAACCCCAACAAAACAGCTCCCCCCAGTCAATCAAACAAACAAAAAACAGACAAACACAAAACAAAACAAAAAACAAACCAAACCAAAAAAACCCACTACAACCACCAAACCAAACATTTTTTATATCTTCTTCATGTTAGATTTTCTGTTCAGGAATTAACTGATTGCACATGGTTTTATATGAAATGAAGATCTAAAATAGCTAACAAAATCTCAATCCATGAGGTAGTGAAACATGTCTACTATATTCAGGTAAATAAAATCTTTTTGCTGCTAGCTTCTTGGCACAATAGGTCAGCTCTTCACTGTAATCAGAGTTCAGTGGCCTTGAACTCTTCCACGTTCCACTTCAACACATAACCAAGGAGTAAATACTCGCTTCTAACAGATAAAACCTCCATTCTGAATCGATGGACTGAACACTTTCAGACCCTTTTCTGTACGAACCGTGTAGTCCAAGACTCAACAATTCAGTCCATCACACAACAACTGGTGAAGCACGAATTGGATACTGCCCCCACTTTAGCAGAAACCCTCAAGGCCATACAGCAGGTGAAAATTGGGAAGGCAACTGGGGTTGATGGAATTCCACCTGAAGTCTGGAAACATAGAGGCCAAGCACTCCATGCCAAATTTCATGACTCTGTGGTACGCTGTTGGGAACTAGATGAACTACCATCAAACCTTCGAGATGCAGTCATCATCACTTTGTATAAGAAGAAAGGAATTAAATCAGACGGTTCAAATTACCGTGGTATTACTCTGCTCTCCATTGCTGGCAAAATCCTGGTAAGAATACTCTTGAACAGACTAATACCCACTATTGCAGAAGGAATTCTACTTGAAAGTCAGTGCGGTTTCAGAGTCAACAAGAGTACCACAGACATGGTATTTGTCCTCAGACAACTGCAAGAGAAGTGTAAGGAACAGAACAAAGGTGTCTATGTAACCTTTGTTGACCACACCAAGGCTTTTGATACTGTAAGCAGAAAAGGTCTATGGCAGATTTTGGAACACTTAGGTTGTCCCTCTGAATTCCTTAAAATGATCATCTCACTCCATGAGGATCAGCACGGTCAAGTCAGATATGGCAACACACTTTCTGAGCCCTTTCTAAAAACTAATGGTGTGAAACAAAGCTGTGTTCTCGCTCCTACCCTTTTCACAATCTTTTTCAGCATGATGCTCCAAAGGGCCACTGCACACCTCGATGATCAGGATGGTATCTACATTCGATACCATACTGATGGAAGTCTATTCAACCTAAGGCGACTGAAGGCCCACACTATGACCTCAAACCATCTTGTCCGGGAGTTGCTTTATGCTGACGATGCCGTCCTAGTGGCCCACACAGAAGCAGCTCTGCAGTGTTTAACATCCTGCTTTGCAGACACTGTTGAGCTTTTTGGGCTGGAAGTCAGCTTAAAGAAGACAGAAGTTCTCTATCAACCTGCACCTCAGGAAGTCTTCCATCATCCCCATATCACCATTGGCCAATCAGAGCTCAAATCAGTCCAGCAGGTAGCCTCATCTCCTCGGATGGTAAGATTGATGGGGAGATAGACAACAGGTTAGCAAAGGCATATAGTGCTTTTGGAAAACTCCATAAAAGAGTATGGCCTAATAAAGACTTGAAGAAAAGTACCAAGATCAGTGTTTACAGAGCCATAGTGTTGTCTACTCTTTTATATGGATCTGAATCATGGGTCATCTACCACCACCACCTGCGACTCCTAGAACACTTCCATCAACGCTGCCTCCTTACAATCCTAAACATCCACCGGTCAGATTATGTGACCAATACATCTGTTCTAGAACAAGCAGCAATCACAAGTATTGAGTCCATGTTGCTGAGAACACAGCTGCGCTGGGCAGGGCACGTCTCAAGGATGAAGGACCACCGCCTCCCTAAGATCCTGCTTTATGGTGAATTTACCACTGGTTGCCACAAGAGAGGAGCCCCAAAGAGAAGATACAAGGACTCCCTGAAACAACATCTCAGCCTTGGCCATATTGATCATCACAGCTGGTCTACTCTGGCCTCAAATAGGGAGGCCTGGAGACACACCATCTATAACGCTGCTGATGCCTTTGAGAACGCACGCAGGATCACTCTCAAGGAGAAAAGGCAACACAGAAGGAATCATGTCTTTCAGAATATACCACCTAAGGAGTCTTTCTGCTGTGCCTTTTGCAATCGGACATGTCTATCTCGCATTGGCCTCATTACCCACCAGCGTGCCTGTAACAAATGTGGATAGAGCCTTCCTAATTCTTCGTTCGTGAAGCCTAGCCATGAAAATGAAATGATATATATATACATATATATATATGGGGTTTTTTAGTTAATAGGTGTGAGCATCTTACCTGTCCACTAAGCCATTTATCTTTGTGCCATGTGTAGGTGAAGATTGCGTGGGAAATCCTGTCATTGCTCAGTTGAATGGCAGTTTTTTCCCAGACTTCAGTGAGTGTCTCACTTTTGAACAGGAATGCAGGGGGAGTTCTGAACAAATATATACAATTACAAACAACAGCAAGAGGGAGAAGGCAGTGGGGAAATCAGTTGGTAGGAAAATAACTTTTGTAGTATAACCCATGGACAGAATTTAGGAGTTCAAACCATGAAGTTTCCACTAAAGCTAAAGCAGACCTTGGATCTTCACCAACCTTGCAGTAACTCAGCTATCCTAGCTGTCTTTGATAACATGAACCCTGTGAGCAAATGAAGAATTAGAGGTAGGAATACATTTAAACACTTTCATAAAATTTCAAACACTGCAGTGAAAATAAATAGATCGTTCTTTTTTTTCTTCAATAATTTCTGTTCATTTCCTTCTTTTTGATTCATTATATTAGTGTAATAAGCTTGATCCTTTTCAGTTAGAGATAAATGTATTATAAGTTACTGTCCCTGTGTAGGTTCCATATGCACATAGAATAATATGTTTAGAAACTAAAGGAAATAGGTATTTTAAAAATAATCTGTCATCCTGTAATATTCCTGATGGTGTTTTGATTCAAACTCAATTCTTCCTGATCTCTCTCATTATTCACTGTTGAACTGTTAATGCCAGAGTTATAGGCCAACTGGCAGGAAGAGTGCAAGGAAAGTATTATTTCCCTGCAACATGAAGTTGGATGTCTCATTTTCATTATTCTCTTTCACACCCAAGACAAAATCTGAGATTTGCCACAGTGACCCACAATGATTAAAATGTAAAAAAGATACAAAAAGGCAGCAAATGAAAGGTTTCTAGCAAGGTGTATTAAGAAAATCAAGGTAATACTTTTATGCTTTTTAGTATTTTGAAATCTTTGCAATATCTCCTCTTTTGTGCAGTAAAAGGTGATTTTTAAGGAAAGAGAGTGGAATCAAAGTTCCATGGAAATAAATGCAAAATTCTAAATAAATTTACCAGGGGCAATTCTTCTTGCTTATTACTTTTTCTATCAAACATTCTAAATTAATTTTTTGCTAAACTAGATGACTATCTTCCACAGGAACAGTTTTCTAGAGTTCCCCAGTGAAAGCAGAGTGTATATATATGCACACTTGGAAGTTTCACACCAATGTTAGATAAAATCTGCTTTTGATTAAATAAATAAATAACATCTGCTGAAATCTTAGAACAGACATTGCAAACTGCAAGCTGAAATACTTGTGTATACTTGATGATTTGCATCAGGCACATCAAGCATTACTCCATCAGTAGTTCTGAAAATAAAGGTCAAATTCAGCCATGTGGGGATCACAAACAGAAGCTAGAATTGTCAGCAGAAACCTAAAAACTGCTGCTAAGCTTGGTTTGTATTTTAACGATGGTTTTTCATGCTGACCAATGTAGTTTTTCTTTTCCAGACTCTTTCTTCTTGCTTTACAATTTTTTTCTCCAGTTCTTTAGTTCTAGGCTTTTTACTTACTGGCAACACTTGTCTTAATACGTTTGGAAAGCAAGTCAGCCTCTTCTCTGATTCACCCAGTTGTCTCCTCCCCAGATAACTGAAAGGTAATACCTTTACAAAAGCCTCCCCTTCTGCCCTCTATTCTACACTAATTATCAATTTTTTCCTTTTTGTTACACTAAAAAAATAATTATAATAATCCTGCCTTTCTTGAAATATATGTCACTGTTTTCAGAGTTTTTGCATGCATGTGAGAGGAGATGTCTCTGTTTTTCTCTTTTGTTCCCAGTGTATTAGAACATACAGATGAGTGGCACTGACATATTCATCTGGATCTATCAAGTTACAGTTACTGGTACAAGTCTTCTGTTGTCTGTAGGACATCAACATATGCTATAATTATTGTTCCATCACTACCCTCAAGAGTGAACATCTGCTCCTACCCTATCATCACAGTCTTAATCTTCTTGTAGCTCCTGTTTCCTTGAAGAACAATCCAAATAAGACAGACCTTGTCTTTTACTTTTCTCCATTTTTTTTAATAGCTTCCAGGCTTTCACCAGAGAGAAGTGAATATCTCGAGCTCCCACCAGTATTCATTTAAATGAAAAACTGAATTCCCTGTAGCTGTGCTTGTGCCTGTAAGCAGCTGGAGTGAGGTGGGAATCCAACTCGCTCACGGGCAAAAACACAATAACAGCAAATTGAATTTGCTATTCAAGGGTGGGGCCACAGTTCTCAGAGAGCATCCACAGCCTCTTTGCAACCTGCATTGAGTGTGGAAACCACAGGATCTACATCAATACTAAGTGTCCTCCCACCAGCACACAAGCATCCTGCTCTCTTGAAGCCTTTTCCTGCTGTGAAGGAAAGCCGCTGATCACCCATTCTAGCCCAACTAATCTCTGTGGTTTGCACACTTTAACAATTTTTTCGTATGTACCCTTTGGCCAGGATAAATATTACCCTTTGAAAGTAACAAAGGCAGGAGCAAAAATAAAATATTCCCACAGCATATCTCAATTCACTGGCTAAGAATGTTCATGGGTACCTGAAATAATGCTGTAACATTGGTTTATGATTGGACTCAATTATCATAAAGATCTTTTACAACCTAAATGATTCCATAATTCTATTGTCAATAAGCTTCTCTGGTTACAATGCGTAACCAAACACGCACACTCATCTTGGCAGTGCTAAGGAGCCTTTGCCCTTCCAGCATTTATCCACACCTGATGAACACAGAAAATACTGCACCCATGACACATGAAAAGCATAGTCTTTAGTGGGAAGAGTTGCAACTTCAAACAATGTAAAACTGACTGTAATCAGAGCCAAAATGCTAAATGTGAAAACTGCATCACCATCAAGCCCTTAAATTTGAAAAAAAATCTATTTATTTGAAGAAATTTTGTCTGTGTGAAAACAGTCTGGCATATTGTGATGTGTGAAATCCACATCTGAATCTGCTCTGACTCTCCCAAACTTATAGTTAGACCAACCAGTGTTGTCAAATCGCATTTTCTCCTTTTGTTACTGTTCAGCAGCCTCATCTCTATTGATTTGGAAGATGGTTTTTGAATCAATCCACATGAAAACCAATGCAAATTTCTACACTGTACCTTTAAATTTTTCTGTCATAATGAACTTCATACACCAGCAGTGAAATGAAGCACAAGTGGTAATCTCAATACCATATATTAATAATATCTGTGCTTTGAAGGTTTTTTAAATGCTGTATTACATTTCATCATCCTCTTTGGAAATACTATTTATCTCTTACTTTACAGTAAATACTACATGATATATTCAACAATGGAAAAAATAATTCCTTTAATGTTTTGTAATAATTATTTTTTTTTTTTACTGATAATAAAGACTGAATCAAAGTTACTCACATTTTTAAATCATCAGGAATAACTCTGATGTTGACTCAATTTTTGCTGCATTTAGACCACAATTATATACAGTCACACGCTCAGGAATGTCCTCCCCATCTTAACATAAAATTACCTGAAAAGCTGTTTTTGAACAAAATAAAGAAGCTGATTTTAACCTGCTTTTAGAAAAAAAAGTATGTGATTACACTTCTCCAAGTTAACCTCTTAGTTTTTCTCCTGCTTCAGACCTCTTAGCTAATTTCAATAAACTGTGATAGAAAAGGAGAAAGCTCAAGGATATTAAATTCTTACTTAATTCCTAAAAGTAGATACCATATAGATGAAAGACAACCAAATTAGAGTGATCACTGAAGAAAAAACCATGATGTCTGAAAACAGAGCACCCATATTAAAAAGAGTCATACAGCAAAGTGCCCGAAGTTTTAATGCTTGGAACAATTTGTTTTTCAGAACCTCAAAGAGTAAAATGAAATGTATTTTAGAGGATTTTAATACAGTAGATTTTATCGTGCTCTTGACATACCTAATATTGAACGCAGGAGGCACTGAGAAATTGGGCGGATGGTTGAGTGGCACAAGACTGCTCCTGGGGGCAATCTCAGAAAGGTGTCTGCCTCAACCTTCCTCTGCTCTCTGTCAGAGTAAATTACAATCAAAGGCTGTGCCTGCCTTGTAGGAGTCATGTCAGCCCTTCCTGTTGGGCCACATCAATGCTGATGGCAAATGTACATCGAAACATGTCTGAAGTGGGACTCCTTTTGTCATTCCTTTTTTACCTGCAAATGGTTATTAACCTGAGAAGGACTTGTCAAACCAAGTTTCAATATTCAGACCTGGTCACACTGAGTTAGCACAGATCTGATATATGTATAGTACAGGATGTTACTTTAGGTCATATCAAAGTAGGCAGAGGTGTGATGTGGTACAACCTAATACAACATGACATCATCATGATTTCCTGGTAACAACTAGAACATTTTAAAAGAAACATGTAGAAATTAACATACTTCTGAAGGGAAATGTCTGCAAATCCTAAAGAACATTCATGGAACACAAAGAGTAAGAATACAGGTCAGTGACTAGAAAATTTACAAGTTTTTAAATTGTGCAGTAAATTCACCACTTAAATACAAATGATTGCATTTCAAGTAGCTCCTGTGTGGCTTCTGTTTCTGCTTTCTCATTACATCCTTGCTGCCTTGGTTTTCAAACTAATGTTGAATTTACTTTTCCTTATAAAATCCCCAAACCTAAAACAAAGAATAATTTGCAGCATATACAGCTGTCTAGACGAACATCAGCTATCACAAATCATTTAAAAGGTATGAAGGATTTGTTGGTAAGAGGAAAGTTGATGGATTTCTCTTCCTCTCCCAAGATTAGGAGCCAAGAAAGTTCAGAGCAGGGTAGAAGTATATCAGTAATTCCTTGAAGAAATTTCATACTCCCTAATCCTCAGACCCCTCTTTCTCACAGAGAAAAACATATGTTTATTATCCAAATAGGTCACAAACGGCAGACAAAATTCTACTCTCATTAATACTGAAATAGAAAAATGCTGCTGGAAACTCTCGTGTATGAATTTACACCAGTTGCATACTAGTTTTCAACCTGAACATTAATTGCCCAGTGGAAGAGAAAAAATTTCTTTATTTGATTTTTTTAAATATATATTTCATAAATGAAAAATGTTCCCAGACAAGCCATTAAAAAAAGTTTATTTTTTTTCTTGGATTTTCTACCTGTATAGTATCATTTACTTTAATTGCTCCACATACCACTCAAATTGGCTAGACTACACAAGCAATATATAAACAAGTGTTCCCTTACCTTAAAACCCATCTCAAAGTTTTTGTCCAGAAAGTTCTCATAATTCAGAGATCACCATGTTTGCCAATAAGATGTAAGAGTAACAAACATAAACTGCAAAAATTCTTGGGCTCATGAAAAGTGCTAAAACATTCTCACAGGTCACTGAATTGTCCTGCACTTCAAATGAATTCCAAAACTCACCACCTGCTTCCTCCTTTCCCTGTCCTTTTCTCTATGTGCTGCGATAGTCCCAGCTCTTTTATCTCCAAAGCTTTTCCCTTTTCTATGTTCTTCCTACACTTCAGAGGAGTAACTTCCCTTCCCTCACACATTCCCTTTTTTACAATGCCAAGGCTTGGTTTACGTGAAATAAGGGTAAGGAACATGATTAACCCTGTACTTGCTATAATACTTCAGCAAACATCTTGTCGGAATGAGCAAGAATATCCTGAGAGAGTAGGGATTTTTCAACCTGGAAAAGAGAAGGCTTCAGGGTGACCTAATTGCAGCTTTTCAATATTTGAAGAGAACCTGCAAGAAAGATGGAAAGAGGTTTTTTACAAGAGCATGTAGTGACAGGACAAGAGGTAATATCTTCAAACTGAAGTAGGTTAAGATTAGATATTAGGAAGAAATTCTTTACTGTGAGGGTGATTAGGCATTGGAACAGGTTACCCAGAGAAGTTGTGGATGGAACACATCCCTGGAAGTATTCAAGGCCAGGTTGGATGGAGTTTTGAGCAACCTGGTCTAGAGAAAAGTGCTTCTGCCCATGGCAGGAGTATTGGAACTAGATGATCTTTAAGGTCCCTTCCAAGCCAGGCCATTCTATCATTCTCGTTCTATGATTCTAGTAACTGTTAATAGAATCACAGATATTTTCATTACAGTATAATCATGTGACAATATTGTCACAGTTTTAGTAACAGGAAACAAATAATGTTGGTGTAATATAAGTTGCTACATGAAGATATTTTAACTGCTAGCCATCACAGGTCCATGTGACTTACAGGAGAAAGTAATGACAATCAACAACCCAGTTCTGCTAATTACCAGTACAACCTTAGTCAACCAACTTGCCATGCTTCTACTGTTTTATCATATCCTTCATAATAGTTTGTTCTTTCTGTCACCAAACATAATGCATGGTGAACAGATGTGATTTTAAAGAACCCTACCGAATTTGTATTGCTCTTGCGTTCCATAATTTTTTTCCTATAATGGAGAAAATTCAAGCTCTTCACTTAAAATCTTTAAATTTTTGGCTTTGGGAATTTCTGGGCCACACTTGATATTGTTGTTTAGATATTCCACTGGTTGGAGTGGAGGAGAAGATCGCTGCATCTTCTTTCTTCATCTGGAAGTTACTTTTCCATTAAATCCAAACATCATGCATTTTGTCTGTTAGCTAGCCTTGAACTACAGTTGAAAGGAAAATGTGGTGTTCCCCTCTTCACCTATGTATCTGCTTTTGGGGCTCAAGAGTCAGTTGAGTGTCTAGAATGAGGAAGAGCAAGCACTTTCACCCTTCCTACCTTCTCCTTATAATACTTTACACTGACTAACTGGTCAGTGTTACAACAAAAACTTTGAAAGATTTGTCTACAATACTAAGTCCTTGCCAAGCAACCTCTCTGAGTTAAGTAACCTAGTCAGAAGACTTTTATCAGCTTGTATGTAACTGCAGCAGCCAAGAAACTTTGTAAGTTTATGTAATACTAGTCCTGGAGGTGATGAAGCCTTATCAACTGCAATATTTTTTTTCTGACACACAGCATCTCATTGTTGATCTTTTAAAAACAGCAACACTTTTCTGAGCAAGCAGTTGCACTGACTGGGTAATAATCTCAGCATATAAAATACTCTGTCTTGAGTTTATTTGGAAAAGAATAGTCTTTCATGAACCAGAGTATTTCAGTTTGATCCTTGTAAATCTAGATGAACCTTATTTTTATTTTACTCCCAATTCCAAAAATATGTGGGTAAATCTGGAGTAACTTTGGATCAATGATCTCTCCTGGTTATTTAAAACTATACAGCTGAGAAATCAAGAACAATGGCATTGTATAAGACTATCGATAACATAATTGAGATCAGAACCTGAACCTTCGTGTTTCCAATTTTCTTCACTTTTTATTTCATAAAAAATTATAGGTTGGCTTCTATGTTGGTGTAAATCTGCATTGATTTCTGTCTGGCATCAGTTATAACAGATCCTGCTGTGTGTTCATAGCAGTCTCATTCTCTTCTATGAAACTATCATGTCAAGCATATGTAGTATCCATTTTCTTGAAATGGAATATGATTTACAGCTAAGATGTAGAGATAACAGATTTAAGGATAATGCATGCTATGCAACAAAGTGTATTTATGGGGTCAAATCCTGTCATTTGTTTGATCTAAACAGTGCATAACTGCTTCTTTTGACTCCAAAAGGAGATCTCTAGTATGCACTAGAACATGGGGTAGAAATCCCTGAATTAGCTCTAGTGCAGTGCTCAGCACAGATGTTTGGTAGGTAATGAAGACAAAAATTCTGCAGCTTCACATCATGCTCCATACCAGAGCATGCTACCACCTAGAGATGTTCTATTTATCAATCTAAGGAGAAAATGCATAATATGCATAATATAAACTACTTATCCTAATGACAATCCTTTTCATCTTGTTTACATAGGAGATATATATGCCTCACAATCCTTTTCATCTTGTTTACATAGGAGATATATATGCCTCACAAAATCTTAACATTGATACTAGTATTTTTAAGGACATCTTTTGCTTTTTTCATTTATCTTTTGGCTTGATCTTGTAAGAAGTACAGCTCACTAAATATTCAAGCAACCAGTTATACAGACACCTCACTTGATGCTTTACAACAGTATATTGAGTCCTTCTATGGTTGCATTTGCAGTCTGTTTCCATGCTTTGCTGGACAATAGCCACTCAGTACAGGAAGTTCTCTGCTACTCAAACAAATTATTTTTTTTCATTCCTTCTAGGAATCAACATAAACCTTTAGATCTTGTTAGGATCTTTTCCTGCACTCGACCACATACATCACACTGTGTAGATGTGTTCTTAACAGGCGTAGATGAAGGGTTTAAACTTATCTTCAGAAAGTGTGGTGACTGCTCTGGTACTCTGGTTAAAGTACCAGTTAAAAGTTGTTTCTTTTTCCCAGCTTCATCTACTTCCCAAGAAACTAATGCCAGTACACAAACACTGACTCCTACACTTTCATCTTCTCTACTGGTTTAAATGGTTTATCATCTCTGGCGCTGCCTATCGCTGATAACACCATTTGCAATGGCTATGTTCTTCAAGCTCACAGACTTTACCTAAGTGCTCCCACTGTGGTGAGGACAGAAATTTCCTGCCATCAGCTCTGTCTGGTGAGCAGATGAGAGACTTGCCATGAAAATCAGGGGAAGCAGAAACACAATGTGGGAGCACACTGAACAGGTGATATGGTTTAGCGACTAAGGAACATGATGTAGTGGTGGACTTGGCAGTGCTAGACTAACAGTTGGACTTGATGGTTTTAGAGATATTTTCCAACCTCAGTGATGCTGTGATTATTCGAGATCAGGTACAGGAACAAAAAATATTTTAGTAGTAGCAAAATCAAAAAAGATTCTGTCATTAGTTGCACTCTCCAGCAATAGCTCCTTTGCTGATAGTTCTGTATTTTTCACAAGCCTAGTGTAAATGTTCTGTCAAATTCATTCGTACAACTTTTATACTGGGAGAGTATAGGAGTAAAACCTGTTATGCAAAAGTCAAAAGGGGTATTACTTCAACTACTTGATGTGGTGGGTTCACCTTGGCTGAATGCCAGGTACCCACTCAGCCACTCTATCCCTCCCCTTCCCAGCTGGACAGGGGAGAGAGTAAGGTGGGAAAAGAAAAAAACACAAATCGTGGGTTGCAATGAGGCAGTTTATATTTATGCAAAAAAGAAAGCAAAAGCAGCATGCGCGTGCACAAAGCAGAAGTAGCTGTTAATCTCTACTTCCCATAAGCAGCGACGGCCACTTCTCTGAGAAGCAGGGCTCCAGCACACACAGTGGTTGTCAGCAGGCAGCCATCAGAGACAATGAGTGCCTCCGGTCCTGCTCCTTGCCTCAGCTTTTATATCTGGGTTGATGTAATATGGTATGGAATATCCCTTTGGGCAGTTTGGGTCAACTGGCCTACTTGTGTCCCCTCCCAGGATCTTGCCCTTGACTGAAGAAGGAATGTTACAGTGTTGTGTTCAGCAGTAGCCAAGACATAGGTGTGTCATTAAGACTCCTCTAGCTACCAATGCAGAGCAAGGCACTGTGAGGGCTACTGTGGGGAAATAAATTCCGGCTCAGCCAGACCCACCACACTTGACTAGTCATCTACTTGTGTTTTAGAATACTGCTACTGCCCACGAATGCATTGTCAAGTATCATGAGAGGTCTGGGTTACAAAATTCAACAGAAAACAGAAAAGTTTTTTTCAGGATTTTTCAGCTGTTACTTGAGTCTTTTTTATCCTGCAAGAGGAAGGCTAGGACAAAGGGTTTTCCTTGATTCTCAGCAGATGGCTTGTGGAATATAATCCTGTAGGGAGAACTGATGTGTTGAACTTACTTTGGAGGAAGAAATTTTTTGTGAAAATAGAGCTTTAATTTTGTGGTTAGAGTTTTGCAGTTAGATACCCAGACTTCCATTCTTTTGCTCCATGGATTACCAATTCATAGATTTTGGACATCATCAGGACTATTGCCAGGGGTCAGGGAGGAAGGACTAATGGGCTATCTAACAAAACTTCCCTGAAGTACTGCAGCAGTAAACAAGGTGCTCAGAGTTTGAGAATTAAGGCACGTAGTCAGCTCGGCCAGTGAGTAAATTAAATGATCTATTCAAGTCTGAGCATCAGAGACGTTGCAGCAGAATTATTATGCTCCAGCATTGGTTTGGGGCAGTCAGACAGATCTTAGCAACCCATTGCAAACTATCTACATTTGTCTGCTGGCTCTCTATTAGAAAGACCCATCATCACTTCTCACACAATTATTCTCTTAAGATTATTTCCGCAGTGCTTGGTGTGAAAGACATTCATAAGTTTGCACCTGTTGATTTGTGGCAACAGAGTTTGATTTTCTCAAGTAATTCAATGAAGTTCTGCCAGAACTAGGATGTCAGAACAAGTGAAAAACCTGAATAGACACATTTGTCAATCACATTAGGTGTCCAAGATGAAATGAGTGAATAAATGAAAGCCATTTATCTAGTGAGCAGCTGCCCTCATTACTAAAGATCCTGTTAAGATTAAAGCTGTGCTGCCAGCTTCTTTTTATTTCAGTTAAGGAAAAATAAAAGTAAACTTAATACTAACAACGTTTCATTTAAAATAACATAAATGAAAATGTTTTCTAAGAACTAGATTCTTAAAAATAATCTTTTACTTCACCTGAACTACATTTGCCTTGAATAAGAGAATTTGGTATTTAAGTTTTAAAAATAAAATCAAAGTGAAATTAAATAAAATTAAATGAAATAAAATTATAATAAAATATTTTAAACTGTGAAATCAAAATGCCATTTTTTATTACAGTTTTAGAAAATTATTTTCCATTCACACTAAAGCACTTAAGGAACGCCATTCAAAGTTTTCTGGAACAGCTTGATACTGCCAGAACCAGAGGATTTACTGAAAAAGATGCCAGTTCTGAGTGTCACTCAGCTTATATCAACCTCCAAAGCACGTGAGTAAGTAACATAATTTCTATGAATGTGCTTAGTTATAAATGGTTGTATCTGCTGAGCTTAAAGATTACATTTAAAGGTAAAATATTAATATTCTCTAGCAGTGCAAATATTTCTCTTTTCTGTGAGGAGTCAAATGAGGGTGAAATTTAGGATGGTAGAACCAGACAGGCCAATCTAAGCAGGTAAAAATTCCAAGAATGACTATAAAACCAAAAGCAATACCCAGACAGTTAATGAGGAAACATAAATGATGGATGATACTACCTTTCCAAGCTGACTTGCTATTCACTGTACAGAAAGTTGACCTTGCTCTATAGAAGTGAGAGAAGAAAGAAATACATATATTGGTCATCAGTTAAATGTAACAATGAGCAGAGAAAATGCTTATGAAACTAATTTGTAATGCTAAACATTAATAAGGCCAAATTTTTAGCAGGACTAAATTGGCAAATTGCTAATGCTACACACAAAGTTGTTACACTAGAAGTCTAGAACTGCATTTTGGGTTGCTACAAATAGTGACTGTTCAATGATAAAAGATAATATACTTACCTTGTCACCTAAAACACTCTAATCCAGTTGCATCCTTTCTCTCCTTTGAATGTGCTTTTTCTGCACCTTTTTCACACAGACACACTCATTGGCTTATTTACATTTCTGAAGATAGATTAAATTTTAACATAGCACTGGAAAAGACAATTTTCTTCTTCGAGACAGTGTCAAGACTGTTCACCATTAAGAACTGGATTCCTTCATAAAACTCAGCCAAAATCAGTTATCTGTCTGCAAAGCCCGGGTCATGCCATGGTGTGAGGCCAGCACTCTTGCAATGCTAATGACAGCCAGGGAACTTTTAGATCCCCTCTTTTACTGGATGAATCAGTACCTGTACTAGTCACCGTGCTTTCATTTTAATCTTTCACTGTGAGAAGTTTTCACCATCTTTTAAGACCTCCTTTAAATGTGAACTTCCCCATGCTGCTTTGAGAGAATGAGAAGCCCATTTAAATGAAGTGCAATTGCTAATGAGGCTGCTCAAAAATGCCTTGCTGTGGTACCTGCCCAGCCTTCTTTCTGCATGTGTGTGTGGTACTCTTTCATCCTAACACTTATATTGCAAATTTGTTAAAGCAGAAACCTTTTCTTTCATTAACATTTTCTTTCTTTAACGTTTTCATTGATTTCATAAATTCTTTTTTTTAGTGCAGCAGCTGTTGTAGCATAGTAGCCATGAAAACCTCTGTGGCATTAATGGCTTTGACTAAGAAGCGGAGGAAACATTGTAATTTTCCTTAATCCTCCTTTGAATTTGCATTTTGCTGAAACCTGACGCTCAGAGCTTCACGCTGAAAAATAAATTCATAGTGTGTGGTATCAAAACTACTAGAACTCTCTGGGGTCCAGCATGATTTTCCACCATTTTGGGTGTAATTTAGCTCCTAACATATGTAAGTTTAAAACCATTATTGTGTAAATAGTAAATAGATTCTGGAGCCAATACAATGCTATTTGGAATTTTTTTCATCTAGACACATCTATGTCTGGATGACTTCTAGAAGTTATGTAGACATTGAAATATTAAGACCAGGATGTTTTTAAATGAAGTGCAGATAATATTTACCATAAATAAAGCAGATAGAAAGGAGTAGATTATTTCTATTTAATTATTTAATTTTTACCTCGCTTTGCTAAGTTTCTATAGAATATTAACATTAGAATCACAGTATAATTTAGCTTTGCAGGGATTCTGGAAGTCCAACCTCCTGGTCAGAACAGGCCAGCTTCAAAGTTAAATGAAGACAGTGTTGTTCTATGAAGTTTAAACAATCTTAAAGGGTGGAGACTGTACTGCCCCTGTGAGCATCCTGATACTTTTTTAAGTGCCAAGATACCTGATATATAAAGTTGGAATTTCATTCATTTCAACATGTGACCAGAGATCATGTCCTTTTTTGTTGTACTCTTCAGATGAAAATCCATCTCCAGCTATGAAGAACTGCTGTGAGTAAAATGACTTATTCATCACTGAGGAAGAAGAACTCATCAGCAGTCCTAGCAATAGCTGTAACAGGCAGCAAACAGGGCTGTATCCCAGCACTGAAGCCATCAGAGTTTTTAGTAGATGCAGGCTTTGTGGCTTTTACTTCTTCCATAACCCCTGACTCTGTCCAGACCTATGGAAACACTCTAAAGATCTTCTGTGGGATTAGCTTTCTGGAAAACATCTGAATAGATCTATAGCCAATTTAAATGAAAAAGGTATAGACCATAAGTTTAAATTTTCTAGGAGAAAACACAAAGCAAAACAACAACAACAAAAAGGGTCACATAGTCCATCAAAAATATGGTAGAGACAGACTATTTTGTCCTTCATTTGTAAAGAAGTGCTAAACAGAAGATGGTAAAAAAATGTACTATACCCATTAGACCTTGACCGGTTTTGACTGAAAAAGCAAAATAATGTTCAAATCAACCAACATTCAGAGCAAGCTACAAACACAAGCCATTTTAACCCAGGAGTACCGAAGAAGCTGCATTTTCAGAAAAAATATTTTGGCTACCTGCCTCCTTCTGTGTTTTGAACTGCTTTTACATTTTGCTCTTGTTCATATTTATAGTTCAATGTTTTAAAACAAAAGTTGCCATGCATAATTGTCTTCTTTCTATTGCCCTGGTGCCTTTATCTCTCCTTCTTAGGAGATATTTCTTACTCTTTGCCCATTCAGAAGCTAAGAAATCACTGAAATTGTGTTTCATACACCAGATACAAACATGCTGAACATTGAGTATGTGCTCAAGCACTTTCCTGAATTGCAGGCAATGGTCTTCCCTATAAACTGCCTTGTTCTCTTGACTGCGATACCTGGCACTCTACTCACCTGAGCATTGAGAGAGATAGGGCACTGTCTGCCCTTCATTCCTTGACTTCAGCATGTCATGGCACTACCTGCCAGACAGAATGAATGCTGATGCTATCAATATGAAAGTTGTTTCTCTTCTGAAGTGATGGGTGAGCAGGGAAAGATTTATGTCTTGCACAGGGTGCATGTGTACTGCACAGTTCACCACAGTGCAGAAACACCTCAGCTAGATCTCAACAAATGCATTAAGGGATATTTTCCTCAGCATGAGCTCCAAGAAGATTCATTTGTCTCTTGTTTAAGGGTTAAAGTGCAATGAAAGCCAAGCTGCATATAGAAACCTGATTTAGATTTCACAGAGTACCATAAGAGTGTTTAGAATATAAAAAATAAAGGGGTTCCCTTAGTTAGGTGTTCCTTTAATAAAATTATAGCTCAGTTTGGGTTTTAATTTCTCTTTATCTATTGTTCTTAGCAATCTTTCAGGGCAGCCCATCTTTCAGCTATATGACATGAACTTACTGTTTTGTCCAAAAACATGCTGTAAACCAAGGAAGCATTTTAATTTGAATATCAGTATTCAAATCCAACAATTTTTTGTTCTGAGTTAAAAGTCCTCATACTGAGCTGAAACTTGAACAAGTGCCATGAATGTTACCACAGCTCTTGATCACTGGCTGCACTGTGAGATCAGTGTTCTGTAGAAATACGGCCATGACTATATTAATAAGCAACAGAGTCTGTGCAAGGACATAAACATTCACCCTGTTAGCTTAGCTCCTGGCAGACTTTTGAATGTAAACCAATTAACACCATCACAAACAGTCCTGGAGCATGATTTGGGGGTGGTGAACTCTAAGGATTGCTCCCAATAGGCAGTTTGGATGTAGTTCCCTTGTTTTGAGAATTAAGAGAGTTTAGCTGTATAAATGTGGGTTGTGCTGTATCATTTGTCCTCAGGGAGAGAGCGTAGTCTCTGGCCCATTTTATTTACTAGTATAGACATAGCTTTCAGAAAAACACCAAACTTGGCAATAGTTTTTTTTATTTGTATTGAGGCTCCAATAAATCTCTTTTTCTCTCAATGGCATTGTTACTTTTTACTGCAAAACCATTAGACTGAACAGTACTTTAATAATGAGTATCAAAATCAGGATCACAAAGGGAATAAAAAGAAACCAACATCAAATTTTTTCATAAATTGCCTCTATGACATGCTTAAGATAATAAAAATCAGTAATCCCAAGAGGAGACATGTATGGATATTTTGTTAACTACCTTTAAAAGGAACCTTTGATTAAAATATGATATAAATGTAGTGGCTTTACAATAAAAATTGTCACGTGGGTATAATATATGAAAAATAACTAAGAAATTTCCCAGCTTGTACCTAAATATCTGACTTAAAACTTTCATGTTGCACAAATGGGCTAATTGAACCGATTATTTCACGTTAAGTAAAACAATACAAAATAAAACAATGATAAGAAAAAAACCTCAAACCCAAATAAAGAAAGAAGATAGATAGATGTAATAGATTTGTGTACATCCAGCGTGATGCGTTTTACCTCAGAAGGAGGCCTCAAGCATCACCCCACTACACTTTTGCCCCAGAGAAGGCTGATGGCATGAGTAGCAAATTATTTCCTCTCCTGCTCAACCTAGCAGAAAATTACTTTTTCTTCTATTGTTTGTTCTTTATTGAACAATGTAGGATGGAGGGATGTGCAGAAAGACTATACTATCCTGGATGCAAACTACACCTATGCTAGCAAAGAAAGCTGAGGGGAGGCAAACCCTGAGAAGAAAAGTGGCTTGGGAAGTGTTCCTTTCCTCCACCCTCCAAAGAATGGTGATGCTGCCGATATTGCCTCCTGGAAGTAGTGTCCTTATGTTAGGTCTGGCCATGACCTGGGAAAATGTTAGCTGCTATGAGTCAAAACACTACCAGTGAGCACATTGATAATCAAGTAGTATGTACAATCACAGATACCAGTCAGGCTCAAACCCATCATTTCTCTGGCCTTATTTAGTTATTAATATGGATATAGAAATTTTATGAATGGCAAGATGAGGACTCAACCCTAAGACTGGGAGGACTAGTCTTTTTCTGATGTGTTCCCCACCTGCACAGTCTGAGCTCACAGGCTGTTGAACTTTGAGGCCCGATCAACACACTTTCTGTAGGGAGATAACTTTGTAGGTAAAAATACCACATGCAATGAAATCACTCATGGAGCCAGGAAGAAGTTAGTACTGATGATGCCAACCTAGAGAGTGAAATGATAAATAAAAAGAAATGGAAAGAAGGCAGTCCTGGTCTTGGAAGTAGGAAGGAAGCATCTTTGCCCTGCACAAAGACAGAAGACAAGGATTTTGCTTATCTTTGTGCAAATGTCATCCTGAAATCTGCAGGACCCCTAAAGTCCCTGCTTTCCTCCCTTCTATTCTTCCCTCCATAAGGAGCGGCCTCCATGTAGGCACAAGGGAGGTGATTTAGCAGAAAAGTTGAAACCCCTTCACTACAATACTGTAGTTGATAAAATTAAACATACTTTATAAACTATCTTATCTGGTTTTGATATTACTATCTTTGCGTCATTCTGTTGAGCCAATGGAGTTCAACTCCTGTCATCCTATCCAGGACACTATCCCAGTGAGGATTGTCACAAAAGGTGAGGGCATACCTGCCCTATGGAGAGGTCAAGAATAGAGATTAATATAGGAGCTGCCAAGCAGGAATACCTAAATTTAGACTTGTAACCCAGATATAAAGGAAACAAATATCAATGGTCTGAGGTGATATGTTATTCAAGTCTTTCTGAGGGAACAACAGATATTTAACCTCTCCTAGTGCTCCAAGTATTCCATAAAACTTCAAAGAGGGATGCAAAAATGATAATGTGTTCTTAAGAAAATTGTCTACTTCCTTGCAGGGAGGTTTCCCATTGAGCACCCAAGTTTCTGGAGTTACATTGACAGGCTTCCTTCAGATGCCACCAGTTCAATCAATGCTAACTGGCAGGAGATATATGGCAGAGACGGAATGGCTGCCAACACATTTTAATGCACCCCCAAAAATCACCCTAGGATGAGACTGTCAGCCCCAAGCATCAGATTTTGTTTTTTATGTTGTTGTAACACTCATGGTCATTTCTGCGTTTCACAGGAGTTTCCTTCTGTGTAAGAAAACAACCAAAAATCATTATAAGCCAACACCACAAACAAAAATCTATAAAAGATTAATTTGATGCCATATGATAGTGAACTTCATCAGAAAAGAATGACAGATTCATTTTTATAAAATCATTCTGCATATGTCACTTCCAGTAAAATATATGGTTTAGCTTATTATGAACATAGATTTTCCTTCTCCCTGTCAAAAATCAGGAAAGATATTAATCCCTTCACATTAGCCTTGGATCAGTACATTGTCATTCAATATGAATTTTCAAACCACAAGTGCGAAGTTATGAAGCGTGGCAATAACTCCTGAGGTGTGCATGCATGTATGTACATGCACGCACGCAACGAAATGCACATGCATGTGTCCATTCATGTGAGTGTGTTTTATTTGTCCACAAGCATATCCCTCAGCCAGTAATCTGATAGATTATATAAGGAAATTTTGCAGCTTCTGTAAATTTTACCAGATTTTTTTCAGGAAACTGCCCTGTCACTTGCTGCAGACAAGATACTGAGAAGGATGGAGACCCCATACATAGCATAAAAAAAACAAAAACAGAAGGATTTTTTTTTTAGGCAAATATTTACTCCTTGATAAACTCATATTGGACTACAAGGTACAAGGTATAGGATTTCTACCTTTCTTTGAAGAAAATAACCCTTTTCATTAAAGCTGCTTTCTGATCCTATGCTGGACCAATCCTCCATCACATTGCTGGTGCCTTTGTGGAGACCTTTTCATGTCTAAGGTATTTGTGTGACAGAACTGCATTTTAAGGTGTCATTCCAACAAGTCTCAAGTATTAGCCTAGTGATTACTATAAGTGGTCTCATCACCAAACACAAATCATTTATGAATCTGAAATTTACAGTTACTGTGCTAACAACACGCATCATGGGTTGGTTCTGCTGTTCCTTGAGCCTATGTGCATTCTGGCTGTAACTGTTGAGCAAACCTTTGGAAAAGATGTGTTTTCATTAAATTTTTGGCATATTAGTCAAATGCCTGGCCATTGCCTGTCTTGAAAGTTTGACTGTGTTGTACATGGGAATAAGGGTATCCTAGAAAATAAAGATGATTATCTAAAAGATATTTTTATATCTTTTCGGTTGAGTCATACTTTTCTATCACAAATTAAGCCATATGGCACACTCCTAACATTAAGTATGTTGAGCATGAATGCTGTGTCAGTTCTGAATAAGATCCCAGGAGCACACAGCACATTAGGATGGCTAATGATGAATTTATATTTAGCTGTTGTTTCTAGACACACCACAGACAATTTTGATGACTTCCTAAACCAGCCATGGAATAATACTCTTTTAGTTGCTCTGACTTAGATAACAGCTGATCATAAAACTAATGAGCAATCGTTATCTTCAGTACAGTGTTCCTCCCATAATCACATGAAGACACCAAAATCCTTATCAGTAAATTTTCTACTTTAAATAAAATAAATAAAACAGTCTTGCAACATTATCAGAGAGGATGTAAAGTCATCAGAAATACATGAATAATGACTGAAACTTTAATAAACTCTCAGTAGATAAAGAGCAACTTTATTAAATACTAGAACAATATAATTTAAAAACGATTTTAAAATTTTAAAAAATTGTAAAAAAATAATACTAACAAATAAAAATCAGAAAACTGAATTTTTAGAAAATGAGTAAAGGAATTAAAATAATTCCTGGAAAAATCTATAGTCAACAGAGATAAGAGCGAGAGTATGGAGGGAATATTTTAGAAACAAAAATAATTCCAGCAGTGCCATTAATTCATTATTAGAACTGGTAAAATTCTTACTAATAACAATAAGACCTTAGGAAGGGCAAAAGTGGTCAGTAAATAAATCTCTTGTACCCTTGGGAAAAGCTTGATGGCGATTTTTATTTCAGTCGTTAATAAAAAAACATGGAACACTAGTTAAAAAAAATATGTGTAGGATCAGCAGATTTGGAAACCTTGTGCAAAAGAACTTCTAAAGAAATATTGTAGAAAGGAGCTCTCTGGACCATCACTGCTCCTTTTTAGTACATCTTGAGACACCATGAGAGATCTGAAAAACCTGGGAAAGATAAAGTGTGCCACTACTTAGGTGGTGTAACCTACCTTACTATAGGGCTGTGAGACTGAAACAAGCAGGTAAAGTAATTCAATTAATAATATGGTACCAGATTAATAAAAAAAATTAAGATATGGAAGGCAATTAATGCCAAACCACAAAGGTTTATACAAGCAACTCTTGTTTAACTAACTTGCTATTTTTGTCTAAAGACTAAAAGTTTGGTTAATAAATGCATAAGTATTGTTGCTTCTGCCAGGATCTGATTTAGTAATGCAGGATATTCCGACTAAATTAAAAAAATCTAAAATGGATATAGTGAAACAAAATAAAACAGGATTAAAAGCTTACACTCTGTTCCATTTCGAGCCATGTTAAATAATTCCTACTAAATATGAGGATTTTATTTATATATTTGCATTTCAGAGAAATTCTGAAAGTTATCTGAACTAAAACAGAAAATCACTGTTGATAAAATTAACACAGTATAAAAGTAAATACTGTAGAAGGCAAACTTCAGATTTTGTTTAAGAGTTAAGCAGTTCAGGAAATACACCCAGAACCAAACAATGTAACAGGCAATACCAGGAAAAAACTTCTTTGATTATCTCTGGAATCTAAAGTCCAGGAGTGCTTCTGAATTCCCAGATACAGATGCTGACCCCTGCCACATCCTGACTCTCCATTAGCATGCCATCTAGATATGCACCAGCCATTTCCCACACCCCTGTCTCCATGTAGGTGAAATCTAAGCAGGTGATCTCGTTACCCAAGGAGGAAGCAGAATCTGGAGTGTCTTCTGGTGTTCTCTTGCAGTTAAACTTAGATGCAGCCTTTGAAAAGGAATTGTTGATGGCAGAAGCAATTGCAGTGGAAGGGTCAAAAAGGTGATCCTTGGGTATATAATTACAGAAGGTGAAGCAGCAAAGGGAGGTCAGATTGCATCTGCATTTGGCAGCAGTTAGCATTGGAATGCTAACTCCTTTTGTCTGAGCACATTTCAGAGATGTTATAGACTGCAAAGACCCCACAGGAAAATTTCAAGGATACACGAAAAAATGGAAATGTTTCACTGCAAAAGTCAAAAGATGATCAATCCAACTTAAAGAACTGAAGGACAAAGCATTACTTGATGACATTCTATATACTATATTAGATTTCTGTTGTTCAGGTAGAGGAGAAGTTTAAAAAGAAATCTTCTGAATCTATGAAATCAACTCAAAATGAGATTAATAAGCAAAATTTGAAGGTAGACATGTTTGATTAGCTTTTGAGAGACAGTCTTCAGATGGAAAAAAATAAATTCATGGATTCTATGGTTATAGAGGATATCATTCTACATTATCACAGTGGACCTACACAATAATCTCTGTGTTTGAAACAGCTTTAAAACAGGTTTGAAACAAATCTTTTCACCTGCATGTGACAAGTCATCATGTGTGGAAAAAAATGGGCATTTATTTCTTCGCATCTCTCTCCCCCCATTCTTTATCTGCAGTACATTTCATATAGTCTTGCACCAATTAGCTTACTTATATTTTAATAGATAACTTAGTCAGTGTTTGAAAGGGAAGTGTAAAAAAAAATTTAAAAAAAGGCACAAGGCAAATTCTGTGCTCAGTTATACCTAGTTATCCTCATTAAGATATGTCGGCAACTATAAGAGAGATCAGAATGCGACCCTGCGGTCATCACATGTGAACAATACATTTTTGTACCTAACAAGTTAGAAGCAATTTTGCATATATTATCACAACCTAGCAACACACCTATGCAAAATAAAGTACATATGTAGATAAACTAGGTATCAGCACCAGATCTATGCTGTCCAGTAAGAATATATCCTTCTAATGTCATTTTCTGAAAATTCATGAAGATGCAGACAAAACTATCTGATTTATTGATAATGCTATTTTCTTGAGTGTATCTAATTATAACTAAATACCATTATATTATTGAACAGAAAATTCAGAATATGGATAATTTTCACACATGTATTGTATGATTATCTCATATTCTACAATTTTTCTGCATTAGTAAAACCAGATGTGATAAGACTGTTTTATCATAGGAATAACAGACAAACTGGTCATTTGCTTTATATGTTCCCAGCAGAGGTTTCAGAGTGTTTTCTTCTAAGTTGATGGATCAGTTTTACAGAAGGAGAAACAGACTATGTACAGAATAATAGCAGAGTGAAAAAACAAATTGGGGAAGAAAAAGAAACAGAATTTTGTTGAATTTTGTCATTCTGGACAAAAATGTTGGTTTAAGTGTAATGCCAAAAAAAAAAAAAAAATTACATTTAACATTTTCAATATATTCCCAAAAGGAAAATACTAACTCCAGGAGCAAGATACACAAGTTTGAATAAAATAGGGTGCCATGGGGAACAAAAAGGGTGCAAATTCATCTTCACAAAAATGATGAAGCTATCCTTATACTCTACAGGACCATTTGTTCCAGGTATATTTCTGTCTTCAGTAGGGACTATGCTTTATAATGTAACCTTTTAAGCACACAGAAAGAGGAATTTATATTCATATAAAATAGAAATAAATAGCAGAGATTTTTTTTTTTTTTAGAGTATATACGTATTCCTAAATCTTCAACTACTGAATCCAAAGAAATAGCCGTATCTTCCTCAAAACTATGCTGCATATGTCGGACCCAGCTTAAAACACATCCTGAGTTAAAGACTAGGGTTCAGGCACTGTCTCCGTACCATTCACCAGCTATTAGTTAAGTTCTGGACTATATAGCAATTTACTTGAAAGTGGAAAACCACCTACAGAAAGCCTTTGTAGCAGCCCCTTTGGGTAAGGCATTCTCTGTGCCTCAGTTACCCATCAATATCTTGCGTCATAACAGCCTTTCTAAAGCAGACAAAAGTTCGGTGCAAAGGAACACATCAAGATGATTTAGTTTATTAGGAGGTAGACTTTTTTTTAAACTATGTTGATTCTGTCATTGAGCAACACAGTCAGATGAGCTGTATTAACTTTCAACAGTAGATATATGTAATCAATTGTGCATAACACTGTGGAGTGACACCTTCATGATCTGAATATCCCTGCTAATGACAAAGTTTGTATGAAGGAAAAAAATAACCTGAAGTGTACTGCTGAATCTTGTTAAATAAATATACATTCTTGTATTCCACAAATTCTCTTTCAAATGAAGATTAACAATAGTGCTTATTTATTTATTTTAAAGTAAGTCTTTGAGACAGGAATATCCTGTGGGAAGTCAGAGTAGAAGGAACAGGAAAATCCGTGGGCTAGGACTAAAACAATATTTTGAGCAATGGGGGAAATTTTCTCTTCTTAACTATTTGACAGTTTCCAAAATCTGTGGGAAAAGAAATTTTTTTTAACTACATTAGAGCAAATTTTCCTAATGAAACATGAACATGAGGAGTAAAAACCCAACAGTCTAAACTGGCCGCAACTGCTGCTTTATACACAAAATACATTATAATAACATACATAAAATTTCTAATTAAAAGTGGAAGAGATTGTTTATTTCTTTATATTTTCACAAGCATTTGGAACTAAAATAAAAATAACTGTTAGGGAAAAGTATTCTTGTTTTTTTTTGTTTTAATGTGTTTTTTTTCCCATAATACCTACTTCTTCTGTATTTGTCATGAAAACTACAAATACAAAAATCATTCAGCTTTTCAAAGTTTTCTCACACATGTTGGGAACAGATCATAACACTTCAAGTTCAGGATTTTATTTTAAAGTTGAAATATTTTCAGAAAACTAGTCAATGCATACTGATTTACAGACAGTCCAGGTAATACCAAATCCCGATCTAATTATCAAAAAAGTATCTCCGTTAGTCATACCAGGAAGAAAATCTTGTAGCCTAACTCTTCTGCCATAACTGAGTTCTGACCCTGTTGTCTTTATTTTTTGTTCCCTTACAGTGTATCTTGGGAACAGAGTAATTTGCAAGCTTGAAGCAATCAAGAAAACAGTGGTTTAGAGCAAAAACAAACCAAACAAACAGTAAAATAATGAATTGCAGCATCAAAATATATGTAGGAATAATTTTTCACTAGTAAAAATTCCAGTCTCTTCCTTGCTGCATTGGGGAGAGTGTGCAATAACCTTACAAACCATTTTTGGAAAAAAAAGAAGAGAAGAAAGATCCATCCTGTCTATACAGATGCACTTTTAGAATATGTGGAAAGCCAAGAAGTTTTAAAGCAGCACAAAATCAGAAAGTTCAAGGAACTAGCATCTACAGAAAAAAATCACTGTGAAGTACACTGATAGCAAAAGACTACTTTTATTTACCTACCAGCTCTAGAGAATGGGTCAATGCTCTCAAATGAGCTACTTTAAATATAAGTAATAATCTTACTCTGCACCATGGAACTGTGTAGACAAGACTTGAGATGGTAAGAGAAGGAACAAAAATTTTATTCTCATCATTCCCATAAACATTAAGTAACTAGTAATAGTAATCACATACACCATATTATATCTTCCAGTTGCACAACAAAATCACGTGCCTATCCAACAATCATGGTCCTTTAGGCTCAAAAAAATTTATTTGAATGCATATTCCCTTCAGCATAATCCTGACCTTCGTTTTTCCCACTGCAGTTTAAACCTGAATCTGGACATTTGCTGCTACAGCAAATTATCTTTGGGTGTACGTTACCAGTTTGCTTCTATCAAAAAATATGCCAACTTCTCTGACAGAAAATACTGTATAGTTTGAATTTACCTCACAATATGTGACCAAAGGTCTATTTCTGCAGTGCAGAATCACCATACAATCAATGAAGCCAGTCACTTAGAAGTGTGCCAAACTAGAGGCAGGAGAGAACTGACAACTGACTTCGCAGTTAATGGACCATTTGGATTTGCCACTGGCAAACCCTGAAACAGGAGCACATGAGTGATGGAAATACTTTTACAAAACATGGAAAGGAGGAAAGAAAAGCAGGTCACTGCTCATGGTAGAAAAACATGTATCATTGCACACATATGTTACTCCCTGTTAAAAACCCTAATTTTGCAACTGTTTGGCTTTTTTTTCCACTTTCTTTTTTTACACAAAGATGAAACAAGTATGACCAAGTTTTGCTCATACAGCAACACTTTATATTCTCTTTGCATGGATGTAAATACTTTTGGGATGGAAACTCATATCCCTAGTATTCCGTAGAATAGCGTGTGTGAGAGCAAACTAACAGGAGTTCATCCACTCACAGGAAAAAAGGCTGAGTATATGCTGGTAAGAGTGAAAGGAAAAAGTCAAAGTAGAATAAAAAGGTGGGTAAGTGAACACAGTCAAGTTTCTTGACTGCGAAAAGCACCTTCAAAGAGTCCCAAGTGTCCAGCAAACACTACTGCTCGCAACAGTCTTCCTACATCAGAGACACCAGAATTTTGTGTGGTGCCTACAGTTCTTCTGACTAATGCTAAGTGTGCTTTGTAGAAGGTAGTGTTGCTTTTATTTTGTTTAAAGATCTAATCCTGTATTTTATTATCCTTTTCACATTAGTGGAATTAAGTAGGTTTGTAAATTTATTATATTTTGCACGTTGATGATCAATGATATCTTTAATGCACAATTTAGCAAAGTATGTTGTTAAAAGAAATAAGCCATCAGGTTTTGGTCACAGGTCTGAGACATCTGATCATGCCAGAAAGCATTCTCTAAATAGCTACCTAATTGCAGATACCTGAGAGTTTTGAGCAAAACTGTGATCAGCTTGAAGCTCCATTAATCTACCCCATTCCATTCTTTTCATATGTCATATAACAATGGTAATGAACCAGGAAGCGAGTAGTTGTAGACTACACAATAGACATAAACAATTTATCATTTTCTGTTTAATTAAAGAACAACAATAAAAAGAAAATTATCCATAACAGTCCAGCGTCTGCTGAAGGATTCAAGATTAACATGGAGCTAAATGACTGTGAGGCCCTCAGTGACCTCCACAGATGAGCACCAGGAGACTAAAGCAGCCTCGGTGCAAGAAAGTAAAAGTTTTGTGAGCGATGTTGGTGCAAGTTTGAGTTCTGATAGAGGTGTTGAATAAATATGTCTTACAGTTTGAGAACTATGATAAGCAAAGAGGGATGAGAAGCAGGTAATGAAAAAAAGAAAGTATTTTTAGAGCAGTATTCTCCCTGTGCACACACAGAAGCACTCACAAGTGCGCACACAGACTGCATTCTGTGAAACAAATTAGCCACTGAAAAAAAAAAGAGAAGAAATTCTACCACATAATTAACAACCAGTTTAATTGCAGGCACTAAACTGCTCTTTCCGGCAACACCCTCCAGTCATGTTTTTAATTGGGCTTGGCTGTGTCTCATAAGCATAGCCAGACATGCGATGAGGTGCTGAGCACAGTGAGACTCTGGGAGAGTTGTGCTGGTGCCGAGACCCCTTTTTGCAGCTGGCCGGTGCTGTTTGCTGCCACACATTGGCATGGGATCATCTCCAACAGCCAGGAGAATGCTTTCTGTCTTTGTTCTTCCCAGAAACATAATGTTTGATTTTTCCTCAGGAGAAGTCACCATAGTAAGAGCAAGGGTTCAAACTGTGTTTCTTCCCACACCTATTGGCTAAGCTTACTTTATTCATAGCTTGTGTGGAGTAATGAGACTATAAACTCATGCTGCCTGTGAATACACAGCACAGCAGTCATGCTTGAATGGAAAGACGCCCTAGGAAATTTAACTTCTATGTGAACTATATTTACCTTTTAAAAAATCTGCTCTCTATCAAGACAGAAATCACCCAGGAAGCTATGGAATAAACTGAGGAAGTAAGTGAAGAGTGTGTTACTTCTCTAGGCATCCCTCAGCTTGCAGGCTGCCCTTGGCATACAGGAGGTGCCATGTGCCACTTCCCAGAGCAAGCCAGGGCAGCCAACTTCTCAGCAGCAAGGCTGCTGCTTTTATTGCCTTTGTGCACTCATTGAATATTCATTCCTAATTCTTCAAAGGAGTGGTCTTCAAATTTAAGAGCAGTCTCATAAAGCATATTCCCGCGTGCCAGAATTACTTCATACCTCAGTATTCTTATCTGTGAAATGGGATTCAAAAGACAAAATTGGTTCTAAAGGCAAAATTTTTGAAGGTCCATGGTTAAGTCAAGAGGGTAGCCTACCATAGCCTTACAACTCCTCAGTCCTGTTCAATGTCAAAATAGTCAGCTCTCGAACATATCAACTTGCAGCCAGTCATGCAATTCTAACTGCTTTCTCCTGCTTTAAATTCTGCTTCATTTTTTAAATCAATCTTTAACTGAAATCACATAAAACATGTCTGTCAGCAACCATTCAGAAGTGTTCTTGATTTTTTTGTGTTATTTTTCTGTAACTACACAATAATTTGTAGATGGGATTCACTTCACTTAACATCTGTTTGAGAGTTATTTACCTTGTTTAAGTTCGTCATACAGTGTTATCTCTGGTCAGTGAAGTGAGAGAGCCACATACAGGAAAGTAGTTTATTCTTGCAGTTTAGATACCTACCCTAGACTGGCAGAATCACTCTCTGCAGAGGCTTTCCTCTCACCAGTGACTACTGAAAGTATAAACATGGAACTTGAATGGCATGCTTTGTTTAAAACAGATGAAATTTTCCATGTGCCTCCCTTACCCTTACCTCTTGATTAATAGCATGGTGCCTTCATTTGTAAACAGGCAGAAAACCCCATAATAATTGTGAGACTGTGGATGATTGGAAAATATATTTCAATAATAGAAGACTTGATGTTTTATAAATGCATCTACTTGTCAAAGCACAATGGCTAATGACAAAATTATGCCCATTTCTTTACCCCGTTTTTCTACCAGTGATTATCACCTCCACAGAACTGGATATGAAATTAGGTGTGAAGCAGCACTCCCACTAACACAGGTCACAGTTTGTCAGTTTAAGCTACAGATTAAGACAGTTTTCCATTAAAGACCTCAGGCTGAGAACTGCACCATCCGAGATTTTCCCAATCCTACTTTGGCACAGACCATAGAGGCTTTAAACTGACACAAATCACCAACTGAAGCCTACATGCCTCGCTACTCAGATGCATTAATTTCTTGTGTGACTCCCAGGGCACACATCAGTGACAATGACCAGGCATCACATACCATAGCAAACAAAGAAATAAATTTTTAAAAGGAACACATACATCAGGATTAAAAGATTCACACGTTATAGGGCTGAACACAACTTTATTGAAAAGGTTCCAATTGCAGATTTTAGGAAGAAATGCATCCTAAATTTCTCAGTGTTCAGTGTTTATAAAGATAAATCCCAATTTCCTAAGCTTGCACCTGACTGACACAACTCAGTATACATCAAGCCTTCCCTCCAGCTTTTCAGTATCTTCTAGTTAGCAGTTGTACACATCTCTGGAATTTCTCTGAAGCCCAAAGGACTATGGTTACCTGAAAACTGCCTTCCATTAAAAAAGGGGGAAAAAAAGAACACCCCCAGCACACACACACACACACTTCAGATGGAGTCCTCAATTATGCTGTGAAGAGAATTGCAGTCTCATCATCCTGGGACAGAATAAGACGTCATCTCTAAAATGTGGATGCTTAATTGCTCTTAGCCCCTGAAGAGCACTCCTTAGTTGGAACAGATCCCCATGACATATATGCTTTATTACAGTCCTCACCAAGCATTCAGATAAAATATTTTGTTTCAGAAAATGAAAACCTGTAAGGGTAGTTTCCACCTGTGTTAAACACTATGAAAACAGGACATTCTTATTACACACATTTTACCTTCCACATCTTTACATGGACAAGACACCAGTAGTGGGATCTGGGTAGGGAAAATATCTTCTATCCTAGAAATCTCCTTTTTGGAATACCTTTTCTGTCAATTGAACAAAAAAGACCCCCACAAAACAAAACAAAATTAAATTACACAAAACAAACAAAAAACCCCCAAATAACCTCCCCTCCAAACAAAACCACTAAAAATACACGCACACAAATGCAAAACCAAAAGACCCTGACCAAAAAAACAAGAGTAAACCCCCCAAAATCTCACATACGACCACCAAAAAACCATCCCAACACTAATATGCTACTAAAAATGTCTCTATAAATTTTATTTTTAACCTCAGTCTTTAGTATAAACTCCTACAATTAACATCCCATTCCTTTATAATAACTCTGTTTTCTTTTTTCTTCTGTGTTCTGTGGATTATTGTCTTTATAAACAGAAGGAATGCAAAGCTGTGTGCTTTATATACATTAAAAGGGTTTCATCAAAGCATAATTATAGCAGAGATGCAGAATATGCAAATAAATTGGTATTCAAATATGGTGTAGTCAATATGGTGCTTTCAGATTTTTGCCTTTTCTCGTTTCTAAACTCCAGGAACACTGTGTAAGCTGAAGCAATATCTTTCTCCAGCATGCTGCTGCTTGAATTACATAAACAGTGCTTGGCTGCTTTCTTCCATAGGAGCATCTGCTCAGCTGACAGTCCCCAGTGTACCAGCTTTGTTTTGTTCAAGGCACCAGTGATGAGTAATGGATCTGGCTAATCCTGATAATGTATGATGTAATTGTCAGAGGGGTTTAATTATCAGTACATTACATGTGGGATTATTCTGTAGTACAGTTTTTAGTTCACTTACAGACATTTCTAAATTTGCCAGACCTGTGATAAATTGTAGTTATTCAATCAGCCATCATATTAATACATCTCCCCTACAATATTTAGGAGTACAGAGGCAGAGCACAGAAGGTCAGCTTGTAACTTACAAAAGTAAATGGTCTATATCATTCCATAAAAAAATCATCAGAGCAGTTTTGGGTCTAACATAAATCAAACTGTCCTACCAGAAGTTAAAATAAAAATGTTTGCAGGATTTCAAAATCACTCAGCAATCAGACAGGCACCAAAAGTTTTTTCTGTAAATCCAAGTGATGATTAGTCAGTTAGACCACTACCAGTCTGACCCTTGAACACCATTTTTCTTTGTCTTAGGAGATCCTAAGATTGAGAAAGGACTGAGAAAGTGAGTTTACTCTCTGCCTGCACTGTAAGGGTACAGAAAAGGTGCTATCCCTTTGCAAGCTGTTGTGCAGTGTGGTGATGACTGTCATTCACAAGAGACAGAAACAAAGGCAGCATCAGCTCTTTAGTGAGTATTCTCACATAGAAACCAATGAGGTGACTGGGAGTAATAGGAAACACCAAAACCAAAGCAGTTAAAAGATGTATCTACATATATTTTTTGCTTAACTGCCCCCTCAGCCATTCTGAAACAACTCAGCTGTCTCAGATCTGAATGATGAATATTACCTAAGTTCCTGCTGTCAAGAAATGTAGCTTTTTGCCAGTTCTAGCTGTGACAGAGCATCCATAAGTTAGTCCTCAACAATGTTATCCACTTGAATAGGCAGGAATAGAGGCTGTAGAAATACACTTGTGATTAAACGGCTGGAAATGTATGTCTGGGCTTCTAGTTCCCTCATGCTAGCCCCAGTTTTGCTACTGACTTTGTATCACATCAAATGAAAAATTTTATCTCATATTTTAAGAGAAAAAACATCTGGCAAACAAACAAAAAAAACTCACAGAATTTTTTTTTTTTTTTTTGGTAGCTAGAAGTGCTACAACTTATTACAGGTCATAGCCTCAAGCTGTGCCAGGAGACGTTCAGGTTGGACATCAGGAGGAATTTCTTCACAGAAAGGGTTGTTAAACATTGGAATGGATTGCTCAGGGAGGTGGTGAAGTCACCATCCCTAGAAATGTTAAAGAAACAATTGAACGAGGCACTTAGTACCATGGTATAGTTGACAGTGTGGTGACCAGTCAAAGGCTGGACTCAATGATCTCAGCAGTCTTTTCCAACATAAATGATTCTGTGATTCTGTGAATCCAGCAATCCCAACTATTGTCTGTGGCCTGTGACTGTGAATGCTCTTCAAGATTTGTGTACTATATACAGCTTACATAGCTGCTGATCCTTCATGACAAAAAGATCAATTTCTTTTGTCAAGGATTCTATCCTGACAAGTCAACAAATATCAGTTCTTGTATATATATATGTTCAGATTACTTCTGATGACTGATTAGACGTTTTGAGTCATTTTTGACAGAAACAACCCTATACTCATGTCATGGTTTAACCCCAGCCAGCAGCCAAGCCCCATGCAGATGTTCACTCACTCCCCCAACAGCAGGATAGGGGAGAGAATCAGAAGGGTAAAAGGTACACAACTCATGCGTTGAGACAAAGACAGTTTAATAGGGAAAGCAAAAGCTATGCACAAAAGCAAAACAAAGCAAGAAGTTAATTCACTGCTTCCCATGGGCAGCAAGTGTTCACCCATCTCCAGGAGAGCAGGGCCCCATCCCACGTAATGGTTATATGGAAAGAAAAACACCATCATTCTAAATGTTCCCCCTGCATTCCACCTTCTTACCCCCACTTTATATACTGAGTATGATGTCATATATTATGGAATATCCCTTTGGTCAGTTTGGGTCACCTGTCCTGTCTGTGTCTCCTCCCAACCTTCCATGCAGCCACAACTTCCTTGCCAGTGTGGTAGTACAAAATACAGAAAAGACCTCGGCTCTGGGTAAGCCCTGCTCAACAAGAACAAAAGCATCTCTATATTATCAACCCTGCGTTCAGCACAAATCCAAAATACAGCCCCATACTAGCCATTGTGAAGAAAATTATCTCTACCCCAGCCAAAACCAGCACAACCCACATACTCCCCAGTTGCTAAACAAGAAATTCCAACCAATAGCTGGAACTGTCAAACAAAAGATATGCAATATAATGGCATTTATTGGTTCTCTGATTGTCTTATATTGGTGAAATTTTAACCATCTCGCTGGTACATATCTCAATATGTCACTCCAGGAATAAGTTTATATAAAGTTGAACTTTTGTCGTGAAGACAGTAGGCACCAGAATAAGAAGGATATTATGCTATTTCCTCTTGTTTTATTGTTTATAAACCTATCAGGTTAAAGATCACAAGTAAAATATTTTTACCACTGAAGTTATCAAAAAGGTTACCTTTGACTTAAGTTGGAACTTCCTTTTACATAGTATATACAGTTATATAAAATACAATATGATGATCCCTGAATTCTTCAGCAGATATATATTTAAAATGTAATCTCTGAAGACAGTTGATTTAATTCTCCTGAATATCATTACACTGCCAAGGATCATTCATTTTGCAGCAATGGACAACTGTTTTAAAAAAAATTTTTAATGGTCCGAGTGTTCGTTTAATTTTCTACTCTCCAAATGGCTACCCCAACTGACACTATGAATTCACTCTATACAAAAAGACAATATGGTTTTAAGTAGGAAATTATACTTGGAGGATTTTAGACGTATTTTTCTTAATATGAAAACTACAAATATGGTTAATTAATGAGGGCTTTCTCCTTTTCACATCAGAAAACAAAGTTGAGTTTCTTCTAAATGTCTTATCAATAATCTTGGGTAATTGCTGAATTTGAGTCATTCTAGAAACAAGTGCAATCTGATCAGCTCCTGCCTTGACTGATGAAGACCTCCAAGGCATTCGTTTAATTTACTCAGCATTGTGAAGCAGTGTGTTTAAACTCTTAAAAGGTGGTCAACCTTTGGTCATTTATCCTCACTTTTGCTTACAGAGCTTGATTATAACATTACATGACATTAGCTTTCTCATCAGTTCCCTGAAAATACGTGGAAATAAGTTTGATCTTTTGGCATAGATTTATAGATCAAGGCAATGTACCACATGGCAGTAACCCAAGGTTGTGTGTACAGAATTTTTTTTTAAAGGTAAAACTTTACCACCTTTAGTACTCCTAATGTAATTTGCATTTGCCTCAGGGATTGGCAGTCTAATTTAATAGTAATATTTAAGTCAAAAGTGTTGAAAATTCATGTCTGGAGAGCTAGTTCTAGCATCTTACTCTTTTCCAGCATTTGGAGACCAGGTCTCATCGAGGGCTGCTACTTCTCTACATAAATTCAAAATCCAGAATCTCTTATCATTTTATTTATGTCTCATTGTAACTCAGACTTCTTCCTACAGTAGACTTATGAAAATACTTTAAATATTTGATTTAGATCAGAGTTCTTCCTGTCTTTAAAATAAAGAATAATTCACAAAAAAACCCTAATCTCAAATATATGCCAAGAAGAAGTTTTTAGGATTCTTTAACACTTGATATATTTTAAAGGGAGTTCTGGAAAGGATGCCCAAAGGATGGGCACTGAGTCATTTGTCCCTTTTATCTCTTGTTTTATAGCCCACATATCAGATAATTTCAGTGCAACGAATATGTGTTTTTGCAGTATTTGAAAACAACACAGGGCATCAAGCTTAAAAATTAGAAGAAGCCTCAGGAACAAAAATCAGAGGACTGTTAAAAATGCAATTCACACTGGCTCATGTAAACTTTCCCTATCATTGAATTTCACAGATCTTCCTTCTCTCTTCATGTTGCCTAATGAAGACTTGACAGCTAAATCAGAAACCAGAGCTAAATTTTCTTGGCTTTCCTGATGACTGGTGACAATACCATAACTCAAGTCTATAACATGAACATAAGACTTGAAGAGATTTTTGATATAGCTAAACACAGTCCAAAACTCTTACATCATGTAGCCCCTTCATAAACTTGTCAAGTTTAGTTAAAGAAACAGTAAGGTTTTTCCTTCTCGTCCTGTGGCAGGAACTGAAATGTTTCAGCATGTCATTGTTGTACTAGTTAGGGCCTTTCTTCTTACTTTTCCGGTAGATGATCTGATAAATTTATTCCCTTTGTTCCTATGCCAGAAGTATCTCTTAACTTCTACAGTTTTCCTCCCTCGTTGGTGTTTAGTCTGCTATAGCAAAGCTTGAGAACATATCATTTGGAGTGTATCCATAAATAAATAGGATCAGTGACACAGATAGAGAAACCTAAAATACTCAGTCTTGTCAAATAACTCGTATGCCTCCATCAGTATTTCTACCCAGGGATCAAAACCAGAATTTGTCCATGCACGTTTGTTCAACATCACATCTAAACCACAGCATTTCTTAGTGAGTTTGATCCTTTTCTGTCTATACACCCAAAATGTTTTATCAATGTGTGTTTTTCATTGTGCTATGGCTGCAGAATAATGCATCAACCTAGTTCCTTACCCATACCTATGCCATGGGAAATAGTTACTTGGAGCAATCTGCTCAGTGCTCCCCAGGAGTGGGACTGCCTCACTTGTATATCAGGCAAAAATATCTGTAACTGGCACCATGAAGATGAATGAAGATAAATGATAAGAACAAAAATTTTGATCTGCTCACAAGTATAAAATTTATTCTGAGTTTATACTAGATTTTGTCTTGAGGAGTATTTCTGCTTAAAGGGACAATGTTTATTCCAGGGAGCTCAATACACACTGTGGAGAACTGAACTTCAGTGGAGGTTTGAGCTTTAGGGTCTGTGAAATGAAGATTTTTGAGAACAGTTTTTAATCCCACAACTGTTCAGTTTACCAGTCAGTCAAATGGAGAGAGTGGTGTTAATGCACCTTTTAGAACATTTCAACAGATAAAGCTTGTTTAATCAGTTACTCAAAAAATCAAATTCTCACTTACTTAGATTAATTTCTGCCATGAGAGTATTGCTCCCTCCCTCACAGAACGCGGGAGACTCTTCTCCGTAACTTCATCCTGAGAGATAATCTGTATCCTCAGTTCTCAGTTAGTTTCATAGAATATAATGGAATTTATTTTTTATGACACCTTTAGTAGTTTATACCAGCTCTTCTCTGACTCTGTCTCCTCAGAATTATATGTCTGAGAATCCATCCTTCATTATTTGTAGAAATCTTTTTCTCTACGAAATTGTATTACAAAATGAAAGATCAAGTCCTGTAGATAGACCTATATGAGAAAATGCCAGGATTAAACAGATAATCAAATCCCAGAAAATGCCTCATTCAAATACACTTTTCTGTCACCAATTGTCCTTACTCTCATCTTTACAATAGAAGGTGGTAGAAGTTAAATAAGTTTGAAGGTTTTTCATTTTCCTAATCTTTCACAACAAGCTTTTAAAATAAACTATAACTTTCAACTGACAGCAGAGTTCTCTATATTTACTGTATCCAATAGGATCTAAGTAGATCATTGTATAAAATCATGGTAGCATTCTGAATCAGCAAAATTATCCTTCTTTCTTTCTTTCTTTCCAAAACCTTGTACTATATAATCTTACAGAGTTCACATCTGCATGTATCAACATATCAATATTATTCAAAGTATAAAGCATACTTTTGATACCAAGCATCTAGTTTTCAGGTTTATCATGGTCTTAATTTAAAACACACATTACCCCTTCTTCAATACAAATACTACATGTAGTTGTTGCAATACTAAATAAAATATACCAGTTATGCTTTTGACAAGAATCCTTGATTTCAAGACACAATGCATTTTTCATTGGGACATCATGCCCTGTAGTAAAAACTGAGGAGAGAAAAATATCATCTTTATTATCAACTAGCTAATTGAGGCTTCTAAAATGAGTTTACACAGTCAAGTCTCAAACTAAACCAGACACAACCATTAAAAATAACATCTACCATCATATGGCTGGATTTGAACTCAAGTGCTACAAACAAGGTCACAAATCTAGTCCATTATATTCAGCTAGCACAGAAGCATATGTTTTATTTTTTTGAAATGTTGTAATCACAAGAGCTCGTACAGCCTAAAAGCTTAAAAGCCCAAAAGATTAAAAATGTACTTACCAGGCCATTTTTAGGGAGACACAAATTTATTCTGGTTATACTGGTCAGAAAATTTATAAGTGAATCTACTAAAGCTCTGGCAGCAGGTAAGGGGTAGGGTTTACCCGCTCAGACACAGCATCATACTAGCAGAGCCATGCTGCTGCTGCTTGAGTCAGTAACTACATGAGTTACTATGGTTTGTTGGAGAAGGCATAGACATAGTTTTATGCTGCTAAAGCTGCTTAGACACTGCCCTTCTGTTCAGAAGATCACATAGCTATATCTTCTTACACACAAGCTTTCACGCATTTGCAGGCACCAGAACACCTATTGTTGAACCAAGTGTAATGGGGAGTCCGTGTGACATAACTTACTGCAGCAGGGTCTCTAAGGGAGGAGAGCCCTAGAAAGTAATTTCCAATGAGGCATTTCTTCAGTTAGTCCTGAAACTCCACATTCCTGCACTGAATGAAGCAATCATTTAGCTAAGAAATCAAAATAAGATGCTTTTTTTCCTTCTCTGTTTTTTTTCTTCTGTGCCCACTGAAAGAGAGTGAGCATGTGTCTGGAACATTTATTTATAGAATGGAATTGGGAGTTATAAAGTTGTGATCGATTTTATTAACATTGTGATAGTATTTAACAGCAGCATAGGTCTATTTATATTCCTCTTTTCCAATCAATTATTGTTGAAAGTTGTAATCTATCAGTTATTGATCTTTGCATTCTTATCTTAGATTCTCTTAGAGAAGTAAACGGAACTTCAAACACAGCAAGTACAAGAAATAAACTTAATAAGTATAGTAACACTAATACCCTGCCTAATTTTAAGTTTCTGAAGTACACTTTTTTAAAATGGATTGGTTTTAACCAAGCTGCCTTGGAAAAAAACATTAAAGGTTCAGCAGATTAGACACAAAGGACCAATGTAGTTTCAATTTAATGTTAACTCTCCTAGTCTAATGGTATACTTTACTGCTATGTGTTTCCTCCTCCTATCATAAAACTTTGAATTTATTATAAGAATCATAGAATTTAATTAATGTAATTCTAACAATGCTCCTATATAGCAGTAAATAATCAATAAAATTCCAAACAGATAAAAGTACCCTGTAGTAAAATTAATATATCAAAAATAAGGAAATTTAATAATAAACTACACAGAATATAATTATCACCAAAGTATTGCCATCTGAGTGAAAAAAAATGGCAATTATTGTGTCTACACGACCCACTACACTCAAAGAATATCCAGCTGATCAGTGATTTCAAAGGAAGTGAGTAACTTTTTCATTAATAGTGTTATGGTATTAAATCACAGAGACCAGAAGCATTGCAGGCTTTGAATTGCATTCAGTATTTATACAGATAATGAGAACATTCATGATTTAACTAGAGAGAGTCAAATGATTTTTAGATGAGATACCGACCTCAGGGCTTCAGAGCAAAAATCAGCCTAAAAGCACATGGGCTAGAAAACCTCATAGAGCTAAAAAATGGGACTATTCTACAATTAGGTAAAAGAGAATCTATGTAGTACAGTTTGAATACACACCAGTACCCAGCATACAAATTCTAGTCACAAATATATTATCTACTGTAATTTTAGAAGCACTGTGTACACACAGATTTACACATACGTGTATAGACAATAATTTCCACTGTCTCCCTCTAAAAGTACTTATTTCACTATGTGCATTAGAACAATTTCCAAGTAAATAAGACATTACAAACACAGACAAATTCCTCTAAAGGAACAGACTAATAATACATACTAAAATAATGTATTTTCTCTCCAGTGTCTACAGGACTAATGCAGAAAAGCTATTCTATACAATTTAGAAAGAATTCTATACAATATTTCTATAATATACAAATCTATACAATAATATACAAATATATACAATATAATATACAATTTCTATACAATACAGAGTGTAATATGGTATTGTCTTACATCTTTGTTAGGTTATTTTGAATAATTAAAAATAAAAACAAAACAACCAACCATAGTTATTTATACCACTGATCCGTATTTTCAGAAAAGTAAAGTGTTTCGTTGTGCTCTTAGTATAATTTCTGTATTTGCTAAGTTGTCAGCAAAAGAAAAATAGGGAGATAAAATAACTTATTGTTTTCAAATAACTTACTGTTTCTTATCACATGAAAGTCACACATTTGTTTTAGTGGTGTGCCTGGTACTGGAGGCACAACCAGCCTGATCTAAGTGCCACCTAAAAATACGCGAGCCTGGCAGGTATGCCTCACTTAAATCCCACCCTAATTTCTGAAAACTGCTTTATGATTCCTTCATCTTCAATCTCAGATGTCCAGGATGTCCTTTCAGCCATAATTTAGAATTATTTAGGAATAAGGCAATGAAACTGAATTACCTGAAGTCCCATATTTGTACTAATAATAATTCTTGTACTATTAATAGACCCTGAGCAACATTTATAAATTATGTAACACATTTTTTCTTATTTCTGTGTGCAAACATACACTCACTATGTAGGAATCTATGAATATATATGACATTTACCATGAAAATGCTATATAAACATATTTACTGGATGATGAACTTAAAAATACTTCTTTTATTTTATTAAATAACAACAATTTTTTATTTCAGTGGTTGGAACAAAAGCCTCCACTTATAACTTGCAATACTAGTTTAAATGACACTGTAAATATTTTAAATGAAATAAAAATTCAGTTGCTCTCCCATCCCAATTTTAAAAATATTTAGTCAAAAATTATTTTAGATTTCTTTATAGAACAAAATTTACTTTGTCTTTCTGTCTGATGTAGCCGCATGTCTCGATCTGAAGTCTATTTCATTACTTCATGTACCCAGATATGATATGCAATGAAGTATACAGTATTACTACCTGCTTAGAGGATTGAATACATATTCAAAATACACAACTGATGAATACCCATATATACATTTGCAATGATCTGTTGCTTATGTGTCAAGAATGTCAATAGTCTTGGAACAAATAGAGCAATTTTCTATTAACCAATATAAAACTTCTATACATGTAACAGTATACTATTAAAATAAATCCCTTATATGCAGAACTTCATAAAAGAGTTGAGTTTGCATCTTCATCTTTGTGTTTGTCATTTAGATTCTTCCAGTTGCTTGTGTTTTGTTCTAAATTTGTAGTTTCTACCTTTTTTTTTCAAACACTGCAAGTGTCTCCATTCCTTGACTCCTGAATCTCATTTCCCAAGTATCAAAGACAACAGGACATCAAAACTGCAGTGTTTTCACTGAGATAAAACATGAGTTTGATCCTAAATATACATTATGAATTTATACACAAGTTTCAATCCATAGATGTCTTTAACTGGTTTTCTCATAGTTGAAACAGAAGAACTAAAGAAGAAATAAAAATATTAAACAGAGGTGACAGTGTAGGTTATGGCCAAGATAAAAATCTTTCCTAGTAGGTGAATGGACTTTAAAACAATTGCCTATGGTTTCCAGGCTGTATCTCAGTCCTTCTGCCTGGTTTGGTGCATCCACACATTTCTATCTTCTTAACTAACATAGTATGATGTGAATTGCCTTATCCTTATTTGAAAGCAAAGATACTTTGCATGTTCCACACTGCATGAGTACCCAGGCACAAGTACAGATATTAGCTCAGTGTAGCTGGTTTCCAGTAAATTATCACCTGGACTTCCTGAGAACTAATTTCCCGTGTACACAACTGCTGACAGACTGACAAGATATAAGTACTTTATAGAAGTTGTTCTCAGCTACCCTCACTGCAGAAATTAAGAGTGACTCATTAATTCCTAGGTTTACTATACTGTGAAGTCACTCATTAAAGGTTTTAAGACTCTAATGTTAGTGTCATGTTACTGTTAAATCCACTTAACTGTCATATGAATAATCAAATTTGCATGTTCATTGTTTCACATGGAATATAAAGCACACAAGAAGAGAAGAAATCCAGAAATACAGACAGTTTTATTTCCTTCCTAGAGATTTCTCCTACTGTCAGAAGCTCCTCTAATATTTCTTACTTATATATTAGGACTACCAAGACCAAACAAACTTTCTTTTCCTGGTGAATGCTACTTGCCATTACAAATGGCTTTGACATTTGTCAATAGTATATAAATGGCAAGTCATCATTCTACTTTACTGCAGTCATCTTTCAGGATTTTATTTTTACAACAATTCACTCTTACATTGCTTTTACTGGTTCTTTAATCATCTCCTAAATTAAACTCAAGGCCTTCATTCTCCTTTCCTAAACCAGCATACTCTGACTGTTACGGTGTATTTTATGCCCACACTTGTTTCCTGGATTGTTTTTCCCTCTATTATCCTCTGCTGTATGCTCAGATCTTGTTCAACAGATACTGGAACAGTAGGGTAAAAGAGTTGGATAGGGACATTTCTACACGTATGGTACATATTCACAGAGCAGTGTTGCTATCATTTTTACTACAGTGGTACCCAGAAATCCCATCTGAAATCAATACATTACTATGCCAGGCACTGGGAAGAACAGCAGTAGCTTACCATCTTGGTACTGACAATCTCACAGTGAAAAAGGGCAAAGGTTTGGAAGGTTTATAGAGATCCAAAAAGCTGGAAAGTGACACAACAAATCAATGCCTCAGACAGGGGCTGATCCTTGACTCTCCATGTCCTGAAGTGGGGTCTTTCTGTATTGAATAGAAATAACTCGGAGACTGGGCTAGCTTTTCCAAGTCCTGAAGCCAAGAGCTCCAAAGGTTTTAAGACATCTGAGCAGCTGGTGGCAGACATAATATTTTCGTGACTTCTGCACTCTACATTCTTATCTTTGAAAGCCTTTTCATATTTAAAACATACTGCAGGATGTTTTTCCATTCCCTGTTTTACTCCCCAGAAGCAACAGTTAAAAATCCCATGTGTGTATCAATTCCTTTCTAGATTCTGCTGTAATATAGCTACTCTGAGAATGAGGATTTCAAATAAGTAAGTGGTAAAGAAAGTTCAAGGGAACAAGAATCCAATTTCCTGTAAAAGATATGAGTGTATTACTGGCATAAAAACAAATGCATTTTTTAATGGTCTAAAATTAGCTATATTTTGAAATCCTGTTTATTTAACATGTCTTGTTACAAAACTTAAAAAAACCAAAACCACCAAACCTATGCCAAACTATCTGCATTTACTTAAGAGATAACTACAGAAACAGGGATCTTCATGTCTGGTGAGCTTAGAAACATATACAACAAAACCAACAGGTGTGTTGATGTTGAAATTATCCTGGAGTGATTCCTTCAGGGCATCATTACTCAGTTGTTTGGAAGCTAACTGTCCCTCTCATTTTAGACAAAGCCAGGCCCCCAGTGTTATGTCTTATGAGAAGAGCCATTAGGATACATAGCAGAATGTTGTGCCACATAAGCCCCGAACTTAAGTTGTGAGAATGGAAAATTTCCTCAGTTTTTTTGTGTAGGCAGAGCAGAGTGATATTTCTAAAGCCTAGAAAAAGAGAAGATAGAGATTTCCAGTTCATTCAATACTGTTGTTTTCTTTAGAAATGTTTTATTTATTTTTCTTGTTCTTCCAGAATTCAGGACATGGTTGCATTTGAAAGAAGAGGAAAAATGAATTATGATGCCACTGAGAAACAGAAAGTAGCTGAATGAGCCATTTCTTAATAGGGATATAAGGATGCAAAACCCAGAGACCATGCTCCTATGCTGTGGTTAGTGAAGACATTTCTGTATCCTTGTATGTAAATGTGTAGGTTATGGAATCATGGAATCATAAAATAATTTAGGTTGAAAGTGACCTTTGAATGTCTTCTAGTCCAAGCCAGTGCTCAAAGCAGGGACAGCCTTTAAATCAGACCAGGTTGCTCAAGACATTTGTTCTCTTAACTGGTTCTGAGGTGGTGGTCTTAAAGCTTTTGAATTTTGAATGTTGTAGTCATTGTGATCTACAGTAAGACCATAGGGGAAGATGTTTTGGGCTGTTCATCCATTTAGGTGACCTGAACATTTATTGCTTTACACTCTAAGACACCAGAAGAGGCTCTTCCACTTGCCCAGGAAATACATAATGGGAGCTCCTTTCCTCATTACAGGGAACAATGGTAACAGGGTGATGAAATACAGTTATTCTGGCTCTCATTTATCCAAGGATTCCCTCTGCGAAAGGAAAGGGAAGAAATCCTCAACTCATTCCAGCATTTATTGTTACTTAGGAATTAGAGTATAGTCATTAATCAATTTTTGACCTTCCTTCCCTCCTTCCTTCCTTCCTTCCTTCCTTCCTTCCTTCCTTCCTTCCTTCCTTCCTTCCTTCCTTCCTTCCTTCTTCCCCTCTTTCTCTCTTTCCTGTAATTGTAGCATCATGAATTTTCTGAAGCACAGAAGTGATTAGTTTTATCTTCAGTCCCTATTTTCCCATATGAGGACTAGCAGTTACAAAATGCAAAAAACCACTTCTTTCTGCCATAAATTGCCCAGAGGTGGGACAGGGCATGCTTCTGGAAGGTCGACGTTGTACTGGACTATGCTGTTGTCATTGCTTCTTCATGTAGACAGGGAGAAGTAGGAATTACATGGTCTAGGGAAGTGCTGAGACAGAACCTGTCCAGTACTCATCAAAATTGCAGGGAAGTGAAGAAGAGCATTACTGGTCTTGTCTGGTTTGGGCAATGGAGATGGGGGTGGACGGTCTGTGAGTGGAATCTAAATCTAGAATTTTTATAGTGGGAAGGGAGTGACTAGTTTGTAAGAGTGCTTTCATACTTTAATAAACGTATATAAATAAATTAATTGATACTGATAAGTCAATACATTCAGTAGTTGCTACAAATAATTTGGTTGTACATTATGGAAGATTAAAAATTATTGAGATTATTGTGTGATTACATTGAAGCAAACATAAATTGAGAAACTGTCTATTAAGAGGGCAAATCCTCACCCAAAAAATGTAATTTACACACAGGATAAACTTAGCTCTAAATGTTAGCTCTAAATACAATTCACAATGATATGGCTGTGATGAGAAGTTTAGACAAAAACTCTTGTCTGTGAGCAAAGGTATCTATAGGAAAAAGATTTTGAGGAGAAAACGTGGATGGTTATGATACGATCCACTTGAAATGGTGAGTAGGGGGTAGTTTTAGCAGTTTTACGGCTAAGCACTCAAGCATCACATAAATTTGCAGAAAGTTGAAAGTAAATAGTAGAGGTTGGCTTTACAGTATAAAATCGATTTTACTAGAGATGGAGTGACCATTTTCCAATGTTTATTCATCTACAGCTGCCTTCTAAATTGATACAGCAGTAGAGAAAAGATAGAGTTCAAAAGGTTGTCTGGATCTCCTTTTATTCTCTCTATTTTAAAGAATTTATGGAAACTGTCACTGACAACACAAAGAAGCTTTTTCTCTAGGTATATCTGTAGCCTGTTTCGGCTATTTCTGGATTGTGTGTGGAGTAAAGCAATTCATCAGTACTTTTTAGCAGAAGAATTTTTAAAGGGTAGTCAAAGAAAAAAGAAAGGCTTTGAATAAAGTGAAACATTCCTTAAAGGTAGAGGATTTGCTTGAGTATGAAAGGAAGCAATCTTGGGCTCAAAAGGTTATTAGAAGATCTAAGAAGCCCTGCTGCCAAAATCTCTATAGCACTATTAATAAACATACTTCAGTGGGAAAATATGAAATAAGATTATAAGGATAAATGTAAGAGAGCACAGATCCTTTGCAATACCTAGTTTAATTAAAAGTGGCATTACTCTTGATTCTAATGCATTGAAGTTGAACATGGATAAGGTTTCACTTAACGTTATTAAAAGTGTGCTGATATGAAGCAGATTTTTTTTTTGTGTCAGAAATACATTTTAAAAAGATGTTTCATGTTAGATTAAGACTGAAGTGAGGGAAGCTCTGCAATTCTATTGCTAGTTAGTGAATTTGAAGAGCAGATATTATTTGGTTTTTTGAGGTATCTTCCCTTGACTGGTTTAGTAGGACTTACAGAGTGTGTTTAATGATGTGAGCAACAAATGCATTTGTTAATATTTTCAAGCTTGTTTGAAGCAAGAGCAAATTTCATCTATTTCAAAATCATACAATGTTAGGTGAGCTATGTGAAAGATCTACAACAGAATAGACATTAGGAATATTTTGTTAGATTTCATATTTTTTTCCAGTAGAAACTTCAATCAAAATTTATGATATTATAAGATTAATTTAGGCCAATTTTTGGTTGAATATGAAGAAATTGAGAGGAGCGAGTAATGAAGGAAATATCCCCCCAAAAAACATAATTGTGATTGTTTACCATTGTTGTTTTGGAAGGGATTTGACTAAGCCTGAGTTTGTGTTTAAAACTGGAAGTTCCCAGTAAAACATCTAGGATATTGAATCCATGTAAAATGAAATAAGGAGCACCTGAGAGTGTAGAAAATGTCATAGTGGAAGAAAATAATTCTGACTTCTGAAGCTAAGGTTTATGTATAATCTGTTCAGTTTGCTGACAGGAGGCTTGATGGAAGCAGAAGCTCTTATACATCAAAAGAGAAAGTGAGGACTTTCTCTCCTTTGCTAAGAGCAGAATAGTTATGCTTGTTTGAGAAAAGTAATTCTTTAAACATTAGTAAGAAGTATTTATATACATATGCATAGAGCACGCACAAGCACTCGTATGTGTGTGTGTGTTTGGAGCAAATAAGGAGAATGGCCTTCAGTCCTCTCCTGCAGGAGGACATTTGTCCTCTATCTGGCCAACCAATTTCTCAGGTCAGGAAGCCTCAGCCTCCTCTTCTTGAGATAGATGAACATGATTCATCTTACCTGAAGACAGATGGCTAAAGTAGAATCACACCACCAGTGCCAAAAGTATTTGCTTCCATTGACCAAAAGGATGCTGTGACAGGGAAAAAAAGTGTTTTTTTCCCCTGGAGTTAAAAATGGTAACCCTCAAGGGGGTGGTGTCTCTCTTGGTGTGGACCCAATCAGCGCTCCTGCAAAATTAAAACATATCTCACCAAACCGGAAAGGAAGGATGATGAGGTAGTTGGAGGAGAGTGACCATGTTCTGAAGCCATGAGGAGAAGGGGCAGGAGCCCCTTTGGGGGCTAGGCCCCCCCAGCCCCCAGCAGGGGGGCTACAAGAACTTGGAACAGTGTTAAACTGGGCCAAGTTCTCTAGCTGAGAGCTGGAGGAGTTTCTCCACTGTAAGCACCAGCAGGAGATACTGAAAAGTGGCAGCAGAGCAGCAGTGAATGGAGACTGTGGCTGAAAGCCAAGAGATAAGAAGAAGAAAGCATGCAGGTAAGCAGAGAGACAGAGATCGCTAATGGAGACAGAGAGGGAGAACTAAGCTCTACGAACAGAGTTTTGGGGTAAGAACTGAACCAGACCCCCCAAAACCCTTTTGAGACCCCTCTTAAGTGGAGGGGGTGGACTCCTGCTGGATGGAAGTCCTAAAATGCAGCATGCAGCAGAGAGAGAGGAGCTAAGAAGCTCAGACGTCCCAGGGTTGGACCGGGACAGCCAGAAGGAATGCAGAGGGGGAAGTGGCCTGCCTCCCCGGCTGCTGCTGCCAAGCTGGCAGCTTGAGGCAGAGCACAGGAGCTCTGATAGGATGGTTGAGGCAAAGGCTTTCAACTGAAAGCTGCCCGAGATGTTCTGACTTAGTGGTAAACCCTCTGAGGAAAGAGACCGTCACGAAGACCCCTGTGCTTGGTGATATGACGTGGTGAAGCGAGCCTTTGTCCTGGCTAAATCGCAGTCCTCTAGAGAGAGAAACCTTTGCTTGGAGTGAAGGGCCAAGAGGGGTGAAAGGAGACCCCCTTGTGTGTAATGGGAAGAGATCCAGCTACAACAATCTAGCTAGAGCTGCTGCATGGAAGAAGAGAAACATTGCTGCCCTGAGAGTGGAAAGGGTCTTTTCCTTCTCCCCTTCTGGACTTTTATTGGAGGGGGAAGAGACTTGATCCAATTGTAAATATTACTTTATCATAGGAGATAGTTAAGATTGTGTATATAATGTATTATAATATTTATTTGTGTAGTGATTGTAATTTAATTCCCTTTCCCCCCATATTGAGTCTTGTGTTTTGTCTGGAAAACCCCTCTCACACTGGGGTGAGTTGTGGGAGAGGGGCTTGGACTCGGGAATTGGATTTTGGGGATCTCAAACCACCACAGAAGCTTAAGAGAACTGTTCTAAGGATAAGTATTTGCATTAAAAATGCCTAAATTCAGGCAAGATTAAATTCTCTCTGCATGAGGGTATGGTTCTAAGAAATTGTGTCATTATTGGAAGTTCTGCAAATACTCAATACTGCAAACTAGCCAGACAGCACAAAGTAATCTACAGTTGTGTAGACTTACACACCTTGTTCTGTCTTTCCACTTGGGTTTTATATTTCTTTGTATGTGATCACTTTTTCTCCTCACTCTTTCAAGCGTGTAATGCGTACAAATGACTCCTGTATAGATACGTTTGGCTTGGTACACCTCTGCATGTGCCATCTGTGCCACTGTCCTTGTCCCTCCATCTCTTTCAAACGTGTTTTCCTTACAAAAAGAAGTTACACTGTATTAAGGAACAATGTTCTATGGGTAAAAAACTAAGCATATTTAAAATTGTCCCAGTCTAGCTTTCAGAAATCTGTTCTTTCACCCACATTGTTCCTCCAGAGCTTTATATGAATCCAAAGCATGGTGACAATTCAGGACAAAATAAGAAAAGAGCAAATGTAAGTCTTAGATAAACTGAATCATTTCATAATGGGATCATACTTACAGGACTAGCAGAATCAATTTCAGAGCCATTAGTAAAATTGTTTTCTGAGAAATTGTGGAAGACAGAAGAAATTCCAGAGACTGGAAGGCCAGGAAATTGTAGACCAGTTATCCTAACTTCAGTTCCTGGAAAAAGTCTGGGACTTTTCATTGGAGTAAAAAAGTAGTTACTAAAAAACCATAAGGAGGTAAATAGCATCTGGGGTGGTCTTTTCAAGAGTATGTCAGAACAAGCCACTTTACTTTTAACACAGGGTAGCAGGTCCCATGGACAGGAGAAAACCACCAGACATGATACATTAGTGTCTAAGGCTTTACACTGTTTCAGACAACACACTCATAAGAGCAGACAAAATGTAGTTTAGAAAAGAATTTACTGTAAAGTGAAAGCACCACTTTACAGTGGTTTGGAGAACAATACTTGGAGAGTAGTTATCAGTGCAACCCAACAGATGTGGCCAATAAGGTCCAAGGTTGGTCTGGTTTTATTCATTATTTTCATTAGATGATTGAGTAGACTACAAATATTACATTAAGTGAAAAATGAGAAGTCATATTGGGAAGCGCTACCAGGTTAGAAGTTCATCTACCCTGATGTGCTGTAGAAAAGAATCAAAAACCAAGAGGAAGTTTCACATGTACAAATGAAAACTTTCTACTTCTGCAAGAATAACTGCACAAGCAAGACACAGAATAGTAGAGCAAGCAGCAGTTCTGCAGAAGTAGAGCTGAGAGAGGCAGCTGACAACTATAACTCAGAGTCTGTGAGTCAGAGTGTTACAAAAGCAAGTTCTTTTCACTACTCTGTGGAATTTCCTAGCTGGTAAAAATGATAACAAAAAAAAAGCTATGTAGAACTGTGATTTGTGCAGTGCCTGAAAATGTGGATGGAAAAAAATATTAATAAGAACCTTCTAAAAATATTACTGCTATAATTATCCATCTTTGAAATCAACATAATAATGTTTTGGCTAGGTATTTAATCTAGCTTTGCTTTCTTTGTTTTTGAGTGTTTGGTTTTGAGTCCCAAAATAGAACACACTAATTATAATCTACAATAAGCTTTCTCTGCATGGAGTGAATGTAGTTTTATTCCACCTTAGATCATTAATTCAGTCACAACAAAATGTATAGAAGAACTTCTGATACTTTTCTACAACTTTATACTGATGTAAATTATTTTACAAAATATGGAGAATGTGAGCTTTGTTTACACAGCCAAGTAGGATGCCCAATATAGTCTCTAAATTTAACATAACAAATAACTGGTAGTTTCTGGCCTTGCAAAAGATATGTAAGGTCTTTCTGATCTCAGACTGTTACAGTCATAATTGTAAGTAAATGAAAAGTAGTAATAAACAAATCCTGATAAGTGATTTTTTTGCGAGATTAAATAACACCAAGTAACAAAACAGTATGCATTACATATAGCACAAACATCTTTTTCTTCACAAGCTCTTTGACCAGGTTTCCCGTTACAAGGTAAGAAGAATTACTGTGACTTGTAGTCACAGTAGTGACTTGTAGTTCTTCATTCCTCAGTTCCTACCTTACTTGTGCAAAAACTTCTTTCTTATGTGGTATTTACTTCCATTAATTAAAGTATTTTTAACAGGCAATTAACTGCGCTTAAATATCCTAGAAATTAAAAAATACAGGTAAAGTTAGTATCTGTTTACTTTTAAATTTATTTCTTGAAAAGATTCAGTCTCTATAACAACTTGTTCATGACATTATCATTCACACCTGAGTCACAAACTCAGTGAATAGGTGTCTGACAGCAAACTTCTGTTAGTATGGGAAGAGAATGTTCTGTGTGGGTTTCGTTTTGTTTCGTTGGGTTGTTGTTCTGTGCTTTTTTATCTCCTTTTAAAGGAACTGAATTGTTTTGAAAGCTGTGCACAGCTTGTCTTTGTCTAGACTGTCTACCTCGAATCATACCTTGCATCTCCTGCAAGAGTGCTTGCTAGTTGGCAGAGGCCAAAGCCATGCCAGGGAAGAAAAATAATAACAGTGAAGATTATCACTTGTAGTTCTAACAAGCACATCCTAGTTGTCTTTTTACTTACCAGTAACCCAGGAAACATCATAAATCTAATTCTTGATTTGAAATTGAAGGTAATACACCATGTCCATTATAAGGACACTATAATGTATATAGTGGTACATGAATTTATAATATTACTGCACATCTGTGATGTAGCACATTATAGAGAGAGGAGGAGATCTCAGTGGAAATAGCTAGAATATTTTATTATGGGTTGTGTTTGTTTGTTTTAATAAACCAAAAATTTAGTCCAGCCATATTCAAAATGAACTGGGCCATAGTCCAACTATGTCCAGGTCAAGGACAAATTAAAAATTCCTTGCTACAAAGTCACATTCATCCACCTATGACAAACATTTGAGAACAAATATGCTGATTTTAAACACAAATGCTTTGTTACTGATCAGTATTTAAGTGATTAAATTTAATTTTTTAAGAAGTGAAACTGAAAATTAATTCAGAATTATCTTTAAGCATTTAGTAGAAACAAGGGAAAATTAAAAATCTTAACATAAATCTTACTGTCTCAAAAGTACCTAGATCTTTAATGAAAAGGCAGAAGAAAGCCTTTTTTTTTTTAAGATTGCTTACTGGGACCACTGCCGGCTGTTAGACTTCATTCCTTATGTCACAGTGTTTTCTTCCTGGAACAGTAGAAGGTCTACATTGTAAGTAAACTTATGCACAATTATTCCAAAGAAATTTGAATTCAATTTCGATTACTTGCACACTGTATGTTTAGAGGGGCTGTGTATTCAGTTGGAAGCATTAAAAAATACAACCGCATCTAAAAAAGAATACTTTTCCCGGTGTTCTCAGCCGTCAGAAGAAGAAAAACACAGCTGGGAGCAGTATCACAAAACAGATGACCTAGAGGAAGAGAAGGCTGCAAGCTGTGCCTCAGTGGGGCATGGACAGCTGCAGAAATGGAGTTGTGAAGCAGCCGGTTGGAGAAAGCCAAGCCAAGCAGTAGCGTCGCTATGATAAAGCTGTGGGAAGCTTTTTGAAGCTCTGACATGATTCCCCAAGCAGCATGGTCAATTGAAAGAGAAGCACTACCCAGGGCACAGAGGCCCGTTGAAGCTCTGGGGAGGAGAGGTAGAGTATGTGCACACCAAAGGGCAGGAGACAGTTGGGCTGCAACAGACATTGAGAGAAACCACTAACTGCCTGCTGACCCAAATGGCAAACAAATGAAGCCAAGGTTATGCTCAAACTTAGGGTAAATAAAGGTTAAAATAAGGCCTTAATGCAGCTGGTATGAATGGCATGTGAATGTTATGGGATAATGAGAAAGTAAATTAAACCTGATTTTTATTTTCTTGGAAGTGCATTTCCACAGAAGATTGTTAAAGGAGAGTGGACAGGGAGACCAAACAATCCTCTGGAAAGAAATATGACAAGACTCAACAGGGACTGGTGAGTTAAAATGGAACAGAACCACTATCAGTATTGTCAGAAAACAAGACCTAGACCTGAGCTGATAGTCAAAATCCATATTTCATGAACTGAAAGCAATCCTGCTAGGCTGGGTTTCCCTTATGATTTGCTGCAATGGTCTTCCCTGTACCTATAACAAAAAAAAGAAGAATTGCAGAATGCTTTGGTAATGAATACAAGTAGAAAGTCCCTCCTTGTGACTAGGTTGACAAAAGTATTTTGATTAGCTAGGCTTTGTTAGGTGAAGTTACGCAGAAACCTTAGACTCCAAACCCAGTGGCAGATAAATTCATGGCCAGTCTTTGCGAACGAAGATTTGGGAAAGGTCATTACCCTTCGAGCCTGCACAGTGGATTTTTTAGGTGAGACACAGTGTGCACTGAACTGAGCCCACCCTTTAATCCTGAGGTTCATCTACCGGGGCCGAGCGAGCTTGGACAGTGGCAGCAAGGTCCTCAGGACGTAGGTTTGTTTAGAGTGACCTTCTCTTAGATGGATGGTCTTACAGGGCTGACGAGCTCCATCTGCCCAGGGAAGTCTCCTGACCGGGAATCAAACCCGGGCCACGGCAGTGAGAGTGCCACATCCTAACCACTAGACCACCAGGGGACCCCGGCAGATAAATTATGAGGTTCAATAAGAGGAAGTGCCAGGCCCTGCAATTGGTTCGCAACAAACCCATGCAGTGTTACAGGCTGGGGGAAGAGTGGCTGGAAATTTTCCCAGCATAAGAGGACCCAGGAGCATTTTTTGCAGCAGCTGAACACGAGCCAGCAGTGTGTCCAGGTGGCCAAGAAGGTCAATGGCATCCTGGCCTGTATCAGCAATAGTGTGGCCAGCAGGACCTGGGGCAGGTGGTGGTGGGGGTGTGATCATTCCCCTGTACTCAGCACTGATGAGGCTGCACCTCAAATCCTGTGTTCAGTTTTGGACCCTTCATTAGAAAAAACACATTGAAGTGCTGGAGTGTGTCCAGAGAAGGGTAATAAAGCTGGTCTGGAGCCCAAATCCTATGAGGAACATCCGAGTGAGCTGGGGTTGTTTAGCCTGAAGGAGGCTCAGGAGCAACCTTATTACGCTCTAAAACGACCTGAAAGGATGTTGTAGCAAAGTGGGGTTGGTCTCTTCTCCCAAGTAACAAACAAGAGGAAACAGCCTCAAGTTGCACCAGCAGAGGTTTAGATGGGATGTTAGGAAAAATTTCTACCACCCCTGGAGGTATTTAAAAGACAAATGGTCCCCCTGTAGATGTGGCCCTCAGAGATATGGTTTAGTAGTGGACTTGGCAGTGTTGGGTTAATAGTTGGAATTGATGACCTTAGAAGTTTTTCTAAACTAAGCAATTCTATGATTCTATAAAAAACATAGTGAAGCAGACCATGAAAAGGGTCAAACACAATCCTAGAGAGAAATTCAGTATTAACACAATTCAAACAGAAAGTTGCAGCTATTCATTCTCCTGGAGTACCAACCCCGCTGATTTCTCTGCCTCATTTACCGTAGAAGCTGTTCAAAGCATATCACTCCAGTTTTGTTTTTTTTTTTGCTGTAGTTGAGAAGATGGTCTGAAAGTAGCAAACAGTAAAAATAATATATAAAGGGAAAATATGAACACCTCAAAACATTTTTAGAGCATTTAAAAGTGTAAAGAGACTTATTATCTTTCTAACAAAAATAAAAAACAAGGAATTGAAGTGACTGGTTATATACCACTGGCTTGAATAAACCTCAGATATGAAGTGCCTGAAAGATGCTGCAGTATAAAGAATCCTTCAAGACTCTCTACAAACTTACACCACTTAGTTCAGACCAATTAAAAAGATGTGCAAATTACAAGAGCTACAGTTAAAAATTAGCACTAATTTGTGTTCCCAACCACCAAGCAAAAGAGAGGTCAGAAAAAATAGCCTGTCCTTCTGCCCCAGCTGTTATTTCACTTGGGCCACACAAAACACTGTATATGTATAATACTTATGTAACTTCTGTCTACCTTAGATAACATTTGGAAATTTTTCAGCTAAAGTTTTGGTGGCTTATTCTAATACAGAGGTAAAACTGAAGGCTGTATATGTTTTGGGTTTGTGGGTTTTTTTTTTTTTCCTTTCTTCTTTAGGTTTTGTTAGAAGGTATCTGAAAATAAGACATTCCTTGTTATTTTTGCATTTGTTTAAGAAAACACTTTATCCATCAAATAATTTAGAAAAAGACAAAAATATTTTGTCAACTATGAAGTCATTGGTGAAATGCTTACAGCAAAGAAATTATGCCCCCCACATTTAAGAAGAGAAAAGAGGTGGATTCACTGCCTAGTGGTTTTTTTTCTGGTTCTTCTTTTTAGTTCTTCTTTTAGTTCTTCTTTTTCAGTAGGAACAAACCAAAGGAATCTATCCACTTTTTCCTACTCACCGTACCAGCTAAGTCTCTGAATATCACTGCAGTTTACTATATCTGTGAGCAACATCCTCTCAAATAACACTCATTATGGATTAGATTAAAAAATTAGGAATTAGAGAATACAGTTAGACAATCCACAAAGTCTGTCAAGTTTCATTTTTATCCTACTACGGCAACACAGCTTGAGAGAGTCATGGGGACATAGGTTTGCAACAAAATGTGGTTTTTGAGCAACAGGATTATACCAGTATATCAAAAGAGACAGTGCTGAGTCATCTTTCTTCATTTACCTAGAAAAGGTTTAGCATACTGACCTGAATCTAACAGCTCCATCACACATGTGGTTGAAACTATCTGGAGGACCAAACAGTGGATCCTTTATCAGGATTCACAATGGATTTGGTATGCACTTCAAGCAGTTTCCAGTTTAACTTCCTCTGAAAATAATTGAGTTATTGTATACCAAACACACATACAGTAAGTAAACACTACTGGGAGATTTTCCTCAAGTTTTTGTTGTAAATTTACTCCAGAATAGTAACATACATGACATCCTAATCATCTGCTTCTGTAGTTGTCATGTGTGATTCTCCATGCAATCGACAGAGAGAGATATTTGTAAAGTCTTGAGTTATCCTTTCATAGTGAGTTGTTTAAGTCCAGTTTAGGTTTCTTTAGATTCAAATTTAGGACTTCTGCATCCCAACTCAAGCATTATTTAATCTTTAAGCTGTCTGCAGGTCAGTTTCTGACTCAAAGGTTCTGCGTGGCACTAACAGAGACACACTCCAGTGTTTCTTTCTGAGCTCAGGTGATCCCTGCTGTGCTTGCTGGATTCTGTGAAATCACATTCATGCACATCCTCATTAATCTAGAGATTTTTTCAGGGAACCAATGTGATTATCTAATGTCTGCTGATTTTTCTGTACTGATTATGCACTTATGTCAGTTACTGAGTTCTGGTCTTGGTGTCTCATGGAGCACTAGATTTTATTTAAATGAAACCAGTTATTCTCCTCATCTTTGTTGGCTTCTTTAACTGTCCAAGGAGTTGTGAATAAAGTCAGATTCTAAGTGGTTATTGCTTCTGCCATTTGCTTTCTTACATTTCCATTTTCTTTCTTAAAATATTATCACTCAAACATCAAATATTAAAAAAACCCACGTATTTTTAGTCATTGGTTAAATGTGCAATACACACTGTACTTCATATTCAAATATCCCATCAAGCGAACAATTGAGTTTACCCCACATCCTAGAAAGGTTTAGAAAATGAGTTTGAAGCATCCTTTGGGGTCCTTAGTAGATGACTGGACTTCCACAAAACATGAATCATGGGCTTAACTTTGTAATGCAAGTTTCATGAAAGTTCTTAAATAGTGCAGTGAGTCAATCTTTTATACAATTTTGTAAGTGGAAAAGCCCCTTCAATTCCCATGGGGAAAAATAAATGACCAAACTTAAAGGTGTTTCAGTTTAAGTCATATTTAGGGAAAAAATCCACTCAGAATGATGTAATCTACTGTTGTGTCTGATGAATAATGACAGGGGAAGCCGTGCCAAGACCCTACTGCAGCAGTTGAGGAAGGCAGACAATGTTTCAGCAGTTTATGATTATTAGCATGAATTCTATTGAAAAGCATTTCTTCTGTAGTAAATATATATATATATATGAGACAATGTTTATTTATTAATTTTTGTGACCTGAAATAGCTACATAGAAGGAAAAACTGTGATTTCCTTGAGGAGAGGAAGAAAAATCCAGAATACCTACTACCTGATCGCATTTTTAAAGTATGAATTGGAAAAAAAATTGCAGTATTTTACTGCAGCCCATGGAGAGGACCACATCAGATCGGGTGGGTCTGATCTGCCCTGAAGGAACTGTGGCCCACAGAGAGCAAACACTGGAGCAGGAGAAATGCATGAGAGGGAATGAGCAACAGAGTTACGTACTGACTAAGCCCCCTGTTCCCATCTGCCTGCACTGCTCTGGCCAGCAGTAGAGGAGCTAGGAATAAAGAAGTCAAGTTGAGCCTTGAGGAAAAAAAAGGAAGGAAGGAAGATGGTGGATTAATTTGTCTTTACCTAATGTATTTTAATTGGAAATAAATGAAATTAATTTCTCCAAGTTGACTCTGTTTTGCCTATGATCATAATTGGTGAGTGATCTCTATATTTTTACCTTGACCTGTGAGATTTTCCACCTTATTTTCTCCACTGTCCTGTTGAGGAGGAAAAGTGAGAGAGCAGTTGGGTAGGTATCTGGGAGACAGCCATGGTTAACGTGCCACAGCAGCTCTTCTTTAACTGAATAGTGCAATTTTTGTATATTTTGAAAAGTACCAGATACATGGAAGAATCTCTGGAGAGAGATGGCCTTAGGCCACATTCCAGGGTACGGAATTAAAAAGTTGTGTGCAGGAATATGTATAAAGCACTTCTTGTCCTGTATGTTTTACATTGATAGTAGGTAAGACCTGAAAACAGTTAAATGGATAATGTGTCATTGTACTGAGCTCAGAGGGTAGGGCTTGAAGCACTCTGAAGTTTAGGAAAGCCCATTAGCAAAATGCATTAATAGATATATAAGCATGAGCTCCCAAAATAGCTTATTCTGTACTTCTTATTCAGAGATATACTTAAAATCACAGTCTTTACAACTGATATTTGCAAACATCTGTGCACTGAACTCCAGTGAACCTTTTGATACTGAATCACACTGTTCATCAGTACCCACTGTGAGTGAAGTTATTGCTCATCCTGAGCAGGAATGAAAGGATTAATCCATGTGGCCCACAGGCAAAACCAGGTGTATTTGAAACTCTGCTGACTTCTAAAATCAGTTTAACACAGTTTCAAAACCGTTTTGCCATAGTTCAGCACACTTGAAGCAGTACTTTAGCCAAGGCTTTGCACAGCACAACTATTTATTGTAATAGTCTGAATCTTGACAGGATTTCTCAGCTATGTTCATCTAACACTATTAGAAGTTCTACCACCAAAATGCTCTACAAAGGACTCACATTTTTACACCTGACTCTTAAGGTCACAGAATCAAAGACTTCACTGTGTACTTCAGTGAGAAGAAATAACAAAAATATCTACCTGAGATTCAACAAGAAAGGAAAAAAATGAACTTTTAAACTGAAATGGAAAAAAAAAAACCTTGGTAAAATGTTAATGTACTGATGACTGAGGGATATCAGTCACTAACAAGCAAATGGAAAGCTTCCAAAATGGAGACTGTGTTGAGAAGATGATGTTCTAATTTACAAGTATTCTGGCCTCTGTTCCTTTTAAATAGATGCAGTAGTTACAAAAACAAGATTACAGAGGGCCCATGTAGACCCTGTGGCATCTGGTTAAGTGGTCCACAATCTGTCTTTTTTTTTTTTTTTTTTTTAAGACCTGCATCAAAGATGTACCCTATTTATCTTTCTGCATTTGCTATGCAAGTGACCAGACTTACTATTTAAAAACTTGACTGGATATGTGTCAAATTCCACCTGGAGAAATCCTTTCTCCTCCTGTAGGGACATGCTAAATGTATCTCTGGTTTTAAATCTTTCTCATCAGTTTTTGCAAAACAACTTTCACTTCAAAGGGTTGGAAATGTACTGTAGCAGTCATACGGCTGTCGCATTTTTAGTTCCCTGCCTGTCAGTCAGTCACTGATGCATTAAAACCATACCAAAAAAAAAAACAACAAACCAAAACCCACAAGAAACTCTATAACATGAAAATACTGCCATCCTAAAGGACTGGGAATTCTTGAGGTTTTTTTCCTTTTTAGGATAATCAAGTATCTACAGGAGAAACTCTTCTTTCCATTGTTCCTACTTCAGAGAAAAGTAACAGTCCATTTGATAGGAAAGGATATGTTTCACAGTCAACTGCATAAAAATAAGAACATTAGTCGAGAAAAACAAAACCAATTCATCTGAAAACACAGTGCAAAAGGAGCTCTAAAATGTATAGTATTGATATAGGTCTAAAAAATATATCTATATCTCCTTCCTTGTTTGTGTTTTCTTGGAAAATGATAGTCTAGGTGATTAAGCAATAGGACTCAGCATAGCTGTAACAAAAAAGTGACTACAGTCTCTATTAAAAGGAAATAGATATTGATGTAGGAATACCTGATAATAATGAGACTGATTTCAGTGGGAGCTGAAGTAGGCCATTTCTATGGTTCAGCTGAAATCTTTAATTGACCTTATAAGATAGATGCTTCTCGAAAGAAAAGTAAGAAATACATTTGAGTATCACATACCTGTTAGTGACATTGGAAGCTGTTAGTTTTTTATAGCTCAGCTTAAAAAAGAGCAAACAGAAAAGTAAAAATGTCATAAAAATATTCAAAGAAACATAGTCAACTCATAAAATAGATTTAAGGCTTGCTCTTTTTTTGCACGACATTAACTTATTCTTTCATCAGGGAATAACTGCTCAATAAGGACATCTTAAAACAGAGGTAATCCAGGGGAAAGACAGAGACAGTGTTGTGGTAGTTTCACTCATCTCTTTATTATTACTACTGACAGGTAACTGAATTTCTCCTTTGCCTGAAGCCATACCACCTGAGGTTCTAATCTTGTCAGATTTTATGTGCTAAGCATGGTTGAGAGAGCTCTAAGGAATAACAGGTACTGCAGGAAACAGTTATTCTTCCCCTTGACTAGTGACACTTGCCAGTGCAACACACTTCTCATGCAGCTTTCCCTCCCAGTGACTTAATACTTCCAATGGTATTACAGTAATAAGGTATATAATAACCTCTGTGATATGATCCAGGAGACAGGTTAGAAGACTTAAAATCAAAAAAAACTAGCTTGTCTCACAATTTTACCCAGTCTGCCTGATTGGAGACTCATCAAGAAAGGACAAATCAGAAGGGTGACCAAGGACAGACGTCCATGGGTCCCATTATGCACTTGCTCAACTCGCTCCAACATGTTGCATAATTGCATGATACATACACTCTGTAAAGAGAAGATTCTGATAGCAATCCATTCTTTCATTTTGTACACCTTGTAATGAATTTACATACCAATAGAGACTTCCTGCACTAGGATCAAATTAGTCAGAATATTGACAAAAATGACAAATCACTTCATAAAGTGAACTCCAGCTTTGGGTAAAGGGAAAGAAGTTGAATAGCTGCAGTATTATTTTGCTACATTGCTATGATGGATATTAAAAAAGAGACTTTTAATGATATCAATGTTTTTCCAGTGTGGCAAACAGTGATGATGTCTGTTTATGTTTTAAGGGTGTGATTATATCTGACAAGCAGACAAGTTCTCAGAAACCTTGGTCTGAAGCCAAGGGAAGAAATATGAGGTATTCATTTCTTGGACTGTGATTTTTTTCTGGAGTCATTAACTGTGATTTTTCTTTCCCCTCATCTTCTTTTTTTTTTGTGTGTTGCCCAACTTCCCTCCCTCATTGTTTTGTCTGCCGTAAATTTTATCAGGTCCTAGATTCTTTCAGAAATACAGTATTACCTGAGAAATGCAACAAATTAATTGCAACACTGCCATGAATCCTACTTTGGATTTCCATTTAAGCTTAACACAAAGTTTAGGTTTTACCAGTGGATTATAAGGCATCTGAGAAATGCTCATGTTTTTTTTTCCACTAGCTTTGCCTTCAGATCAATAAACTCAGTCAGAAAGGTTGTTATAAACAACTAGGAGGTATTTTAAACACCACACTTTTTCTTTCAACTACTATCTATACTCAGACATGCCACACTAGCCCAGCTTCTTGGTTTTACTAGTGCCTTTGTAAATCTAGAGTGCAGTGAAGCCAAACCCCAGTTCTACTGATGGAAATGAAGAGACCCTAATCCCCTGGTTGACTGTATTTTCTCTGTATTTTTACAGCATTTCCTTAAAGCTGATGAATCTCACATAATTCAGGAAGTGGGACAAATTTTTCCAAACTAGTTTTATATTTCTTCTCCATTCATAGATATTATTCATTTAATCACCATTACCCTGTACCTACCAGTGTCTCAGAAACACCTAGCCAGTTAGCTAAGATACCTTCATTCTTCACTTTTCTGAGTTGTCATTTTGGTTAAGTGGCTGACTCAAGCAATGTACCATGTCATTTTGTTACTTATGTTGTATTGTTTGACTTCCTATATTCATTATTCTAATAATTAATGAAAAAATGCGAATTAAAAAGTAGGTGATTTGAAAATTTACAAGGCTTCATTAAAGCATATAAAATGTAAAGAATGTATGAGTATATGACATACCTTTTTTAGATTTGAGGCATAGAATCCCTGTCATAGTCTAACAAAAGTGACAGTCTTGGCATCCCAAAGTCATTACCAAGTCAAAACAATAAATATTGCAATGTATGACTCAAGCAGGAGCCAGTAAAGAGTATATAAATTCCACAGTTGCATGACTTGTGCCAAGTGGAGGTGTTGAATGAAAAGCAAAGTTCTGCATGTGAGGAGACTCACCACAGGATTTGAAATGCTTTGCATAAGGTTACAAGAATATTCAACCTTGGTAACTTGTTGATAGAGCTGGACAGTTAGGAGTCAAAGGTTGGATGCCAACAATATTTATGAAACTACCATTGATTAAGACAAGATTGAAATAAAATTGCCTGGGGAAAAAAAAAAAAAAAAGAAGAAGAAAAAGGACAGGATTTAAAGATAAGCCTGCTTTCCCAGACTGGGATCCTTTCTAAGAGGAAGACTTGTATAAGAACTGAGTCCCTAGAAGAGCTCCTGAAGGATTTATGAAACAGGCAACAAAAAGGCAGAGAAGCTTTTCTTTCTATACTTATGGGAGAGGTAAATATTCATAGATACCTATTACCTTTTGCCTTATTTTTTTTTAACATTAGGAAATAAGTTATCTGCATTGAACTTTTTAAAAAGAACTTTTGCTTATTTTTATAGAATTAAATCTGTGTTAAAAGTGACGTAAGTGCACGTGGCAAAAGTGTCACACCAGAGCTGTGACAATCCTTGGAAATGGGGAGCTGAAAATACTCAGTACTACAGTACCCAGTACTACAAAACACTGTGTTTACTCATGTGTCTTCAGATGACAGATTTAATCCCATAATCCCATTGTGACTGGTTTCTACCATACCTCTACTCCTTTTCCCATCTTTCTGTCAAACACTGTCAAATACTCAGGGCTTGGGAAAAACTGACTGTTAATGTAGAATACTGTGATGAAGTAACTTAGTAAACAGTAAGTAAATCTTATTTTATTTAGCCATGCACAATTCCTTGAACAGGGTTACTTCCAAACAGTGAACTCCTCTTTGCAATGGGGAATCTTGACTTTGCTGTTATTGCCTGGGGGTAAATCTGCACAATATATTAATTCATTATAAAAATTTGAAAGGGAAGGGAAGTGTGAGTACAAAGCAAAATTCTTTGCTGCCTAGCTCAGCTTGTCCCTCCATAAAGCCTAGCGCTGCCCCCGTGGTTGAAGCACATCTTTCCAAGAGAGGAACCTTGTTCTGGAAAAAAAAAAAAAAAAAAAAAAACAAACCAAAAGAACCCCGAGTAGATGATTATGTAACAGTGCCACCTGGTGCTACCTGCCAAAACGAAAGCTTTAACCTCGAGTGAAAAATTCCTGCCAAACATACAATACAAATCGAGCTATTTTATGACAGTAAGTATATAACAATATGGTGTTTCAGCCCTTGTACTCCACTATAGTTGTCTTTTCCATTTTGTTTTCACTATGATTCAGATTGAGATTGTGTTTAATTGTAATTCATTCTGAAAGAGAATTGCTGGTAGGTTGTACTGAAAACATACAGTAAAATCTCTAAAATTGTGTAAATTATAGAAATTGTGTAAATTATAGAAATTGTGTAAATTATAGGCAATGTTATTAAACCAAAAAATAAATCTTTCCTTGTTATTAATATCTTCATTACAGACTCTAATATCTAGCCACCTATTCAAAAGTACATAAATGTTTGTATGTTAGTGAAAAAAAGGTACTGACAAAGTGTTTCAGAGAGAAAGAACATTGTGAACAAGTTCAGAAAAAGTTTAGTATTGGCTGAAAACTGAGACTTTAGCTAATTATCATACTCTAGTACCTTTAGAATAAGTAATCCAAAGTCAGGGAATAGCTAAACAGTGTGGCATAATAAAAATATTTCCTTATAAAACATGTTTTGCTAAATTTCCTCTTGTAAAGATTATTTCCTTCTCAAGTCAGTCACCCTGAAATTATTTTTAACTTACATATTTATTATATTTATAAAGATACACATACATACACGCAAAATATATGCAAGAAATGTTCATCAGCCATTAAAAAGTTATTAAAACTCCTTTTAACTCCACAACCCCCTTGACTTCACATGGAAACATCATCTGAATCACAGGAGGTTTTCTTGTTTTCAACTTTCGCTGTAATATGAAGCACAGAAATACTTCATTCCAGGCACCAGATGGGCTGGTAAGTTTGTTCTACTGTCTTGCCACCAGCTTGCAGACACAACAGACTACAGATAACTGTCACTAAAATGAAAATACTTATTGGCTTTCAAATGATTGTACTAAATCTGTTGCTGCAGTATGTTTCTGTTTGTCCATAATTGCACTGAACCTTTAGTTCTTGTAATTGCAGAAGCCTGAAAGGATACCATAATAGGGTTCTCCTGGGCCCTGAGTTTGTACTCTTCTGTCTTTGTTTGTACAATGTTTGTCTTGCATGGCATCAGTCTGAAGTGAGCAGTGCTCATTAGAAATAGCAAACATGACAAATTGACTTTAAAATATAAGTTCTTCACAGAGGTATCCCAGCAACTTCCACATCCTTAAGGCTGGGCTTTTGCTTAACTTCTGTTACAATTTGCCCATGTGCTTACTGTATTGATTTTCATTTTTTGAAGACAGTCACCATTTTCCCACCTATGGTGGGAAGTCTGAGTTTTGTCCTTGTACAGAAGGAGAGTAAAATTGACGTCTGATGTTGAAAAAGCATCCATAAATGGTAGAGGGGGAGATTCAGCTGCTGACATAAGTGCTAAGATTTAAATTATCCAAATTCAACCACTCTATGTCTGCTATTTCCTACTCTCAAACCTAAAGCTGATGAAACAGATTAGAAAGCCACCATTCTTCAAAGAAATCAGTGGCCCATATTCCTAAATTCCCATTTTCGAGCTGAGGGAAGATAGTGATCTTTATCTCCATCTTTGGATGGAGATAAAGAACTGGATTCTCCATTTTTGTTCACTGGGACTTAACGTCAGGAATTGTGTCACTGCCTAACACCGATTGTGTGTTCTTAACTCCCTCTGGATTTATAACACCTGGGATGGCTCAACATCCAAGCATTTTCTTTTCACTTGGAATTTTATTCTTTGTTTAAATTTTTTTTGGTGTGTCCCAAGTTTTCATTACTTCTATAAACAATTTTTTGGTTTGGGATTTTTTCCCCTTTTTGAATAAATTCTGGAAAATCACATTTAATTTAAAAACAACATTAGGAATTACAAGTCACTTTTCTTTTATGTGATTATTAAAGTGGGCTAGTCCTAAGGTTGAAAATTTAGGGTAAGAGAGAAAAATAAAAGACGAGGTTGAAAAATGGGTTATTATTCAGGAATCACAGACCTCTAAGGGCTAATCATTGACTGCTTTTATTATGCAAAACGGCATCTGGTGTTCGGCTTCCACAGTTGGAAAAAGTGTTGTCTAATGAACCTGCTATTCTACATTTGCTTTCTACTTTTAATATCCTGTACACTGATGGCTTATCTGCAGGAATCAGAGTTTTAAAAGGAATTAAATGAATCCATCCAAAGGTGCAGAAATGTAAATCCAGTTATTAGTTAGGCCATTTGACAGCATTAGACTACCCATTAGTTTGTTTTTTTTTAGGAAGAGCAAGAGATGCACAGATGTGAAAGGGGAGAAGTGTCACAGTTTTGACTTACTTTCAGTCTTTGCAACATGGCCTGTGGTGCTTTGTACTCAGAAAGGCAAGGAAATCCAATCTCATGGGGAAAACCTAATTAAACACAAAGACTGTAATGTAATTTTACTTCAGTGGGAGGGTTTTTTTTTAAGACACCTGTCATATCCATTAGAACTGTTACAGGGGAGCCAGGTAGTGACATTGGTTGTGGATTATATCATTCAGTACTGTAGCAAATGTGGAGAATTGTAGTAAATGTGGATAGAGCCTTTCCCAAATCTTCATTCACGAAGCCTAGCCATGATGATGATATCATTCAATAACTCCAATTAAGAGCTAACATATTTATAATGATTCTGTCCTCCTCTTCCCCTTCTCCTGCCATACAAGTCATTGGAGAGCAGTGGTGAGAGTCAGGTAGGTCTTTTATGTAGGACAGTAGTGACATGAACTCTGTATGAGACATGAGAGACAGGGTCAAGAACTGGAAGGGATATGGTCTGGGACGTCATGGTTTGCTTAGCCAAGCACAAATACAGGCTGAGCAAAGAACAGATTGAGAGCAACTCTGACAAGAAAGACTTGAGAGTGCTGGTGAATGAGAGGATAAACATGAGTCAGCAATATGTCCTGGGCTGCATCAGAAGAGGTATGATCAGCAGGTCGAGGGAGGTGATTATCCCCCTCTACTCTGCTCTTATGAGATCCCACCTGAAGTACTGCATCCATCTCTGGGACCTCAACATAAGAAGGATGTGGACCTCCTGGAGAGAATCCAGAGGAGGCCACCAAGATGATCAGAGTAGGACTGAAGCACCTCTCCTATGAGAACAGGCTGAGAGAGCTGGAGTTGTTCAACCCAGAGAAGAGGAGGCTCTGGATTGGCCTTATACCAGGCTGCCAGTACCTGAAGAAGGGCTACAGAAAGTTGGAGAGGGACTTTTTATAAGGGTATGTATTGGTAGGAGAGGGGGGAATGGCTTTAAGCAAAAAGAGAGTAGATTTAGACAGGTATTAGGAAGAAATTCTTTACTGTGAGGGTGATGAGGCACTGGAAACAAGTTGTCCAGAGAAGTTGTGGGTGCCTCATACCTGGAAATGCTCAAGGCCAGGTTGGATGGGGCTTTGAGCATCTAGTCAGAGGTGTCAACTTGATCTAGTCAAAGGTGTCCATGCCCACAGCAAGGGAGTTGAAACTTGAATATAAGGTCCCTTCCAACCCAAGTCATTCTATGATTCTATGGTTCTATGCTACGTGTTTGAGTAAAAAGCATCCAGACCATAAGAAAATATGGGTATATCTCCAGCCTGTACTTACTTATCTGTAAATGGAACAGCTCTCAGGAAATATCTCAGGGAATAGTAAGAGACATGCCATGAAAATGCCATCAGGCTTCAATATTGCACAGTGAAGGCAACAGGCAAACTTACATGATTATTTACTGACATGGTATGGGTTTCAGGCAAACAAAAACCCCAAAAGATACAATGCACAACTTGAGTTCTGGAAGTTACAGTATGCAGGGGAGCAAAGCATCACTTCCGCTCCCCACCGACCAATTTACATAAGCACCTGGACATAGGGCTTGAACTCTCGGTGGGATTTATCTGACCAAGCATAGCCACCTAAATGTACTCATCTAATTGTGAACTGGTTATTTTAATGGGGCCCTGCTACCAAGTGACTCAAATAGGTCAGTTCAATCCCCTTTTAAAAGTGTTTATATCTCTCAGTTGACTACAAAGGAAGTCTCAAGTGACTGGTTGAGACATAGATGTCTACACTGAAGATGTCTAAAGTCAATGAGATGAATCTCAGCTATAAGTGTCCTACCCAAAGTTAATGAGATGAAACTCAACCATAAGTGTCCTACCCAATAGGGAACAGAAAAAGAGTTTGGAAACATCTTACTAAAATATACAAATGAAAATGTTATTCACTTACAGCACCAATTCCAAGTACTCCCAGAAGCAAGAATGTAAAGATCTGGCAGACAAATAGTTTAACTGCCCTTAAAAAGCCCTGACAGGTTGACAGTACTGTTGCTGCTCCTGTAGTACTATTGCTACATGTACAGTACTACTCATGGAGGTAGGATTAGGTTTAGGGAAAACTAAGTGCCATTCTGACAGTCCTGGTAAAGTCATCTGGTGGGTTTAGATATAATGCATTGTAAAAGAGGTTCTTACATTAGGTAAAATGATCAGCATGCAATATGAACCTAGCAATATGAACCCAGTAAAATTCATTTTTCCATTTACTTCTTTCTAGTTCTACTTTCTTCAAAATAGAAGAGCTAAGACATACTAGCTGTAATGATTTCTGGGAACTTAGCTTCATATTAGATCAATTGCTATTGCTTCAAAATTATCTATACACTTGTGTTTTATTTATTTATTTGGTGGCCAACAGTCCTTTTATTCTTAATTAAAGTTTTTATTTCATTTCTTCCATTTTTCATTTTCATAGTAAATTGAGAAGATGGTAGATTTGTTATAAGTCATTTTGTTCTTTGTGGAAACCAGGTTAAAGTTATATACCTCTATTTGAAATATATCATAAAAGACAATTCGTTTACTGATGAGGCATGAATGTATCTAATGACATACTGTGTAGGGTGATTTGTTTTAATTGTCACAGTGGGACCTGTTATTACACAGTAGTAGAATGGGTCACTGCATTATAAAATTAAAGCTGATGCAAGGCATTCATTTCTAGCTTATTTGTAAATTCACGTATTTGGGACAAAAATATCCCGAATATAGAGACAGTGTATGGCAACATGCACAGCAGTGGCAAATGTATCTTAATAATAAACAGCTGTATGAGGTCAGATGTTAAGGAAATTCGGGGGAGTGGCACGCTGGGATTTTGTCATATGTGCATTAGCTCAAATGAAGTCAAGGGAAAAGTATCTGAGGGTAAGAATAATTTCTATTACCAGAGGTTACTCTTCAAGGGCAATTAAATGTGCTGGCTCATATTCATGTTGCTGTGCCACAGCATGTGAAAAATAAGCCAAAACCTGTTTTGAATAGAAAGCATTGCAATAAATTTACTGAATTTTCAAAGTTTAAAAATTAATAGGTGATTACTGGATCAGTGACAAAAGATGGTTTTTCTGGCTGGTTTTTGGGTTTGGGGTTTTTTTTGTGTTTACAGAACCACAGAATCGACCAGGTTGGAAAAGACCTCCGAGATCATCAAGTCCAACCTATGACCTAACACTACCTTGTCAACCAGACTATGGCACTGAGCGCCACGTCCAGTCTTTCCTTAAAAACCTCCAGGGACTGTGAATCCACCACCTCCCTGGGCAACCCATTCCAATACCTCATCACCCTTTCTGTGAAGGACTTCTTGATGTGTAACGTAAACCTCCACTGGCGCAGCTTGACTGTATCCTCTTGTCCTATTCCTGGCTGCCTGGGAGAAGAGACCGACGCCCACCTGGCTACAACCTCCTTTCAGGGAGTTGTAGAGAGCGGTAGACACCCCTGAGCCTCTCCCTCTCCAGGTAAAAAACCCCAGCTCCTTCAGCCACTCCTCACAGGACTTGGGCTCCAGAGCCTTCATTAGCCTCATTGACCTTATTTGGACACACTTGAGCACTTCAATATCCTTCCTAAACTGAGGGCCCAGAACTCGAGGTGGGGCCTAACCAGTGCCAGGACCAGGGGAAGAATCACTTCCCTGGTTCTGCTGGCCACACTGTTCCTGATACAGAGCCAGGACACCACTGGCCTTCTTGGCCACCTGGGCACACACTGCTGCCTCATGTTCAGCCTGCTTGTCAATCAGTATCCCCAGGTCCTTTCTGCCTGGCTGCTGTCCAGCCATTCTGTCCCAATCTGTGGTGTTCCATGGGGTTTCTATGACCAAAGTGCAGGACCCAGCATTTGGTCTTGTTGAACCCCATACCACCGGATTTGGCCCATCTCTCCAACCTGTCCAGGTCCCTCTGCAGAGCCCTCCTACCCTCCAGCAGACCAACGCTGTCCTCCAACTCTCCCAATCACCACAAAATTTGCTAATGGTAGACTCAATACCCTCATCCATATCATCAATAAGGACATTAAACAGGACTGGGCCCAACACTGATCCCTGGGGGCACCACTAGTGACTGACCACTAACTGGATGCAACACCATTCACCAGGACTCTCTGGGTCTGGCCATCAACCAGTTCTTAACCCATCAGAGAGTGCCCCTGTCCAAGCCATGAGCTGCCAGTTTTTCCAGGAATATGCTATGGGAGATGTCACAGGCTTTGCTGTAGTCCATGTAGACCACATCCACAGCCTTCCCCTCATCCACCAGCTGGGTCACATGGTCAAAAGGAGATCAGGTTGGTCAGACAGGACCTGCCCCTCCTAAATCCATGATGGCTGGGTCTGATCCCCTGGCCATCCCAGTTATTGTTCCATAACTTTGCCGGGCACCAAGGTCAGGCTGACAGGCCTATAATTCCCTGGATCCTCCTTCTGGGCTTTCTTATGGATGAGTGTCACAATGGCCAACTTCCAGTCATCTGGGATGAACCTAGTTAGCCAGGATTGATGATGTGTTGGATGCTTGTGACTTTCATTTCTTCTTTGTGATTGACTATAACATTCTGCACCCAAAAGTACTTCAGAAGTACATTGTTTATGTATTCATCTACTGGTTCTCACTTTGACTGACAGGACTTTATTCATTTGAGCATCTCTGTTCAGTTCGCACAAAAATGAAAATAGGAACCTCACAGCTCAGTATCTCACATAGTATTATCAGTTCCTGTAAATATCACACAGGAAGATTGTTATAGGCAGTGCTCAAAATTAGTGAGGACACTGATTTAATTTAAATCCTTCAACTGACCTCAGAGAGCCAGATCCTTTCTCTATTTATCCAAATTCAGTCATTTTTTAAATGAATCATGGCATAAGACATTGGAAAAAGCTACCCTCAGAGTTCATTTTAATTAGTGTCTACTAAAATACATTGTGTTATTTATGTCCCCCACACAAAAATAACTTTGTTCAGCAGCTAAAATACTGTAATGGCAAGTAAACTGAATTCTTGAATGGACTGTCCACTTTACAGAATGGGAATCTTGATTTAAGTGACATCATAACTCAGATACTATAAGACGGTGGTTATGCTCTGTCTTTTGCTCTTAAATCCTATACTGAGACTGCTAAAACACCAGGAATAATTCAACTTCTGATATTAAGTGAGTTGCAGGAATTATTGAAAAAAAGGAAAGGGCTTTCCAGAACTACTTTTTTCCACTTTTTAAAAAACTCTAGGGAAGAAACAAGTGAAGCTGGGTTGAGAAATGCAGATGTAATTGTACTCTGTATTATACCCGACATAAATTGTAGTCCATCATATAGTCCACCAACATCATTCTGAGACTGAAAATAATAAGAGTAAGGCCCCTCAGTTCAGGAAGGATATTGAGGTGCTGGAACAGGTCCAGAGAAGAGCAACAAGGCTGGTGAAGGGACTTGAGCACAAGTCCTATGAGGAGTGGTTGAGGGAGCTGGGGTTGGTCAGCCCTGGAGAAGAGGAAGCTCATGGGACACCTCATCATTCTATAACTCCCTGAAAGGAGGTTGTAGCTGGGGGGGCGTTGGTCTCTTCTCCCAGGCAACCAGCAGTAGAACAAGAGGGTATGGTCTTAAGCTGTACCAGGTGAGGTTTACATTGAATATTAAGAAGAAATTTTTTGTGGAGAGAGTAATCAGACATTGGAATGGGTTGCCCAGGAGGTAGTGGATTAACCATCCCTGGAGGTTTTTAAGATGAGACTGGATATGGCACTTAGTGCCATGGTCTAGTAGCCAGGGTAGTGTTGGATCAAGGACTGGACTTGATGATCTCGGAGGTCTTTTCCAACCCGGTTGATTCTATGATTGTTTGATTCTATGTGTGCTATTAGATGGTGGTTTTCTACAAGTCACTGTGAATTTTTCCAAAATTGGTCATAGAAAATTTGGCATCACATTTAACTATTAATTTGATATTTTCTTTATTTTACATGTTACAAATGCTACTGGAACAGTATTTAAAGCCAGCATTTAAAATTTGTTGAAACCACAAAGGTATAACTTTAAAACCTTTAATGGCAATATGAGCATCCCTCTGTTCTACAAGGTATGCTATTATCTCAGTCTTCAGAAGAGTGCAAGAATAGGGCTACAGTTGTGTAGCCAAAAGCAAGATGTTAAGAAAGAAAAAATCAAATTAACAACTTGCCCATTTTTGGAATTTCTTAATCAATATGTACAGTGCAAGTACTAGCAAGAGAATAGTTACTGTGTTAACATTTATCCATTTATATATTACCCTAATTATATTCAGGTAATTTCACTATATATCAACTTGTACACTGTATCATTAAGGCAAAAAGTCTGAAATCTTTATTCATGTGCAAAATGCTACCAAATCTCAGAGTAGGTCTGTATGCTTACATAGACATATCCATAAAACATGTATTGATAAGCAAACATGCTTATCCAGGGAACCATAATACTGATGATAGTTCAGACCTAGGTCAAAGTCTTTCTGCTCATGATTCTTGCTTTCTTCTTTTTCTATGTACTTTAGTAATCAGGACTGTACTACCCTGGCGTGGCTTCACATCCAGCAAAGCTGACTGCTGAAGAACAGTCTCCAATGCCAGGATTTGGTAGCAACACTATGCAATCCAATGTCCGCAAGCACTCCTATCTCCTGGAGTAAAGTGATTATTTTATGACTGATTCTTAGAAAAGAATTTTTTATTAATGTGAAACGCTCAAAGTTTTCTTCTCTTATGGCACCTGTTAAATGGCAATGCTATGTTAGTGGCAACAACCAAAATTCTCATGAAAATAGTTTCGTATTAGCATAGTGCACTATTGGGCTCAGTCTATGAAGCTGACAATTCACTCATATTTCCTACTTTTCTTTCTCATTTATCATTACTTCATTATGATAAATCATCTAGTCATACAACCAGAGGTGAGAAAGATCTATGTGTTCATTAGTGCAGCAAAATTTTTCTTCCTTTTGTCCATCTAGCTTTAAATAGGTTTTAAAATGAGATTCTGTCCATGTATTTTAGAGCTACAAAACATTACTGACTTCTCAGTTTCACTCTTTTAGTCTTGGCAGGGGTTTCTTAGTATTACAAATACTTTACAAGTGGTCTGTCCTCTTCCACATGACATTTAATGTGTGAGAAGTGAGATCTATTCTTTTTCTCATATTTTAATCAGGGGGAACCTGTAGAACAGCTGCGATTTCCCAAACCTGAAAATACATGGCAATAAATTTTCTTTTCTGCTATCCTTCATTTCAGTCTTGTCTGATTTCGTTACTAAATTAATACAAATTTAGATTTTTAAAATTCTTATTGTGTTCACTTATTGTCCCATTGACTTCTGCTATCTTTTTTTCTCTGCAAGTTTCTCTACATTAGCTAATCTTTGAAAGTATTATCGCCTCTTCTAACATTCGGTGTTTCACTTTGTTTTTTCAGTTTTCTGCAACAGACTGCAGAAAATTAAAGGAGAGAAACTACCAGTGATGACAACTGTCTAGGAGCTGAGATAGAAATACTTTCCTTTCTCATTTTGAATGAACTACATATTTCTGCCCATTTTATAGGTACCTGACAGCATGTCTGTTTTCTTTGCAAGCCTGGTTACCTAACAGGTTGTCATGGTTTGAGACAGCCCCAAAATCCAATTCCCTAGCTCCATTCCCCCTCCCACATCTCAACCTAATGTGAGATGGGTTTTTCCAGACAAAACACACCAGACTCAAAGTGGGGGAAAGGGAATATATTACAATGACTGTACAAATAAATACCATATCACATTATACACACGATCACAAATTATCTCTACCATGACATATGTATTTACAATGATCAGATCTCTTCTCCCCTCCAAATAAAAGTCCAGGAGGGAAAGAAGGACAGATCCCTTCCAGTCCTTAAGCAGCAGCATCTTCTGAGGCAGCAGTCTGTCTTCTTCTCATGCATGCAGCAGCTGATAGCTGGCTTTCTGCCAGCACTCACGAGGGAGGTATCCAAACCTCTCTCGGCCCCATCACCTCACAACCGAGGGGTCTTCGTGGGCTTCGTAACCCCAGACAAGGTCGTTTCACCACGTCATATCACGAAGACACAGGGGGCTTCGTGACGGTCTGGTATCTCCAGGAGACTCAGCTCCTTGCAGGGCCTCTGTGCCCTGTCTCTCAGGTTGCCACTGTGGCAGCAGCGCAAGGGGGGGGGGAAGCCAAGGTCAACTTCCTCCGCATTCCTCTCGGAGCTCTCTAGCTCCTTTCTGCAGTGCATGTTGCACTTCAAGGCTCTTTCAAGTAAGAGTCCATCATCTTCCTCCTTCCAGGAGGTCTCAAAGGAGTTTTGGGGGGCTGGTACAGTCTTACCCCCAGAACTCTGTCTCTCAGCTGCTGGCTCTCTTTTTCCCGGCTCTCCTTCCAGGAGTCCTTTCTCTGGTGCTGCATGTTGCTTCTGCTGCTCCTCCGGTTCAGGTTCTTATCTCTGGCTCTCTGCCACCGTTTCTCTGGTCAGTCCTGGCTGCTGCTCTGTGCCCATGGAGAAAACATCTCCCAGCATAACTACAGGCACCTAGCCCAGCTTTATGCTGTTCCAGGTCCCCGCAGCCCCCCAGCCAGGGGCTGGGAGGGCCCAGAGGGCCCAAGGGGCTCAGAACCCCTTCCTTGTGGCTCACAACATGGCCACCTCTCTTCAACAACCAAACTACAACTCATCTCTTCCGGTGAGCTTGTGGGATGTTGACATTTTTGCAGGAGTGCCCATTGGACAGAACTTCAAAACTTCCAGGGGTTTCCACCCCTTGGGGTCTACCACTTTCCTTAGCCTCTGGGGGAAAACATTCAAAGATTCAAACCACTACACAGGTCCATCTATTATTGCCCTGAATTTAGTTTGCTTTGTGAAATTGTTCATTGTACTAATGTCTTTGCAGCCTCTCTCTGTTGCCTTTCCTCAGTTTCACTCATGTTTTCTGGAAAAAGAAAAAAAAGGAGATTATTAGTTTTAGATACTCATTGTACCATCTTCATGCAAGAAGAAGATGAACTACTTTTCAGATTGCATTAAAATATTGCTTTATTGG